>NC_142440.1:84535000-85785000 GCF_059453495.1 Arachis ipaensis | reverse complement strand
AATTATGGAAAGCACAACACCATTGAAAATTGAAATTACTCATATCAAAGATGAGAATTTATTAGTGAGGCATAAACTCAAACACCTTGGTTTCAATCTAAAACAGAGAACAAAAATAAAGAAAATGCTTGATCTAGACCACCACCTCACTTAATCATTGTCAATCTAATCAATCCCCGGCAACGGCGCCAAAAACTTGATGGGATATTTTCGTAGAGAAACGAATTTCTCCAAAACACCCAAATCTAACCGGCAAGTGCACCGGGTCGCATCAAGTAATAATAACTCACTGGGGTGAGGTCGATCCCACAGGGATTGAAGGATTGAGCAATTTTAGTTTAGTGGTTGATTTAGTCAAGCGAATCAAGAATTGGTTGAGAGATTTGTGATTTGCAGAATTTAAATTGCATAGAAAGTAAAGGAAATTGATGAATTGCATGAAATTAAAGAGAATTGGAATTTAAAGTGCTGAATCTTAAAGAGCAAGAAATTAAATGGCAGAAACTTAGAACGCAAGAAATGTAAATTGCAGAATCTTAAAGTGCAAGAAATGTAAATGGCTTGAATTGTAAAGGGAATTGGGAGTTGGATTTGCAGGAATTAAACAAGGAAAAGTAAATTGCAACAAACAGAGAAGTAAAGGATGTCTTGAATCAAACCGGATCTTAAAACAGAAATGTAAATAAGCATGAAAACATTAAACAGGGAATGGGAAATGGGAAATCCGGATCTCAGGACCCAGGAGACTAGAAAACCAAGTCTAGATCTCAATGCCTTCCTAGATCCAACAAGAACAATTGCAAAGGAAATGTAGATTGCAAAGAAAGTAGATGAAGAAGCAAGTAACCGAAACTGAAATTCAATTAAGCAGAAAATTAAACAAGATCCCAAGGTGAGATTGAAATAGAATTTCTTCAAATCTCCACCCAAAATCCAAGACAAGAAAAATAAAGAGTGCTGGGCAAGAACAAGGAAGAAGAGAGATCAATTCTCCTCCCAAATTCTCTTGAATTAAACAACAATGCTAAGAAAAATAAAATTGAGCTCTAAGCCAAACCGAAAAGAAAGCTATTCTGCCAAACTAAAAAGGAAGCTCCCTTTAAAACTTAAATTCTAATCTATTTATACACTTTCTTCAAATGGTCTTCAAGCCTTCAATTGGGCTTTTTCTCTTGGTGGAATTGGGTTGAGAGAGGCCTTGGTTGATTGCTCTTGGAGTTTGGAGAAGAACCGAATTGAACCGGGTTGGAATCATGAAAGCTTGAGTAAAAGTTGGAGTAAAAGTTAGGGGTCTAACTTTTGCTCCAACTTTTCACATCAGCACCCTTGTTTTGCTGATACCAACGTTGGGGCAAAAGTTAGGGGTCTAACTTTTGCTCCAACGTTGGCCTCCCCTTGGTTATTCATGGCGTCAACGTTAGCCAAAAAGTTAGGGGCTAACGTTGGCACAAACTTTTTGTGCATCCAGGGAGTGTTTTTCATGCCAAAAGTTAGCCAAAAAGTTAGGGGTCTAACTTTTGCTCCATTTTTTGCCCAAAAGTTAGCCAAAAAGTTAGGGGTCTAACTTTTGCTCCAGCTTTTGCCCAAAAGTTAGCCAAAAAGTTAGGGGTCTAACTTTTGCTCCATTTTTTGCCCAAAAGTTAGCCAAAAAGTTAGGGGTCTAACTTTTGCTCCAGCTTTTGCCCAAAAGTTAGCCAAAAAGTTAGGGGTCTAACTTTTACTTCCTGGTTCATAATTAATCCAAAAGTTTGAGCTAAAGTTTGAGGCAAACTTTTGCTCAAACTTTTTGTTCTCTCTTCCTCCTAGCCCTTCCTTCTTGCATCAACCTTTCTCCAAGCTTTCTTCACCTATCATTAATCAACCAAACACATCAAAGCTATGCTCAAAATCATGAGATATTCATTCTTTCATAATATGTGACAATTATAGCACAAAACCTCATGAAATAGCATGAATTCATACATGGTTGATTAAATTAAAGGAAACATAAAAATCTACCCAATTGGCTTGCTTTTGGCTCATGTAAGTGCATAATTCTATTGAAAACAAAAGAAAAAGGCTAGTGAAACTAGGCTAAGATGACTTGTCATCAATAACTAACACATCAATGCTTTCATGAATCTCTCCATTGCTCTGTACAAGTTCTTTTTCTTCTTCCCATGCTGCATTATCTACTTCTTGCTTTGGGAGGTGATTGCTGATCATCTTGTCAATTTCTTCCTTCCTCTGCAGTTCTATCTCGTCAGTTTCCATGCTATCTTCTTTTTCATTGATGAACTTTATTTCTGGAGAGACACTCAGTGTGACACTTTCATCATGTAGCCTAAGGGTCAACTCTCCTTTTTCTACCTCTACAATGGCCCTAGCAGTGGCCAAGAATGGCCTTCCCAGTATAATAGAGTCACTATCATCCTTATTAGATTCCAAGATCACAAAATCAGCAGGGAAAATGAATCTGTCTACTTTGACTAGAAGGTTCTCAACTATACCCCTTGGGTACACTACTGATTTGTCCACCAATTCTAAAGACATCTGTACTGGTTTCACTTCTTTCATGCGTAGCTTTTTCACTAGAGAGGAGGGCATCAGATTGATACTAGCCTCTAGGTCACACAGCGCCTTGCTGATGGTCATGTTACCAATGGCACATGGTAGAAAGAAACTCCCAAGATCTTCACATTTAGGGGGAAGTCCCTTTTGAATCAATGCTCTGCATTCTTCAGTGAGCATCACAGTTTCCTTTTCTAGCCAACTTCTTTTCTTGTTAATAAGCTCCTTCAAAAACTTGGCATACATAGGCATTTGCTCAAGTGCTTCAGCCAAGGGAATGTTGATCTCTAGCTTCTTGAAAGTCTCAAGGAACTTATGAAAGTGTTGATCCTTTGCCTCCTTGTTGAATCTCTGGGGATATGGCAGTGGGGGTACAAAGTTCTTCTCTGCTTGTTGCTTTTGATTCTTGGTTGGCTCTTCAATTGCTTCATTCTCCTTTTTTGGAATTTTTGATTGTTCCTCCTTTTCTTGAGTTTGCTTTGAAGTTTGCTTGCTTGCCATTGCATCATCACCATTGGCTTCCTCTGCGTGTGTTGGCTTTTCCTCCTCTATTGGCCTTTTGCTGTTCTCCGCTTGCTTCCTTGTAGTGTCATTGTTGCTCATCAATGTTCTCCCACTTCTTAACTGTATTGCCTTGCATTCTTCCTTAGGATTTGGAATTGTGTCACTTGGCAGGGAACTTGATGGTCTCTCTGTTGCCAGGTGTTTAGAGAGCTGGCCAATTTGCCTCTCCATATTCTTTATGGAGGCTTCTTGATTTTTGGCTATCATTTCTTGGTGTTTCCACATTTTGTCTATCAAGGTTTCCAGGTTAGTGATTCTCTGAGAGTCATGTGAAATTGGCTGGTTATGGGGTGTTGAAAGTTGGTGGTAAGTGTTTTGGTTTGTGGGTTGGTTATTGGATGGATAATGGTTGGAGTTGGGGTGGTTGTTTTGGGGTTTTCTGTAAGGGTTTTGGGTGGTTTGCTGCTGGTTGTTGTTTTGATTGTTTCTTGAAGTGTTTTGATTTAAATTTCTTTGCCATGGTTGTTGGTTTTGGTTATGGTTATCTCCCCACCTTAGGTTTGGATGGTTCTTCCATGAAGGGTTGTAAGTATCACCATAGACTTCATTTGATATAGAGTTTTGGTTGTGCATGTACTGGACTTGCTCCTGCTGTTGCTCCTCTTTTGAGTTTCTTCATTTGTTCCCCATGTGGTTGATGGTTGATTGGTGCTTACTGCTGCAACTTGGAGGCTATCAATCCTCTTGGCCATTTGCTCAAATTGTTGTTGAATCTGCTGCTGCATCAATTTGTTTTGAGCTAGGATTGAGTCCACTCCTTCCAACTCCATCACTCCCTTCCTCTGTGATGGTTGGCATTGCCTTTGGTGAGCGAAGAAATACTGGTTGTTAGCTACCATATCAATGAGACTTTGAGCTTCTTCTGCAGTTTTCATGAGTTGCAAAGAGCCTCCAGCTGAATGATCCAAGGCCTCTTGAGATTTCAATGTCAAGCCTTCATAGAAATTCTGCAATCTATCCTACTTATTGAACATTCCAGGGGGACACTTCCTGATCAGAGCCTTGTACCTTTCCCATACCTCATATAATGGTTCAACCTCCATTTGGGTGAATGTTTGTACTTCAGTCTTCAATCTGATAACCCTTTGAGGTGGGTAAAATTTGGCAAGGAATTTTCTCACTAGATCATCCCAATTGTCAATGCTGTCTCTTGGGAAAGATTCCAACCATTGGGTGGCTTTGTCTCTGAGAGAAAATGGAAACAGCAATAGCTTATAGCTGTCAGGATGCACTCCATTGGTTTTAACAGTGTCACAAATCCTCAAGAAAGTGTATAAGTGTTGATTTGGATCTTCAAGTGGTCCTCCTCCATAAGAGCAATTGTTTAGAACTAATGTGATGAGTTGTGGCTTTAGTTCAAAGTTATTTGCATTAACATTTGGGGTATGAATGCTACTCCCACAATGTCTAGGATTTGCAAATGTGTAGGAAGCCAGAACTCTTCTCTGTGGTGGATTGTTGTTGTCATTAGCTGCTCCTCCTTGTGGATTAGTTGGAATTGTTGTATGTTCCTCCATATCTTGGAACTCTTCTTCTTCCGAATCCTCGTCTCCAACAATGTTTTTCCCTCTTTCAGCTCTTCTTAATCTCCTGAGGGTTCTTTCGTCTTGTTCACAAAAGGTTGGTATAGCTCTCCTTGTCCCTGACATACAAACAAGACATAAAAATCATACCAAACCAGAAGGATAGCAATACTTCAATCCATGATGAAATTGTAGTTAGCTCAAGGAAAAATTCAAACAGTTAGTGGGTTAGTCTAAAGTTAGAGAAACAGAAAATAAAAATGCTAGATCTAGATCTCCACTTCACTTAATCACTGTCAATCTATTTCAATCCCCGGCAACGGCGCCAAAAACTTGATGTGTGGAAAACGATCCAACACGAAACTAACCGGCAAGTGCACCGGGTCGCATCAAGTAATAAAACTCACGGGAGTGAGGTCGATCCCACAGGGATTAAAGGATTGAGCAATTTTAGTTTAGTGGGTGACTTAGTCTAGCGAATCAAGAGTTGATTTGAGTAGTTTGTATTCGACAGAAGCTAAATTGCATGAAATTAAAAGGGAGAGGGACAATTGGCAAGAATTTAAAGTGCAGAGAAATTAAAGAGGCTGAATCTTAAAGTGCAAGTAATATAAATTGCAGAAACTTAGATTGCAAGAAATGTAAATTGTAGAATCTTAAAGTGCAAGAAATATAAATGGCTTGAATTGTAAAGGGAATTGGGAAGTGGATTTGCAGAAATTAAACAAGGAAAAGTAAAATACAATAAACAGAAAAGTAGAAGATGACTTGAATTAAACCGGATCTAAAACAGAAATGAGAAAAAGCTTGGTGTAGCAATGAAATAAGGAAATTGAAAATTTAAAACTGTAGATCTCAGGGCTCAAGAGACTAGATAGCTGAGTCTAGATCTCACTGCCTTCCTAGATCCAGCAAGAATCAATTGCAAAGGAAATAAAGAAATGTAGATTGCAGAAAGAGTAGAAGAAGAGGCAATTAACAGGAATGGAAATTCAATTATGCAGAAATTTAAACAAGATCTCAAGGTGAGATTGAAACAGAAGTTCTTCAATTCTCCACCCAAGATCCAAAGCAAGAAAAGTAAAGAATGCTCATGCAAGAACAAGGAAGAAGAGAGATCAATTCTCCTTCCTAATTCTCCAGAATTCTAAAGCAACAATTCAAAAATGTAAAGGTGAGCTCTCTGTAAGTGTTCTAAGAATTCTCCCGGAAAAGCTCTCTGAAAACTTAAATCCTAAGCTATTTATACACTTTCTTCAAATGGTCTTCAAGCCTTGGATTGGGCCTTTGCTCTTGATGGAATTAGGTTGATAAAGGCCTCAGTTGATTGCTCTTGGAGTTGGAGAGAAATCCATTGTGAACCGGGCTATAAATCAAAAAAGCTTGAGTCAAAGTTTGAGGCAAACTTTGGCTCAAGCTTTTCATATCAGATGCCCCCATTTGCTGCTACCAACGTTTGGGCTAAAGTTTGAGGTCAAACTTTAGGCCAAACGTTGATCCCCTTGTGTGCATGTGTGGCGCCAACGTTTGCCAAAAAGCTTGAGGCAAACGTTGGTGCAAGCTTTTCTCCTCCAGGGTGTTGGTGTGTGGCGCCAACGTTTGCCAAAAAGCTTGAGGCAAACGTTGGCGCAAGCTTTTCTCCTCCAGGGTGTTGGTGTGTGGCGCCAACGTTTGCCAAAAAGCTTGAGGCAATCGTTGGCGCAAGCTTTTTGCTCCAACCAATGTGAATTCACTCTCCAAAAGCTTGAGCTAAAGTTTGAGGCAAGCTTTTGCTCAAGCTTTTTGTTCTCTCTTGCTCCTTGCCCTTTCTTCTTTCTTCAACCTTCTTCAAAGCTCTTTTCACCTATCATCAATCAACCAAACACATCAAAGCTATGCTCAAAATCATGAGTTTGTTATTCTTTCATAATATATGACAATTATACCACAAAATCTCATGAAATTGCATTAATTCATCCATGGTTGATTGAATCAAAGGAAATATGAAATTCTACCCAATTGGCTTGCTTATGCCTCAAGAAAGTGCATAAAAACAATTGAAAACAAAAGAAAAAGACTAGTGAAACTAGGCTAAGATGACTTGTCATCAGCTGTCTCTTAATTAAAATCTCTAAATTGGTTAACTTCTGCCACGCACCACTCTTCATCTAACAATCAACAGAAATTTAATGCACAAATGCACATATCAAGAGGTTTTTTAATGGTCGTAATAGGGTTAGGGTCAAGGTAGGAATGTATTTGGTCAAGTGGACTAAAATCTGAATCCTTAATTAACTTAAACTTTCCACCTAACTTAGTCAATCCATGTAATCATAATAAAACATATAACTATCCATTAACCATTTTTTCCACATATTCATGCATTCTAATTTCAAGTATAGTACATATGCATTGCTTTCACCACATACTTTAGGGGTGAGAATGCTGCTTCCAAAATGTCTAGCATTTGCAAAGGTATAGGAGGCCAAAACTCTCCTCTGGGGTGGGTTGTTATTGTTGTTGTCTGCTCCACCAGGTGGATTGGTTGAATGTTCCTCCATATCTTGGAATTCTTCTTCTGATTCCTCTTCTCCAACAATATTTTTCCCTCTCTCAGCTCTTCTTAACCTCCTGAGAGTTCTTTCGTCTTGTTCATGAAAGGTGGGTGTGGTTCTTCTTGTACCTGACATACAAGCAAAACATAAGAAACACACAAACCAGTGACACTTCAATCTACTGCTAGAATGAAGTTTTAGTTAGCTTAAGCAAAAATTCAAACAGTTAGTGGGTTAATTAAAAATTAAAGGACAGAAAAGAAAAAGTGCTTGATCTAAACTACCACCTCACTTAATCATTGTCAATCTATTTCAATCCCCGGCAACGGCGCCAAAAACTTGATGGGATATTTTTGTGGAAAAACGAATTTCTCCAAAACACCCAAAACTAACCGGCAAGTGCACCGGGTCGCATCAAGTAATAAAAACTCACGAGAGTGAGGTCGATCCCACAGGGATTGAAGGATTGAGCAATTTTAGCTTAGTGGTTGATTTAGTCAAGCGAATCAAGATTTGGTTGAGAGATTTGTGATTTGCAGAATTTAAATTGCAGAGAAAGTAAAGGGAGTGGGTAAATTGCATGAAAGTAAAGAGAACTGAAATTTAAAGTGCTGAATCTTAAAGAACAAGAAATTAAATGACAGAAACTTAGAACGCAAGAAATGTAAATTGCAGAATCTTAAATTGCAAGAAATGTAAATGGCTTGAATTGTAAAGGGAATTGGGAATTGGATTTGAAGAATTTAAACGAGGAAAAGTGAATTGCAATGAACAGAGAAGTAGAAGATAACTTGGATTGAATCAGATCTAAAAACAGAAATGTAAATGAGATTGAAAAGCATTAAACAGAGGAAGTAAAATTGGAATTCAGATGTCAGGACCCAAGAGACTAGATAACCAAGTCTAGATCTCAATGCCTTCCTAGATCCAACAAGAACAATTGCAAAGGAATTGTAAATTGTAAATTGCAAAGAAAGTAGAAGGCAGAAGCAATTAACCAAAATGGAAATTCAATTATGCAGTAAAATTAAACAGAGAGATCTCAGGATGAGATTGAAACAGATTTCCTTCAATTCTCCAACCCAAGATACAAGACAAGGAAAGTAAAGAGTGCTGGGCAAGAACAAGGAAGAAGAGAGATCAATTCTCCTCCCAAATTCTCTTGAATTAAAACAACAATGCCAAGAAATGTAAAATGAGCTCTCTACTAAGTGCACTAATCAAAACCGAAAAGAAAGCTCTCCGAAAACTTAAATCCTATGCTATTTATACACTTTCTTCAAATGGTCTTCAAGCCTTCAATTGGGCCTTTGCTCTTGATGGAATTGGGTTGATAGAGGCCTTGGTTGATTGCTCTTGGAGTTTGGAGAAGAACCGAATTGAACCGGGTTTGGAATCATGAAAGCTTGAGTAAAAGTTTGAGTAAAAGTTTGAGGCAAACTTTTACTCCAACTTTTCACATCAGCCACCCTCTTTTGCTGATACCAACGTTGGGGCAAAAGTTAGGGGTCAAACTTTTGCTCCAACGTTGGCCTCCCCTTGCACACTCATGGCGCCAACGTTTGCCAAAAAGTTAGAGGCAAACGTTGGCGCAAACTTTTGCTCTCCAGGGTGTGTTGTTCATGCGCCAACGTTTGCCAAAAAGTTTGAGGCTAACGTTGGCGCAAACTTTTGCTCTCCAGGGTGTTGATTTGTGATGCCAAAAGTTTGCCAAAAAGTTTGAGGCAAACTTTTGGTCCAGCTTTTTGCCCAAAAGTTTGCACAAAAGTTTGAGGCAAACTTTTAGTCCAGCTTTTTGCTCCCTGGTTCATTTTCACTTATTCCAAAAGTTTGAGCAAAAGTTTGAGGCAAACTTTTGCTCAAACTTTTTGTCCTCTCTTCCTCCTAGCCATTCCTTCTTGCTTCAACCTTTCTCCAAGCTTTCTTCACCTATCATTAATCAACCAAACACATCAAAGCTATGCTCAAAATCATGAGATATTAATTCTTTCATAATATGTGATAATTATAGCATAAAACCTCATGAAATAGCATGAATTCATACATGGTTGATTAAATCAAAGGAAGCATGAAAATCTACCCAATTGGCTTGCTTATGGCTCAAGAAAGTGCATAATTCAATTGAAAACAAAAGAAAAAGGCTAGTGAAACTAGGCTAAGATGACTTGTCATCATGCATGCTTACATCAAACCATGGAAATATAGAATTAAGCAAGACAAAGATCACAATTTTAGAGAGAACAACGCACACCAAAAATAAATTATTGTTTGATAAAATGCAACCAAATCAAATAAGCTCAAGAATCTCACAGGTTTTGTGTGTTCGAGCTCTAAACCATGTTCCAGTATAATATTCCTTGAAACAAGTTTATCAAAAAGTTTAAATCAAATTAGTGAAATGTTATAAAAAGTTTCTTGAAAAAGAAAATATTACTTTAACCAAGTGGTGGTAAAATATGCAGAAAATCAAACAATCATGCAATCAAACATGCAAATGCAACAATGAACTAACAAAGAAAATAAAACATTGGTGTTGAGAAGAAAATAACTAACCAACGAAAGTCAGAATCGACCTCCCCACACTTAAAGATTACACCGTCCTCGGTGCATGCTGAGATGTGGAAGTGGAAGGGTTGCTCCAACTGATGCCTTTCTCTATAGATTTTGCAGATGGACTTGTCTATCGCCCCATAGAGAAGCTTCTCGTTTCCCTTCTCGGTGGCCATCCTGAAAGAAGAGGAAAAAGAAGAAAAGTAACCCAGAAATAAAGATAAGAAAATAAATAAAGTATGGGTGGGTTAATGCCAAATAATAAGGGTCTCATTTACATGGTAGCTACAACATGTACTTGAGAAAGCAATTAAAGTACATGGCATATCAATAGTGCAAAAATTGCAACAATGGAGAAGAGTATGGGTAATGAAAGACAATGCAAGTTCATGTCAATGCAAAAGGAATACAAATATCATAAAATATTGGCATTAATTTAAGTAATATTACCCAACAGTGTAGAACAAGTCACTAAGCACCAAAATAATACCAGAAAAGAGGCAACAGTTGAATAAGAACACGTAACACCAATGGAAAAATAATAGACTAAGAAAAAGAAAATAAAATCATGAACAAGGTTAAAATGCAATAAATGAAAATGTGAATGAAGTTAAAGATAATGAAAGAAAATAAGGATGAGAAGTTAAAGAAAGGAAGAAGAAGAAAGTAAGAAAAGAGGAAGAAAGGAGAGAAGAAAGAAGTAAGAATTTAAAAATGGGGCGCGACGCGTACGCGTGGAAACTGACTTGGCCATTCGACGCGTAAGCGTCGCCCAAGCGTATGCGTGGGTGGTCCGAAAGCGTATGCGTGGGTGATTTTTTTGCCTCTAGCACAGTTCCATCGCAAGGGCAGCACAACTCTCTATTCAGGTGCTCTTTATGCCGATTTTCATCCACAAGCGTACGCGTCATTGACGCTTACGCGTGGGTTGAACTTTCTCGAGGGGATGCGTACGCGTGGGGTAGTTTGTGCTTCACACACCCCTCCCGTGTGTCTCTCGCGTAACTATCTGTCTAGTTGCGCAGAGACATACGACGCATGCGCGTCGTTGACGCTTGCGCGTCGATCCCCTTTTTTTTAATGTAGAATGAAAAATGCAAAATGCAGATGACTATGCAGAAATTATGAATGAACACAAATAAAAATAAAATAAAATAAAACTAAGAACAAAAAGGAAAGAATATACCATGGTGGGTTGCTCCCACCTAGCACTTTTAGTTAAAGTCCTTAAGTTGGACATTTGGTGAGCTCTTTGTCATAGTGGCTTATGCTCAAACTCATCTTGAAACCTCCACCAATGCTTGGACTTCCAATAAGCTCTATCAATACCAAGTAAATTCCTCAAGCTTTGATGGAGTTCCTCACAAGCTTTGAGCTCCCAAAATTGATCCTCATATATTCCCGGATCCCAAATCTTGTTTCTACACCCGTCTTCAAGTGGATCATGATGATTCCATCCGGGTGGTTCAGCCTTGGAATTCTCATTTTGGCACCCAAACATCTTCCTAGACCCAATTAATTGATAATTATTCCAACCCTTGTGTTCATACCCTGGGTCGAGCTACCCGACCCGGGATGTTTAGCGACAAGGCGACCGACCTCTTTAGGTCAGACTATCTGACCTCTTCTCAAAGAGCTCGGCCAAATTACCAGGAAAGCCCAATAAAGGGCCCGAATAGAGGAACATGACCCAAATCCAAAGGCAGCCCAAGCCTATAGAGATAAGGGCGGTTACGTTGAAGATAAGATGACCTCACTCAAATATAAGATAAGATAACTAACTTATCTTATCTAAGAAGGTCACTCCACACCATTATAAATACACTGGAGCACCCAGGTATAACTCATACTCTGATTCTACAATATACCTGCTTAATACCCTTGCTAACTTAAGCATCGGAGTCCCTTGCAGGTACCACCACCCTCCGGTGACAAAGGATCAGCAGCCTAGCGAGTCCAACAAGTCAGGCACGGCCGCTCCGGCCTCCATCCACCAGCCGGATGCGTCAGCTCCGACTAGCATAAAAGATCTCGTCCGAGATCGACCTACAATTTCAGGTAACCCTCGGAACATTGGCGCCGTTGCCGGGAAACTTGGAAGTCATCCCATCACCATGGCGGACGACCATGACAACGACCACGACTCTGATCTAGAAGACCGGATGCCGCACAAGAACGTGGACACCACACCAAAAGATATTTCTCAACCAAACAACGACAAGAATTCACCAAATACGGAAGCCATGGAAGCACTTCAAGATCGCTTAAAACAGCTCGAAAAAGAGGTGGAGTATCAACGAGAAGCCGGGAGAGACCAACGAAGGGAAATTACGCGACGTCGCGAGTTAGAGGACAAGCTCCAAAAACTCGAAGCAGATCTCAAGACCAAAACTACTCGATCCGGTCACGAAGATAGCTCCCGTAAGGATCAAGACCCATTCACCAAGGAGATCATGAGGACCAAAATTCCAAAAGACTTCAAACTTCCCGACATGACTCTATACGATGGCACGACAGATCCCAGCCATCACCTTAGTAATTTCATAAGTTGAATGTACCTCACTGACGCCTCAGATGCAGTCCGCTGCAAAGCCTTCCCGACTACCTTAACAAAAATGGCAATTAAATGGTTCGACAATCTACCCCTCAGGTCCATCTCCAGCTTCAACAACTTAGCCAAAAAGGTTTCTAGCCAGATTCTCCATCTAGAAAGACAAAACTCAGCACGCCCCAAGCCTACTAGGGATCAAACAAGGAGATCAGGAAAGTCTCCGTAGCTACATGGAAAGATTCAACAAAGCATGTCTGGACATACAAAGTTTACCAACAGAGACTGCCATTATGGGTCTCATCAATGGATTGCGAGAGGGACCTTTTAGCCACTCTATATCGAAAAAACATCTCACATCTCTGAACGAAGTGCAAGAACAAGCAGAGAAGTACATCAACATGAAGGAGAACTCTCGACTAGGAGAGACCTCAAAATCCAGATTGTCCAACTCCTCCCGAGATAAGGACAAAGAATCCAAGAAAAAAGAGGATCAACATGGTGAAAAGATCAAGAAATACTATAATTATACCCCTTTTCGGGTATCTCTTGTAGATGTGTACCGAGAAGTATGCCATACTGAAAAGATACACCCAGCCCGACCACTCAAAAGCAAAAAAGGAGGAGGAAATCGGGCCGAATATTGTGAATACCATAGAATCTATGGACATTCTACCAACGAATGTTTCGACCTAAAAAATATCATAGAAAAACTGTTAACGGATGGAAAGTTAGATCGGTACTTAGCCAGCCGAGCAGACGATCCAAGAAAAAGAAGAAGGGACGAAGATGTCGGACGGGTTGAACGACCACCTCGTTCGCCCGAGAGACATGTTCACTGAAGAGAAAACTTTTGCGCGGTCTAGAAATTCGCAGATAAATCCTCGTTACAGGTATAGCTTCTAAACCAACAAAAGTCCTTTCTTACAAAAGTTTTGGTTGTCACAAGTAACAAACCCCTTAAAAATTGATAACCGAAGTATTTAAACCTCAGGTCGTCTTCTCAAGTAATTGCAGGGAGGTATGTTCTTATTATTGGTTATGAGTTTTGTAAATTGGGGGTTTTGAAAGTGAGGAACAAGTAATTTAAATGATAAGTAAAATAAATAAATAACTATAAAATAAACTCTTGGCAAGGTATGAAAATTTGGAAGACCTATCCTAGTTATTCTTATGAGAATTGAGTTTAACCCCACTTAGTTAACCTAAAGCAAAGGAAAGTCAAGTGAACTAATTAGTTAGATTCCCAAGTCCTAGCGAACTCCTATGGAAAGACTAGAGTCAGTGGAATTCCAGTCAATTAGAGGAATTAATGAACAATCACGATAAGTTTAATAACTCAAGAGCCTCCAGTTAATCAATTAAAGCCAAGAATATAAAAAAAGCTAAATAAGAATCATAAATCTGAAATACCTTAATTGCATTTAATAAAAGGAAATTAATCCAAAAATATAAAGAGTTCATAAGCCAATCTGGCAACATAAGTAATTAAAGGATAGCATTAAAGTATCTGAAAGTAAAAGAGAAATATAAAGTAAAAGAAATATTGAACCTGATGAAGAGTTGAAATTCTAAATCCTTAAAAGGAATACTAATCCTAAAACCTAAGAGAGAGGAGAGAACCTCTCTCTCTAAAAACTACATCTAAACTATGAAAAGTAAATAATTGAAGGCTCTCTTTTGATTGGATGCATTCCCCCACTTTATAACCTCTAATCTGTGCCTTCTGAACATGGATCTGGGCCAAAAAGGGTTTTAGAAATTGCTGGGAGCATTTTCTGCAGTTTCTGGTGCGTGGCGTATGTCACGTGTCCGCGTGGGTCACGCGTGCACGTCATCTGAATTCTTCTTAAGGCACGCATCTGCATCAGTCACGCGTTTGCATCGCTGCCTTTTTGCGCTAGGCATGCGGCCACGTCGTCCATGCGTTCTGTCGCTGCCAGTTTCTTCAAAAACTCCATTTTGTGCTTTCCTTCCATTTTTGTATGTTTCCTTTTCCATCCTTTAAGTCATTCCTGCCTTAGAAGATCTGAAACTAGTTAACACATAAATCACGGCATCGAATGGTAATAAAAGGTAATTAAAATATTTTTTTTTAAAGCATAGGAAACATGTTTTTCACATATATCACATAATAGGGAAGGGAAAGTAAAACCATGCAATTTACATGAATATGTGGGTGAAGGGTTGAATAAATCACTTAAATTAAGCACAATATATATCATAAAATATGGGTTTATCAACCTCCCCACACTTAAACAATAGCATGTCCTCATGCTAAATCCAAGATAAAGAGTAAGGTAAGGTTAAAGTGGTGGAATCTCATGCAATGCAATCTATTCTAAATGCAACTACCTAAATGAATCATGTAATTCTAATTGTTATTCACTTGTATATAAAACTTACATGTAGTTAAATTAATTCACATCCTCAAGGAATCATATATGCATAGCCAAACCCTAGATAATGTTAAAGCACTTTTACAATTGAGATGGGTAAAAATATTTTACAAACTTGCAAGACAATTAACAATTTAAGCAGAGATATATGGTGATGAGCTATTGAACCCTCACTGGATTTTATGTTTACTCTCTAGTCACTCAGTGTTTATTGGGTTAATCACTCTATTCTTCTTTTTATCCTTACTTTCTATAACTTTGTTCTTCATCTAACCAATCAACAATTATAGAATACAGACATACAAAAATCATAAGGTCTTTACAAGGTTGTAATGGGACCAAGGTAAAGGTAAGGGTATATGTATAAGGCTAAGTGAGCTAATAAGTGAATCCTTGATTAGTCTAAGATCTCACCTAACATACATATTTTATAAATCAAAGTTTCTTAACCTATTTGCCAAAATTTTTCCACTTTGTAGTGCAAACTCATGCATTAAATTTAACTTTGTCCCATGTGCATTGATTCTTTTTATTTTGCAATTGGGGAATTTTTGTATCCCCTTTATTTAAATATAAATTAAAAATATTTTTTATTTTTATTTTTATTTTTATTTATTTTTATTTTTATTTATTTTTATTTTTTTTTATTTTTTTTGCATCTGGTAATTGTTTTTATTTCACATGAGCATGCTTCTCAAATTTTTATTTTGAAACATCTTATCCCTTTTTAAATTCCTACTTTGTTTCTATCATCCCATGTTCCCATAAAAATTTCCCACACTTAAGCAATACACAATTTCTATCTTAAGCTAACCAAGCATTCAACTTGGGATTTTTTATTTTGTCTTTCTGCTTAAGGCTACTAATGTGGTTTATAGAGCAAGAGGGGATTAAGAAGCTCAAGGGGGCTAACAAGGGTGATGTAAAAGGTAGGCTAATTTGGGATAAGTGAGGAAAAATTCCAATGATGGCCTCAATCACTTTCGTGGTATGTATCTATATTCTATGATTGGACATATAGATTAAAACAAAGTAAAGAACACACCAGAATGAAAAAGAAGGGCAAAACACAAAGGAATAAAAATTATGGTTTGAATGTAACCATACAATTAAGCTCAAAACTCACAGGCTGTGTGTTCTCCAGCTCAAAAAGTATATATCAGTTGTACATGGCATGCAAGTAAAAATTAAGAGTTCCCATTATTCTCAATGTAAATTTTTTTTTGGGTGGCTTTAAAGTTTTAGTGTTGTTCCTTGATGAAATGTTGTTAACTAACTAACATGTAATGCTATATATACAAGGTGTGTGGATTGTTTTGATTATGTTAAAGTCTCTAGTTTACTTCCTTTTTATTTTCAATTTAAACCAAACTATCATATGCTAAAAGGGTAAACTATACTAATTAATCCACATTTTCTATAACTAATAAGTTAGAATTGCAACTAAACTAACCGGCTAAGGTGCAAACTAAAGTGCAAAATGCGGAAATAGAGTAAAAATACAGCAAAAGAATAGTGTGCAAGTACTGAAAAATAAAAACAAAGATAAAAATACAGAAAAATAATCAAAATAAGATAAAAAGAGTCTGTAGTGGTTCACCAAAAAGATATGCCAGGGATGGCTACCTCCCCACACTTAAAATAAAGGATTTTCCACGATGCTCACTCAAGCTGGGTGTGAAGGGGTGTCATCACCGGAAGGATGGGCTGATGGAGTCTCTGTGGTGGCCTGAGGGTCTGCAGACTGGATGAGGGTAGGAGGATCTGTCTGCTGCAGTGGAGGCTCTGACTGGATAGGAATTTCTAGATCTGCGGCCTATATCTGGTGTGGCTCCTCCTGCTGTGGCGCAGCCTGCTCTGAGCCTGCCTGCTCATCCTCTCTCTGTGGATGGGTCTCCTCCTCATGCTCGTCCGCCTCCTTCTCAGATGGCTCTGATGGTGTGTCAGGCTCGGAGGGGAAGTCGCCGCCAGATCGGGTCATCAACTTGAGGTGTTCATAGTGTCACTTGTTGCGACGCTCAGATCTCTCATATCGCCGCCGGTTGCAGCGCTCCATCTGGTCCAACTGCTGAAATAAGCGGTGCACGAGGTGGTAAACAGGCTCTGAGGCCGGTGGAGGTACAGTGGGTGGGGCTGGTGCAGCAGTGGAAGAAGAATGGGCAGCTGAAGGTGTGGCTGTCTTATCAGAAGCAGTAAGGAATGGAGGTCTGTAGCCTAAAGCATGAAACTTCCTGCTGTGAGGAATGATCTTCTTGCAGTCTGCAGCAGTCGGGTAGCAAACACTGGATACTTCAGCTCACAGTATATGTTTGTAAATTTAATGGGATCATTGGCAGGGAGGAGCTGGTCAGCCTTCTCCTGCGGGGTAAAGTGCTTTTTCCGCCAGGAGTCATCATGCATAATGTCCAGGATAGACATAGAGGATTTACCTCTTTTTCGTTTGCCAGTTGTTGCCTTTCCTTTTCCTTTTCATTGAGGGTCAGACATCTTGAAAAACAGAAGTCTAGGATATAATTGAAGAACAAAAGCAGGAAAATAAGTAGGTAGATAGAATAATAGCAATATAAGCACATAGTGGCAAAAGAGCAGTAGAATTATGAAATGAGTTGAATAATTGTGCATTTTAGATTGTTTCAGAGTTAGAAATCTGAGATGAGAAATCACAATCCAAAATATATTATAAGTAGAATACCTGTTAATTAAGAGAAACAATAATCATGCCATGAGTGAAAAAGTTGAAGGAGTTAGTTAAAAAGCAAGGGGAAAAGTTAGAAAGTTAAAAGTGGATAAAAGTGAAAAAGTGGAAAGCAGTGAGTTAGGAAAAAAAAATTAAAGTAAGTGGCATTGAGAAATGTTTCCTAAGTAACAAGAAATTCATAAATTTAAAGACTAGTCAACTCATATTCAAAAATATCAGGTTATTGATGATGATTCATAAAGATATAAAAATAGCAAAAATTAAAATCGAATTATCAATAGTGCAATTTATTAACCAGAAAATCGAAAGGAATAAGAATGCTGGCCCGTGCATTCATGAATTGGTTTGGTAAAAGCTAAGTAATGCAGAATTCAAATTGCCAAAACCAAAACATGAGTGAAAATCAAAACAATTTGCAGAAAATTGGGCAGTATTATGACTAAAATTGGATGTTCCCGGGTAAGAAACAGCAAGCAGAATAGTTCATATAAATTAAAATAAAGCTGCAAATAGACACAAGTAAAATGAGCATGAAAGGGCAGTGTAAAAGCAGCATGAAACAGTGAAGAGCAGCATATGAACAATACGATCATCACAGCAAAATCAGAATTGCGAAATTGATAAAACAAAAAGAAATAACAGCGCAATTATCAGGCCTAAATCCGCTAACCACATCCTAGCTACCTAACCACCTAGAATCCACTACAAACATGCATCTCTAACTAGCCTAATTTTGAACATAAACTGAAAAATATGCAACTAACTACGAATGAAAGAAAAGTGGCATTCGGCGGAACCTGGTGGTTAGAGGCACAAGTATGGAACTAGGAGAGATGGTGGGAGTGGGGTGGTAGAGGCGGCAATGCGGCGGTGACGTAGGGCGGCGCGGCGACGAACCGTGGTGGCAGCAGGGATGGTTTGGTGGTGCTGGGTTAGGGTTGGGGTACAGGGAGGGAAGGAAGGAGGGTTCGAGGGTTGTGGGGTGGATGGTGGTTGTGATGGTGGGAGGCGGTGCTAGGGGCGGGCGGTGGTGGTTTGGCCGTGGTGGGGGGCAGTGGCGGAGGGGGAGAAGAGAATGAAAGAGAAGGAGGGGAGAAGGAAGAAGGAGGGGGGGTGGACGTCACGGTGGGTCTGGGTGGTTGGCGCTGGTGCGACAGCCAGGGGTGGTTAGCGGTGGTGATGGGTGCAGAGGAAGGAGGGAGAGAGAGCAGAGGGGGTTGGGGAAGGAGATTGGTGATGCGGGGGGGGGGGGGATAGGGTTTCGCGTGGTTGGGTTAATGATTTTGAATCCACGCGAACGCGTGGAGCATGCGATCGCGTGGCTAGGGTGGAATGGGGTTGACGCGATCGCATGGAATGGATAAAAGGATGAATGACGCGGTCACGTGAGGCACGCGACTGCGTCGCTGGAAATTGTGCTAAACGCACAATTCCATCGTCGTTTCAGCGCAACTCTCTGTCTCCATCGGGGTGCCATAATATCCATGCGACGCGAACGCGTCGCTCATGCTTTCGCGTGGGATGGGTGTTTTGCAAGTGATACGTTCGCACAGGGACGCAAACACGTCGGCCGTTTTGTGCTAAACGCACACCAGCCGCACGATTCCAGCCCAGATTTCTGGGTGTTGGATTTTACGCCGATTTCCAGATCACGCGTCCGCGTGATTGACGCAAACGCGTGGGAGGTAGTTTTCGCAACTGACGCGAACACTTTAGCGATGCGGTCGCGTGGGACAATTTGTGCCAAAGGCACGCCTCCAGCCACGCTTTCGCGTGACTTTCTGTTCACTTTCCTTTTCTTCCTAATGCCCTGATGACGCGAACGCGTCGGCGACGTTGTCGCGTCGCGTGCAAATATTTTTTTTATATGCAAGTATGCAATTATGCAGTATGCAATGCTAATGCAAATGCTACAAATAACATCCAGGTTCAATAAAAATAATATAATATAAAACAAACAATACAAAATAAAAATTGAAAAAGAAATGACCATACCATGGTAGGTTCTTTACCACCTAGCACTTTTAGTTAAAGTCCTTAAGTTGGACATTGGATGAGCTTCCTGTTATGGTGGCTAATGCTTAAATTCATCCAGAAATCTCCACCAATGTTTGGAATGCCAACAGCCTCCGGGGTCCCAAACTAGGCATGTAAAGCTTTTGAGCAGCTTCAAACAGATTCTCAGGATCCCGGGGTGATGATGTGTATTTTTGGAAAAACGAATTCCAAACACACAATCTAACCGGCAAGTGCACCAGGTCGCATCAAGTAATAATAACTCACGGGGGTGAGGTCGATCCCACAGGGATTGAAGGATTGAGCAATTTTAGTTTAGTGGTTGATTTAGTCAAGCGAATCAAGATTTGGTTGAGTAATTTGTAATTGACTGAAACTAAATTGCATGAAATTAAAGGGAGAAGGGTAATTTGCAGGAAATTAAAGAGAACAGAAAATAAAAGTGCTAAATCTTAAAGAACAAGAAATTAAATGGCAGAAGCTTAGAACGCAAGAAATGTAAATTGCAGAATCTTAGAGTGCAAGAAATGTAAATGGCTTGAATTGTAAATGGGTCAGGGATGTGGGATTGCAAGAATTAAACAAGGAAAAGTAAATTGCAACAAGCAGGGAAGTAAAAGATGAATTTAATTGCAGTAGATCTCAAACAGAAAATGTAAATTGCTTGAAGAAGCGTTCAACAGAGAAATAAAAGGAAATTTCAGATCTCAGGACCCAAGAGACTAGATAACCAAGTCTAGATCTCAATGCCTTCCTAGATCCAAATTCAAAATTCAATTGCAAGAAAAGTAAATATCCAGCAGTAGAAGAAAAGAAGTGAAATCGCAAATTCTCAATGATGCAGTAAATCAAAACAGAGAGAGATCTCAAGATGAGATTGAGACAGAATTTCCTCAATTCTTCAACCCAAGATTCAAGACAGGTGTAAATGAAATTGAAAACAAGAAAACTAAGAGGAAGAGAATTCAATTCCCTTCCCCAAGACTCAGAATCTCCAAATAACTCCTAACCAAAAGCTATCCCAAAATCACTCAGCGAAACTAAAAAGGAAAAGCTCCTTTAAAACTTAAATTCTAAGCTATTTATACACTCTCTTCAAATGATCTTCAAGCCTTGAATTGGGCCTTTGCTCTTGATGGAATTGGGTTGACAAAAGCCTCTGTTGATTGCTCTTGGAGTTGGAGAGAAAACCACTTGTAAACCGGGCCATGAACCAGAAAAGCATGAGTTAAAAGTTTGAGTCAAACTTTTACTCAAGCTTTTCATATCAGCTAGCCTCCCTTGCTGTCATCCACGTTTGAGCCAAAGTTTGAGGCCAAACTTTGAGCCAAACGTGGATCCCTCTTGCATACCTCTTCGGGTGCTACTTTGTCCTCTTGTCAACGTTGCCAATTTTATGCCCACTATAGACTATTATATATGGTTGGAAAGCTCTGAATGTCAGCTTTCTAACCCAATTGGAATCACCTCAATTGGACATCTACAACTCAAGTTATTCTTGTTGGAAGTATACCCCTTCAGGCTGTTGTGGCGCCAACATTTGCCTAAAAGCTTGAGGTCAAACGTTGGCGCAAGCTTTTGCTCCCTCCAGGGTGTGTTTGTTGTGGCGCCAACGTTTGCCTAAAAGCTTGAGGTCAAACGTTGGCACAAGCTTTTGCTCTTCTCCAGGGTGTATTTGTTGTGGCGCCAACGTTTGCCTAAAAGCTTGAGGTCAAACGTTGGCGCAAGCTTTTGCTCTTCTCCAGGGTGTATTTGTTGTGGCGCCAATGTTTGCCTAAAAGCTTGAGGTCAAACGTTGGCGCAAGCTTTTGCTCCATCCAGGGTGAATTCAACTCTTCCAAAAGTTTGAGCAAAAGTTTGAGGCAAGCTTTTGCTCAAGCTTTTTGTTCTCTCTTGCTCCTTGCCATTTCTTCTTTCTTCAACCTTCTTCAAAGCTCTTTTCATCTATCATCAATCAACCAAGCACATCAAAGCTATGCTCAAAATCATGAGATTGTTATTCTTTTATAATATATGACAATTATAGCACAAAATCTCATGAAATTGCATTAATTTATCCATGGTTGATTGAATCAAAGGAAACATGAAATTCTACCCAATTGGCTTACTTATGGCTCAAGAAAGTGCATAAATTCAATTGAAAACACAAGAAAAAGACTAGTGAAACTAGGCTAAGATGACTTGTCATCAGGTGACGAATGTCAGAATATATTCCAGGATCCCAAACTTTGCCTTTAAATCCGCCATTGTCTTAATCTATACTCTTCGATCCGGGTGGTTTAGAAATTGTATTCTCACCAAGATGACAAAATGTCTTCCGAGATCCATTCAATTGCACTTGGTACCAATCCGTGCACTTCGAATTGAAGCGCAGAACCTTATTAAACCTTGTACACCAGCTCTGAGTACGAGCCATTTCCCTCTTACTCTTAAAGCCGCAGAGAGCTCTGAGCTGGCCATCTGTTTCAAGCAAACCATATTCAAGTGGAAAAGTAAAGATAAAGGTTAAGGATTGTACCCACTTGAAGCTTGTATTAGGTGGTAATGGCCTTGGGATAGGTGTTTCCAGTGGTTCTGTAAGCTATACTCCCTTGTATTCTTCTGGGAATTCCTCCACTTCTTTGCAAAACTCTTCAACTGCAACTGCGTCCTGATCAAAGTCTTCTATGTCTTCCTCATCACTTAAGTCATACGTTGGAGGTTGAGAGAAATCTACCTCGACGTCATCTTCGTATTCACTTGGATAAGGTTCTTCAAGCTCAAGGAATTTAGTTGCGGATGTAAGTTCATTACTAGGAGAGCTTGATTCATGATCATCACTGCCCATAGAATCAACTTCTTCGTCTGTTCCGTCTAATTTTTCACAAGGTATATACATTGGAGGTTGTGCACTGTCCTCTTTGGCATTAATTTCGGACTTCTCAGCAGAGTCTTTTACAGTTCTCGATTCCCATGGAGGTTCAGCATCTCCTAAATCTTCAACCACTTCTTCTTCTACAGCTATCATGGCTTCCTCTACTTGTTCCAATACAAAGCCATGCTCCTCATTGTCCACCGGAGTTTCTAGTGTTTCCTTCATGCTACGCACTTCTTTTGATTCTCCACATGCAGCCATGGGAGTACTTTGAGTTCTCAGATGTCGGGAGGCTATTATATTTACTACCTCGGTTAAGGCAGTAGTGAATTCCAGTATGCCCTTTTGTATCCTTGCTTGCCCTTGAAGAAGAACACAAAGTTTGTCATTCATTGGAGGTTGGGGTGGGTATGAGGGTTCATTGGTAGGGAGAGAGGGTTCAAAATAAGAACGTGGTGGTTCTTGGGAGTAATTGGATTGGAATTGTGGTGGATAAGGTTCATACGGTGGTGAATGGTGAAAAGGAACTTGTGAGTGTGGTGGTTCAAAGCTACGTTGAGAGGATGGTCTATAAGCACAGGGTGGGGCTTGTCGGTAATTACAAGGGGGTCCACCATGTCTATTAGCTTGGTATGCATTGTATAGTGGTCCTCGTCCATGATATCTTGGAGGGTGTTGTTGCCTAAAGGATTGATCAGATCCTCTTGGCTCCATCCATCTTTGATTGCTCTGACCTTGATGCATGTTCCTGCTATAGCTTTCGTTCCCTTCAACAATATTAGAACCAAACTCAAAGCGAGAGGGGTGAGAATTCATAGTAGCTAATGGAAATAAAAGGAGAAAACAAAAACAGATAAACAAGTAAAAGAAAAATATTTACAATAACCAATAATAAGGCACTCGTTTGCAATTCCCCGGCAACGGTGCCATTTTGAAGAGATAAACTTTTACGCGGTCTAAAAATTCGCAGATAAATCCTCGTTGCAGGTATAGCTTCTAAACCAACAAAAGTCCTTTCTTACAAAAGTTTTGGTTGTCACAAGTAACAAACCCCTTAAAATTGATAACCGAAGTATTTAAACCTCGGGTCGTCTTTTCAAGGAATTGCAGGGAGGTATGTTCTTATTATTGGTTATGAGTTTTGTAAATTGGGGGTTTTGAAAGTGAGGAACAAGTAATTTAAATGATAAGTAAAATAAATAAATAACTATAAAATAAACTCTTGGCAAGGTATGAAAATTTGGAAGTCCTATCCTAGTTATTCTTATGAGAATTGAGTTTAACCCCACTTAGTTAACCTAAAGCAAAGGAAAGTCAAGTGGACTAATTAGTTAGATTCCCAAGTCCTAGCTAACTCATAAGGAAAGACTAGAGTCAGTGGAATTCCAGTCAATTAGAGGAATTAATGAACAATCACGATAAGTTTAATAACTCAAGAGCCTCCAGTTAATCAATTAAAGCCAAGAATATAAAAAAAGCTAAATAAGAATCATAAATCTGAAATACCTCAATTGCATTTAATAAAAGGAAATTAATCCAAAAATATAAAGAGTTCATAAGCCAATCTGGCAACATAAGTAATTAAAGGATAGCATTAAAGTATCTGAAAGTAAAAGAGAAATATAAAGTAAAAGAAATATTGAACCTGATGAAGAGTTGAAATTCTAAATCCTTAAAAGGAATCCTAATCCTAAAACCTAAGAGAGAGGAGAGAACCTCTCTCTCTAAAAACTACATCTAAACTATGAAAAGTAAATAATTGAAGGCTCTCTTTTGAATCAATGCATTCCCCCACTTTATAACCTCTAATCTGTGTCTTCTGGATTTGGATCTGGGCCAAAAAGGGGTTCAGAAATCGCTGGGAGCGTTTTCTGCAGTTTCTGGTGCGTGGCGTCTGTCACGCGTCCGCGTGGATCACGCGTACACGTCATCTGAATTCTGCTTAAGGCACGCATCTGCATCAGTCACGCATTTGCGTCGCTGACTTTTTGCGCTAGGCATGCGGCCGCGTCGTCCATGCGTTCGCGTCGCTGCCAGTTTCTTCAAAAACTCCATTTTGTGCTTTCCTTCCATTTTTGTATGTTTCCTTTTCCATCCTTTAAGTCATTCCTGCCTTAGAAGATCTGAAACTAGTCAACACACAAATCACGGCATCGAATGGTAATAAAAGGTAATTAAAATATTTATTTTTAAAGCATAGGAAACATGTTTTTCACATATATCACATAATAGGGAAGGAAAAGTAAAACCATGCAATTTACATGAATAAGTGGGTGAAGGGTTGAATAAATCACTTAAATTGAGCACAATATATATCATAAAATATGGGTTTATCAACCTCCCCACACTTAAACAATAGCATTTCCTCATGTTAAATCCAAGATAAAGAGAAAGCTAAGCACCCAAAACTATCTCGCAAAAGACATCTTAAAGATGTATATCATGTCGAGGGAAAAGGGGAAGCACCCGACATCCCCACAATCACTTTTACCAGAGAGGATGTAGCCGGCATCATCCCGGGACATGACGATCCCATGGTCATCACTATCATATTGGCCAACACAAATCTCCACTGCACACTGGTAGACCAAGGAAGCTCGGCTGACATCTTGTTCAAAACTGCATTAGACAAACTCGGCCTGGAAGAAAAAGAGCTTCGAGCATATCCAAACAGCCTGTTCGGGCTGGGAGATACTCCAATCCAACCACTTGGGTATATCTCATTACATACGACCTTTGGAAAAGGAAATCGGTCAAGGACACTCAATATAGACTACATCATGGTCGACATGAGTTCAGCCTACAATGCCCTAATAGGTCAGACAATGTTAAATCAGCTCGGTGCAGTAGTCTCGACTCCACACTTGTGCATGAAATTCCAACCACAGAAGGAATAGCTACAATAAAAGCAGATCAGAAGATAGCGCGCCGCTGTTATAACGAAAGTCTAAACCTCAGGGGCAGAGGAGAAAAATTCCACACCATCAAACTTGGTGGAGTTCGTGGACGGGAAGAACTCCGTCCACAACCTGAAGGCGAAGTAAAAAAAGTCCAAATCGGAGATGTCCTAGACAAAACATCCAACATTGGAACAATCCTAAAAGGAGATATAAAAGAATCACTCGTACAGTTCTTACGAGATAATGTCGACCTCTTTGCATGGAAGGCCGCAGACATGCCAGGCATAGACCCTAAGTTAATGTGCCACAAGCTGGCAGTCTACCCAGGATCTTGGCAAGTACAACAGAGGTGTAGAAAGCTCGGACCAGAATGATCCCAAGCTGTGGAAGAGCTGGTACAAGCCCTATTGGAGGCAGGATTCATAAGAGAAGTCAAGTACCCACTATGGCTAGCTAACGTTGTCTTGGTGAAAAAATCAAATGGGAAGCGACGGATGTGCACCGACTACACTGATCTCAACAAAGCCTGCCCAAAGGATCCATATCCACTCCCAAGTATCGACGCTCTGGTGGATGCCTCCTCCGGATACAAATACCTCTCATTTATGGATGCTTACTCAGGATACAATCAAATCCCTATGTACCCACCCGATCAAGAAAAAACTTTATTTTTAACCCCGAAAGTAAACTACTGCTACATCGTCATGCTTTTTGGACTAAAAAACGTGGGAGCTATTTATCAGAGATTAATGAATAAGGTCTTTACAGACCACATCAGGAAAATCATGGAAGTCTATGTGGATGACATGTTAATAAAGACACAAAATGAAGAGAGGTTACTGTTCGACCTCACCCAAGTATTTGACACTATAAGAAGGCATGGCATGCGACTTAACCCGGAAAAATGCACCTTCGCAGTAGAAGCTGGCAAATTCTTGGGTTTTATGCTCAAACAAAGAGGAATCGAGGAAAATCCAGATAAATTCCATGCCATACTCGATATGAAGAGCCCGACTTGCGTTAAAGAGGTACAACAACTCAATGGAAGATTGTTAGCCTTGTCCAGATGTCTAGCTGGATCAGCAATAAGATCTCTCCCCTTCTATGCTACTCTAAGGAAGGGAAAGAGGTTCGAATGGACAACGGAGTGCGAGCAAGCCTTCCGAGATTTCAAAAAGTTCCTAGGATGACCTCCTATCCTAACTTGGCCACGGGAAGGAGAACCCCTTGTATTATACCTCGCAGTAGGAAGTCAGGCAGTAGCCTCAGCATTGGTCCGAGAAGACGACAGTGGGCAACAACCCGTATACTTCATTAGCAAGGCACTACAAGGATCCGAGCTGAACTACCAAAAAATAGAAAAATTCACCTACGCTCTCATATTAACGTCTCGACAACTTCGTCCGTATTTCCAAGCCCACATCATCAAGATTCGGACCAACCAGCCAATAAAAGGCATTCTGCAGAAAACAGACATAGCAGGAAGAATCTTACAATGGGCAGTCGAGTTGTCTGAATTCGACCTTCAGTATGAAGCTCGGACGGCAATCAAATCGCAATATTTGGCCGACTTCATTGCAGAATTTACAGACACCCCGGAAATCCCTACAGAATGGAATCTCTATGTAGACGGTTCCTCAAACAAAACTGGAAGCGGCGCGGGTGTGATAATTGAAAGCGACCAGGGAACCCAAATAGAACTTTCCCTCAAATTCGGGTTCCCTGCCTCAAACAACCAAGCTGAGTATGAAGCACTACTGGCTGGTTTAAAGCTGGCTAAAGAGGTTGGAGCTCAAAAGCTCATCATCTTTAGCGACTCATAGGTGGTCACTTCACAAATAGCAGGGAGCTACCAAGCCAAGGATCCTACCATGAAAAAGTACTTGGACAAAACTAGGGAACAGCTTGGACAACTCGGGGAATATGAGGTCCGCCACATACCCCGAGAACAGAATGCCCGGACTGATGCACTCTCAAAACTAGCCAGCACTAAACCAGGTGGCAACAATAGAAGCCTCATCCAGGAAATGCTGTAGAACCTGTCAATCTCGGAAGAAAAAAAGTCCTAGCCATAATGTAACAACCCTAGTTTCTGGAAATTAAATAATTAGTTATTTGTGATTTATTATATTTGCTGATAATTTTATTTTAAGAAAATTATTTTACCAAAAGTAATTAAATGGAATTTCATGATAATTGGAGTTTAAATTAATTAGAATTTTTATATAATCTTTATTGCATATTTGGTATGATTGAAATTATAATTTTGGTAATTGAAAAATAAGAAGAATTGTATAATTTAATTTAAATAAATTCTATTTTGAATGAATTATGTTATTAATTTAAACTCCTAGAAATGATTTTATTAAAAATGATTAGATTGATTTTTATAAGTACTTTAAGTTTAAGTTAATTAATGTTCAAGTACAATTTTTATTATAATTAAAAAGTTATATCATTTAATGTGAATAATTAATATTGAGTTTAAACTATATTTTATAATTATATGATTAATATGCTTATTTTATAACTTAAACTAGAAATAATTAATTGAACTTAGCAATATGATGATAAATAATGATCCTAAATATTTTTAATAGAGTATGTTTGATTTTAAAATTACTCTACCCTTTAATTTTATCAAAATATCTATTCATAGCAATCCATTATTCTTTTATAAAATCCTAATTTCTAACCCTAATTCCCAAATCAAACTCAGAAACCCTAAATTCCTAAATTGAGAAACCCTAACTCTCACTCCCTCACCACACTCAGCTGCACTCCCACCCCCTTTCCTTTCCTAAACGTAAACATCACACACACAACTGAGAAAGAAACAGAGAGAGGGAAGAGATGCTGCTCCGTTGCCGCCGTGACGTGACCACCGGACTGCCGCACTATGCGCTGTCCAGCTCGCCGCTACCGCCGCGTCTCGCCTGCGCCGTCGCCTCTACTGAGCGGTTGCTGTCATCGTGCGAGAAAGGAGACGGAGCTCCCGAGGGGTCGTTAAGCCGCTACGGTCGCCGTCGTCTCGGCTGTTCCCACCGCCGTTGGACACATCGCACGCATAGTCGTCCAAGGAGCGCCGCTGACCATCGCTGCTTCCACTAGGGTTTACCCCCATTGCTCTGCCTTGCTATTGCCATCAGAGCTGCCGCTGAGGAAGGGAGCCCGAACGCCGTCGCTGGGAAGGAGGCTTGGCCGTCGCCGAACCACCGTGCCGCCGTAGCTGTCGCTGGGAAGGTTATTGGAGCTTGCCGAGGATACTGTTCTGATTCTGAAGCAATTTATCCATGTCACTACTCAACTTTATCTCCTGTTCTGCCTCTACCTCTGAATTCTACAAGTTGCCGGAGCCTTCAGCCACTGGGAACCAACATTCGAGCTGCCTAGGAAACCACCATTAGAACCACCACTATTTTGTTGCCACCGAGGACGCTGGTGCTTGTCAATAGTACTATTCTGGTTCTGAATTGATTAGTTCATGCCACTGTTGCTGCTGAGAAGTGATCAGAAATGCTGCTGCTGTTAGTTCAGTTCAAGGTTGTTGTTGCCACTGCGAATTAAAAATAAAAGAAGGCTTTATTGCGTTTGATTATCGAATTTCGGCTAATCGAGGCAGGGGATTTATTTTTAAAGTTAAATGTTTTTAATTTAGAATGCCTACAAAGTTATTGGATAAGTGCAAATGGTTAATAATGGTTAAGAATTTCTTAATTAACATGAATGACTTGAAATGCATTTGAAATTAGCTAGTCGTTGTGATTATTCTGAGCTGTGATTGAACTTAGATGCTGTTGTGAATAATGATTAATTTAGTGTAACTAATTAAATTGAAATATGCCGAGTTAATTGTTGAACAGCTGTTGTATGGATAATTGATGAATTGAGTTTGGAATGTTGCTGTGAATGTAATTGGTTTTGTTGTTATGAGAGACTAATTGATAGAAATAAGCTTGGTTTGAAGCTGTGAAATTTGGATTAAGTTTGACGATGTTTTAGTGTTTTAATTGGATTATTGAATTCAGGTTATGGCTGTGAATGTCTTTGGGCTTTGTTGTGAGTGTTTGAAGCTGTAATTGATATTGTTTTCTCTGATTTTGATGGAATTGTTGAAAAGTTCTGATTCTATGTGATTATACTGAATTAGTTGAGTTGTGTGGCTGAAATTATGATTGGAATGATTGAGACTTTTTATTGGAACTTTGGTTGAATTCGTTGATTTTGTGAGATTGAATTATAAATTGCTTGATGAGAGATTATTGTGATTTCGGCATTTTGATGGGTTAAATTGAAATTGTTGCTGTTGAGTTGGTTTACTGTAATGGACTTAGTTAGTGATTAATTGAAGTTGGGCTTAAGGAATAATTGGAAGATTGAATCTTAAAATGTTGAACTAATTGCTGAAAATCTGATTTTTGAAATTAAAAGATGACCTTGGAAGTGAATCAGTTATTCAACGATAATCGAAATGATATGAGAGTAAAGGCTGAGTAAACTATAATTAAAGTTGTTGTTGGGATTCAATCTTGAGAAGTTTGAATTAACTATAAAACTAGTTATGATTTTTCAAAGTTAAAATGTAAAACTTGATTTTCTGCATTACTTTTAAATGAAGCCGGAGACTTTGAAAATCTATAACTAATTCTGTGATGATCGGAATTGTGTGGGACCAAGTCTGGATTAAGCTCTGGAATATAGGAATCTGGACTGGTGAATTTGAGGCTTTTTCATTAATTTTATGATTTATGGTAAATTTTTAAATTAGGAATGTCAAATCTGGTTTTCTGCAAAACGCTTAACACAGCAGCAACTTGTTTCTTCTATTAAAAATTCTCCAGTTTGAATTTTGAAATGGAACCAATTTTAAATGAAACTATTGTCCTAGTACTTTAGTTTTATAAAACTTTAGAATTTTTAGAGTTGTGGTTTTAAAGATATGAATTTTTAAAGTAAGATATATTATGCAGTAAAAATCAGGTTTTGTTTTCTAAGTCAGTAACTTTGAGCCTTTATAATTTTTAATTCTGGAATGATATTGAGATGCAACTAATTGGAGGTGAAATATGAGTATGTTTAGTATATATTATTTAAATTTCAGGGTTTTCCACGTTTTAATAAGTGAGTTATGGGACTTGGAAGAGGTTGTGTTCAATGATTTGTAAAATAGACTTCAGCAGAAAATTACTTAACTTCCAAGCTACGTAAGTCCTTTATTAAAAATGGTATGACCTTGGAACCAATTGAGAAAGAAATTTGGATAAGTTATGTTTAACCACATTAATTTTGAAGGTGGTTGGATTTAATTTGGATTTTATATAAAATTACGAATGTTGTACACTGCTGCTGTCTTCTGGTTTTAAGGCACTACAGAGTAGTCACGGTCTTGCTTATATTCCCGAAGCTAGAGCCAGCGAAAAATTGTGATTTTTAGTTTAATAGAAAGATTAATCTAAGATGGTCGCATGGATACAAGGTTTGCATAATTCCGAATTTGTTTGATATTTTAATAATAAAACTGAAATTAGATTGCCGATGTTGTTTTGGTGATTTCTTGGATATGGAATTTGAGAAATAGATTTTCTATACTATTATCAAATATTTTTGAGAATATATTATTGTGAAAATTGTTGAGAAAGTTTTGATGAGATGTTAAGAAAAAGGGAACCCGTAATGGTGGTTAAGTCCGACTTCTAGGGGTGGTGCTGTCAAAATTTTATAAAAACCTGAGGTTTTATTTGTGAAGTCATTTTAGAAGATTTGAACTTGAAAAATTATATTATTTGAGTCTTATCTAAATAAGAGAAGAATTATACTATTTTGAATTTGGAATTACCAAGGAAACATTTATGTTTCAAGTTTGAATTATTTAAGAAAGGAATTATGTTGAGTTTGATTCAATATGAAAATAGTTATGTTTTGGGCTTGGAATAAAGGATTACTTTTCAGGAGTTTGGTGAATTTTATAATACTTGAATCCGAATGATAAGGAGAAATGGTTTGAGCTAAGATGTTGTAAAAGTGAAAGATGTGAAGTTTGTATAGTATAATTGAATTTGTATAGTATAATTGAACAGAGAAAGAAAGAAGTACTGCATAAGAATGTGAAAGTGATAATGAATGATGATAATGAGAATGATTATGTAATGATCTGCTGCATGAAGGCAGTCAGATAGACAGTGGTACGACCACAGAACGTTTTCCAGTGTTACACAGCTATTGAGAGCTGTAACTGCAACTGATAACCTGGGATCACTTGCAGAGGATATTAATTCATACACGGCTAGAATGCCGCACCTGTAAGGCAAGGATTGCTTACAGAGAATATGATTTCATACATGGCTGGAATGCCGCCACCTGTAAGGCAGAGTCTGCTTACAGAGGATATGACGCATACGTCGGTTAGTGAGAACTGTACCTATGCTGACTGGAAAACCATAACCGTTTCAGCTGCTTCGGGTTACGTCGGGAGCGTGTAGAAACTGACAGATGAGCTTATTACCTGCACTAGGGCTAGACATGCATCATCCTTATTTATGCATCTGCATTTGATTGTGTTGGCTTGTCTTCTTTCTTTGTAATTGTGCTGCTTGTCTTGTTGTAATTTATTTGTATGTTGAATTAAATCTCTTGCTTGTACTTTTAGTTTCTGAATGTTTTAATAATTGACGTTGTGATTGAGAATTAATTAAGTGACTGAAAAATGATTGATATAATTAATCTTGTCATTGAGATCTTTTTTGAGTTTAGAGTCTTCGAAAGAGGTGATCAATTAGTTAAAGTAAAGCTAAGAGTATATCCAAAATGTTTGATGAAATATAGCTTCCTTGAGTATGTTAATTATTTGCATTTTATTTCATTACTTTTACGGCATTCCCATTCCCTACTGAGAACGTGTGGTTTGTTCTCACCCCAAAATCCTCCACCTTTTCAGTGACACAGGTTTGAAGACACAGTGTGAAGCTGTGGGCGATTATAGAATTTATTTATGAGTTAAGTGTGAGTTAATTTGCTTTCATAGAGTTCCCTCGCCCTTATTGCTTAAGATTTTTATTTTATACAGAGGGATAGGATTTGTATCTGAGTTTTATTTAAAATCTTTTGTATGATAGATATTATTATTAATAATTATGTGATTATTACTACTTTGAAATGTTTGATATATGATTTTGATAATCAAAAACAAAAATTTTCTGGAATTTTCCATAAAATAGAATTGCGATATCGAACTAAAGGCTCAATATTAAATAGTTAATAAAAGAAATAAGTTAGTAACTCCTTACTTTTGGTACGATCATGACGTACTGGAAGTTGGGTCGTTACACATAACAGGTCTGGATCAAGGATGGATGACTCCCATAATTAACTACCTCAAAACATAAACACTACCCACAGATAAGAAGGAGGCAAAGAGGTTAGAAAGGGAGGCACAATACTTCACTATCCTAAACAATACTCTATACAAAAGAGGGATTTCAATACCATTGTTAAAATGTGTACCAACTTCCAACACAAAGGATGTCTTAGAAGAAGTACGTAGTGGCATCTGTGGCAATCATCTCGGAGCGCAGGCACTTACCAAAAAAGTACTCCGGGCCGGATTTTATTGGCCAACTCTACAAAAAGAAGCCATAGAGTTCGTAAAGACGTGTCCACCATGTCAGAAACATGCCAACTTTCACATCGCCCCGCCAGAGGAGCTCATCAGCAAAACCTCACCCTTGCCGTTCGCAAAATGGGGACTTGACCTTCTCGGACCTTTCCTTCAGGGATCAGGACAAGTCAAATTCCTCATAGTAGGGGTAGACTATTTCACAAAATAGATCGAGACAGAACCTCTAGCTAAAGCCACTGCTCAAAGAAGTCGAAAATTCCTATATAGAAACATTGTCACAAGGTTCGGGGTTCCATACTCCATCACCACGGACAATGGCACCCAATTCACAAATGCAGGCTTCAGAAAGTTAGTTGCCGACTTGAACATAAAACACCAATTCACTTCCGTAGAACATCCCCAGGCCAATGGACAAGCCGAAGCTGCCAACAAAGTCATATTGGCTGGGCTAAAATAGAGATTACAGGACGCAAAGGGAGCCTGGGCTGAAGAGCTTCCACAAGTTCTATGGGCATACTGAACAATGCCACATTCCACCACAAAGGAATCACCCTTCCGATTAGCTTACGGAATGGAGACAATGATCCCAGTGGAGGTCAAAGAAGGGTCGCCCAGAGTGATCCACTATAATGAAGAAGCGAATTCCCAACTTCAAAGGGAAGAACTCGACCTACTTTCAGAAATTCGAGAAAGAGCTTGGATCAGGGAAGAGGCATTAAAACGTCGAATGGCTTCGGGATACAATCAAAAGGTAGTGCCGCGAGGTTTTCCTGAGAACGACCTTATCCTAATCTGAAATGATATCGGAACAACTCGACATGGAGAAGGAAAGTTGGCATCAAACTGGAAAGGACCCTACCGAGTCATAGAAATACTTGGAAAGGGCTACTACAGACTGTCCAAACTCGAAGGGCGAGAGCTTCCAAGGTCATGGCACGCCTGCAACTTAAGAAGGTACTATAGTTAGAGGTAATAAAGAACTTATGGTGAGGCACACTCTTTTTTTCTGAAAAGGTTTTTTAATGAGGTGCCAAGCCAAGATCTACAAATTGCCCGACTTAGAGGGATAAAACACCCACATGTATATACCTGCATTCTCTTTGAATAAAGTTTTAGATTTTCTACAAATTCCCAAGACGCATTAATCTGAAACGCTAAAAATTCATCGCCCGATTATAAAGCTACAAGGTCAGCAGAAAGTAAAAATCAAATTCACTGCTAAACCACGATAAATACCAAAGAAGATGAAAACCAAATTCATCAAAAGGTCGACCAAAAACGGGGAACAAAACCCAATCGCTACAAAGTCGGCAAAGATGAAAAAGCGACAAAAAGAGAATAATGCAAGAAGTTATCGAAAGTAATCCATAGAAAGGACCTGACGAGGTCTTAATAAAATAGGTTGCTAAAAATAACTTAAAAGACAAGCCGATGTAAAGAAGTCGGACCAGTTGACCACAATAACCAAAGTTATAAAAATTCAATCCCTGGAAAGAGGCCTGGCCAGCCCTAAAAAATAGGATTACTAAAAATAACTTAGAAGGAACCGACGTAAAGAAGTCGGCCCCAAAACCAAAAAGTTATAAAAAGTAATCCCTGAAAGAGACTTGACGAAGGTCCAAGAAAGAGGATTACTAAAAATAACTTAGAAGGGACCGACGTAAAGAAGTCGGCCCCAAAACCAAAAAGTTATAAAAAGTAATCCCTGAAAGAGACCTAACAAATGTCCAAGAAAGAGGATTACTAAAACTAACTTAGAAGGGACCGACGTAAAGAAGTCGGCCCCAAAACCAAAAAAGTTATAAAAAGTAATCCCTAAAAGAGACTTGACAAAGGTCCAAGAAAGAGGATTATTGGAAATAACTTAGCAGGGACCGACATAATAAAGTCGGCCTGACCAAGATCCCAAAATTAAAGGTAAATCCATGGAACAGACCTAACAAAGGTCCAAACAAAATGGATTACTACAAAATAATTTCAGGCCGAGATAAAGAAGTCGGCCAACGGAGGGCATACGAGTTCGACCCAGAAATCCACAACCTCAAAAGAATTAAGCTACAAGTATGAAAATACAAAGGCAATCAAAAGAGGGTGGACAACACGGCTCTAACATTCCCAAAAAACCTAAAGGATATCAGACAAGTGCAGACAAACATACTATAAAAGAAACAAGCTTATAATATTAACAAGGCTCAAGAGGCCACCCGAAGTTGATGCCAAAAAGCCTGAGAAAATACTTTGTTTTTTTCTCAAAATAAAGTTGCTAACAGCAAAGCAACTAAAAGTGTTCAGAGAACAAAATTACAAACCGAAAAGAGTTTTAAAGACCCATTGATCGGGCCATACACATCAAAAGTTTACAAAACTACATTGGATTCAAAGATTCTCCAGCGGCAACATCCCGGGGTGATGGAGGTCGAGTCTGAAGGGGGACCACATCTACCGTCCCATCATCTTGGTTCAGGACCTGACAATCGGAATCTGACTCGAGATGACCAACCTCAGCTGAAGGAATTGAAGAAGTCAGCGCAACAGAAGCTTTGGCGGCAGGCACAGAAGGAGGTTCGACATCATCATCATCAGGGTCATTAGGGATAACTTTTCCGTCCTTCACAATGTTGTCCAAATTGAAGAGAGTAAGGTCGAGCTTGGGTGCAATAACCCGAACCTGCTCCTTCAGGTTCTCATAAGCAGCATTTACGCTGCCTACAAGGTGACCCTGGAGCTCGGCATAATCAACTCGGGCAGACTCCAAATCCTCCCTGAGACGCATCATTTTCCTATAGGTCGTGACATAGCTCTCCTTGTGCTTCAACGCCGTGTCTTCAGCTAACTTGGCAGAAGCCGCCAAGGCAACAGAACTAGCTTTTTCACCCTCCAACTCTTTCTCCAACTTGGCCACTTTCACCTCAAGCTCCTCTTTCAAACCCTTCATCCGGTCGAGCTCCAACTTAGCCTCCTCCATAAAGGCCTTCGTGGCATGAATGGGAAGATCCTGGGCAGTCCGATATAAAGCCGCTCCCATGTGTGCCATCTTGATGCTGCTCCGAGTAATAGAGTCCAAATGGCAAAGAAGAGAAACATCGTTAGTAGGGATGGTACCATAAGGACCAATTTGCTGGTCCACAAACTCGACAGCATCAAAATCAAGGGCATCAAGGTTAAAGGGCTCTGCTGTTTTTTGTTTTTTCAGAGGAGGAGCGCCGGTAGGAGAAGAGGTAGCAGCAGCCTATGGAGGATCAACCAAATGAACCCGAGGAGTAGGGATCATTCTCGTCGGTCCAGGAGAACTCGGTACGGATGGCTTCGACAGAACCTGAGACGACCCTCCCCAGCCACCTTGGCCGAGATGTTCTGAGCCGTTGTAGCCTTCCTCGCCTTCTTGAAGGCTTTCATGGAGACATTGTTCTTGGCCATCTCTGAAAAATAAAATCAACCATAGAAGCATATTACACATTGGAAAAAAAAGGAAGCAAAATCAAAACAAAGCAAAACATATTAATTAAATACCCAACGTAGTTTGGACAAGGGACGGGTCCCCCAAAAATTTCTTAGTGTCAAGATGAGGTGGTTCCCCCCAAATATCCTCCAAAAAATTTACAAAGGCCTGCTCAATTTCATCAAGCATATCCCACGTGTATTGAGATACCACTACATTTTGTTGCCAACACAAGGGGAAGGCCGGTTCATCGTTCGCTTCTAGAAAAAATGGTTGAGCTCCCTCAACCGCTCGGACCTTAAAGAAATAATTCTTAAAATCCCTAAAGGACTCAACATACATGGCCAAAACTTTATGTCCCTAGGCAGATCTAAAGGAAATCCAAGAGGATTTCTTTTTGGAAGAAATCCCGGGCTTAGTGAAAACAAAAACATAAAGGAAGAGAGTCTGAGAAGGAGTAACGTCCAACTTTTGGCACAGCAGATGAAAGATCTTGATAAAATCCCAGGAGTTCGGATGGAGCTGGATGGAGCTACGTTACACGACCACAGCAAATCGGTCTCAAAGGAAGTGAAAGGAAAAGTAATATTCAATTGGCTGAAAAAATAGTCATAAGCATAAAAGAAAGGGCACTCCCCCCGGGTCGGAGCAGGAAAGCAAACCCTCTCCTCGGAATCAGGTGCTACCAATTCATAGTTCTTTTCCTGATCTCTACTCTTACAGAGACGGTGATGTTTCCTAAGCTCCACACAAAACTCAGCATTCACAATGGAAACACACATTAACACAAGGGAGTCCAACCAGTCAGACATCCCCTCAGGAACTTTAAAAGACGTCTCTACAATATTTTTGTGAGAAGACATGGCCAACTAGTCCTACAAACAAGAAAAGAAAATGGATTACTAACCAAAAAATAGCTCGGGCGATATCAAAACAACTCGGACAACATGATCCAGAGCAATACAAACAGTAAAAGGAAAGCCCCAAGACACACACCAAGGTCCAGGGGCATCCTTTGGAGGCAGTGACACGGAGCAAAAGACTCAGGAAAACCTACAGAAACTAAAATAACATAGCAAAAGACTCTAAGCAAAAAAGACGCAAATCAGAGCAAGATCACCAAGAAGACCATCATTCTCTACAAAGCTATCACAACAGAGAAAAACTTTCTCCTAATCAACACTACAAAGAGAAAAAAGGATTGTTAAAGCCACCTCGCAACTACAGTCTCAGTCTACAAGAACTACCAAGCAATAAAATATACCAAGGAAAATCATCAAAGATGTAACCTTTTCCAGAAACGAACAAGCCATTATCCCACAAAAGCTACAAAATCAAACAGTAATGCAACAAGCATGCAAAGCCCTAAGATAAGCCCTAATCATTAGAAGAAATACCAAAGTATACATAACGTCGAAAGAAAGCCAGAAAGATACATCACAAGGACAGGCAGGTGCAAAAACACGAAAAGGTTCAAGCTTTTAAACAATGCACTCAAGCAAAAATTTAGACTTTACGAAAGAAGTAAAAGAAACGAGAACCAACTTGAAGAGAAAGGAGAAAGCTCTGAAGAAGTTGAAAGATGGAGCGACAAACTCTGGAATCGCCTCTCAAGCAAAACACCAACAAGCACCAAACAAAGCGTCGCAGAGAAAAAAGCGAAAATGCAAGTCTCAGGTAAAACAGAAAGACAGAGAGAAAAAGTGGGGAAGTTACAGAAAAGAGAAAATCCATTTTTTGTGTGTAAAGTTCAAAATAAAAGAGGCAAGAGAAACGTGGCATTAAAATCAATTAATAAGGGTATTAAACCCTCGCACATTTCCAGGACAAGTATTCTAAATGCAAAGGGCGCGCTTTTAGAAGGAAACGAAGGAGAAACGCTTCACATTCGAAACCTTCAGGGAAGTCAACAAAATGCTCGAGTTCGGCTTCACTAGAGAAGGATCGAAGTCCTAAAACTAAAGACTCGACCTCGAAGGGAAGACCACACTCGAGCAGGGGCACTGTTCATACCCTGGGTCGAGCTATCCGACCCGGGATGTTTAGCGACAAGGCGACCGACCTCTTCAGGTCAGACTATCCGACCTCTTCTCAAAGAGCTTGGCCAAATTACCAGGAAAGCCCAATAAAGGGCCCGAATAGAGAAACACGACCCAAATCCAAAGGCAGCCCAAGCCTATAGAGATAAGGGCAGTTCCCTTGAAGATAAGATGACCTCACTCAAAGATAAGATAAGATAAGATAACTAACTTATCTTATCTATGAAGGTCACTCTACACCATTATAAAAACACTAGAGCACCCAGGTATAACCCATACTCTGATTCTACAATATACCTGCTTAATACCCTTGCTAACTTAAGCATCGGAGTCCCTTGCAGGTACCACCAACCTCCGGTGACAAAGGATCAGCAGCCTAGCCGGTCCAACAAGTCGGGCACGGCCGCTCTGGCCTCCATCCACCAGCCGGACGCGTCAGCTCCGACCAACACAGAAGATCTCGTCCGAGATCAACCTACAGTTCAGGTAACCCTCGAAACACCTTGCAATCAGGCCTTGAGCTTCCAACTATAACGAACCTAGGATGGTGTTGCCAACCACTAACCATCTTCCTTTTACTCTTAATGCCACAAAGAGCTCTAAGTTGACCATCTGTCTCAAGTAAACCATATTCAAGTGGTAAAGTAAAGGTCAAGGATAAGGATTTTACCCACTTGAATGTTGTATTGGATGGTAATGGCTTTGGGAGAGGTGTTTCCAATGGTCGTGCAAGCTCCACTCCCTTGTGCTCTTTCTCGACGACTTCCACCTCTTTGCAAGCTTCTTCAATTTTAACATCTTCCTCTTGGTAGCTTTCTTCCAATTCAGTCTCTTCTTCATTGCTTACCAAGGGCATGGGAGGTTGTGCTTCTTCTTCTTTAATCTTCATCTCTTGATGAACCTCTGCAAAGTCTTCAACATTGATATGTCTTGGAGGTTGTGCACCCTCCTCAATATCAACATCAAACACCTTGGAAGGAGGCTCTATGACTAGACTTTCCCTTGGAGGTTCTGCATCTCCGAAGTCTGTAACCGCTTCTTCCTCTTCAATAATTGCTGCTTTGTCCAGTTGTTTTAGTATAAAATCGTACTCCTCCTTGATGATTTCCTTTCTATGACAACTCCCTTCAACTACTCCTTCATCTTCAAGGGTCTCTCCTATCTCCACATTTTGGGCCTCCTCTTGCTCTACGACAAAATCAGACTCCTCCTTGATGTCTTCCTTTACTAATTCATCAACCACTCCTTCAACTTCAAAGGTCTCTACTACCTCTACCTATAGGGCCTCCTCTAGCTTCTTATGAAGTATGAATTTGCGAAGACGATCCCTTCTCTCTTGTTCCATGTCAATAGCATGACTGGGATCATCTTGCTCTTGGATTGATGGATGTGGGTGCTCTTCCATGGAGGGTGGTGATGGGATGGGAAGATCTTTATGTGGTTGAAAAGGAAGCGCACTAGAGTTTGAGGGTTGAATATTGGAGGTAGAGGGTTGGTTCATGTGGGATATAAGATTTTGGAGTATAGAGGTGAAACCAATTATGTTAGAGATGAGTGTGTTGTTATCCAATGGAGGTTGGGGTGGATAGGAGTGTTCAATTATTGGGAGAAAGGGCTCATAATATGGAGGTGGTTCTTCTTGATAAGGATATGGAGATGGTGAATATGGAGGTGGTGGTTTTGGGTGTGGTTCATATGGTGGTTGGTGTGGTGGATAAGGATTAGGGTCATTGATGAGCAAATTCTTTGATGGTCTAGAATTTCCTCAATTGAATGAAATCTCGTTGTAAGTATAGTTCTAAACCAACAAACAATTCTCACATCAAAAATTTGAGTTGTAACAAGTACAAACCCCAATAAGAATTAAACGAAGTATTTAGACTCTGGGTCGTCTCACGAGGAATTGCAATGAAGTGTTTAATTATTGGCGATGAAGATGTAAGGGGGTTTGATTTTATATTTTTGCAAGAAGGTAAACAACAAGGAAGTAAATGATAAGAACTAATGAAATAAAGCAAAAGAACTCTTGGCTATACATAGGTAATTGAGATCACCATCCTTGTCTACAAACCATATATTGATAATTTTGAGGAACCAAGCTCATTAAGTTTACTTCTATACTTGAAGTATATCAAATGGCTTAATCAACATCAATCCATAAGTCCCAACCTATCTACTAATTAGATTAGTAGTGGGTTAGTGTCAATGGGTATCAAATTGATCACCGAGTGTTCTCAAATCACCAATTCAATGAGACCCAATATGACTCAAGGTCACTCAATTCCCTTAGCCTAGGCCAAGAGTAAAGAAAACTACTCAAAAACTAGAGGAAACATTTTATCAAACACCTAGTGTGCAAGAAAAGTAAACATCTTAAAATGCAAGATTTAAAGGAAACCCATAACCAACACAAGCAAGAAATCAACAATAACAATCAAGATCAACATAAAAAAGAAACATGGAAACATAAAATTTCATTAGAGGAAATCAAGATCTAACAATTGTTCATAAACATAAAAGAGAGCAAAATAAGAAATGACTAGTAAAACTAGAAGAACAAAGATGTAGTAACAAGAAATTAAAAGGGAAGACTAAATCAAAACAAGAATTGAAAGTGGATCTAAGAAAATTAAACCTAAACTACTCTAAATTCTAGAGAGAATGGAGAGTTTCTCTCTCTAGAATTCTAACCTAAAATATGATGAAAACTAAACTATGACTACTTGGTTCATTCCCCCTCAATCCTTGGGTTCAATAGCATCTGAAATGAGTGGGATTGGGCCCAAAATGAGCTAGAAAACGCCCCCAACGAGTTGCCCAAAGTGGACCCACGTTGCTCCATCGACGTGCACGCGTACAGTGCATGTGCGCGTCTCCATACGTTAGGCAACTATGGTAAATTTTATATCATTTTGAAGCCCCAGATGTTAGCTTTCCAACGCAACTAGAACCACCTCATTTGGATCTCTGTAGCTCAAGTTATGGTCGATTGAGTGCGAAGAGGTCAGGCTTAACAGCTTTGCAGTTCCTTCATTTCTTCATGAATTCTCCCACTTTGCATGCTTTTCTCCTCACTTCTTCCATCCAATACTTGCCTTATGAACCTAAAATCACTCAACAAACACATCAAGGCATCGAATAGAATTAAGGTGAGTTAAAATCACCACTTTAAGGGCCTAAAAAGCATGTTTTCACATTTAAGCACAAATCAAGGGAGAATTGCAAAACCATGCTATTTCACTGAATAAATGTGGGAAAAGGTGATAAAATTTCCCAAATTAAGCACAAGATAAACCACAAATAGCACCTTCACGCCACAAGCACATGGTTAGGGACAGCTTGGTTTAGCCGCTTAGGCCAGGATTTTATTTCTTTGGGCCCTCCTGTCCATTAATGCTCAAAGCCTTGGATCCTTTTTACCCTTGCCTTTTGGTTTAAAGGGCTATTGGCTTTTTTTGCTTGCTTTTTCTTTTTCTTTCTTTTCTTCTTTTCTCTTTTTTTTTCACCACTTTTTTCTTTACTCTCTTTTTTTTCTTTCTACAAGCTTTTCACTGCTTTTTCTTGCTTCAACAATCAATTTTATAATTCTTCAGATTATCAATAACATTTCTCCTTTTTCCTTATTCTTTCAGGAGCCAATAATTTTAACATTCATAAACAACAAAATAAAAAATATGCACTGTTCAAGGATTCATTCGGAAAACAAAAATTATTGCTACCACATCAAAATAATTAAACTAATTTCAAGATAAATTTCAAAATTATGCAGTTCTTGTTCTTTTGCAAATAAAAATATTTTTCATTTAAGAAAGGTGAGGGATTCATGGAATCATTCATAGCTTTAAGACATAGACTCTAAAATTTATTGATCATGGAATAAAAATAAGACATAAAATAAACAAAAAAGCAGACAAATAATAATAAAAGGAAGAAAATTAAAGACATAAAAATAAATGACTCTAATACTAATGCTTATGTGATTCTTAAAATAGGTTTCTAATAATAAAAGTTATCACAGAGTTAGGACTCAACAACCTTGATTTTGAGGGGTAGGTGCTCCTTCAATCTGTGGGATGTCCAACTCTTCAAGAGACAGCTTCTGACGCTTGGTGACAGATGCTTCTAAGCCGGCCCAATAATCAAATTGAGGAATTTCTGGGAGGAGATCATGCGCCCCCATCTTGATGAGTTATCTTGAATTTGAGGTCCATCCATCACTTTTTTGGTGATTGGGCGTTCAACTGTGATGTATTCATCCACACCCATCTATACCCCCGCATCTTTGCATAACAGACTAATCAAGCTTGGGTAGGGCAACTTGGCCTTAGTGGATTCCTTGTTTGCAAACATGTAGATTTCAACAGGGATCAGCTGATGAATCTCTTCCTCCTTCCCCAACATAATACAGTGAATCATCACTGCCTTCTTGACAGTGACTTCAAATCGGTTACTGGTTGGGAGAATAGAACGTCCTATGAAATCCAGCCACCCTCTAGCAACTGGTTTGAGGTCTCTTCTCTTTAACTGGTTTGGGACAACTTTTGAATTGGTAATCCACTTGGTTCCAGGGATGCATATGTCCTCTAAAACTTGATCTAGCCTTTTATCCTTGGCCATTCTCCTGTTAAAGGATTCTGAATCATCTTGTAGTTGAGGAAGTTTAAGAACCTCTCTCACTTTGTCAAAGTGGAAGTAAATAATCTTCCCTCTGACCATAGTCTGAAAGGTGTAGAAAGTAGTTCCCTCTAATCTTTGCTTCTCTGTCATCCATAGATTTGCATAGAATTCCTGGACCATGTTTCTTCCAATATGTATCTCAAGATTAGCCAGGACTTCCCAGCCCCTGTTTTGAATCTGCTCTTGGATCTCCGGGTATTCATCTTCTTTCAGATTGAACCTAACTTCCGGGATCACTGATCTTCTGCACATAATTTTGAAATAATGGTCTGCATGATCTTTGGTGCAGAAGTTCTCATGCATCCAATGTGGCTTTGGATTGCTTTCTTTTTTCACTCTTGAAGCATTTTGTCTTCCTTTAGGTGCCATGAGATTGGTTTGTTTTAACTCAGGGATCACGAAAATCACACCAAACTTAGAGATTTGCTTGTCCTCAAGTAAAATAAAAAGAAAGAAGATGAATAGATGGATATAAGGATTCGAATGAGGGAGGAGAGGTGATGGCCGAATGTATAAATAAATGGGAGGGAGGGAATGGGTTCGAAATTTTAGAAAAAGATATGCTTTGAAAGATATGATTGATAAAAGATAAACATGATATGAAAAAGAGAAGATTGTTTTCAAAATTTAGAGATATGAAAAAGATTTGAGGAAGTTAGATCTAAATTTTTGTTTATCCATCTATGAAATAAAAGATAATATGAATGAGTTAAAAAGATTTCAAAAAAAATTGGAAATATGAGTGAGTTTTTGAAAAGGAATTGAAAAGAATTGAAAAAGAATTAAGAAGCATTTATAAGATTATAAATTTTTGTGAATGGAAATTAAAAAATGAATGTTTATAATGTTTGGATGCAGAAAATTTTGATATAAAACATGAAAATTCAAAAAAAATTGAATTGGGAACAAAATTACCTCTCCCCTAGCTGTGCTGGCATTAAACGCCCAGAATGATAGCCATTCTGGCGTTTAACGCCCATCTGGTGGTCATTGTGGGTGTTTAACGCCCAGCCAGATACCCTGGCTGGCGTTAAACGCCAGAAATCCTTCCTTACTGGGCGTTTTTCTGAACACCCAGAATGCTGCCAATTCTGGCGTTAAACGCCAAGAATGCTGCCCATTCTGGCATTTAACACCCAGAATGATATCTTTATTGGCGTTAAATGCCTAGAATGGTAGCCATTCTGGCATTTAACGCCCAAATTGCCTCTTTACTGGCATTTTGATTACAGTGAGCTCTTTTTCTCTGTGATTCTTCTGCTTTATGTTCTGAACCTTTATATCCTTGACTTGTTCACTGAAAAAGCATCAATAAACACGGACAAAAAAATTAAATGGACTTATATAATTGTTATAAACATCTAATTTGATTTAATAATGGCTGGGTTGCCTCCTAGTAAGCGCTTCTTTACTGTCTTTAGCTGGACTTTACTGAGCTTTTTAATTTAATTTCAGTTTTGAGCATTCTTGCTCAATATTGCCTTCAAGATAATGTTTGATTCTCTGTCCACTAACAATGAATTTTTTGTCAGAATCAACATCTTGAAGCTCTACATAACTATATGGTGACACACTTGTAATCAAATATGGTCCTCTCCACTGGGATTTTAATTTCCCGGGGAACAATCTGAGCCTAGAGTTAAACAGCAGGACCTTCTGTCCTGGCATAAAGACTCTAGATGACAGACTTTTATCATGCCATCATTTTACTTTCACTTTATAGATTTTAGCATTTTCGAAAGCATTGAGTCTGAACTCCTCTAGCTCATTCAACTGGAGTAATCTTTTCTCTCCAGCTATTTTAGCATCAAGGTTTAGGAACCTGGTTGCCCAGTAGGCCTTGTGTTCCAGTTCCACTGGCAGATGACATGCTTTTCTATACACAAGTTGGTATGGAGAGGTCCCTATAGGAGTCTTGAATGCTGTTCTATATGCCCACAGAGCATCATCCAGACTTCTTGCCCAATCCCTTCTACGGGTACTTACAGTCCATTCCAGGATTCATTTTAGTTCTCTATTCGAGACTTCAGCCTGTCCATTTGTCTGTGGATGATATGGAGTTGCAACTTTATGGTTAATTCCATATCTGACCAGAGCAGAGTCAAGCTGTTTATTGCAGAAATGAGTGTCTCCATCACTGATCAGTATCCTAGGGACACCGAACCTGCTGAAGATATGCTTCTAGAGGAACTTCATCACTGTCTTAGTATCATTAGTGGGTGTTGTAATCGCTTCTACCCATTTGGATACATAGTCTACTGCCACTAGAATATAAGTGTTTGAATATGATGGTGGGAAAGGGCCCATGAAGTCAATACCCCATACATCAAACAACTCAATCTCTAGGATCTCTTGCGGAGGCATGGCATAACCTTGAGGTAGATTACCAGCTCTATGGCAACTGTCACAGTTACGTACAAACTCTCGGGAGTCTCTATAGAGAGTAGGCCAATAGAAACCACATTGGAGAACCTTTGTGGTTGTTCGCTCACCTCCAAAGTGTCCTCCATATTGTGATCCATAGCAATACCATAGGATCTTTTGTGCCTCTTCTCTAGGCACACATCTGCGGATAACTCTGTCTGCACACCTCTTAAAGAGATATGATTCATCCCACAAGTAGTACTTTGCATCAGAAATCAATTTTTTTCATTTGTTTCTTACTGTACTCTTTGTGTATGAATCTCACGGCTTTATAGTTTGCAATATCTGCAAACCATGGTAATTCTTGAATTGCAAAGAGTTGTTCATCCGGAAAGGTTTGAGAGATCTCAATAGGTGGGAGGGATGTAACAACCCTGATTTTCGAGTATGCGAGATCTTTTCCGAAGGCACGGAATCCTCCGGAAGATCCGTAAGGGGAGTACCTTTGATATATCATCAAGTATCTGAATCTTCATTTTCATTATGTCATCTTTAAGATAGAACCTTTCCTGAGGCACGCTCGATAACGTAGTCACGAAAAACCCAGGTTTTGAACCGTATCAATTAAGAGTTTTGATTCTGTTTTTCGTAAATAGTCTCAGTTTGACGAACCGGACTCGATTCATGAGAGAAGAGAGATAATAGTATAACATTATCATTATATTAGTATTAGAAGATGCTTGAATGATATTATAAGGTTACCTGGTCTGTTTTAGTTAAAAATAGGAAATCGGTTTAACCGGGTTCACAGTTTACTAGTGCAGCTTAGCACCAGCACTCTCTGATGACTTTAGCAATGCTAATGCCTCATCATATACCTTCTATTCTCATATTAAATATATTACTAGTGTCATTTATGCTAGTAGCTCAGAAAAGAATATTTAGAGATGTTTTTACAAGTGTTCCGATACATCTAGTTTTAGTAGTTATACACCTGAGATATTTTAATATTATTTTAACACACCTCCAAGCCAACCAATCACAACTCACCCTACACCCTCAAGACACTCCAAGGCTGGTAATTTACTCCCTTTGGACAAAAATGAGAAGAGGGAAAAGAGAGAAACTTTCATGAATACTTAATCTTCAAAGCTTGATTTCTTCTGAACTAAAACTCAAATCAAAACTCCGATTTCACCAAAATGATCCTCTCTTTTTCCTCTACATAAACATGTAACATATCAAGGCTGGAAATAAGGTGAGATGGCTGTCTCCCTCCCTCTTCAATTCGGTTTTCAAGGAAACATGCTTAAACAAGTGTTTTCTTGATGTTCTTCCTTAGATCTCTTGCTTAGCTTGACTTGTGGGCCAAAGATCTTTGATTTCCTGCATGTTTAAGGTGAGGATAACCTTCCTAAGATGCTGCTGAAGTTTGTTTAGTTGATGGTTTAGAGTTTTAAAGTTGTTCTTGATGTGTTTTAGGAGGAAAAAGTGCTTTAAGAACACTTCAAAGAGTAACCGGATTTGGAGCAGCAAATCAAGGTAGGGTGTGACAAATTTAATCTTGATTGATTGTGTTTGAGATATGTGACTATGATATGGCTTGGTTATGCTTGAAATTGATTGCTTATATGAGTTATTCTTGGTGAAAGTTTGTTGAAATTTTGATGAAATTTGATGATATTCAAGCTATGAATGTTGTTCTTGAGGGCTGCTGGAAAAATAAACCCTAGGCCTTAAATTGGGGTTCAATTTGTGTTAAAATCTTGTGGAAAAGATGGGGTTTTAGTGGCTGGGAATTTATTATGAATTTTGGTAAAAATCGGTTGCTGAAAAGACTGAAAAAAGGGTAAAAACAGAGAAAGAATCTGAAGAATATATGAAGAACATGAAGAACACTTTGAGTATGGTGAAGAACATTGAAGAACACCTTTTAGATCTTAGAAAGGGCAAGGAAGTAAATATTTTGGTGTTTGAGGGGTTATTTTGTAATTTCTGAAAGTTAGGGTGGTTAAAGTAGAAATATTAAAAGTTACAGGTGGTAAAAAGTGAATTTATAAAGTAAAAGGTTAAAGGAAGGTAATTTTCGAAAATATATTAATAAAATAATAAATAATAATAAAATATTAAAAAATAATCTTTAATTAAAATAATATTTTAATAAAAATAATAAAATAATACGGAAAAGGCAGTTTTTTGTAAAAGCTTTAGAAAGACAACTTTAAGCGCAGAATCTCATGATTACCTTCATAAAATACTTAGGGAGTGGTAAAAACATGTTAGTGAGGCAAAGATAAATGAAAGATAAAAAGATAAAGAAAAGATAGAAACCAAAGAAAATTCTGTAAGGTTTTAACGACAGAAAAACAGACAGAGAATAGCGAACGAACTAGGACAACATAGTTAGTCCTTGAGTTGCGACTAGGGTTAGGTATTATTATATAAAAAGTTAAACTGTTTCAGTATAGACTTAATGAACCTATACTTGGGACAGACTAACTATTCATACCGAAATTTACATAAGCTTTAAATACATACATTAAACAGAGAAATTAGAGCAGAGTAGAGAGATACAGAGGACAGAGTAATCAGAGAAGAGTAAAGAGACAATGAGAAAAGAGTAATATAACAAAGAGATTAGAGGAAAAGAGTATAAGAATAAAGAGTTAAGCCTTGTGGCATGATGTTCTGTTGTATGTTCATCTGCTGCTTTTCCATTGGCCTTAGAGGTCCTGTAGGCCCAAGTTCACCTACAGTGAGTTATTATTCCTATAGGCCGAAGTTTACCTGCAGTGAATATCAATTGTGTATCTCAGGGTGTTGCTCCTGTAAGCCGAAGTTCACCTACAGAGAGTTGTGATACCTGTAAGCCGAAGTTCACTAACAGGGGCGCCATTTCTGTAAGCCGAAGTTCACTTACAGAGGTGCCATTTCTGTAGGCCGAAGTTCACCTACAGAAAGTTGTTCTGTTATGTTTAGATTATTCTTGTAAGCCGAAGTTCACTTATGGGAGTGCTGTTTCTGTAGGCCGAAGTTCACCTACAGAGATAAAGCCATATCTAGGACTAGTTCCTGGGTAATGTCGGGATGCAGGGTGTAAACCGACACGTGAGCTCATGGCCTGCATAGGACAGACATGCATCATATTTGGTTGCGTATTTCCTCTGTTATGATTGCTGTTTGAATGTATGCCTTCTTTGTTTTCATTCTATTCTCTGTGTCTCTGTTTTGTTTTCTTGTATTCTTTTGTTTGTGTTTTGCTTTTTGTTTTCTCTATTTTCTCTATTTATATGTTTCTTCTGTCTACTGCTTCTCGGTATTCTGCTATTTATCTGCTAAACAACACGGAATTAATGAACGTAACTAATAACCCCGGCCATACTAAGAACTCCCCAGTTCTTACCCCTTCTCTCTCCCTTCCCTCTTCAGATGGAAGCATGAGTACCCTTCCGTAGTTTGCTGATGACTGTTCTGCAAAGAGGATTCCGCTCTAGGTAGTCTTCTGAGTCTATAGTGAACTTTGTTACCTGTTTATATGTATATACTGTGAGGCCAGCCAACGTCTGCACCCTGCTTATCTACAAACTTTAACCTAAGTCCTCCGTACGATGTTGCTGTTATGTGGCCACTCGATGAAGTACTTGAGAGACGCTCTTTGATAACATATGATCGTACAGAGGATTAGTAGACGACCTTCCACCTTTTGATGATGATCCACCTGACTTGAGTTTTGAAGACCTAGAACGTACTTTCCCTCGCTTTAGTAGTTTAGAGGGACTAGGTGAGTATAGAGTCTAGGCTAGCCTGGGCGCCAGCTTAGGGACTTCTTGAACAGGTCAGAACCTGGGATGTTGTATGTATATATATGTATATAGTTATTATCTAGCTATGTCTAGGGGTGTTCTAAGTAAAAGTCTATACTCTAATAAAGGCTGGATCACCGAATATTGTCAACTGCTTGTGATGTATTTATGTGTGGTTGTTTATAATTGTTTTATATATTATCAGTTGTGAATTGATTATGAATGATACTGTTTGTTAATCCAAACATTTTTTAAAAAAAATACCTTGTAAAATAACTACGCTTTTAACAACAAATCAGGCTCATATAATAAATAATAGATAATATTTTGGTAGACAAGTTGGTAGCACTCAGTTTCTAGTATGATCATGACGTACCAGAAATTGGGTCGTTACAAGGGACGCCCCTGCTACTGGTTCTATCCGGGACAGGTGATCTGCTACCTGGTACTCTGTCCCTTTTCTGTCTCTTATTTCTATATCAAACTCTTGCAGAAGCAACACCCATTATGAGTCTGGGTTTTGAATCTTGCTTTATGAGAAGATATTTCAGAGTAGCATGGTCAGTGTACACAATCACTTTTGATCCTACTAAATAAGATCTAAACTTGTCAATGGCATAAACCACTGCAAGTAACTCCTTTTCTGTGGTTGTGTAATTCTTCTGTGCATTATTTAAGACATGGATGGCATAGTAAATGACGTGCAGAAGCTTGTTATACCTCTGTCCCAGTACTGCACCAATGGCATGGTCACTGGCATCACACATTAGTTCGAATGGTAATGTCCAGTCTGGTGCAGAAATGACTGGTGCTGTGACCAGCTTGGCTTTCAGAGTCTCAAACGCCTGTAGACACTCTGTATCAAAGATAAATGGTGTGTCGGCAGCTAGCAGATTGCTCAGAGGTTTTGCAATTTTTGAAAAATCCTTTATAAACCTCCTATAGAATCATGCATGCCCCAGAAAGCTTCTGATTGCCTTAACATTGGTAGGTGGTGGTAATTTTTCAATTACCTCTACCTTAGCTTGATCCACCTCTATTCCTTTGTTTGAAATTTTGTGCCCAAGGACAATTCCTTCAGTCACCATAAAGTGACATTTCTCCCAGTTTAAAACCAGGTTAGTCTCTTGGCACCTTTTCAGAACAAGTGCTAGATGGTCAAGGCAGGAGCTGAATTAGTCTCAAAATACTGAGAAGTCATCCATGAAGACTTCCAGAAATTTCTCTACCTTATCAGAGAAGATAGAGAGCATTCACCTCTGAAAGGTTGCAGGTGCATTGCACAGACAAAATGGCATCCTTCTGTAGGCAAATACTCCAGAGGGACATGTGAATGCTATTTTCTCTTGGTCTTGAGGATCTACTGCAATTTGGTTGTAACCTGAGTCGCCATCCAAAAAGTAGTAGTAATCATTACCTGCTAGTCTCTCTAGCATTCACATACGCCACCCTATAACTGTTCTTGTAGGAACCAATTCATTTTTTTCATTATGAACCACTGTCATGCCTCCCTTCTTGGGGACAACTTGGACAGGGCTCACCCAAGGACTATCAGAAATAGGATAAACAATCCCAGCCTCTAGTAGCTTAGTGACCTCTTTCTGCACCGCCTCCTTCATGGCTGGATTCAGCCGTTGGTGCACGAAATTGTGATCTCCAGGATCGAATAATCCCTGGTAATGGCTCCAAAGCTTGGTGCTCTGATCTTAATTCATAATTGTCACAACTTCGATACAACTAACCAGCAAGTGCACTGGGTCGTCCAAGTAATACCTTACGTGAGTAAGGGTCGAATGCCACGGAGATTGTTGGTATGAAGCAAGCTATGGTCACCTTGTAAATCTCAGTCAGGCGGATATAAAATAATCATGGAGTATTCGAATATGATATAATAAAATAGGGATAGAGATACTTATGTAATTCATTGGTGAGAATTTCAGATAAGCGAATGGAGATGCTTTTCGTTCCTCTGAACCTCTGCTTTCCTGCTATCTTCATCCAATCTGTCTTACTCCTTTCCATGGCTGGCTGTATGCAAGGGCATCACCGTTGTCAGTGGCTACATCCCCTCCTCTCAGTGAATAATATGCTCACGCACCCTGTCACGGCACGGCTATTCATCTGTCGGTTCTCGATCATGCTGGAATAGGATTCACCCTCCTTTTGCGTCTGTCACTAACGCCCAGCACTCGCGAGTTTGAAGCTCGTCACAGTCATTCAATCATTGAATCCTACTCAGAATACCACAGACAAGGTTTAGACCTTCCGGATTCTCTTGAATGCCGCCATCATTCTAGCTTACGCCACGAAGATTCTGGTTAGGAGATCTAAGAGATACTCATTCTAGCTTATTTCATGTAGAACAGAAGTGTTTGTCAGGCACGCGTTCATAAGGGAGAAGGATGATGAGCGTCACACATAATCATCACCTTCATCACGTTCTTGGGTGCGAATGGATATCTTAGAAGAGAAATAAGAAGAATTGAATAGAAAACAGTAGTACTTTGCATTAATCTTTGAGGGACAGCAGAGCTCCACACCTTAATCTATGGAGTGTAGAAACTCTACCGTATGAAAATACATAAGTGAAGGTCCAGGCATGGCCGAGATGGCCAGCCCCCTAAACGAGATCAATAGTCTCCTAAGATGAACAATGGATTAAAACTGAGACCAAAGATGGTCAAAAAGACTAGTAAGAGGTCCTATTTATAATAAACTAGTGACTAGGGTTTACATGAGTAAGTAATTGATGCATAAATCCACTTCCGGGGCCCACTTGGTGTGTGTTTGGGCTGAGCTTAAGTGTAGCACGTGCAGAGGCCATTTGTGGAGTTGAACGCCAGTTTCTGTGCCAGTTTGGGCGTTCAACTCTGGTTTTGGATCCTTTTCTGGCGCTGGACGCCAGATTTGGGCAGAAGGCTGGCGTTGAACGCCAGTTTACGTCGTCAATTCTTGGCCAAAGTATGGACTATTATATATTGCTGGAAAGCCCTGAATGTCTACTTTCCAACGCAATTAGAAGCGCGCCATTTCGTGTTCTGTAGCTCCAGAAAATCCACTTTGAGTGCAGGGAGGTCAGAATCCAACAGCATCAGCAGTCCTTTTTCAACCTCTGAATCTGATTTCTGCTCAAGTCCCTCAATTTCAGCCAGAAAATACCTGAAATCACAGAAAAACACACAAACTCATAGTAAAGTCCAGAAATGTGAATTTAACATAAAAACTAATGAAAACATCCCTAAAAGTAACTAGATCTTACTAAAAACATACTAAAAACAGTGTCAAAAAGCGTATAAATTATCCGCTCATCACAACACCAAACTTAAATTGTTGCTTGTCCCCAAGCAACTGAAAATCAAATAGGATAAAAAGAAGAGAATATACTATAAATTCCAACTATCAATGAAACATAGTTTCAATCATATGAGCGGGACTTATAGCTTTTTGCCTCTTGAATAGTTTTGGCATCTCACTTTATCCATTGAGGTTCAGAATGATTGGCATCTATAGGAACTTCAGATTTCGAATAGTGTTATTGACTCTCCTAGTTCAGTATGATGATTCTTGAACACAGCTTCTTTATGAGTCTTGGTCGTGGCCCTAAGCACTTTGTTTTCCAGTATTACCACTGGATACATAAATGCCACAGACACATAATTGGGTGAACCTTTTCAGATTGTGACTCAGCTTTGCTAGAGTCCCCAATTAGAGGTGTCCAGGGTTCTTAAGCACACTCTTTGTTTGCTTTGGACCTTGACTTTAACCGCTCAGTCTCAAGTTTTCACTTGACACCTACACGCCACAAGCACATGGTTAGGGACAGCTTGGTTTAGCCGCTTAGACCAGGATTTTATTCCTTTAGGCCCTCCTATCCACTGATGCTCAAAGCCTTGGGGTCCTTTTTATTTGCCCTTGCCTTTTGGTTTTAAGGGTTATTGGCTTTTTCTGCTTGCTTTTTCTTTTTCTTTCTATTTTTTTTTTTGCCTATTTTTTTTTCTCTTTTTTTTTTTTCTGCAAGCTTTGTTTTTTTTGCTGCTTTTTCTTGCTTCAAGAATCATTTTTATGATTTTTCAGATTATCAAATAACATGTCTCCTAGTCATCATTCTTTCAAGAGCCAACATATTTAACATTCTTAAACAACAACTTCAAAAGACATATGCACTGTTCAAGCATACATTCAGAAAACAAGAAGCATTGTCACCACATCAATATAATTAAGCTAAGTTCAAGGATAAATTCGAAACTCATGTACTTCTTGTTCTTTTGAATTAAAACATTTTTCATTTAAGAGAGGTGATGGATTCATAGGACATTCATATCTTTAAGACAAAGTTGCTAACTACTAATGATCATGTAATGAAGGCACAAACATAGATAAGCACATAATACAGAAAACGAAAAACAGAGGAAATAAGAACAAGGAATGAATCCACCTTAGTGATGGTGGCGTTTCCTTCTTGAGGAACCAATGATGTCCTTGAGCTCTTCTATGTCTCTTCCTTGTCTTTGTTGCTCCTCCCTCATTGCCTTTTGATCTTCTCTTATTTCATGAAGCATGATGGAGTGCTCTTGATGTTCCACCCTTAGTTGTACCATATTGGAACTCAATTCTCCTAGGAAGGTGTTGATTTGCTCCCAATAATTTTGTGGAGGAAAGTGCATTTGAGGCATCTCAGGGATCTCATGGAAGTGAGCTCCTTGCGCCTCTTGAGCTCCATGACTGGGCTCTCTTGCTTGCTCCATCTTTTTCTTAGTGATGGGCTTGTCCTCTTTGATGAGGATATCTCCCTCTATGTCAATTCCAGCTGAATTGCATAGGTGGCAAATGAGGTGAGGAAAGGCTAACCTTGCCATGGTGGAGGACTTGTCAGCCACCTTGTAGAGTTCTTGAGGTATAATCTCATGAACTTCCACCTCTTCTCCAATCATGATGCTATGGATCATGATGGCCCGGTCTATAGTAACTTCAGACCGGTTGCTAGTGGGATTGATTGAGCATTGAATAAACTCCAACCATCCTCTAGCTATAGGCTTGAGGTCCAATCTTCTTAGTTGAACCGGCTTGCCTTTGGAGTCAATCTTCCATTGAGCTCCTTCTACACATATGTCCATAAGGACTTGGTCCAACCTTTGATCAAAGTTGACTCTCCTTGTGTAGGGGCGTGCGTTCTCTTCCATGTATGGCAAGTTGAACGCCAACCTCACATTTTCCGGACTAAAATCTAAGTATTTCCCCCGAACCATTGTAACATAGTTCTTTGGATCCGGGTTCTTACTTTGATCATGGTTCTTGGTGATCCATGCATTGGCATAGAACTCTTGAACCATTAGGATGCCGACTTGTTGGATGGGATTTGTTAGAACTTCCCAACCTCTTCTTTGAATTTCATGTCGGATCTCCGGATACTCATTTCTTTTGAGTTTAAAAGGGACCTCAGGGATCACCTTCTTCTTGGCCACAATATCATAGAAGTGGTCTTGATGGGCTTTGGAGATGAACCTTTCCATCTCCCATGACTCGGATGTGGAAGCTTTTGTCTTCCCTTTCCCTCTTCTAGAGGATTCTCCGGTCTTTGGTGCCATCAATGGTAATGGAAAAACAAAAAAGCTATGCTTTTACCACACCAAACTTAGAATATTGCTCGCCCTCGAGCAATAAACAAAAGAATAGAAGTAGAAGAAGAAGAAATAGAGGAGAGGGAGAGGGTGATGAGGTTCGGCCAAGAAGGGTATAGAGGGGTTGTGTTGTGTGAATTTGATGAAGAATGGAGGGCTTTATATAGGGAAGGGAGGGGGGGTTAAGTTTCGGCCATATGGGTGGGTTTGGGTGGGAAATTGGTTTTGAATTTTGAAGGTAGGTGGAGTTTATGAGGTAGGTTTATGGGGAAGAGTGGATGGATGTGAGTGGTGAAGAGGTGATGGGGAAGAGAGTTTGAGGTGATTGGTGAAGGGTTTTTGGGGAAGAGTGTTTATGGGGTTGTGTGAAAGAGAGTGGTGAGAAGAGGTGAGTGGAGGTAGGTGGGGATCCTGTGGGGTCCACAGATCCTGAGTGGATCCTGTGGGGTCCACAGATCCTGAGTGGATCCTGTGGGGTCCACAGATCCTGAGTGGATCCTGTGGGGTCCACAGATCCTGAGGTGTTCAAGGAATTACATCCCTGCACCCATTAGGCATGTAAAAATGCCTTTGTACCCAACTCTGGGCGTTCAGCGCCAGGTTGGTGGCCATTTTGGGCGTTCAACGCCCATCTGTGTGCTATTTCTGGCGTTGAACGCCAGAACCATGCCTGTTCTGGCGTTCAGCGCCCAGAAGCTGCCCATTTTGGGCGTTCAGCGCCAGAACCATGCTCTGTTCTGGCGTTTGAACGCCAGGAAGATGCTCCTCCAGGGTGTGATTTTTCTTTTGCTGTTTTTGATTCCGTTTTCAATTTTTATATTTATTTTGTGACTCCACATGATCATGAACCTAAGAAAACATGAAAAACAATAAAATAAGAATTAGATAAACATTGGGTTGCCTCCCAACAAGCGCTTCTTTAATGTCAATAGCTTGACAGTGGGCTCTCATGGAGCCTCACAGATGTGCAGAGCTTTGTTGAGACTCTCCAACACCAAACTTAGAGTTTGGATATGGGAGTTCAACACCAAACTTAGAGTTTGGTTGTGGCCTCCCAACACCAAACTTAGAGTTTGACTGTGGGGGCTCTGGTTGACTCTGCTTTGAGAGAAGCTTTTCAAGCTTCCTCTCCATGGTTGCAGAGGGAGATCCTTGAGTTTTGAATACAAGGGAGTTCTCATTCCATTGAAGGACTATTTCACCTCTGTCAACATCAATCACAGCTCTTGCTGTGGCCAGGAAAGGTCTTCCTAGGATGATGGATTCATCCTCTTCCTTTCCAGTATCCAGGACTATGAAATCAGCAGGGATGTAAAGGCCCTCAACCTTTACTAACACGTCCTCTACTTGTCCTTAAGCCTTTCTTCTTGAGCTGTCTGCCATCTCTAGTGAGATTTTAGCAGCTTGCACCCCATAGATTCCCAATTTCTCTATTACAGAGAGGGGCATGAGGTTTATTCCTGAACCAAGGTCACACAGAGCCTTAAAGATCATGGTGCCTATGGTACAGGGTATTATGAACTTTCCAGGATCCTGTCTCTTCTGAGGCAATGTCAGTTGATCCAGATCACTTAGTTCATTGATGAACAAGGGAGGTTCAACTTCCCAAGCATCAATGCCAAACAATTTGGCATTCAGCTTCATGATTGCACCAAGGAACTTGGCAGTTTGCTCTTCAGTGACATCCTCATTCTCTTCAGAAGAGGAATACTCATCAGAGCTCATGAAGGGCATAAGGAGGTTCAATGGAATCTCTATGGTCTCTAGATGAGCCTCAGAGTCCTTTGGTTCCTCAGAGGGAAGCTCCTTATTGATCACTGGACGTCCCAGGAGGTCCTCCTCCTTGGGATTCACGTCCTCTCCTCTCCTCAGAGGTTCGGCCATGGCGCTTATGTCAATGGCCTTGCACTCTCCTTTTGGATTCTCTTCTGTATTGCTTGGGAGAGTACTAGGAGGGATATCAGTGATCCTTTTACTCAGCTGGCCCACTTGTGCTTCCAGATTTCTAATGGAAGACCTTGTTTCATTCATGAAACTTACAGTGGCCTTAGATAGATCAGAGACTAGATTTGCTAAATTAGAAGCATTTTGTTCAGAGTTCTCTGTCTGTTGCTGAGTGGATGATGGAAAAGGCTTGCTATTGCTAAACCTGTTTCTTCCACCATTATTAAAGCCTTGTTGAGGCTTTTGATCCTTCCATGAGAAATTTGGATGATTTCTCCATGTTGAGTTATAGGTGTTTCCATAAGGTTCACCTAAGTAATTTACCTCTGCTATTGCAGGGTTCTCAGGATCATAAGCTTCTTCTTCAGAAGAAGCCTCTTGAGTACTGTTGGATGCAGCTTGCATTCCATGCAGACTCTAAGAGATCATATTGACTTGCTGAGTCAATATTTTATTCTGAGCCAATATGGCATTCAGAGTATCAACCTCAAGAACTCCCTTCTTCATAGGCGTCCCATTGCTCACAAGATTCCTTTCAGAAGTGTACATGAACTGGTTATTAGCAACCATGTCAATGAGTTCTTGAGCTTTTGCGGGCGTTTTCTTTAGGTGAATGGATCCACCTGCAGAAGTATCCAATGACATCTTAGATAACTCAGACAGACCATCATAGAATATATCCAGGATGGTCCATTCTGAAAGCATGTCAGAAGGACACTTTTTGGTCAACTGTTTGTATCTTTCCCAAGCTTCATAGAGAGATTCACCTTCTTTCTGCCTGAAGGTTCGATCATCAGCTCTAAGCTTGCTCAGCTTTTGAGGAGGAAAGTACTTGGCTAAGAAAGCCGTGACCAGCTTATCCCAAGAGTTCAGGCTGTCTTTAGGTTGAGAATCCAACCATAATCTAGCTCTGTCTCTTACGGCAAAAGGAAAAAGCATGAGCCTGTAGACTTCAGGATCTATTCCATTAGTCTTAACAGTATCACATATCTGCAAGAATTCAGTTAAGAACTGAAAAGGATCTTCAGATGGAAGTCCATGAAACTTGCAGTTCTGCTGCATCAGAGAAACTAATTGAGGTTTCAGCTCAAAGTTGTTTGCTCCAATGGCAGGAATGGAGATGCTTCTTCCATGTAAATTGGAATTAGGTGCAGTAAAGTCACCAAGCATCTTCCTTACATTATTATTATTTTCGGCTGCCATCTCCTCTGCCTGTTCGAAAATTTCTGAAAGGTTATCTCTGGATTGTTGTATTTTAGCTTCTCTTAATTTTCTCTTCAGAGTTCTTTCAGGTTCTGGGTCTGCTTCCACAAGAATGTTCTTATCCTTGCTCCTGCTCATATGACAAGGAAGAATGGACAGAAAAATAATAATAATAATAGAGGTCCTTTATACCACAGTATAGGGATCCCTTTGTGAGTGGAAGAAAAGAGGGGGAGACAAAGCACGTGATGTAAAAGAAGAAATGCAACTGTACGAATGGAAGAGATGTGAGATGAGATGTTAGGATATGAATGAATAAATAGAATGAGATGGGGGAGGAATAATTTTCGAAAATTATTTTGAAAAGGAGTTAGTGATTTTTGAAAATTGGTTTTTTTTTGAAAATTTGTTAGTATTTTTCGAAAATTTTTTTGAAATAAAAAATAAAAAATAAAAATAATTAGTTAATTAAAAAGAAATTTTTGAAAAAGGGGGAGATATTTTCGAAAATGAGAGAGAGAAAGTTAGTTAGGTGGTTTTGAAAAAGTTAAGAAACAAACAAAAAGTTAGTTAGTTAGTTGAAACAAATTTTGAAAACCAATTTTGAAAAGATAAGAAGTTAGGAAGTTAGAAAAGATATTTTGAAAAGATATTTTTGAAAAAGATAAGATAAGAAGATATTTTTGAAAAGATATGATAGGAATTAGTTTTTGAGAAAGATTTGATTTTTAAAATCACAATTAATGACTTGATTCATAAGAAATCACAAGATATGATTCTAGAACTCAAAGTTTGAATCTTTCTTAACAAGCAAGTAACAAACTGCAAATTTTTGAATCAAAACATTAATTGATTATGTTATTTTCGAAATTTTGGTATTAAAATAAGAAAAAGATTTTTGAAAAATATTTTTTGAAATTTTCGAAAATAACTAATAATTTTGAAAAAGATTTTATTTTTAAAAAAAGATTTTGAAAAAGATATGATTTTCAAATTGAAAATTTGATTTGACTCATTGGCAACAACTTGATTTTAAAAATTTTTGAAAAAGTCAACTCAAATTTTCGAATTTGATGACAGAAAAAGGGAAAGATATTTTTTTGATTTTTGAAATTTTTATGATGAGAGAGAAAAACATGAAAATTATGCAATGCATGAAATTTTTAGATCAAAACATGTGATGAATGCAAGAATGCTATGAATGTCAAGATGAACACCAAGAACACTATGAATGTCAAGATGAACATCAAGAACATAATTTTGAAAAATTTTTTAATGCAAAGAAAACATGCAAGACACCAAACTTAGAATTCTTTAATGCTTAGGCATTAAGAATTCAAGAATGCATATGATAAACATGAAAAGACACAAAACAAAAAATCATCAAGATCAAACAAGAAGACTTACCAAGAACAACTTGAAGATCATGAAGAACACTATGAATGCATGAAATTTTCGAAAAATGCAAGATGCACATGCAATTGACACCAAACTTATAACATGACTCAAACAAGAAACAGGAAAATATTTTTTTTTGATTTTTATGTTTTTCTAAATTTTTTTTTTGGATTTTTTTTTTCGAAAATTTATTGAAAAGGGAAAATAAGGATTCCAAAATTTTTAATATGAATTCCAGGAATCTTGCATTCTTAGTCTAAAGCTTCAGTCCAGGAATTAGACATGGCTCACTAGCCAGCCAAGCTTTCAAAGAAAGCTCCAGTCCAAAACACTAGACATGGCCAATGGCCAGCCAGGCTTTAGCCTTTAACACCAGAGTATATTGATCTTGATAACAAATTGCAAGCCTCAGTCCAAATAAATTTAGACATGGCTTTACAGCCAGCCAGGCTTCATATGCTTCATGAAACACTAGAATTCATTCTTAAAAATTCTAAAACCATAGAATAATTTATTTTTGAAAACATTTTTAAATTTTTTTTTTTTTTTCGAAAACAAAGGAGAAAATTTTGAAAGATTTTTATTTTTGAAAACAAAACGAAAAGAAAATTACCTAATCTGAGCAACAAGATGAACCGTCAGTTGTCCAAACTCAAACAACCCCCGGCAACGGCGCCAAAAACTTGGTGCACGAAATTGTGATCTCCAGGTTCGAATAATCCCTGGTAATGGCTCCAAAGCTTGGTGCTCTGATCTTAATTCATAATTGTCACAACTTTGATACAACTAACCAGCAAGTGCACTGGGTCGTCCAAGTAATACCTTACGTGAGTAAAGGTCGAATCCCACGGAGATTGTTGGTATGAAGCAAGCTATGGTCACCTTGTAAATCTCAGTCAGGCGGATATAAAATAATCATGGAGTTTTCGAATATGATATAATAAAATAGGGATAGAGATACTTATGTAATTCATTGGTGAGAATTTCAGATAAGCGAATGGAGATGCTTTTCGTTCCTCTGAACCTCTGCTTTCCTGCTATCTTCATCCAATCTGTCTTACTCCTTTCCATGGCTGGCTGTATGCAAGGGCATCACCGTTGTCAGTGGCTACATCCCCTCCTCTCAGTGAATAATATGCTCACGCACCCTGTCACGGCACGGCTATTCATCTGTCGGTTCTCGATAATGCTGGAATAGGATTCACCCTCCTTTTGCGTCTGTCACTAACGCCCAGCACTCGCGAGTTTGAAGCTCGTCACAGTCATTCAATCATTGAATCCTACTCAGTATACCACAGACAAGGTTTAGACCTTCCGGATTCTCTTGAATGCCGCCATCATTCTAGCTTACGCCACGAAGATTCTGGTTAGGAGATCTAAGAGATACTCATTCTAGCTTATTTCATGTAGAACAGAAGTGTTTGTCAGGCACGCGTTCATAAGGGAGAAGGATGATGAGCGTCACACATAATCATCACCTTCATCACGTTCTTGGGTGCGAATGGATATCTTAGAAGAGAAATAAGAAGAATTGAATAGAAAACAGTAGTACTTTGCATTAATCTTTGAGGGACAGCAGAGCTCCACACCTTAATCTATGGAGTGTAGAAACTCTACCGTATGAAAATACATAAGTGAAGGTCCAGGCATGGCCGAGATGGCCAGCCCCCTAAACGAGATCAATAGTCTCCTAAGATGAACAATGGATTAAAACTGAGACCAAAGATGGTCAAAAAGACTAGTAAGAGGTCCTATTTATAATAAACTAGTCACTAGGGTTTACATGAGTAAGTAATTGATGCATAAATCCACTTCCGGGGCCCACTTGGTGTGTGTTTGGGCTGAGCATAAGTGTAGCACGTGCAGAGGCCATTTGTGGAGTTGAACGCCAGTTTCTGTGCCAGTTTGGGCGTTCAACTCTGGTTTTGGATCCTTTTCTGGCGCTGGACGCCAGATTTGGGCAGAAGGCTGGCGTTGAACGCCAGTTTACGTCGTCCATTCTTGGCCAAAGTATGGACTATTATATATTGATGGAAAGCCCTGGATGTCTACTTTCCAACGCAATTGGAAGTGCGCCATTTCGAGTTCTGTAGCTCCAGAAAATCCACTTTGAGTGCAGGGAGGTCAGAATCCAACAGCATCAGCAGTCCTTTTTCAACCTCTGAATCTGATTTCTGCTCAAGTCCCTCAATTTCAGCCAGAAAATACCTGAAATCACAGAAAAACACACAAACTCATAGTAAAGTCCAGAAATGTGAATTTAACATAAAAACTAATGAAAACATCCCTAAAAGTAACTAGATCCTACTAAAAACATACTAAAAACAGTGTCAAAAAGCGTATAAATTATCCGCTCATCAGCCGTCTCTGTGGTTAAACCACTGGCTTGGCATCATCCTCCAACAGGATCTTGTGCATGCATCTAGCTGGGCTAATGCCCTTAAAATCACTTATGGACCACCCAAAAGCTGTCTTGTGTGTCATTAGCACCTGAATTAGTGCTTTCTCTTCCTGTGGCTCTAAAGTAGAGCTTATGATTACTGGAAAAGTGTCATCTTCTCCCAAAAATGCATATTTAAGGGATGGTGGTAGTGGTTTGAGCTCGGGTTTAGGAGGCTTCTCCTCTTCTTGAAGAACTTTTAGAGGTTCTTCTGTTTTCTCTGGTTCCTCCATATCAGGCTGAACATCTTTAAAAATGTCCTCTAGCTCTGATTCGATACTCTCATTCATATTGACCTCTTCCACTAGGGAGTCAATAATATCAGTGCTCATGCAGTCTTTTGATGTGTTTGGATGCTGCATAGCTTTGACAACATTCAACTTAAGCTCATCCTCATTGACTCTCAGGGTTATCTCCCCTTTTTGGACGTCAATGAGGGTTCGTCCAGTTGCTAGGAAAGGTCATCCTAGAATGAGAGTTGCACTCTTGTGCTCCTCCATTTTCAGCACTATAAAGTCAGTGGGAAAGGCAAATGGCCCAACTTTGACAATCATGTCCTCAATTATCCCTGATGGAATCTTAATAGAGCCATCAGCAAGTTGGAGGCATATCTGGGTTGGTTTAACCTCATCAGTCAAACCAAGCTTTTTGATAGTGGATGCAGGTATTTGGTTGATACTTGCCCCAAGATCACATAGAGCTGTCTTGGTACAAGGACCCTCTAATGTACATGGTATCATAAAGCATCCGGGATCTTTAAGCTTCTCTGGCAAGCTTTTCAGAATGACTGCACTGCATTCTTCAGTGAGATAAACTTTTTTAGTTTCTCTTCAATCCTTCTTATGACTTAAGATCTCTTTCATGAACTTAGCATAAGAGGGTATTTGCTCAAGTGCCTCTGCAAACAAAATCTTTATTTCAAGAGTCCTGAGATAGTCTGCAAAGCGGGCAAATTGTTTATCCTATTCCGCTTGGCAGAGTTTCTGAGGATATGGCATCTTGGATTTGTATTCTTCAACCTTAGTTGCTGTAGGTTTATTTCCTACAGAAGTGGTTGGAGAAGCCTGCTTAAGGGGGTTGCTACCAACACTCGTAGGTGTCTGATCCCTTATTGGCATTTGAACGCCAGAATTGGGTGCTGCATGGGCGTTTCACGCCAGATTGCCTCCCTTTTCTGGCGTTTGGACGCCAGAACTGGCCATTCCTTAGGCGTTTAATGCCACTTCCTTGCTCTTTTCTGGCCTTTGAACGCCAGAATCATTCCTCTCTGGGCCCTTACTATCCTCAGAGGGATTTTGGGCAGTGGGTTGGTCATCCTCTGTCAGTTGTTCCTTTCTTGGCTTTCTGCTGCTTTGAGTTGAAACATTCAATGTCTTCCCACTCCTTAATTGAATAGCTTGGCATTCTTCTGTTATTTGTTTAGATAGCTGCTGTCTTGTCTGATCCAATTGTGCTTCCATGTTCTGGTTAGCATTTTTATTGTCTTGGAGCATCTCTTTGAATTCTGCGAATTGTTTTATTCTAATAAGCACTTGCTGATTGAGTTTAGCAACTTGTTATTGAGGACTAAGTTCAGTGGATACTGCTTTAGCTTCTTCTTTCATGGAAGATCCACTACTTAAGTATAGATATTGATTTCTAGCAATGGTATCAATGAGCTCTTGAGCCTCTTTAATTGTCTTTCTCATATGTATAGATCCACCAGCTGAGTGGTCTTGAGATATTTGGGCTTTTTCTGTAAGCCCATAGTAAAAGATATCCAACTACACCTATTCTGAAAATATTTCAGAGGGGCATTTCCTTATGTAAATCGTAGATTAGAAACCCAAGAGAATATACTCCGGCTGTTATCCAATGACTACGTTGAACATCATGTAGACCGCTTTGTGGTTGTCAAGCACGCGATCTTGGCTAAGCGAGTAACGAAGATTGTGGGTGATTGTCACGGGTCACCCCTTCATTCTGACTTAACTGAATTAAGAACAAGAGTATATCATGGAGAAGAAGTAGGCGTGAATTTAAGGAAAAAGAATAGTACTTGCATTAATTCATGAAGAACAACAGAGCTCCACACCTTAATCTATGGGGTGTAGAAACTCCACCGTGGAAAATACATAACTGAAAGGTCTAGGCATGGTCGTGAGGCCAGCCTCCAAACGTGTACAAGAGCATAAGATGGTCAAAAAGACGATCCAAGATCAAAAGTGATCAAATATGATCAAAAGATATAAAATAAATCTCTAAAAGTAGTTTTTATACTAAACTAGTATCCTAGGGTTATAGAAAATGAGTAACTAAGTGTAGATAGTGCAGAAATCCACATCCGGGGCCCACTTGGTCTGTACTTGGGCTGAACATTGAAGCCTTTTCGTGCATAGGTTGTTCCTGGAGTTAAACGCCAGCTTTGGTGCCAGTTTGGGCGTTTAACTCCAATTCTGGTGCCAGTTTGGGCGTTTAATGCCAAGATGTTTTAGGCTGACTTTGAATACCAGTTTGGGCCATCAAATCTCGGGAACAGTATGGGCTATTATATATTTCTAGAAAGCCCAGGATGTCTACTTTCCAACGCAACTGAGAGCGCACCAATTGGGCTTCTGAAGCTCCAGAAAATCCATTTCAACTGCAGGGAGGTCAGAATCCAACAGCATCTGCAGTCCTTTTTCAGCCTCTGAATCAGATTTTTGCTCAGGTCCCTCAATTTTAGCTAGAAAATACCTGAAATCATAGAAAAATACACAAACTCCTAGTAAAGTCCAAAAATGTGATTTTTGAATAGAAACTAACAAAATTATAATAAAAAGTAACTAAAACATACTAAAAATTATATAAAAATAATGCCAAAAAGGGTATAAATTATCCGCTCATCACAACACCAAACTTATATTGTTGCTTGTCCCAAAGGAACTAGAAACAAAATAGGATAAAAAAAAGAGAATATACAATAAATTCCAAACTTATCAATGGAGATTAGCTTCAATTAGATGAGCGGGTCTTGGAGCCTTTTTGCTTCTGAACAGTTTTGGCATCTCACTTTATCCTTTGAAGTTCAGAATGATTGGCATCTATAGGAACTCAGAATTCAGATAGTGTTATTGATTCTCCTAGTTTAGTATGTTGATTCTTGAACACAGCTACTTTATGAGTCTTGGCCGTGACCCTAAGCATTTTGTTTTCCAGTATTACCACCGGATACATAAATGCCACAGACACATAACTGGGTGAACCATTTCAGATTGTGACTTAGCTTTGCTAGAGTCCCCGGTTAGAGGTGTCTAGAGCTCTTAAGCACACTCCTTTTTCTTTGGATCACAACTTTAACCGCTCAGTCTCAAGCTTTTCACTTGACACCTTCATGCCACAAGTACATGGTTAGGGACAGCTTGGTTTAGCCGCTTAGGCAAGGATTTTATTCCTGTGGGCCCTCCTATCCATTAATGCTCAAAGCCTTAGATCCTTTTTACCATTGCCTTTTGGTTTAAAGGGCTACTGGCTTTTTCTGCTTGCTTTTTCTCTTTTTTTTTTCGCCACTTTTTTTCTGCAAGCTTTTCACTGCTTTTTCTTGCTTCAAGAATCAATTTTATGATTTTTCAGATTATCAATAACATTTCTCCTTTTTCATTATTCTTTCAAGATCCAACAATTTTAACATTCATAAACTTCACTATCAAAAATATGCACTGTTTAAGAATTCATTCAGAAAACAAAAGGTATTGCCACCACATCAAAATAATTAAACTAATTTCAAGATAGAATTCAAAATCATGCATTTCTAGTTCTTTTGCAATTAAAAACATTTTTCATTTAAGAAAGGTGATGGATTCATAGGACATTCGTAGCTTTAATACATAGACACAAGACACTAATGATCATGTAATAAAGACACAAACATAGACAAGACATAAAGCGTAATTTTCGAAAAACAGAAAAAATAAGAACAAGGAAATTAAAGAACGGATCCACCTTAGTGATGGCGGCTAGTTCTTCCTCTTGAAGATCTTATGGAGTGCTTTAGCTCCTGAATGTCTCTTCCTTGCCTTTGTTGCTCCTCCCTCATGGCTCTTTGGTCTTCTCTAATTTCATGGAGGTGGAGGGAATGCTCTTGGTGCTCCATCCTTAGTTGTCCCATGTTGAAACTTAATTCTCCTAAGGAGGTGTTGATTTGCTCCTAATAGTTTTGTGGAGGAAAGTGCATCCCTTGACGCATCTCAGGGATTTCAAGATGAGGAATTTCCTCATGCTCTTGTTGAGGTCCATGAGTGGGCTCTCTTGTTTGCTCCATCCTATTCTTAGTGATGGGCTTGTCCTCTTCAATGAGGATATTTCCCTCTATGGCAATTCCGGCTGAATTGCATAGGTGACAAATGAGATGTGGGAAGGCTAACCTTGCCAAAGTGGAGGGTTTGTCTGCCACCTTGTAGAGTTCTAGGGATATGATCTCATAAACTTCTACTTCCTCTCTATTCATGATACTATGGATCATGATAGCCCGGTATATTGTGACTTCAGACCGGTTGCTAGTAGGAATTATAGATAGTTGGATAAACTCCAACCATCCCCTAGCCACTGGTTTGAGTTCAAGCCTTATTAGTTGAACCGGCTTGCCTCTTGAGTCTCTCTTCCATTGTGCTCTTTCCACACAAATGTCCCTAAGGACTTGGTCCAACCTTTGATCAAAGTTGACCCTTCTAGTGAAAGGGTGAGGATCTCCTTGCATCATTGGCAAGTTGAATGCTAACCTCACATTTTCCGGACTAAAATCCAAGTAATTCCCCCGAATTATTGTGAGCCAATTCTTTGGGTTTGGATTCACACTTTGGTCATGGTTCTTAGTGATCCATGCATTGGCATAGAACTCTTGAACCATTAAGATCCCGACTTGTTGAATGGGGTTAGTGAGGATTTCCCAACCTCTTCTTCGAACTTCATGTCGGATCTCTGGATATTCACTCTTTTTGAGCTTGAAGGGGACCTCGGGGATCACCTTCTTCTTGGCCACAACTTCATAGAAGTGGTCTTGATACACTTTTGAGATGAATCTCTCCATCTCCCATGACTCGGAGGTGGAAGCAATTGCCTTCCCTTTCCTCTTTCTAGAAGTTTCTCCAGCATTAGGTGCCATTAATGGTTATGGAAAAATAAAAAGCTTAGCTTTTAAATCTGAAATACCTCAATTTATATTAAATGGAAAATCAAATTAAACATAGGAATTCATAAACTAAATTGGCAACATCAAGTAATCAGCTAAAGTAATAGAATGAATAAAAGTAGAAGAGAAACTAAAGTAAAGAAACATTGAACCTGTAATGAAGAAATAACCATAAACTAAGAGAAATCCTAATCCTAGAAACCTAAGAGAGAGGAGAGAGCCTCTCTCTCTAAAAAAAGTACATCTAAAAACTTAAAATTGTGAATAATGAATGTTGTATCATTGAATGAATGGATTCCCCCACTTTATAGCCTCTAATCTGTGTTTTCTGGGTCGAAAACTGGGTCAAAAACAGCCCAAAAATCACCCCCAGCGATTTCTGAAATGTCCAGCACGCGGCAAAGTCACGCGTACGCGTCGTCCACGCGTACGCGTCGTCCACGTGTACGCGTGGATTGAATTTTCTCCATGTCATGTGTGCGCGTCATCCACGCGTGCGTGTCACCTTTCTTCGGGGCAGCTATCACAAATTATATATCATTGCGAAGCCCGAGATGTTAGGTTTCCAACACAACTAGAACCGTCTCATTTGGACCTCTGTAGCTCAAGTTATGACCATTTGAGTGCGAAGAGGTCAGGGCTGACAGCTTTGCGGTTCCTTCAATTTCTTTTATTCCTTTCACTTTTGCATGCTTCTTTTCCATCCTCTATGCCATTCCTGCCCTGTAATCCCTGAAATCACTTAATGCACATATCACGACATCGAATGGTAATAAGAGAGGATTAATATTAGCAAATATATGGCCAAAGAAGCATGTTTTCAATCATAGCACAAAATCAGGAAGGAAAATGTACATGCGATTTCTATGAATAAGTGAGTAAAGAATTGATAAAAACCACTCAATTGAGCACAAGATAAACCAATAAATAGTGGTTTATCAATGGCTTGGCATTTGTCTCGGTTTGCCTCAATGCCTCTTTGGGTAAGTATGAACCCTAGGAATTTGTTAGCTTCTACCACAAAGGTATATTTTGTAGGGTTTAGTCTCATCCAGTGATGTAGTCTATGCTTAGCGTCCTAGATCAGGCTCCCTTTACGAAGGTGGCATGTTGTGGAATGTACCCAAGGGGCTGGATCGGAGCGTCTCCTAGTCCGAATAGGCTCTTGGGATATGCTCTTAGCTCCTTTTCTTCTAATCCGAGCTTGTCGAAGGCATATTTGAATAGGATGTTTGTCGAGCTTCCCTGGTCAACCAGTGTTTGGTAGAGATTAGCATTGGCCAGTATAATGGTAATAACCACAGGATCGTCATTTCAAGGGATGATGCCAGCGGCGTCTTCATTGGTGAAAGAAATGGTTGGGAGGTCGGGCGACATACTCCATTCTCCGACGTGGTATATTTCTTTAAGCTGTCTCTTGCAGGATGAGTTTGAGATCCCTTCTCCAACAAATCCTCCGTTGATCATATGGACGTGCCTTTCTGGGGTGTGAGGGGGGCATTCAGCTCATCCTCCCTCTTCATCCCTCCTTTTCTTTTTTGGCTCATCCGTTCTGTTGGCTAAGAATTGATCTAGCCTTCCATTTCAGGCCAATTTTTTTGTGACGTTCTTCAAGTCGTAGCATTCATTTGTGGGGTGCCCGTAGATTTTGTGGTACTCGCTGTACTGAGTCTGACTTTCTCCCCTTTTGTGCTTAACCAGGCGGGGTGGGGGGATATTTTCCGTGTTGCATATTTTCCGATAGACGTCTACTAAAGATACCCGAAGAGGGGTATAGTTATGGTATTTCCTGGGTTTCTCTGCGGGTTGGTCCTCCTTCTTTCTTGGCTCTTTGTCTTTGTCCCGGGAGGGGTAGGAGAACCCGGATTTGGAGGTTTCCCCTAGTCAGAGTTTTCCTCTATGTTGATGTATTTCTCAGCTCGTTTCTTAGATATGGAGTGACTGAAGGGCCCTTCTCGTAGGCTGTTGATAAGTCCCATGATAGCCGCTTCTGTGGGGAGATTCTGTATGTCCAGGTATGCTTTATTGAATCTTTCAATGTAGCTTCGGAGGCTTTCTCGATCTTCTTGCTTGATCCCTAGTAGACTTGGCGCGTGTTTGGTTTTGGCTTTTTGAATGGAGAACCTGGCTAGGAACTTTTTAGCGAGGTCAACAAAAGCTTGTGATTGACCTCGAGGGGAGGCTGTCAAACCACTTTATGGCCGTTTTGGTGAGAATAGTCAGGAAGGCCTTGCAGCGAGTTGCGTCAGAGGCATCCGTGAGATACATCCGACTCCTAAAGTTGCTGAGATGATGGCTTGGTTCGGATGTTCCGTCGTACGGGATCATGTCAGTGGCTTTGAAGTCCTTTGGGACTTTAGCCTTCATGATTTCTTTTGTGAATAGGTCTTGTTCTCTGTGGAGACTGTCATCACGATTGGATCGAGTATTCCTGGCTTTGAGATCAGCTTTGAGGTTCTGAAATTTGCCTTCAAGCTCTCTACGCCGTCTTGTTTCTCTTTGCAGGTCTCGCTCGGCTTCTCATTGTATTTCAGCCTCTTGTTTGAGCTGTTTGAGGTAATCCTATTGCTCATGAATGGCGTCTAGAATTTCTGTGTTTTGAGGTTGTTTGTCTCCTTTAGAGTGGTTTGCTTCTTTCGGTGATGGTGGTGTAACATCCGTGTTTTTTGTTGGTGTACTATATTCTAAGCCAGAGGTGTAGTCATTGTTAAGAGGGTCGTTTGCCATGATCTTGGGATGACTTCCAGGTCCCCGGCAATGACGCCAATGTTCCGAGGGTTACCTGAAACTTCGAGGTCGATCTTGGACGAGATCTTCCGGTCTGGTCTGGCCTGTCGCATCCGACTTGTTGCAGGTTGAAGTGCTGCTGGTCCTCGATCTCCGGAAGGTGGTGGTACCTGCAAGAGACTCCGATGCTTAAGTTAGTACGGGATTTAGGAAGGTTTTTTGTAGAATTGGAGTATGAGTTATACCAGGGTGCTCCAGTGTATTTATAATAGTGTTTGGTTGATCTTCCTTGAGATAAGTTTGTTATCTCATCTTATCTTTTCATGGGTGAGATCATATGTTTTGCCAATCTCTTCTTAGTAGGTGGTGGCTTTTCGTTTTGGGCCTCTTTGGAAATCCTCCGAGCTCTTTTGTGGGGAGGTCGGTAAGTGGTCCATCCTTTCATGAGATCGGTCCCTTTGTCTTCAGCTAGCCCGACCTAGTAGTTCAGACCAGTGTATGAACAATAACGGCAGAGGGATCGTTGATCGTCTTTCTTCCGATGATGATGTTGTAAGCGGTGGAATCTTTGAGGATCACGAACTCAGAGAATATGGTTTTTCCCTAGCTCCCGGTTTCGATAGTTAGTGGTAACAATATGGAACCGTTTGGTTTGAGGAAGTTGTTCCCGAGTCCAGTTACCCCGTTGTGATGGCTTTGCATATTTTTGGTTTGGAGGCCTAGCTTATCGAAGGCTCCTGATGAGCGGATAATTTATACTCTTTTTGGCATTGTTTTTACATCGTTTTTAGTATATTTTAGTTACTTTTTATTATAATTTTATTAGTTTCTATTCAAAAATTACATTTCTGGACTTTACTAAGAGTTTGTGTGTTTTTCTATGATTTCAGGTATTTTCTGGCTGAAATTGAGGGACCTGAGCAAAAATCTAATTCAGAGGCTGAAAAAGGACTGCAGATGCTGTTGGATTCTGACATCCTTGCACTCGAAATGGATTTTCTGGAGCTACAGAAGCCCAAATCGTGCTCTCTCAATTGCGTTGGAAATTAGACATCTTGGGCTTTCCAGAAATATATAATATTTCATACTTTGCCCGAGATTTGATTGCCCAAACTGGCGTTCAAATTCAGCCTAAAACATCTTGGCCTAAAACACCCAAACTGGCACCAGAATTGGAGTTAAACGCCCAAACTGGCACGAAAGCTGGTGTTTAACTCCAGGAACAGCCTATGCACGAAATAGCTTCAATATTCAGCCCAAGCACACACCAAGTGGGCCCCATAAGTGGATTTCTGCACTATCTACACTTAGTTACTCATTTTCTGTAACCCTAGGATACTTGTTTAGTATAAAAACTACTTTTAGAGATTTATTTTATATCTTTTGATCATCTTTGATCATTTTGATGCTATCATAGACTATTATACACGTTCGGAGGCTGGCCTCACGGCCATGCCTAGACCTTTCACTTATGTATTTTCCATGGTGGAGTTTCTACACACTATAGATTAAAGTGGAGCTCTGTTGTTCTTCATGAATTAATGCAAGTACTATTGTTTTTCCTTCAATTCATACCTACTTCTTCTCCAAGATATACTCTTGTTCTTAATTCAGTTAAGTCAGAATGAAGGGGTGACCCATGACAATCACCGACAATCTTCGTTACTCGCTTAGCCAAGATCGCGTGCCTGACAACCACAAAGTGGTCTACATGATGTTCAACGTAGTCATTGGAAGACAGCCGGAGTATATTCTCTTTGGTTTCCAATCTAGGATTCACATCATCTCTCCTGACAACAGAGCATCTGAATCTAAGATTAAAACCTTTGTGGGATCCGGAATGTCTAAACCTTGTCTATGGTATTCCGAGTAGGATCCGGGAAGGGATGGCTATAAAGAGCTTCAAACTTGCGAATGTTGGGCGCAAGTGAGAGTATGCAAAAGGATCAATGGATTCTATTCCGACACTAGTGGGAACCGACAGATGATTAGCCATACGGTAGCTGTACCTGGTATTTTTCATCCGAGACGAGAAATCCCACAGTTGATTAGCCGTGTAGAAACCATAGAGGACTGATGGGAAGCAGTAGCTGGTGAATTAAAAATTTATTAAAATGGTTACGTTGCAAGTATAGTTCTTAACTCACCGAAAATCTGCATATCAATTTAGAAATATGTCACAGAGAGTTTAAATTAAAATTACTGGGAGTTTTAAGTCCCAGGTCGTCTCCCAACGAGTTGCAGAAAAGTGTGCCGTTTTATTAATCAGATGTTCCAAGAAGTTAAGCTAAGTAAATTGGAATTTAAATTGAGGAATTTTAAATAATATAAATAAAAGCCTTGACTGGGAATTGATTAGTTAGAATCTCTATCATTGATGGAGTAATTTTTAAGATTGATTTATAATTAACGGTTACTCTGTTTGGTTATCCTTTACTAGGTAAGGGAAAGTCAAACAAGTTGGAATGCCAGATCTATTCACGAGTTACAACCCACTTAGTTCAAAGGGATTGGCGTTGGTGACAGGATAGCAATCCAACATTTAACCCAACTACAAATTTTTCCTTCAATCCTTCCAACTCAAGAGTTCCTTTTAATCAACTCCCCATCAAGTAATGAAACTACTCACGCATTGTAAATAAAGAATCCATAGCACATGAAAGGGAATTAAAAGAAGACATGATTATTGGAATTGAAATTGAATTAAAAAGATATAATCCTTGCATCAATTAATCATAAAAGTATCTGAATGACAAAATTGAACATAACAAAGAACATGGAAGAATAAAACCAAGTTAAGAGAACAAACTAGAATGATGAAGTCTTGATGAGGAAATAACTCTTCTCAATGTTCCAATGCTAAGACCAATTGAAAATCCAAATTCTAAAAAATAGAGAGAGAAAACCTAAGAGAGTGAAAAACTAGATCTAAAACTACTCAATGAATGTCTGTGTTGTTTCTGCATATTCTCTGACTCTAGTCTGCTGTTCCGGGCCGAAAACTGGGCCGAAATAAGGTCCAAAATCGCCCCCATCAAATTCTGTAGATTATGCAGATCGCGCATGTCACGCGATCGTGTCATCCATGCGGACGCGTCGCTTGCGCTTTTTCCTCTCCACGCGTTCGCGTCGTCCACGCTACCGCGTCGTTTGCGCTTTCCAGTCCGCTCAGCCGCGCAAGCCATGCGGCCGCGTCACTGCGATTTGTGCTCCTTCGCGCGGTCGCGTGAGCCATGCGACCGCGTCACTTCTCACTGGTTATCTCCTCAAATTCTTGTGTTCCTTCCATTTTTGCTAGCTTCTTCTCCAATCTCCATCTCATTCATGCCCTATAAAGCCTGAAACACTTGACACACAGATCACGGCATCGAATGGAATAAAGGAGAATTAAAATTAAATAATTAAAGTCTCTAGGAAGAAATTTTCAAACATGTACTGAATTTAGGAAGGAAATCTAAATTCATGCTAAATTGATGAATAAGTGGGTAAGGATCATGACAAAACCACACAATTAAACACAATATAAACTATAAAATAGTGGTTTATCAACCTCCCAACACTTAAACATTAGCATGTCCTCATGCTAAATTGAAGGAGACAAGGAAATAAGTATGAACATGCAGAAACTCATGAAATGCGATGCAATCCTACATATATAAATAAATGCAACTATATGATTATTGTCCACTTGATCAAAAGTAAATAAGCCCTTCAAAACAATTACAAATCAAATTCCACTAATTCTATCATTATACAATAAAACCGATAAAAGTGCAAGAAGATAGCTTATGAAAGCAGGAAACATGAAAATTCAAGCATTGAACCCTCACTGATAATGTATGTACGCTCTAATCTCTAGTGTATAAGGTAATCACTCTATTCTTCTCTAGTCATGTTTTCTAACTTTTGTTTTTCTCCTAACCAATCAACAACAGTTAATATACCAATGCAAACATCATGAGGTCTTTTCAGGATTGTAATGGGGCCAAGGTGCAGGTAAGGGTATACATATGGCTAAGTGGGCTTTATAAATTGAATCTTTAATTAACCTAAGCTCTCTTCTAATATACATATACTCTATATACTTTTAAATTCATGCTTAGCTACCCATAATTCTCTTTTTCAACCGATACTCATGTTTCAACTTTGTATTTTAATTCTATCATATGTGCATTGATCTTTGAATTCTGAATTTAACATTGGGGTAATTTTTGTCCCCTTATTTATTTGTTTATCATCTTTTTTTTTATTGGAATTGAAATAAATAAAGCTTATCAATGCACATAGATTTTTTTTATTCTTATAGTTTCACATAAATAGGTATCCAAATTCCCTTTAAATTTTCATGACACATCCCCTTAACAACTTTTGTTCCCACAAATTCCCAAACTTAACTAGCACACACAATTCTATCTTAAGCTAACCAAAGATTCAATTTGGGATATGCAATTGTTTTTTTCAGCGTAAGGTTAGTAATGTGGTAAAATATAGAACAAATGGGGTTTTAAAGGCTCAAAGTGGTTAACAAGGGTAATTGAAAAGGGTAGGCTTGATTTGGATAAGTGAGTTTAAATAAATAATGGCCTCAATCATGTGCAAGCATGTAAATATAATAAATATTGGACATATAAGATAAAACAAAATATAGATTACAATCATAGAGAAGTAAACACACAAGAATAAAATAATTATGGTTAAATAATGTAACCATTCATAAAGGCTCAAATCTTCCACAGGTTGTGTGTTCTTTAACTCAAATATCATGTTCCAAATACAACTCAAGCAAATTTATCATAAGAATTTTTTTGAAAAATTAGTGAAATTTTGTTCCAAAGATAGATTTTAAAAGAAACTTATTGTCTTTTCAATCAAGTAGAACATGCATGCAACTATTCTAACCTATGCAATTTATTCTATTCTATAAAAGAAAGAAAATCTAACTAAAATATCCTGATTATTGGTGCCAAAGAAGAGAATTTACCTCCGGAAGTCAGGTACTGACCGACCTCCCCACACTTAAGGCTTTGCACCGTCCTTGGTGCCATCTGTCAGAAGCAGGGGTGGGCTGGTAGCAGTATCTCCATCATCGGGACTGTCATGGCTCCCTGTGCTAGTAAAGGAAGTGGAGTCCGGGGTGTCTGAGTCTCTGAAGCGTCCCTTGAGTAGCTCCTTGAGGTGTTTGAATCGGCGCTCGTTACGGCGCTCTCTCATCTTAGCTTTCAGTTCATGCTGATCCAATTTTTCAAGTATCTGTTGGAGCAATTTCTCAGTTGTAGATGCTTGTGGTGTTGAAGAAGGAATATCTTCAACTGGCTCAGTAGGCTAGCTTGTAGTGGCTGCTGAAAGTCTGAGGTATTTCCCGTTAGGGACATATTGATCATCCCGTGGAAGCATGGCTTTGGTGTCCCCAGCTCTGTAGGAGACTCCGGCTGCTGAGACAAGATCTAAGACCAGGGCGGGAAAAGGTAGGTTGCCCGCGATTTGTACATGCTCCAAAGCATTCCGGATGTGTCTTGAGAGATTCAGAGGTTGGTCTGTAAGGATGCACTATAGTAAAACAGCCATGTCTGCAGTGAAAGAGGACTCATGAGTTCTCGGAAAGACGTAATGAGACATGATCTGTGCTCATACGCGAGCCTCCAAGGTAAGTGCGGAAGCCAAGATTCCCTTAGGGCGGGTACGGTGGTATCGGTAGATCCAACGGCTGCCAGGTAATGCGATGACTCCGAGAACGGAGTCCCAGTCGAATTGGTATCTCTGACGCTGAAGGATGGCTTCTTGAAAAGCGTCCATTCCTCCTAGAATAGGGGGAAGACTCAGAGCTTGCTGAATAGCCTCTTCTGTGATGGGGACTTGCTTCTGCCGGACATAAACAGACTGCAGGGTCGGCATGTAGAAGTTGGAGTAGAACTCAACTACCCAAGAAAGATTGACCTGCCTTGGCTGTTTCTGTAGGAAACCCCATTGTCTTCGCTCAATTTGCGGCTCAACAAAGGCGGCAATATTGGACGGGAGGATAAGAAGGTATTCATTGTTATAGTTCCTTTCTGCCAGGATGGGGAACATCTGCTCACAGTAGCGATTGGAAAATCGCGCAACGTCCTTTGCTGGAAAGGCTTTCTCCTTTTCGTCAACCTTTATTATCCTCTTGACTCGTTTTGTTGAGGGCTTGACTGCGGTTGAAGAAGGTTTTGCTACTAATGCTCTTTTAGTTCCTCTTCTTGCTGGTGGTCTGGAAGTTGCTTTCTCCTTTCCTTTCTTGGTGGCCATCCTGAAAGAAGGGAAGAGAAAGAAAATTAAATTCAAAGAGAGATACAGCAAGGAAGGAAACGGAAAAGAGGGTGAATGATGCACAGTAAAATGTAGATGACATTAACACATGCTCTCGAGTACATATGTAAAGCCATCAATGGGAAATAGCTAGTGCATAAAAAGACAAGTGAATGCAAGGTGTTTATTGGCATGCTGGCAAAGGGCATGAGTAGCATAGACCAAGCATTACTTTGTAACAAACCATCACGTTTGTATTGACAATTGAATTCAATTAATAAAATAATAAGGGAAAGTTGTGAAAAGCAAGCATTGGATAGTATAGTAACATAGAGAAGTGCATAATGCCACATGGGCTTTTTCACAAACACATAGCATGCATGTTAAACAAGATGTAAAAAGTATGAAATTGAACATGCAAGCAATCCCCTAAAAAATAATAATAATTGTCAAATAAATTGTAACAAGTCACAAGCATATAATGAGGGATAATGACTCAAAAAAATTTCTAACACCATGTAAAAAGGGAAAAGAAGAATAAAGAAAATAGGAATAATTAAAAAAATAAGAAAAGAAAAAGAAAATACATGTAGAACAATAAAAAAAATATGATAGAAGAAGAAAGAAGGAAGAAGAAGGTAAAACCTTGTTAATGGAGGAGAGAGAGAGAGAGAGTGAAAGGTGAGATAGAAAGGGGAAGGGAGAAGGAAGAAAGAAGGAGGGAAAAGAAAAATTAGGATTTGGAGGAAAGAAAGATAAGATAATTTGGCAATTGAGGTTGAGCTGTGCGGCGCATGCGACGCGGCCACGTGGGGCACGCGTTCGCGTGGGTGCGCATCAGGTAAGAAGACGCGATCACGTCAGTCATGCGGTCGCGTGACCCGTGTTGCGCTGCTGGCGCGAGTGCAGCCTCGCTCCAGCACAACTCTCTGTTCAATTTATTTTAATAGCCAAAATTGGGTGACGAGATCGCGTGGGTCACGCGATCGCGTGAGTGTGCGTTAGAAAATAATTGACACGGCCGCGTCGGCGACGCGATCGTGTGACAAGGATTGTGCTTCCAGCACCAATCCAGCACCACTGTCGCACAATATAGCATTGTGCACCCTTTTACGTCGAAAATGCAGGGCACGCGGTCGCGTGGGAGGCTATGATTCCCAGGCGACGCGGTCGCGTCAGCGACGCGGTAGCGTGGGGTAATTTGTGCCATTGGCATGACTCCAGCGCTGCTCCTGCCTAACTTTCTGTTCATTTTTATTTTTCTTTACTCCCCCTGCCACGCGGACGCGTCGCTGGTGCGATCGCGTCGCGCGGCGAGAATTTTTTTTTTTTAAGGACAGATAAAGACATGTAATTGAAAGAGCACAAAAGCACTAATAAAGAGAAGAGTTATTAAAGAAGAAAAACTAAAAGTGAAGAAAAGAACGATCATACCGCGGTGGGTTGTCTCCCACCAAGCACTTTGCTTTTACGTCCGTAAGTTGGACGCTCCACTAGCTCAATCTGCTGCTACATGGGGATCTTCCAAGTGGAGGATCTCAAGCTCCTTGCTTTTCTGCACCTTCTCACCATGGTACAGCTTCAGGCGGTGTCCATTAACCTTAATAAGTTCAGAGCTTGAAGGATGGCTTAGGTGATAAACTCCGTATGGTTCAGCCTTCTCTACTCTGTATGGACCTTCCCATTTTGATCTTAACTTACCGGGCATTAGCCTTAGTCGAGATTTGTAAAGGAGGACGGAATCTCCAGGTGGAAATTCTGTCTTCTTGATGTTTTGATCATGCACAACTTTCATCCTTTCCTTACAAATTCTGGAATTCTCAAAAGCTTCTAGGCGAAGGTTCTCCAGTTCCTGCAGTTGCAACTTCCTTTCAGCTCCGGCCTTCTCAATTTCCATGTTGCACTCTTTAACTGCCCAGAAGGCTCTGTGTTCGATTTCAACTAGAAGATGGCAAGCTTTTCCATAAACTAAGCGAAAGGGACTCATCCCAATGGGTGTCTTGTATGCTGTTCTATATGCCCACAGTGCATCTTGTAGTCTGGTGCTCCAGTCTTTTCTATGAGGCTTTACTATCTTCTGCAAGATACGCTTAATTTCTCTGTTTGACACCTCGGCTTGCCCATTAGTTTGGGGATGGTAAGCTGTTGCAACTTTATGGATTATCCCATGCTTCTTCATCAATCCTGTTAGTCTCCTGTTACAAAAATGGGTGCCTTGATCGCTCACGATCTCTCATGGTGATCCAAAGCGGCATATAATATGGTTTCTCACAAAGGAAACAACAGTTTTAGCATCATCAGTGCGGGTAGGAATTGCTTCCACCCATTTGGAAACATAATCCACAGCTAACAATATATAAAAATATCCACTAGAATTTGGAAATGGACCCATGAAGTCAATGCCCCAAACATCAAAAATTTCACAGAAAAGCATATATTGTTGAGGCATCTCATCCCTCTTGGATATGTTACCAAATTTCTGGCATGGGTGACAAGATTTACAAAACTCAGCAGCATCTCTAAAAAGAGTAGGCCACTAGAATCCGCAGTCTAAGATCTTTCTAGCTGTTCTTTGAGGGCCAAAGTGTCCTCCACTCTCAGATGAGTGACAGGCCTCTAAAATGGACTGGAATTCTGATTGAGGCACACAACGTCTAATTATCTGGTCAGTGCCACATCTCCATAAATATGGGTCATCCCATATATAATATTTAGACTCACTTTTCAGCTTGTCTCTTTGTTGTTTAGAAAAATGTGGGGGAAATGTCCGGCTAACTAAATAATTAGCAACAGGTGCATACCAAGGGACTACCTCAGATACTGCTTGCAGGTTGTCAAAAGGAAAATTATCATCTATAGGAGTAGAATCATCCTTAATATGCTCAAGGCGACTCAAGTGGTCTGCTACTAAATTTTGATTACCACTCCTATCCTTTATTTCTAAATCAAATTCTTGTAACAGCAGTATCCAACGTATAAGTCTTGGTTTGGATTCCTTTTTAGCTAATAGATACTTTAGAGCTGCATGGTCCGAATACACTACTACTCTAGTACAAAGTAAATAAGCCCAGAATTTATCCAGAGCGAAAACAATAGCAAGTAGCTCTTTCTCAGTAGTAGTATAATTGGACTGGGCAATGTCTAAAGTCTTAGACGCATAGGCAACAACAAAAGGATCCTTACCTTCACGCTGAGCTAGCGCTGCTCCTACTGCATGGTTGGAAGCATCGCACATGATTTCAAACGGCTGGCTCCAGTTGGGTCCTCTCACAATTGGGGCTTGAGTTAGAGCAGTCTTCAGCTTATCAAATGCTTGTTTGCAATCCTCATTGAACCCGAACTCAATATCATTTTGCAGCAATCTGGATAAGGGAAGTGCCACCTTACTAAAGTCCTTAATAAATCTCCTGTAGAAACCTGCATAGCCAAGGAACGAACGGACTTCCCTCACAGAAGAGGGGTAAGGTAAACTAGAAATAACATTCACCTTTGCTGGGTCTACAGAAATGCCATTATTAGATACCACATGTCCTAATACAATCCCTTGCTTTACCATAAAGTGGCATTTTTCGAAATTCAATACAAGGTTTGTATTAACACATCTATCTAATACTCTAGATAATCCCTCTAAGCAAAGGTTAAAAGAATCACCATAAACGCTAAAATCATCCATAAAAACTTCCATACAGTCCTCAATAAGATCAGAGAAAAGACTCATCATGCACCTTTGGAAGGTAGCTGGTGCATTGCACAAGCCAAAGGGCATTCTCTTATAAGCATAGGTCCCAAAAGGACATGTAAAAGTAGTCTTTTCCTGATCCTCAGGAGCTATATGAATCTAGAAATAACCTGTGTAACCATCTAAAAAGCAATAATGTGATTTACCTGACAGGCGATCCAGCATTTGATCAATGAATGGAAGTGGGTAGTGATCCTTACGGGTAGCTTGGTTGAGACGCCTGTAATCGATGCAGACTCTCCAAGCATTCTGAACTCTAGTTGCTATGAGCTCTCCATGCTCATTCTTCACTGTAGTGACTCCAGATTTCTTGGGCACCACTTGTACTGGGCTTACCCATTCATTGTCTGAAATGGGATATATGATACCTGCTTCCAATAGTCTGGTCACTTCCTTTTAGACAACTTCCAAGATGGTGGGATTCAATCTTCTTTGTGGTTGACGGATAGGTCTTGCTCCCTCTTCTAAAAATATTCTATGCTCGCATACTTGAGGGTTAATTCCCACTATGTCTGCCAAACTCAATCCAATTGCCTTCTTATACTTCCTCAATACATCAAGTAACTGCTCTTCTTGTTGAGAAGTCAGTTCCCTTGCAATAATAACCGGAAGCTTCTGCTCATCCTCAAGATAAGCATATTTGAGATGTGGAGGGAGAGGTGATGTGTATTTTCTGAAAACGAATTCCAAACACACAAAACTCACCGGCAAGTGCACCGGGTCGTATCAAGTAATAATAACTCACGTGAGTGAGGTCGATCCCACAGGGATTGAAGGATTGAGCAATTTCAGTTTAGTGGTTGATTTAGTCAAGCGAATCAAGATTTGGTTGAGTGATTTGTGATTAACAGAATTTAAATTGCATGAAAAGTAAAGGGAATGGGTAAATTGCATGAAATTAAAGAGAACAGAAAATAAAGTGCTGAATCTTAAAGAACAAGAAATTAAATGACAGAAACTTAGAACGCAAGAAATGTAAATTGCAGAATCTTAAAGTGTAAGAAATGTAAATGGCTTGAATTGTAAAGGGAATTGGGAATTGGATTTGCAGAAATTAAACAAGGAAAAGAAAAATTTAACAAACAGGAATGTAAAAGATGGATTCAATTAAACCGGATCTTAAATGAAAATGAGAATAAGCTTGGTGTGACAACGAAACAAGGAAATTGAAATTGAAAGCTATAGATCTCAGGACTCAAGAGACTAGATAGCCAAGTCTAGATCTCACTGCCTTCCTAGATCCAGCAAGAACAATTGCAAAGGAAATAAAGAAATGTAAATTGCAGAAGAGTAGAAGCCGAAGCAGTTAACAGAAATGGAAATTCAATTATGCAGAAAATTAAACGAGATCTCAAGGTGAGATTGAAACAGAAGTTCTTCAATTCTCCACCCAAGATCCGAAACAAGAAAAGTAAAAAGTGCTCAAACAAGAACAAGGAAGAAGAGAGATCAATTCTCCTCCCTAATTCTCTTGCATTCTAAAAACAACAATGCAAAAATGTCAAGGTGCTCTCTACTGTAAGTGTTCTGAAAATTTCTCAGGAAAAGCCCTCTTTAAAACTTAAATCCTAAGCTATTTATACACTTTCTTCAAATGGTCTTCAAGCCTTGAATTGGGCCTTTGCTCTTGATGGAATTGGGTTGATAAGAGTCTCTGTTGATTGCTCTTGGAGTTGGAGAGAAACCCATTGTGAACCGGGCCAAGAATCATAAAAGTTTGAGTAAAAGTTTGAGGCAAACTTTTACTCAAACTTTTTATACCAGATGGCTTCACTTGCTGCTACCAACATTTGGGCTAAAGTTTGAGGTCAAACTTTTGCTCAAACGTTGGTCCCTTGTGTATATGTGTGGCGCCAACGTTTGCCAAAAAGCTTGAGGCAAACGTTGGCGCAAGCTTTTCTCCTCCAGGGTGTGCAAGTGTGGCGCCAACGTTTGCCAAAAAGTTTGAGGCAAACGTTGGCGCAAACTTTTCTCCTCCAGGGTATAGGTTTTGTGATGCCAACGTTTGCCAAAAAGTTTGAGGCAAACGTTGGCTCAAGCTTTTTTCCCAAAAGTTTGAGCTAAAGTTTGAGGCAAACTTTGGCTCAAGCTTTTTTCCTCTGGGGTGTTTTCAATTCTCCCAAAAGTTTGAGCTAAAGTTTGAGGCAAACTTTGGCTCAAGCTTTTTGTTCTCTCTTGCTCCTAGCCATTCCTTCTTTCTTCAACCTTCTTCAAAACTCTTTTCACCTATCATCAATCAATCAAAACAATCAAAGCTATGCCCCAAATCATGAGATTGTGTTTCTTTCATAATATATGACAATTATAGCATAAAATCTCATGAAAGTGCATGAATTCATCCATGGTTGATTGAATCAAATGAAACATGGAAATCTACCCAATTGGCTTGCTTATGGCTTAAGAAAGTGCATAAAATCAATTGAAAATAAAAGAAAAAGACTAGTGAAAATAGGCTAAGATGACTTGTCATCACAACACCAAACTTAAAACTTGCTTGTCCCCAAGCAAGAAAAGAATTATGCTCAAAGGTTCTTTCAATTAAGACGGATTGAAGAATAACTTGTAAGGTCCTGTGAGTGAAGTGAATAAGTGACAGTAGGGTGAACTCTAAATCATATGCTCATGCAAGGGCCTCAGTGCTTACTAGTCCTTACATATTGGGGGTCTTAGGTCCTAGGACTTTCATCCAAATGATATCATGGAGATCTCTCTATAGGTAATCACCTTGAAGCAGCTTATGATTTCTGTGTTTTGGCCTTGACTCTAAGTGTCATGTCTCAAAGCGGCTCTTTAGATAAGCTTTCAATCAATACTCCTAAACCAGTTGATTTTAAGGTATTAGGTGTTAAAGCACCCCTTAGGATTTACTTGCTCAAGCCTCTCTCTTTGACACACTTCGACCACAAGCATTTACTAGGATAATAACTCTTTGAGTTCTTGTTTCTTTCTTCTTTTCTGCCTAGTAATTGATGCTCAAAGCCTTGGGCCATGTTCTTTTTGTTTTTGTATTTTCTTTATTTTCTTTTGTTTTGTTTGCTGCTTCTCGGATCAATAAATTTTTGAGAATCTCCACAATACTTCTTTGAACTTCATGTCCTGCCTATGAGCTCCCATGCAAGTTTTCATAAGCATGCAACCTCAATACATAATCATACAACTAGAACCACCACTTCTCTTAATCTTTTGCTTGCCTCAAAATTGTTTAATTCCTCAATCCTTCTTTCCAAAGAACTTTCATGTGATGCATTTTTGAAAAATTGAGTGCAAACAAGTTTTGGGGAGTATAGTGTTGTAAATGATCAAGCAATCTTGCTTATTGAATTGCAGAAAAACTATAATAGACAGAAGGACAGATAGGGGTATATTATCACTTTCAATCACAGCAATATCTGCTAATGAACAATACAACCTTTTGGAGTTTACTTGCTGTCCTCTTTCTCATCATCATTGCTGGTCTTCACATTCCTCTTTCACCTCTTTGATTGATGATGCTAAGTTTTCCAAATGTTTGTATGGTGCTCTGCAGTGATATTGAAAGTTGCTTGTTCCCCAAGCACTTAGAAACAATGGTTAGCATGCATGATTTATTTGTGGGCCTTTGTACTTACTTTGGTGTGGGAACACCAAACTTAGTACCTTGCCAATGGTTATTGTTCATCAAACTAACCAGATGTGAAACTCTTTTTCTTTGCTAAAAGTGGTAAAACTGAAAATTAGGAAACAGCAAAAATAGTTAACTAGTTTATCTAAGTGCTTGAAGCTAGCATGATGCAGAAGATGAGAATATGTTTTATGATGAAATTTTGGTGTAACACCAAACATAGAATCCTTCATTCTCCCTTAGATTTTTTTGGTGTGCAACACCAAACTTAGCTTCTTGCAATATAGATAAAACTAATCAACCTTTTTATTAAAATAGCTATGAAAAGAAAACTACCTCAGGTTGGGTTGCCTCCCAACAAGCGCTCTTTTATTGTCACTAGCTTGACATCTTTCATCCTCGGATCATGGAAGTTGAGGCTTCTGTTGCCTTTGGTTTCCTCCTCTCACTATGGGCTTCCTTTCCTCTGTTTCTTTTTGTGGAATTCCTCTGTGGTGTCTTTCTTTGCTGATTATTTCCTTTTCCATAGCCTTCTCGCTTTCTTCCCTAACTGCTTTCCCTTTCAACCCGGCAGCTTTTTCACTGTTCTTTGGGTCATCTTCAGTGGCCCTTGGAGATATATTTTCCTCTCTCTCGCCCAATTCAGCAAGGTTTTGAACCAGTTGTTCCATTTGCCTTTCAACTCTTCTGAGTGAGGTCTCTTGGTTCCTTCTTATCATCTCTTGATTTTTCCTTATTTCTTCCTGCTCTATTGTTATCATTTCTTGAACTTTCATGAATCTTTCCATCATAATTTCTAGAACATAGAGTCTTTGAGAGTTTGGAATTGGTTGTGGTTGTGTCAACTGTGATGGTTGATGAGAGTCATTTTGGGCGAGTGGTGAGATAGGACGGGGTTAGAAGTGTGTGTATTGGGATGGTGTGTGATGATTGTTGTTGTGGGGGTGGTTTTTATGTTGGTTTTTGAAGTTGGGGTTGTTGCAGTTGAAGTCCCTTGGTTTTTGATTTTGGTTTTCAACCCCCCTCCAGTTGGATTGAGTTCTCCAGGGTGGGTTGTACACATCATCCTGAGTCCTACGTTGGAACATGCTTGAGGAGCTGTCTGGAGAGTGTGATCGCTCATGACTTGGTTGCTCATAGTTAATTACTCCAGAACCTTTTTCAGGTTGATTCCAACAATGGGGATTTTGAGGTGAGTTCTGTGCATTTGCCACAGCATGTTGTAGTTCATCTATTTTTCTGTTAATCAGCTCCAATTGTTGCTTAAGCTGTTGATGTATCTGCTCGCTTTGGGCCATGATTGCACGAATACCTTCAATTTCCTTCTCTTATGCGAATGGTTGCACTCCTGCCTCTGGTTTAACAGTTCTCTGAGGTGGCTTCATCTTGACTAGGAGTTCACTCATTAGTTCTTCCCATCCGATGATGCTCCCTTGTGGGAAAGCTTCAAACCACTGAGCAATGTCGTTCATGGTGATGAGTGGTTGCTTGTCATCTAAGGTGGGGATATTACTCCCATGCTTACTGGAATTTGTTGGGTTCTTCTCCATAATCTGCACAATCACAAATAGTCCAAATGAAGATTGAATACATTCATGTCCAAAATGTGGTTAAAAGGTTTAGCTGACACAATGTATCAAACAGTTGATAGGCTTGAAAGATTAGTAAGAGAGAATTGCTTCTCTCGTATATTCAACAAGCTGAAGTATGAGAATCATAGGAAGCCAGAGAAACCAGGAAAACTTCACTTTATTGCTAAAGTGAGGTTTCAGTTAGTTCAAGCAAAAATTCAAACAGTTAGTGGGTTAAACCAAAGTTAGAGAAAAATAAAAATGCTAGATCTAGATCTCCACTTCACTTAATCATTGTCAATCTATTTCAATCACCGGCAACGGCGCCAAAAACTTGATGTGTATTTTCTGAAAACGAATTCCAAACACACAAAACTCACCGGCAAGTGCACCGGGTCGTATCAAGTAATAATAACTCACGTGAGTGAGGTCGATCCCACAGGGATTGAAGGATTGAGCAATTTCAGTTTAGTGGTTGATTTAGTCAAGCGAATCAAGATTTGGTTGAGTGATTTGTGATTAACAGAATTTAAATTGCCTGGAAAGTAAAGGGAATGGGTAAATTGCATGAAATTAAAGAGAACAGAAAATAAAGTGCTGAATCTTAAAGAACAAGAAATTAAATGGCAGAAACTTAGAACGCAAGAAATGTAAATTGCAGAATCTTAAAGTGCAAGAAATGTAAATGGCTTGAATTGTAAAGGGAATTGGGAATTGGATTTGCAGAAATTAAACAAGGAAAAGAAAAATTCAACAAACAGGAATGTAAAAGATGGATTCAATTAAACCGGATCTTAAATGAAAATGAGAATAAGCTTGGTGTGACAACAAAACAAGGAAATTGAAATTGAAAGCTATAGATCTCAGGACTCAAGAGACTAGATAGCCAAGTCTAGATCTCACTGCCTTCCTAGATCCAGCAAGAACAATTGCAAAGGAAATAAAGAAATGTAAATTGCAGAAGAGTAGAAGCCGAAGCAGTTAACAGAAATGGAAATTCAATTATGCAGAAAATTAAACGAGATCTCAAGGTGAGATTGAAACAGAAGTTCTTCAATTCTCCACCCAAGATCCGAAACAAGAAAAGTAAAAAGTGCTCAAACAAGAACAAGGAAGAAGAGAGATCAATTCTCCTCCCTAATTCTCTTGAATTCTAAAAACAACAATGCAAAAATGTCAAGGTGCTCTCCACTGTAAGTGTTCTGAAAATTTCTCAGGAAAAGCCCTCTTTAAAACTTAAATCCTAAGCTATTTATACACTTTCTTCAAATGGTCTTCAAGCCTTGAATTGGGCCTTTGCTCTTGATGGAATTGGGTTGATAAGAGTCTCTGTTGATTGCTCTTGGAGTTGGAGAGAAACCCATTGTGAACCGGGCCAAGAATCATAAAAGTTTGAATAAAAGTTTGAGGCAAACTTTTACTCAAACTTTTTATACCAGATGGCTTCACTTGCTGCTACCAACATTTGGGCTAAAGTTTGAGGTCAAACTTTTGCTCAAACGTTGGTCCCCTTGTGTATATGTGTGGCGCCAATGTTTGCCAAAAAGCTTGAGGCAAACGTTGGCGCAAGCTTTTCTCCTCCAGGGTGTGCAAGTGTGGCGCCAACGTTTGCCAAAAAGTTTGAGGCAAACGTTGGTGCAAACTTTTCTCCTCCAGGGTGTAGGTTTTGTGATGCCAACGTTTGCCAAAAAGTTTGAGGCAAACGTTGGCTCAAGCTTTTTTCCCAAAAGTTTGAGCTAAAGTTTGAGGCAAACTTTGGCTCAAGCTTTTTTCCTCTGGGGTGTTTTCAATTCTTCCAAAAGTTTGAGCTAAAGTTTGAGGCAAACTTTGGCTCAAGCTTTTTGTTCTCTCTTGCTCCTAGCCATTCCTTCTTTCTTCAACCTTCTTCAAAACTCTTTTCACCTATCATCAATCAATCAAAACAATCAAAGCTATGCCCCAAATCATGAGATTGTGTTTCTTTCATAATCTATGACAATTATAGCATAAAATCTCATGAAATTGCATGAATTCATCCATGGTTGATTGAATCAAAGGAAACATGGAAATCTACCCAATTGGCTTGCTTATCGCTTAAGAAAGTGCATAAAATCAATTGAAAATAAAAGAAAAAGACTAGTGAAAATAGGCTAAGATGACTTGTCATCAAGAGGTTTCAATTCTAACTTTTGATCATGGGCAGGCTCTGGATTACCTGGGGCTTGTGAAAATGGCGAAGTGTCCTCATTGTCAGTTAAGAGGGTCCCCACACTTGGACCTTGTCCAGTGTGCCTTTCTTCAAACTCTTCTTTTTGAACTTCAGCCACACTTTCGTCTATGACATCACACTAGAAGATAGAACGATCTTCTGGGGGTTGTCAATGACTCCATTCAGATTGAAGATCACTATGCGGCCATCTATTTCAAAGGAGTATGTTCCTGAAAAAGCATCCAATTTGAATTTTGATGTTTTCAGGAATGGTCTTCCAAGTAGGATTGATGATGGCTGATGAGCGGATATTTTATACGCTTTTTGGGGATAATTTCATATAGTTTAGAGTATGTTTTAGTTAGTTTTTAGTCTATTTCTAGTAGTTTTTAGGAAAAATTTATATTTCTGGACTTTACTATGAGTTGTGTGTTTTTCTATAATTTCAGGTATTTTTCTGGCTGAAATTGAAGGAGCTGAGCAAAAATCTGATTCAGGCTGAAAAAGGACTGCTGATGCTGTTGGATTCTGACCTCCCTGCACTCAAAGTGGATTTTCTGGAGCTACAGAACTCGAAATGGCATGCTTCCAATTGCGTTGGAAAGTAGACATCCAGGGCTTTCCAGCAATATATAATAGTCCATACTTTGCACAAGGATAGATGACGTAAACTGGCGTTCAACGCCAGTTCTCTGCCCAATTCTGGCGTTCAGCGCCAGAAAAGGATCAAAAACTGGAGTTGAACGCCCAAACTGGCACAAAAACTGGCGTTCAACTCCACAAATGGCCTCTGCACGTGGATTGCTTAAAGTCTCAGCCCCAGCACACACCAAGTGGGCCCCAGAAGTGGATCTCTGCATCATCCATCATAGTCCACTCATATTTTGTAACCCTAGGCTACTAGTTTAGTATTTAAACAACTTTTAGAGACTTATTTTGGATCTCATGACATTTCAGATCTAAACTTTGTATTCTCTGATGGCATGAGCCTCTAAACCCCATTGTTGGGGGTGAGGAGCTCTGCTGTGTCTCAATGAATTAATGCAAGTATTCCTGTTTTCCATTCAAACATGCTTGTTCCTATCTAAGATGTTCATTCGCGCTTAACTGTGATGAAGGTGATGATCTGTGACATTCATCACCTTCCTCAAACCATGAACGTGTGCTTGACAACCACCTCCGTTCTATATCCGATTGAATGAGTATCTCTTAGATTCTTTAATCAGAATCTCCGTGGTATAAGCTAGAACTGATGGCAGCATTCATGAGAATCCGGAAAGTCTAAACCTTGTCTGTGGTATTCCGAGTAGGATTCAAGGATTGAATGACTGTGACGAGCTTCAAACTCCTGAAGGCTGGGCGTTAGTGACAGATGCAAAAGGATAGTAAATCCTATTCCAACCGGATCGAGAACCAACCGTTGATTAGCCGTGCTGTGACAGAGCGCGTGAGCGTAGTTTTCACTGGAAGGATGGAAGGTAGCCATTGACAACGGTGATCCACCAACACACAGCTTGCCATAGGAGGACGTGCGTGGGTGAATCAGAAGACAGAGGAAAGCAGAGATTCAGAAGACAAAGCATCTCCAAAACTCCAACATATTCTCCATTACTACACAACAAGTAATCTTTAATTTATGCTCTCTGGGTTATTCACAATTCAATTGATAAACATGATTGACTTCCTGACTAAGATTTACAAGATAACCATAGATTGCTTCAAACCAACAATCTCCGTGGGATTCGACCCTTACTCACGTAAGGTATTACTTGGACGACCCAGTGCACTTGCTGGTTAGTGGTACGAGTTGTGAAAAGTGTGATTCGCAATTTGTGCTACCAATGGCTTATCTGAATCATTATGGGGCATCTCTAAGATATAAAAATCAGTGGGAAATGTGAGCCCTTTAATATTCACCAAAACATCTTCAGCAACTCCAGCCACTGTAATAATGCTTTTATCTGCTAACACAAAACGAGCTGCCAACTTTTTTAAGGGAGGGAGCCTTGAAACATCATATATAGACAAAGGCATTATACTGACACATGCTCCTAAATCACACATGCAATCATAAATTACTACACTACCAATAGTACAACTAACTATACAAGGACCTGGATCACTACATTTTTCAGGTAATCCTCCCATTAAAGCAGATATAGAACTACCTAAAGGAATAGTTTCTAATTCATTAATTTTGTCTTTATGGATACATAAGTCTTTTTGAAACTTTGCATATTTAGGTACTTGCTGAATAACATAAAAAAGGGGAACAGTTACCTCAACCTTTTTGAATATTTCTACCTTTTTAGGATCAGGTTCCAGCTGCTTCCTGGGCTTCCTTGCAAGTTGTGGAAATGGAATGGGAGTAGTGTTTTCTGTGGTGCCTGCGCCTTTTTGTGCTTCTTCCTGTGGTTGAGCTATCTCTTCTTCAGCTATGTCCTGTATATCCTCTTCCTCTTCAACATCTTCGATTTCTACCACCTCTTCAGCTGAGGTGTATTCTGGTGAGCTTGGTTCCTCCTGATTCCTCTCCTGCAGTGTGGTTTCGGACCTCAGGGTGATGGCATTAATGCCTCCTCCCTTTGGATTGGGTAATGGTTGAGAGGGGATTCCAGTGGTACTTGAAGGTTGGTTACTGGAATTTTGTGCTGAACTAAGCTGTGTCATAAAAGCTTGCAGGGTAGAGGTGAGACCATTCAGACTGGCGTTAATAGTGTTCACGATGGTACTCTCCATGGCCAGTTGTCTTTTCTCAAAAGCTTGTAATAAATCTTCATTAGAAGATACAGAAGAATGAGTAAATTGAGAGGATTGTTGTTGATTGTTTGGTGGTCCTTGGTTTTGCCTCAGGTGAGGTGCTCGGTAAGGTTGATTTTGCTGCCTGTTGTTGTTATTATTCCACCTCTGATTTTCCTGATTATCTCTGCCTCCCCTATTATTGTTGTCCCTCCAATTCTGGTTTGAATTGTCCTGCCATCCATGGTTATTATTTCCACTTTGATTGTACCTTTGGTTGGGGCGGTCATAGAAGTTGTGAGTGGATGCCACCATGTTGTCTTCTTGTTGGAGCTGTGGGCATTCATCAGTGTAATGGCTGTAATCAGCACAAATTCCGCAAATTTTCTGTGGAATTAGTTGTTGGTTTTGCTATGGTTGAGTTTGCTGAGCTTGTTGATTCAACTGCATTTGCTTCAGCAGGTTGGTCATCTCACAGATGCTTTGACTTAGAGCAGCAGTCTCTATGCCAGAAGATACTTCTGCAATGGCTTTTGAACGGCCTTGCTTCTGTCTGTGGTTCCGAGTAGATTCAGCTAAATCACTGATCAATTGCCAAGCTTCATTAGTGGTCTTGTACTTCTTCATAGACCCATTGCTGGCACTTTCCAATGTGGTCTTATCTTGGGGCCTCATACCTTGTGTGATATAGCTGAGTAGCACGATCTTGTCAATCATGTGGTGGGGGCATGCTTCTAGAAGATTATTGAAGCGCTCCCAGTATTCAAAGAGAGTCTCATTGTCATCTTGAACAATTGTAGAGATATCCTTCCTCAGTTTATCAGTAACTTCAGATGGGAAGAATTTCTCCAGAAACTCCTTTCTGAGTGTATCCCAGTTGGATACATTTGCTATAGGTTGAGTGTAGTACCACTCTCTTGCTTTTCCCTCAAGAGAGAATGGAAAAGTTTTCAGCAGAATTGAAGTTTCATCAGTGTCATCACGCCTGACAGTAGAACAGGCTGCCTGGAAATCTCTCAAGTGCTTGATAGGCTCTTGAGCAGGTAGGCCATGAAACTTGGGCATCAAATTTAATAGTGCGGTCTTTATTTCAAAATCTGTAGCTACCGCTGGATGATGTGCTTGAAACGGTTGCATTGTAAAATCAGGAGCTCCTTCCTCCTGAATGGTAACTCTTCTAGCTGCCATGTTTTCTGCACGTAAAACAACCGAATCAGTAGAACGGGGGTTGGTTTCTTCCTCAGATTCACTTTCAGATCCGCCCTCAGAGCGGGCTAACCTACGTTGTTCTCGCCTTATTCATGAAATTGTTCTTTCAATTTCAGGATCGAATATTAGCAAGCGCGGATCAGGAAGTGAACGTGTCATTTGACGGAAGAAACATGCAGCTCATAGTAGCAAAATTAAATGAAATGCAAATAAATAAATTCTAATTAATAAAATTAGCACTCTATTGCAACTCCCCAGCAACGGCGCTAAAAATTGATGGGAAGCAGAAGCTGGTGAATTAAAAATTTATTAAAATGGTTACGTTGCAAGTATAGTTCTTAACTCACCGAAAATCTGCCTATCAATTTAGAAATATGTCACAGAGAGTTTAAATTAAAATTACTGGGAGTTTTAACTCCCAGGTCGTCTCCCAACGAGTTGCAAAAAAGTGTGCCGTTTTATTAATCAGATGTTCCAAGAAGTTGAGCTAAGTAAATTGGAATTTAAATTAAAGAATTTTAAATAATATAAATAAAAGCCTTGACTGGGAATTGATTAGTTAGAATCTCTATCATTGATGGAGTGATTTTTAAGATTGATTTATAATTAACAGTTACTCTGTTTGGTTATCCTTTACTAGGTAAGGGAAAGTCAAACAAGTTGGAATGTCAGATCTGTTCACGAGTTACAACCCACTTAGTTCAAAGGGATTGGCGTTGGTGACAGGATAGCAATCCAACATTTAACCCAACTACAAATTTTTCCTTCAATCCTTCCAACTCAAGAGTTCCTTTTAATCAACTCCCCATCAAGTAATGAAACTACTCACGCATTGTAAATAAAGAATCCATAGCACATGAAAGGGAATTAAAAGAAGACATGATTATTAGAATTGAAATTGAATTAAAAAGAAATAATCCTTGCATCAATTAATCATAAAAGTATCTGAATGACAAAATTGAACATAACAAAGAACATGGAAGAATAAAACCAAGTTAAGAGAACAAACTAGAATGATGAAGTCTTGATGAGGAAATAACTCTTCTCAATGTTCCAATGCTAAGACCAATTGAAAATCCAAATTCTAAAAACTAGAGAGAGAAAACCTAAGAGAGTGAAAAACTAGATCTAAAACTACTCAATGAATGTCTGTGTTGTTTCTGCATATTCTCTGACTCTAGTCTGCTGTTCCAGGCCAAAAACTGGGCCGAAATAAGGTCTAAAATCGCCCCCGTCGAATTCTGCACATTATGCAGATCGCGCATGTCACGCGATCGCGTCATCCATGCGGACGCGTCGCTTGCGCTTTTTCCTCTCCACGCGTTCGCGTCGTCCACGCTACTGCGTCGCTTGCGCTTTCCAATCCACGTGGCCGCGCAAGCCATGCGGCAGCGTCACTGCGATTTGCGCTCCTTCGCGCGATCGCGTGAGCCATGCGACCGCATCACTTCTCGCTGGTTATCTCCTCAAATTCTTGTGTTCCTTCCATTTTTGCTAGCTTCCTCTCCAATCTCCATCTCATTCATGCCCTATAAAGCCTGAAACACTTGACACACAGATCATGGCATCGAATGGAATAAAGGATAATTAAAATTAAATAATTAAAGTCTCTAGGAAGCAATTTTCAAACATGTACTAAATTTAGGAAGGAAATCTAAATGCATGCTAAATTGATGAATAAGTGGGTAAGGATCATGACAAAACCACACAATTAAACACAATATAAACTATAAAATAGTGGTTTATCAAGGACCATTTTCACTGAGAGGATCTTACAGCTTGTCATGGAAGGAAGTAACGCATGGTTGGAAGAACGTAATAGAAAAGCAGAGGTTCAGAAGCAACAAAGCATCTCCATACGTTTATCTGAAATTCCCACCAGTGAATTATATAAGTAACTTTATTTAATCCGCCTGACTGAGATTTACAAGGATGACCATAGCTTGCTTCAAGCCGACAATCTCTGTGGGATCGACCCTTACTCACGTAAGGTTTATTACTTGGACGACCCAGTGCACTTGCTGGTCAGCTGCACGGAGTTGTGAAGAAAAAGAGTGAGATCACGATTCCGCGCACCATGTTTTTGGCGCCATTGCCGGGGATTGTTTGAGTTTGGATAACTGACGGTTCATCTTGTTGCTCAGATTAGGTAATTTTATTTTATGTTTAAGCTTTATTTTTTTTTATTTTGGAAAAAAAAATTTTCAAAAATAAAATACAAAATTTAATATATTTGTTCTTCAGAATTTTTAAGAATGAATTCTAGAGTTTCAGATGATATGTGAAGCCTGGCTGGCTGTTAAGCCATGTCTAATCTTTTGGACTGGGGCTTCCACTAATCATTGCAAGAGCCTTTGGATTCCCATCTAATTGGCTGTTGTATGTCTGATTTGTATGCTGAAGTTTGGCTGGCCATTTGGCCATGTCTAATCTTTTGGACCGAAGCTTTCACATAAAGCTTGGCTGGCTATTTAGCAATGTCTAAATTTTTGGACCGAAGCTTTAGACTAACATTGCATGATTCCTGGAATTCCTATTAAAAATTTTGAATTTATTTGTCTTCTTTCTCCAAATAATTTTCGAAAATTACAAAAAAATTTAATAAAATCATAAAAACAAAAAACAATTTTATGTTTCTTGTTTGAGTCTTGTGTCAAATTTTAAGTTTGGTGTCAATTGCATCTTTTTAATTTTTTTTTAATTTTCGAAAAATTCATGCATGTGTTCTTCATGATCTTCAAGTTGTTCTTGATGATTGTCTTTGTTTGATCTTGCGTTTTTCTTGTTTTGTGTCTTTTCTTATTTTCCGTATGCATTTTTTAATTCTTACTGTCTAAAGTTTAAAAATTTTTAAGTTTGGTGTCTTGCATGTTTTTCTTTTCTTAAAAATTTTTCAAAAACATGTTCTTGGTGTTCATCATGATCTTCAAAGTGTTCTTGGTGTTCATCTTAACATTCAAAGTGTTCTTGCATGTATTTTTGTTTTGATCTTAAATTTTTATGTCTTGTGTCTTTTAGTTGTTTTTCTCTCTCCTCATTAAAAATTAAAAAATAAAAAAAAATGGCTTCCCCTTATTCTTCTCATAAATTTTGAAATTTTGAATTGATTTAGTCAAAAAATTTTAAACTTTAGATTGTTTCATGATAGTCAAGTCAAAATTTCAATTTAAAAAATTCTATCTTTTTCAAATCTTTTTCAAAAACCAAATCTTTTTCATCTTTTATATATTTTCGAAAACTTTTAAAACTGATTTTCAAAATCTTTTTCTTAATTTTATTTCATAATTTTCGAAATTAATGCTAACATTTAATGTTTAGAATAAAAAATTTTCAAGTTGTTACTTGCCTATTAAGAAAGGATCAATCCTTAAATTCTTGAATCATATCTTTTAGTTTCTTGTTAGTCAAGTAATCAACTTTAATTTCAAAAATCAAATATTTTTAATTTCCTATTCAAATCTTTTTCAAAATGATTTTCAATCATATCTCTTTCAAAATTTAATTTCAAAATCCTTTTCCAACTTCTTATCTTTTCAAAATTGATTTTCAAATCTTTTTCAATTAACCACTTGAATTTTTGTTTGTTTTACTATTTCTTACCTTTTTCAAAATCACCTAACTACTTTTCTCTTTCCAATTTTTGAAAATCACAAACCACTTTTGCAAAAATCTTTTTAATTAATTAATTTATTTAGCTTTCAATTTACTTTTATTTCTTCCCTTAATTTTCGAATTCTAATTAATTAATTAAATAAAAATAAAAATATTTTTCTTCTCCCTCTTTTTAAATTCGAATTTCTTCTCTCTCTCATCTCTTCCTATTTATTTATTTATTTACAAACACCTCTCTTCTTCTTAAAAATTCGAACCCTCTCCCCCTCTCTGTGTTCGAATTCTTTTTCTTCTCCCTTCTTCATTCTATTCTTCTATTCCTCTACACACATAAAGAAATCTCTATACTATGACATAGAGGATTCCACTTTTTTTCTGTTCTCTTCTTTTTCATATGAGCAAGAACAAGGATAAGAACATTCTTGTTGAAACTGATCCTGAACCAGAAAGGACTCTAAAGAGGAAGCTAAGAGAAGCTAAAGCACAACACTCTGGAGAGGACCTTACTGAAATTTTCGAAAAAGAAGTAGAGATGGCCGAACCCAACAACAATGGTGGAGATGCAAGGAAGATGCTTGGTGACTTTATTGCACCCACTTCTGACTTCTGTGGAAGGAGCATCTCAATTCCTGCAATTGGAGCAAACAACTTTGAGCTTAAGCCTCAATTAGTTTCTCTAATGCAGCAAAATTGCAAGTTTCATGGACTTCTATTAGAAGATCCTCATCAATTTTTAGCTGAATTCTTGCAAATCTGTGACACTGTTAAGACCAATGGGGTTAATCCTGAGGTCTACAGACTTATGCTTTTCCCTTTTGCTGTAAGGGACAGAGCGAGGATATGGTTGGACTCACAACCAAAAGATAGCCTGAACTCTTGGGAAAAGTTGGTCAATACTTTCTTGGCCAAATTCTTTCCACCTCAAAAATTGAGCAAGCTTAGAGTGGAAGTCCAAACCTTCAGACAGAAGGAAGGTGAATTCCTCTATGAAGCTTGGAAAAGATACAAGCAATTGATCAGAAGGTGTCCTTCTGACATGTTTTCAGAATGGAGCATCATATGTATATTCTATGATGGTCTGTCTGAATTGTCCAAGATATCATTGGATCACTCTGCTGGTGGATCTCTTCATCTAAAGAAGACGCCTGCAGAAGCCCAGGAACTCATTAAAATGGTTGCAAATAATCAGTTCATGTATACTTCTGAAAGAAATCCTGTAAATAATGGAACAACTCAGAAGAAAATAGTTCTTGAGATTGATACCCTGAATGCCATATTAGCTCAGAATAAAATATTGACTCAAAAAGTCAATATGATTTCTCAGAGTCTGACTGGAATGCATGCTGCATCTGAAAGTACTAAAGAAGCTTCCTCTGAAGAAGAAGTTTATGATCCTGAGAACCCTGGAATGGAAGAAGTGAATTACATGGGAGATTCCTATGGAAAGACTTACAATCCTTCAAGGAGGAAACATGCTAATCTCTCATGGAAGGATCAACAGAAGCCTAATCAAGGCTTCAATAATAATAATGGTGGAAGAAACCGGTTTGGCAATAGCAAACCTTTTCCATCATCTTCTCAACAATAGACAGAGAATTCTAAGCAGAGCCACTCTGACTTAGCAACTGTAGTCTCTGATCTATCTAAGACCACTCTTAGTTTTATGACTGAAGCAATGTCCTCCATTAGAAATTTGGAGGCACAAGTGGGTCAACTAAGTAAAAGAGTTACTGAACTCCCTCCTAGTACTCTCCCAAGCAATACAGAAGAGAATCCAAAGAGAGAGTGCAAGGCCATCTACACGTCCAACATGGCCGAACCTGTAGAGGAGGGAAAGGCAGTGATTTCCAGTGAGGAAGACCTCAATGGACGTCCATTGGCCTCTAAGGAGTTCCCTAATGAGGAACCAAAGAAATCTGAGGCTCATATAGAGACCATAGAGATTCCACTGAACATACTGTTGCCATTCATGATCTCTGATGAGTATTCTTCCTATGAAGAGGATGAAGATATTATTGAAGAGCATGTTGCTCAATATCTAGGAGCAATCATGAAGCTGAATGCCAAGTTATTTAGTAATGAGACTTGGGAGGATGAACCCCCATTGCTCATCAATGAACTAAATGATTTGGTTCAACTGAAATTACCTCAGAAGAAACAGGATCCTGGAAAGTTCTTAATACCTTGTACCAGAGGCACCATGACCTTTGAGAAGGCTCTGTGTGACTTGAGGTCAGGGATAAACCTCATGCCCCTCTATGTAATGGAGAAACTAGGGATCTTTGAGGTACAAGCTACAAGAATCTCACTAGAGATGGCAGACAATTCAAGGGAACGGGCTTATGGACTAGTAGAGGATATTTTGGTGAAGGTTGAAGGCATGTACATCCCTGCTGATTTCAAAATCCTAGACACTGGGAAGGATAAGAATGAATCCATCATCCTAGGAAGACCCTCCCTAGCCACAGCAAGAGCTGTGATTGATGTGGACAGAGGAGAGCTAGTCCTTCAAATGAATGAGGACTACCTTGTGTTTAATGCTCAAGGACCATCTTCTGTAACCATGGAGAGGAAGCATGAAAAGCTTCTCTCAATACAGAGTCAAACAGAGCCCCCACACTTAACTTCTAAGTTTGGTGTTGGGAGGCCATCATTAAGCTCTAAATCTCTGTGAAGCTCTCTAAGAGCTCACTGTCAAGCTATTAACATTAAAGAAGCGCTTGTTGGGAGGCAACCCAATGTTATTTAATTATATTTATTTGTTTTCCATTGTTATTTTATGTTTTTTTTAGGTTGATGATCATATGAAGTCACAAAAACTACTAAAAAATAAAAAAAATAGAATGAAAAACAGCATCAAAAATAGCACACCATGGAGGACAAGCTTACTGGCGTTTAAACACCAGTAAGGATAGCAGAATGGGCAGCACTCTGGGCATTTAACACCAGAAAGAGCTGTCTGGCATCTGGCTAGCGTTAAACGCCAGAAATGGGCATCTGGCAGGCGTTTAACGCCAGAAATGGGCAGCAGACTGGTGTTTAACGCCAGGAAAGGTAGCAGAGCTGGCGTAAAACATCATATTTAGCACACAATGGGCGTTTAAACACCAGAATGGTGCAGGGACTCAAATTCCTTGACACCTCAGGATCTGTGGATCCCACCGGATCCCCACCTACCCCACCTATTCTTCTCTCTTCTTCACACCTTTCCATAACACTCTTCCCCAAACACCCCTCACCTATCACATCCTACCCTCTTCCCCACTCACATCTATCCATCATTAAACCCCACCTACCTCACCATTCAAATTCAAACCACATCCCTCCTAAACCCAACCCCTCATACACGGCTACCCTCTCTTCCTTACCCTATAAATACCCCTCCTTACCACCTTCATCTTCACACAACATACACACTACTACCCCCTTGGCCGAACCACTCACCTCACTCCATCTCCTCCATTTCTTCTTCTTCTAATCCTTTATTTCTTCTTTTGCTCAAGAACGAGCAAACCTTCAAAGTTCGGTGTGGGAAAAGCTAAGCTTTTTATTTTTCCATAACCATTAATGGCACCTAAGGCCGGAGAAACCTCTAGAAAGAAGAAAGGGAAGGCAATTGCTTCCACCTCCGAGTCATGGGAGATGGAGAGATTCATCTCAAAAGTGCATCAAGACCACTTCTATGAAGTTGTGGCCAAGAAGAAGGTGATCCCCGAGGTCACCTTCAAACTCAAAAAGAGTGAATATCTGGAGATCCGACATGAAGTTTGAAGAAGAGGTTGGAAAATCCTTACTAACCCCATTCAAAAAGTTAGGATCTTAATTCTTCAAGAGTTCTATGCCAATGCATGGATCACTAAGAACCATGTCCAAAGTGTGAACCCGAACCCAAAGAATTGGCTCACAATGGTTCGGGGGGAATTACTTGTATTTTAATCCGGAAAATGTGAGGTTAGCATTCAACTTGCCAATGATGCAAGGAGATCCTCACCCTTTCACTAGAAGGGTCAACTTTGATCAAAGGTTGGACCATGTCCTTATGGATATTTGTGTGGAAGGAGCTCAATAGATGAGAGACTCAAGAGGCAAGCCGGTTCAACTAAGAAGGCTGGACCTCAAACCAGTGGCTAGGGGATGGTTGGAGTTTATCCAACGCTCTATAATTCCTACTAGCAACCGGTCTGAAGTCACAATAGACCTGGCTATCATGATCCATAGTATCATGAATGGAGAGGAACTAGAAGTTCATGAGATCATATCCTTAGAACTCTACAAGGTGGCAGACAAACCCTCCACTTTGGCAAGGTTACCCTTCCCTAATCTCATTTGTCACCTATGCAATTCTGCCGGAATTGCCATAGAGGAAGATATCTTCATTGAAGAGGACAAGCCCATCACTAAGAAAAGGATGGAGCAAACAAGAGAGCCCACTCATGGGCCTCAACAAGAGTATGAAGAAATTCCTCATCATGAAATACCTGAGATGCCTCAAGGGATGTACTTTCCTCCACAAAACTATTGGGAGCAAATCAATACCTCCTTAGGAGAATTAAGTTCCAACATGGGAAAACTAAGGATGGAGCACCAAGAGCATTCCCTCCTCCTCCAAGAAATTAGAGAAGACCAAAGAGCCATGAGGGAGGAGCAACAAAGGCAAGGAAGAGACATTGAGGAGCTAAAGCACTCCATAAGATCTTCAAGAGGAAGAACTAGCTGCCATCTCTAAGGTGGACCCATTCTTTAATTTCCTTGTTCTTATTTTTTCTATTTTTCGAAAATTATGCTTTATGTCTTGTCTATGTTTGTGTCTATATTACATGATCATTAGTGTCTAGTGTCTATGTCTTAAAGCTATGAATGTCCTATGAATCCATCACCTTTCTTAAATGAAAAATGTTTTTAATTGCAAAAGAACTAGAAATGCATGATTTCGAATTCTATCTTGAAATTAGTTTAATTATTTTGATGTGGTGGCAATACCTTTTATTTTTTGAATGAATGTTTAAGCAATGCATATTTTTGAATTTGTTATTTATGAATGTTAAAATTGTTGGCTCTTGAAAGAATAATGAAAAAGGAGAAATGTTATTGATAATCTGAAAATTCATAAAATTGATTCTTGAAGCAAGAAAAAGCAGTGAAAAACTTGCAAAAAAAAAAAGAGCAAGCAGAAATAGCCAATAGCCCTTTAAACCAAAAGGCAAGGGTAAAAAGGATCCAATGCTTTGAGCATTAACGGATAGGAGGGCTCACAGGAATAAAATCCCGGCCTAAGCGGCTAAACCAAGCTGTCCCTAACCATGTGCTTGTGGCGTGAAGGTGTCAAGTGAAAAACTTGAGATTGAGCGGTTAAAGTCATGGTCTAAAGCAAAAAGAGTGTGCTTAAGAGCTCTGGACACCTCTAACTAGGGACTCTAGCAAAGCTGAGTCATAATCTGAAAAGGTTCACCCAGTTATGTGTCTGTGGCATTTATGTATCCGGTGGTAATACTGGAAAATAAAATGCTTAGGGTCACGGCCAAGACTCATAAAGTAGATGTGTTCAAGAATCAACATACTGAATTAGGAGAATCAATAACACTATCTAAATTCTGAGTACCTATAGATGCCAATCATTCTGAACTTCAAAGGATAAAGTGAGATGCCAAAACTGTTCAGAAGCAAAAAGGCTACAAGACCCGCACATCTAATTGAAGCTAATCTTCATTGATAAGTTTGGAATTCATTGTATAGTCTCTTCTTTTTATCCTATTTTGTTTCTAGTTGCTTGGGGACAAGCAACAATTTAAGTTTGGTGTTGTGATGAGCGGAAAATTTATACCCTTTTTGGCATTGTTTTTACATAGTTTTTAGTATGATTTAGTTACTTTTTATTATAATTTTATTAGTTTCTATTCAAAAATCACATTTCTGGACTTTACTAGGAGTTTGTGTGTTTTTTTGTGATTTCAGGTATTTTCTGGCTGAAATTGAGGGACATGAGCAAAAATCTGATTCAGAGGCTGAAAAAGGACTGCAGATGTTGTTGGATTCTGACCTCCCTGCACTCGAAATGGATTTTCTGGAGCTCCAGAGACCCAATTGGCACGCTCTTAACTGCGTTGGAAAGTAGACATCCTGGACTTTCCAGAAATATATAATAGTCCATACTTTGTCCGAGATTTAATGGCTCAAACTGGCGTTCAAAGTCAGCCTAAAACATCTTGGCGTAAAACGCCCAAACTGGCACCAGAATTGGAGTTAAACGCCCAAACTGGCACCAAAGCTGGCATTTAACTCCAGGAACAGCCTATGCACGAAAAAGCTTCAATGTTCAGACAACCACACACCAAGTGGGCCCCGGAAGTGGATTTTTGCACTATCTACACTTAGTTACTCATTTTCTATAACCCTAGGATACTAGTTTAGTATAAAAACTTCTTTTAGAGATTTATTTTATATCTTTTGATCATCTTTGATCATTTTGATGCTATCATAGACTATTGTACACGTTCGGAGGCTGGCCTCACGGCCATGCCTAGACCTTTCACTTATGTATTTTCCACGGTGGAGTTTCTAAACCCCATAGATTAAGGTGTGGAGCTCTGCTGTTCTTCATGAATTAATGTAAGTATTATTGTTTTTCCTTTAATTCACGCCTACTTCTTCTGCAAGATATACTCTTGTTCTTAATTTAGTTAAGTCAGAATGAAGGGATGACCCGTGACAACCACCCACAATCTTCGTTACTTGCTTAGCCAAGATCACGTGCCTGACAACCACAAAGCGGTCTACATGATGTTCAACGTAGTCATTAGACGACAGCCGGAGTATATTCTCTTGGGTTTCCAATCTATGATTCACATCGTCTCTCCTGACAACAGAACATCTGAATCTGAGATTAAATCCTTCGTGGTATAGGCTAGAACCATTAGCAGCATTCCTGGGATCCGGAATGTCTAAACCTTGTCGTGGTATTCCGAGTAGGATCCTGGAAGGGATGACTATAAAGAGCTTCAAACCTACGAATGTTGGGTGCAAGTGACAGTGTGCAAAAGGATCAATGGATTCTATTCCGACGCTAGCGGGAACCAACAGATGATTAGCCATGCGGTAGCTGTACCTGGTATTTTTTATCCGAGACGAGAAATCCGACAGTTGATTAGCCGTGCAGAAACTGTAGAGGACCATTTTCACTGAGAGGATCATACAGCTTGCCATGGAAGGAAGTAACACATGGTTGAAAGAAGGCAATAGGAAAGCAGAGTTTCAGAAGCAACAAAGCATCTCCATACTCTTATCTGAAATTCCCACCAGTGAATTACATAAGTAACTTTATTTTATTTTATGCTTTAATTTATATTTTAATTATCAAAACCTCATAACCAATTTAATCCACCTGACTGAGATTTACAAGGATGACCATAGCTTACTTCAAGCCGACAATCTCCGTGGAATCGACCCTTACTCACGTAAGGTTTATTACTTGGACGACCCAGTGCACTTGTTGGTCAGCTGCACGGAGTTGTGAAGAAAAAGTGTGAGATTACGATTCCGCGCAGCAGCTTCTTAGAAGAGAATGTTGGAGTCAGCTCTAGTATTGACCAATATTCTTTTCACCAAACCGTTCCCGACCATTGCTGAGATGACGAAGGGGGCATCTTCCGCCGAGGTGTCGTGTTGGCAGTCGTCAGGGGAGAACTTGATCTCCACTGGAACTGAAGAGGTTGCTGCTTCATTTTTTACGGCTAGGACTATGAGATCCCTTTTTAGTGCTAATTTTGACTTTTCTTATGCATCCTTTCCTATGATTATGTCTACGCTTATGGTGGCGTCGGTCTCTGAACTCTCTTGGGGTGCCTGTCGTATCGTCCTGGGGTTGCGCCTTCACATTTTGGTAATCTTTCTCTTTCAGCTCTCTTGGGTTTTCATATGATCTTGGCAAACTCGGGGTGTTTGTCATCTCGGATGGCTTGTTCAAGAGCGTCCTTTAAGTCAAAGCAATCTTGGCTTTTATGTTTGTATCCTCGGTGATAGTCATAGTATATATTTTTGTTTCCGCCTATATATTCCTTCACTTGTTGTGCCTTTGAAAGGATGCCTTATTTTGGTGATAGATTTGGTGATAGACTTCTGTGATAAGGGCGAGTAGGGGGTGTATTTTGTGAACTTCCCTACCTTGGATGGTCGGTTGGAGGTAGCAGATTTGAAGTATTCTTTTGGGGTATCTTTCGGTGGTGGGTTGCTACAAGGTGTCGTGCTGGCTTGCTATCTTTTATTGGAGACCATCACATGGCTTACTTCTTCATCATTTATGTATTCTCTGCCAACGTTTTGGAATTCATGCATGGTGTAGACTGGTTTGGTGGTGAGGTGCTTTCGGAAGTCTTTGTTCATGAAGCCATTGGTCAGATAAAAACTGGCTATCGAGTCCGTGAGCCCATCGACCATTAGACATTCATCGTTGAATCTATTGAGGTATTTCCTCATGGATTCGTTAGCTCTTTGATTGATTTCGAGTAGGCTTATTGTGTGTTTTGCTTTGGTGATCCTAGTGATGAACTGTGCATAAACTTCCTGGCAATGTCGTTGAAGCTGGCTATTGAGCCATTGGGGAGGGCATTTAACCACTAGATCATGGGGTCGGCTAAGGTTACCGGAAAGGCCCTACATCGGACCGCATTAGCAGCTCCTTCCAGGTTCATCCTAGCCTCGAGGGTCGTTAGGTGTTCCTGGGGATCTTTGGTGCCGTCATACTCCATTTCGGTGGCTTTGTCAAAACCTTTTGGGAGTTTGGATTTTATGATTTTCTCGGTTAATGGGCTAGATCCCATTATCACATGCTCGCTGCGTGTTCACTTAGCCTCCCAAGAGTGCCTTCGATCATTCTCGTCGTGTCGACATCATGGATCTCTGGAAGTTCTGTGGTCACATCGTTTGCTTTGTTGTTGTTCAGATGACCTATTGTTCCTGGTTTCACGATGCGATCGGATCCTGGAGGTTGCTTGACGTGCATATTCTGGGTGATATCGCTCTTTGGACGTGACTCGCCTTCAAGGTTTTGGACACTAAGGCAAAGTTCTTTGATTATCTGGATTACCTTTTCTCCTAAACCATCGGGTGCTCAAATTTTGTTGGTCTGACGATCGACCTCCTAAGCCATGGGTGGGGGGAATGCTATCCTGAAGTTCAGGTGTTGGGCTTCGTGGGTTTGAGTTGTGGTGGTGGCTGGAGGATAGATCCTCGAGATTCTCCATCATGTCGCCACAACTTGTCAATCCCCATAGATGGCGCTAATGTACTTCAAGTCTCTGGTACGGGTAGTGAGATGGATTGGGGACTTGCGAATCGTAGAGGTTGCCAGATTGTCTGATCGGAGCTGCGGGGATGGTACCTGCAAAGACAGTCTGACACCCAAGTCAGAATAGATCTAAGAGGTATATGTTGACCCTTCCGAAGATGGACCCGGGGGCCAGGTCCAGAATAATCTACTTGATATCTATACGTTCTTTGTTATTATATAGATATTTTTAAATATTTTATTTAAAAAATATATATATTATATTTTTTGAATACATATTTTGTGATAATTTTAAAAAATATATGATGATGGCCTAAAGTAGGTTTGGAATTTTTCTCAAAATAGAATTTCTTCGTTGCAAGTACAGTCCGAACCCACAATCAACCAACATCAAAATTTAAAATAAGATAAGTCACAATTCAAATCAAACAATTCAAATCAAATAATCGGGAGATTTAAATCCCGGGTCGTTCTCGCTAGGAATTGCAATTAAGTGTCAAATTGTTGGCTATGAGGCAAGGGTGTTGAGGTAGCAATTGGCAAGAAATTAAAATGCAAGAATTTAGACATGCATGCAAGGAATTAAATGAAAAGCAAATAAAGCAGCAAGAAATGGAATTCAAGTAACAAGAAGGACTCTTGGAAAGGATTGGGGAATTAAGGGTTCCTATCCTAATCATAGACCACAAACATGATAATTGCTAAGAATTAATCCCAATTAGTCTATCCTAACATCGAGAATAAGTCAAAAGGGAATAATTGATCTCAATCCACAAGTCCTAATCAACTCACTAATTAACTTAGTGAAAGACTAGCATTAGTGGAAACCAAACCAACTAACAATCCTAATCACAATATCGAGTGGACATCTATGACTCAAGGTCGCCTAATTATCCATACAAAAGCTAAAAGAGACATTTTATCAAATACCTAGCCTGCATAAAAGGGAAAATTATCATAAATTGCAATAAAAATAAATTCTATAACTACCAATTGTAATAAAATGATAATAATAACTCAAATAAGCTTTAAAAGAAACATAAAACATCAAAATTGCATTAATTGAAATTAAAAGTAACAAGAGTGTTCATAAATATAAAAGTGGCAAAATTGAGAAATTAACAAAAGAAATGAAGATGATCAAGACAAGAGATCAAGAAACATAAATGAAACTACATTAAAATAAGAATTCAATGCTGAAATTAAAGAGAAAGTAAACTAAAAACGCTAATTCTCCCTTCTCTCTCTAGAAAAACTAAACAAAAACATGTAAAAACCTAAACCTAAGTGTTCCCCCCTTCATCATTCTTCAATTTGGCTTGAAACAGCTTCAGAATTGAGTTGGATTGGGCTTTGTAGGCCCAGAATTCACCCCAAAGATTTGCAATTAATGACCTCACGTGAATGCATTCGCACGTACGCACGACCTACCGTGCGTACAAAATTCCCATCGTGTGTACGCACGAAAAGTTAGGCATACGCATGGTTGCACGAGGTTGCAATTGTGCGTACGCACGCATCACTGTGCGTACGCATCCTTGCTGCAGCTTCCAAACTCCATTTTCTTCATGATTTCTCCTCTTTTGAATGCTCTTTGCTCACTTTTTCAACCCATGCTTGCCTTGGAAACCTAAAATCACTTAGCAAATACATCAAGGCACCAAATAGGATTAAAGTGAATAAAATTTAGCAATTAAAAGGCCTAAAAAGCATGTTTTCACTTTTAAACACAATGGAAAGAAATCATGAAACTATGCTATTTCAATGGGTAAATGCAAGAAAAGTTTATTAAATCCACCCAAATAGAGCAAATAAATATCATAAAATTTGGATTCATCACATCCCCACACTTAAACAATAGCATGTCCTCATGTTATACTAAAGAAAGAGAAGAAGGGGAATCAACAATTATTCAATGCAACTATCTATATGCATGTAACTATAATACCTTATACTATCTAACTATCTATATGTATTTAACTAGTCCACATAAATCAATTTTGAAGAAAGTCTCTATACACAGTTAAGGGGCTAAGGCAATCATAACCGAATCAAATTCACAATTGAAATTATTCATATAAAAGAATTTAAGCAAACTTGCAAGATAAGGAATGATCATAGGTGGAAATATGGAATTGAGTGATTGAACCCTCACTAGATATGTGTATGCACTCTAGTCACTCAAGTGTTTAGGGTCAATTAACTCAATTCTCTTCTAATCATACTTTCTAAAGTTTGTTCTTCATCTAACCAATCAACAAGTATTTAATGTACATATGCGAAAATCATGAGGTCTTTTAGTTGTAATGGGGCTAAGGGTAAAGGTAAGGATATATATATATATGGCTAAGTGAGCTTGCATTTGAATCTTTGATTAACCTAAGTTCTCACCTAACACATACACAACCTATACAATTCTAATATCAGGCTTAGCTACCTATAATCTCATTTTTACATATACACACACTCATGCATCAAATCCAATTCCATCACATATGCATTGATTATTATTGAATTTCATATTGGGGTAATTTTGTCTCCCTTTTCATTATTTCTTTTCTATTTTTTCTCTTTCTTTTTTTTAGAGAACATAATTTATACCAACTCATCAATGCATATGGTTTCTATAATATTACATGAGCATGTACCCAAATTTTCAATATTTCTCAATAAGCACAAATTACATTTTCATCAACCCAAGTTCCCACATTTTTCCCACACTTAAACATCACACACTCTCACTAATTTAAGCTATTCAAAGATTCAGATAAATGGTATGCATTGTTTTCCGCTTAAGGTTAATGATGTGGCAAAATAAAGAACAAAGGGGATTATCAAGGTTCAAGGTGGCAAACAAGGGTAAATGCAATGGTAGGCTATTTGGGTTAAGTGAGCTATAATAAAGTGATGTCCTCAATCACATAAATGCATAAATATACATTAAACCATGGACATATAGAATTAAATAAACCAAAGATCGCAATCATAGAGAAGAGCAACACACAAGAATAAAGTAAGTGGTTGAATAATGCAACCACACAATAAGTCTCAGAATCTCACAAGTTGTATGTTATTTAACTCAAAAACCATATTCCACAATGTATAAACCATGTAAGTTTCAATGAAAAATTTCAACTCATTTCAATTTGAATTTCGATGCCCTTAATAAAAAGTAAGTTTCTTGGAAATTTCATTAAATTGACTAAGATTTATTTTATATATGTATATATAATGTGATTGGATGGAAAAAGTCAAAAATCCTAAGTTTAATTCTTAATTTCAAACAAACAAAAATAGAAAATGTATAGAAAATCAAACTAGGTGCAATCATCACATCATCCCAAATCACAAAAAAAGCATATGTACAAGCCAAAATTAAGAGCAAAATGTCAAAATATGCATAACTACTATATAATACAAAGTTATGTACAAGCAAAATTAAAAAGTGCAATAAGCTAAGTAAAAAGTATTAAACAAAGTAAAAAGCAAAAAGGATAAAATATATACAAAGCAACTAAAAAGCATATTAATAATAAAAACTAAAATACAAGTGTTCGGATATGAAAATTTTCACCCAAAATATGCTTGTTAAAGATGGACAACCTCCCCACACTTAAGATGTAGCACCGTCCTCGGTGCTCAAACTCATGCGGAGTGGAAAGAATCATCACTAACATCGGCTCCTCCTTCAGCTGGTGGGCCTTGGGCCACTTCCGGCTCAAGATGCTGGGTCTCCTCCTCCTCAGAACGCTCGGGTGGGGTGTTTGGCTCAGGTGGAATGTCAACATCGTTGGAGAGGATAAGTGATGTGCGGAAAACGATCCGACACAAAACTCACCGGCAAGTGCACCGGGTCGCATCAAGTAATAATAACTCACGGGAGTGAGGTCGATCCCACAGGGATTGAAGGATTGAGCAATTTTAGCTTAGTGGTTGATTTAGTCAAGCGAATCATGATTTGGTTGAGAGATTTGTGATTAACAGAATTTAAATTTCATGGAAAGTAAAGGGAGAGGGATAATTGGCATGAATTTAAAGTACAGAGAGATTAACGAGGCTGAATCTTAAAGAGCAAGAAATTAAATAGCAGAAACTTAGAACGCAAGAAATGTAAATTGCAGAATCTTAAAGTGCAAGAAATGTAAATGGCTTGAATTGTAAAGGGAATTGGGAATGGGATTTGCAGAAATCAAACAAGGAAAAGTAAAATGCAATAAACAGAAAAGTAAAAGATGACTTGAATTGAATCGGATCTAAAACGGAATTGTAAATGGGCTTGAAAAGCATTAAACAGAGAATCGAAAATGGGGAATCCAGATCTCAGGACTCAAGAGACTAGATAACCAAGTCTAGATCTCAATGCCTTCCTAGATCCAGCAAGAACAATTGCAAAGGAAATGAAGAAGTGTAAATTGCAGAGAGAATAGAATAAGAAGCGATTAACAGAAAAGGAAATTCAATTAAGCAGAAAATTAAACAAGATCTCAAGGTGAGATTGAAACAGAAGTTCTTCAATTTTCCACCCAAGATCCGAAGCAAGAAAAGTAAAGAGTGCTCAAGCAAGAATAAGGAAGAAGAGAGATCAATTCTCCTCCCCAATTCTCTTGAATTCTGAAACAACAATGCCAAAATGTCACAGTGAGCTCTCTACAAAACTACCTAATCAAAACCGAAAAAAAGAAAAGCTCCTTAAAAACTTAAATCCTAATCTATTTATACACTTTCTTCAAATGGTCTTCAAGCCTTGAATTGGGCATTTGCTCTTGATGGAATTGGGTTGATAGAGGCCTTGGTTGATTGCTCTTGGAGTTGGAGAGAGAACCAATGTGAACCGGGTTGTGAATCTTAAAAGCTTGAGTAAAAGTTTGAGTAAAAGTTTGAGGCAAACTTTTACTCAAACTTTTTACATCAGCTGCCCCATTCTTGCTGCTACCAACGTTTGAGCCAAATTTTGGGGTCAAACTTTTGCTCAAACGTTGGCCCCCTTGTGCATATATGTGGCGCCAACGTTTGCCAAAAAGTTTGAGGCAAACGTTGGCGCAAACTTTTTCTCTCCAGGGTGTGTTGCTGATGGCGCCAACGTTTGCCAAAAAGTTTGAGGCAAACGTTGGCTCAAGCTTTTCTCCCAAAAGTTTGAGCTAAAGTTTGAGGCAAACTTTTGCTCAAACTTTTTGTTCTCTCTTGCTCCTAGCCATTCCTCTTTGCTTCAACCTTTCTCCAAGCTTTCTTCACCTATCATCAATCAATTAAACACATCAAAGCTATGCTCAAAAATCATGAGATATTCATTCTTTCATAATATATGATAATTATAGCATAAAACCTCATGAAATTGCATTAATTCATCTATGGTTGATTGAATCAAAGGAAACATGGAAATCTACCCAATTGGCTTGCTTATTGCTCAAGAAAGTGCATAAATCAATTGAAAACAAAAGAAAAAGGCTAGTGAAACTAGGCTAAGATGACTTGTCATCACAACACCAAACTTAAAGCTTGCTTGTCCCCAAGCAAGAAAAGATTTATTGAGAAGAAAGAATGAAATGGAAGAGGATGTTCATGCTAGCAGAGTATTATTGGTAGTTCATGGAGTTTTATGTGGATATGTAAACACTCACTTCTTATTGACTCTTAGGCCTAGAAAGTCTCCTTCAAGCTTCAAGTAACACACTGCTAAGACTTCTCATTATTCCTTTATCCTTGGCTATTACTTTTTATAAGCTTTATTTGAGTGTCATGTGTAACAAGTTCATTTATTTCTTGACACATTATTCACTATAGACACTTGGCTCACATTCCTTCTTAAAACATTGATGCCCAGTACCTCTTTGGGTTACTAAATGCCTTGTAGTTAGGTTGCTCTTGATAGTGGACTTTCAGCTGATGATCCTGGGTTAGTTAACCCAAGTCACCGAGTGTTGATGCACTCCAAAGAACTTAATAATCCAAGCAGATCCTAGTACAAAGACACCACAGGTATATATTCTAAGGTTCAAGCTATTGGTGTCTAGCTTTACTTCTTTTTATTTTTCTTTTGTTCTGCTGCCACCTTTGGCTTTTTCTTTTCTCTTTTTATTTTTCTTTTTAGCCAAGGACTTTTATTTTATTGAGATTCATAGACAATGAGCTACTTTCTACTTAAAAGGAGACAGTCTGGTTCTTTTATTCACTAAAAGTGAGCTATCATACAATCACACATACATACCACCACTTACTATTATTGTACTTCTAGCTAACAAAGAACTATCTTACTTCACATTCCAAACATTTCTTTTATTGAATTAAAGATGCAGGGGACAAAGCATGCATTTAGTTAAGTGAAAGTAAACACACAAGCACACACTTAGACTAGCTTACTTATTGCAAAAAAAAATGATTCTACTTGTACTAGATGAACACTTTAGCAAGACATAAATCAAAGCATTTCTCAACAGCAGAAGTTAAGTATAGATACAACCTATTGGTTTGCAATTCTTTTGTCCTTCCTTCTGTTGTGTCCCTTTTGAGTTATGATGCATAATATCCTCAAATGGTGGTTAGTTCCCTGCATAATTCTCAAAAGTTGCTTGCTTCTCAAGCCCTTAGGTGACTGGTTAGTATGCATGAATTGAGTGTGGCTTTTGGATTTAATTTGGTGTGAGAACACCAAACTTAATTCCTTGCCACTGTCTCTAATGCAACAGGTTGTACATTTATGAATTCTTTTGACCTTGCTAAAGGTTATGGAACCAAAACTAAAAGCAATTAAATGGTTGAATAATTTGTCTGATTGCTTGGAGCTAGCATTATGCAGGAGGTGAGAGTATGCTTTTAAATGAGATTTTGGTGGAACACCAAACTTAGAATCCTTCATTCTCCCTTAAATTATTTTGGTGTGCAACACCAAACTTAGCTCCTTGCAATGCATATCAATTATTCAACATTTTTATTGAAAAGGCTATGAAAAAAAAACTACCTCAGGTTGGGTTGCCTCCCAACAAGCGCTTCTTTATTGTCATTAGCTTGACATCGATCCCCTTAGATCATGGGGGTTGAAAATCATAGTGCCTCAGCTTTTCTCCTCTTACTGTGAACTTCCTTCCGGTCTCCTTTTTGATGATCTCTAGGTGTTCAAGTGAAAAGACCCGGTTCACAGTGTAGTATTCAGATGATTGTGGGGACACCTTCATTGGTTGGGTGTTTAACACTACTTTATCCCCTGGTGAAAAGCCTTCAGTAGGGATCTTCTTGTTTCTCCACCCTCTTGGCCTCTTCTTCTTTTCTTTCTCAAGAGATACTCCCGGCCTTGGTGGTTCCTTATCTGAGATGTTGAATTTCTCATCTGGAGGTTTTGGATCTGGTTCCTTCTTGATTTCTTTGGTCTGTTGCACCATCTCTACTTCTTTCAAGCATGGATTTGGAAGTCTTGAAGCTAACTCATTGACTACCTCCTTCAAATTTTGATCTCTGGCCTTATCCTCCGTACACTCTTTTTCTTGAGTGGGCTCATGTGGGGTTTTGAAAACATAGAATGCTAGGTGCTCATCATGCACTCTCAGCAACAATTCCCCTTTTTCAACATCTATCAATGCTCTGCCCGTAGCAAGAAAAGGCCTCCCCAGGATGATGGGAGTGTTAGGGTCTTCCTCCATATCCAGGATGACAAAATCAACTGGGAGAAGGAATTTTCCCACTTTTACCAGCACATTCTCTAAAACTCCAAGTACTTGTTGAATGGACTTGTCAGCCATTTGAAGAGTTATTCGAGTGGGTTTCAGCTCAAAAATTTTAAGCTTCCTCATAAGAGATAGAGGCATCAAGTTTATACTTGCACCAAGGTCACAGAATGATTTCTCAATAGTTATGTTTCCTATGGTACAAGGTATATAAAACCTTCCAGGATCATCCTTCTTCTCTGGTAGACCTCTTTGGAGAATAGCACTACACTCCATTGTCATTTCAATAATCTGTCATTCCTTCAAGGGTCTTTTCTTTGTTAGCACTTCTTTCATAAATTTGGCATATAATGGCATCTGTTCAAGTGCTTCTAAGAAAGGAATATTGATGCTGAGTGTCTTGAATATGTTCAGGAACTTTGAGTATTGCTTATCCTCGTTTTCTTTTTTGAATCTTTGAGGATATGGAAGTTTGGGGATATATGGCTTCATCCCTTCCTTCTTCTCTTGTAGTTGTGTTTCAGGGATGTCCTTATCTCTCTTTGAGCTTTTTGCATTCTTGGTCTTTCTATCCTCTTCACTTCTCTCTTCTGTCTCTTCTTGTGGAATTTGTTTGTTGTGTTCTTCCTGATTGATGGCTTCCTTCTCCCCAGTCTTCTCACTTCCCACTATGATTGCTTTGCACTCCTCCCACTTTGTAGCTTTTCCTTTGTCCCTTGGGTGGTTTTGAGTGGCACTAGGGGATGCATTTGGTTGCTTCTCACCCATCTCTGTAATTTGTTTAGCTACTTGTTCCATTTGCGTCTCAAGATTTCTGATTGAAGCTTCTTGGTTTTTGCTTGTTATGGCTTGATCTTTTCTTACTGCATCTTGATCTTTTCTTGCTGTTTCTTGATCTTGTCTGGCCATCTCTTGATTTTTCATGAGTTTTTCCATCATTATATCTTGGTGCTTCATCATCTTTTCTATCAATATCTCCAAATTGGAGATTCTTTGAGTGTCTTGTGACGCTTGTGGCTGGTTGTGAGATATTGAAGGTTGATGGTAGGTGTTTTGGTTAGTGGTTTGGTTATTGGGTGGATAGTAACTGGAATTTGGGTGGTTGTTTTGGGGTTTTCTATATGGGTTGGGGTTAGTATTTTGCTGGTTGTGGTTTTGGTTATTTCTTGAGTTGTTTTGGTTTGAATTTCTTTGCCATGGTTGCTGGTTTTGAGTGTGGTTATCTCCCCATCTTATGTTTGGATGGTTTTTCCAGGATGGATTGTAGGTGTCACCATAAACTTCATTTTGGCCGCAGCTTTGGTTGTGCACATATTGAGGTTGTTCATGCTGCTGATCTTCTTGGTTTTCTTCATTTTGCCCCCATTTGGTTGATGATTGGCTTGTGTTGATTGCTGCAACTTGGAGACTATCAATCCTCTTGGCCATTTGATCAAATTGTTGCTGAATTTGCTGCTGCATCATTTTGTTTTGAGCCAGAATTGAGTCCACTCCTTCCAACTCCATCACTCCTTTCCTTTGTGATGGCTGACGTTGTCTCTGATGAGCAAAGAAATATTGATTGTTTGCCACCATATTAATGAGGTTTTGGGCCTCTTCAGCTGTCTTCATGAGTTTCATAGAGCCTCCTGCTGAATAGTCAAGTGCCTCTTGAGCTTTCATTGTCAGTCCTTCATAAAAATTTTGGAGTTTATCCCATTCATTAAACATCTCAAGAGGGCATTTCCTGATTAGAGCTTTGTATCGTTCCCATGCCTCATACAAGGGTTCAGCATCCATTTGTGTGAATGTTTGTACTTTAGTCTTCAATCTAATAACTCTTTGAGGTGGGTAAAACTTGGCAAGGAACTTGGTTACTAGATCATCCCAGTTGTTGATGCTGTCTCTTGGGAAGGATTCCAACCATTGAGTGGCTTTGTCTTTGAGGGAAAATGGAAATAGCAGCAATTTGTAACTGTCAGGATGCACACCATTGGTCTTCACTGTGTTACATATCCTCAGGAAGGTGGATAGGTGCTGGTTTGGATCTTCCAAGGGGCCTCCTCCATAGGAACAGTTGTTTTGCACCAAGGTGATGAGTTGGGGCTTCAATTCAAAGTTATTTGCATCGACATTTGGGGTAAGGATGCTACTCCCACAATGCCTTGGATTAGCAAGTGTATATGAAGCCAAGACTCTCCTCTGGGGTTAACCATTGTTGTTGGCCATTCTCACTGGTGGATTTGTTGGATTTGTTGAGTGTTCCTCCAATTCATGATATTCTTCATCTGATTCTTCCTCTCCAGCAACATTTTTTTCTCTTGCTTCTCTTCTTAGCCTTCGGAGGATTCTTTCGTTAGTTTCATGAAAGGTAGGGATCTCTCTTCTTGTATCTGATATACAAGCAAAACACAAGAAACACACAAAAACCAGTGACACTTCAATCTATTGATAGAATGAAGTTTGACTTAGCTTAAGCAAAAATTCAAACAGTTAGTGGGTTAATCAAAAATTAAACAAACCGAAAAGAAAAAATGCTTGATCTAGATTTCCACTTTACTTAATCATTGTCAATCTAAATCAATCCCCGGCAACAGCACCAAAAACTTGATGTGCGGAAAACGATCCGACACAAAACTCACCGGCAAGTGCACCGGGTCGCATCAAGTAATAATAACTCACGGGAGTGAGGTCGATCCCACAGGGATTGAAGGATTGAGCAATTTTAGCTTAGTGGTTGATTTAGTCAAGCGAATCATGATTTGGTTGAGAGATTTGTGATTAACAGAATTTAAATTGCATGGAAAGTAAAGGGAGAGGGACAATTGGCATGAATTTAAAGTACAGAGAGATTAAAGAGGCTGAATCTTAAAGAGCAAGAAATTAAATAGCAGAAACTTAAAACGCAAGAAATGTAAATTGCAGAATCTTAAAGTGCAAGAAATGTAAATGGCTTGAATTGTAAAGGGAATTGGGAATGGGATTTGCAGAAATCAAACAAGGAAAAGTAAAATGCAATAAACAGAAAAGTAAAAGATGACTTGAATTGAATCGGATCTAAAACGGAATTGTAAATGGGCTTGAAAAGCATTAAACAGAGAATCGAAAATGGGGAATCCAGATCTCAGGACTCAAGAGACTAGATAACCAAGTCTAGATCTCAATGCCTTCCTAGATCCAGCAAGAACAATTGCAAAGGAAATGAAGAAGTGTAAATTGCAGAGAGAATAGAATAAGAAGCGATTAACAGAAAAGGAAATTCAATTAAGCAGAAAATTAAACAAGATCTCAAGGTGAGATTGAAACAGAAGTTCTTCAATTCTCCACCCAAGATCCGAAGCAAGAAAAGTAAAGAGTGCTCAAGCAAGAACAAGGAAGAAGAGAGATCAATTCTCCTCCCCAATTCTCTTGAATTCTGAAACAACAATGCCAAAATGTCACAGTGAGCTCTCTACAAAACTACCTAATCAAAACCGAAAAAAAGAAAAGCTCCTTAAAAACTTAAATCCTAATCTATTTATACACTTTCTTCAAATGGTCTTCAAGCCTTGAATTGGGCCTTTGCTCTTGATGGAATTGGGTTGATAGAGGCCTTGGTTGATTGCTCTTGGAGTTGGAGAGAGAACCAATGTGAACCGGGTTGTGAATCTTAAAAGCTTGAGTAAAAGTTTGAGTAAAAATTTGAGGCAAACTTTTACTCAAACTTTTTACATCAGCTGCCCCATTCTTGCTGCTACCAACGTTTGAGCCAAAGTTTGGGGTCAAACTTTTGCTCAAACGTTGGCCCCCTTGTGCATATATGTGGCGCCAACGTTTGCCAAAAAGTTTGAGGCAAACGTTGGCGCAAACTTTTTCTCTCCAGGGTGTGTTGCTGATGGCGCCAACGTTTGCTAAAAAGTTTGAGGCAAACGTTGGCTCAAGCTTTTCTCCCAAAAGTTTGAGCTAAAGTTTGAGGCAAACTTTTGCTCAAACTTTTTGTTCTCTCTTGCTCCTAGCCATTCCTCTTTGCTTCAACCTTTCTCCAAGCTTTCTTCACCTATCATCAATCAATCAAACACATCAAAGCTATGCTCAAAAATCATGAGATATTCATTCTTTCATAATATATGATAATTATAGCATAAAACCTCATGAAATTGCATTAATTCATCTATGGTTGATTGAATCAAAGGAAACATGGAAATCTACCCAATTGGCTTGCTTATGGCTCAAGAAAGTGCATAAATCAATTGAAAACAAAAGAAAAAGGCTAGTGAAACTAGGCTAAGATGACTTGTCATCAATAAGCATCCTCAAGTGCTCATAGCGATGTCTGGAGCGGCACTCCGAATGTGTTATGTCATCAGATAGCTGGGACATCAGATGGTAGAGGGGCTGTAGGAATGCTGGTGGTGCTGCATGGTACAAAATTTACAACCCCAAACTAACCGGCAAGTGCACCAGGTCGTACCAAGTAATACCTCAGGTGAGTGAGGGTCGATCCCATAAGGATTGATGGATCAAGCAACAATGGTCAAGTGATTTGCTTAGTTAGACAAATAAAAAGTAGTGTTTGGGTCTCAATGGCATTAAACAGTAAATCAGAGAATAAAAAAGTAAACAGTAAATTGGTTGTGAAATATATGGAGAAAACAGTTAAGGTTTCAGAGATATCTATCTTCCGGATTGACTTTTCTTACTAACTATTTCAATCATGCAAGATTTAATTCATGGCAAACTATAAATGACTAAACCCTAATTTCTTAGACATTTTTAGTCTCCTCCAACCTTCATCAACCGCCAATTCCTTGGTCACTTAATTCCAAATAGAGGGTGAAGTTTAATTCTAGTTTATATGCCACAGAAACCCTAATTACCCAAATATAAGAGGATTATATGTCACGTATCCCATTAAGTCCAGATAATTAGTAGTTTAGGAGAATTTTTTTCAAGTTGTTGTTCAAGTAAAGAGCTTTTCCAAGTTATACAAGAACTCAATTAGAACAAGGTTTAGACTTCCGTTCCACCAAAATTCATAAAATAAAGAACGAAAACAATTCTTGAATTATAAATCAGTACATGAATTAAAATAGAAAAATAATAGTGTCAATCCATACAATAGACAGAGCTCCTAACCTTAATAGTGGAGGTTTAGTTGCTTATGGTGCAGAGAGAAAACTAGGATTCAGAAAAACTTAAAATTACGGAATGAGGTCGAAGAGAAGAGATGAGCCCGAAGGGCTGATTCTTCTCCCTTTTATATCTAATCCTAATTAATGTAAAATATATTTCCAAAACTAAATAATATTTTTCCTAATTATAAATAAAATAAAAGTTTAACCAAAATAAATTAATTGATTCTCGTAGCCTTTGGAATGTATTGGGGACCACTCCTTCATTAAGGTCCACGCTGAACTTGAGAATTCCCAAGTTCAGCGTAGAGGAGGCAGTGGCTAAACTTGTGCTTTTTCTTGGGTCCACGCTGAACTTGGATTAACCTAAGTTCAGCGTGGAGTGATGCGCGTAGACTTTCTTTAGAGCTTTTGATCTGGCGCTGAACTTGAATTCAAGTTCAGCGTGGAGAAGGCAGCATACATTCCTCACTCTTTCTATTCTCTAGCCTTTACTTAAACTCCGTGAAATCCATCCAAAATGCTACCTGAAATAAATAGTATTGAACACAACTCAAAGTAGCATTCATAGTGGCTAAAATATATTAAATCTTGATTAAACTTAGCAATTCAAGTGCAAATTCACAAGGAAAAGACAGAGAAGATGCTCACGGATCACAACACCAAACTTGAATTGTTGCTTGTCCTCAAGCAACCAAAATTAGTACAAGATCAAGATGTGAATTTGCATGAGAAGCCAGAGTTCAGTTATGCTCATGTCTCTTCTTAAAGTGGGGTTTATCTATTGTAATTCTGAACAGTTTTGGAATCTCACTCTCTTTTGAATCAGAGGAATGTCACTATCATTCAGAATTAGAATCCGAATTATATTATGAACTCTCTGATCTTCATACTTCATTTTAATCCTTGAACACAGCATATATCCTTTACTTCTCAATGAGTTGGTGCTTTGCACCCTGAGTCTAGCCGTGACTTTAAATGTTCTTCTGTCTCAATGGTTTCTTGACACAAGAACACCACAAGCCCTTAACTGGGGAACTCTTTTAAGTCCTGATTACTCTTTCAGCTTCTTCCAGACAGTGGTGCTCAAAGCCTTTGGCATACTCTGCTAAATGCATTTGGTCATGACTCTAAATATTCCGTCTCAAGGATTACTTGACACAAGAATACCGCAAGAATAAAACTAGGGAAACAGCTCTTTGAGCTTTTAATCATGTCAGACCTCCCTAGTCATTGAGGCTCAGAGCCTTGGACGTTGCTCTTATTCTTCTTTTGCTATTTCTTCTGCTTCAAGGATTAAATTTTTGTTTATTTCAGAGAATTTATAATAGTTGTCTAAATTCCTATTCGTCATACATCAACATCCCTTGATTCAAATTCAACTATACACTGTTCATGTCATGCATTCAAAATCATAACAATACCACCAGATTTAAGTAAACCAGACTAATCTTAAATATAAACTCAATTTCTCAAGCATTACATCTTTTTCTTCCTTTTTTTCTTTTGATTTCAAGCTTAGTGATCAATACATGAGACATTCTTTCAGAATAAAAATTAAATAACAAAATAAGCAGTAAATTAAACTAAAACCTAGGAATTGGAATAATAACTGATCATGCAATAACAAAATAAGTCGAAAACAGGAACCTAATCATAAAAAATAGCAAAATAATAATGAAAATGAAGAAGAACTGAGCCACCTCAATTATACTAGTGGCCATCTCATTCTTCAGGCTGTGCTCCTCCGTGAAGATGATTCGACTCCCTTTGGTGTCATTAAAATAAATAGAAAATCCACAAGCGAATCGACAACACCAAACCTGAAAGTTTGCTTGTCCTCAAGCAAAGAAGAACTGAAAATAGAGAGACGTAAAAAGAACGTATGGAGGAATAAAAACAAATATTAATGCAAAAGAAGCTGAAAATAATAAAAGGGCAAGAGAGATAAAAATTTAAAACTTATTTTATTTTATTTTATTTTATTATTCCTATATATAATTATTTAATTATGGAAGAAGGGACAAAAGTACACCTGAAAGTTCACACGTTGGACACAATTACATTTCAATCATTTAATGACTCACGCGTGCACACCATTTATACACTCCGGTAGATACAATATTTTTCGTGTTTATTTTTTTAAGGAAGAAGGGACAAAAATACACCTGAAAGTGCACATGCTGGACACAATTACACTTCAATCATTTAACGACGCTACACGCCGATGGCCCGAAGGGTAAATGCATCCGTCGGAGTTTATAAATAGTGTGCACGCGTGAGTCATTAAATGATTGAAGTGTAATCGTGTCCAGTGTGTGAACCTTCAGGTGTACTTTTGTCCCTTCTTCCTTTAATTATTTATTGATTTATTTTATTTTATTTATTATATATATATAGATAAGGGGGGAATGGATATATATATATATATATATATATATATATATATATATATATATATATATATATATAAGGGGGGTGGTATGTATATGGAATGGGAATGGGGATCAGGAGGGAAGGGGTTGGTCAAAAGGGTAATGGGAAGAAATGAAGAATGAAAAAAAAGAAAGGGAATCAGGGGTGTTTGGATTGATGTGGGGACTAAGTGAAAAGGGATTTGGTTGTGAAATTTGCTAATTGTAATTGATATGGCTCCATAGGTAGAAACTATCGCCAAATATAGATGGATGGATGTTTGGCATGGGATTCTTTTCAATTTGTGTCCTTGATGCGTCGTTCTCCACGCTGAACTTGGGATTTTCCAAATTCAGCGTGGACTCTTGGCTCTAGTTTACGCTACTTTCACGTCGTTCTCCACGTTGAACTTGGGATATCCCAAGTTTAGCATGGACCTTCCAGTAGAAAAATCTCACTGCGGCACGCATATATCCATGCTGAGCTTGAATTGCTTAAGTTCGGCGCAAAAAAACTTGGTCTAATTGCACGCGAACTGATGTCGTTCCCCACGCTGAACTTGGGATTTCCAAGTTTGGCGTGGGCCTTCCAGTGGCTAACTCTCCTTTTGTATGCATGCATGGCGCTGAACTTGCAAATCCCAAGTTCGGTGTCAACCTAACTGAATCAACCGTCTCCAGAGTGGGCAAAAATTTTTCTAAATGTCCAGTTCCTGTTCCAAAATTTCTGCATGATCAAAAAATATGTAAAACAAAGGAAAAACAGTAAAGCCTAAACAAAAATCAAATAAATAATAAAACCACTACAATGGAAAATAGTCTAAGGATACAAAATCATCGGGTTGCCTCCTAACAAGCGCTTCTTTACCGTCACTAGCTTGACGGTCAGCTCCTTTAAGGAGAAAGATCATAGGGGCTCAGCTCTTCACCCCCTCACTGTGAATCTTCTCCTTGTGTCCCCATAAAGTAGCTCAATATGCTCCAGAGAGAGGATTCTATTTACTGTATAAGTTAACACTAGATTGCTAGTCAGCACCACCTTCATTCCTGGGGAGAAGTCTTCAGTGGAAATCTTTTTGTTTCTCCATCCCCTGGGTACTTTCTTCTTTTTGGGAACCTCCGCCTTGGTGGATGATGCATTCCCGATACCAAACTTAGGTTTGATGTCAGGAGGAATTTTATTGATTGTTACCAAAGGAGGTTTGAGCTACAGATTCTGCTGTGCATCATCAGGGGGTTCTTGAAGGTTCGGATTAATAAGCCCAGTCTGTATGCACCTCTCTTCTTCACCTGCTGAATGTATATATTTGAAGACATAAAAGACTAGTTGCTCATTATGCACTCTAAGCACTAATTCACCCACTTCTACATCAATTAAAGCTTTCCCAGTGGACAGAAATGGCCTTCCTAGAATTATAGAGGCATTCTCATCCTCCCCATGTCAAGAATCACAAAATCTGCTAGGAGGAAGAACTTACCCACTTTGACCAAGGTATTCTCTACTAATCCATATGCAGGTTTTATAGATTTATCTGCCATCTGTAATGCTATCCTTGTGGGTTGTGCCTCTTAGATTTGCAGCTTCTTCATCACAAACAAGGGCATTAAATTGATGCTTGCTCCCAGATCACATAACGCTTTCTCAAAGGTTGTGCTCCCAATGGAGCATAGAATTTAAAAGCTTCCTGGATCTGGCATCTTCCTTTGCAAGTTATTCTAAATGATGGCATTACATTTCTTAGTCAGGAGCAATGTTTCATCTCCCTTTAAAGGCTTCTTCTTTGACAACAGCTCCTTCATGAATTTGACATAGAGAGGCATTTGCTCCAAAACCTCAGCAAAGGGAATATTGATTTGCAACTTTTTGAAGACTTCCAAGAACTTCAAAAACTGCTTGTCCTTGGTTTCCTTTTGAAGTCTCTGAGGATATGGCATTTTAGGCTTGTACTCAGGCGCCTTAGGCAACGTAGGATGAGTGTCAAGAGAGACTGGGAATGGATTATTTGCACGCCTATGAGGGATGTGCTCCACCTCATCTTTCTTCTTCTCTAGAGCTTGTTTTTCAACAGGCTCCTCAGTAACTTGTACTTCCGTACTTGCCACCTGTCCACTTAAAGGTGATAGCCTTACACTCCTCTCTTGGATTTAGAATTGTGCTACCAGGAAGGCTATTTGCAGACCTCTGATTAATTTCATTAACTTTTGTGGCTAATTGACCCATCTGAATCTCCAAGTTCTTAATTGATGCTCTGGCTGCATGTATAAAACCCGTCACTAGTGCTTCTAAATCAGTAGTATTTTAAGACTGAGGAGTTGCGTGTTGAGATGACTGGAACTAGTGGTTATTAAAATTATTCTGTTGAAAACCACCTTGAGAATTATTATTAAAATTTTAGAGTCACTGAGGTTGGTCTCTCCACCCAAAATTTGGGTGACTTCTCCACTCCTGATTGTAGTCTTAGAGTATGGATCATTATTGGGGTTTCTAGAAGCATTCCCCATGTAATTGACATGTTCAGTAGAAAATTGAGCATAATTATAATTCTCGTTTGGCATAAAATTACCTGTCAAGTCATAAGAGATGTCTTGAGGTGCATTATGAGTGTTGATAGCTGAAACTTGCATTCCACTCAACTGTTGAGTAATTAGATTTATTTGCTCAGACATAAGCTTGTTCTGAGCAAGAAGAGCATTAACAGTTTCCACTTCTAACATGCCTTTCTTCTGAGAGGTCTCAGAGTTCACAGGATTCATATTAGAAGCATATAAAAATTGGTTGTTAGCTGATAAACCACTATTTTATGGTTTATCTTTGATGCCAGGGCATCTTGGCCAGTTTCACTGACCTTTTCTTTACTGTTTTTAGGTTAGTTTCATGCATTTCTTTAGGAAATAAGCTAGTTTTGGGTAAATATTCACTTATGCCTTGACTCAAGCATACATTATGCATTTTACATGATTTCATGAGGATTTTGCATAAGTTTAGTGACAAATATTATGTTGCATTACTCATGACTTGGACTAGAGCTTTGATGCACTTTGTTGCTTGATTTCAGGACCAAAAAGAAGCAAGAAAAGGGGAGGTAACTTGCAAGGATTAATGAGAAAAGTGATTGCCAATAACACTCTCAAAAAGCCATCAATGCCCACGTTAGAGAGTCACGTTAACCAAGTTAACGTGAACTCTAACGTGGAGAAAAGAAGTTGAGCCAACGTTAGTGACACTCAACATTGTCACTAACGTTGGCAATTTCTCATAAGTGGCCACGTTAGAAGCCACGTTAACCTAGTTAACGTGGCCTCTAACGTTAAGGGGGAGGGAGAGAAGCCAACGTTAGTGACACTCAACATTGTCACTAACGTTGGCCTATGGTGCTAAGTACCACGTTAACTCCAACGTTAACTTCGTTAACGTGGGAACTAACGTAAAAGATGAAGAGTTGTCGACAACGTTAGTGACACTCAACATTGTCACTAACGTTGAAGCAACCACACAACCCCCAAGACTCACGTTAACTTCCACGTTAACTTGGTTAACGTAGAAGCTAACGATGAGAAATGAAGGATGAGCCAACGTTAGTGACACTCAACATTGTCACTAACGTTGGGATGGCTAAAAGATGGCCACGTTAGAAGCCACGTTAACCTAGTTAACGTGGACTCTAACGTGAGACCTAGTGGCACATTGGAATGTTAGTGACAATGTTGAATGTCACTAACGTTCTCGAAGGATGGCAAAGGCCACGTTAGAAGCCACGTTAACCTAGTTAACGTGAGCTTTAACGTGAAGCAAGAAGGGGCACACTGGAACGTTAGTGACATTGTTGAGTGTCACTAACGTTCTCGAAGGTTGACAAGGCAACGTTAAAAACCACGTTAACCTAGTTAACGTGGGTTTTAACGTGAGGCAAAAGGGGTGCATTGGAACGTTAGTGACAATGTTAAGTGTCACTAACGTTCCCGAACTTGGACTTTCACTAAATGATTAACACTCTTTACGCCCTGAGCTTAAGTCTCTGCCCACTCCGCACTTTCTCTCTGCAAGTAAAGCCAAGCCCAAATAAAGAAAGGAACTGCTTCAAACTCAAGATCCAAAGGCCCAAGACTTGAAGAGTGAACTAGAAGCTGAGAAGAGTAGTATATATAGGAGTAGCTTTGAATTGTAAAATAGTTCTGGAGGCTGAAGAACCACTCTCTGTATTTTACTTTCTTTGCAATTTCTAGTTTTATGATGTATTCTCCATCTTTGTTTTCATCTTCAAGAGCTATGAACAACTAAACCCCTTTCATTGGGTTAGGGAGCTCTGTTGTAATTTGATGGATCAATACTAATTTTCATTGTTCTTCTTCTATCTTTCCTCTTGATTTTACTTGAAAGCTTTCGGTCTTCATCCAATTGAGTAGTTATCTTGGAAGAGAAGCTATTCAAACTTGGATCTCTTTTGAACCTTGGAAGAGGAATGAAGAGATCAAGCTAGAAATGCTTTCTCATGCTGGGCCAAATATTTTCATCTCTTTTCTCATGAGCAATTGACCAAGGAATTGGTTATTGATCAAGATTTGAGAGATTGAATTGCAAGAAATTGCAATTCAATCACTTAAGATTGCCAAGGAGATCAATGAGTGCATTGATTGAGGAAGAGATGAAAATGAACTTGATTCGGAGAATTGCAACATCTCCTAAGCCCAATGAACTCCCCATCTCTAATCTTACCCATTCTCTTTAATTTCTGCCATTTACTTTTATGAGCAAATCCCCCATTCCCATTTACAATTCTGCAATTTATTTTCAGTCATTTACTTCCAGTCCTTTAATTCTAGCATTTACTTTTCTGTTATTTACATTCCCGCCATTTTATTTTCTGCAACTCTCAACCCAAATTCTGGATTCGCTCAACTAGAACATTCTTCTAATTAAAGTTGCTTGATCAATCAATCCCTGTGGGATTCGACCTCACTCTATTGTGAGTTTTTACTTGACGACAACTTCGGTACACTTGCCGAAGGGAGATTTGTTGAGAGACAAGTTTTCCGTGAATCAAGTTTATGGCACCTTTGCCGGGGATTGATTGTGCATCAACAATGATTAGATTAGAAGATCACTAGATTGAGCATTTTATTTTGTGAATTTCATTTTTCTGTTTGAGTGATTTACTTTTCGTTTTAGTTAAACTTCTTCCCTTCTCCATCTACTCTTTTGTTTCTCTTTGTTATTTTCAGATTCTGTTTGCTAACCCACTAACTGTTTGATATATTGCATCACCCACAACTAACATCAATTCTGACACAAATACTGTCTGCACCTATATTCTCTGCTTGTACTTGTTGGTTGTATGACAGGGAGAAGAAGCAGGGCTTCAACTTCCTTTGATTCTGAACCAGAGAGAACCTTCCTTAGACTAAGGAGGGAGGCAAAAGAAAAACGAGTAGTTGGTGCTGAAGAAGAGGAGGAACAGTTTGAGGAATACTTTGAACCAAACATGGAAGAAAACATGGAAAATCATCATGAAGAAGAGACTCACAACCATGGCAGAGGAGGTGGAGCAAATCATGCTGGGGAGGATAGAAGAGTTTTGGGCTCTTACATTAATCCAAACCCAGGCAATTGTGGAAGTAGCATCCAAAATCCAACAAGCCATGCCAACAACTTTGAACTTAAACCACAGCTCATCACCCTTGTTCAGAACAACTGTTCGTTTGGAGGAGGTGTTCAAGAAGATCCCAACCAACATTTGACCACATTCCTGAGAATATGTGACACAATAAAATCTAATGGTGTTCATCCTGACGCCTATACATTGCTCTTATTTCCCTTCTCACTCAGAGACAAGGCAGCCAAGTGGCTGGAATCCTTCCCAAGGGAGAGCTTGACAACTTGGGAGGATGTGGTGAACAAATTCTTAGCAAGATTCTACCCTCCTCAACGAATCAATAGGCTGAGAGCTGAGGTTCAAACCTTCAGGCAACAGGATGGTGAGACTCTGTATGAAGCATGGGAGAGGTTCAAAGACTTAACAAGGAGGTGTCCACCTGACATGTTCAACGAATGGGTCCAGCTGCACATTTTCTATGAAGGGCTCTCTTATGAGTCAAAAAAGGCAGTAGACCATTCATCTGGAGGGTCCTTGAACAAGAAGAAGACCATTGAGGAAGCCATAGATGTTATTGAAACAGTAGCAGAAAACGACTACTTCTATGCTTCCGAAAGAGGGAACACAAGAGGAGTGATGGAGCTAAACAATGTGGATGCTCTGTTGGCCCAAAACAAGCTCATTACCCAGCAGCTGGCTGACCTCACCAAGAAGATGGAGATGAACCAAGTAGCAGCAATCTCCACTTCATCAACAACACAAGAAGGAGTAAACCAAGAAGCAGAAGGGAGTCATGAGCAAGCCAACTACATTGGGAATTCACCAAGGAAAAACTATGATCCATACTCCAAGACCTACAACCCTGGATGGAGAAATCACCTGAACTTTGGGTGGGGAAGTGAGCAAGATCAAAACCAAGACCAGAGACGTTACAACTCCAACAACAATGCAGCTCACCAACAATTCACCCAGAGGACATCTCAACACCCCCACAACAACACTTCTCCACACACTTATCAAAACCAAAACAGTACATCTGCTCCGAATCACTCATCAATTGATGACAAGCTCTCTAAGATCGAAACCTTCATTGAAGGAATATGCAGAGACATTCAAGACAGTAAAGCATTCAAAGAGGAAGTGCAGTCAAACATGCAGAATCAAAATGCTGCCATCACACTGGAGACACAAATTAGCTATCTTTTTAAGCAGCTTCCGAACCACAATTTTTGCTATGATGCTCATTCAAGCAAAAGGGAGGAGTGTCAAGCTATCACACTTAGGAGTGGGAAAGAACTGAAGGAAAATCCCCAAAAACCACTAGAAGAAAGCTCAATTGAAAAGGAAGAGGAGCAAGATGGAATGCGACCCCGCACGCCAAGTTTGCAGAAAGAGAAAAAGATACCCCAACTCAACGTCTCAAGAGCTCCATACCCCCAGCTATTGAAGAAAAAGGAAGATGACAACCAGTTCTTGAGATTTTTGGAAATCTTAAAGAAGCTACAAATCAACATACCATTTGCTGAAGCCATAGAATAAATGCCACTTTATGCCAAGTTTTTGAAGGAGCTAATGACTAAGAAGAGAAGCTGGAAGAACAATGAGACTGTGATACTAACTGAAGAGTGCAGTGCTATCATTCAGCATAAACTACCTCAGAAACTGAAGGATCCTGGGAGTTTTTAGATCCCTTGCATTATAGGAGAAATCACAGTAGAAAAGGCTCTTTGTGACTTAGGGGCCAGCATCAATTTGATGTCAGTAGCTATGATGAGAAAGATGAAAATTGAGGAGGCTAAACCAACAAAAATGGCTCTACAACTGGCAGACCGATCGTTCAAATTCCCTCACGGGATAGTGGAGGATTTGCTAGTAAAAGTAAGAGATTTCATATTCCCAGCAGATTTTGTGGTGCTGGACATGCAGAAAGACGCCAAAACCTCTATCATTTTGGAAAGGCCATTCTTGGCCACTGCTGGAGCTGTCATTGATGTTCAAAAAGGTGACCTCACCCTTAGATTACACAATGAAAAGATGACATTCAATGTGTTCAAGGCCATGAGTTATCCACCGGAACAATTGGGGGAATACATGAGGTTAGATGCACTTGAGGATAAAGTGCAGGAGAATTTTGAAGAAGATGAACCTGAAGAGAACCAGAGATTGGTAGAGGAAGAATCTGAATCAAGTGAAGAGGTAGCTACAACAGAAACATATATACCAGATGCACCAAAGGAAGGGAGCGAAAAATCAGAAGCACCCAAACCTGAACTCAAAGCATTGCCACCCACTCTCAAATATGCCTATCTAGGAGAAAATGAAAACTACCCAGTGATCATAAATTCATCCCTCAGTCAAGATCAAGAAGACGAGCTACTCAAGGTCCTGCGGGAGCATAAGGATGCCATTGGATGGACCCTTGCTGACTTGAAGGGAATCAGCTCAGCCATATGCATGCATAAAATACTATTAGAAAATGATGCCAAGCCATCCATTCAATCCCAAAGAAGGCTGAACCCAATCATGAAGGAAGTGGTACAGAAAGAAGTTATGAAGCTTTGGCAAGGAGGAGTCATATACCCAATTTCGGATAGCCCTTGGGTTAGCCCCACACATGTTGTGCCAAAGAAGGGAGGGATCACTGTTGTTACCAATGAGAAGAATGAGCTCATACCTACAAGGACCGTCACAGGATGGCGGATGTGCATAGACTACAGGAAACTCAATGAGGCTACACGAAAGGACCATTTTCCCCTTCCATTCATGGATCAGATGCTGGAAAGACTTGCAGGGCACGCATATTATTGTTTTCTCGACGGTTATTCAGGATATAACCAAATAGTGGTTGATCCAAGAGACCAAGAGAAAACCTCAGTTACCTGTCCGTATGGAGTGTTTGCCTATAGGCGCATGCCATTTGGATTATGTAATGCCCCTGCAACTTTCCAACGCTGCATGCTTTCTATCTTTTTAGATATGATAGAAAAATTCATTGAAGTTTTTATGGATGATTTCTCAGTATTCGGAGATTCTTTTCCTAGTTGCCTACATCACCTCGCCTTGGTATTGAAAAGATGCCAAGAAACCAATTTGGTCTTGAACTGGGAAAAATGCCACTTCATGGTGACAGGAGGAATAGTCCTTGGTCACAAGGTCTCTCACCAAGGCATTGAGGTTGCTAGAGCTAAAGTAGAACTTATTGAAAAACTACCCCTACCCAGTGATGTCAAGGCAATTAGAAGTTTTTTAGGGCATGCTGGTTTTTATAGAAGGTTCATTAAAGATTTTTCAAAGATAGCCAAGCCCTTAAGCAATCTCCTTGTATCTGATACACCATTCATCTTTGATGAAACATGCATGCTAGCATTTGCACATTTGAAAATGAGGTTATCCTCTACTCCTATCATCTCCCCACCTGATTGGAACCTACCATTTGAATTGATGTGCGATGCATCTAATTTTGCAGTTGGGGCAGTGTTAGGACAAAGGAAAGATAACCTAGTTCGTGTGATATACTATGCTAGCAAAGTCCTTAATGAAACTCAAAAGAATTATACCACTACTGAAAAGGAGTTGCTAGCAATAGTTTTTGCATTTGATAAATTTAGATCATACCTCATTGGTGCTAAAGTGATTGTTTTTATAGATCACACAGCACTTAAATATTTGTTTGCCAAGCAAGAATCAAAGCCAAGACTAATAAGGTGGATGTTACTGTTGCAGGAATTCGATATTGAAATCAGAGACAAGAAAGGAGTGGAGAACAAGGTGGCAGATCATTTATCCAGAATCCCCCATGATCAAGGTGGAAAAAATGATACAAATGTGAACGAGCTCTTCCCTGATGAGCAGTTGATGACAGTTCACAAAGCACCATGGTTTGCAGATATTGCAAATTTCAAGGCGACTGGAGCATTACCCCCAAGGATCAATAAACATCAAAAGAGGAAGCTCATGAATGATGCAAAATACTTTGTCTGGGACGAGCCATATCTCTTCAAGAAATGTTCAGATGGAATTCTTAGAAGATGTGTTTCGGAACAGGAAGGGAGAGAAGTCCTGTGGAACTGCCACTGTTCATGCTATGGCGGGCACTTTGGAGGAGACGGAACTGCAGCAAAGGTGTTACAAAGCGAATTCTTTTGGCCCACTCTTTTCAAAGATGCCAAAGAACTAGTAAAAAGCTGCAATGAATTCCAAAGATCTGGAAATTTGCCCAAAAGAAACGCCATGCCACAAAATTTCATCTTGGAACTTGAACTGTTTGATGTGTGGGAAATTGATTTCATGGGACCATTCCCAACCTCATATGCAAACAATTACATCCTAGTAGCAGTAGATTATGTTTCCAAGTGGGTAGAGGCTATTGCAACCCCAACTAATGATAACAAGGTAGTCATGAACTTCCTCAGGAAGAATATCTTTAGCCGGTTTGGAGTCCCAAGAGCCCTCATCAGTGATGGAGGAAGCCACTTTTGTAACAAACCACTAGAAGCTCTCCTCTTACGATATGGGGTAAAACACAGAGTAGCCACACCTTACCATCCTCAAACAAGTGGGCAAACTGAGATATCCAACAGAGACCTAAAGAGGATCCTGGAAAAGACTGTGGGCGCATCTAGAAAGGATTGGTCGAAGAAGTTGGATGATGCTTTGTGGGCATACAGAACAGCATTCAAAACCCCACTTGGAATGTCTCCATATCAATTAGTCTATGGGAAAGCTTTTCATTTACCACTGGAGCTGGAACATAAAGCTCTTTGGGCTATCAAGATACTAAATTTTGACAGCATTGCTGCGGGTGCAAAAAGAATCTTGCAGTTGTAAGAGATTGAGAAATTCAGGTCACAAGCCTATGAAAACACTAAGATGTATAAAGAGAAGGCAAAGAGAAAACATGACATGCATTTGGCACCCAGGAGTTTCGAAAAAGGGCAGCAAGTACTCCTTTACAATTCTAAATTAAGGCTGTTCCCAGAAAAACTCAAGTCAAGGTGGTCCGGACCTTTCTTGGTTACAAAAGTATCACCATATGGCCATATCGAAATCACAGATGAAGGTTCAAAGAGGACTTTTACAGTGAATGGACAAAGACTCAAGCATTATCTGGGCAACATGGGGGAAGACCCCAGAATAAAGTACCATCTCAAGTAATTAAGGACTCGTCGAGCTAGGGACGATAAAATAGCGCTCTGTTGGGAGGCAACCCAACCTCAGGTAGTTTCACTTTCGTCTTTATTTCAATAAAAATCACAAAGTTATTTCCCCTGTATTGTAAGGAGCTAAGTTTGGTGTTCCACACCAAAACAATCCAAGAGTGATAGTGTAGTTCTAAGTTTGGTGTTCCACTAAAGGACATTGGTTATAATTACACTCCACTCCAAAAGAACATTGCTAGCTCCATCCAATCAAGAGAAACAACTTAGATGTAGTTAGACTTTAGGTGATCATTGCTTTGCTGATAGCAAGATATGAGGGTCTCTGCATATATGCAATGTTATGTACTGGGCAAAGAACTAAGTTTGGTGTTCACACACCAAACTGAGTTCAAGAGGCACAAGCATACATATAAGCTAACTATGTCTCAAGTGCTTTGGGAACAAGCAACTTCCAGTGACCTTGTCGGAATCTTATAAGGAAATGGTGCACCTTCACCCAAAGAAGCGAGGCAGCAAAAACTAGGATGATGACAAAGAGAGAGGGGGACCAGAGATCATCACCCGAAGGTTGTATTGTTACCTGATTCTATTTTACTTAGAACTGTTGAAAGTTGGAGGTCCGAATTGCACTTTTGATTGGTAGTTACTTGCAGTTGAATTTTTTAAATTCTATATTTTAAGTTTTTCCTTCTGAATAGGTCCATGATTTCTGGTTTAAATGTCACTGCACCATCACTTAACCTACTTGTAATCTTGTCCCTTTAAATCAAATAAAAAGAGAATGATTGTTTTCAAAAGACCAGGGTAGAGTTCATATTGTGGAAGTGCTGAAAGCCAGTAATGGAATGAACCTAAGTTGCTATGCATGAAACCACCATAAAATCAGTAATATGACTTCCACAAGAATGACTCATTCCTCTGGATATTCCATTCATCATTCTCTTGTTCCAGTACTTGCTTAGGGACAAGCAAGCTTTAAGTTTGGTGTTGTGATGCCAGGGCATCTTGGCCAGTTTCACTGACCTTTTCTTTACTGTTTTTAGGTTAGTTTCATGCATTTCTTTAGGAAATAAGCTAGTTTTGGGTAAATATTCACTTATGCCTTGACTCAAGCATACATTGTGCATTTTACATGATTTCATGAGGATTTTGCATAAGTTTAGTGACAAATATTATGTTGCATTACTCATGACTTGGAGTAGAGCTTTGATGGACTTTGTTGCTTGATTTCAGAACCAAAAAGAAGCAAGAAAAGGGGAGGTAACTTGCAAGGATTAATGAGAAAAGTGATTGCCAGTAACACTCTCAAAAAGCCATCAATGCCCACGTTAGAAAGTCATGTTAACCAAGTTAACGTGAACTCTAACATGGAGAAAAGAAGTTGAGCCAACGTTAGTGACACTCAACATTGTCACTAACGTTGGCAATTTCTCATAAGTGGCCACGTTAGAAGCCACGTTAACCTAGTTAACGTGGCCTCTAACGTTAAGGGGGAGGGAGAGAAGCCAACGTTAGTGACACTCAACATTGTCACTAACGTTGGCCTATGGTGCTAAGTACCACGTTAACTCCCACGTTAACTTCGTTAACGTGGGAACTAACGTAGAAGATGAAGAGTTGTCGACAACGTTAGTGACACTCAACATTTCCCCTAACGTTGAAGCAACCACACAACTCCCAAGAGTCACGTTAACTTCCACGTTAACTTGGTTAACGTGGAAGCTAACGATGAGAAATGAAGGATGAGCCAACGTTAGTGACACTCAACATTGTCACTAACGTTGGGATGGCTAAAAGATGGCCACGTTAGAAGCCACGTTAACCTAGTTAACGTGGACTCTAACGTGAGACCTAGGGGCACATTGGAACGTTAGTGACAATGTTGAATGTCACTAACGTTCTCGAAGGATGGCAAAGGCCACGTTAGAAGCCACGTTAACCTAGTTAACATGAGCTTTAACGTGAAGCAAGAAGGGGCACACTGGAACGTTAGTGACAATGTTGAGTGTCACTAATGTTCTCGAAGGTTGACAAGGCGACGTTAAAAGCCACGTTAACCTAGTTAACGTGGGTTTTAACGTGAGGCAAAAGGGGTGCATTGGAACGTTAGTGACAATGTTAAGTGTCACTAACGTTCCCGAACTTGGACTTTCACTAAATGATTAACACTCCCTACGCCCTGAGCTTAAGTCTCTGCCCACTCCGCACTTTCTCTCTGCAAGTAAAGCCAAGCCCAAATAAAGAAAGGAACTGCTTCAAACTCAAGATCCAAAGGCCCAAGACTTGAAGAGTGAACTAGAAGCTGAGAAGAGTAGTATATATAGGAGTAGCTTTGAATTGTAAAATAGTTCTGGAGGCTGAAGAACCACTCTCTGTATTTTACTTTCTTTGCAATTTCTAGTTTTATGATGTATTCTCCATCTTTGTTTTCATCTTCATGAACTATGAACAACTAAACCCCTTTCATTGGGTTAGGGAGCTCTGTTGTAATTTGATGGATCAATACTAATTTTCATTGTTCTTCTTCTATCTTTCCTCTTGATTTTACTTGAAAGCTTTCGGTCTTCATCCAATTGAGTAGTTATCTTGGAAGAGAAGCTATTCAAACTTGGATCTCTTTTGAACCTTGGAAGAGGAATGAAAAGATCAAGCTAGAAATGCTTTCTCATGCTGGACCAAATTGGGTTTGGATGGGTATGTGACTGTAACCCTCTCAATACTTGGTTTGGGAAATGCATGTGGTATAATCCGTGACCATACTTCATCTCTTCTCATGAGCAATTGACCAAGGAATTGGCTATTGATCAAGATTTGAGAGATTGAATTGCAAGAAATTGCAATTCAATCACTTAAGATTGCCAAGGAGATCAATGAGTGCATTGATTGAGGAAGAGATGAAAATGAACTTGATCTGGAGAATCTTACCCATGAACTCCCCATCTCTAATCTTACCCATTCTCTTTAATTTCTGCCATTTACTTTTATGAGCAAATCCCCCATTCCCATTTACAATTCTGCAATTTATTTTCAGTCATTTACTTCCAGTCCTTTAATTCTAGCATTTACTTTTCTGTTATTTACATTCCCGCCATTTTATTTTCTGCCACTCTCAACCCAAATTCTGGATTCGCTCAACTAGAACATTCTTCTAATTAAAGTTGCTTGATCAATCAATCCCTGTGGGATTCGACCTCACTCTATTGTGAGTTTTTACTTGACGACAACTTCGGTACACTTGCCGAAGGGAGATTTGTTGAGAGACAAGTTTTCCGTGCATCAATCTTGTGCTGATTTGAGTGGCTTTTATCAAGCCTTTGCACACTTATTCATACAGTTTCCATGATTTTACAATTCCTTCCCAATTTTGTGCTACAATTAAAAACTTGCTTCCTAAGCCCTTAAATTGTATATTTTTAATTCCCCTTTATACCATTCGATGCCGTGATCTGTGCGTTAAGTGTTTTCAGGCTTTATAGGGTAGGAATGGCTTAGAGGATGGAGAGAAAGCTTGCAAAAATGGAAGGAGCACAAGAAATAAAGGAGACAACCAGCGAGGAGCGACGCGGACGCATGGCTCACGCGTGCACATGAATTGGAGTTCACACAGCGATGCGTGCGTGTGCCTGATGCGTACGCGTGATACGCGAAAATGACCAGCGACACGTACGCATGATTGATGCGTACGCGTGACATGCGCTACCTGCAGAAATCGCAGAAAATGCTGAGGGCAATTTTGAGCCAAGTTTGGACCTAGGACTAGAGCCAGGGGACAAGCAGAGACTCAAGACACATTCTCATTCGCATAGTTTTTAGTTTTAGATTGGAATCTTAGAGAGAAATCTCTCTTCCTCTAGGTTTTCTACACACTCATAGTTTTTATAGTTTATGCTTTTGCTTTGGATATTGAGAAGAGACACTACCTCCGTTGAAGTTTCTAATATTCTAGCTTGTTTTCTTATTCCTTTACTCTTTTGATTACTTATTAACCCTGTTCAGATACATATGTTGCATTTTGGGATTTATTATTGCAAAGAACTATGTTTACTTTTAATTACTTTCCAATTCCTATTTTATTTAATTTATCATGTCTTCTTCTTATATTTCTGTGAACGTTATATTCATGTCAATGGAGTAGACTCCCAACTTGACTTGGGAGTTGATTAAAAGGAGACCCTTGAGTTGGAATGCTCAAGTGTTAGTTAAATTAGAAGTTGTTGGCTAACTCTCTAGGCACTAAGGCTAATCCTTCCCAAGGGAGAGGATTAGGACTTGTGAATAAGAGTTAGCTCGATCACTTGACTTTCCTTTATCTAGTAAAGGTTAACTAAGTGAAAACAACAACCTCTTGATACTACACTTGAGAGGATTCCAACAAGGATAGAACTTTCAATTAATCATTCCTCTGCTCAAGGCTTTTTATTTGATTATATAAATATCTTTTAATTTACATTGCTTTAATTCACAGTCCTTTATTTTTCTGTTCTCCAACTCTGAAAATTTCTCAGAAAACCCCTGACTAATAAAATAGCACTCTTTTGTCAATTCGTTGGGAGATGACCTGGGATTTCTACTACCAGTATTTTTATTCTAATTTTGTGACAACCCTTCTAAATTGATAAGCGGATTTTTGTTGGTTAAGAACTGTACTTGCAACGCTGTTCTTATATTATAAATTCTTAACTAGCTAATTTCTGCTCGCATCAATTTTTGGCGCCGTTGCGGGGGAGTTGTAATAGCGTGCTAATTTATTACTTGGTGTAAATATTTTTAATTTTTTAATTTTTGCGTATTTTATTTTATTTAATTACCATGAGCTATATGTTTCTTTCATTGAATGACGCATTCGCTGCCTGATCCGAGCTTAGCCGCGTTTGATCCTGAAATTGAAAGAACTATTTCACGTATTAGGCGAGCTCGGCATCGGTTAGCCTCTGAGGGTGGTGAAGTGGTTACTTCCAATTTACCAGTCTCTTCTGAAGGCGAATCTGAAGTGCCATCTGAGGAAGAAACAAGCTCCTTTACTACTGATTCTGTTGATTTACGTGCAGGCAACATGGCTAAGCCCAAGAGGATTACTCTCTAGGAGGCCGGAGCTCCAAACTTTACACTGCAACCGTATCAAGCGCGTCACCCAAATCTGCCTCCAGATTTTGAACTATAGACTATGTTAATCAACCAAATACAAAAGTTTCATGGCTTACATGCTCAGGAGCCTATTAAGTACCTCATGGATTTTTAGACAGCCTATTCTACTGTAAGGCGTCATGGTGCAGATGAGACTTCTATTCTGCTAACCGCCTTCCCATTTTCTCTTGAGGGAAAGGCGAGGGAGTAGTACTACACTCAACCTGAAGCAGTTGTTACTAACTGGGATATGCTCAGGAGATAATTCTTGGAAAAATACTTTCCAGCTGAAATTACTGATAGACTGAGGAAAGAAATTTCCTGCATTATTCAAGGTGAATCAGAGACTCTTTATGAGTATTGGGAGCGCTTCAAGAATCTTTTGGATGCATGCCCCCACCACATGATCGACAAGTTGGTGTTGATCAGCTACTTCACACAAGGCATGAAGCCTCAGGATAAGACTACATTGGATGGTGCGAGTAATGGTTCTCTGAAAAAGTACAAGACCGCGGATGAAGCGTGGCAACTGATCAGTGACCTAGCTGAGTCCACTCGGAATGCTAGGCACAGGAACAACCATCCCAAGGCTGTTGCAGAGGTTTCCTCTAGCAGTGAGACTATTGCTCTCACACAGACTCTATGTGAGATGACCAACCTACTGAAGCAGATACAGCTGAATCAACAACAACAACCTCAGCCTCCCCCACAACAACAGTATCAACAGTTGGCCCCTCAGAGAATTTCTAGAATATGTGCATGAAATACTCATTCCACTGATGAATGCCCGTAGCTCCAACAAGAACAAAATACCTTGGCAGCTACCCACAACTTCTATGATCGCCCAAATCAACGATACTATCAGCAAGGCGGTAATTATAACCAAGGTGGGAACTACAATCAAGGTTGGCAAGACAACTCCAACCAAGGATGGAGGGATAACTCCAACTAAGGGTGGAGAGGTAACTCCAACAAGGGATGGAGGGACAACTACAACCAAGGAGGCAGAGATAATGGTGGAAATCAGAGGCAGAACAACAACAACAATCAGCAAAACCGGTCTCAGCAAAACCAAAACCAGCCTTACCAGGCACCTTACCAAAGACAAACCTAGGGAACTCAAAACAACCAACAGCATGGCCCTCAAGTCACTTTCCCATCTTCCTCTCCCATTAACAAATTGCTTCACTCTCTTTCACAAGGACAAAAGACCATGGAAAGTACACTTACCGGTCTGACCTCTGCTATACACGCTCTCGTCTCCCAGATGGGATCATCGAGTACCTCCAACACTCAACCTGCAAGCTCCAGTATACTTTCATCTCAGCCTGTAATCCAACCCCAAAGGAGGAATCAACACCATTACTTTGAGGTCTGGGACTACACTACCAGAGAGGAGTCATGCTAAAAGTACTGTGGAGGTAGAGGATGCTGAAGGGGAAGATGTAGTACAAGACTTGGTTGAAGAAGAAGCAGCTCAACCAAAGAATGAAGCACCAAGGGACGCAGAAGCTGCAAGTGGCGCCATTCCTATTCCATTTTCACACCTTTCTAGGAAGCCCAGAAAGCAGATGAAACTAGACCCTAAAATGGTAGAAATATTTAAAAAGGTTGAGGTAACCATTCCACCTTTTGATGCCATTCAGTAGGTACCTAAATATGCTAAGTTTATAAAAGATTTGTGCATGCATAAAGATAAATTATAGGATTTAGAAACTATTCCTCTAGGTAGTTCCATTTCTGCTTTAGTGGGTGATATACCTGAAAAATGTAGTGACCCAGGTCCATGCATGGTTATTATTACTATAGATGGTGTGAAATTTTCTAACTGCATGTGTGATTTAGGCGCGTGTGTTAGTATAATACCATTATATGTATATGATGCTTTGAGGCTCCCTCCCTTAAAAAGGTCGACAGCACGTTTTGTTTTGGCAGATAAAAGCATTATCTCTGTGGTTAGGATTGCTGAGGACGTGCTGGTGAGCATTAAGGGGCTCGCATTTCCTATTGACTTCTATATTTTAGAGATGCCCCCTAATGACTCAGGAAGACCATCATCCATCCTGCTTGGAAGGCTGATAAACCACTATTTTATGGTTTATATTTTGTTTAATTGTGTGGTTTTATCATGATCCTTACCCACTTATTCATTAATTTAGCATGCATTTATATTTCCTTCTTGAAATTATTACATGATTGAAAACTGCTTCCTAGAGACTTTTAATTATACATTTTAATTCTCCTTTATTCCATTCGATACCGTGATCTGTGTGTTAAGCGTTTCAGGCTTTATAGGGCATGAATGAGTTAGAGATTAGAAAGGAAGCTAGCAAAATGGAAGGAACACAAGAAATTGAGGAGATAACCAGCGAGAAGTGACGCGGCCGCATGGCTCACACGACCGCGCGAAAGAGGAGAAATCACAGTGACGCGGCAGCATGACTCATGCGACCGCGCGGATTGGAAAAGCACAAGCGAGCGGAGGCGTGGACGACGCGAATGCGTGGCAGGGAAAAACGCGAATGATGCGTCCGCATGGATGACGCGATCGCGTGACATGCGCGATCTGCATAATCTGCAGAATTCGCTGGGGGCGATTTTGGACCCTTTTTTGACCCAGTTTTTGGCCCAGAACAGCAGACTAGAGCCAGAGAACATGCAGAAACCAAAGACAACATTCATTCTATAGAGTTTTAGTTTTGAGATCTAGTTTTTACTCCTTCTCTAGGTTTTCTCTCTAGACATTCATAGTTCTTAGGATTTACTTTTCGATTGCTCTTTGCATTGAGACACTGAGAAGAGTTATTACCTCATCAAGACTTCGTCATTCTAGTTCGTTTTCTTTACTTGGCTTACTCTTCCATGTTCTTTGCATTGTTTAATTTTACCATTGGAATATCTTTTTGGATTATTTAATATAAGGATTATCTTTATTTTTAATTAATTATTTTAATTTTTATTTACAATGTCTTTCTTTAATTCCTTTTCATATGCTATGATTTTTACATTCACAATGAGCGAGTAGTTCCCTAACTTGATGGGGAGTTGATTGAAGGGAACCCTTGAGTTGGAAAGCTTAATAGAAAGATTGTAATTGGGTTTATGGTTGGATTGCTTTCTAGTCACTAACACCAATCTCTTTTAATTAAGTGGATTGCAACTTGTGAACAGACGTAGCATTCTAACTTGTTTGACTTTCCCTTAACTAGTAAAGGATAACTAAACAGGACAACTTTTAATTGTCAATTAATCTTGAGAGTATTCCAACAATAATAGGGATTCCAACTAATCAACTCCCAATCAAGGCTTTTATTTACATTATTCAAATTCTCCAATTTAATTTCCTGTTTACTCAACTCAAACCTTTTTGAAAACCTCTGATTAATAAAATAGCACACTTTTCTGTAACTCGTTGTGAGACGACCTGGGATTCATACTCCCAGTATTTTAATTTTAAATTTCTGTGACACCTTTCTAAATTGATAAGTGGATTTCTGGCGAGTTAAGAACTATACTTGCAACGTATATATTTTAACAATTTTTAATTCGCCAATTTCTGCTACTATCAATTTTTGGCGCCGTTGCCGGGGAGTTGCAATAGAGTGCTAAAGTTATTAATTAGAATTTATTTATTTGCATTTTATTTTATTTTGCTACTATGAGCTGCATGTTTCTTTCGTCAAATGATGCGTTCACTTCCTGATCCAAGCTTGCCAATATTCGATCCTGAAATTGAAAGGACTATTTCACGAATAACGCGAGCTCGGCGTCAGTTAGTCCTCTCCGAGGGCGGATCTGAAACGTCAATTGAAGAAGAAACCAGCCCCCGTTTTACTGATTCGGTTGATTCACATGCAGACGACATGGCAGAACCTAGGAGAATTACTATCCAGGAGGAAGGAGCCCCTGATTTTACAATGCAACCGTTTCAAGCGCATCACCCATCGGTGGCTACAGATTTTGAAATAAAGACCGCACTGCTCAACTTGATGCCCAAGTTTCATGGCTTACCTGCTCAAGAGACTATCAAGCACCTGAGAGATTTCCAAGCAGCCTGTTCTACTGTCAGGCGTGATGGTGCTGATGAAACTTCAATTTTGCTGAAAGCTTTTCCGTTTTCTCTTGAGGGAAAAGCAAGAGAGTGGTACTACACTCAACCCCTAGCAAATGTATCCAACTGGGATACACTCAGAAAAGAATTTTTGGAAAAATTCTTTCCATCTGAAGTTACTGATAAACTGAGGAAAGACATTTCCACGATTGTTCAAGATGACAAAGAGACTCTCTTTGAATACTGGGAACGCTTCAATAATCTTCTGGAAGCATGCCCCCACCACATGATTGACAAGATAGTGTTACTCATCTATATCACACAAGGCATGAGGCCCCAAGATAAGACCACATTGGAAAGTGCTAGCAATGGGTCTATGAAGAAGTACAAGGCCACTGATGAGGCATGGCAATTGATCAGCGACTTAGCTGAATCTACTAGGAACCACAAGCAGAAACAAGGCCGTTCAAAAGCCATCGCATAAGTATCCTCTAGCAGAGAGACTGCTGCTCTAGCTCAGAGTATCTGTGAAATGACCAACTTGCTGAAGCAGATGCAATTGAATCAACAACAAGTTCAGCAAGCTCAACCTCCTCCACCACAGCAAAGCCAACAGTTAGTCCCACAGAGAGTTTGTGGAATTTGTGCTGATTGTAGCCATTATACTGATGAATGCCCGCAGCTCCAACAGGAAGACAACATGGTGGCATCCACTCATAACTTCTATGACTGCCCCAACCAAGGGTAAAATCAAGGTGGAAATCATAACCATGGATGGCAGGACAATTCTAACCAGAATTGGAAGGACAACAATAACAGAGGAGGCAGAGACAATCAGGGAAATTAGAGGTGGAATAATAACAACAACAGGAAGCAGAACCAACCTTATAGAGCACCTCACCTGAGGCAATCCCAAGGACCATAGAATGCCCAACAGCAGACCTCTCAAATTACTTATCCTTCTTCATCTCCTAATGATGAGTTACTATAATCTATTGATAGGAGACAACAGGCCATGGAAAATAACCTTAGTGCCACTCTAAATGGTCTGACCTCTGCTGTACAAGCTCTCGCCTCACAGATTGGATCAATGAATAACCCCAGTAACCAACCTTTGAGCTCCACTGGAATTCCCTCTCAACCATTACCCAATCCAAAAGGAGGCATTAATGCCATCACCCTAAGGTCTGGAACCACACTGCAGGAGAGGAATCAGGAGGAGCCAAGCCCACCAGAACACGCCTCAGCTGAAGAGGTAGTAGAAATAGAAGATGTTGAAGAGGAAGAGGACATACAGGACATAGCTGAAAAAGAAGAAGCCCAACCACAGGAGGAAGCACCAAAAGGTGCAGACACTGCAGAAAACACCTTTCCCATTCCATTTCCAAAACTTGCAAGGAAGCCTAGGAAGCAGCTGGAACCCGATCCTAAAATGGTAGAGATATTCAAAAAGGTTGAGGTAACTGTTCCTCTTTTTGATGTTATTCAACAGGTACCTAAATATGCAAAGTTTCTAAAAGATTTATGTATATATAAAGACAAAATTAATGAATTAGAAACTATTCCTTTAGGTAGTTCCATATCTGCTTTAATGGGAGGACTACCTGAAAAGTGTAGTGACCCAGGTCCTTTTATAGTTAGTTGTACTATTGGTGTTGTAGTAATTTATGATTGCATGTGTGATTTAGGAGCATGTGTTAGTATAATGCCTTTGTCTATATATGATATTTTGAGGCTCCCTCCCTTAAAAAGGTCGGCAGCTCGTTTTGTGTTAGCAGATAAAAGTAATATTACAGTGGCTGGAGTTGCTGAAGATGTTTTGGTGAACATTAAAGGGCTTACATTTCCCACTGATTTTTATATCTTGGAGATGCCCCATAATGACTCAGATAAGCCATCATCAATCCTACTTGGAAGACCATTCCTGAAGACATCAAAATTCAAAGTGGATGCTTTTTCAGGAACATACTCTTTTGAAATAGATGGCAGAATAGTAATCTTCAATCTGAATAGAGTCATAAACAACCCTCCAGAAGATTATTATATCTTCCAGTGTGATGTCATAGATGAAACTGTAGCTGAAGTTCACAAGGAAGAGTTGGAAGAGAGGCTGATGAGAGGAACTTTTGCGTGGTCTAGAAAATTGCGGATAAATCCTCGTTGCAAGTATAGTTTCTAAACCTTCAAAAGTCCTATCATACAAATGTTTTGGTTGTCACAAGTAACAAACCCCTTTAAAATTGATAACCGAGTATTTAAACCTCGAGTCGTCTTCTCAAGGAATTGCAGGGAGGTATGTTCTTATTATTGGTTATGAGTTTGTAAATTGGGATTTTGGAAGTAAGGAGGGAATATGTTATATGACAAGTAAAATAAAATAATAATAATAAAATCTCTTGGCAAGGTATAAGGATTGGAATTCCTATCCTAGTTATCCTTATCAGGTGTGAAGAGAATTAGGTTTTAATCCCACTTGGTCAGCCTTTATTAAACAAAGGAAGGTTAAGTGGACTGATTAGCTTGATTCTCAAGTCCTAGTCAACTCCTGTGGAGAGACTAGTGTTAGAGCAATCCTAGCTAAAGCAGAATCTGCCAATTTCAATCACTTGCTGAGTTTGATAACTCAAGTACTACCAATCACTTGACCAAAGCCAAAAGGGAGAAAAAAATATCTAAATTAAATTGAAAGCAATCTTAAACAGAGCAAAGCAATCTTAAATCTGAAATACCTCAAATAACATTAATTAAGAAAATTATATGTAACATGGAAGAGTTCATAAATTAAATTGGGAAAATAAATAAAAATAAAGAACCTGGGATTGAGAGCCATTCCTAAAACTAAGAAAAATCCTAAATCCTAATCCTAAGAGACACTACAAAAAAAAAGGTCTATGGTCACGGTGAAAAACCGTGACCATAGCTAGTGAAAAGGGTGACCATAGGTCTATGGTCACGGTTTTTCCGCCGTGGCCTATTCTCTTGTGGCCATAGACCTATGGTCACGGTTTCTATGGTCACGGTTGTAATGTTCAAATTCTGGCACTTTAGGCCACGTTTTTTTACCGTGACCATAGGTTAATCTATGGTCACGCGATAAAACCGTGACCATAGCCTTATCTATGGTCACGGTTTTCACCGTGACCATAGCCTCTATGGTCACCCCTTCCCAAAACCGTGACCATAGCCTTATCTATGGTCACAGTTTTGGCTGTGACCAAAGCCTCTATGGTCACCCCACCAAAAACTGTGGCCATAGCCTTAGCTATGGTCACGGTTTTGGCCGTGACCATAGCCTCTATGGTCACCCCTCACCAAAATCGTGACCATAGCCTTATCTATGGTCACGGTTTTGGCCGTGACCATAGCCTCTATGGTCACCCCTAACCAAAACCGTGACCATAGCCTTATCTATGGTCACAGTTTTAACTGTGACCATAGCCCCTATGGTCACCCCTTCCTTAAACCGTGACCATAGCCTTATCTATGGTCACGATGTTTCGCCGTGACCATAGCCTCTATGGTCACCTCACCTTGACCGTGACCATAGCTTTATCTATGGTCACGGTTTTCACTGTGGCCATAGCTTATCTATGGTCACAGTTTTTACCGTGACCATAGCCTGTTTTATGTTATGAGATTTAATTTTTTTAAATCATAATCACATCCCAAAATGATGATAATCACAAAATAAATCTAAAAATGAAAAATTTGAGAAATCCAAATCATAAAAGTTTCGTTAAAAATTAGATATTCATTACAACACTAATCAAAATAGAGTGTAATTTATCCATTACATATAATATCGGATAAAGTCTCTTATCAAAAAGTAAAGAACACATCAAAATAATACATTTAGATAACCAAACTCATTATAAGACCCATCCCATCTTATACAGGGTGCCACAACAACTAGTCAACTCCTTTTGTCTTTACGAGTCCAAAAAAATTATCCTGTATACAAAATAAAACAAAAAATTCCTCATAAAGAACATTCAAGAGTAGGTAAACAAAATAATCAATTAACAAATATTAATCCTAAATTAATACAAAATACAAAATAATTTCTATATTAAACTTCCTGTCTTAAAATGAGACATAATCAGCTTACCGGACTTACGATTAATCGAGAACACAGAGCAGCAACTCTAATATCCCTTCCAGCAAAATACAATCTCTTGGGTTGCTTTAAGCAACAGATAAATAAATATTATCTCTTGGGTTGCATTAAGCAACAAATAAGCAAACAAATACAAATTTTTTATTCTTTTAAAATTATTAAGTTCTATAATTTAAATATAAAAAATTATTCAATATTATAAGAGTAAGTAAAATTTTTCATTTAATTATCAAAACTTAATTTAATTACTTTTAATAAAATAATTTCTAAAAATAAAGTATTTAATGAATATATAAATTGAAATTAACTCAAATAATATTTTTTTCGAAAATTATGGGTCTTACAAATCACATTTTATAAAATACGATTTTAAATCTAAAATATCGATTACCTAAATTAAATTATATTACATTTCATTATTTTTCTATCACAACTTTAATTTCAATTTCTATAAAGTAACTAATTATAAATCATTTTTTAAATCATTATTAAGTTATTAAATCATTTTTTATGTTATTAAATTTTAAATTTTTTTTAATTTAAAATTAATAGTATTCAACTTAATTTTTTATTTATAAAATTAAATTTAAAATTTTAATATTTAAAATAAATCATATAAAATTATTATTAGTTTTTAATTATTAAAATTTTTAAAAGATAAAATATTTAAAATTATAAAAAATACATAAAAATTTTAATTAATTTAAACTCAAATGATTAAAATTGTGACTATAGACCACTTTAGGTCACCCCCAAAACCATGACCATAGACCATTTTAGATCACCCTTTTGAAAAACCGTAACCATAGACACTTTTTGGTCATTGTAAAAAATCGTGACCATAAACCCCTTTAGGTCACCCTCAAAACCGTGACCATAGACCCTTTTAGGTCACCCTTCCGAAAAACCGTGACCATATACCCTTTTTGGTCACTGTAAAAAACGGTGACCATAGACACCTTAAGGTCACCCCCAAAACCGTGACCATAGACCCTTTTAGGCCACCTCCAAAACCGTAACCATAGACCCTTTTAGGTCACCCCCCAAAACCGTGACCATAGACCCTTTTAGGTCACCCTTTTTTGAAAAACCGTGACCATAGCCCCTTTTTGGTCACTGTAAAAAATCGTGACCATAGACCCCTTTAGGTCACCCCTAAAACCGTGACCATAGACCCTTTTAGGCCACCCCCCAAAACCGTGACCATAGACCCCTTTAGGCCACCCCCCAAAACTGTGACCATAGACACTTTTAGGCCACCCCCAAAACCGTGACCATAGACCCCTTAAGGTCACCCCCCAACACCGTGACCATAGACCCTTTTAGGTCACCTTTTTTTGTAAAACCGTGACCATAGCCCCTTTTTGGTCATTGTAAAAAACCGTGACCATAGACCCCTTTAGGTCACCCCAAAAACCGTGACCATAGACCCTTTTAGGCCACCCCCCAAAACCGTGACCGTAGACCCGTTTAGGCCACCCTTCAAAACCGTGACCATAGACCCTTTTAGGTCACCCTTTTTTGAAAAACCGTGACCATAGACCCCTTTTGGTCACTGTAAAAAACCGTGACCATAGACCCCTTTAGGTCACCCCTCAAAACCGTGACCATAGACCCTTTTAGGCCACCCTTTTTTAAAAACCGTGACCATAGGTACTCTATGGTCACCCTTTCCAAAAAAACCGTGACTATAGCTTTTTTTTTGTCACCCTAAAAAACCGTGACCATAGAGGGTCTATGGTCACGGTTTTTTACCGTGACAAAAAAAACCGTGGCCATAGACCCAAAATATTGTAGTGAGAGAGGAGAGAACCTCTCTCTCTAAAAACTACATCTAAATCTTAAAATTGTAAATATGAAAGCTTAATTAGGAATGGATGCATTCTCCCACTTTATAGCCTCTAATCTGTGTTTTCTGGGCCGAGAACTGTGTCAGAAACAACCCAGAATTCGCTGGTTGCGAATTCAACATGCTGAATTTCCGTCACTGCGACACGGCCGCATGGAGCACGCGATCGCGTCACCTAGCATGAGAGAAACTATGGCATATTATATATCAAATCGAAGCCCTAGACGTTAGCTTTCCAACCCAACTGGAACTGCGCCGTTTGGACCACTATAGCTCAAGTTATAGCCGTTTGAATGCGAAGAGGTCAGGCTGGACAGCTTAGCAATTTCTCCAACTTCTTGTATTCCTTCCACTTTTGCATGCTTTCTTTCCATCCTTTAAGCCATTCCTGCCCTGTAATCTCTGAAATTACTTAACACACATATCAAGGCATCTAATGGTGATAAAAGAGGATTAATATTAGAAATTATAAGTCCAAAGAAACATGTTTTCAATTAAAGCACATAATTAGGAAGGCAAATGTAAAACCATGCAAATAGTATGAATAAGTGGGTAAAGAGTTGATAAAATCCACTCAATTAAGAACAAGATAAACCACAAAATAGTGGTTTATCAACCTTGCCACACTTAAACATTAGCATGTCCTCATGCTAAGCTCAATAGAAGCTATAAAGGAGTGAAGAGGAATGGTAGAATGCATGAAATGCAACCTATCTGTATGAATGCAACTACATGCAGAATATTTCTACCTACTTAGTTAAAAATAAATAAGTTTTCCAAGACAAACATAAATTAAATTTTACTATTTCAAATTATACAAAATAAAGTACAAGTAAACTTGTAAGAAGATAGCTCATGAAAGCAGGGAACATAGAATTTAGCACTGAACCCTTACTGGTAGTGTATATCACTCTAACTCTCAAGTGTCTAGGGTCAATCACTCTACTCTTCTCTAATCATGCTTTCTAAACTTTGTTCTTTATCTAACCAATCAACATTATTTGATGTACCAATGCAAGCATCATGAGGTCTTTTCAAGGTTGTAATGGGGCTAAGGTAAAGGTAAGGATATATGTATGGCCAAGTGAGCTATAATATGAATCTTTAATTAACCTAAACTTTCACCTAACATACATATACTCTTTATAATTTTAATTCATGCCTAGCTACCCAAGATTCCCACTTTTACATCACATACTCATGTATCAACTTTTTCTTTTTAATTTATCACATGTGCATTGATTTTTTCATTAACTCAACATTGGGGTAATTTTGTCCCCTTATTTATTTATTTAAACTAATTATGCTGGAAATATAAATTTTTATTTATTATTAATTTTTTTTTATAAAATAGAAAAAATAAGCATAACTTATCAATGCACATGGATTTTTAATTTTTCTAGTCTCACATGAGTAGGTACCCAAATTCCTAATATTTTATCATAACACATTCCTTATTAACCAATGTTCCCACAGTTTCCCCACACTTAGTTGAGAGACAATCTCTATCTTAAGCTAACCAAAGATTCAATTGGGGTATTTAATTATTTTTCCGCTTAAGGCTAGTGATGTGGTAAAATATAGAATAAATGGGATTAAAAGGCTCAAAGTGGCTAACAAGGGTGACATAAAAGGGTAGGCTTATTTGGGAGAAGTGAGCTAAAACAAGTAATGCCCTCAATCATATGCAAGCATGTAAATATACTAAATAGTGGACATATAGAATGGAACAAAGCAAAGATTGCAATCATAGTGAAGAAAACACACAAGAATAAAATTCATGGTTTAAATAGTGTAACCATGTAATTAGGCTCAAAATCTTACGGGTTGTGTGTTCTTAGCTTTTTAAACTATGTTCCAAATACAACTTCAAACAAATTTAATAAAAAAATTTTCAATTTAAATTAGTGAAATACTATAAAAATTTCTTGAAAAAGAAAATATTACTTCAACCAAGTAGTAACTAAATGCATAGAATCAAACAAACATGCAATCAAATATGAAAATGCAACAATGAACAAACAAAGAAAATAGAATATTGGTGTTGAAAAGAAGGTAACTAATGTAACAACCCTGATTTTCGAGTACGCGAGATCTTTTCAAAAGGCACGGATTTCTACGGAAGATCAGTAAAGAGAACACCTCTTCTATATCAACAAGTATCTCGATACTCATTGTCATTATGTCATCCTTAAGCTAGAACCTTTTCTGAGGCAAGCTCGATAACGCGGTCACGAAGAACCTAGTTTTCGAATTGTATCGGTTGGCAGTTTTGATTCTGATTTTCGTAAATAGTCTCAGTTTGACGAACCGGACTCGATTTATGAGAGAAGAGAGATAATAGGATGATATTATCATTATATTAGTATTAGAAGCTTCTTGAATAATATTATAAGGTTACCTGGTCAGTTTTAGTTAAAAACAGAAAATCGGTTTAACCGGGTTTACGGTTTACTGGTGCAGCTTAGCATCAACACTCTCTGATGAATTTAGCAATGCTAAGGCCTCATTATACATATACTATTCTCATAATAAATATGTTACTAGTGTCATTTATGCTAGTAGCTCAGAAAATAATTTTTAGAGATGTTTTTACGAGTGTTCCGATACACCTAGTTTTAGTAGTTGTACACCAGAGAAATTTTAATATTATTTTAATCCACCTCCAAGACAACCAATCACAACTCACCTTACACCCCCAAGACCTCCAAGGCTGTCTCATTTCATCATTTTGGCCGAAAATAACAAGAGAGAAAAGAGAGAAACTTTCATGAACACTTAATCTTCAAAGCTTGATTTCTTCTGAACTAAAACTCAAATCAAAACTCCGATTTCACCAAAATGATCCTCTCTTCTTCCTCTACATAACCATTGACTTATCAAGGCTGGAAATAAGGTGAGATGGCTGTCTCCCTCCCTCTTCAATTCAGTTTTCAAGGAAAACCATGCAAAACATGTGTTTTCTTGATGTTCTTCCTTAGGAATCGTGCTTAACTTGACTTGAGGGCCAAGAACCGTTAATTTTCAGCAAGTCCAAGGTGAGATATCTCTTCCTAACATACTGAGTGAGATTTGGTCAGTTGAGAGTTTTTGGATTTAAAGTTGTTCTTGATGTGATTTAGGAGGAAAAAGTGCTTAAGGACCACCTGAAAGTTTAACCGAATTAGGAGCAGCAAAACCAGGTAGGGATTGACGAATTTAATCTTGATTGATCATGTTTGAGTTGTGTGATTATGATATGGTTTGGCTGTGCTTGAAATTGATTGTTTGTATGAGTAATTCTTGTTGAAATTTTGGTGAAAATTTGATGAAATTTGATGAAATTCAAGCTATGAATGTGTGTTCTTGTGGCTGCTGGAAAACAAAACCCTAGAGCTTAAATTGAGGCTCAATTTGTGTTGAAATCATGTAGAAAAGATGGGGTTTTAGTGGCTGCTAATTTATTATGAATTATAGTAAAAATCGGTTGCTGAAAAGACTGAAAAACGGGTAAAAACAAAGAAAGAATCTGAAGAATTTATGAAGAACATGAAGAACACTTTTAGTGTGATGGAGAACAATGAAGAACACCTTTTTGATTCATGAAAGGGCAAGGAAGTAATTAATTTGGTGTTTGGGGGAGTTATTTTGTAATTTCTGAAAGTTAGGGTGGTTAAAGTAGAAATATTAAAAGTTACGGGTGGTAAAAAGTGAATTTTTAAAGGTTAAAAGTTAAAGTGGGGTAATTTTTGAAAATATATTAATAAAATAATAAATAATAATAAAATATTAAATAATAATATTTAATTAAAAATAATATTTTAATAAAAATAATAAAATAATACAAAAAATGCAGTTTTCTGTAAAAGTTTTAGAAAGACAACTTTAAGTGCAGAATCTCATAATTACCTTCATAAAACACTTAGGGAGTGGTAATAACATGATAGTGAGGCAAAGATAAAGGAAAGATAAAAAGTTAAAGAAAAGATAAAAACCAAAGAAAAGTCTGTAAAGTTTTAATGACAGAAATTAGTGAACGAACTAGGGCAACATAGTTAGTCCTTGAGTTGCGGCTAGGGTTAGGTATAATATTGAAAGTTAAACTGTTTTAGTATAGACTTAATGAACCTATACCTGGGACAGGCTAACTATTCATACCGAAATTTACATAAGCTTTAAATACAAACAGAGAAATCAAAGCAGAGTAAAGAAACACAGAGAACAGAGTAACCAGAGAAAAGTAAAGAGATACAGAGAAAAGAGTAACTAGAGCATAATAAAGGGATACAGAGAAAAGAATAATTAGAGCAGAGTAAAAAGACAAAGAGAAAAGAGTAACATGATAAAGAGAAATGGTTTGAGTTGAAATATTGTAAAAGTAAGAGCTATAGAGTTTGTATAGCATGATTGAACAGATAAAGAAAGAGGTACTGCAGAGAAAGAAAGAGGTACTGCATAAGAATGTGAAAATGATGATGAATAATGAGAATGATGATGAATGATGATAATGAGAATGATTATGTAAGAATCTGCTGCAGAGAGGCAGTCAGATAGATGGTGGTACGACCACTGAGAACGCTTTCCTGGGATACCTTGCTATAATGCTTTGCTGTAAGACAGAGGTTGCTTACAGAGGTATCGAGATTAGTGTGCTCCTGTAAGACAGAGGTTACTTGCAGTGAGTGTGTTGTTGCTCCTGTAAGACAAAGGTTGCTTACAGTGAGTATGTTGTGCTCCTGTAAGACAGAGGTTGCTTACAGTGAGTGTGTTGGGTGTATATCGGCTAATAAGTGTCGCCTTGCAAGACAAAGGTTGCTTGTAGTGGTTACCCTGCAAGACAAAGGTTGCTTGCAGTGAATATTGCCAACAGGAAAGCCTTATCTAGACAGAGGTTGTTGGATAACGTCGGGAGCGGGTTAGTAACCGACAGATGAGCTCATTACCTGCGCTAGGGCTAGACATGCATCATACTTGGTTGCGCATTTCCTTTGTTATGATTGTGGTATGAATGTATGCTTTCCTTGTTTGTATTCCATTCTCTGCGCTTGTTTTATGTTTTTTGTATTCTTTTGTTTGTGTTCTGCTTTTTGTTTTCTCTAATTTCTCTATTTATCTGCATCTTCTGTTTACTACTTCACTATATTCTGCTATTCATCTGTGAAATAACATAGAATTAATGAACGTAACTAATAACCTCGGCCCTACTAAGAACTCCCCAGTTCTTACCCCTTCTCTCTCCCTTCCCCCTTCAGATGGAAGTAAGAGTACCTTACCATAGTTCGCTGATGACTGTTCGCAAGAAGAGGATTCTGATCTAGATAGTCTTCTGAGTCTAGGGTGAATATCGTTCTCTGATTATATGTATATACTGTGAGACCAGCCAACGTCTGCACCCCGTTCGTATGCGCACTTTAACCTAAATCCTGTGTACGAGATTCCTATTGTGTGGCTACTTCATGAGGTACCAGAGAGACGTCCTGTGGAAAAGTCTGATCGTGCAGAGGAGTAGCAGATGATGTTCTATCTTTTGATGACGTTCCACCTTACTTGAGTTTTGAAGACCTATAACGTACTTTCCCTCGCTTTAGTAGTTTAGAGGGACTAGGTGAGTATAAAGTCTGGGCTAGCCTAAGTGCCAGCTTAGGGACCTCTTGAACAGGTCAGGGCCTGGGATGCTGTATGTATATATATGTATATAGATATTATCTAGCTATATCTAGGGGTGTTCTAACTAAAGGTCTATACTCTAATAAAGGCTGGATAACTGAATGTTGCTAGCTACTTGTGATGTATTTATGTGTGGTTGCTTATAACTGTTTTATCTATTATCAGCTGTGAGTTGATCATGAATGATTCCGTCTATTAATCCAAATGTTTTCAAAAAAAAAAAAAGTACCTCGCTAACTAACTACGCTTTTAACAACGAATCAGGCTCATATAACAAATAATAGATAATATATAGGATGAAAAATTGGTAGCACTCAGTTTCTGGTATGTCCTAGGTGTACTGAAAATTGGGTCGTTACAACTAACCCCTGGAAGTCAGTATCGACCTCTCCACACTTAAAGATTGCACCGTCCTCGGTGCATGCTAAGATGTGCAAGTGGACGGGTTGCGAGCTATAACTGCTGCTCTTTCTCTAGAGAATGTGCAGATGGACTTGTTTGTTATCCCATATAGAAGTTTCTCCCTTTTTCCTTTCTCGGTGGCCAGTCTGAAAGAAGAGGAAAAAGAAGAAAAAGTAACCCAGAAGTAAAGAGAAATAAAGTCTGGGTGGGTTAATGCCAAATAATGAGGGTCTCAATTACATGGTAGCTACAACATGCAAGTGAGAAAACAATAGAAGCACATGGCATACCAGTGGTGCAAAATTTGTAATAAAGGGGAATAGTGTGGGTAATGAAAGTATCAATATAAGTTCATGTCAATGCAAATAGAGTGCAAGTATCATAAAAAATTGGCACTGGCAGATAATTAATATCATCCCACAGTGTAAAACAAATCACTAAGAACCAAAATATTTCAAGAAAAGATGCAACATTTGAATAGGAAAATTTAACACCAATGGAAGAATAATAAATTTAGAGAAGAAAATAAAAATATGCACAAAATTAAAATGCAATGAATGAAAGTATGCAAATAAATTAAGTAAAATAGAATGAAAGTGAAGAAGGATGAGAAGTTAAAGAGATGAAGTAAGAAAGAAGAAAGAATAAAGAAGGGAGAAGAAAGAAATAAGAAAGGGAAAGAAAGAATTAGGATTTGGGGGAGAAAAGATAAGATAGTTGGCGCTGATCTGGATAAGTTGTGCGTTCGCGTGGGTGACACGGTCTCGTGGGAGGCTCTTTTTCGCAAACGACGTGAGTGCGTCATTGACGTGGTCGCGTGGGCATGGTTATGCCTAAGGCACGCCTCCAGCCACGCTTTCGCATGACTTTCTGTTCAATTCTCTTTTCTTAAGAACGCACCTATGACGCGGACGCGTCAGCAACGCTTACGCATTGCGTGCATTTTTTTTTATGCAGAATGCGAATGCAAATGTGAATGTAGACTATATGCAAAGATTATGAATGAAAAAAATAAAATAAAATAAGATTAAGAATAAAAAAGGAACGATTATACCATGGTGGGTTGTCTCCCACCTAGCACTTTTAGTTAAAGTCCTTAAGTTGGACATTTGGTGAGCTCCTTTTCATGGTGGCTTGTGCTTGTACTGATCCTTGAATCCCCACCAATTTTTGTAATTCCAATTGCCTCCGGGATCCCAAACTAGGTGCATACAGCCGTCAAGCAATCTAAAGTAAGTGACAAGGCCCCATGAGTGTTGATTTCTAGACTGAATTAAGGGCTTCCAAACTTTGCTTTTGCACCCGTCTTCTTGTTGACCATCTTTGTTCCAACCGGGTGGTAAGCAATCCGAATTCTCACTGAGGCATCCAAACAGCTTCCTAGACCCATACAATTTAGTATTCTTCCAACCATGATAATTCAGCCGTGAGCTTCCTACCATAATGAACCTAGGATTGTGTTGCCAACCACTAACTATCTCCCTCTTACTCTTAAAGCCACAAAGAGCTCTAAGCTGACCATCTGTCTCAAGTAAAGCATATTCAAGTGAGCTAATTAAGCTTAGAGAGGAAAGATTTACCCACTTGAATGAAGGGATGGATGGTGAAGGCTTTGGGGGAGAGGTCTCCAACAACCTTGGCAAGGTGATTTCCAGTTCCATTCCCTTGGGTTCTTCCTTGACAACATCCACCTCTTTGTAAGCTTCTTCAATATCAACCTCTTCCTCTTGGAAGCTTTCTTCCAATTTGATCTCTTCTTCATTGTCCACTAAGGGAATGGGAGGTTGTGCTTCTTCTTCTTTAATCTCCATATCAAGTCCAATGGGAGAGGATTCAATTGTAGATAAGAATTCATCAATGATTGAATCCATCTCTTGATTATCCCCTTCAAAGTCTTCAACCATGATATGCCTCGGAGGTTGTACACCCTCCTCAACATCAATTTCAAACGTCTTTGAAGGAGGCTTTTTAACTTGACTTTCCCATGGAGGTTCAGCATCTCCTAAGTCTTCAACCAATTCTTCTTCTTCGATAATTACAGCTTCCTCCACTTGTTCTAGTACAAAATCATGCTCCGTTCTGTCCACTGAAGTTTCTAATATCTCCTTCATGCTACGTTCTTCATTAGATTGTCCACATGAAGCCATGGGGGTTCCTTGAGTTTCCGAACGTCGGCAAGGTAATCGATTTATCGCTTGATTCAATTGGTGAAGGGTTGCATGAAATTTATTCACTGTTTCCTTGAGACGCTCCTTTGATTCTTGGGTTGATGGATATGGACATGGTGCATAGGGAAGTGGTGGTTCTTGGGAGTAATTGGGTTGGAATTGAGGTGGATAAGAGTTAGGGTCATATGGAGGTGAATGGTGGTAGTTGGCTTGTCAGTGTAATGGTTCAAAGCTATGTTGAGGAGGTGGTTCATTGGCATATGATGGAGCTTGTTGGTAACTACAAGGGGGTCCACCATATTTATCATCTTGGTACGCACCTCGGAATGACTCTTGACGATAGTAAACTGGTGGGGGTTTGTTGTCACGAGAAGGTCCACCATAACTATTGTATTGGCATGCATTGTGAAATGGTCGTGGTCCATGGTATCTTGGAGGGTGTTGTTGCCTAAAGGGTTGATCAGATCCTCGTGACTCCTTCCATCTTTGATTGTTTTGACCTTGATGCATGTTCCTGTTATAGCTTCCATTCCTTTTAACAGCATTAGAACCAAACTCAAAGCGATGGGGCTGAGAACTCATAGTAACTAATAAAAAATAAAAACAAAAACAATAAACAAGCAAAGGAAAATAAAATAAAATAAAATAAAATAAGAGAAAAGGTTTGAAAAAGATTTTTAAGATTAAAAAAAAAGATAAGATAAGTTAGGTAAGAGAAGATAAGTTTTTAAATTAAAAGGTTTTGAAATTTAAATTTTTGAATTTGAAAATTAAATTTTGAATTATAAATTTTGAAATTTGAATTTTGAAAAAAGTCAACAATATAAGATAAAGATTTGAAGAAGATTAAAATTTTGAAAAGGTTTGATTTTTTAAATTTTAAATTTAAATTTTGAATTTTGAATTTGACATTTAATTGAAATTTAAAATTTGAATTTGAAAAAGATATGATTTTTGAAAAATATTTGAATTTTGAAATTTAAAACTAAGATAAGATAAAATAAAAAATTTTAAAATAAAAATCTAAATTTTTTTTTTCGAAAAAATCAATTTAAAAGTAAATATTTACAATAACCAATAATAAGGTACACGCTTGCAATTCCCCGGCAACTGTGCCATTTTGATGAACTGATTTTCCACTAGTAAAGAAATTTTAATAAAATTATAATCGCGTTGTAAGTATAGTTTCTAAACCAGCAAAAAATCGTTTCGTACAAAAACTTTGGTTGTCACAAGTAACAAAACCCAATAAAATTTATAACTGAAGTATTTAAACCTCGGGTCGTCTTGTCAAGGAATTTGCAGGGAAGTGTGATTTATTATTGGTTATGAGTTTTCTAGGGAATTTGGAGTTTGGGCAATGGGCACAGATATAATTATAAATTAAAGCAATAAAAATAAATAAGTGATTTTATGTAATTAAATTAAAAGCGTTGACCCGGAAAAGATTAATTGGAGGTTCTATCCTTGTTGGATTTCTCAAGATTAACAGTAATAGGTTGTTGTTTCTACTTGGTTATCCTTTACTAAATAAAGGAAAATTAAGTTGGGAGCCAACTTCTGTTCACAAGTCCTAATCCTCTCCCTTGGGAAGGATTAGCGTTAGTAACTAGAGTGCTAGCCAACAACTTCCAATTACCAATTAATTCTTGAGTATTCCAACTCAAGGGTCTCCAAATATTAATCAACTCCAAAATCAAGTTGGGAGCCTACTCCATTGACATGGACTCCAATTTCATAAACCATAAAAGGGAATAAAAAGGGAACACTGTAATTAAAATTCAATTGGAAACAATTAAACAAATAATAGATTTAAATGGTAAAATACTATGGAATAAATGCAGAATATAAGAATCTTAAATTAAAAGAACATTGAACCTGGAAATTGAGAAGAAGAAATTCTAATCATAATAGAAATCCTAAATCCTAATCCTAATCCTAAATCATAAGAGATATGAGAGAACCTCTCTCTCTCTAAAACTACATCTAAAACCTAAAATTGTGAATTATTGAATTTTGTATGAGTTGTTGTATTTTTTGAATGGATGGATTCTCCCACTTTATAGCCTCTAATCTGTGTGTTCTGGGCCAAAAACTGGGTCAGAAACATCCCAGAAATCGCTGGTTGCAAAATCTGCCACGCTATTTTTTGTCACTTCGACACGTCCGTGTGAAGCACACGTTCGCATCAACTAGATGTATGGCCACTACAGCAAATTATATATCATTTTGAAGCTCTGGACGTTTGCTTTCCAACGCAAGTAGAACCACCTCATTTGGACCTTTGTAGCTCAAGTTATGACCGTTTGAGTGCAAAGAGGTCAGGCTAGACAGCTTAGCAATTTCTTCAACTTTTTGTATTCCTTCCACTTTTGCATGCTTCCTTTCCATCCTCTAAGCCATTCCTACCCTGTAATCTCTGAAAATACTTAACAAACATATCAATACATTGAATGGTAATAAGAGAGGATTAAACATAGAAAATTTAAGAGCAATGAAGCATGTTTTCAATCATAGCACAAAATCAGGAAGGAAATTGTAAAAACCATGCAATTTATATGAATAAGTGGGCAAGGACTTGATAAAAACCACTCAATTGAGCACAAGATAAACCATAAAATAGTGGTTTATCACATCTCATAAGTGCCAGATGTATCAGTTCGACTGGGATATCGTACTTGGAGTTATAGCCCATCCTGGTAGCAAGTGGATCTACGGGCAGCATCGTTCAAAACCCAAGAGCATCTCCGCCCAGTCACTCACCCTGGAGGCTCGCGTGTGGGAAGAAATTATGTCCCACTATGTCTTTCCGAGCACTCACGAGTCGACCTTCACAGCAGACATGGCTGTCCTCATCTGGTGCATCCTGACAGAGCAACCCCTCAACCTGCCCCGACACATCTGGCAAGCCATGGGACACGTACAGATAGCGGGTAACCTGCCTTTCCCCGACTTGGTTTCAGATTTAGTCTCTGCAGCAGGTGTGTCCTCTCGGGCAGGCGACACGAAGGTCATCATCCCTAGAGACGACCAGTATGTCCCGAATGGGAAGTACATCAGGCTGTCAGTTCCCTCTGTGAGCTGGCCTGCAGGTTCATCTTTAGATACTCCTCCTTCTTCTGCTCCACCATCATCCACACCACAAGCACCATCCATCCATCAGATGTTCCTACAGATCCTTCAGAGGTTTGACCGGCAAGACCGGCGAATGGCGCAAATGGAGCGCCATAACAAGCGCCGATACAACTACCTGAAGGACCTCATAGTTGGTACACACCCACCTCCAGAACTAAAGGACACCCCAGACTCCCCTTCATCCAGTAGCGCAGGCAGCCAAGGCAAACCAGACACTGGAAGCGACGCTTCCAACCCTCCCTTGCTCCTTACTGATGGCACGGAGGACCGTGCCAAGCTTTAACTGTGGGGAGGTCAGTCCTTGACTTCCGGAGGTAACTTTTTTCTCTTAACACCAATATTTGACTTTTTCTTTTGTTAGACCGGATAGATTGCATGTTAATAATTGTTTGCATGTATGTTTTGCTTGGTTAAAGTAATGAGTCTCCTTTCAAGACCCTTTTTATAGCATTTCACTAATTTAAATTGATAAATTGTGTTAAACTGGTTTGAAGACTGTAAATTGGAACATGAATTATAGTCGGTGAGATTTGAGCTTAATTACATGGTTACACTATTTAACCATAATATTTTATTCTTATGTGTTTTCTTCTCTATGATTGTAATCTATATTTTGTTCCATTCTATATGTCCACTGTTTAGTATATTTACATGCTTGCATATGATTGATGCCATTATTTGTTATTAGCTCACTCATCCCAAATAGCCTACCCTTTCAATTACTTTTGTTTGCCACTTTGAGCCTTTTAATCCCCTTTTGTTCTATATTTTACCACATCACTAGCCTCAAGCGGAAAAATAATTAATTACCCTAAGTGAATCTTTGGTTAGCTTAAGTTAGATATTGTGTGTCAATTAAGTGTGGGGAACTGTGGGAACTTGGGTTGATGAAAGTGTTGTGTTGTATTGACAAAAATATTGGAAATTTGGGTACCTACTCATGTGAGACCAGAAAAAAAAAAAATCCATATGCTTTGATATGTTATGTTTGCTTTTATATTTTTAATAAAAAAATTCAGATAAACAAGTAAATAAATAAGGGTACAAAATTACCCCAATGTTAAATTTAATAAAAGATCAATGCATATGTGAAAAAAATTAAAGAAAAGTTGATGCATGAGTATGTGATGCAAAAAATGGGAATATTGGGTAGCTAGGCATGATTTTGGAATTACATAGAGAGTGTGTGTGTTAGGTGAGAGCTTAGGTTAGTCAAAGATTCATATTATAGCTCACTTGGCCATACATATATCCTCACCTTTACCTTAGCCCCATTACAACCTTGAAAAGACCTCATGATGTTTGCATTGGTATACTAAATTTTTGTTGATTGGTTAGATGAAGAACAAAGTCTAGAAAGCATGACTAGAGAAGAGTAGAGTGATTAACCCTAGACACTTGAGCGATTAGAGTGCATATACACTACCAGTGAGGGTTCAATGCTTGATTCTATATTCCCTGCTTTCATGAGCTATCTTCTTACAAGTTTACTTGTCTCTTATTGTATGATTTGAATTAGTGGAATCTGATTATGTTTATCTTGAAGAGCTTATTTACTTTTGACCAAGTAAGACAGAATCATCTCATGATATAGTTGCACTAATAGGTTGCATCTCATGAGTCTTACTTTCCTCTATTCATTCTTTTGTCTCCTTGAGCTTAGCATGAGGACATACTAATGTTTAAGTGTGGGGAGATTGATAAACCACTATTTTATGGTTTATCTTGTGCTGATTTGAGTGGCTTTTATCAAGCCTTTGCACACTTATTCATACAATTTGCATGATTTTACAATTCCTTCCCAATTTAGTGCTACAATTGAAAACGTGCTTCCTAAGCCCTTAAATTGTATATTTTCAATTCCCCTTTATACCATTTGATGCCGTGATCTGTGCGTTAAGTGTTTTCAGGCTTTATAGGGCAGGAATGGCTTAGAGAATGGAGATGAAGCTTGCAAAAATGGAAGTAGCACAAGAAATAAAGAAGACAACTAGCGAGGAGCGACGCGCACGCATGGCTCACGCGTGCGCGTAAATTGGAGTTCGCACAACGACGCGTGCGCGTGCGTGATGCGTACTAATGATTCCAATTCACACCCCCATTCAAAGATGGTGAATCAGTTCTTTTTGGCAAGCGCACCAAAATTATCGTCAAGTAATAACCCACAATGGAGTGGGATCGTTTCACAGAGATTGGAAAATTCAAGCAGTTTTAATTGATTGATGAATTAGTCAAGCGGAACAAGTAGATTGCAATTGTAGAATTATAAATGGCTGAAATGTAAATGGCTAGAATGTAAAGGAAAGAAATAAAGTGCATAAATGGAAATAGCAAAATGCATAGTGCAGAATTATAAATGACTTGAATGTAAATGGGAATGTGAAATTGCTGAATGTAAAAGTAAACTATAAAGAAAGGGATAGATAAGAATGGGGAAATTCATTGAGATCAGGAGATGTTGTCTCTTTGGATCAAATTCATCTTATATCCTCTTCAATCATGCAAGTCATTGACCTCTTGGCAATCATGATTGATTGAGCCCCAATCCCTTGGTGACTCAATCTCTCAGATCTTGATCAATAGCCAATTCCTTGGTCTAATTGCTCATGAAGAGAAATATGCTTGGTCCCTGATTATACCACACATCATCATAGGTCCAAGTAGAGGGAGGATTATATGTCACCATATCCAAACACCAAAACCCAGATCCTACTCATGTGCGAGAAGGGATTTCAAGCATGGTTTCATGTTTCCTTTCCCAAGTTTCCCATGAAACCCAATTTGCATTCAATCTCTTTTCCAAGATAATTGAACACTAAGCATTAGAAACAAAATTCCTTCTAGCAAATCAAAAAGAAGATGAAGAGAAGAAGAATTTCACTATCATCAATCCATTAAGTATAACAGAGCTCCCTCTCTCAATGAGAGGGAATTTAGCTACTCAAAGCTAAATGAAGAGTACTCCAAAGTGAAGAAGATGATAAAGTGTAAAAGTGAATCCAAAACTCATCTCTCTAACTACTTAACCCCCTCTTCAGTACTTCTTGGGGGTATTTATACTACTCCTAGCTAAAAATAAAAGAATTACAAAAGTGAAAAAAGAAAATTACATTTTGGAAGGAAAAAGGAACTCAATAAGCCTGACTTCCCAGCTGGCATGTGGTTGGCGCTCCAGTGGCGTGTCACATGCTTCCTCAATTCTGGCTTGGCGTGCCACGCCCAGTCCTTCAAGTGGCACACCCTTCTTCAATAACATCCCTGGCGTGCCACGCCTTCGAGCTCAAGTGGCACGCCCAGGGTCTTTTAATGCCCATGTAGCATGGCGTGCCACGCCTTCGAGCTTAACTGGCACGCCCCAGCCTTTTTCCACTTCTCTTTGCCTCTGAAAATTTGAACTAGCGTGGCATGCCCAGGGTCTGGCGTGCCACGTCCTTGTTGCGCGCTTGATCAAGCTCTTTGGAAGGTTGAACTAGCGTGGCATGCCCAAGGTCTGGCGTGCCACGCCCCCTTTTTGAACAAGTGACTCCTCTGTTTGGCATGCCACGCCACGAACTCAAAGTGGCATGCTTAAGTGAGGAATAGTGGATGGCGTTCCATGCTCTCGACACCAAGTGGCACGCCCCATGTATTTGGCCTCCTTCATCCTCTTTGGAAACTTGTACCAGCGTGCCATGCCTAGAGGCTGGCGTGCCACGCCCTTGATCTTGCCTTGGCTTCAGCAACTGGCGTGCCACGCCCAGCATTCAAGTGGCACGCCATAGTGAGATTCCCGGACTCGCGATCCATGCCTTCGATACCAAGTGGCACGCCCAGCTCTTGCTTTGGCCTCTTTGTGCATTGGTGTGCCACGCCTGGTTGCTCAAGTGGCACGCCAAAGTGAGAATGATAGCCTGGCGTGCCACACCTTTGACCTCAAGTGGCACACCCAAACCTCTATGGCTTTCAACCCCCTTCTCTGGAATTTTGTACCAGCATGCCACCCCATGCTGTTCAAGTGGCACGCCCATACATTTGTGGACTTCTCAAGCTTGGCGTGCCACGCCTGGTTCCTCAAGTGGCACACCCAAGTGACTTATTGGGGTTGGCGTGCCACGCCTTCGATACCAAGTGGCACGCCACAGTGATGGTTCTTCTGGAGTGATGGGCTGGCGTGCCACGCCCTTTGGCTCAAGTGGCATGCCCATAGTAAGTGATGGGTTAGGCGTGCCACGCCCCTTTTGTGTCCTCCATTGTTGCTCTCTGGAACTTTGTACTAGCGTGGCACGCCCAGGGTCTGGCGTGCCACGCCCTTGTGAATACTTGAGAATTCTTCTCTGGAATTTAGTACTGGCGTGCCATGCCTAGCTCCTGGCGTGGCATGCTAGTTCATTTTTGTGGTGCTTGCTCCAAGTGGAACGCCAGTTTTACATGCTCAGCTTCTTTGTTGCTTTCTTCCCATTTTTGATGTTTTTTTCACCTGAAATTCAGCACAACTCATCTCAAAGTAATGTACCATAATGTTCATCAAATAATGCATGAATTGCAATGATCAAATGAGATTTGTGCTCTTTTATGGTCCTCTTTATGCAAGAAAGAGGGGTAGATGATGCAAGTCATCACAACACCAAACTTAAGTTTTGCTTGTCCCAAGCAAATCAGTGTGAGTGGGTCTTTCATAAATTGAGGCCTTGGCCTTGAATGAATGAAACATGAATAAGGGTAAGACTAAGTTTTCAACACATGTATCAATGTTTTAATGTCATGAAAAACTCTTAGGTCTTTGAGGGTTCTTTTAAGTATAGGCTTTAGTGGTCCTTTCTATTGATTGTCACCTTGAAGTAGTAAGAGTTGTTTTGCTTTTTCTTTGGTTGTGCTTTCTTGACCACGACTCTAAGTGTTTTGTCTCAAGACAACCCTTTAATTAAGCTTTCAATTAGCACTCCCAAAACAGTTGGTTTTAGGGTACTGGGTATTGAAAAACCCCTAAGAATCTACTTGCCCAGGTCTCTTCTTGACAACTCTTCACCACAAGCATCTACTAGGATCTTTAACTCTTTTTGGAGCTTTTTTGGAGCTTTTATGTTTCTTTCCCATCCCAGTAGTTGATACTCAGAGCCTTGGGTCTTTATTACTTACTACTTCTTGGTTCTATGGATATTCAAGGAACACCCCTTAACCTTTTCTTGTTATACCTTCTAAGACTAGTTGCTTTCCATGACTCATTCTCTTTTTAGTTCATTCAAGGTTCTACACTTAGTTTCTTGTTTCTTAGTCTGTTGAATGATCTATCTTGGCCTTGGTTTCTCTTGCTTCCTATTTTTGTACAACTCACAGTAACTCTTATGGAAACAAGCTCTACTTTGTTTATGTTGAAGTTGAAGACTTGAAATACATTGCATTTTCTTTCTTGTAATCTAAAGGACTCATAAAGACTTCAAACATGAAATAAAACTAAGCAGAAAGCATAAACTATCCTAGCATGATTATTTATTCTGACAGAAAGTAAATCAAACAAAAGCTTAAACATGATTTCAGAAATTAGAGAGTGTCAACCATGGGACTCAACAACCATGAGCAGCTTTATCTTCAGTTCATTGGCTCCTTTCCTTTGTCCTTCTTCTTGGAAGGAGAGGAGCCACCTTCATCTTGCTTGGAGGAACCTTCTTGTGCCTTAGCATCCTTGGGCTTCCAAAATCCTAGCCTTCTCATGTAGGATTTCACATTTTCCTTGTGCTGGTATGCTATTTCTTCCTGCCTTGTGCCGAGTTCCTCCAGTTTCTGCATATAGGTAGGGTATTTGGGGTTCATGTTAGCTACTGCATTGCACAGGTAGCTTAACTTTTTTTGTGCATAGCAATCATATTCCCCTATAGCTACAGTTCTTGCTTCATAAAGGTGTCTGAATTCAGCAAGGCTCCCCATTTGTTGTAATTGTCATTCCAAAATCATTCCCAGGCTGCCTTGCATCTCTCCCCAGTTAATCTGGTCTTGCTGCTCCTTGAGGTTCTCAAAACCCCCTTGGAGTTGTTGTATGTTTTGGTTCACTTGGCTCCAATGTTGTTGCTGAGTCTCCTTGAGTTGATTGACATCTTCTCTTAGGTGATGTAGGTCTCCCTTCATTTGGTGTACATCTCTTTGCAGTTGTTCCCAGTTAAATCCCTCTGGAAATTGTTGGTATTGGTAGTGTGGTGGTGGTGGTGGTTGAAGTGCTAGAAAGTGAGGTTGCTCTCTGCCTCTTCTTCTTGTTGTTGTTGTTGCACATGTGGCCTATGAGCATGAGCTCTTTGTTCTCTGGCTCTCTGAAGTGGGTTAACAGCTACCACTTTGGCCATCTTCTTGGCAGTTATGAATTTGTCTTGCTTCACTAGAACCTCATCAATGATCTTTTCAACTCCAGCCTCATCACATAGTGTAACGACCCAACTTCCAATACGTCATGATCGTACCAAAAGTAAGGCGTTACTGACCTGTTTTCCTTATTAACTATTTACTATTAAGCCTTTAGTTCGATATCGCGATTCAATTTTAGTAAAAATACCAGAAAATTTTTTGTTTTTATTAATTAAAATCATATAGCAAACATCACCAAGTAATAATAATCACATAATTATTAATAATAGTAATATTATACAAAAGAATTTAAATAAAATTCAGGTACAACTCCTATCCCTCTGCATAAAATAAAAACCTTAAGCAGTATGGGCGAGGGAATTCTATGAAAAAATCTCAAGTCATAAAGTTAACTCGTAAATAAATTCTAGAATTGCCCGCAACTTTAAACTGAGTCTTTGAACATGTGTCACTGAAAGGGTGGAAGATTTGGGGTGAGAACAAACCACACGTTCTCAGTAGGGAATGGGAATGCCGTAAAAGTAATGAAATAGAATGCAAATAATTAACATATCCCAGGAAACTATATCTTTATATGAACTTTTTGAAAAATGCTCTTGGTTTTACTTTAGCTAATTAATTACGCCTTTCAAAATTGCTAAACTCAACAAATTTTAAATATAAAACTAGTCACATTAACCATCTTTCAACCACATAATTAATTATCAATCAAAAGTCGATTCTTAATCACTTTAATACTTTCAATAACTAATAGTACAAACAAGAGATTCAGTTCAACATACCAGTAAATCACAATAACACAACCACAGATAAGCAAAACAAGGAAACACAACCAAATGCAAATGCACAAACAATATGATGCATGTCTGTCCTAAGCAGGCCATGAGCTCACGTGTCGGTTTACACCCTGCAGCCCGACATTACCTAGGAACAAGTCCCAGATATGGCTTCCCTTTGTGTCCTTAGTGCATATATGTCGGTGGTAAGAATACCACTCCTTTGTGACTACCGGCAGTCGGAGCAAAGCCCGACCCCATAATATACGCACAAGGGGAAACAGTGATGCTCAGTTCGTGGGCATCCCCAAGATCAATTCACAAACAAAACAGAGATCTTCAGTTCGTGGGTTATACCCGAGATCAATACACAATAACATAGCGATCTTCAGTTCGTGGGTTATACCTGAGATCAATACACAGCAAACATTGATCTTCAATTCATGGGCTATACCCGAGATCAACATACAACAATTCATGGGTTATTCCCGTAATCAATGATTATCAGTCCATGGGTTTTTCCCGCATATAAAACAAATAACAATCTATAGGTTTTCCCCAAGATCAATGATCATTCAGTTCGTGGGTACTTCCCGAATTTTACCAATTATCAATTCATGGATTTTCCCCGTAGTTAAACAACTAGCAATTCTTGGGATTTTCCCGTATTTTATCACTTTTCATTTTCCTTTCTAAAACTCAACAATCCATATATCAGTTCCCCATTCTCTTTTCCCTTTGAATCCTTAACATATTTTCTTAAACCTTTCTTAACTTTCTCAAGCATTCGTTCGCAAAAATCTCAATCATCAATTCAGTTCATAATCTCTGCTTTAGCAACCTTGAGTCAAGCTAACTTTAAAACTATTTTTCAGTTTAGTCCTCTATCAAAAGACTCAAGAAAATCATTTATTTTAATTTCATTAAACACCTTTCAAAACATAACCTCTCATTAGAAGTAACCAAATAAAACTTAAATAATCATTTTTCAAATCCAAATCTTCTAAAATAACTTCTCAAATAAAACCTCAAATTTTATAAAATTTCGGCAGCACCTCCCCTAAAACTCGGACTTAGCCACCCTTACGGGTTCCCTCTTTCTCAACAAGTCTCCCCTTTTCCTCAGCAACTACCAAATAAGAGGTTCTCAAATCAGTCAGAAAATTCACAATTTACAATAGCCAACAGTTCGGTCATAACCCACAATTCCCACATAACCCATCAATTCAACTTTCACCTCATCAATTCGTAACTAACTTTCACTTATCATAGGATTCTTTCAAAATTAAACTCAATAAACTAGTATTCCAAGAAACTTGGTGTTGAGGTAATTTGGTCACAATAAAAACTTGTACCATCTCTCTTAAAATTCTGTTATTGTTTCCTAAGAAAATGCAGAAAAACAGCAGCAAGTAGTAAGTTTGATAAATTCCTTAAAAATCCAGTTTTCACCCAATGCTTTTCAAAATTCACGACCTCAAAGAAGACTCTTTTAGCTTTTTATTGAATCAAATTCCAGATTAATACCATCTCATATGAAAAAGTTATGAAGTGAGAAACACAGCCATGCCTTTTAGAATTCGGTTTCGAAAATCCAGTGAGTTATCCATACTCTTTTCAACATATCTACTTGGTTAAATAGGATATTGACATGAAATTTAAAATGAAGATTGTGGACACAGGAATCTTGAAAATGTCGTTAGTTTCAGCTCAAATACTTACCAGAATTGAAAGTTAAGTGAGTTGAAAGTTGGTGCTTCTGCAGTAAAGAAACAGAATTTTCTGCAGAAACCATCAATCTTCAAAAATTCATTTCTCCCAAAATACTCATCAATAAATTCTGAATTTTTTATGAGATGCTCAAAACACAGTAAGGTTTCATGCAAAAATAGTTTCATTCATGTATATGACATGGGATGCTCCCAGAAATTGATTCTTTCTACTGTCATGTATGCAGAAATTCTGCCTTAAGCATTTTCAACAACCTTACTTATCAAAAACCACATTTGAACTTATAACCCTTCCAAAATCACACGTTTAACCTCTTTCCAGTTATTCAAAATTGTCTTCATTGCCAACACAGCCCAAGAACCCAGAATCAATAATTCACACGATGTCAAGTACTTAAGCATCATCAAACCTTTTCTTTTCTACACTATGCCAAGTATAATTTTCCATATACACTCATCATCATTCAAACACACAATAACTCATCAATTCACACCAGCAAGCTCAGCAACAAAAGTAACACCATTTACTCTATCCCTTACAACATACAGTACGCACAATCATCAAATCAATCACCAACTACAGTTATAATTCAACTGAATTCCATCCATATCAGAGAAAACAATATCAATTACAACTTCAAACACTCACAACAAAGCCCAAAGACATTCGTAGCCTTAACCTGAATTCAATAATCCAATTGAAGCACTAAAACATCATCAAACTTACTCCAAATTTCACAACCTCAAACCAAGCTTATTTCTATCAATTAGTCTCTCATAACAACAAAACTAATTACATTCACAGCAATAATCAAAACTCAATTCATCAGTTATCCATACCACAGCTTTTCAATAATTAACTCGGCATATTTCAATTTAATAAACTATACTAAATTAATCATTATTCACAACAGCATCTAAATTTAATCACAGCTCAGAATAATCACAACAACTGACTAAGTTCAAGTGCATTTCAAATCATTCATGTCAATTAAGAAATTCTTAACCATTTGCACTTATCCAAATAACTTTGTAGGCATTCTAAATTAGAAACGTTAAATCCCCTACCTCAAAGTGTCGAAATTTGCAGAATTTAAATGCGACACACCCAGTATTCCAAATCCACAGCAGCAGCGGTAGTTTTGGCATCTCTAATCGACAACAGCGGCATTGTGTCAGACTTTGGCACCCGTTCTGTTCCTATGGCAGCCATAGTGGTGGTCCTGAGCAGCTCCGGTGGCAGTGGAAAGCCTTAGTGTCAGCCAAACAGCGATGGTAACGGCTCAGAGTGGATCTAGAGCAAGGACAGAGCAACAAAACCAACAGTTCCAGTAGTGGCGGTGGCTTCTTCTCAGATTCCAGAAACTAGAAGCAGAGGTAGAACTGGCGAGCCTTCTTCCTCTAGCAGCGGCTTGGTGAGATGCAGCAGCAGCAGGGTGCGACAACGGCGGCACTGCAGCTCAGTAACGGCGACGCGGTGGCAGCTCGCAAGGATGGCGACGGCAACCCGCAGCGCTGACAGCGACAAGCTGGTCGCGGGCTTCTCTTCCTGCGTCTCTCTCTCTTCGCGATTATGTTTCCTCGACTGAGGCTTGTGGACGGATCGGCAGTAACGCAAGCTTGTGGCTCCGTGGACGGGACGGCGCTATGAAGTAGCTCGACGGCGAGCTCTAGGGTGGCGACAGCGACGGCAGACAACATCTCTTCTCTCTCGGACGCAGGCTCTCTCCTTTCTACCCTTCACGCTTGAAGGCAACCACTCAGTAGAGGCGACGGCGCAGGCAAGACATGGTGGTGGCGACGACGGTGGTACCAGGCCGGCGACACTCTTCTTCCCTTCCGCCGGCGCTATCTCTTCCTCCAGTCTCCTCTCTGCGCGTGTGTGTTTGTTGCGTTGAGGGAGGGTAAGGCTGCGGCTACGTGGTGTAGAGGAGGGGGTTAGGGTCTCTGATGGGGAATTTAGGGTTAGGGTTTCCAATTTGGGAAATTAGGGTTTCTGAGGTTGATTTGGGAATTAGTGTTAGAAATTAGGGATTTTATAAAAGAATATGGATAGATATGAATAGAAATTTTGATAAAATTGGAGGGTAGGATAATTTTAAAATCAAATATACTCTCTTAAAAATATTTAGGAACATTATTTATCAACATATTGCTAAGTTCACTCAATTATTTCTAATTTACATTATAAAATGAACAAGTTAATTATATTTTGTAAAGTACAATTTAAATTCAAATATCAAATTTTCTAGATTAAATCATACAAATCTCTATTATTTTTCTATCTCTGAAACTTTAATTTCAATTTATAAAATAATTAATTATAATAAAAATGGTACATAAATATTAATTGACGTAAACTTAAAGCATTTATAAAAATCAAACTAATCATTTCTACTAAATTAATTTCTAGGAGTTCAAATTAATAACATAATTCATTAAAAATAGAATTTATTTAAATTAAATTATACAATTCTTTCTTATTTTTCAATTACCAAAATTATAATTTCAATCATACCAAATATCTAATAAAGTTTATATAAAAATTCTAATTAATTTAAACTTCAATTATCATGAAACTCCATTTAGTTACCTTTAGTAAAATAATTTTCTTAATATAAAATTATCAACAAATAAAATAAATCACAAATAACTATTTTATTTGATTTTCAAAAACTAGGGTTGTTACACATAGCCTCTATATAATACTGGGGAATGCCAACTTTGTGTTGTCATTGGTGTTTTTCAACACTTTGTTAATGTTGTTGGCAATTAGTTCCCTCACATTGACATTCTCACCTCTCATGATGCTGTATATGAGCATTGCTCTCTCCTTAGTCACCTCTGAAGTGTTGGATGTGGGGATTAGGGACCTCCTCACAAATTCCAGCCATCCCCTAGCTTGGGGGCTTAGATCTCTTCTTCTCAATTGGTTGGGTACCCCATCCTTATCATTTATCCAATGCACATTAAGCACACAGATCTCATTCAGGATTTTACCAAATCCAGGGTCTTGCTGCTTCATTCTTTCTTCATAGCTCCGGGTGGAGCTTGTCCTCTTCACCATTAGCATCCTCTCTATGCTGGAGGGACTATAGTCAATGGACTTCCCCCTCACATAGCTAATGTAGCCATAGTGTTGTCCTGGTTGAGGCACAGCGTTAGCATAAAACTCCCTCACCAAACTCTCTACTACCTTCCTTGGTGGGTTGCATAGGAGTGCCCAGCCCCTATTGTTGATCTCAATGTTAATCTTAAGATGCTCATTCCTCCCTAATTGGAACCTAACTTCTAGAATGATCTCCCTCTCACTCACCCAACCATTGAATTAATTTTGGTTGAATGAGGAGAGAAACTTGTATTCATTAAAAGATGAGCTTGAGGATCCAGAGGTTGGTTCCTTGGTTTTTCTTTTCTTTGAGGCTGAGCTTTTTGGTGGTGCCATTAGGTTGAGAGAGTGTGTTTGAGGTTGCAAAAAAAAAATTGGGGAAGGGGAAGTTGCAAGAGAGAGCAAGCAAAACAAGGTTTTGCTCCAACACCAAATTTAGGACTTGATTGTCCCAATCAAGAAAAAATATAAAAAGAAGTAGGGGAAGAGGGAGGTAATGGCAGCCAAAAAGAAGGGGAGAAGGAGGGTGTATGAATTCTCTTTTGTGTGCGATTGAGGTTCTGAAGTGGGAGAAGAGTTGGGAAGGTGAGGCTTTTATAAGGGGTGAAGGGTGTGATTTGAATGGTGGGAAATAAAAGGGTTAAATATTTTTCCACTTGGGGAGTGGCGCCTAGCATGGGAAGAGGCGCCAACTCTTATCTCACTATGCCTTCTGCATGTATTGAGTTCCAAAGTGTAAGTACACTTTGACTTCCTTGCTTCACCATGTGGGTCCCATCTTTTCTCCTGAAAATGAAACTGAAACCCATTAGTAATGACAAAAGACTCCTTCACATTCCTTCTTATCATGAGTGATACGTATTGCAACTGATGGGTGTCCCTTGGGATACCAAACTTAATCCTTTAGCATCTTAATAAATTGGTTCCATCATTGTGTATTTAATATGTTCATAAGGATGAAATAACTCCAATCTTTTCATTTTCTTTTGTTTCCAACTTCTTCTGAACACATTAAACCACGTTCATGCTTTTGCCTAAAACATTAAGTGCTTTCAAATTGGGTGAAATTGGGCTTGCTAGGTGATCCTTGGTGGTGGCCACACCAAACTTAATCTCTAGGCTTACTCTTCAAAATTAAGTTATCAGAATGGCTGTAAGCCTAGATTAAGTGGGTGAGTGGCCACACCAAACTTAGCATTTTAGCTAGTTCTCAGCCCATTTACTCATCATTAGTAATGCATTCATCAAGTTGCAATTCCAAAATAAAAAGAAATAAAAGGGTGTAAGAGTATTCTAACTACCAAAGCTAGTATTAAACTTCCTAACCTACTATTGCAGCCTAATTCTAATTGGTAATGTAACATAGATGTGAAACTGAAACTTAAAATATCTAAAGCAATGAATTTTAAACTACTTCTAAGAAAAATAATAAATCAAAAAGGATAAAGTGTTGGGGTGCCTCCCAACTAGCGCTTCTTTATTGTCACTAGCTTGACACTTCTCCATTTTTAGTTGAGCTTGTAGCTCACTCTCTGCTCCTCTAAGGAGCCTCCCAAGTAGTGTTTAAGTCTATGGCCATTGACAGTAAAAGTTCTCTGAGTCTTGTCCTTCAGTGAACTCCCTTCTTGCTATCTTTTGATCATGCCACCTTTTTGTGTTCTCTTTGTAGATTTTTGCATTCTCATATGCTTGATTTCTAGATTCCTTCAGCTCATTGAGTTGCATTAGTCTTCTTTCTCTAGCAGCTTGCTCATCATAGTTTAGCATTTTTAGAGCCCAAAATGCTCTATGCTCAAGCTCAAGTGGTAAGTGACAAGCCTTGCCATATACCAGTTGGTATGGAGACATCCCAATGGGTGTCTTGTAGGCTATCCTGTAGGCCCATAGTGCATCATCAATCTTTTCTTGAGCTTCCAACAGTTTTTTCAAGAATTCTTTTTAGCTCTCTGTTTGAAATTTCAGCTTGTTCGTTGGTTTGTGGATGGTATGGAGTTGCCACCTTGTGCTTGAATCCATACCTAAGAAGGAGTGTCTCAATTTGTTTGTTGCAGAAGTGTGTCCCTCCATCACTAATGAGGGCTCTAGGAACTCCAAATCTGCTGAAGATGTTCCTTCTCAAGAAGCTTATCACCACCTTGTTATCATTGGTTGCAGTGGCTATGGCCTCTAACCATCTTGAGACATAATCAACAGCCACCAATATGTAACTATTTGAGTATGAGGTTGGGAAGGGTCCCATGAAGTCAATCCCCTATACATCAAATAGTTCAAGCTCTAGTATGAATTGCTGTGGCATCTCATTTCTCTTGGTTAGATTACCAGCTCTTTGGCACTCATCACATCTTGACACCAATTCCTTGGCATCCTTGAACATTGTTGGCCAGTAAAATCCGGATTGAAGCACTTTTGCTGCTGTTCTTTCTCCACTGAAGTGACCTCTTTATGCAGATCCATGGCACTGCCACAACACTTCCTGACCTTCTTCATAGGAGATACACCTTCTCAAGATTCCTTCAGCACACTTTTTGAACAAATAGGAGTCATCCTAGATGTAGTGTTTGGCATTTTTGACTAGCTTTCTTATGTATTTGTTGATGTTGGTTGGTAGTTCCCTAATAGCCTTGAAGTTAGCTATGTCTGCAAACCAAGGGGCTACTCGGATCATCATCAACTACTCATCAGAGAAGCTTTCATTTACTGTAACTTGGTGTGTCTCTTCTTCTTCTTGTGGAATCCTTGAGGGATGGTCAGCTATCTTGTTCTCTGCTCCACTCCTATCTTTAATTTCAATGTCAAATTCTTGGAGCAGCAGAATCCATCTTATTAATCTGGGCTTAGATTCTTGTTTGGTAAGCAAGTATTTGAGTGCTGCATGATCAGTGAATACAATTACTTTAGAGCCAACAAGATATGATCTAAACTTATCAAAAGCAAAGACTATGTCTAAAAGTTCTTTCTCCATGGTGGTGTAGTTCCTTTGATTGTCATTAAGGACCTTGCTAGCATAGTAAATAACATGTACTAGCTTGTCTTTCTTCTGTCCTAGAACAGCACCAACAGCAAAATCAGATGCATCACACATTAGTTCAAAGGGAAGATCCCAGCTTGGTGGTGCTATAATAGGTGCAGAGGATAGTCTCTTCTTAAACTCATCAAAGGCTACCATGCACTCTCTATCAAAAACAAAGGGAGTATTTGAAACAAGTAGGTTGCAGAGAGGTTTTGCAATCTTTGAAAAGTCTTTAATAAACCTCCTATAGAACCCAGTGTGTCCCAAAAAGCATTTGATTACCTTGACATTGCAAGGTGGAGGCAATTTCTCAATTACTTCCACCTTTGCCTTATCTACTTCTATGCCATTTTTTGAAATCTTGTGACCAACGACCACCCCTTCAGTTACCATAAAATGGCACTTTTCCTAGTTCAAAACCAAGTTGGTTTCTTGGCACCTTTTTAGCACAAGGGCAAGATGGCTTAGGCAATCAAAATATGAGTTTCCAAACACAGAAAAGTCATCCATGAATACTTCTATGAGCTTCTCAACCATGTCCGAAAAGATGGAGAGCATGCACCTTTGGAATGTTGCAGGTGCATTGCACAATCCAAAGGGCATTCTCCTATAAGCAAAAACACCATATGGACAAGTAAATGAAGTTTTTCCTGATCCTTAGGGTCTACAACAATTTGATTGTAGCCCGAATACCCATCCAAGAAGCAATAATATTCATATCATGCCAATCTTTTAAGCATCTGGTCCATTGATGAGCGGATAATTTATACGCTTTTTGACACTGTTTTTACATAATTTTTAGTATGTTTTAGGGCTTGTTTGGGTGAGCTTTTGAAAAAAGATCTTTATTCGAGTTATCTTTTTTTAAAAGATCTTATAGAGAAGTAAAAGTAATTTTATGTTTGGATATCTCATGTAAAAAGGTCTTTTTATCTGTCAATTATGTTTGGGTATAACAATATAAAAGTGCTTTTTTGTTCATTTATTACATGAAAAACATCTTTTTTTTAAGAAAAAAAAAAGATCTTTTAAAAAAAGATGTAAATTACAGCTTCTCAAAAAAGATCTTTTTTTGATTTTACTAGTGCTTTTACTTTTACTACTAGAAATTTGCCAAACACGTTAAAAAATAAAAAAAGATCTTTTTTCATTGAAAAAAGATCTTTTTTTAACAAAATAATGGCGCCCAAGCATGCAGTTAGTTAGTTTTTACAATGTTTTTATTAGTATTTATGCAAAATTCACATTTCTGGACTTTACTATGAGTTTGTGTGTTTTTCTATAATTTCAGGTATTTTCTGGCTGAAATTGAAGGACCTGAGCAAAAATCTGATTCAGAGGTTGAAAAAGGACTACAGATGCTGTTGGATTCTGACCTCCCTGCACTCGAAAAGGATTTTCTGGTGCTACAGAAGCCCAATTGGCGCACTCTCAATTGCGCTGGAAAGTAGACATCCTGGGCTTTCCAGCAATATACAATAGTCCATACTTTGCCAAAGCTGAGATCACGCAAACTGGCGTTTAACGCCAAGTTTCTACCCTATTATGGCGTTAAACGCCCAAACTGGCACAAAAGCAGGAGTTAAACGCCAGGAGCAGCCTATGCACGTGAAAGCTACAATACTCAGCCCAAACACACACCAAGTGGGCCCCAGAAGTGGATTTCTGCACTTTCTATCTAAGTTTACTCGTTTTCTGTAAATCTAGGTCACTAGTTGAGTATAAAAACTACTTTTAGAGATTTATTTGGTTCCTCATGACATTTTACATCAGAACATGTATTTTCTATGGCATGAGTCTCTAAACCCCATGGTTGGGGGTGAGGAGCTCTGCTGTGTCTCGATGGATTAATGCAATTACCACTGTTTTCCATTCAATCACGCTTGTTTCTATTCTAAGATATCCACTCGCACTTTAACATGATAAATGTGATGATCCATGACACTCATCACCATTCTCAACCTATGATTGCGTGCCTGATAACCACTTTCGTTATACTTTAGATTGAGTGTGTATCTCTTTGGTTCCTGGTTCACGCGTTTGATTAAGTCTCCTGACAACAGAGCATTCAAATCTGTGAGATCAGAGTCTTCGTGGTATAAGCTAGAATAAATTGGCAGCATTCTTGAGATCCAGAAAGTCTAAACCTTGTCTGTGGTATTCTGAGTAGGATCTGGGATAGGATGACTGTGACGAGCTTCAAACTCACGAGTGTTAGGCGTAGTGACAGACGCAAAAGGATCAATGGATCCTATTCCAACATGAGTGAGAACCGACAGATGATTAGCCGTGCTGTGACAGCACATTTGGACAATTTTCACTGAGAGGACGGATGGTAGCCATTGACAACGGTGATCCACCAACATACAGCTTGCCATGGAAGGAGCCTTGCGTGCGTGAAGAAGAAGACAGTAGGAAAGGAGAGATTCAGAAGACAGAGTATCTCCAAAACCTCAACCTGTTCTCCATTACTACATAACAAGTATTATTTACTTTATGTTATTTACTCTTCATAAACCCAACCATTTTTTATTACTAATTTCCTGACTAAGAGTTACAAAATTACCATAGCTTGCTTCAAGCCGACAATCTCCGTGGGATCGACCCTTACTCACGTAAGGTATTACTTGGACGACCCAGTGCACTTGCTGGTTAGTGGTACGAGTTGTGAAAAGTGTGATTTACAATTTCGTGTACCAAATTTTTGGCGCCATTGTTGGGGATTGTTCGAGTTTGGACAACTGACGGTTTATTTTGTTGCTTAGATTAGGAAAAATTTTTGTTTTTAGTTTAGAGTCTTCTATTATTATTTCTGGTTAAAATTTTTAAAATCCTTATTTTATTTTTCTTAATTATTTTTGAAAATTTTCAAAACCAATAACTTCATAATTTAGTCTTCTGTTTGAGTCTAGTTTTATATTTTAGTTGCATAATTTTATTTTTCTTTCATTTTTTCGAATTATTAGTGTTCAAAGTATAAAAATTTTTAAGTTTGGTGTTCTTGGTGTTCATCTTGATATTCAAAGCTTCTTTGTTTGTTTTCTTTGTTTTGATCTAAAAATTTTAAGTTTGGTGTCATTTTTACTGTTTTTATCTTTCTTCATTAAATTCAAAAATATCTTCTCTCTTTATTTTAATTGATTTTCGAATTCTGCCTTTAAAAATTTAGATTTTCATTTTAAAACTTCTTATTTTATCTTATCTTAGTTTTGGAATTTTAAAATTCAAATCTTTTTCAAAAATCATATCCAAGGTTTTTCAAATTTTCTAAATTAATCAACGATTCTAGTTTTCGAAACTTTTATTTTATTCTCCATTTATTTTATTTTATTTTATTTTATTAGGTTGCTTTTAATTAATTAAAAAAAATAAATAAAAATATAATTTATTCGCAATCCATATCAATTCCCCTTTCAACATTATGGACATAAGTAGAAATGAATAATCCTGAAGGACTTTGGGGTCATATGCTAACCCTATTACCGCTGCATACGGGAGTTGTATCTGTATACCTCCCATCAAAGTAAGCAGTTTTGAGCTAAATCCTCAGCTCATTGTCATGGTGCAGCAAAATTGCCAGTATTCCGGTCTTTCACAGGAAGAACCTACTGAGTTTCTAGCGCAGTTCTTGCAAATTACTGACACAGTGCATTACAAGGAGGTAGATCAGGATGTATACAGATTGTTACTATTTTCATTTGCTGTAAAAGATCAAGCTAAGAGGTGGTTAAATAACCAACCCACAACAAGCATAAGAACATAGAAACAATTATCAAACAAATTCATGAATCAATATTTCCCTCCAAAAAGGATGACACAGCTGAGGCTGGACATCCAAGGCTTTAAACAAGAGGATGGTGAATCCCTTTATAACGCCTGGGAGAGGTACAGAGGGATGCTAAGGAAATGCCCCTCTGAAATGTTTTCAGAGTGGGTGCAGTTAGACATCTTCTACTACGGGCTTACAGAAAAAGCTCAGATATCTCTAGACCACTCAGCTGGTGGATCTATACACATGAGAAAGACTTTTGAAGAGGCTCAAGAGCTTATTAATACAGTTGCTAGAAATCAGCATCTGTATATAAGTAGTGAGTCCTCCATGAAAGAAGAAGCTAAGGCAGTATCAACTGACTTTAGTCCTTAGAAACAAGTTGCTGAACTCAATCAGCAACTATCTTCTATAACAAGGCAGTTAGCAGAATTTAAGGAGATGCTACAAGAAACCAAAAACGCTAACAAGGATATGGAATCACAATTGAATCAGACAAAACAGCAGTTATCAAAACAGATAATGGAAGAGTGCCAAGCAGTTCAATTAAGAAGTGGAAAAACATTGAATACCTCAACTTAAAGCAACAGAAAGCCAAGAAAAGAACAGCTGACAGAGGACGAGCAACCTGCTACCCAAAATCCCTCTGAGGACAGTAAGATTCCAGAAAGGAATAACTATGGCATTCAAGCGCCAGAAAGGGGAGGGAATCTTGCGTTAAATGCCCATCCGTCTCCCTATCCTGGCGTTCAAACGCCAATGAGGGATCAGACACTTGCAAATGCTGATAATAACTCCTTCAAGAAGGCTTCTCAACCTGCCTCTGTAGGAAATAAACCTGCAATAACTAAGGTTGAAGAATATAAAGACAAGATGCCTTATCCTCATAAACTCTACCAAGCGGAACAGGATAAACAATTTGCCCGCTTTGCAGACTATCTCAGGACTCTTGAAATAAAGATTCCATTTGCAGAAGCACTTGAGCAAATACCCTCTTATGCTAAGTTCATGAAAGAGATCTTAAGTCATAAGAAGGATTGGAGAGAACCTGAAAAAGTTTTTCTCAGTGAAGAATGCACTGCAGTCATTCTAGCAAGCTTACCAGAAAAGCTTAAGGATCTCGGAAGCTTTATGATACCATGCACATTAGAGGGTACTTGTACCAAGACAGCTCTATGCGACCTTGGGGCAAGTATCAATCTAATCCCTGCATCCACTATTAGAAAGCTTGGCTTGACTGAAGAGGTCAAACCAACCCAGATATGTCTTCAACTTGCTGATAGCTCCATTAAATATCCATCAGGCATAATTGAGGACATGATTGTCAAGGTTGGGCCATTTGCCTTTCCCACTAACTTTGTATTGCTGAAAATGGAGGAGCACAAGAGTGCAACTCTCATTCTAGGAAGACCTTTCCTAGCAACTGGACGAACCCTCATTGACATCCAAAAAGGGGAGATAACCCTGAGAGTCAATGAGGATGAGTTTAAGTTGAATGTTGTCAAAGTTATGCAGCATCCAAACAAATCAAAAGACTGCCTGAGCATTGATATTATTGACTCCCTGGTGGAAGAGGTCAATATGACTGAGAGTCTCGAATCAGAGCTAGAGGACATTTTTAAAGATGTTCAGCCTGATATGGAGGAACAAAAGAAAATAGAAGAACCTATGAAGACTCCTCAGGAAGAGGAGAAGCCTCCTAAACCCGAGCTCAAACTACTACCACCATCCCTAAAATATGCATTTCTGGGAGAAAATGACACTTTTCCCGTGATTATAAACTCTGCTTTAGAGCCACAGGAAGAGAATGCACTAATTCAGGTGCTAAGGACACACAAGACAGCTCTTGGGTGGTCCATAAGTGATCTTAAGGGCATTAGTCCAGCCAGATGCATGCACAACATCCTATTGGAGGATGATGCTAAGCCAGTGGTTCAACCACAGAGGCGGCTAAATCCCGCCATGAAGGAGGTGGTGCAGAAAGAGGTCACTAAGTTACTAGAGGCTGGGATTATTTATCCTATTTCTGATTGCTCCTGGGTGAGCCCTGTCCATGTTGTCCCCAAGAAGGGAGGAATGACAGTGGTTAATAATGAAAAGAATGAACTGGTTCCTACAAGAACAGTTACAGGGTGGCGTATGTGTATTGACTACAGAAGGCTCAATACAGCCACCAGGAAGGTTTATTTTCTTTTACCATTCATAGACCAGATGCTAGAGAGACTAGCAGGGCATGAATACTACTACTTTTTGGATGGCTATTCAGGTTACAACAAAATTGTAGTAGATCCTCAAGACCAAGAGAAAACAGCATTCACATGTCCATCTGGAGTGTTTGCCTACAGAAGGATGCCATTTGGTATGTGCAATGCACCTGCAACCTTTCAGAGGTGCATGCTCTCTATCTTCCCTGATATGGTAGAGAAATTTTTGGAAGTCTTCATGGATGACTTCTCAGTATTTGGAGACTCATTCAGCTCCTGTCTTGACCATCTAGCACTTGTTCTGAAAAGGTGCCAAGAGACTAACTTAGTTTTAAACTGGGAGAAATGTCACTTTATGGTGACTAAAGGAATTGTCCTTAGGCACAAAATTTCGAATAAGGGAATAGAGGTGGATCAAGCTAAGGTAGAGGTAATTGAAAAATTACCACTAGCTGCCAATGTTAAAGCAATCAGAAGCTTTCTGGGGCATGCAGGATTCTACAAGAGGTTTATAAAGGATTTTTCAAAAATCACAAAACCTCTGAGTAATCTGCTAGCTGCTGACACACCATTTGTCTTTGACACAGGGTGTTTGCAGGCCTTTGAGACTCTGAAGGCTAAGTTGGTCACAGCACCAGTCATTTTTGCACCAGACTAGACATTACCATTCAAATTAATGTGTGATGCCAGTGACCATGCTATTGGTGCAGTATTGGGACAGAGGCATGACAAGCTTCTGCACGTCATTTACTATGCTAGCCGTGTTTTAAATGATACGCCGAAAAATTACACAACCACAGAAAAGGAATTGCTTGCAGTGGTTTATGCCATTGACAAGTTTAGATCTTACTTAGTAGGATCAAAAGTGATTGTGTACACTGACCATGCTGCTCTAAAATATCTCCTCACAAAGCAGGATTCAAAACCCAGACTCATAAGATGGGTGTTGCTTCTGCAAGAGTTTGATATAGAAATAAGAGACAGAAAAGGGACAGAGAATCAAGTAGCTGATCACCTGTCCCGGATAGAACCAGTAGCAGGAGCGTCCCTCCTTCCTACTGAGATCTCTGAAACCTTTCTGGATGAGCAATTGTTTGCTATTCAAGAAGCTCTGTGGTTTGCAAATATTGCAAACTATAAGGCTCAGTAATGTCAAGCTATTGACAGTAAAGGAGCGCTTATTGGGAGGCAACCCAATCTTATTTATCTATGTTAATTAATTTTTCATTTCATTTTCCATTGTTATTTTATGTTTTCTTTAGGTTGATAATCATGTGGAGTCATAAAAATAGTTGCAGAATTAAAGCATAATCAAAAATAGCATCAAAAATAGCACACCCTGGAGGACAGACTTATTGGCTTTTAAACGCCAGTAAGAGTAGCAGAATAGGCATTAAACGCCTAGCTTGGCACCATTCTTGGCGTTTAACGCCAGAAAGAAGCAACAAGCTGGCGTTTAACGCCAGAACAGAGCACCATGTTGGTGTTAAATGCCAGAAAGGGAAGAAAAGTTGGCGTTAAACGCCAGAAACAGGCTGCAACCTGGCATTTAACGCCAGAATTGCACTCTAAGGGCATTTTGCACACCTAAATAGAGCAAGGATGAGAAGTCCTTGACTCCTCAGGATTTGTGGACCCCACAGGATCCCCACCTACCTCACCATTCAAATTCAAACCATTCGTCTCCCAAACCCACCCATTCACACACCTCCATCTCCTCCACTTCTCCTTCTACTCCCTTCTTTCTTCTTTTGCTCGAGGACGAGCAAACCTTTTAAGTTTGGTGTGGAAAAAAAGCGTTGCTTTTTGTTTCTCCATAACTATTTATGGCACCTAAGGCCAGAGAAACCTTTAGAAAGAGGAAAAGGAAGGCAGTTGCTTCCACCCCCGAGTCATGAGAGATGGAGAGGTTCATCTCAAGGGTCCATAGTTCAGTGGTAGAACATTTGGCTGCAGATCAAAGAGCCATGAGGGAGGAGCAACAAAGGCAAGGAAGAGACATAGAGGAGCTCAAGAGCACCATTGGTTATTCAAGAGGAAGAAGACGCCACCCTCAGTAAGGTGGACCCATTCCTTAATCTCCTTGTCTATTTATTTTTCTGTTTTTGGTTTTGAGCTTTATGTTTGACTATGTTTTGTGTCTAGTGTCTATGCCTTAAAGTTATGAATGTCCCATAAATCCTTCACCTTTCTTAAATGAAAAATGTTCCAAATCACAAAAGAACAAGAAGTACATGAATTTCAATTTTTATCTTGAAATTAGTTTAATTATATTGATGTGGTGGCAATACTTTTTGTTTTCTGAATGAATGCTTGAACAATGCATATTTTTAATAGTGGAGTTTATGAATGTTAAATTTGTTGGCTCTTGAAAGAATGATGAAAAAGAGAAATGTTATTGATAATCTGAAAAATCATAAAATTGATTCTTGAAGTAAGAAAAAGAAGTGAATAACAAATCTTTCCAAAAAAAAAAGAGAAAAAGAAAAAAGCAAGTAGAAAAAGCCAATAGCCCTTAAAACCAAAAGGCAGTGGTAAAAAGGATCCAAGGCTTTGAGCATTAATGGATAGGAGGGCCCACAGGAATAAAATCTTGGCCTAAGAGGCTAAACCAAGCTGTCCCTAACCATGTGCTTGTGGCATGAAGGTGTCAAGTGAAGAACTTGAGACTGAGCGGTTAAAGTCATGGTCCAAAGCAAAAAGAGTGTGCTTAAGAGTGCTGGACACCTCTAACTGGGGACTGTAGCAAAGCTGAGTCACAATCTGAAAAGGTTCACCCAGTTATGTGTCTGTAGCATTTATGTATCCGGTGGTAATATTGGAAAACAAAGTGCTTAGGGTCACGGCCAAGACTCATAAAGTAATTGTGTTGAAGAATCAACATACTTAACTAAGATAATCAATAGCAATATCTGAATTCTGAGTTCCTATAGATGCCAATCATTCTGAGCTTCAAAGGATAAAGTGAGATGCCAAAACTGTTCAGAAGCAAAAAGCTACTAGTCCCGCTCATCTAATTGGAACTAAGTTTCATTGATATTTTGGAATTTATAGTATATTCTCTTCTTTTTATCCTATTTGATTTGCAGTTGCTTGGGGACAAGCAACAATTTAAGTTTGATGTTGTGATGAGTGGATAATTTATACGCTTTTTGACACTGTTTTTACATAGTTTTTTAGTTAGTTTTTACTATATTTTTATTATTATTTATGCAAAATTCACATTTTTGGACTTTACTATGAGTTTGTGTGTTTTTCTGTAATTTCAGGTATTTTCTGGCTAAAATTGACGGACCTGAGCAAAAATCTGATTCAATGGCTGAAAAAGGACTGCAGATGCTGTTGGATTCTGACCTCCCTGCACTCAAAATGGATTTTCTGATGCTACAGAAGCCCAATTGGCGCAAAAGTAGGAGTTAAATACCAGGATCAGCCTATGCACGTGAAAGCTTCAATACTCAGCCCAAACACACACCAAGTGTGCCCCGAAAGTGGATTTCTGCACTTTCTATCTTAGTTTCTCATTTTCTGTAAATCTAGGTCACTAGTTGAGTATAAAAACTACTTTTAGAGATTTATTTGGTATCTCATGACATTTTACAACAGAACTTGTATTTTCCACGACATGAGTCTGTAAACCCCATGGTTGGGGGTAAGGAGCTCTGCTGTGTCTCGATGGATTAATGCAATTACTACTGTTTTCCATTCAATCATGCTTGTTTCTATTCTAAGATATCCACTCGCACTTCAACATGATGAATGTGATGATCCGTGAAAGTCATCACCATTCTCAACCTATGAACGCGTGCCTGACAACCACTTCCGTTATACTTTAGATTGAGTGTGTATCTATTTGATTCCTGGATCATGCGTTTGATTAAGTCTCCTGACAACAGAACATTCAAATCTGTGAGATCAGAGTCTTCGTGGTATAAGCAAGAATCAATTGGCAGCATTCTTGAGATCTAGAAAGTCTAAACCTTGTCTGTGATATTCTGAGTAGGATCTGGGATAGGATGACTGTGACGAGCTTCAAACTTGTGAGTGTTGTGCGTAGTGACAGACGCAAAAGGATCAATGGATCCTATTCCAACATGAGTGAGAACCGACAGATGATTAGCCGTGCTGTGACAGCACATTTAGACCATTTTCACTGAGAGGATGGATGGTAGCCATTGACAACGGTGATCCACTAACATACAACTTGCCATGGAAGGAGCCTTGCGTGCGTGAAGAAGAAGACAGTAGGAAAGCAGAGATTCAGAAGACAGAGTATCTCTAAAACCTCAACATATTCTCCATTACTACATAACAAGTATTATTTACTTTATGTTATTTACTCTTCATAAACCCAACCATTTTTTATTACTAATTTCCTGACTAAGAGTTACAAAATAACCATATCTTGCTTCAAGCCAACAATCTCCGTGGGATCGACCTTACTCACGTAAGGTATTACTTGGATGACCCAGTGCACTTGCTGGTTAGTGGTACGAGTTGTGAAAAGTGTGATTTACAATTTCGTGCACCATCCATGAAGGGCAGGGGAAAGTGGTCTTTCCAGGTGGCTTCATTAAGTTTCTGGTAGTCAATGCACATACGCCATCTGGTCACTGTCCTTGTGGGTATCAATTCATTCTTCTCATTTGACACAACAGTGATCCCTCTCTTCTTTAGGACTACTTGCACCGGGTTTACCTAAGGGCTGTCTGAGATGGGGTAGATCACCCCTGCTTGCCATAATTTCAACACTTCTTTTTGAACCACTTCATTCATAGTTGGGTTCAGCCTCCTTTGTTGTTGCCTTGATGGTTTGGCATCTTCTTCAAGTAGAATTTTGTGCATGCACATTAAAGGACTGATCCCTTTTAAATCTGCAAGTGTCCAACCTATGGCATCCTTGTGTTTTCTCAGCACTTGGATAAGCTCCTCTTCTTGCTCCTCACTCAGACTTAAATTTATGATTACTGGGTGAGTGTTGTTGGCACCCAAATATGCATATTTCAAGCTGGGTGGTAAGGTTTTCAATTCTAGTTTTGGTGCCTCTACATCTCGGTTATCTGTGGTAGTTGGCATGATTGAATTCTTCCTAGTTTCTTGTGGTAGTTCTCCATTTGATGTTGGTTGTTCCAGCTCCATAGTTCCTTCACATTGTTCTTCTTCCAAAACCCCTTGAACTATCTGTTCCATGGTGTCTACCATCATGCATTCTCGCATGGATTCTTTGGGGTAACTCGTTGTTTTAAAGACGTTGAAGACCATCTTCTTTTCATGCAATCTCAAGACTAGTTCCCCTTTTTGCACATCAATAATGACTCCAGCGGTAGCTAAGAATGGTCTTCCTAGGATGACTGATGTGTTAGTCTCTTCTTCTATTTCTAGCACAAAAAAATCAGCTGGGAAAATGAATTCCCCTACTTTTACTAACAAGTCTTCCACCACCCCAAGTGGAAACTTAAATGTTCTATCAGCCAATTAGAGTACCATTCTTGTTGGCTTGGCTTCCTCAATCTTCATCCTTCTCATCATGGTTGAGGACATGAGATTTATGCTAGCTCCCAAGTCACACAAGGCTTTCTTAATAGTGATATCCCCTATGATTCAAGGATTTGGAATCTCCCTGGGTCTTTCATCTTCTGAGATAGCTTCTTTTGTATGATGGTGCTACATTCCTCAGTTAGTACTATGGTCTCCTTTGCATCCCAATTCCTTTTTCTTGTTATAAGCACTTTCAAGAATTTGGCATAGAGTGGCATTTGCTCCAATGCCTCAGGAAATGGTATGTTGATTTGGAGCTTCATGAAGAACTCTAGGAACTTAGAGAATTGGCCATCCTTCCAATCTTTTCCCAGCCTTTGTGGGTATGGTGCCTTTGGCACACCGGGCTTCAGGACTGGTTTTGGTGAAGATGGAGCAGGAGTCTCTTCTTCATTCTTGTTCTTATGATTTTCTGCAACTTCTTCTTCATGGTTGCTGATAAACCCTAATTTTGTGGTTTATCTTGTGCTTAATTTGGGAGATTTTATCACCTTTTCCCACATTTATTCAATAAAATAGCATGGTTTTGCAATTCTCCCTTGATTTGTGCTTAAATGTGAAAACATATTTTTTTAGGCCTTAAAATAGCTAAATTTAACTCACTTTAATTTCATTCGATGCCTTGATATGTTTGTTAAGTAGTTTCAGGTTTAAAAGGCAAAGATTGGATTGAAGGAATGAAGAAAAAGCATGCAAAGTGGGAGAACTCATGAAGAAATGAAGGAACCGTAAAGCTGTCAAGCCTGACCTCTTCGCACTCAATCGACCATAACTTGAGCTACAGAGGTCCAAATGAGACGGTTCTAATTGCGTTGGAAAGCAAACATCCGGGGCTTCAAAATGATATAAAATTTTTCATAGCTAACTGAGGTTTAGGGGCGCGCACGCACCATGTATGCGTGCACGCCGATGGACCACGTGGTTCACTAAAGTAAAATCGTGGCCAGTGATTTTGCAGCTCATTTTGGGCCCAATCCAACTCATTTCTGATGCTATTTCATGCAGAATTCAAGCTTGGGCAAGGGAGGAGCAATTGTTTTCGTAGTATAGCATCATGTAGGTTAGTTTCTAGAGAGGGAAGCTCCCTCTTCTCTCTAGAATTAGGTTAGGTTAATCTCTACTAGATCTAGGTTCAATCTCATCTTTTCATCTTGTTTCCTTTATGATTTCATGCTTCTACACTTTCATTCTCTTAGTTTGTGATGTTAATTTTGCTTTATTGCTTCTTTTATGTTCATGGAGTCATGTTGGATTTGGATCTCTTTAATGCAATTTAATGTTTGATATTCTTTTAATTGTTGAATTGAGTTGTGATTTACTTTCCTTGCAATTGGTAATTGTTAGTTTTTACTATTTCTTGCACATTTACCATGCTTTCCATTTGTACCCACCAAGTGTTTGACGAAATGCTTGGTTGGGCTTTAGAGTAGATTTTGAGCATTCTTGGCTTGGGAAGAGTAATTGGGCAATCTTGAGTCATTAATATCCAATTTAGATTGGTGATCTAGAGTTGTTAGTTAATATGATTTTCATTGACTCTAATCTCTTGCTAATTTCATTAGTAAGTTGATTAGGACATTTGGATTGAGGTTAACTAGTCTTGTTTGACTTTCTCTAATGGAAGATGACTTACACCTTCTTCCAACATTGGGGATGACGAAATAAGATAAATTCTTGTTAATTATTGTTATGATTAATGACTAGGATAGAAAGCCTATGATCTCAATTCTTGCCATGAATGTCTCTCTTTATTAATTGCCTTCTTTAATTGCTCTCTTTACTTTTTTTGTCATTTATTTTATTGCCCCTTTTATCAACCAACTCCTCTTTATTCTTCATAGCCAATAATTGACCATTTCATTGCAATTCCTTGTGAGACGACCCGGAGTCTAAATACTTCGGTTAATTTTCATTGGGGTTTGTTATTTGTGACAACCAATATTTTTGATGTGGGAATTGTTTGTTGGTTTAGAACTATGCTTGCAACGAGAATTCATTATTGTGAAATTCTAAACCATCGAGCAAATCTCATCTATCAGTTGCCTTTGCTTGATGTTCCTTCTTCCACAACTTTCCCACTTCTAAGTGTAATCGCCTTGCATTCACCTCTTGGGTTGGCCATGGTATCACCGGAAAATGTGTGTGTGGACATTGGAATCTGCTTGGATAAGATCCCCACTTATGCTTCCAGCTTTGAGATTGCTGCGCCTTGATTTTTCATATTTGACCTGTATTCCTCTTGATTGGCGTCTATCCTTCTATCAGTCTGTGCTTGTCTCTCCATAAGGGTGGAGACTTCTCCTGCAAGCTGTGATGATAGCTGTGCTATTGCAGCTTCCATCCTCTCAAAGTTGCTCTTGATTTTACATGGTTGCATAGTTGAGGGTGGTGTGTCTTGATGATGGTTGTTGTGTGTTGGTTGGTTGACAGGGTATGATGTGTTTTGTGAATTATGGTAAGGTCTATAGTTGCCTGTTTGATGGTTGGGGTTGTGAGAGTGATAAACCCATATTTTATGATATATATTGTGCCCAATTCAAGAGATTTATTCAATCCTTCACCCACTTATTCATGTAAATTGCATGGTTTTACTTTTTCTTCCTTATTATATGATATATGTGAAATACATGCTTCCTATGCTTTGAAATTATTTATTTTAATTACCTATTATTACCATTCGATGCCGTGATTTGTGTGTTGAGAAGTTTCAGATCTTCTAAGGCAGGAATGACTTAAAGGATGGAAAGGAAACATACAAAAATGGAAGGAAAGCACAAAATGGAGTTTTTGAAGAAACTGGCAGCGACGCGAACGCGTGGAGGACGCGGCCGCATGCACAGTGCGAAAAGACAGCGACGCAAATGCATGACTGACACGGACGCGTGCCTTAAGCAGAACACAGATGATGTTGATGCATGACCGAAGCGAACGCGTGACAAGGAAAACTCCAGATGACGCGACCGCGTGACCCACGCGGATGCGTGACAGACACCACGCACCAGAAATTACAGAAAATGCTCCAGCAATTTCTGAAGCCCTTTTTGGCCCAGATCCAATTCCAGAAGGCACAGATTAGAGGTTATAAAATGGGAGAATGCATCCATTCAAAGGGAGATCTCCAATTATTCACTCTTCACAGTGTAGATGTAGTTTTTAGAGAGAGAGGTTCTGTCCTCTCTCTTAGGTTTTAGGATTAGGATTTCTTATTATTTCAAGTTGGTATTCCAACTCTTTATCAGGTTCAATATTCCCTTTTTAATTACTTTGTCAATTTAATTTATGAACTCTTCCATGTTATATATGGTTCTCTTAATTAATGTTATTTGAGGTATTTCAGTTTATGATTGCTTTCTTTTATTTATGTTACTGTTGCTTCCAATCTGAAGACATTTTTATTCGAGTAAGTTTACTTTTTCCCTTTTGGTTTTGGTTGATTAATTGGCAACTCTTGAGTTATCAAACTCAACGTGATTGATAATTGTTGTCTTTGCTAATTGAATTGAACTTCAATAAACTCCAGTCCTTTCTTAGGAATTGACTAGGACCTGAGGATCAAACTAATTAGTCACTTGACCTTCCTTTACTTTAGTAAAGGCTAACTAAGTGGGATTAAAACTTAATTCTCATCACCATTGATAAGGATAACTAGGATAGGACTTCCAAATTTCTCATACCTTGCCAAGAGTTTATTTTACAGTTATTTATTTATTTTACTTGTCATTTAAATTACTTGTTCCTTACTTTCAAAACCCCAATTTACAAAACTCATAACCAATAATAAGAACATACCTCCCTGCAATTCCTTGAGAAGACGACCCGAGGTTTAAATACTTCGGTTATCAATTTATTTAGGGATTTGTTACGTGTGACAACCAAAACGTTTGTAAGAAAGGACTTTTGTTGGTTTAGAAGCTATACTTGCAACGAGAATTTATTCTGAATTCTAGACCACGCAAAAGTACCTCTCTTCAAAATGGCACCGTTGCCGGGGAACTGCAATTGTGTGGCTTATTATTGGTTATTGTAAATATTTTTCTTTTATTTGTTTAATTATTTTTGTTTTTCCTTTTTACCTCTTTTAGCTACTATGAATTCTCACCCCTCTCGCTTTGAGTTTGGTTCTAATATTGTTAAAGGGAACAAAAGTTATAGCAAGAACATGCATCAAGGTCAGAGAAATCAAAGATGGATGGAGCCAAGAGGATTTGATCAACCCTTTAGGCAACAACACCCTCCTAGATATCATGGACAAAGACCATTCTACAATGCATACCAAGCTAATAGATATGGTGGACAACCTTGTAACTACCAACAAGCCCTACCCTGTGCCTATAGACCATCCTCTCAACATAACTTTGAACCACCACACTCACAAGCTCCTTTTCACCATTCACTACCATACGATTATTATTTACCCCAATTCCAATCCAATTACTCCCAAACACCACCACTTCCCTATGTACCGTGTCCAAATCCATCACCTCGAGAATCACAGGCTCGTGATAAACCCCGATTTTGTGGTTTATCTTGTGCTTATTTTGGGGGATTTTATCACCTTTTCTCACATTTATTCAATGAAATAGCATGGTTTTGCAATTCTCCCTTGATTTGTGCTTAAATGTGAAAACATGCTTTTTATGCCCTTAAATTGGTGATTTTAATCCACTTTGATTCCATTCGATGTCTTGATGTGTTTGTTGAGTGATTTCAGGTTCATAAGGCAAGTATTGGATGGAAGAAGTGAGGAGAAAAGCATGCAAAGTGGGAGAACTCATGAAGAAATGAAGGAACCGTAAAGCTGTCAAGTCCGACCTCTTCGTACTCAAACGACCATAACTTGAGCTACAGAGATTCAAATGAGGCGGTTCTAGTTGCGTTGGAAAGCTAACATCTGGGGCTTCGAAATGATATAAATTTTGTCATATGTTGCTTTGCGTTCAGGGGCGCGCACGTGCCGATGTTGTCAGTGGCCCACTTTATTGAAATCGCCCCCAGCGATTTTGCACCTCATTTTGGGCCCAATCCAACCCATTTCTGATGCTATTGAACCCAAGGATTGAAGGGGGAATGAACCAAGTAGTCATAGTTTAGTTTTTCATCATGTTTTAGGCTAGAATTCTAGAGAGAGAGTCTCTCTCCTCTCTCTAGATTTAGGATAGAAATTAGGGTACAATTAGGTTAATCACTCTCAATTTCATCTTTCAATTATTGTTTTGATTCAGTTTTCTCTTTTAATTTCTTGTTGTTACACCTTTGTTCTTCTAGTTCTTGTTGTTAATTTCCCTATTTTTCCATTTTTATGTTGATGAATCATTCTTGGATCTTAATTTTTCTTTAATGCAATTTTATGTTTCCATGCTCTTTTATCTTGATCTTGATTGCTATTGTTGATTTCTTGCTTATGTTGGTTATGGTTTCCTTTAATTCTTGCATTTGATGATGTTTACTTTTCTTGCACACTAAGTGTTTGTTAAAATGTTTCCTCTAGTTTTTGAGTAGTTCTCTTGACTCTTGGCCTAGGCTAAGGGAATTGAGTGACTTTGAGTCATTAGGTCTCATTGAATTGGTGATTTGAGAACCCTTGGTGATCAATTTGATACTCATTGACGCCAACCCACTACTAATCTAATTAGTAGGTAGGTTGGGACTTATGGATTGATGTGATCAAAGCCATTTGACGTACTTCAAGTCTAGGAGTAGATATTACGTACTTAAGACTTTTGGAAGTAGACTTAATGAGCTTGGCCTCTCATAATTATCAATATTTGGTATGTAGACAAGGATGGTGATCTCAATTACCTATGTCTAGCCAAGAGTTCTTTTCCATTTATTTTGCTAGTTCATTGTTCATTTACTTTTCTTGCCATTTACTTTTCTTGCCCTTTTACAAACAAACCCCCTTGATCCCCATAGCCAATAATTGAGCATTTCATTGCAATTCCTTGTGAGACGACCCGGAGTCTTAATACTTCGGTTAATTCTTATTGGGGATTGTTAATTGTGACAACCTAAAATTTAATTTGATGCGAGAGTTGTTTGTTGGTTTGGAGCTATACTTGCAACGTAAATATTTTGTGAAATTCCTTACCCACAACAATTTTTGTGTCAAATTAATGGCGCCGTTGCCGGGGAGTTGCAATGGTGTTGTGTTATTGGTTATTGTATATATGTGAATAGTGTGAATATTTTTTTTTCTTTATTTGCTAGTTTTTGTTAGTTTTATTTTGCTTTTCCGCTATGAATTCTCACCTTGGCTATGAGTTTGGTTCTAATCATGTTGTAGGAAATGTGAACTTCAATGATGACACTCATTATGGATGGAACCAACAAAGATGGGAGGAGCCTCAAGGAATTGATCACTCTTATTGGCAACAACCTCCGGATTCTTATGGGTATAACTCTCATCCTAATGCATATCAATCTAATGGATATGGTGACCCTTATTATGATTGTCAACAACCACCACCATATGCCTATGAACCACCTCCTCAACATAATTTTGAACCACCTTACTCACAAGCCCCTTTTCACTAACCACCTCCATATGACCCCAACCCATACCCACCATACCAACCACCATGTGAACCATATGAACCATATGAAGAACCACCCCAATTCCACCACCAATACCCTCAAGAACCACCACCTCACTACCCTTACCAAGATGAATCACCTCCCATGTATGATAACTTTCAACCACATAATGAATTTCCCTTTCCACCACAACCCTCCAAGGAAGAACACCCACATCCATCCATCCAAGAGTCAATGGATTGTCTCAAGGAAGAAATGGATCGGCTTCAAGCAATAATCCATCAAAAGGAGCAAGAGGAAGCCCAAAGGAGGAATTATGAAGCTATTGAGGCTAACCTTGCCAAAATTAAAGCCAACTTGGACTCATGGGACTCATGCAATTAGCAAAGCATCTCCACGGATGAATGTGAGAAATCAACCGAAGGAAGGAGCATGAAGGAGATTTTAGAATCTCAACATGAGGACAAGGAGATGGGGTATGTCTTGCAACAAGTGGAGAGTGAAGAGATTGTTAATGAAGAAGAAGTGGTTGAAGAGCTAGGCAAAGTTGAACAAGAGGTGGATTCCAAGTTTGAGAACACTTCCACACCAAGTGATGTTGATGATGATTTTGTTGAAGTTGTTAAACCTTCTTCCGTTGAGCTTGAATTTGGTGTTGAGGAGGATAATGCGCAACCTCCTAAGCATATAATAAATGATGAAGAATTGGAAGAAGGTGAGCAAATATCAAATTCTCCTCTTAAAGATGAGCCCACACCAACACATGATCCTTTGGTATTTGAAGAATCTTCTCCTCTTGAAATTGAGGTGGATGTTAAGACAAGTTCCACATTACCTCTAAGTCATGATATGAAGAATAGAGAAGAGCTAGAAGAGGTTGGTGAGGAAGTAATTGAACATGAAGAGCCTTGTCAAGAGGTGAACATGGAAGAAGCTTGCCAAGAGGTGGAGGTATTCAAAGAAAAGCACAAGGGAATGGAACTTACAAGACCATTGGAGACGTCCCTTCCTAAGTCACCATCCAACACAACATTCAAGTGGGTAAAACTCTTATCCCTAAGCTTTAATTTCTCACTTGAATATGGTTTGCTTGAGACGGATGGGCAACTTAAAGCTCTTTGTGGGGTTAAGAGCAAAATAAAATTGAGTAGTGGGTGGAAATGCCAATCAAGGTTCTTTATGGTTGGAAATTCAAAGTTCAAGTGCAATGATTGGTATAATTCTCAACTAAAAGGGTCTAGGAAGATGCTTTGGTGTTCACTTGAGAATTCGGATCACTTCTCACCCAATTGGAATTGTGATGATCAACTTGAAGATGGGTGTAGAAACAAGATTTGGGATCCGGGAATAGATGAAAATCAATTTTGGAAGCCCTTAGCTTGTATAGAACTTCATCAAAGCTTGGTGCCATTAGTTTTGAATTTTGGAGCTTACTTGAAGTCCAAGCATTGGTGGAGGTATCAAGATGAGTACAAGCACAAGCCACCATAACAAGGAGCTTCCCAAATGTCCAACTTAAGGACTTAAACTAAAAGTGCTAGGTGGGAGACACCCCACCATGGTAAACTCTTTCCACTCTCTTTTAGATTTGGTTAATAAGTGATTGGAGTTGCCATTGTAGGTAGTTCTTCTTATTTTCTATACTCCTATGCATTTTTCTTTTTTTGATAGGTTGTTTGTTACATTCATGCTTTGATTAGAATAGTTGTTGTTAGGTTACATTTTGCTTGTAGTATAAGTTTTGTTTCTAGTGTATTTGAAAATTTTTCAAAAACCAAAAAGATTTGTTGTTAAATTTGATTTTTGATTGCTTTAGAATGTTTATAGATTAGGAGAGTATTAAATTCTGTTTTTGTGCTTCTTTGAAAAAAAAAAAATGGGAATCGGCGCCCAAGCGCGCAGTGCGCGCGCGCGCGAGTGGTGCATATCACACTCCTGGTACAAAAACTAGAGAGTTGTGCCCACTTTATGCCTACTTTGTGCCGGGCGATCCGCGCGTAAGCACGCATGGCGCGCGCGCGCCAATTGTCCCTGTCGCATCCGCGCCCAAGCACGCATGGCGCGCGCGCGGATTGTACCTGCTGCATCCGTGCTTAAGCACGCATGGCGCATATGCACGGATTTGCACCCTGTTTTCCTCCTTTCTCTTTTCTCCTTCTTTTTTCTTCTCTTCTTCTTTCTTTCTATTTTTTTCTTCTTTTTCTTTTTCTTCCTCTCTTAAAATTTTTTTTTAAAAACAAAAAATTTAAAATTTAAAAATTTAAAAAAAATAAAAAAATATATATATAAATAAAATAAAATAAAAAATTAAAAAAAAATTTTTTTTTCTTTCTCTTCTCTTCCAATTTCTTTTATTGCATTTGCTTACTTTCAATTATTGTATTTTAATTTTGTTTTTATAGCTTGCTCTTATTTTATTTTCTAAGTTTCTTATTTTAATAATGGTGTTGAATTTTCTTACTCAATTGTTGAGAATTTCTTGGTTAATCTTGGTGCTACTTAACTTGTTTGATATTGTTGGGTGATGAAATTTCTAATTCAATGCTTAACCCTTGATGATCCTTGTATCCTTTGTGCATTGATATGAGCTTGCATGTTTTTCATAACCCACTATTTCTTGTTTAAGCTTGATGCAACATGCTCTTCATGTCATTTGCCTATGCTTTATCTTGTTCTTGCATCAAGTATTAGTTAATATGCCTTTGCTTGAATTACTTTCTCACTCACATGTTGTAGCTACCATGTAGTAGAGAACCATGCTCTTATTTGGCATTAGCCCCCGCCTATGCTCTATTGCTTTGATATCTTTGTTGTAGGCTTAATTTCCTTTCTTTCTCTTTCCTTTTAGGTTGGCCACCAAGAAGGAAAGGGATGGAAAAGCGTCTAAATGGGGCAACAAACAAGTCCACCCGCACAACCTTTTGAAAGAGCTCATCAATTGTAGCAACCCGTCCACCTTGCTCTTCTTTGCATGCACCGAGGACGGTGCAAATTTCTAAGTGTGGGGAGGTCGTCCGACCGACCTCCATGGGTAACCATTTTCTTTTTTCAACACCAATTTTTTAATTTTTGTCTTTGTTAGATTAGTTGTTGTATTGCATGATAGGTTGCATGTTAGTTAGAATTTGTATATATTCTATCATTTCTTTTTATGTTAGGACTACTTGGTTAGGGTGATGATTTCTTTCCCAAGAAAAATTATTTTTAGGGCACCCTACCAATTTGAAAAATTTTTTTTATTGAACTTGCTTGAAAGAATTTATTTTGGAACATGGTTTTTGAGCTAAGAACACAAGCATGTGAGTTTTGAGCCTAATTGTGTGGTTACATCTTATAACCACTTATTTTCATTCTTGTGTGCATTATTCTCCCTCTATGATTGTAATCTTTGATTTGTTTGATTCTTTATGTCCATTATTCCATGTATACATGCATTTATATGATTGAGGCCATCATTTCATATAGCTCACTTAGCCAAATAGCCTACCTTTCATCAACCATTGTTAGCCAAATTTGAGCCTATTTAATCCCTTTTGTTCTTAATATTAGCACATCACTACCCTTAAGTGAAAAACAATAAATGTCCTTAATTTAGATCTTTGATTAGCTTAGGCTAGTGAGAGTGTGTATCATTTGGGTATGGAAAACTTGAGACATTGGTTGAGGTAAAAGTGTATTTTGTATTTTTGTTAAAAATATTGGGAATTGGGTACATATTCATGCACTATATGTAAAACCATATGCATTGGTACGTTTGTATATACTTAAAAAAAATGTGTATAGAAAAAAAAAAGATATAAAAAAATATAATAATAAAGAAAAAAACAATAGAAAAAAAAAAGAAAAAGAAATAAAAAGGGACAACAATGCCCCAAAGTAAAGTTCAATAAAATCAATGCATATAGAATGTGAATTAAAGAGAATGCATGAGTATGTGAAAAAGTGGGAATCATGGGTAGCTAGGTTGTGTATTAGAATTGCATAGGTTGTTATATGTGTTTAGTGAGAGCTTAGGCTAATCAAAGATACAAATTTCAAGCTCACTTGACCATATGCATCCCTACCTTGACCCTAGCCCCATTACAACCTATGAATAAGTCCTCATGATGAATGTATGCATGCATTGAATAATTGTTGATTGTTAGATGAAAAATAAATCTTAGAAAGCATGAGTAGAAGAGAATTGAGTGAATCGACCCTATACACTTGAGCGACTAGAGCGGATACATTTTCGGTGAGGGTTCGATGCTTAATTCCTTGTTCCTGGCTTTCATGAGCTTTCTTCTTGCAAGTCTATTTGAACTTCATTTTGATATTTGAATTGGTAGAGTTTGTGAGTCGTCATATGACCTTTTCCCTACTTACTTATATATTTTCTTGGGGAATGATTTACTTTTAACCAAGTAGGTAGAATCATTTTGCATTTAGTTGCATGCATGTAGATAGGTTTATATAGTTTATTTGCATTGAATAAATGTTCATACCCTTTTCTTGTCCTTCTTTATTCTTAGCATGAGGACATGCTTGGTTTAAGTGTGGGGAGATTTGATAAACCCTGATTTTGTGGTTTATCTTGTGCTTATTTTGGGGGATTTTATCACCTTTTCTCACATTTATTCAATGAAATAGCATGGTTTTGCAATTCTCCCTTGATTTGTGCTTAAATGTGAAAACATGCTTTTTAGGCCCTTAAATTGGTGATTTTAATCCACTTTGATTCCATTCGATGTCTTGATGTGTTTGTTGAGTGATTTCAGGTTCATAAGGCAAGTATTGGATGGAAGAAGTGAGGAGAAAAGCATGCAAAGTGGGAGAACTCATGAAGAAATGAAGGAACCGTAAAGCTGTCAAGTCCGACCTCTTCGCACTCAAACGACCATAACTTGAGCTACAGAGGTCCAAATGAGGCGGTTCCAGTTGCGTTGGAAAGCTAACATCCGGGGCTTCGAAATGATATAAATTTTGCCATATGTTGCTTTGCGTTCAGGGGCGCGCACGCGCACTTTGTGCGCACGCGCCGATGCTGTCCGTGGCCCACTTTATTGAAATCGCCCCTAGCGATTTTGCACCTCATTTTGGGCCCAATCCAACCCATTTCTGATGCTATTGAACCCAAGGATTGAAGGGAAAATGAACCAAGTAGTCATAGTTTAGTTTTTCATCATGTTTTAGGGTAGAATTCTAGAGAGAGAAGCTCTCTCCTCTCTCTAGATTTTAGGGTAGTTTTAGTTAATTCTTCTTGGATCCAAGTTTTAATTCTTGTTTTGATTTAGTTCTCCCTTTTAATTTCTTGTTATTACATCTCTATTCTTCTAGTTTTACTTGTCATTTCTTTTATTTTGTTGCTTTTATGTTTATAAACAATTGTTGGATCTTAATTTTCTTTAATGCAATTTTAAGTTTCCATGTTCTTTTATTGTTGATTTGAGTTGTGATCTTGTTTTCTTGCAATTGGTAGTTGGTAGATTTTACTATTCTTGCTCATTTACTAATCTTTCCATGTATGCCTTCCAAGTGTTTGATAAAATGCTTGGTTGGATTTTAGAGTAGATTTTTGAGCATTCTTGGCTTGGAGAGAGTAATTAGGCAATCTTGAGTCATGAAAACCCAACTCATGTTGGTGATCTAGAGTTGTTAGCTAATATTGTTTCCATTGACGCTAATCTTTTGCTAATTTAATTAGTGAGTTGATTAGGACTTTTGGAATATTGTTTCCATTGACGCTAATCTTTTGCTAATTAAATTAGTGAGTTGATTAGGACTTTTGGATTGAGATTAGCTAGTCTTGTTAGACTTTCTCTCATAGAAGATAATATGATACCTTCTTCCAATGTTGGAGATGACGTAATAAGATAAATTTTTGTTATTATTGTGGTATGATTGATTAATCTTGTTTGACATTCTCCCTATTTGTTGGAGTTAACTAAATAAGATGAATTAATCATTGCATGACTAGGATAGAAAGCCTATGATCTCAATCTTTGCCATGAATGTCTCTTTTTATTACTTGCTTTCTTTAGTTACTTGCTCATTTTACTTTATTGTCATTTAATTTCTTGCCCTCTTATCAAATCAAAACCCCCCTTGATCTTCATACCCAATAATTGAACACTTCATTTTAATTCCTCGTGAGACGACCCGGAGTCCAAAATACTCCGGTTATTTCTTATTTGGGGTTTGTTACTTGTGACAACCAAAATTTTTGTATGAAAGGATTCTTGATTGGTTTGGAAACTATACTTCACAATGAGACTCCATTAGATAAATTCTAAACCGTCGAGAGTTCATTCATCAGCTCGCCTCAAGAAAACAGTAGATCAACTTCATACAACCCTTCATCAGCTGGAGCAAGGAATACATCAATTGTCTTCCAGACGTTTAGACACTCAAGGAACTCCAATAGCTTTATATGGAGAATCTAATGACGAACGTAGCATGAAGGAGACACTAGAAACCCCAAAGAGCAGTAATGAGCATAACTTTGTTCTGGAACGATTGGAGGAAGCTCAAATTACCCAAGAAGAAGAAATACTGATTGAAGATTTAGGAGATGCTGAACCTCCATGGGAATCCAGAATTGTGAAAAATTCCGTCAAGGACGTTACAATTAATGCAAAGGAGGATAGTGCACAACCCCCAAAGCAGGTGTTTCATGAAGAACTAGACGGAATAACCCAAGACGCACGTTTCCTTGATGATCATTGTCTCAAGTCAAGTTCTCCTAGTAATGAACTTGCATCCGCAAGTGAATTCTCTGAGATTGAAGAACCTTATCCAAGTGAATACGAAGATGATGTCGAGGTAGATTTTTCTCAACTTCCAACTTATGACTTGAGTGATGCGGAAGATGTCGAAGACTTTGATCAAGACGTGGTTGCATTTGCAGAATTTTTCAAAGAAATGGAGGAATTCACAGAAGATTACAAGGGAGTAGAACTTACAGAACCACTGGAAACACCTATCCCAAGGCCATTACCAACCAATACAAGCTTCAAGTGGGTACAATCCTTAACCTTTAACTTTATTTTTCCACTTGAATATGGCTTGCTTGAAACAGATGGCCAGCTTAGAGCTCTCTGCGGCATTAAGAGTAAGAGGGAAATGGCTCGTACTCAGAGCTGGTGCACAAGGTTCAATAAGGTTCCACGCTTCAACTCGAAGTGCCCGGATTGGTATCATGTTCAATCGAATGAATCTCGGAAAACGTTTGGTCTTCTTGGTGAGAATCTAATTTCTAAACTACCCGGATGGAGAAATATAGACCAAGACGAAGGCAGATTTAAAAGCAAAGTTTGGGATCCTGGAAAATATTCTGATATTCGTCATCTTGGGAGCCTGAAAACCTATTTGAAGCTACTCAAAGGGGATTTAAAAAGCTCAAGGGGGGATTTAAAAAGCTAGTAATGTGGTTTATAGAACAAGAGGGGATTTAAAAAGCTCAAGGGGGCTAACAAGGGTGATGTAAAAGGTAGGCTAATTTGGGATAAGTGAGCAAATATTTCAAGCAATGGCCTCAATCATCTCTTAGTATGTATCTATATTCTATATTGGACATATAGATTAAAACAAAGCAAAGAACATCAGAATAAAAAAGAAGGGCAAAACACACAGGAATAAAAATTATGGTTTGAATGTAACCATACAATTAAGCTCAAAACTCACAGGCTGTGTGTTCTCTAGCTCATATATCAGTTATACATGTCATGCAAGTAGAAATTAAGGGTTCCCATTATTCTCAATGTAAAATTTCTTGGGTGGCTTTAAAGTTTTAGTGTTCCTCCTTGATGAAATGTTGTTAACTAACTATCATGTTATGTTCTATATACAAGGTGTGGATTGTTTTGATTATGTTAAAGTTTCTAGTTTACTTCCTTTTTATTTTCAATTTAAACCAAACTATCATATGCTAAAAGGGTAAACTATACTAATTAATCCACATATTCTATAACTAACAAGTTAGAATTGCAACTAAACTAAATGGCTAGAATATGAACTAAGGTGCAAAATGCAGAAATAAAGGTAAAAACACATGAAAAGAACAATGTATAAGTACTGAAAGATAAAAAAATAAAAATAAAGATAAAAATACAGAAAAATAACCAAAATAAAATAAAGGAGTCTATAGTGGTTCACCAAAAAAATACGCCAGAGATGGCGACCTCCCCACACTTAAAATAAAGCATCGTCCTCGATGCTCACTCAAGCCGGGTGTGAAGGAGTGTCATCATTGGAAGGATGGGCTGCTGGAGTCTCGGTAGTGGCCTGAGAATAAAAGAGGGGCAGTAGAATTAAGTATGCATTAAGATAAAAAGGAGCACAAAGTGGCAAAGGAGCAGTAGAATTATGAAATGAGTTGAATAATTGTGCATTTTGGATTGTTTCGGAGTTAAAAAGCTGAGATGAGAAATTACAATCCAAAATATGTTATAAGTAAAATATCTGTTAACTAGGAAAAACAATAATCATGCCATGAAGTAAAAAGTTGAAGGAGTTAGTTAAAAAGCAAAGAGGTAAGTTTAGAAAGTTAAAAGTGGTTAAATTTGAAAAAGATGTTAGAAAGTGGAAATCAGTGAGTTAGTAAAAAGAAAGTCAGAGTAAGTGGCATGATGATTGGTTTCTAAGCAACAAGAATTTCACAATTTTAAGCAACAGACAACTCATATTCAAGCAAGGAAATCAAGTTGTTGATGATTCATATAGATATAGAAATAGCGAAAAAGTGAAATCTAATCAACAATAATGTGATTTATTAACCCGAAAAATAGAGGAATAAGAATGCTGGCCCGTGCATTCATGAATTAGTTTGGGAAGAGCTAAGGAATGCAAAATTGAAAATGGCAGAACCAATATATGAATGAGAATCAAAATGATTTACAGAAAATTGGACAGCATTCCGGCTAAAATTGGATGTTCCCGAGTAATAAACAGCAAGCAGAATAGTTCATATGAATTAAAACAAACTGCAAATAGATATAAATAATATGAACATGAAAGAGCAGTCGCAATAGCAGCATGAACAGTAAGAACATCATATGAACAAAACTAACATCACAGCAACAGCAGAATTGCAAAAATTATAAAACAAGTAGCAAGAACAGCGTAATTAATCAGGCCTAAATCCATTAACCACATCTTAGCTACCTAACCACCTAGAATCCACTACAACATACATCTCTAACTATCCTAAATTTAAACATAAACTGAAAAAAATATGCAAATAACTATGAATGAAAGAAAGGTGGCGTTTGGCGGAACCTGGTAGGCGTATGAACTAAGCTCAGGAACTGAGAGATGGCGGGGATGTGGTTGTGGTGGTGCTGCGGCGGCATAGGATGGTGCAGCGGCAAACCTTGGTGGCGGCAGGGATGGTGTTGTGGTGTTGGGTGAGGGCTGGGGTGCAGGGAGGGGAGGTTAAGGGGGAAAGAAGGGAGGGGGTGGGCGTTGGTGGTGGGAGGCGCGGTGGTGAGGGCGCGGTAGAGGGTGGTGGTCGCGGAGGGGGGCAGTGGTGGTGGAGGGAAGAAGAGAAGAGAAAGAGAAGAAAGAGAGGGAAGGAAGAAGGGGGGTGGCGTTGCGGTCGTGGCTGGGTGGTCGAGGGTGGTGCGGCGGTTGAAGGTGGTTTGGCTGGGAGTGGTGGTGGTTGGCGGGTGGGTTGTAGAGAAGAAAGGAAGAAGAAGGGGAATGGGGGGGCGACGAGTAGGGTTTTGCGTCACTGGGGGTTAGTAAATTTGAATCCACGCGAACGCGTGGGGCACGTGGTCGCGTGGCTAGGGTGGATGGGAAAATAAAACCATGCAATTTACATGAATAAGTGAGTGAAGGATTGAATAAATCACCTAAATTGAGCATAATACATATCATAAAATATGGATTCAATTGATGCTTATCTAACACACTTAATTAACACACTTTTGTGCTTTCTAACCTCTTCAAAATGGCGCTGTTGCCGGGGAACTGCAATCGTGTGCCTTATTATTGATTATTGTAAATATTTTCCTTTTATTTGTTTAATTGTTTTTGTTTTTCCTTTTTACCTCTTTTAGCTACTTTGAATTCTCACCCCTCTCGCTTTGAGTTTGGTTCTAATATTGTTGAAGGGAACGAAAGTTATAGCAGGAACATGCATCAAGGTCAGAGAAATCAAAGATGGATGGAGCCAAGAGGATTTGATCAACCCTTTAGGCAACAACACCGTCCAAGATATCATGGACAAAGACCATTATACAATGCAAACCAAGCTAATAGATATGGTGGAAAACCTTGTAACTACCAACAAGCCCCACCCTGTGCCGATAGACCATCCTCTCAACATAACTTTGAACCACCACACTCACAAGCTCCTTTTCACCATTCACTACCATACAATCCTTATTTACCCCAATTCCAATCCAATTACTCCCAAACAGCACCACTTTCCTATGTACCATGTCCAAATCCATCACCTCGAGAATCACAGGTTCGCCTCAAGGAAACATTAGATCAACTTCACACAACCCTTCATCAGCTGGAGCAAGCAATACATCAATTGTCTTCCAGACGTTTAGACACTCAAGGAACTCCAATAGCTTTTTGTGGAGAATCTAATGACGAACGTAGCATGAAGAAGACGCTAGAAACCCCAGAGGGCAGTAATGAGCATTACTTTGTTCTGGAACAATTGAAGGAAGCTCAAATTACCCAAGAAGAAGAAGTACTGATTGAAGATTTAGGAGATGCTGAACCTCCATGGGAATCCAGAGTTGTAAAGAATTCCGTCAAGGACGTTACAATTGATGCTAAGGAGGATAGTGCACAACCCCCAAAGCAGGTGTTTCATGAAGAACTAGACGGAATAACCCAAGATGCACGTTTCCTTGATGATGATTGCCTCAAGTCAAGTTCTCCTAGTAATGAACTTGCATCCGCAAGTGAATTCTCTGAGATTAAAGAACCTTATCCAAGTGAATACGAAGATGATGTCGAGGTAGATTTTTCTCAACCTCCAACTTATGACTTGAGTGATGCGGAAGATGTCGAAGACTTTGATCAAGACGTGGTTGCATTTGAAGAATTTTGCAAAGAAGTGGAGGAATTCACACAAGATTACAAGGGAGTAGAACTTTCAGAACCATTGGAAACACCTATCCCAAGGCCATTACCACCCAATATAAGCTTCAAGTGGGTACAATCCTTAACCTTTAACTTTATTTTTCCACTTGAATATGGTTTGCTTCAAACAGATGGCCAGCTTAGAGCTCTCTGCGGCTTTAAGAGTAAGAGGGAAATGGCTCTACTCAGAGCTGGTGCACAAGGATCAATAAGGTTCCACGCTTCAACTCGAAGTGCACGGATTGGTATCATGTTCAATCGAATAGATCTCGGAAAATGTTTGGTCTTCTTGGTGAGAATCTAATTTCTAAACCACCTGGATGGAAAAATATAGACCAAGACGAAGGCGGATTTAAAAGCAAAGTTTGGGATCCTGGAAAATATTATCATATTCGTCACCCCAGGAGCCTGAAAACCTGTTTGAAGCTACTCAAAGGCTTTGATGTGTGAAAAACGATCCAACACAAAACTCACCGGTAAGTGGACTGGGTCTTATCAGGTAACAATAACTCACATGAGTGAGGTCGATCCCACAGGGATTGAAGGATTGAGCAATTTTTAGTTTAGTGGTTGATTTAGTCAAGAGAATCAAGTATTGGTTGAGTGGTTTATAATTGACAGAAGCTAAATTGCATGAATTGTAAAGGGAGAGGGAAGAATTGCAGTAAATCTAAAGAGAACATAAAATAAAAGTGCTGAATCTTAAAGAACAAGTAATGTAAATTGCAGAAACTTAGATTGCATGAAATGTAAATGGCTGAATCTTAAAGTGTAAGAAATGTAAATTGCTTGAATTATAAAAGGAATTGGGAATTGGGATTGCAAAATTTAAGCAAGGACAAGTGAATTGCAATTAAACAGAAGAGTAGAAGGTGAATTGAAGTAAAGTAGATCTAAATAGAAAAGTAGAAATGCCAGAGGAATTAAAACAGAAAGTGACTGATGCTTAATTGCAGCAATTTAAAAGAAGGTTGAAGATCTCAGGAGTGGAAGAGACTAGAAAACAAGTCTAGATCTCAAATCCTTCTTTGATCCAACAAGAACAATTGCAAAAGAAAATGAAAAAGTAAATTGCAGAAGAGTATAAGATGAAGCAGTAAACAGAAATTGAAATTCAATTATGCAGAACATTAAAGCAAGAGATCTCAAGGTGAGATTGAAATAGAAGTTCTTCAATTCTTCACCCAAGATCCAAACAAAAAGTAAAGAGTGATCAAGCAAGAACAAGGAAGAAGAGAGATCAATTCTCCTTCCCAATCCTCTAAGATCCAAATTTAAAGTAAAAGCTCAAAATTACAAAAATGGAAATTCTAGGAAGCAAAAATGTAAAAGTTTAAAAATGAAGTAAAAGGTGCATTCTAAATCAAACTAGCTTCTATTTATACACTTTCTATTCTTGGATTTAAGAATTTGGGTGGGCTCTTTAATTTGGTGAAGAGTTGTATTTAATTGGATTTTTAATTAAATTTCCAGCTCAAGTGTTGCTCCCAGGAGGATGCTCTGCTCTTGTGGGGAGCGGAGCATTGTGGCTTGTGTTGGAATCTTGTGCGCACCAAGCTCCCTCTGCCCGTGTCATGTTGCGCAAGTAATGAGGAGTGTGGGAAAGTAGCGCTCTGCTCTTGGAAAGAGCAGAGCATCCCTTGCTTGTGTTGGGCCTTGGCTTGGTCCCTTAAAATATTTCGCGTGCCAAGTCTTGGATATCATCAGGGTAGCGCTCAAGTGGTGCTAAGAGTGCAGCTTCCTTGCTTTGTTAGTGAAGCCTCTGTGTTCGAGACTTGCTGGGAGCATTTTGGCCAATTTTGGCTTATTTTCCTTGCAAGGAGCACTCCTTCCCTCCCTTGGGTCATGGGTTCAAACCTTGTAGCCTTCATTATCAAACTTTTTTCTTGGATGAAGCCCGATAATGCTCTCAAGGGGAGCGGAGCATCATTCTTCCCTCCTTTGTTGTGCCACACTTCTTTGTTGCATTTGCTACATTCTTTTCTTCCTTGGGCCACGCTTCTTAGGCCACGCTTTCTTGTTTTCTTTTTTTCTTCACCTACAAGTAATCAAAACAACAAATCAAAGTATCACCAAATTCACAAGGTTTATAAATCATTTAAAAATCAATTAAATTTAGCTTAAACCTCATGATTTAGTATCAATTAAATAGTGATTGATTGATTCAAAGAAACTATGCAATTCCATTCCAAATTACTTACTTATAATGCAAGAAACTGCATGAAACCTAATAAAACTAAAGAAAAAGACTAGTAAAACTAGGCTAAGATGACTTGTCATCACAACACCAAACTTAAAACTTGCTTGTCCCCAAGCAAGCATTAAAACATAAGAGAAGATAGAATGAAATAGGGAAGTATATATGTCCTTATTAAGCAGATAGTTGAACTAGGTTCATGGGGTTTCAAGCAGATCAAAAGTGGCTCATTTATTACTTGCTGTCAAAACAAACAATGTTTCCTTAAGGGTTCACTAAGGTTGCTGCTACAATGCCTTACATTTTGCTTGTTTGCCTTGTTAATTTTCTTTCTTCTTTCTTTTGTTTAGAGAGCTTATTACTCATTGAAGGCTTGGTGGCAAATGTTGTGGTGGCCTTTGGCTTAATTTCACTCAACATTTCTTCACCACAGACACATGGCTCACTTTGTTTCCTCCTAGGATCATTGATGTCCAGCATCTCTTTGGATAACTAAGTGTTTTGTAGCTAGGTTGCTCTTTATTGTGGACTTTCAGTTGGCAATCCCAAATCAGTTGATCTAAGTGGCCAAGTTTTGAAATACTCCTTAGAACTTACTTGTCCAAGCATATCCTAGTAAAAAAACACCACAGGCATGTGTCCTAGGGTCCAAGCTATTGGTGTCTAGCCTTATTATTTGTTTCTTTGCCACTTTTTTTGCTTTTTCTATTTCTTTTTCTTTCTCTTTTGATTTATTTTCAAGGGATTTTCATTAGTTGAAGGATCATAGCAGCAAACTAGCTTAAGCTTCAAGTAACATGTCATTATGCAGCAATTATTGTATGAGCTATCAATTGAATCAAGCACATACCACCACTAACTTTCATTCTAACTTTTGCAACATTGAACACTTACTTTTCTAAATCAATCATCTCTCTTTTACTCAAACAACATGGGGAACAAAACAAAATTTAAGCAAATGAAGGATGACAATTATTCTGCAGATAACTTTTTAAGCTAAGATTATACAAATAGCTTTCTTTAGCATGTACTTCCACTTGCAACTAAATGATCATTCCAGCCAGACATAAAGAAATTTCTGAATTAAATCATTACACAATAAACAAGGATCAAGTATAAATACAACCTGTTGGGTTGCAGCTTTCCATTCTTCCTTCCGTTTGCTCCTTGTAAGTCATAATGCAAATGTTCCTTGATTTGTTGGCTATTTTCCTGCATACTCCTCAAATGTTGCCGGCTTTTCAACTCCTTTAGGTATCCAATTAATCTACAAAGATTATGTGTGGGCTCTTGGACTTACTTTGGTGTGTGAACACCAAACTTAGTTCCTTGCCAATGTTTCTTGTGCAACAAATTATATGTGAAATCCTTTTCTTTTTCAAAAGCAATAAAACCAAAAACTAGAAAATAGCCGAATAGTTAACTAGTTTATCTAAATGCTTGAAGCTAGCATTATGCAGAAGGCAAGAATATGTTGATGCGCATAAACTTGTTATGCTACGATTTAGGAAATTGCACGATCGGCAAAATTCCTTCCGGCAAGTGCACCGGTTATCGTCAAGTAAAAACTCACAATAGAGTGAGGTCGAATCCCACAAGGATTGGTTGAGTGAGCAATTCGGATTAGAAGTGTGTTCTAGTTGAGCGGAATCAAGATTTAGATGAGACTTGCGGAATGTAAAATTGGCGGGAAACGTAAATGACAAGAAATTTAAATGGCGGAATCTTAAATTGCATGAATTAAAGAGCAGAAGCTAAATTGCTGAAATTAAAAGGGAATGGGGGTGATTGCATGAATTGAGTTGCAGAATGTAAAGAGAAAGTGGAAATCAGAAATGGGAATTCATTGGGTTATAGGAGATATTGAGATCTCCGAATCAAAACATGTTTATCTCTTCCTCAACCAATGCGTTCATTGAACTTTGCTTGGCAATCTTATATGATTGGCTCCCAATCCCTTGGCTCACCAATTCTCTCTAAAAACAAACAAATTCCCAATCCCTTGGTTTAAATGTTCATAAGAAGAGATGATGCTCGATCACTGATTATACCACACAGTTTCATGAACCACAATTTGGTAGGATTACATGTCACAATATCCATCCAAACCCCAATCCAATTCACTGTGAGAAAGCTTCTCTAGCATGAATCCTCCATTCCTTTCCCAAGGTTCCGAAGGATTCCAATTATGGGTAGTTTCTTTCCCAAGACAACTACCCAATGGAATTAGATCGAGAAGCTTTCTAACAAAATTCAAGAGAAAAGATTGAAGAAGAAGATAAACTATTATTGATTCATTGAATTACAATAGAGCTCCCTAACCCAATGAAAGGAGGTTTAGTGAGTCATAGCTCTGAATTCAATTACAAAGATATGAAAACTAGCTAAATGAAAAGGTAAAAGTCCTTTCTAACTTAAATTCTATCCTATTTATACACTTTCTATATTGAGCTTCTGTTGTGTTTCTTGGGCTTTGAGGCCTCTCCCTGCTTTCCTTTTGCCTTGGGTTTATGATCCATAATCTTGATGAGGCTGTTGATCCAAATTCTGTAACATTCATTGAGCCAACTTAGTGATAATCAAATAATGACACATGACTCAATAAATTGAAATTTCAGACTCATCAATCCTTCAGGCCCAAATCCCATAAACCATGATATTCAATTGGGTTTCATACCAGAGTAAGTTTAAGTTAATGTTTGTGCTCAAATACTAACTTAAACCGCAATATTTTTGGCCCAGAAACCTTTTCCAAGAGTGGCGTTTAAGTTGCAGTTTAAGCTTAAACTGCAGCTTAAACGCCAGACACTTCCAGTGATGCCTTTTGTGGTAGCACGTTTAAGCTTCAGTTTAAGGTTAAACTGAAGCTTAAACGTGGAAATGGAAGAAGGCAGCCCTGGAGGGTAATATAGTCGAACACGTTTAAGCTTCAGTTTAAGGTTAAACTGAAGCTTAAACGTGGAGATAGAAAAGGCAGCCCTGGAGGTCGAACACGTTTAAGCTCCAGTTTAAGGTTAAACTGGAGCTTAAACGTGGAAGGGGAGAAAGGCAGCCCTGGAGGTCGAACACGTTTAAGCTCCAGTTTAAGGTTAAACTGGAGCTTAAACGTGGAGGCTGAGAAAGGTAGCCCTGGAGGTGTCGAACACGTTTAAGCTCCAGTTTAAGGTTAAACTGGAGCTTAAACGTGGAAATGGAGAAAGCAACCCTGGAGGAGAAACTTGGTCGAACACGTTTAAGCTCCAGTTTAAGGTCAAACTGGAGCTTAAACGTGGAAATGGCTCCCTGGTGCTTTTCCCCTTTCTGGCGTTTAACCTCCAGTTTAAGGTTAAACTGGAGGTTAAACGTGGAACTGCCCCCCTTGGTGCCCTTCTCACTTCTGGCGTTTAACCTGCAGTTTAAGGTTAAACTGGAGGTTAAACTTCAATTCCAGCATTTCTTAGCTTTCATGATTCTGGCGTTTAAGCTCCAGTTTAGGCTTAAACTGGAACTTAAACTCCACATGTGATATTCAAGCTTCCTTTATTGATTTTGTTGCTTCCTTGCTTAGCCTCTTCTTCCCTGAAATCATCCAAACAATTGCATCAAAGTCTTGCAAAATTTCATGAGAAATCTTCCATTCATAGCATTCAAGTAATATAACTAAAACTCATGGAATTTGCATCAAAATCATACTGTTTGGATGGTTCATTGCTTTGTTATTCTTTTAACCATTCTTGGTTACTTTAAGCTCAAGAAAATGCATAAAACAACTAAAACTAACAAAAAAATGCTAGTGAAACTAGCCTAAGATGCCTTGGCATCACAACACCAAACTTAATACTTGCTTGTCCCTAAGCAAGTCCTGAGTTATTTGAGAAGAAAGTATGAAACAGAAAGCAATTACATTGGCTATATTAGCAAGCATTTGAAGTTCATCAGAAGGGTTTTATGCAGAAAGTTGCAGCATCACTTTTTCATTCTTATCAGGTAAGATTATCACTTTTTCCTTGCATCCATCAAACACTGCTATGGCCTCTTGTTATTCTTATGTCCTTGGCACTTCTCTTCTTTGTTTTTCTTTTCTTTTTCTTAGAGCTTCTTTGCTCCTTGTTTGCTTAGTGTCATGTGTTGCACAAGCCTTTGGCATTTTCTTTTTCTTATCAGTGCACTACACATATCCACTCCAGGCATTTTAGTTCACATTTCTTCTTGAGACATTGGTGCCCAGCACCTCTTTGTGTGACTAAATGTTTTGTATTTAGGTTGCTCTTGATAATGGACTTTTGGTTGATAATCCCGGGTTAGTTAACCCAAGTTACCGAGTGTTGAAACACTCCTCAGAACCTATTCATCCAAGCATATCCTTAATACATAAACACCACAGGCATTTGTCTCAGAAGTTCAAACCATTGGTGCCTAGCTTATTTTGTCAATTTTTTTTGCTTTTTGGTTACCCTTTTTCAGTGGCTTTTTCTTCTTCTTTTTCTTTCTTTTTCATGGCCAAAGACATTTATTCATCAAGATCCATAGACAGTTTTCAATTTCTACACAAAAAATGATAATTCTACACTCTATTTCCAGTGATCTGACTAAACAATCAAGCATGCATACCACCACTTAATTCTACTTGATTTGTCACTAATTGAGCCAAGTTACTTTTGTTCAACTTTTCTTTTATTTTTGGAAACAGAACAAGCATGGCAAGCATTTGTTTAAGAAGGTGGAGTTATATCCAAACATCTAGGCATTCACTTTATTCAAAGCAATAAACAGACAAACATACTAGAGACTTCACATTAAAACTTAAATGACTCATAATGAAAGAAAGCTCATAAAGACAATTCACCAATTATCATTTGATTATTAAGGAGAGAGACCACCTCTCATTTATTGCTTGGTTCTTCTTGATTCTTGGGATCCTGCTTCTTCTTGCTTCCTACCCCTTTTTGACCACTTGAACTTCCTTTGTCTTTTCTTATGAGCTTTTTCCAGAATCCAGCCTTTTTCATTGTTTCTTCCACTCCTTTTTCAAGGATCATTGCCTTGTTTATTTCTCCTTCTTTCCTCCCTTTGAAGTACTCATCAAAAGCTGGGAATGCTGGGTCCATCTTGTGTAAATGTTCTCCTATGTAGTTAAGCTTGATTTGCGAACTGATGTTGTAATCAGCTTGGACTGAGTATCTTGCATTCTGTAAAGTGGTGGCTTCCTTGATTGCCAAGACATTGGCATCTTGGTGTTGGCATATGTGGCTGAAGGATTCCTGTAAGTGTAAATTCTGTTCCCTTTGCAGATCCAAGAATCTTGATTCAAAGTTCCTTTGCATATCCATCATTTTTAGGTGAAAGTCCTCTTGTCTCTCCTGAGACCTCATGTATTGTTGAGACATTCCTTCCATGATTTCCTGCATTCTGCTCATATCCATGGGGTCTCTAGGAGTTCGTTGTCTTCTTTCTGGAATTGCTTGCTCTTCTTGCTCTTCTTCTCTGTCTTCTCCTTCCTGTCCTTCTTGTTCCGCTTCTTGCTCTTCTTCCGCTTGTTGCCCTTCTTCTTTTCTTCTTTTTGTATGTCTTGGAGCAGTTGGGCCAAGAGTCATTCTGTACGCAGTTATGGCCAATCCCGGGTATAGCCAATTAGGTCTTTCATCTTCAAGTGGTACTTGGGCATCGATGCATAGTCTAATGATGGTGCTAGGGAAGTGGAGCCAGGATTCAGGGTCACTTTTCTCACTAAACTCTTGTATCTGTTCAGCAATGAGTTTATGAACTTTGATTTCCCCTCCCACCATAATGCAATGTAGCAAGATGGCTCTTTTAGGGACTATTTCTGAAGAGTTTGTAGTGGGTAGGATGGATCTCCTAACTATTGCATACCACCCTTTAGCTTCCGGTGTTAGGTCTCCCCTTCTCAAGACTCTTGGAGCCCCTCTTGTTTTTCTCACCCATTCAGCTCTGATGGCACAAAGGTCTTCAGCAATAGTTGTATAGTCAGGTTCTCCTATCATCCTTTCTTCATAACCTGCTTGGCTGAAATGTATGTTTTTCAGGCCAAGAGTTTTCATGATTGCTTTGGGACTGAAGTCAACTTCCACCCCTCTCACATAGCTTTTGTATGTGGGTTTCTTGGTTGAGTCTTCCCTCACTGCATTTGCATAGAACTCCTTCACCAAGTTGATGTTGATTTTAGTGATTGGCTTAGTCAGGAGCTCCCACTTCCTCTTTTTGATCTTCTCCCAAACACCTGGGAACTCATCCTTTTCAAGGTCAAAGGGAACCTCAGCTAGTACCCTTTTAGGTCTCATCCATTCGGCTTGAATCTCATGGAAAACTGATTTGTATCTCCTTGCATCGAATTCCCTGTTCTCCTCCATTGGTTGCTTGTCTTTTCTTCTTTTGTGGCTAGATGAGGCTGCCATTGGTTCTTTGGTTTTGGTAAGTTACAAGCTAAAGTTGACAAGGTGAAGCAAGAAGTGTTGTTGGAAGTGTGGTGAGGTTGTTTTCGGCAAGAGATAGTTATGCTATGATGAAGGAAAATGTGCATGAAGGAGAATTGGTGGTGTGGAACTCGTTCCCCAAGTGGTTCTTTATAGTGCTTGTAAGTGAAGACTGGACGGCCAGGGTGATTTGTGAAGGGTGGCTTGATGGTAATATATGAATTAGGGAGAAGGACGAATTGCTTTTCATTTTCTTGGAAGTATTCTGAGTGCATTAGGTTGTACATGTAGCTATCTTTTCATGCAGAACTTCCTTTTCCCATGTGTTAGTTTCAAAGACTTGTGAACTTCCTTTTTGACCAAGCACGGCACCTCCCCTTTGTCTTTTTCCTCCATTTTTATCTTTCCTTTTGTACCTGCACAAACAAAAAAATTTGCTATCATTTTTTTAGTGCATGTGAATAATGAATAGTACTTGTACATGTCTTTTTTTTTTTTTTTTTTCTTCTTTTTGAATTGTAAATCAATGATTGACTTCCTGAGCTTATAGCCGTGACTTTTGTATGTATGCACACTTATTACTGGACACCAAACTTAGTGTTTGGTAATGTGTCCTGATGACATGAAATCCATGTTGGTTGTCCTTAATGAATGTGCATAATTCTAATAAATCCTAGTCACTTTGGCGCTTTGATCCTAAACAATTTTACTACCTAAAGTAATTGAAATCAAAGTATTAAAACATGCAAATGGTATACTTGTCATGAATTTCTAAATCCAGAGGAACTTCTTGCTTTTCATAAACTGTGTTCAAAAGGAACACCAAACTTAATGTTTGGTCGTGCACCTTGAATGAAAGATGGAATCCAATTTGAGTAAGATTTGGGAGTGCCTTCAGGCACACCAAACTTAGAGACCAATTGTAATTTACATGCAAAGTTTAGTGCACTTTATCAATAGTTGTCCTGAGGATTCAAGTTCATGCATAAGAAACCATGCTTTATTAGATGTAAAGCAAAGCACTAAAGAGTAAGGATACTAAAACATGGGTTGCCTCCCATGAAGCGCTTCTTTAACGTCACTAGCTTGACGGTTGTCCTTTGTTAGAGTGGATTGTAGTGCTTGATGTCTTCTCCTCTTACTATGAAAACGTCCCCATTTGATTCCTTCATGACTTCTAAATGTTCCATAGAAAGAACCTTCCTGATTGTGAACACTTGAGGGAGCTGGGAAGGAATGGTTTTGAGGCCAGGTGGGATTGGCAGATAATGACTTGATATCACTTCATCTCCCGGAGAGAAACCTTCAGTGGGAATTTTCTTGTTTCTCCACCCTCTTGGCAATTTCTTTACAATTCTTCCCTTTCTCTTGAAGCTTTCTTCATTGACCCTTATGCCGGGAGGATCCTTCTGATCTGTTTCTATTGATTCTTGTGGCTTTAACTCTTGCAATTCTTGTTTGCTTTCCAAGGACTGTTTCAGAGTTTCAGCTGCCGGATTGCTTTCCTCCAAACACAGATGGCTACTCTCATCCTTAGGCTTTTCATGTTCTGGTTCAGGCTCAGATGCAGGTTTGAAAACATTGAAAATGAGCTGTTCATCATGTATTCTCAAAATTAGCTCTCCTTGTTCTACATCTATGAGTGCTCTAGCAGTGGCTAGAAATGGCCTCCCCAGAATGATGGGGTGTAGGTAGTTTTCTTTCATGTCCAAAATGACAAAATCTGTGGGGAAGAAATAGTTTCCCACTTTCACCAGCACATTCTCAACTACCCCCTCAGCTTGCTTCTGAGTTTTGTCAGCCAGTTGTATGATTACATCAGTGGATCTCACCTCATTCAGTTGTAGCCTCTTCATAAGAGTCAGAGGCATCACATTTATGCTAGCTCCTAGATCACAGAATCCTCTGTCAATTTTTGTTTCCCCTATGATGCAGGGGATATGAAAACTTCCTGGGTCTGTTTTCTTAGAGATTATATCCTTCTTGATGAGGGCACTGCATTCTTTGTTCATTATTACAGTTTGTCCTCCCTTTAAAACTCTTTTCTTGCTCAGCAATTCCTTTAAATACTTGATATGTGTAGGCATCTGCTGGAGAATCTCAAGAAAGGGAATATTGATATGGAGAGACTTAAATGTCTCTAAAAACCTTGAATAGGTTTTCCCTTTTTCACCTCCTCCTAACCTCTGAGGAAATGGTGCTTTTGGTTGGTATATTTCCAGCATGCCTTTTTGCAGTTCCTTGGCTTGCTCAGTTCCACTTTCCTGCTTAACTTCTTCCACACCTTCCTTCAAGATTTCTGGCTCCTGCTCTGAGGGCCTGATTCCTTCTTCTTCTGAAACTTCCTTCAATATGGTGATGGCCTTGCATTCTTCCCATCTCACTCTCTTTTGTTCCCCTTTAGGATTCTTTTCTGTGTCACTAGGGAACACTGCAGTTGATTTGGGGGCCTGTTGAGATAGCTCTCCTACTTGAGACTCCATCCTCTTGAGTTTTTCACCATGGTTTCTTAAGGTAGCTCTCACATCATCCCTGAAGCTTTTCAATTCGGTTATGTCTTGACTCATGGTTGCCATCATTCCTTCTATCCGGTTTAATTGATCTTGAAATTGTTGGTTCGGATTAGGTTGGGTATGTTGATTATTTTGGCCATGATATGATGGTTGGGAGTAAGTGTTTTGTGTGGCTTGGTATGATCTTTGGTTGGAGTTTTGGTATGTGGAATTGTTATGTTGGTTGTGGTTGTAAGGTTTGTGGTTTTGTGGTTGGGTTTGTTGGTTCCCCCACCCAAGGTTTGGGTGATTTTTCCATCCTGGGTTGTAAGTGTTGGAATGTGGATCATATGATTGCCTTTGTTGGTTTCCCACATAGTTGGCCTCTTCCCAATCACCTCCTTCAATGCTTACTTCCTCTTGATCTTGTGTGTGTATTGCAGCCACTTGCTTTGTTTCTAATTGCCTGGTAAGCTCTGCTAGTTGCTTGGCAAACACCTTGTTTTGGGCTAGAATTGTATCAACATGGTTCAGCTCCATGACTCCCTTAGTGTTGTGCCTCTCTGATGCATAGTAGTACTCATTCTCAGCCACTGTCTCAATCACTTCAATGGCTTCTTCCACAGTCTTTTTCCTGTTCAATGAACCTCCTGATGAATGGTCTACAGCCTTCCTTGATTCATAAGAGAGTCCATCATAGAAAATATGCAATTGCACCCAATCATGGAACATGTCTGGTGGGCATTTCCTTGTCAAATCCTTGAATCTCTCCCATGCCTCGTAGAGAGTTTCACCATCTTGTTGTCTAAAAGTCTGAACCTCAGATCGAAGCCTATTGACCTTTTGTGGGGGGTAGAAACGTGCCAGAAACTTGCTTTCCACCTCATCCCATGTTGTTAGACTCCCCCTTGGGAATGATTCCAGCCACTTAGCTGCTTTGTCCCTAAGTGAAAATGGGAACAAAAGCAGTTTATAGGCATCTTCCTGGACTCCATTGGACTTCACAGTGTCACAAATTCTCAGGAATTTTGTGAGATGTTGGTTGGGATCTTCATTAGCACTCCCACCAAATGAACAATGATTCTCCACAAGTGATATTAGCTGTGGTTTGAGTTCAAAATTGTTGGCCTGAATGGGTGGTTTCTGAATGCTGCTACCACAATTCCCAGAGGTTGGGTTTATGTATGAACTAAGAACCCTCCTCTCAGGAATGGCATTGTTTCCATCAGCTCTCTCATGGTTGTGAACTTCTCTATCCATGTTGAGATCTAGAGCTTCCTCAAAATTGTCCTCAGATTCTCCTTCAGATTCTTCTTCTCCCAGTACTCTCTTCCCTCTTGCTTCCCTTCTAAGTCTATGAAGGGTCCTCTCTGGTTCGGTATATGGAGGAGTTGATGTCTCTCCTCTCCTACCTGTCATACAAGAACACAGCACAGGCAACAAACAAGTGAAATACTCTTGGTTAATGGAAGAGTATGGTTAGAGCAATTGAGGAATTAATTCAAACAGTTAGTGAGTCAGTGAGTTAGTTGCTTGAATTTAAAGGCATAAAGAAAGAAAGCATGTAACAGAGTGCAGAAATTAAAATTCAACAAGTAACTTGTACTGAATTAATCAAAACAAAAAAATGCTCAATCTAGTTAACTTCCAATTGGAGAATTGTCAATCGAAAACCAATCCCCGACAACGGCGCCATAAATTTGATGCGCATAAACTTGTTATGCTACGATTTAGGAAATTGCACGATCGGCAAAATTCCTTCCGGCAAGTGCACCGGTTATCGTCAAGTAAAAACTCACAATAGAGTGAGGTCGAATCCCACAAGGATTGGTTGAGTGAGCAATTCGGATTAGAAGTGTGTTCTAGTTGAGCGGAATCAAGATTTAGATGAGACTTGCGGAATGTAAAATTGGCGGGAAACGTAAATGACAAGAAATTTAAATGGCGGAATCTTAAATTGCATGAATTAAAGAGCAGAAGCTAAATTGCTGAAATTAAAAGGGAATGGGGGTGATTGCATGAATTGAGTTGCAGAATGTAAAGAGAAAGTGGAAATCAGAAATGGGAATTCATTGGGTTATAGGAGATATTGAGATCTCCGAATCAAAACATGTTTATCTCTTCCTCAACCAATGCGTTCATTGAACTTTGCTTGGCAATCTTATATGATTGGCTCCCAATCCCTTGGCTCATCAATTCTCTCTAAAAACAAACAAATTCCCAATCCCTTGGTTTAAATGTTCATAAGAAGAGATGATGCTCGATCACTGATTATACCACACAGTTTCATGAACCACAATTTGGTAGGATTACATGTCACAATATCCATCCAAACCCCAATCCAATTCACTGTGAGAAAGCTTCTCTAGCATGAATCCTCCATTCCTTTCCCAAGGTTCCGAAGGATTCCAATTATGGGTAGTTTCTTTCCCAAGACAACTACCCAATGGAATTAGATCGAGAAGCTTTCTAACAAAATTCAAGAGAAAAGATTGAAGAAGAAGATAAACTATTATTGATTCATTGAATTACAATAGAGCTCCCTAACCCAATGAAAGGAGGTTTAGTGAGTCATAGCTCTGAATTCAATTACAAAGATATGAAAACTAGCTAAATGAAAAGGTAAAAGTCCTTTCTAACTTAAATTCTATCCTATTTATACACTTTCTATATTGAGCTTCTGTTGTGTTTCTTGGGCTTTGAGGCCTCTCCCTGCTTTCCTTTTGCCTTGGGTTTATGATCCATAATCTTGATGAGGCTGTTGATCCAAATTCTGTAACATTCATTGAGCCAACTTAGTGATAATCAAATAATGACACATGACTCAATAAATTGAAATTTCAGACTCATCAATCCTTCAGGCCCAAATCCCATAAACCATGATATTCAATTGGGTTTCATACCAGAGTAAGTTTAAGTTAATGTTTGTGCTCAAATACTAACTTAAACCGCAATATTTTTGGCCCAGAAACCTTTTCCAAGAGTGGCGTTTAAGTTGCAGTTTAAGCTTAAACTGCAGCTTAAACGCCAGACACTTCCAGTGATGCCTTTTGTGGTAGCACGTTTAAGCTTCAGTTTAAGGTTAAACTGAAGCTTAAACGTGGAAATGGAAGAAGGCAGCCCTGGAGGGTAATATAGTCGAACACGTTTAAGCTTCAGTTTAAGGTTAAACTGAAGCTTAAACGTGGAGATAGAAAAGGCAGCCCTGGAGGTCGAACACGTTTAAGCTCCAGTTTAAGGTTAAACTGGAGCTTAAACGTGGAAGGGGAGAAAGGCAGCCCTGGAGGTCGAACACGTTTAAGCTCCAGTTTAAGGTTAAACTGGAGCTTAAACGTGGAGGCTGAGAAAGGTAGCCCTGGAGGTGTCGAACACGTTTAAGCTCCAGTTTAAGGTTAAACTGGAGCTTAAACGTGGAAATGGAGAAAGCAACCCTGGAGGAGAAACTTGGTCGAACACGTTTAAGCTCCAGTTTAAGGTCAAACTGGAGCTTAAACGTGGAAATGGCTCCCTGGTGCTTTTCCCCTTTCTGGCGTTTAACCTCCAGTTTAAGGTTAAACTGGAGGTTAAACGTGGAACTGCCCCCCTTGGTGCCCTTCTCACTTCTGGCGTTTAACCTCCAGTTTAAGGTTAAACTGGAGGTTAAACGTGGAAGTGCTTCCTGATTGGAATTCTAATTCTGGCGTTTAACCTCCAGTTTAAGGTTAAACTGGAGGTTAAACTTCAATTCCAGCATTTCTTAGCTTTCATGATTCTGGCGTTTAAGCTCCAGTTTAGGCTTAAACTGGAACTTAAACTCCACATGTGATATTCAAGCTTCCTTTATTGATTTTGTTGCTTCCTTGCTTAGCCTCTTCTTCCCTGAAATCATCCAAACAATTGCATCAAAGTCTTGCAAAATTTCATGAGAAATCTTCCATTCATAGCATTCAAGTAATATAACTAAAACTCATGGAATTTGCATCAAAATCATACTGTTTGGATGGTTCATTGCTTTGTTATTCTTTTAACCATTCTTGGTTACTTTAAGCTCAAGAAAATGCATAAAACAACTAAAACTAACAAAAAAATGCTAGTGAAACTAGCCTAAGATGCCTTGGCATCATATGTTTTATGATGGGATTTTTGGTGGAACACTAAACTTAGAATCCTTCATTCTCCCTTATATTGTTCTAGTGTGCAACACCAAACTCAGCTTCTTGCGATATAAATAAAGCTAATTAACCTTTTTATTAAATAGCTATGAAAAGAAAACTACCTCAGGTTGGGTTGCCTCCCAACAAGCACTCTTTTATTGTCATTAGCTTGACATTGAGCCCCTCTTTTATCGTGGTTAATGACTGTAGTACCTCAGCTTGTCCCCCCCTGACTGTGAGCTTCTTCTTTGTTCCTTGATGCTCAATTTCAGCATGCTCCAGTGAGAGTATTTTGCTGACTGTTTAGTAATCATCAGTCTGTTGACTTGCTTCTAGTTGTTGATAGATCAACTGTACTTTATCACCTTTGGAAAGCCCTTCTATTGGAATCTTTTTGTTCTTCCAACCCTTTTTGATTTTTTTCTTGTTTTTCTTCCCTCCTTTTGTTGATCCTTCTTTTTTGACAGTAGGCTTCTCTTTGAGATTTCTCTTCCTAGTTGCTAACACTCCAATGTCTTCTTGAATTTCTTCATTACTCTGCATAGTCTCTTTCTCTTTTTGCCCTGCTGTATTATCTATTTCTTACTTTAGAAGATAGCTATCGATCGCCTTGTTGATTCCTTCCTTCCACTACAATTTTTCCTTGTCGATTTCCATACAGTCCTTCTTTTCATCAATGAACTTTATTTCTGGAAGTACATTCAAGGTAACACTTTCATCATGCATTCTGAGGGTCAATTCTCCTTGTTCTACGTCTATAATGGCCCTAGCAGTGGCCAAGAATGGTCTTCCCAGTATAATAGAATCACCTTCATCCTTATCTGAATCTAAGACCACAAAATCTGCAGGGAATATGAATTTGTCTACCTTGACTAGAAGGTTTTCAATCACACCCCTGGGACATATCACTGACTTGTCCACCAGTTCTAGAGACATCTGTACTGGTTTCACTTCTTCTATGCACAGCTTTTTCACTAGAGAGGAAGGCATTAGATTGATACTAGCCCCTAAGTCACACATTGCCTTGTTGATGGTCATACTACCAATGGCACAAGGTAGAAAGAAACTTCCAGGATCTTCAAGTTTAGGGGGGAGTCCTTTCTGGATTAATGCTCTGCATTCTTCAGTGAGCAGTATAGTTTCATTAACTTGCCAACTCCTCTTCTTGTTGAGAAGCTCTTCCAAGAACTTTGCATACAGGGGCATCTGTTCCAATGCTTCAGCCAGTGGAATGTTTATCTCCATTTTCTTGAAGACTTCAAGAAATTTAGGGAAGTGTTGGTCCTTAGTCTCTTTGCTGAACCTTTGAGGATATGGCAATAGAGGTGTGAAGTTCACTCCTTGCCTTTGGTCCTTGGGTGGTTCTTTCATTGCTTCTTTCCCTTTTCTTGATATTTGTGGCTGGTCTTCCTTTTCTTGAGCCTGATTCTAAGTTTGCTTGCTTGTTGTTACATCCTCATCATTGGCTTTCTCTTCTTCAGCTTGTTTCTTGTCACTTTCCTTTGGTTTCTTAGTTGTTTCTTCATTTTTCACCAGGATCTTCCCACTCCTTAGCTGTATTGCTTTGCACTCCTCTTTTGGATTGGGAATGGTGTCACTTGGTAGTGAGCTTGATGGTCTTTCGATGGTAATCTGCTTGGAGAGCTGTCCAATTTGCCTCTCTATATTCTTCATGGAGGCTTCCTGGTTCCTTGTTATCATCTCTTGGTGCTTCATCAATTTTTCCATTAAGAGCTCCAAATTGGTAATCCTCTGAGAGTCTTGTGAGACTGGTTGATTGTGGGGTGTTGAGGGTTGAGGGTAGGTATTTTGACTGGCTTGGTTATTGGATGGATGATGGTTAGAGTTGGGGTAAGTGTTTTGTGGTTTTCTGTATGTGTTTTGGTTATTATTCTGCTGGTTGTTTTGGTTTGTATTTTTCCAACTGTTTTGGTTTGAGTTTCTTTGCCATGGTTGTTGAGGTTGATTGTGATTGTCTCCCCATCTGAGGTTGGGGTGGTTCTTCTATGAGGGGTTGTAAGTATCACCATAGACTTTATTTGGCCCAGAATTTTGGTTGTGCATGTACTAGACTTGTTCTTGCTGTTGCTCCTCTTGAGTCTCTTCATTTTGCCCCCATGTGGTTGATGGTTGGCTTGTGTTGACTGCTGCAACTTGGAGATTGTCAATCCTCTTGGCTATTTGCTCAAATTATTGTTGAATCTGCTGCTACATCATTTTGTTTTGAGCTAGGATTGAGTCCACCCCTTCCAACTCCATAACTCCTTTTCTTTGTGATGGTTGGCGTTACCTTTGGTCAGCAAAGAAATACTGGTTGTTGGCCACCATATCAATGAGATTTTGGCCTTTCTCTGCAGTTTTCATGAGTTACAAAGAGCCTCCAGCTGAGTGATCTAATGCTTCCTGGGACTTCAATGTCAAGCCTTCATAAAAATTCTGCAGCTTATCCCACTCAGTGAACATTTCAGGAGGGCACTTCCTGATTAGAGCCTTGTATCTCTCTCATGCCTCATAGATGGGTTCAGCTTCCATTTGTGTGAATGTTTGTACCTCAGTCTTCAACCTAATGATCCTTTGAGGTGGGTAAAATTTAGCAAGGAACTTGGTTACTAGATCGTCCCAATTGTTGATGCTGTCTCTTGGGAAAGATTCCAACCATTGAGTAGCTTTGTCACTGAGAGAAAATGGAAATAGTAGTAGCTTGTAGCTGTCAGGGTGCACACCATTGGTTTTGACAGTGTCACAAATTCTCAAGAAGGTAGACAAGTGTTGGTTAGGGTCTTCAAGTGGTCCTCCTCCATAGGAACAATTATTTTGGACCAAGGTGATGAGTTGTGGCTTCAGTTCAAAGTTATTTGCATTAACATTTGGGGTAAGAATGCTGCTCCCACAATGTCTAGGATTTGCAAAAGTGTAGGAAGCCAAAACTCTCCTTTGTGGTGGATTGTTGTTGTTATGGGCTGCTCCTTCTGGTGGATTTGGTGGATTTGTTAAGTGTTCCTCCATGTCCTGGAATTCTTCCTCTGAATCTTCTTCGCCAACAATGTTTTTCCCTCTTTCAGCTCTCCTTAATCTCCTAAGAGTTCTTTCGTCTTGTTCACAAAAAGTGGGTATAACTCTCCTTGTACCTGACATACAATCAAAACAAAAAGAATCACACAAAACCCATTTCTAGAGTGAAAATTTTTTTTTGTTAGCTTAAGCAAAAATTCAAACAGTTAGTGTGTTAGTAAAAAAAAATAACGAAACAGAAAAGGAAAAGTGCTTGATCTAGATCTCCACTTCACTTAATCATTGTCAATCTAATTCAATCCCCGACAACGGCGCCAAAAACTTGATGTGTGGAAAACGATCCAACACAAAACTCACCGACAAGTAGACCGGGTTTCATCAAGTAATAATAACTCACATGAGTGAGGTCGATCCCACAGGGATTGAAGGATTGAGCAATTTTTAGTTTAGTGGTTGATTTAGTCAAGAGAATCAAGTATTGGTTGAGTGTTTTATAATTGACAGAAGCTAAATTGCATGAATTGTAAAGGGAGAGAGAAGAATTGCAGTAAATTAAAGAGAACATAAAATAAAAGTGCTGAATCTTAAAGAACAAGTAATGTAAATTGTAGAAATTTAGATTGCAAGAAATGTAAATGGCTGAATCTTAAAGTGTAAGAAATGTAAATTGCTTCAATTATAAAAGGAATTGGAAATTGGGATTGCAGAATTTAAGCAAGGACAAGTGAATTGCAATTAAACAGAAGAGTAGAAGGTGAATTGAAGTAAAGTAGATCTAAATAGAAAAGTAGAAATGCCAGAGGAATTAAAACAGAAAGTGACTGATGCTTAATTGCAGCAATTTAAAAGAAGGTTGAAGATTTCAGGAGTGGAAGAGACTAGAAAATAAGTCTAGATCTCAAATCCTTCCTTGATCCAACAAGAACAATTGCAAAAGAAAATGGAAAAGTAAATTGCAGAAGAGTAGAAGATGAAGCAGTAAACAGAAATTAAAATTCAATTTTGCAGAAAATTAAAGCAAGAGATCTCAAGGTGAGATTGGAACAGAAGTTCTTCAATTCTTCACCCAAGATCCAAACAAAAAGTAAAGAGTGATCAAGCAAGAACAAGGAAGAAGAGAGATCAATTCTCCTTCCCAATCCTCTAAGATCCAAATTCAAAGTAAAAGCTCAAAATTACAAAATTGGAAATTCTAGGAAGCAAAAAGGTAAAAGTTTAAAAATGAAGTAAATGGTGCATTCTAAATCAAACTAGCTTCTATTTATACACTTTCTATCCTTGGATTTAAGAATTTGGATGGGCTTTTTAATTTGGTGAAGAGTTGTATTTAATTGGATTTTTTAATTAAATTTCCAGCCCAAGTGTTGCTCCCAGGAGGATGCTCTGCTCTTGTGGGGAGCGGAGCATTGAGGCTTGTGCTGGATCCCTTTGTTGCGTGCCAAGGCTTGGGACAATCAGGTTAGCACTCTGCTCTTGTGGGGAGCAGAGCATTGTGGCTTGTGTTGGAGTCTTGTGCGCACCAAGCTCCCTCTGCTCGTGTCATGTTGCGCAAGTAATGAGGAGTGTGGGAAAGTAGTGCTCTGCTCTTGGCAAGAGCGGAGCATCCCTTGCTTGTGTTGGGCCTTGCCTTGGTCCCCTGAAATATTTTGCGTGCCAAGTCTTGGACATCATCAGGGTAGCACTCAATTGTTGTTAAGAGTGCAGCTTCCTTGCTTTGTTAGTGAAGCCTCCGTGTTCGAGACTTGCTAGGAGCATTTTGGCCAATTTTGGCTTATTTTCCTTGCAAGGAGCGCTCCTTCCCTCCCTTGGGTCATGGGTTCAAACCTTGTAGCCTTCATTATCAAACTTTTTCTTTGAATTTTTCTTGGATGAAGCCCGATAATGCTCTCAAGGGGAGCGGAGCATCATTCTTCCCTCCTTTGTTGTGCCACACTTCTTTGTTGCTTTTGCTACATTCTTTTCTTCCTTGGGCCACGCTTCTTAGGCCACGCTTTCTTGTTTTATTTTTTTCTTCACCTACAAGTAATCAAAACAACAAATCAAAGTATTACCAAATTCACAAGGTTTATAAATCATTTAAAAATCAATTAAATTTAGCTTAAAACTCATGATTTAGTATCAATTAAATAGTGATTGATTGATTCAAGGAAACCATGCAATTCCATTCCAAATTACTTACTTATAATGCAAGAAAGTGCATGAAACCTAATAAAACTAAAGAAAAAGACTAGTAAAACTAGGCTAAGATGACTTGTCATCAGACTTCACGCGCCTAGTTTTGGACCCCGGAGGCTGTTGGCATTCCAAACATTGGTGGAGATTTCTGGATGAATTTAAGCATAAGCCGCCATAAGAGGAAGCTCATCCAATGTCCAACTTAAGAACTTTAACTAAACGTGCTAGGTGGAGACAACCCACCATGGTATGATCGTTCGTGTTTCTATTTTATTTTGTTTTGTTTATTTTTATATTGTTTTATTTTCATTGAACCTGGATATTATTCATAAGCAATTGCATTAGCATTACATATTGCATAACTGCATAATTGCAAAAAAAAAAGGAAGGCGTGCGACGCGATCGCATTGTTAAAGCGTTCGCGTCAGTTGCGAAAAACACCCCACGCGTCTGCGTCATTCACGCGGCCGCGTGATTTGGAAATCGGCGTAAAAATCCAATGCTTAGAAATTTGGGCTGGAATCGTGCGGCTGTTGTGCATTTAGCACAAAACGGCCCACGCGTTCGCGTCCCTGACGAGAACGCGTCACTTGAAAAACAACCATCCCACGCGAAAGCATGAGCGACGCATTCGCGTCGCGTGGATTGCACAACACCCCAAATGAGACAGAGAGTTGCGCTGAAACGACGCTGGAATTGTCCGTTTAGCACAATTTCCAGTGACGCGGTTGCATACCTCACGCGACCGCGTCATGCATTCTTTTACCCATTCCATGCGATCGCGTCACTCACGCGATCGCGTCAAAATGATACTTATCTTAGAATAAAAGAGAATAAAAATTGATCATCAGCTGGAGCAAGCAATACATCAATTGTCTTCCAGACATTTAGACACTCAAGGAACTCCAATAGCTTTTTGTGGAGAATCTAATGACGAACGTAGCATGAAGGAGACACTAGAAACCCCAGAGGGCAGTAATGAGCATAACTTTGTTCTAGAACAATTGGAAGAAGCTCAAATTACCCAAGAAGAAGAAGTACTGATTGAAGATTTAGGAGATGCTGAACCTCCACAGGAATCCAGAGTTCTGAAGAATTTCGTCAAGGACATTACAATTGATTCTATGGAGGATAGTGTACAACCCCCAAAGCAGGTGTTTCATGAAGAACTAGACGGAATAACCCAAGACGCACGTTTCCTTGATGATGATAGTCTCAAGTCAGGTTCTCCTAGTAATGAACTTGCATCCGCAAGTGAATTCTCTGAGATTGAAGAACCTTATCCAAGTGAATACGAAGATGATGTCGAGGTAGATTTTTCTCAACTTTCAACTTAAGACTTGAGTGATGTGGAAGATGTCGAAGACTTTTATCAAGACATGGTTGCATTTGAAGAATTTTTCAAAGAAGTGGAGGAATTCACAGAAGATTACAAGGGAGTAGAACTTACAGAACCACTGGAAATACCTATCCCAAGGCCATTACCACCCAATACAAGCTTCAAGTGGGTACAATCCTTAACCTTTAACTTTATTTTTCCACTTGAATATGGTTTGCTTGAAACAGATGGCCAGCTTAGAGCTCTCTGCGGCTTCAAGAGTAAGAGGGAAATGGCTCGTATTCAGAGCTGGTGCACAAGGTTCAATAAGGTTCTACGCTTCAACTCGAAGTGCACGGATTAGTATTATGTTCAATCGAATGGATCTCGGAAAACGTTTGGTCTTCTTGGTGAGAATCTAATTTCTAAACCCCCCGGATGGAGAAATATAGAACAAGACGAAGGCAAATTTAAAAGCAAAGTTTGGGATCCTGGAAAATATTCCGATATTCGTCATCCCGGGAGCCTAAAAACCTGTTTGAAGCTACTCAAAGGCTTCACGTGCCTAGTTTGGGACCCCGGAGGCTGTTGGCATTCCAAACATTGGTGGAGATTTCTGGATGAATTTAAGCATAAGCCGCCATAACAGGAAGCTCATTGATAAACCACTATTTTATGGTTTATCTTGTGCTCAATTGAGTGGATTTTATCAACTCTTTACCCACTTATTCATAATATTTGCATGGTTTTATATTTCCTTTCTCATTTTGTGCTATGATTGAAAACATGCTTCTTTGATCTTATATTTGCTTATTATTAATCCTCTCTTATTACCATTACATGCCTTGATATGTGTGTTAAGTGATTTCAGATATTATAGGGCAGGAATGGCTCAATGGATAGAAAGGAAGCATGCAAAAGTGGAAGGAATACAAGAAGTTGGAGAAATTACTAAGCTGTCCAGCTTGATCTCTTCGCACTCAAACGGCTATAACTTTAGATACAGAGGTCCAAACAATGCGGTTCCAGTTGCGTTGGAAAGCTAACGTTCGGGGCTTCGATTTGATATATAATATGCCATAGTTGCCTTGACGCTGGGTGACGCGAACGCGTCATCTACGCGGACACATTGCAATTACGAAAATCAGCGTGGCAGATTTCTTCTCCAGCAATTTCTGGGCTATTTCTGACCCAGTTCTCAGCCCAGAAAACACAGATTAGAGGCTATAAAGTAGAGGGATTGCATCCATTCATAATCAGGCTTTCACATTCACAATTTTAGGAGTAGATGTAGTTTTTAGAGAGAGAGGTTCTCTCCTCTCTCTTAGGATTAGGATTTAGGACTTCTCTTAGTTTTAAGAGTGACTCTCAATCCCAGGTTCAATATTCTTTTTATTATTTTCCTAATTTTATTTATGAACTCTTCCATGTTACATTTGATATCTTCATTAGTGCTAATTGAGGTATTTCAGACTTATGATTGCTTTCTTTTATCTATATAAATAATTTGGATTTTTACCTTTTGGCTTTGGTTGAGTCATTGGTAACTCTTGAGTTATCAAACTCATTGTTGATTGAAAATTGGAATTCTTCAAGAATTACTTCGAGATCCAATAACTCTAACTTTTCCCAAGGAAAGACTGGGACTTGAGGATTCGAATTAATTCGTCCACTTAACTTACCTTCATAGTTAGAGAAAAATCTATTCTCATCACAATTGATAAGGATAACTAAGTCTGGACTTCCAATTTCTTATACCTTGCCAAGAGATTTTATTATTATTATTTTATTTTACTTGTCATATAACATATTCCCACCTTACTTCTAAAACCCCCAATTTACAATCTTCATAACCAATAATAAGAACATACTTCCCTGCAATTCCTTGAGAAGATGACCCGAGGTTTGAATACTCGGTTATCAATTTTAAAAGGGGTTTGTTACTTGTGACAACCAAAACGTTTGTACGAAGGGATTTTTGTTGGTTTAGAGACTATATCTACAACACGACTGTTTTTATGAAATTCTTTACTGGCAAAAATCCTAACGTCAAAATGGCACCGTTGCCGGGGAATTGCAAACGTGTGCCTTATTATTGGTTATTGTAAATATTAAAAAAAATATCAATTTTCAATTTTCAATTTTAAAAAAAATTCAATTTTCAAAATTTAAAATTCAAATTTTAAAAGAAAAAATTTTTTTTTTCAAATTTTAATCTTCAAATTTCAATTTTAAAAATTCAAAACTCAAATTTTAATTTTCAAATTCAAAAATTTGAATTTAAAATTTGCTTTTATTTTTGTTTTTAAATTTTTATTAACTAACTATGAGTTCTCATCCCTCTCGCTTCAAGTTTGATTCCAATGTTGTTGTTAGGAATGGAAACTATAATGAGAGCAGGCATCAAGGTTGGGAGAATCAAAGATGGGAGGAGCCACAAGGATTTGATCAACCCTCATGGCAACAACCACCTCCAATAGACTATCAACAACCACCACCATATGCCTATAAATCCTCTCCTCAACATGACTTTGGACCACCATACTCACAAGCCCCTTTCTGCCATTCACCTCCATATGACCCTAACCCTCAACCACCATACCAACCACCTTATGAGCCATATGAACCATATATAGAACCACCCCAATTCCAACCCAATTACTCACAAGAACCACCACTTCAATATTCACCATCTCCATATCCATCAATCCAAGAGCACTATGATCCTATTTATGAAAGCCGAGTGCATCAAGAGACAAAGGATCGTTTCAAGGAAACAATGGATCGATTTCAGGCAACCATTCGTCAATTGGAGCAAGCAATAAATCAATTAGCTTCCCGACGTTCGGACACTCAAGGAACCCCCATGGTTTCATGTGCACAATCTAATAAAGAACGTAGCATGAAGGAGATACTAGAAACTCCAGTGAACAGTACGGAGCATGACTTTGTACTGGAACAAGTGGAGGAAACCGGAATTATTGAAGAAGAAGAAGTGGTTGAAGACTTAGGAGATGCAGAACCTCCATGGGAAAGTCCAGTCATAGAACCCCCTTCCAAGACATTTGAAATTGATGCTGAGGAGGGTGTACAACCTCCAAGGCATATCACAGTTGAAGACATGGAAGAGGTTGATCAAGAGATGGAGATTCAAGAAGAAGAAGCACAACCTCCCATGCCCTTGGAAAGTAATGAAGAGGAGATTGAATCGGAAGAAAGCTACCAAGAGGAAGAGGTTGGTATTAAAGAAGTGTGCAAATAGGTGGTAATTATCAGAGAAGAGCACAAGGGAGTGGAGCTTGCAATTTCATTAAAATTACCTCCCCCTAAGTTGCCATCATCCTTCACAACATTCAAGTGGGTAAAATTCATATCCCTTAGCTTTCTAATTCCACTTGAATATAGGCTACTGGAGACGGATGGTCAACTTAGAGCTCTTTGTAACATTAAGAGTAAGAGGAAGATGGCCAGTGGTAAGAATTGTCCTGCAAGGTTCATCATGGTTGGAAGCTTTAAGTTTAAACGCAAAGGTTGGTGTAAAGCTCAATTGAATGGGTCTAGGAAGTTGTTTAAATGCTTCAGTGAGAATTCTAAAGCTGAATCACCCGGATAGAATCATGATAATCAACTTGAAGACGGGTGTAAAAGCAAGATTTGGGACCCCGGAATTCATTCGGGCAATCAACACTCTTGGGGCCTTGTAACTTGCTTTAACATACTTGAAGGATTTCTGCGCCTAGTTTGGGACCCCGGAGGCCATTGGAATCTCAAACATTGGTGGAGATTCCTGGATGAATACAAGCATAAGCCACCATAACAGAGAGCTCACCAAATGTCCAACTTAAGGACTCTAACTAAAAGTGCTAGGTGGGAGACAACCCACCATGGTATGATCGTTCCTTTTTCATTTTTATTTACTTTTATTTGTTTTCGAGTTTTATTTTATTTTATTATATTGAACCTGGAGTCTTGCATCACATTCATATTTACACTGCACTCTGCATTTTTTTTCAGATTCAAAAAAAAAAAGAAAAGAAAAAAAAGAAGCACGCACGCGACGTGGCAGCGTCGCTGACGCGTCCGCGTCACTAGTGCGTTGGGAAAAAAAAGTGAATAGAGAGTCACGCGAGAGCGTGGCTGGAGGCGTGCCAATGGCACAAATCGTCCCACGCGACCGCGTCACTGACGCGTCCGCGTCGAGTGGGAATACTGGCCTCCCACGCGACCGCGTTCCCCACGCGGCCGCGTGCCCATGTTTTCGACGTCAAAGTGGTGCACACCCGAAAGTTGTGCGAGAGTGGTGCTGGATTGGTGCTGAACGCATAATCCTTCCCACGCGACTGCATGACCCACGCGACTGCGTCATATTCTTCTAAAGCCCACTCACGCGATCGCATGCCCCATGCGATCGTGTCACTTAAAATTTGGCACTAATATGATTTTGAACAGAGAGTTGTGCAAGTGCGAGGCTACTCTCGCGCCATTAGCCTAAAACGGATCACACGACCGCGTGACCGACGCGACCGCGTCAATCAAGTTTAAGCGCAAGTCGCGCGACCGCGTGCCCCACGCGACCGCGTCGCTTGCACCGCACAGCTTATCCTAATTTGCCAAATATCTTATCTTTTCTTCCCCAATCCTAATTTTTCCTCCCTCCTTTCTTACTTACTTCTTCTTCACTTCTTTCCCTTCTCATTCTTCTTATCTTTTATTTTATTTTATTTTATTTATTTGCATACTTTCATTCATTGCATATTTTTATTTTTCTAAATTTACTATTTTACCATTGGTGTTCAAATGTTCTTATTCAACTGTTACATCTTTTCTGGTATTTTCTTGGTGCTTAATGACTTGTTTAATTCTGATTGAGTAATATTATTTAAATCAATGCCAATCTTTTATATCTGTATTGACATGAATTTATATTATCTCTCCTTCCCCACTCTCTTCCCCATTGTTGTACATTTTGTACCACTGGCATTCCATGGCTTCTATTATTTTCTCACTTGCATGTTGTAGCTACCATGTAATTGAGATCCTTATTATTTGGCATTAACCCACCCATACTGTATTTATTTTCCTATCTTTATTTCTGGGTTACTCTTCTTCTCTTTTTCTTTCAGGATGGCCACCCGAAAGAGAACCGGAAGACGTTTACATGGGGAGACAGGCAAGTCAATCTGCACAATCTATAGAGAAAAGTATCAGTTGAAACCACCCGTCCACTTGCACATCTTAGCATGCACCGAGGACGGTGCAATCTTTAAGTGTGGGAAGGTCGACACCGATCTCCATGGGTTAGTACCTTTCGGTTTCAACACCAATGTTTAAATTTTCTTTATTAAATTAGTTGTTGCATTTGCATGTTTAATTGCATGTTTATTTGATTTTATGCATTTAGTTACTACTTGGTTGAAGTAATATTTTCTTTTTCAAGAAATTTTTATAGTATTTCACTAATTTAAATTGAAAAAAAAATTTTTTTTTATGTTAAAACTTGTTTGAAGTTGTATTTGGAACACGGTTTTTGAGCCAAAGAACACACAACCTGTGAGATTTTGAGCTTATTTACATGGTTACATTATTTAACCATAAATTTTTATTCTTGTGTGTTTTCTTCTCTATAATTGCAATCTTTGCTTTGTTCCATTCTATATGTCCATTATTTAGTGTATTTACATGCTTGCATATGATTGAGGCCATTATTTGATTCTAGCTCACTTATCCCAAATTAGCCTACCTTTTACATCACCCTTGTTAGCCCCCTTGAGCTTTTAATCCCCTCTTGTTCTATAAACCACATTACTAGCCTTAAGCAAAAAACAAAATAAAAATCCCAAGTTAAATCCTTGGTTAGCTTAAGATATAAATTGTGTATAATTTAAGTGTGGGGAATTTTATGGGAACATGGGAAGATATGAAAAAGTAGGGAATTAAATTGAATGAGTTATTTGAAAAATTTGGGAAGCATGCTCATGTGAAATCAAAATAATTAAATTACCATGTGCATTTAAAAAAAATATTAAGCAATTAAATAAGGGGATACAAAAAAAAGAAGAAAAAGAAAAGAAAAGAGAAGAAAAATAATATTACCCCAAATGCAAAAAGAATCAATGCACATGGGACAAAATTAAAAAATAAGTTTGATACTTGAGCATGTAACATCAAAAGTGGGAAAAACATGGAAAAATAGGTAAAGAAGCTTTGCTTGACAACATATGTATGTTAGGTGAGATCTTAGACTAATCAAGGATTCACTTTATAAAGCTCACTTGGCCATACATGTACCCTTACCTTTACCTCAGCCCCATTACAACCCTGAAAAGACCTCATGATGTTTACATTGGTATACTAAATTTTGTTGATTGGTTAGATGAAGAACAAAATTTATAAAGTATGATTAGAGAAGAGTAGAGTGATTATCCTATACACTTGAGAGACTAGAGTGCATATACACTACCAGTGAGGGTTCAATGCTTGATTCTATGTTCCCTGCTTTCATAAGCTATCTTCTTACAAGTTTACTTGTCTTTTATTGTATAATTTGAATTAGTGAAATCTGATTTATGTTTGTCTTGAAGAACTTATTTACTTTTAACCAAGTAGATAGAAACATTTTGCATGTAGTTGCATTCATATATATAGGTTGCATTACATACTCTCTATCATTCCTCTTCACTTCTTTATAGCTTCTCTTGAGCTTAGCATGAGGATATGCTAGGGTTTAAGTGTGGGGAGGTTGATAAACCACTATTTTATGGTTTATCTTGTGCTCAATTGAGTGGATTTTATCAACTCCTTACCCACTTATTCATAATATTTGCATGGTTTTATATTTCCTTCCTCATTTTGTGCTATGATTGAAAACATGCTTCTTTGATCTTATATTTGCTTATTATTAGTCCTCTCTTATTACCGTTAGATGCCTTGATATGTGTATTAAGTGATTTCAGATATTATAGGGCAGGAATGGCTCAGAGGATAGAAAGGAAGCATGCAAAAGTGGAAGGAATACAAGAAGTTGGAGAAATTACTAAGCTGTCCAGCCTGACCTCTTCGCCCTCAAACGGCTATAACTTTAGCTACAGAGGTCCAAACGACGCGGTTCCAGTTGCGTTGAAAAGCTAACGTCCGGGGCTTCGATTTGATATATAATATGCAATAGTTGCCCTGAAGCTAGGTAACGCGAACGCGTCATCCACGCGGACACGTCGCAATTACGAAAATCAGCGTGGCAGATTTCTTCTCCAGCGATTTCTGGGCTGTTTCTGACCCAGTTCTCGGCCCAGAAAACACAGATTTGAGACTATAAAGTAGAGGGATTGCATCCATTCATAATCAGACTTTCACATTCACAATTTTAGGAGTAGATGTAGTTTTTAGAGAGAGAGGTTCTCTCCTCTCTCTTAGGATTAGGATTTAGGACTTCTCTTAGTTTTAAGAGTGACTCTCAATCCCAGGTTCAATGTTCTTTTTATTATTTTCCTAATTTTATTTATAAACTCTTCCATGTTACATTTGATATCTTCATTAGTGCTAATTGAGGTATTTTAGACTTATGATTGCTTTCTTTTATTTACATAAATAATTTGGATTTTTCCCTTTTGGCTTTGGTTGAGTCATTGGTAACTCTTGAGTTATCAAACTCATTGTTGATTGAAAATTGGAATTCTTCAAGAATTACTTCGAGATCCAATAACTCTAACTTTTTCCAAGGAAAGACTGGGACTTGAGGATTCGAATTAATTCGTCCACTTAACTTACCTTCATAGTTAGAGGTTAACAAAGTGGGAGAAAAATCCATTCTCATCACAATTGATAAGGATAACTAAGTCTGGACTTCCAATTTTTTATACCTTGCCAAGAGATTTTATTATTATTATTTTATTTTACTTGTCATATAACATATTCCCACCTTACTTCCAAAACCCCCAATTTACAATCTTCATAACCAATAATAAGAACATACTTCCCTGCAATTCCTTGAGAAGATGACCCGAGGTTTGAATACTCGGTTATCAATTTCAAAAGGGGTTTGTTACTTGTGACAACCAAAACGTTTGTTAGAAGGGAATTTTGTTGGTTAAGAGACTATATCTACAACGCGACTGTTTTTATGAAATTCTTTACTGGCAAAAATCCTAACGTCACTCATCCAATGTCCAACTTAAGGACTTTAACTAAAAGTGCTCGGTGGGAGACAACCCACCATGGTATGATCATTCGTGTTTCCATTTTATTTCGTTTTGTTTATTTTTATATTGTTTTATTTTCATTGAACCTGGATATTATTCGTAAGCATTTGCATTAGCATTACATACTGCATAACTGCATAATTGCAAAAAAATAAAGGAAGGCGTGCAACGCGATCGCATCGCTAAAGCGTTCGCGTCAGTTGCAAAAAACACCCCCAACGCGTCTGCGTCATTCATGCGGCCGCGTGATCTAGAAATCGGCGTGAAATCCAACGCCCAAAAAATGTGGGCTGGAATCGTGCGGCTGTTGTGCATTTAGCACAAAACGTCCTACGTGTTCGCGTCCTTGACGTGAAACGCGTCACTTGCAAAACAACCATCCCACGCGAAAGCATGAGCGACGCGTTAGCGTCGCGTGGATTGCACAACACCCCAAACAAGACAGAGACTTGCGCTGAAACGACGCTGGAATTGTGCGTTTAGCACAATTTCCAGCGACGTGGTCGCATCCCTCACGCGACCGCGTCATGCATTCTTTTACCCATTCCATGTGATCACGTCACTCACGCGATCGCGTCAAAATGATACTTATCTTAGAATAAAAGAGAATAAAAATTGATCATCAGCTGGAGCAAGCAATACATCAATTGTCTTCCAGACGTTTAGACACTCAAGGAACTCCAATAGCTTTTTGTGGAGAATCTAATGACGAACATAGCATGAAGGAGACACTAGAAACCCCAGAGGGCAGTAATGAGCATAACTTTGTTCTGGAACAATTGGAGGAAGCTCAAATTATCCAAGAAGAAGAAGTACTGATTGAAGATTTAGGAGATGCTGAACCTCCATGGGAATCCAGAGTTGTGAAGAATTCCGTCAAGGACGTTACAATTGATTCTAAGGAGGATAGTGCACAACCCCCCAAAGCAGGTGTTTCATGAAGAACTAGACGGAATAACCCAAGACGCATGTTTCCTTGATGATGATAGTCTCAAGTCAAGTTCTCCTAGTAATGAACTTGCATCCGCAAGTGAATTCTCTGAGATTGAAGAACCTTATCCAAGTGAATACGAAGATGATGTCGTGGTAGATTTTTCTCAACCTCTAACTTATGACTTGAGTGACGCGGAAGATGTCGAAGACTTTGATCAAGACATGGTTGCATTTGAAGAATTTTGCAAAGAAGTGGAGGAATTCACAGAAGATTACAAGGGAGTAGAACTTACAAAACCACTGGAAACACCTATCCCAAGGCCATTACCACCCAATACAAGCCTTAAATGGGTACAATCCTTAACCTTTAACTTTATTTTTCCACTTGAATATGGTTTGCTTGAAACAGATGGCCAGCTTAGAGCTCTCTGCGGCTTCAAGAGTAAGAGGGAAATGGCTCGTACTCAAAGCTGGTACACAAGGTTCAATAAGGTTCCACGCTTCAACTCAAAGTGCACGGATTGGTATCATGACCAATCGAATGGATCTCAGAAAATGTTTGGTCTTCTTGGTGAGAATCTAATTTCTAAACCGCCTGGATGGAGAAATATAGACCAAGACGAAGGCAGATTTAAAAGCAAAGTTTGGGATCCTGGAAAATATTCTGATATTCGTCATCCCGGGATCCTGAAAACCTATTTGAAGCTACTCAAAGGCTTCACGTGCCAAGTTTGGGACCCCGGAGGCTGTTGGCATTCCAAACATTGGTGGAGATTTCTGGATGAATTTAAGCATAAGCCGCCATAACAGGAAGCTCATCCAATGTCCAACTTAAGGACTTTAACTAAAAGTGCTAGGTGGGAGACAACCTACTATGGTATGATCGTTCGTGTTTCCATTTTATTTCGTTTTTTTATTTTTATATTGTTTTATTTTCATTGAACCTGGATATTATTCGTAAGCATTTGCATTAGCATTACATACCGCATAACTGCATAATTGCCAAAAAACAAAAAAAGGAAGGCGAGCAACGCGATCGCATCGCTAAAGCATTCGCGTCAGTTGCGAAAAACACCCCCCACGCGTCCGCGACATTCACGCGGCCGCATGATCTGGAAATCGGCGTGAAATCCAACGCCCAAAAATGTGGGCTGGAATCGTGCGGCTGTTGTGTGTTTAGCACAAAACGGCCTACGCGTTCGCGTCCCTGACGCGAACACGTCGCTTGCAAAACAATCATCCCACGCGAAAGCGTGAGCGACGCGTTCGCGTCGTGTGGATTGCACAACACCCCAAAGGAGACAGAGAGTTGCACTGAAACGACGTTGGAATTGTGCGTTTAGCACAATTTCCAGCGACGCAGTCGCCTGCCTCACGTGACAGCGACATGCATTCTTTTACCCATTCCATGCGATCGCGTCACTCACGCGATCGCGTCAACCCCCATCCACCCTAGCCACGCGACCGCGTGCCCCACGTGTTCGCATGGATTCAAATTTACTAACCCTAGTGACGCGAAACCCTACCCGTCGCGCCCCCCATTCCCCTTCTTCTTCCTTTCTTCTCTGCAACCCACCCCCCAGCCACCACCACTCCCAGCCAACCACTTCCAACCGCCGCACCATCCTCGACCAACCAGCCACGACCGCGACACCACCCCCCTTCTTCCTTCCCTCTCTTTCTTCTCTTTCTCTGCTCTTCTTCCCTCCACCACCACTGCCCCCCTCTGCGACCACCACCCCCCACCGCGCCCTCACTGCCGCACCTCCCACTACCAACGCCCACCCCCTCCCTTCCTTCCCCCTTAACCTCCCCTCCCTGTACCCCAGCCCTCACCCAATACCACAACACCATCCCTGCCGCCACCAAGGTTCGCCGCTGCGCCACCCTATGCCGCCGCAACACAATCACAACCACACCCTCGCCATCTCTCAGTTCCTTAGCTTTGTTCATACGCCTACCAGGTTCTGCCAAACGCCACCTTTCTTTCATTCATAGTTATTTCCATATTTTTTCAGTTTATGTTTAAATTTAGGATAGTTAGAGATGTATGTTGTAGTGGATTATAGGTGTTTAGGTAGCTAAGATGTGGTTAGTGGATTTAGGCCTAATTAATTGCACTGTTCTTGCTACTTGTTTTATAATTTTCGCAATTCTGCTGTTGCTGTGATGTTAGTTTTGTTCATGTGATGTTCTTACTATTCATGCTGCTATTGCGACTGCTCTTTCATGTTCATATTATTTATATCTATTTGCAGTTTGTTTTAATTCATATGAACTATTCTGCTTGCTGTTTATTACCCGAGAACATCCAATTTTAGCCGGAATGCTGCCCAATTTTCTATAAATCGTTTTGATTCTCATTCATATATTGGTTTTGGCATTTTTAATTTTGCATTCCTTAGCTCTTCCCAAACTAATTCATGAATGCACGTGCCAGCATTCTTATTCCTCTGTTTTTCGGGTTAATAAATCACATTATTGTTAATTAGATTTCACTTTTTCGCTATTTCTATATCTATATGAATCATCAACAACTTGATTATGAGTTGTTTGTTGCTTAAAATTATGAAATTCTTGTTGCTTAGAAACCAATCATCATGCCACTTACTCTGACTTTTTTTTTACTAACTCACTGATTTTCGCTTTCTAACCTCTTTTTCAAGTTTAACCACTTTTAACTTTCTAACTTCTCCCTTTGCTTTTTGACTAACTCTTTCAATTTTTAACTCATGGCATGATTATTATTGCTCCTAATTAACAAGCATTCTCCTTATATTACATTTTGGATTGTAATCTCTCATCTCAGCTTTTTAACTCCGAAACAATCCAAAATGCACAATTATTCAACTCATTCCATAATTCTACTACTCCTTTACCACTTTGTGCTTATCTTGTTATCTGCCTACCTGTTTTCCTGCTTTTATTATATCCTAGATTTCTGTTTTTGAGGATGTCTGACCCTCAGCGTAAAGGAAAAGGCAAGGCAACAACTGGAAAATGGAAAAGAGGTGAATCCTCTATGTCTCTCCTGGAGCTTATGCATGATGACTCCTGGCAGAAAAAGCACTTTACCCCGCAGGAGAAGGCTGACCAGCTCCTCCCTACCAATGATCCAATTAAGTTTGCAAACCGATACTGTCAACTGAAGTATCCCGTGTTTGCTACCTTCCAGAAATCTGTACCTGGAGACGACTTTGAAAATTCCAGAAGAACTACAGTAGTACACCTCCGATCAGATCAAACAAAGAGGCTGGTTCTTCTTGGAGAGAAATTTGACTGTGGTCAATGCTTCCTGGGTACGAGAGTTTTACTGCAATTATTTCAAGACTTCCCTGGATGCAGTGCACCTCAGAGGAAAACAGATACTGGTCACTGAAGAGGCCATTGAGGATATTCTGTGCCTTCATCCTAAGTCAGATCAGCCTGACGGTTACCAAAAGGCTGAAGAGGACATGCGCTTTCTGAGATTTGACTGGGATGCTGTCAAGCAGAGGATAGCCCTTGACCCTACTATCCTATGGTTCATGGGTAAGAACACCACCATGCCTAAAGAAATCAAGCGGATATACTTGAATGATGAGGCTCGGCTCTGGCACCAGATCTTGAGTAACTTTATTATGCCGAGCACTCATGAGATAGAGCTGCCTGCCACTATGATCACCCTTCTACGATGTGTGCTGGAGGGTAAGGACCTGTATCTACCTCGTTTCATCTGGCACTATTTGGCCAGGGTCCATGTCAGAGGCACCCTCCCTTTCCCTTACCTGGTCACCCAGCTAGGCCGTCGAGCTGACGTGCCTTGGGAGGATGCTGATGAGAAGCCACCTGCTGCGGACTGTAGGAAGATCATTCCTCACAGCAGGAACTTTCTGGCTTTAGGCTACAGACCTCCATTCCTTACTGCTTCTGATGAGACAGCCACACCTTCAGCTGCCCCCTTTACTTCCACTGCTGCACCTGTCCCACCCGCTGCACCTCCAGCTGCTCCTGAGCCTATTTACAATTTGGTGCATTGACTCTTCGCCCGCTTGGACCGTATGGAGCATCGCAACAAGCGACGCTATAAGCACGTCAAGTTGATGATCCGTTCCGGCGGCGACATCCCCTCCGAGCCTGACACCCCTTCTGATACATCCGAGGTGGAAGAGGACGATCGCGAGGAGGAGACACCTACCCAGGCTGTACAGGCTGGACCGGAGCAGGTTGCACAACAGCAAGAGATGCTACACCAGATTCAGGCCGCAGATCCTGAGATTTCTATCCAGTCAGAGCCTCCTCTCCAACAGACAGATCCTCCTACCCTCATCCAGTCTGCAGATCCTCAGGCCACTACTGAGACTCCAGCAGCCCATCCTTCCAGTGATGACACTCCTTCACACCCGGCTTAAGTGAGCATCGAGGATGATGCTTTATTTTATGTGTGGGGAGGTCGCCATCTCTGGCGTATTTTTTTGGTGAACCACTACAGACTCCTTTATTTTATTTTGGTTATTTTTCTGTATTTTTATTTTTATTTTTATTTTTTATCTTTCAGTACTTATAAATTGTTCTTTTCATGTGTTTTTACCTTTATTTCTGCATTTTGCACCTTAGTTCATATTCTAGCCATTTAGTTTAGTTGCGATTCTAACTTATTAGTTATAGAATATGTGGATTAATTAGTATAGTTTACCCTTTTAGCATATGATAGTTTGGTTTAAATTGAAAATAAAAAGGAAGTAAACTAGAAACTTTAACATAATCAAAACAATCCACACCTTGTATATAGAACATAACATGATAGTTAGTTAACAACATTTCATCAAGGAGGAACACTAAAACTTTAAAGCCACCCAAGAAATTTTACATTGAGAATAATGGGAACCCTTAATTTCTACTTGCATGACATGTATAACTGATATATGAGCTAGAGAACACACAGCCTGTGAGTTTTGAGCTTAATTGTATGGTTACATTCAAACCATAATTTTTATTCCTGTGTGTTTTGCCCTTCTTTTTTATTCTGATGTTCTTTGCTTTGTTTTAATCTATATTCTGATGTTCTTTTTTATTCCTATGAGTTTTAATATATACTAAGAGATGATTGAGGCCATTGCTTGAAATATTTGCTCACTTATTCCAAATTAGTCTACCTTTTACATCACCCTTGTTAGCCCCCTTGAGCTTTTTAAATCCCCTCTTGTTCTATAAACCACATTACTAGCCTTAAGCAGAAAAACAAAATAAAAATCCCAAGTTGAATCCTTGGTTAGCTTAAGATAGAAATTGTGTATTGTTTAAGTGTGGGGAACTTTATGGGAACATGGATGATAGAAACAAGTAGGAAAGTTAAAAAGAATAAAGATATTTCAAAATAAAAATTTGGGAAAGCATGCTCATGTGAAATCAAAATAATTGAATTACCATGTGCATTAAAAAATTTATTTTCAGTATTTAAATCCCCCAATTGCAAAATAAAAAGAACCAGGGCACATGGGATAAAATTTAAGCTAATGCATGAGCTTGCTATACAAAGTGACAAAAGTTGGGCAGATAGGTTAAGAAGCTTTGAATTACAAAATATGTATGTTAGGTGAGATCTTAGACTAGTCAAAGATTCACTTATTAGCTCACTTAGCCTTATACATATACCCTTACCTTTACCTTAGCCCAGTACAACCTTGAAAAAGACCTCATAATTTTTGTATGTCTGTATTCTATAATTGTTGACTGGTTAGATGAAGAACAAAGTTATAGAAAGTAATGATAAAAAGAAGAATATAGTGATTAACCCAATAAACACTGAGTGACTAGAGAGTAAACACAAAATCCAGTGAGGGTTCAATAGCTCATCACCATATATCTCTGCTTAAATTGTTAATTGTCTTGCAAGTTTAAAAAATATTTTTTTTACCCATCTCAATTGTAAAAGTGCTTTAAATATTATCTAAGGTTTGGCTAAGCATATATGATTCCTTGAGAATGTGAACTAATTTAACTACATGTAAGTTTTATATACAAGTGAATAACAATCAGAATTGCATGATTCATTTAGGTAGTTGCATTTAGGATAGATTGCATTGCGTGAGATTCCACCACTTTAACCTTACCTTACTCTTTATCTTGGACTTAGCATGAGGACATGCTATTATTTAAGTGTGGGGAGGTTGATAAATCCATATTTTATGATATGTATTGTGCTCAATTTAGGTGATTTATTCAATCCTTTGCCCACTTATTCATGTAAATTGCATGGTTTTACTTTCCCTTCCTTATTATGTGATATATGTGAAATACATGTTTCCTATGCTTTAAAATTATTTATTTTAATTTTTCTTTATTATCATTCGATGCCGTGATTTGTGTGTTGAGAAGTTTCAAATCTTCTAAGGCAGGAATGACTTAAAGGATGGAAAGAAAACATACAAAAATGGAAGGAAAGCACAAAATGGAGTTTTTGAAGAAACTGTCAGCAACGCGAACGCATGGACGACGCGGCCGCGTGCCCAGTGCGAAAAGACAGTGATGCGAACGCGTGACTGACACGGACGCGTGCCTTAAGCAGAACACAGATGACGCGGACGCATGGCAGAAGCGAACGCGTGACAAGGAAAACTCCAGATGACACGACCGCGTGACCCACGCGGACGCGTGACAGACGCCACGCACCAAAAATTACAGAAAATGCTTCCAGCGATTTCTGAAGCCCTTTTTGGCCCAGATCCAATTCCAGAAGGCACAGATTAGAGGTTATAAAGTGGGGGAATGCATCCATTCAAAGAGAGATCTCCAATTATTCACTCTTCATAGTGTAGATGTAGTTTTTAGAGAGAGAGGTTCTCTCCTCTCTCTTAGGTTTTAGGATTAGAATTTCTTATTATTTCAATTTAGTTTTCCAACTCCTTGTGAGGTTCAACATTCCTTTACTTTATATTTCCCTTTTACTTTCAGATATTTTAATGCTTTTCTTTAATTACTTTTGTTGCCAAATTGGCTTATGAATCATTCATGTTTAGATTTGATTTTCTATTTAATATAATTTGAGGTATTTCAGTTTATGATTGCTTTCTTTTATTTATGTTACTGTTGCTTCCAATCTGAAGACATTTTTTTCGAGTAAGTTTACTTTTCCCTTTTTGGTTTTGGTTGATTAATTGGCAACTCTTGAGTTATCAAACTCAACGTGATTGATAATTGTTGGCTTTGCTAATTGAATTGAACTTCAATAAACTCCAGTCCTTTCTTAGGAATTGACTAGGACCTGAGGATCAAACTAATTAGTCACTTGACCTTCCTTTACTTTAGTAAAGGCTAACTAAGTGGGATTAAAACTCAATTCTCATCACCATTGATAAGGATAACTAGGATAGGACTTCCAAATTTCTCATACCTTGCCAAGAGTTTATTTTATAGTTATTTATTTGTTTTACTTGTCATTTAAATTACTTGTTCCTTACTTTCAAAACCCCAATTTACAAAACTCATAACCAATAATAAGAACATACCTCCTTGCAGTTCCTTGAGAAGACGACCCGAGGTTTAAATACTTCGGTTATCAATTTATTTAGGGGTTCGTTACTTGTGACAACCAAAACGTTTGTAAGAAAGGACTTTTGTTGGTTTAGAAGCTATACTTGCAACGGGAATTTATTCTGAATTATAGACCACGCAAAAGCACCTCTCTTCAGAGAGTTGTGTTGATTTGATGGATAAGATTTATTGTGGTCTTGGTTATGGCTTTGTTGGTTTCTCCACCCAAATTTTGGGTGGTTTTTCCAACCTGGGTTGTATGTCTTAGAGTGTGGATCATATGGTGGTCTGGATGAGTTATTCACATAATTAGCTTGTTCCCAGTCACCTTCTGATTCTGATGCATTCCGTTCTTGTTGAGGAGTTTGGTCTTGAATGGCTGAGGCTTGATTAGCCTCCATCTTCTTGGTTAAGGCTGCTATTTGTGCTGCAATTGCCTTGTTCTGAGCTAACAAAGCGTATACAGAGTTGAGTTCTAGCACTCCTTTCTTCTGAGTTCTTTCTGAAGCATAGAAATACTCATTTTCAGCTACAGTCTCGATGACATCTATGGCTTCTTCAATGGTCTTCTTCTTGTTGAGTAAGCCTCCTGAAGAACGATCCATAACCTTCTTTGAATCATAGGACAACCTTTCATAGAAGATGTGTAGTTGTACCCACTCATTGAACATTTCTGGTGGACATCTTCTTGTCAAATCTTTGAATCTTTCCCATGCCTCATAGAGTGTCTCTCCATCTAGTTGTCTGAAAGTTTGCACCTCAGCTCTTAGCCTGTTGATTCTTTGTGGAGGGTAAAATCTTGCAAGGAATCTATTTACAAACTCCTTCCATGTGGTTAGGCTCTCCTTGGGAAATGATTCCAACCATTTTGCTGCCTTATCTCTGAGTGAGAAAGGGAACAAGAGTAGCTTGTAGATGTCTGGGTGTACTCCATTAGACTTTACTATATCACATATCCTCAGAAATGTGTTGAGATGTTGATTTAGGTCTTCTTGGACACTTCCTCCATATGAACAACTATTCTGAACAAGTGTGATGAGTTGAGATTCCAACTCAAAGTTGTTAGCATGGATTGTTGGTTTGAGGATGCTGCTACCACAGTTTCCAGGATTTGGGTTGATATAGGAGCCTAATACTCTCCTTTCTTCTCCAACATGATTGCTAGCTTCCTCTCTAACATGGTTGTGTGCTTCTTCTTCCATGGTGGTTTCTAGATCTTTCTCCACTAGTTCCTCTCCAACTATGCCTTTGCCTCTTGCTTCCCTCCTTAGTCTAAGGAAGGTCCTCTCAATTTCACTATCAAAGGGAGATGAAGTCTCTCCTCTTTTACCTATCATACACTTGGTAAATAACCAGTAGAGAACAAGTGAAGTAAGAAAAATCTTGTTGAGATTAGTGGTTAGCTTTGTTGATGCAATAAATCGAACAGTTGGAAGAGTGGAAATATGGACGATGGGTAACTAAAATAATCAAAGAAAAAGAAACAAAACTCAGAGCAGAGATGAAAGAAAAATAGAAAGCACTAAAAAAATAAAATAACAAGGAAATTAAATTGCTTAATCTAGCTCTCCAATCAATTTAATCACTGTAAAATTTCAGCCAATCCCCGGCAACGGCGCCATAATTCACACCTCCATTCAAAAACAGTGAATCAATTCTTTTTGGCAAGCGCACCAAAATTATCGTCAAGTAATAACCCACAATAGAGGGGGATCGTATCCACAGAGACTGGCAAATTCAAGCAGTTTTAATTGATTGATGAATTAATCAAGTGGAACAAGTAGATTGTGATTGCAGAATTATAAATGGATGAAATGTAAATGGCTAGAATGTAAAGGAAAGCAATAAAGTGCATAAATGGAAATAGAAAAATGTAAAGTGTAGAATTATAAATGACTTGAATGAAAATGGGAATGGAAAATTGATGAATGTAAAAGTAAACTATAAAGAAAGGGATAGATAAGAATGGGGAAATTCATTGAGATCAGGAGATGTTGTCTCTTTGGATCAATTTCAGCTTATATCCTCTTCAATCATGCAACTCATTGACCTCTTAGCAATCATGATTGATTGAGCCCCAATCCTTTGCTGACTCAATCTCTCAGATCTTGATCAACAGCCAATTCCTTGGTCTAATTGCTCATGAAGAGAGATATGCTTGATCCCTGATTATACCACACATCATCGTAAGTCCAAGTAGAGGGAGGATTATATGTCACTATATCCAAACACCAAAACCCAGATCCTACTCAAGTGTGAGAAGGGATTTCAAGCATGGTTTCATGTTTCCTTTCCCAAGGTTCCCGTGAAACCCAATTTGCATTCAATCTCTTTTCCAAGATAATTGAACACTAAGCATTAGAAACGAAATTCCTTCTAGCAAATGAAAGAGAAGATGAAGAGAAGAAGAATTTTACTATCATCAATCCATTAAGTACAACAGAGCTCTCTCTCTCTCAATGAGAGGGAATTTAGCTACTCATAGCTAAATGAAGACTACTCCAAAGAGAAGAAGATGATAAAGTGTAAAAGTGAATCCAAAACTCATCTCTCTAACTGCTTAACCCCCTCTTCAGTACTTATTGGAGTATTTATACTACTCCTAGCTAAAAATAAAATAATTACAAAAGTGAAAAAGAAAAATTACATTTTGGAGGGAAAAAAGGAACTCAATAAGCGTGACTTCCCAACTCGCGTGTGGTTGGCGCTCCAGTGGCATGTCACGTGCTTCCTCAAATCTGGCTTGGCGTGCCACGCCCAGTCCTTCAAGTGGCACGCCCTTCTTCAAAAACATCCCTGGCATGCCATGCCTTCGAGCTCAAGTGGCATGCCCAGGGTCTTTTAATGCCCATGTAGTGTGGCGTGCCACGCTTTCGAGCTTAAGTGGCACGCCCCATCCTTTTTCCACTTCTCTTTGCCTCTGGAAATTTGAACTAGCGTGGCACGCCCAAGGTCTGGCATGCCACGCCCTTGTTGCGCGCTTAATCAAGCTCTCTGGAAGGTTGAACTAGCGTGGCACGCCCAAGGTCTGGCGTGCCACGCTCCCTTTTTGAACAAGTGACTCCTCTGTTTGGCATGCCAAGCCACGAACTCAAAATGGCACGCTTAAGTGAGGAATAGTGGATGGCATGCCACGCTCTCGACACCAAGTGGCACGCCCCATGTATTTGGCCTCCTTCATCCTCTCTAGAAACTTATACCAGCATGCCACGCCTAGAGGCTGGCGTGCCACGCCCTTGATCTTGCCTTGGCTCCAGCAGCTAGCGTGCTGATGCCAGGGCATCTTGGCCAGTTTCACTGACTTTTTCTTTACTGTTTTTAGGTTAGTTTCATGCATTTCCTTAGGAAATAAGCTAGTTTTAGTTAGATATTCACTTACACCTTGACTCAAGCATACATTGTGCATTTTACATTATTTCATGAGGATTTTGCATAAGTTTAGTGACAAATTGTATGTTGCATTGCCCATGACTTGGACTAGAAATTTGATGCACTCTATTTCTTGATTTCAAGACTAAAGGAAGCATGGAAAGGGAGGAAACTTGCAAGGTTAATAAGAAAAGTGATTGCCAATGACACTCTCATAGCCATCATTGCCCACGTTAAGAGTCACGTTAACTAAGTTAACGTGAACTCTAACGTGGAAAAGGGAAGTTGAGCCAATGTTAGTGACACTCAACATTGTCACTAACGTGGAAGCTAACGATGAGGAATGAATGATGAGCCAATGTTAGTGACACTCAACATTATCACTAACGTTGGGATGGCTAAGAATGGCCACGTTAGAAGCCACGTTAACATAGTTAACGTGGACTCTAACGTGAGATCTAGGGGCACATTGGAACGTTAGTGACAATGTTGAGTGTCACTAACGTTCTCGAACTTATACTTTCACTAAATGTTAACACCCCTAATGCCCTGAGCTGAAGTCTCTGCCCACTTAGCACTTTCTCTCTGCAAGTAAAGCCAAGCCCAAATGAAGAAAAGAACTGCTTCAAACTCAAGATCCAAAGGCCCAAGACTTGAAGAGTAAACTAGAAGCTGAGAAGAGTAGTATATATAGGAGTAGCTTTGAATTGTAAAAGGAGTTCTGGAGGCTGGAAAAAGAGAACTACTCTCTGTATTTTACTTTCTCTGCATTTTCTAGTTTTACGATGTATTCTCCATCTTTGTTTTCATTTTCTGGAGCTATGAACAACTAAACCCCTTTCATTGGGTTAGGGAGCTCTGTTGTAATTTGATGGATCAATACTAATTTTCATTATTCTTCTTCTATCTTTTTTCTTGATTTTACTTGAAAGCTTTCGATCTTCATCCAATTGAGTAGTTATCTTGGAAGAGAAGCTATTCAAATTTGGATCTCTTTTGAACCTTGAAAGAGGAATGAAGAGATCAAGCTAGAAATACTTTCTCATGCTGGACCAAATTGGGTTTGGATGGGTATGTGACTATATCCCTCTCAATACTTGATTTGGGAAATGCATGTGGTATAATCAGTGACCATACTTCATCTCTTCTCATGAGCAATTGACCAAGGAATTGGCTATTGATCAAGATTTGAGAGATTGAATTGCAAGAAATTGTAATTCAATCACTTAAGATTGCCAAGGAGATCAATGAGTGCATTGATTGAGGAAGAGATGAAAATGAACTTGATCCAGAGAATTGCAACATCTCCTAAGCCCAATGAACTCCCCATCTCTGATCTTAACCATTCTCTTTAATTTCTACCATTTACTTTTATGAGCAAATCCCCCATTCCCATTTACAATTCTGCAATTTACTTTCAGTCATTTGCTTCCAGTCCTTTAATTCTAGCATTTACTTTTCTGTTATTTACATTCCCGCCATTTTATTTCTGCAACTCTCAACCCAAATTCTGGATTCGCTCAACTAGAACATTCTTCTAATTAAAGTTGCTTGATCAATCAATCCCTGTGGGATTCGACCTCACTCTATTGTGAGTTTTTACTTGACGACAAATTCGGTACACTTGCCGAAGGGAGATTTGTTGTGAGACAAGTTTTCCCCGCATCAAGTTTATGGCGCCGTTGCCGGGGATTGATTGTGCATCAACAATGATTAAATTAGAAGATCACTAGATTGAGCATTTTTATTTTGTGAATTTCATTTTCTGTTTGAGTGATTTACTTTTTGTTTTAGTTAAACTTCTTCCCTTCCCCCTCTACTCTTTTGTTCTTCTTTGTTATTTTCAATTCTGTTTGCTAACCCACTAACTGTTTGATATATTGCATCACCCACAACTAACAGTAATTCTGACACAAATACTTTCTGCACCTATGTTTTCTTGCTTGCACTTGATGGTTGTATGACAGGGAGAAGAAGCGGGGCTTCAACTTCTTTCGATTCTGAACCTGAGAGGACCTTCCTTAGATTAAGGAGGGAGGCAAGAGGAAAGAAAGTGGTTGGTGCTGAGGAAGAAGAGGAATTCTTTGAAACAAACATGGAAGACAACATGGAAAACCATCATGAAGAAGAAGATCACAACCATGGGGGAGGAGGTAAAGCAAATCATGCTGGGGAGGATAGAAGAGTTTTGGGCTCTTACATCAATCCAAACCCAGGTAATTATGGAAGTAGCATCCAAAAGCCAACAATCCATGCCAACAACTTCGAACTTAAGCCACAGCTCATCACCCTTGTTTAGAACAACTGTTCGTTTGGAGGAAGTGTTCAAGAAGACCCCAATCAATATTTAACCACCTTCTTGAGAATATGTGACACAGTGAAGTCTAATGGTGTTCATCCTGACGCCTATAGACTGCTCTTATTTCCATTCTCACTCAGGGACAAGGCAACCAAATGGCTGGAATCTTTCCCAAGGGAAAGCTTGACAACTTGGGAAGACGTGGCGAACAAATTCTTAGCAAGATTTTACCCTCCTCAACGAATCAATAGGCTGAGAGCTGAGGGCCAAACTTTCAGGCAACAAGATGGTGAGACTCTATATGAAGCATGGGAGAGGTTCAAGGACTTAACAAGGAGGTGTCCACCTGACATGTTCAACGAATGGGTGCAGCTGCACATTTTCTATGAAGGGCTCTCTTATGAGTCAAAGAAGGTCGTAGACCATTCATCTGGAGGATCTTTGAACAAGAAGAAGACCATTGAGGAAGCCATAGATGTTATTGAAACAGTAGTAGAGAACGACTACTTCTATGCTTTCGAAAGAGGGAACACAAGAGGAGTAATGGAGCTAAACAATGTAGATGCTCTGTTGGCCCAAAACAAGCTCATTACCCAACAGCTGGCTGACCTCACCAAGAAGATGGAGATGAACCAAGTAGCAGCAATCTCCACTTCATCAACAATCCAAGAAGGAGTGAATGAAGAAGCAGAGGGGAGTCAGGAGCAAGCCAACTACATTGGGAATTCACCAAGAAAAAACTATGATCCATACTCCAAAACCTACAACCCTGGATGGAGAAACCACCCAAACTTTGGGTGGGGAAGTGAGCAAGATCAAAACCAAGATCAAAGACGTTACAACTCCAACAAAAATGCAGCTCACCAGCAATTCACATAGAGGACGTCTCAACACCACCACAACAACACTTCTTCATATGCTTATCAAAACCAAAATGACACATCTGCTCCGAATCACCCATCAATTGATGACAAGCTCTCTAAGATTGAAGCCCTACTTGAAGGAATATGCCAAGAGATTGAAGAAAATAAGGTGTTCAAAGAGGAAGTGCGAGCCAATATTAAGAACCAGGGGGAGACCATTAGGAAGCTGGAATTCCAGGTGGGATATTTAGCTGAGAAGATTCCCAAACCCACCGATAGCTTCCCAAGTGACACGGAGAAAAACCCCAAGGGAGAAGCAAAGAAAGTAAGATGGGAAGATTACAAAATGGTCACTACGAGTGATCAAGAGACTGAAGACAAGCAAGGCAAACTTTGCAAACAACCTGAAGACAACTCAACAAAGGAGGAGGATAGAAATCACCAAGGACCAGAAAGTTCACAACAAGAGTTGCTGAAGCTCTATGCTCCCTTCCCTCAACTGCTCAATGGTGCTGTGGGAAAGAGAATATACTCAAGGTTCCTAGACTTGTTTGCATCTCTGCATGTAAACATACCATTCATCAAGGCAATTCAACAAATGCCTGCATTCATCAAGTATATGAAGGAACTTCTTCCCAGGAAAAGCTCACTCAAAGGAGGCCAGACTATAGTGATGAACAAGGAATGTAGTGCCCTTATTCAACCTGAGCTGCCTACAAAAAGAAGAGACCCAGGGAGTTTTCACATCCCTTGTGCCATAGGTGAAACTATGTTCGATAGAGCACTATGTGATTTGGGGGCCAGCATCAACTTACTGCCTTTATCCCTGGTGAAGAGGCTGTAGATTAATGAGATAATACCCACAGATGTAATCATCAGACTGGCTGACAAAACTCAAAAGCAAGCAATAGGAGTGGTGGAAAATGTGTTGCTAAAGGTTGGGAAATACTTTCTCCCAACAGACTTTGTCATTCTGGACATGGAAGAGAGTCACACTCACCCAATCATATTGGGAAGACCATTCTTAGCTATGGCCAGAGCACTTATCGATGTAGAGAAAGGGGAGCTAATATTGAGAATCCATGATGAACGACTCAGCTTCATTGTCTTCAAACTCTCACAAGAAACAGATCAAGAGGACAAGGAACTAAGCACAAATGATAATGAGACACTGAAGGAGGGAACAAGCACTGAAGCACATCCAGTTCATTCTGAGATCCCCTTAATAGATAAACAAGGAAAACAGCTATTGCCACAGCTCAAGGAAAAGTTGGAGGAACCTAAACCTCTAGAGGCAGGTGAAGACAGCATCACAACTCCTTGGAAAAAAAAGGTCACCAAGGGGAAGGCAACCTCAAAAGAAACAAAGAAGAAGGTACCAAGGAGATGGAGGAACAAGAAGATCCCTACGGAAGACTTCTCGCCAGGGGATAGAGTTGTCTCAGCTTACTTCCCAAATATTCCCCCTAATCTCCCTACTGTACCATCTCAGTTACCTAAGGTCTTCACTATCAACAGATTTCTTTCCCTAGAACATGTGGAGATCATTGATCTAACCAATGGATACAAGTCCACAGCAAGAGGGAGGGGAGGACTTTAAGCACTACCAACCACCCTGATGAAGGAAAAACGTCAAGCTAGTGACGCTAAAGAAGCGCTTCATGGGAGGCAACCCATGTTTTATATGTTTTTAAAATAATGAATAAATCAATGTTTATGAATTTCAACCCAAATTTGACAAACACTTGGTGAAATCTTTATCATGCAGTCTATAGTGAAGAACAAGTTTGGTGTTCAAAGCAGAACTCTTGGAGCTTTTAACAAAACTTTTCATCACATTGCTTCAAATTAAGTTTGGTGTCACCCCATGGTGCCACCAAAATGCATATAAGGACCCACCAATAGTTAGTTAGTTAGTTGGAATTCATAAATAAACAATCAATTCCTTTCTTCCCATTTATTCTAGCCGTAGAGTTTGAATTTTTTTTATGATATTAATTTCCTTATTTTAAATCTTTATAGGAAAGAAAAAGGAGCATAAAAAGGGATTGATTGGACAATTAAATGGGGGAGATTTCGCCACTTAATGAAGAGCACTACACACATGTCCCCAGAGGGAACGCATGGGGAAACGCTGCCATGCAACATTGGAGAAAGAAGACCCTTGAAGACCGAATCAATCACTCTCTTTAAGTGATGATCCTTGTCTTTCCTTCATACACAACCCCAACCATCCATCAAGCAACAATCCTTGCAATCCACACCTTCCATCCACTCATGACCCCCTATATAAGTGAGCTCTAGTGCATGCTCATTCCTCACATTCAAATTCCCACTTCCACACTTCATACTTTCGGCTTGCTCAACCCCTTCATCACACTCTATCATAGCCAACCTATTCCTCATCTCTCCGTACCTTCCAACCTCCACTTCAAAACAGCAACTCAATTCATGGCATCATCAAGCTCAAAGAGACAAAAGAGGAAGGAACCCATGGAAAGTGTTCCTTTCGATGAGAAAAAATTCAAAATTGCCTTTCATGAACGTGAATTCGAATGGATAAGGGTGAGAAAGATACTGCCAGAGTTAATCTTCCAAATCAATGCAGATAAATCACCACAAATTTTGGAGAAAATCGAACAGACGGGGTGGCAATTACTCACAAGTACAGAGGGGAAGATCAATGGAAACCTCATCAAAGAGTTTTATGCGAATGTAATAAGAGAGGATAAAACAAAGGCCCCAACCTTCAAAAGTTACATAAGAGGAAAAGAGGTGGACTTCAGCCCAAATGCCATAACAAGAGTTCTTCACCTGAGATCACCTCGTTTTGATGAGGAAAGTTATCAAGCAAGGATAAGTAGAAGCCCTGATAATCATGAGCTCTCAGAGATAGTGGCAGACATCTGTGTTATAGCAGCTGACTGGGAGAGGTACACAGATGGGAAACCCAAGTTCATCAAGAGAGGAGACCTGAGCCCTAAAGGCAAGGGGTGGTTTGAACTTGTGAGGAGGTCCATTCTACCAGCTGCAAATAATTCAGAGGTAAACATCAATCGAGCTACTATGGTGCATTGCTTAATACAAGGTGGGGAAATCAACGTGAATGAGCTCATCGCCGAGGGGATTCAAGATTCGGCTGAGAAGGTTGATTCAGGTGCCAGGCTTTGGTACCCCAGCACCATTCTCCGCTTATGCAACAAGGCCAAGGTAGTATTTGAGGACAGCAACCCAGACTGGGTGAACCCAGGGAGGCCAGTTACACTCGAACGATTGGTTTATACTACACCTGCTCAGCAACAAAGAAGGCCACAAATAGGGAAACCAAAAGCAAAAGAAAGAGTTCACCAAGAGGAACATCATCAGGAAGAATACCAGCAAGAAGAGCAGCATGACCCAGACAACTTGAATATGACTTACCTTCTAAGAGCCATTGAAGATTTGGGACAGAGGCATATGGAAGGACAAGAGCAAATACTGAACCTTCAAACCACTTGGCTGAGCCAACAGGAAGCATGGCAAAAACAACAAATGGAGCAGCAGCAGGAACACTACTCCAGGCTCACTCAAGCCATCAACCAAGTGAATGAGAGGCAAGAGCTCCAAGAGAAGCACTTGCAAGAACTCAACCAGCGGCAGATAGCCCAAATGAAAACTTTCAATGAGTTCAGTGTACTCAATGAAGGAAGGCAACTACATAGGGAGGAGTTCTATGTGAACACTCAAGCCAAGTTGAACTACATGACTAGTAACATGCATCAGCTACACTATGCCATCCCTACATATGATGAGGTCCAAAAAGATTTTGTAGAACAAGAAGAGAGGAAGGTAAAACAGCAAAAGGAGACACTCAAGAAGAAGATGGAAGATGGTGGTTTCTGGAAGAAGCTGCTTGGAAAAGGCAAAGGAAGTGGGAGCACAAGCACTCAAGAGAGACACAATGAGGACAAGCAAGGAGGAGAGCATGGGCATCCACATGAATGAAAGGTGGTGGAGTTCCTTTTAGTCCATCGTTTTCTATGCTTTAAATAAGGAAGATCTTGTATGAAATAGAACCTGCTTCCATGTTATGTTTAAACTTTTTAAATTCTGTCTTTTAAGTTCTCTTTCTGAATAGGTCCATGATTTCTGGTTTAAATGTCACTGCATCTTTCCCTTATTTACTTGTAAGCTTGTCCATTTTAAATCAAATGAAAAAGAGAATGTTTATGTTTTTAAAAGACCAGAGTGGAGTTCATATTGTGGAAGTGCATTCATGAATCTTTGGGGTAGTCATAAGTTAGCTAAGTTGGTTCAACCACAAGGTTAGGAGGACAACTATCTATCCTGAATACTTAACTTTGGATATACCCATGAGACTGAGCATATGACAAGATCCTAATAAGAGAAAAGGGAAAGAATAATGGAAGTGAAAAACAAGAGAAAAAGAGTAAGCAATAAGGCTAGGCACCAATGGTTTGGACCTTGAGACAAGTGTCTGTGGTGCTCCTGTGTGAGGGATCTACTTGGATGAATAAGCTCTCAGGGGTGCTTTATCACTTGGTAACTTGGGTTAACTAACCCGGGATTATCAGCTGAAAATCCACTATTAAGAGTAACCCTCACTACAGAGCATTTGGTAACCCAAAGAGGTGCTGGACACCAAGGTCTCAAGAAAAGAAAATAAACAAACTATATGCCTGTGGTGTGTATGTATGGGGGAGAGACTTGAGGGAGTAAGTCCTTAGGGGTGCTTCAACACCTAGTACCTTGAACCAACTGGTTCGGGAGTGTTGGCTGAAAACTTATCTTAAAGAGTTGCCCCCTTACAGAGCACTTAGCCTAAATAACACAAATAACCCTTGAAATAACAATAAAAGGATCAATGAATAAAAGTCTCATGGGATATAAACAAAGTAAGTGTTTAGGGACATGATAAAGGTCTGAAAGCCAGTAATGGAATGAACCTAAGTTGCTATGCATGAAACCACCATAAAATTAGTAACATGACTTCCACAAGAATGACTCACTCCTCTGGATATTCCATTCATCATTCTCTTGTTCTAGTACTTGCTTAGGGACAAGCAAGCTTTAAGTTTGGTGTTGTGATGCCAGGGCATCTTGGCCAGTTTCACTGACTTTTTCTTTACTGTTTTTAGGTTAGTTTCATGCATTTCCTTAGGAAATAAGCTAGTTTTGGGTAGATATTCACTTACACCTTGACTCAAGCATACATTGTGCATTTTACATTATTTCATGAGGATTTTGCATAAGTTTAGTGACAAATTGTATGTTGCATTGCCCATGACTTGGACTAGAACTTTGATGCACTCTATTGCTTGATTTCAGGACCAAAGGAAGCAAGGAAAGGGAGGAAACTTGCAAGGTTAATGAGAAAAGTGATTGCCAATGACACTCTCATAGCCATCATTGCCCACGTTAAGAGTCACGTTAACTAAGTTAACGTGAACTCTAACGTGGAAAAGGGAAGTTGAGCCAACGTTAGTGACACTTAACATTGTCACTAACGTTGGCAAACACTCATGAGTGGCCACGTTAGAGCCCACGTTAACCTAGTTAATGTGGCCTCTAACGTTAAAGGGGGAAGAGAAGCCAACGTTAGTGACATTCAACATTGTCACTAACGTTGGCCTAAGGATGCAACACACCATGTTAACTCCCACGTTAACTTGGTTAACGTGGGAGCTAACGTAAGAAGTGAGAGTTGTCGCCAACGTTAGTGACACTCAACATTGTCACTAACGTTGGAAGCAACCACACAACCCCCCAAGGAGCCACGTTAACTTAGTTAACATGGAAGCTAACGATGAGGAATGAATGATGAGTCAACGTTAGTGACACTCAACATTGTCACTAACGTTGGGATGGCTAAGAATGGCCACGTTAGAAGCCACGTTAACCTAGTTAACCTGGACTCTAATGTGAGATCTAGGGGCACATTGGAATGTTAGTGACAATGTTGAGTGTCACTAACGTTCTCGAAGGTTGGCAAGGCTACGTTAGAAGCCACGTTAACCTAGTTAACGTGGGCTCTAACGTGAGGCAAAGGGGCACATTGGAACGTTAGTGACAATGTTGAGTGTCACTAACGTTCTCGAAGGTTGGCAAGGCCACGTTAGAAGCCACGTTAACCTAGTTAGCATGGGCTCTAACGTGAGGCAAAGGGGTACATTGGAACGTTAGTGAAAATGTTAAGTGTCACTAACGTTCTCGAACTTATACTTTCACTAAATGTTAACACCCCTAACGCCCTGAGCTGAAGTCTCTGCCCACTTAGCACTTTCTCTCTGCAAGTAAAGCCAAGCCCAAATGAAGAAAAGAACTGCTTCAAACTCAAGATCCAAAGGCCCAAGACTTGAAGAGTAAACTAGAAGCTGAGAAGAGTAGTATATATAGGAGTAGCTTTGAATTGTAAAAGGAGTTCTGGAGGCTGGAAAAAGAGAACTACTCTCTGTATTTTACTTTCTCTGCATTTTCTAGTTTTACGATGTATTTTCCATCTTTGTTTTCATTTTCTAGAGCTATGAACAACTAAACCCCTTTCATTGGGTTAGGGAGCTCTGTTGTAATTTGATGGATCAATACTAATTTTCATTATTCTTCTTCTATCTTTTCTCTTGATTTTACTTGAAAGCTTTTGATCTTCATCCAATTGAGTAGTTATCTTGGAAGAGAAGCTATTCAAACTTGGATCTCTTTTGAACCTTGAAAGAGGAATGAAGAGATCAAGCTAGAAATGCTTTCTCATGCTGGACCAAATTGGGTTTGGATGGGTATGTGACTATAACCCTCTCAATACTTGATTTGGGAAATGCATGTGGTATAATCAGTGACCATACTTCATCTCTTCTCATGAGCAATTGACCAAGGAATTGGCTATTGATCAAGATTTGAGAGATTGTATTGCAAGAAATTGTAATTCAATCACTTAAGATTGCCAAGGAGATCAATGAGTGCGTTGATTGAGGAAGAGATGAAAATAAACTTGATCCGGAGAATTGCAACATCTCCTAAGCCCAATGAACTCCCTATCTCTGATCTTACCCATTCTCTTTAATTTCTACCATTTACTTTTATGAGCAAATCCCCCATTCCCATTTACAATTCTGCAATTTACTTTCAGTCATTTGCTTCCAGTCCTTTAATTCTAGCATTTACTTTTCTGTTATTTACATTCCCGCCATTTTATTTCTGCAACTCTCAACCCAAATTCTAGATTCGCTCAACTAGAACATTCTTCTAATTAAAGTTTCTTGATCAATCAATCCCTGTGGGATTCGACCTCACTCTATTGTGAGTTTTTACTTGACGACAAATTCGGTACACTTGCCGAAGGGAGATTTGTTGTGAGACAAGTTTTCCCCGCATCACGTGCCACGCCCAGCATTCAAGTGGCACGCCATAGTGAGATTCTCGGACTAGCGTCCCACGCCTTCAATACCAAGTGGCACGCCCAGCTCTTGCTTTGGCTTCTTTGTGCATTGGCGTGCCACGCCTGGTTGCTTAAGTGGCACGCCAAAGTGAGAATGATAGCCTGGCATGCCACGCCTTCGACCTCAAGTGGCACACCCAGACCTCTATGGCTTTCAACCCCTTTCTCTAGAATTTTGTACCAGTGTGCCACGCCATGCTGTTAAAGTGGCATGGTAAGCTTGTACATGTCATTTACTATGCCAGTCGTATGTTAATTGATGCCCAAAAGAATTACACAATTACAGAAAAGGAATTATTAGCTGTTGTGTATGATGTTGACAAGTTTAGGTCCTATTTACTTGGTTCTAAGGTTATTATTTATACTGATCATGCTGCTTTGAAGTACCTTCTAACCAAACAGGATTCTAAACCAAGATTAATTAGATGGGTGTTACTCCTTCAGGAGTACAACCACCCACAGCTGTGACTGAGACGTTTCTGGATGAGCAATTATTCCTCATTCAGCAGGCTCCACGGTTTGCAGACATTGCAAATTATAAGGCCATGAATTTTATTCAAAGGGAGTATAGTAGTCAACAACTGAAGAAGCTATTGACTGATGCAAAGTACTACATTTGGGAGGAACCATACCTTTTTAAAGATGTTCAGATGGTATCATTCGGAGATGCGTCCCAGATGAAGAAAAACAGCAGATTCTTTGGCACTGTCATGGTTCTGAGTATGAAGGACACTTTGGTAGTGAAATGACAGCTACAAAGGTCCTTCAGAGCGGGTTTTACTGGCCGAATCTCTTCAGAGACTCAAGAGCATTTGTGAAGTACTGTGATAGATGTGTAAAAGCCACAAACCTCCCTGCCAAGCATAAAATGCCACAGCAGGGGATTCTTGAGGTTGAGTTATTTGACGTGTGGGGTATTGATTTCGTGGGACCTTTTCCACCATCACATTCAAACAACTATATTCTAGTGGCAGTTGATTATGTGTCCAAGTGGATGGAAGTTGTGGCTCTGCCCACCAATTATGGTGGTAATGAGCTTCCTTTCAGAGATATATCTTTAGCCGGTTTGGTGTCCCAAGGACACTCATTAGTGATGGGGGAAGCCACTTCTGTAACAGACAGCTAGACTCTTGTACTTCTTTATAGACCCATTGCTGGCACTTTTCAGTATGGTCTTATCTTGGGGCCTCATACCCTGTGTGATATAGCTGAGTAGCACGATCTTGTCGATCATGTGGTGGGGGCATGCTTCCAGAAGATTATTGAAGTGCTCCCAGTATTCAAAGAGAGTCTCATTATCATCCTGAACAATTGTGGAGATATCCTTCCTTAGCTTATCAGTGACTTCAGATGGGAATAATTTCTCCAGAAACTCCTTTCTGAGTGTATCCCAGTTGGATACATTTGCTAGAGGTTGAGTGTAGTACCACTCTCTTGCTTTTCCCTCAAGAGAAAACGGGAAAGCTTTCAGCAGTATTGAAGTTTCATCAGTGCCATCACGCCTGACAGTAGAACAGGCTGCCTGGAAATCTCTCAAGTGCTTGATAGGCTCTTGAGCAGGTAGGCCATGAAACCTGGGCATCAAATTTAGCAGTGCAGGCTTTATTTCAAAATCTGTAGCTACCGCTGGATGATGCGCTTGAAACGGTTGCATTGTAAAATTAGGGGCTCCTTCCTCCTGGATGGTAACTCTCCTAGCTGCCATGTTTTCTACACGTAAAACAACCGAATCAGTAGAACGGGGGCTGGTTTCTTCCTCAGATTCACTTTCAGATCCGCCCTCAGAGCGGGCTAACCGACGCTGTTCTCGCCTTATTCGTGAAATTGTCCTTTTAATTTCAGGATCGAATATTAGCAAGCGCGGATCAGGAAGTGAACGCGTAATTTAATGGAAGAAACATGCAGATAAATAAATTCTAATTAATAAAATTAGCACTCTATTGCAACTTTCCGGCAACGGTGCCAAAAATTGATGGGACACAGAAGCTGGTGAATTAAAAATTATTAAAATGGTTACGTTGCAAGTATAGTTCTTAACTCACCGAAAATCTGCCTATCAATTTAGAAATATGTCACAGAGAATTAAATTAAAAATTACTGGGAGTTTTAAGTCCCAGGTCGTCTCCCAATGAGTTGCAGAAAAGTGTGCTATCTTATTAATCAGATGTTCCAAGAAGTTGAGCTAAGTAAATTGGAATGTAAATTGAGGAAAGTTAAATAATATGAATAAAAGCCTTGACTGGGAGTTGATTGGTTGGAATTTCTATTATTGGTGGAGTGATTGTAAGATTAATTTATAATTAATGGTTGTTCTGTTTGGTTATCCTTTACTAAGTAAGGGAAAGTCAAACAAGCTGGAATGCCAGATCTGTTCACAAGTTGCAACCCACTTGGTTCAAAGGATTGGCGTTGGTGACAGGATAGCAATCCAACATTTAACCCAATTACAAATTTCTCTTTAATCCTTCCAACTCAAGAGTTCCTTTTAATCAACTCCCCATCAAGTAAGGAAACTACTCACGCATTGTAAATAAAGAATCCATAGCATATGAAAGGGAATTAAAAGAAGACATGATTATTGGAATTGAAATTAGATTAAAAAGAAATAATTCTTGCATTAAATAATCATAAAAGTATTCAAATAACAAAATTAAACAAAACAAGGAACATGGAAGAATAAAACCAAGTTGAGAAAACGAACTAGAATGACGAAGTCTTGATGAGGCAATAACTCTTCTCAATGTTCCAATGCTAAGACCAATTGAAAATTAAAATTCTAAAACCTAGAGAGAAAAACCTAAGAGAGTAAAAACTAGATCTCAAACTGTCTCTGAATGAATCTATTAATTGTTTCTGCATGTTCTCTAACTCTAGTCTGCTGTTCTGGGCCGAAAACTGGGTCGAAATAGGGCCCAAAATCGCCCCCAACGAATTCTGCAGATTATGCAGATCGCACATGTCACGCGATCGCGTCATCTATGCGGACGCGTCATTCGCGCTTTTTCTCGCCACGCGTTCGCGTTGTCCACGCTACCGCGTCGCCAGAACTTTTCCAATTCGCGCGGCCGCGTGAGCCATGCGGCCGCGTGAGCCATGCGGCCGCGTGAGCCATGCGGCCGCATCACTACGATTTGCTCTCCTTCGCGCGGTCGCGTGAGCCATGTGATCGCGTCACTTCTCGCTGGTTATCTCCTCAAATTCTTGTGCTTCTTCCATTTTTGCTAGCTTCCTTTCCAATCTCCAACTCATTCATGCCCTATAAAGTCTGAAACACTTAACACATAGATCTTTGCATTGAATGGAATAAAGGAGAATTAAAAATAAATAATTAAAGTCTCTAGGAAGCAGTTTTCAAACATGTAATAAATTCAGGAAGGAAATCTTAATGCATGCTAATTTAATGAATAAGTGGGTAAGGAACATGATAAAACTACACAATTAAACACAATATAAACCATAAAATAGTGGTTTATCACACGCCTCCACCCACGCTGTCGCGTGACTCTCTGTTCAATTTTCTTTTTCCCAATGCACTGGTGACGCGGATGCGTCAGCGACGCTGCCGCGTCGCGTGCGTGTTTTTTTTTTTTATGCATGAAAAATGCAGAATGCAGTGTTAATATGAATGTGATGCAAAACACCAGGTTCAATATAATAAAATAATATAAAACTCGAAAACAAATAAAACTAACTAAAAATGAAAAAGGAACGATCATACCATGGTGGGTACTTTTAGTTAGAGTCCTTAAGTTGGAAATTTGGTGAGCTCCCTATTATGGTGGCTTATGCTTGTATTCATCCAGGAATCTCCACCAGTATTTGTACTTCCAGTAACCTCCGGGGTCCCAAACTAGGCATGTAAAGCCCTTAAGAAGCTTCAAATAGATTCTTAGGCTCCCGGAGTGACAGATCTCAGAGCAGATTCCAGGATCCCAAACTTTGCTTTTACACCTGTCTTTGTGTTGATCATCATGATTCCATCCGGGTAGCAAGCAATCTGAATTCTCACTAAAGCGGCCAAACAACTTCCTAGACTCATTCAGTTGAGCTCTACACCAACCTTTGAGTTTAGACTTAAAGCTTCCAACCATAATGAACCGTGCAGGACAATTCTTACCACTGGCCATCTTCCTCTTACTCTTAATGCCACAAAGAGTTCTAAGTTGACCATCCGTCTCCAGTAGCCCATATTCAAGTGGAATTAGAAAGCTAAGGGATATGAATTTTACCCACGTGAATGTTGTGAAGGATGATGGCAACTTAGGGGGAGGTATTTTTAATGAAATTGCAAGCTCCACTCCCTTGTGCTCTTCTCTGATAATTACCACCTCTTTGCAAACTTCTTCAATTTCAACTTCTTCTTCTTGGTAGCTTTCTTCCAATTCAATCTTCTCTTCATTGCTTTCCAAGGGCATGGGAGGTTGTGCTTCTTCTTCTTGAATCTCTATCACTTGATCAACCTCTTCCAAGTCTTCAACTGTGATATGCCTTGGAGGTTGTACACCCTCCTCAACATCAATTGCAACCGTCTTGGAAGGAGGCTCTATGTTTTGACTTTCCCATGGAGGTTTAGCATCTCCTAAGTCTTCAACCAATTCTTCGTCTTCAATAATCCCGGCTTCCTCTACTTGTTCCAGTACAAAGTCATGCTCCATATTGTTCACTGGAGTTTCTAGTATCTCCTTCATACTACGTTCTTCATTAGATTGTCCACATGAAGCCATGGGGGTTCCTTGAGTGTCCGAACATCGGGAAGCTAATTGACTCATTATTGCTTGCCCCAATTGATGAATGGTTGCCTGGCATCGATCCACTGTTTCCTTAAGACGATCCTTTGTCTCTTGATGTACTCGGCTTTCATAAATAGGATCATAGTGCTCTTGGATTGATGGATATGGAGATGGTGAATATTGAAGTGGTGGTTCTTGTGAGTAATTGGGTTGGAATTGGGGTGGTTCTATATATGGTTCATATGGCTCATAAGGTGGTTGGTATGGTGGTTGAGGGTTAGGGTCATATGGAGGTGAATGGCGGAAAGGGGCTTGTGAGTGTAGTGGTCCAAAGTTATGTTGAGGAAAGGGTTCATAGGCATATGGTGGTGGTTGTTGATAGTCCATTGGAGGTGGTTGTTGCCATGAGGGTTGATCAAATCCTTGTGGCTCGTCCCATCTTTGATTGTTCCATCCTTGATGCCTATTTTCATTATAGTTTCCATTCCTTACAACAACATTGGAACCAAACTTGAAACCAAAGGGGTGAGAATTCATAGTAATTAATAAAAATTAAAAACAAGAATAAATAAACAAGCAAAAGAATTTTTTTTATTAAATATTTACAATAACCAATAATAAGGCACACGTTTGCAATTCCCCGGCAACGGCGCCATTTTGACGTTAGGATTTTTGCCAGTAAAGCAGTTCATAAAAACAGTCGCGTTGTAGATATAGTCTCTAAACCGACAGAAATCACTTTGTACAAACGTTTTGGTTGTCACAAGTAACAAACCCCTTTAAAATTGATAACCGAGTATTTAAACCTCGGGTCGTCTTCTCAAGGAATTGCAGGGAAGTATGTTCTTATTATTGGTTACGGAGATTGTAAATTTGGGGTTTTGAGAATAAGGAGCAAGTAATTTAAATTGCAATTAAAATAAATAAATAACTGTAAAATAAACTTTTGGCAAGGTATGAGAAATTGGAAGTCCTAGCCCAGTTATCCTTATCAACAATAATGAAAATTGACTCTTGATTCCATCTAGTTAACCTTTACTAGAGCAAGGGAAGGTCAAGTGACTAATTAGTTTGATCTTCAAATCCTAGTTAATCCCTAAGGAAAGATTGGGATTATCGAAGTTCAGTTCAATTAGCAAAGATAACAATTATCACTTATGTTGAGTTAAGATAACTCCTGAGTTACTAATTTCTTAACCAAAGCCAAGAATGTAGAAAGCTAAATTAAAATCATAAATATCTGGAATACCTCAAATAAAATACATTCAAAGCAGTAAAATCTAACATGGAAAAGTTCATAAGCCAATTGGGCAACATAAATCAAATACAAATAAAAGCATTAGAGTCAATAAAAATAGAAGCGAAAGTAAATAGAAAGGGACATTGAACCTGGGATCGAGAGTCACTCCTAAAACTAAGAGAAGTCCTAAATCCTAATCCTAAGAGAGAGAGAGAGAGGAGAGAACCTCACTCTCTAAAACTACATCTAAAACATGAAAAGTGTGAATATGAGAGCCTCCCTATGAATGGATGCAATCCCCCCCTTTATAGCCTCTAATTTGTGTTTTCTGAGCCGCGAACTGGGTCGAAAACAGCCCAGAAATCGCTGGAGAAGAATTCAAACACGCTGATTTTCGTCACTGCGACACGGCCGCATGGAGCATGCAGTCGCGTCGCCTAGCGTCAGGTTAACTATGGCATATTATATATCAAATCGAAGCCTCAGACGTTAGCTTTCCAACGCAACTGGAACCGCATCGTTTGGACCTCTGTAGCTAAAGTTATAGCCGTTTGAGTGCGAAGAGGTCAGGCTGGACAGCTTAGCAATTTCTCCAACTTCTTGTATTCCTTCCACTTTTGCATGCTTCCTTTCCATCCTCTGAGCCATTCCTGTCCTGTAATCTCTGAAATCACTTAACATACATATCAAGGCATCTAATGATGATAAGAGAGGGTTAATATTAGCAATTATAAGTCCAAAGAAGCATGTTTTCAATCATAGCACATAATTAGGAAGGCAAATGTAAAACCATGCAAATAGTATGAATAAGTGGGTAAAGAGTTGATAAAATCCACTCAATTGAGCACAAGATAAGCCATGAAATAGTGGTTTATCAATACCTCAGTTTTATATTAAATAAAGAAAATCCTAATATGAATGGTTCATAAGCCAATTTGGCAACATAAGTAATCAACAAATAAAAGCATTAAGGTATCTGAAAGTAGAAGGGAAATATAAAGTAAGAGGAATATTGAACCTGTGACTGTGAACTAAACTAATAGAAATTCTAAAATCCTAAATCCTAAATCCTAAGAGAAAGGAGAGAACCTCTCTCTCTAAAAACTACATCTAATCCTAAAATTATGAATTATGACTTGACTTCCTTCATTCCTCCACTTTGCAGCATTTAATCTGTATTTTTTGGGCTTGAAACTGGGCCGGAAATAGCCCAGAAATCACAGGGACCGAATTCAAACACGTGCAGGTCGCTGGAATTTCCGCAGAATGATGTGTCCGGGTGATTCACGCGTGAGCGTCCTTTTTCTGTACGGCCACTATAGCAAATTATAAAACAAATAGGAGCCCCGGACGTTAGCTTTCTAACGCAACTGAAACCACATCATTTGGACCTCTGTAGCTCAAGTTATGACTGTTTGAATGCAAAGAGGTCAGGCTGGACAGTTTAGCAATTTCTTCAACTTCTTGTATTCCTTCCACTTTTGCATGCTTCCTTTGCATCCTCTAAGCCATTCCTGCCCTGTAAAGCCTGAAAGTACTCAACACACAGATCACGGCATCAAATGGTAATAAAGGATAATTAAATTTAATATTTCTAAAGTATAGAAAACATGTTTTCACATATATCATATCATAAGGAAGGAATTGTAAAACCATGCAAATTCATATGAATAAGTGGGCGAAGAATTGATAAAATCACTCAATTGAGCACAAGATAAATTACAAAATAGTGGTTTATCAAGCCCGAAAAAGCTCTTGGAGAAAGCTCTTGGCAAGAGCTTTGCTTTGAGTTTGCCTTGCTTCATTCTTCCTTGTAGCACTTGATTAAGCTCTTGGCAAGAGATCTAGGCTCTTGGCAAGAGCTTGGCCTTTGATTTTTTTGAAGTAAAGCTCTCCACAAGAGCTCTAGGCTCTTGGCAAGAGCTTTGTGCTCTTGTTCCTTGAATTGAGCCACGCTTTTCTTCCCTTGGCCCACGCTTTTCTCATTTTTTTCTTTTCTTCACCTACAAGTAATCAAAACAACCAATCAAAGTATCACCAAATTCACAAGGTTTAAAATTCATTTAAAAATTAATTAATTCAAGCTTAAACCTCATGATTTTGTGCCAATTAAAGGGTGGTTGATTGATTCAAGTAAACCATGCAATTCCACTCCAAATTACTAACTTACAATGCAAGAAAGTGCATAAAAACTAATGAAACAAGTGAAAAATGCTTTGCAAAGCTAGCATATGATGACTTGTCATCACAATACCAAACTTAAATCTTGCTTGTCCCCAAGCAAGCATCAAACATAAGAGGGAATAAAATGAAACAGAGAAGTGTGCATATCCTTATTGAGCCTATAGTTGAACTTGGTTCATGGGGTTTTTATGCAGACAATGATGGCTTATTTATTGCTTGCTGTTACATAGGAGATGCTTCCTCAAAGGATCACTAAGTTTGCTACTATAAGGCTTTACTTTTGCTTGTTCCCTTGCAAAATTTTTCTTCTTTATTTTGCTCAGAGAGCTTATTGTTCTTTGAAGGCTTGGTGGCAAATGTTGCAACAGCCTTTGGCTTAATTTTGCTCAACATTCCTTCACCACAAACACATGGCTCACCCTTTTCTTCCTAGGATCATTGATGCCCAGCATCTCTTTGGATAACTAAGTGTTTTGTAGCTAGGTCGCTCTTTATTGTGGACTTTCAGTTGGCAATCCCAAATCAGTTGATCTAAGTGGCCAAGTTTTGAAATACTCCTTAGAACTTACTTGTCCAAGCATATCCTAGCACAAAAACACCACATGCATGTGTCCTAGGGTCCAAGCTATTGGTGCCTAGCCTTATTATTTATTTTCTTTGCCACTCTTGGATTTTTCTTTTTCTTTTTCTTTTTGTTTTATTTCATTCGCAAGGGATCTTTAATGATACAAGCATTTATAACAACAAACTAGTTCCTTCTTCAAAGAATATATCATTATGCAACATTTATTTTATGAGCCATGCATTAAATCAACAAATACCACCACTAACTTTCATTCTAACTTATGTAACATTGGATCTTTACTTCCTAATTCAAACATTTCTCTTTTATTCAAGTATATGGGAAACAAAACAAAATTCAAGCTAAGTAATGGGCAACAAGCATTATGCAGATCAGCATTCTTGACAAACAATTCCACTTTCAACCAAATGAACACTTTAGTAAGACATACAAGAATTCCCAATTTAAAGTACTTCTTCAACAACAAGGATTAAGTGTAGACACAACCTTTCAGGTTGCCGCTTTTCATTCTTCCTTCTGTTGTATCCCTTTTGAGTCATAATGCAAATTGTCTTCAAATGTTGGCTAATTTCCTGCATAATTTTCAAAAGTTGCTTGCTTCTCAAGTCCTTAAGTGAATGGTTAGTATGCATGAATTGAGTGTGTCTTTTGGATTTATTTTGGTATGGGAACACCAAACTTAATTCCTTGCCACTGCCTCTGATGCAACAAGTTAACCAATTATAAATTCTCTTGGCCTTGCTAAAGGTTATGGAGCTAAAAATTAGAAAGTAACTAAATGGTTATATGATTTGTCTGATTGCTTGGAGCTAGCATTATGCAGGAAGTGAGACTATGCTTTTTCGATAAAATGTTGGTGGAACACCAAACTTAGAATCCTTTATTCTCCTTTAAATTGTTTTGGTGTGCAACACCAAACTTAGATCCTTGCAATACAGACAAAACCACTCAACCTTTTTATTAAAATAGCTATGAAAAGAAAAATACCTCAGGTTGGGTTGCCTCCCAACAAGCGCTTCTTTATTGTCATTAGCTTGACATCCTTCATTCTTGCTTAGCTTAGGTTCTGAACCTCTTTTTCCTTGTCCCATTGCCCTCCTAAGTAATGCTTTGCTCTGTGCCCATTTGCTGTGAACTGACTCAGTATTGCTTCATTTAGCAATTCAAGAGTTCCATAAGGAAAAACCTTTGTCACTAAATATGGGCCAGTCCATTTGGACTTGAGCTTGCCAGGGAAAATCTTGAGCCGTGAGTTGTACAGGAGTACTTGCTGTCCTGGTTTGAACTCATTCTTTAAGATCTTCATGTCATGCCACCTCTTGGCTTTTTCCTTGTATATCTTAGCATTTTCATAGTCTTCTAGCCTAAATTCATCAAACTCATTTAGTTGTAATAACCTTTTCTCCCCTGCTGCCTGAGAATCAAGGTTGAGGAGTTTAGTAGCCCAAAAAGCTTTGTGTTCAAGTTCTACAGGGAGATGACAAGACTTGCCATACAATAGCTGAAAGGGAGACTTTCCAATGGGAGTTTTGAAAGCTGTCCTGTATGCCCAGAGTGCATCTTCTAGCTTCCTAGCCCAGTCTTTTCTTGTGCTTCCCACTGTTTTCTCTAAGATCTTCTTCAACTCCCTATTTGCTAATTCAGCCTGGCCATTAGTGTGAGGGTGGTATGGTGTGGCTACTTTATGAATTACTCCATATTTGTGGAGGAGTTTCTCCATCTGTTTGTTGCAGAAATGACTACCACCATCACTAACAAGACCCTTGGGCACTCCATATCTAGTGAAAATGTGCTTCTTAAGGAATTGAAGGACAATCTGTGCATCACAGGTGGTTCTGGCTATGGCTTCCACCCACTTTAAGACATACTCCACTGCCACCAAGATGTATCTAAAAGAGTAGGAAGGGGGAAAGGGTCCCATGAAATCAATGCCCCATAGATCAAATAGCTCCACTTCCAGAATGAAATTTTGAGGCATCTCATTCCTTCTTGTCAACCCTCCAGCTCTTTGGCATTCATTACATTAGTGAACAAACTCTCTCGCATCCTTGAAGATAGTTGGCCAATAGAAGCCACTCTGCAGTATCTTTGCAGCTGTTCTTTCTGGTCCAAAGTGTCCACCATAGGCTGAACCATGGCAATGTCGCAATATATCTCTCATTTCGTTTTCAGGGACACACCTCCTAATTACTCCATCAGAGCATCTCTTGAATAAGAAAGGTTCATCCCACAAGAATCTTCTTGCTTCATTAATTAGCTTCTTCACTTGTTGCTTGGAGAATTCTTGAGGTATCTTCCTTCCCACTTTGTAGTTTGCTATGCCAGCAAACCAAGGTGTTTGTTGAATCTGCAATATGTATTCATCCGGAAAGCTTTCATTCACTGGATGAGATGCTTCGTGAATTGTTTCCAGTGGCAACCTTGATAAGTGATCAGCAACTTGATTTTCACTACCCTTCATGTCCTTTATTTTAATATCAAATTCTTGTAGGAGCAATATCCACCTGATAAGTCTTAGTTTAGCATCCTGTTTTGACATTAAATACTTAAGGGCAGCATGGTCAGTATAAACTACAATTTTGGATCCTATCAAGTATGATCTAAACTTATCAAATGCATAAACCACAACTAATAACTCTTTCTCTGTAGTGGTGTAATTCTTTTGGGCTTCATTCATCACCTTACTTGCATAATAGATGACATGATGCAAATTTCCCTTTTTTGTCCCAACACAGCACCAATTGCAATGTCACTTGCGTCACACATGAGTTCAAAAGGTAGTCCCCAATCTGGGGGTGTGATGATTGGTGCAGTTGTGAGTTTGTCTTTTAGAGTTTCAAAGGCATGCTTACAATTTTCATCAAAAACAAAAGGATTATCAACCATCAACAAATTGCTTAATGGTTTGGCTATTTTTGAAAAATCCTTAATAAACCTTCTATAAAATCCTGCATGTCCTAAGAAACTTCTAACAGATTTTACATTAGTTGGTAGAGGGAGTTTCTCTATGATCTCCACCTTTGCTTTGTCAACCTCTATCCCTTTTCTTGAAACTTTGTGACCAAGAACAATTCCTTCAGGCACCATGAAATGGCACTTCTTCCAATTTAAAACCAAATTGGTTTCTTGGCACCGTTTCAAGACAAGGGTAAGATGATGCAAGCAGGTACTGAAAGTGTCATCAAAGACAGAGAAATCATTCATGAAGACTTCCATAAATTTTTTTACCATATCTGAGAAGATTGAAAGCATGCATATTTGAAATGTTGCTGGAGCATTACATAATCCGAATGGCATCCGTCTGTATGTGAAAACTCCAAAGGGATATGTGAAAGATGTCTTCTCTTGATCCATGGGGTCAACTATTATTTGATTGTAGCCAGAGTACCCATCAAGGAAGCAGTAATATGCATGACCAGCTAGCCTCTCAAGCATTTGGTCAATAAAAGGGAGAGGGAAGTGATCTTTACGTGTGGCATCATTCAGCCTCCTGTAGTCAATGCATATCCTCCATCCTGTCACCGTTGTTGTGGGAATGAGTTCGTTCTTCTCATTAACAATAACTGTCATCCCACCTTTCTTTGGCACTACTTGAACTAGACTTATCCATGAACTATCAGAGATAGGGTAGATAATCCCTGCATTCCATAACTTCAGTACTTCTTTCTGGACGACTTCCTTCATTGTAGGGTTTAGCCTCCTCTGAGGTTGAACTACTGGCTTGGAATTGTCCCCCAAGAGAATCTTATGCATACATACTGCAGGGCTAATGCCTTTCAGATCATCAATGGTCCATCCTAATGCATCCTTGTGAGCTTTGAGTACACTAAGGAGTTCTCCTTCTTCTTCTTTTGTTAAGGAAGAATTGATGATCATGGAGAAGCTCTCTGATGTGCCAAGAAATGCATACTTGAGATGAGTGGGTAGAGGCTTCAGTTCTTGTTTTGGCGCTTCTTCTTTCTTATCTTGTTTCACTTCTTTTCCAATGGAAATCCCAGCTAATTGTTCGTTGGTTATCTCTTGATCACCTTCCTCTTCTTGCTCATGCTGATTGGTCTCCAACATTTCTTCCACTAAACTCTCTATCATATCCACGCTCATGAAATCCTCTTGCTCAGGAGGGTGTTGCATTGACTTGAAAACATTTATGACCATTTGCTCATTGTGTACCCTGAAGATCATTTCTCCCTTTTCCACATCAATTATAGCTCTTGCTATTGATAGAAATGGTCTTCCCAATATAATTGAATTGTTTCCTTCCTCTTAAGTGTCCAAAATCACAAAATTTACAGGGAAGATAAACTCTCCAACCTTCACTAATAGATTCTCCACAATCCCATTGGGTGTTTTGATTGATCTATCAGCCATCACCAATGACATCCTGGTGGGTTTGAGTTCTTCTATGGCAAGCTTTCTCATCATTGAGAGGGGCATTAAGTTGATACTGGTACCAAGGTCACAGAGAGCTTTGTTGAGAACCATTTTGCCAATGGTGCATGAGACTACAAAGCTCCCTAGATCTTTGAGCTTTGGTGGAATACCCTTTTGAGTCACAGCACTACATTCCTCGGTGAGCAACACGGTCTCCTTCTTAAGCCAACTTCTCTTTTTATTAATAAGCTCTTTCAGAAATTTGGCATATAGAGGCATCTGCTCTAATGCCTCAGCCAAGGGAATGTTTATCTCCAACTTCTTGAAAGTCTCAAGGAACTTATGAAAGTGTTGATCCTTTGCTTCTTTGTTGAATCTTTGGGGATATGGCAGTAGAGGTGTAAAGCTCTTCTCTACTTGCTGCTGTCCTTGGGTTTGTTCCTTTTCTTTGAGCTTCTCTGGGACATTTTTGCTTGTTGTCATGTCCTTGTTGCTAGCTTCTTCTTTTTCTGTTGGTTCTTTGTCTCTTTCCATAAGCTTCTTGGTTGCTTCTTTGTTGTCCACCAATGTCTTTCCACTCCTTAGCTGTATAGCTTTGCACTCCTCTTTTGTATTAGGAATGGTGTCGCTTGGTAATGAGCTTGATGGTTGATGACAAGTCATCTTAGCCCATTTTAGCTAGTCTTTTTCTTTTGTTTTCATTAGAATTATGCACTTTCTTAAGCTACAAGCAAGCTAATTGAGTAGAATTTCATGTTTCCCTTGATTGAACCAACCATATGTGAATTCATGCCATTTCATGAGGTTTTAAGCTATAATTGTTGCATATTGTGGAAGATTGAATACCTCATGATTTTGAGCAAAACTTTGATTAGTTTGGTTGATCAATGATAGGTGAAGAAGGCTTGGAGAAAGGTTGAAGCAAAGAGGAATGGCTAGGAGTGAAGAGAGGACAATGGAATAAGTGAAAATTGAACCGGGTTGCATGAAGTTAGCCCCAACGTTAGCCCCCTAACTTGGAGGCTAACGTTGGGCATGTGAATCACTCTTTGGAAGTAGCCAACGTTAGCTCCAACGTTAGCCCCCTAACTTGGAGGCTAACGTTGGAACTTGAGAGTTTCTCCCTGGGCTACCAACGTTTGCGCCAACGTTAGCCCCCTAACTTGGAGGCTAACGTTGGCACTTAAATCACAAAGGGGGAAGGCCAACGTTTGCGCCAACGTTAGACCCCTAACTTGGAGGCTAACGTTGGCGCCACTCACACCAAGCATTGCCAACGTTAGGGTCAAAGTTAGACCCTTAACGTTGGCGCCAACGTCCATACCAGAAGGATGTGGTTTGCTGATATGAAAAGTTAGGGTCAAAGTTAGACCCCTAACTTTGACCCTAACGTTGAAGACCAACGTTGGCTAACTCCATTTCCGGTTCAATTGGTTCACTTCGGTTCTTCTTCAATCTTCAAAGAGCAATCAACCAAGGCCTCTTTCAACCCAATTCCACCAAGAACAAAGGCCCAACTCAAGGCTTGAAGATCATTTTTGGAAAGTGTATAAATAGAATAGAATTCAAGTTATTAGAGAGCTTTTCTGGAGAGTTTTCCTTTAGAGCTTTCCTTTTGGAATTTTCAGAATAGTTTTTGGGAAGCTTTTGTTACTGAGTGAACTTGAATTTCTTTGTTTCCTCTTACTTGCAATTTCATTTTACTTTTGTCTGGGATCTTGGATTTGAGAATTGAAGAAATTCTGTTTCAATCTCAATCTTGGATCTCTCTGTTTCTTTACTTTACTGTTAATTGAATTTCATTTCCGGTTACTTGATCTTCATCTCTTTTCTTTGCAATTTACAATTTCCTTGCTATTGTTCTTGTTGGATCTAGGAAGGCATTGAGATCTAGACTTGGTTTTCTAGTCTCTGGGTCCTGAGATCTGAATTTCTCATTTCAATTCCCTGTTTATTACTTTTTCTCTTCATCTACTTCACTGCTTCAAGATCCGGTTCAATCCCAATCCCCTTTTCCCCTTCTGTTTAATGCAATTCAACTTTTCTGTGTTTAAATTCTGCAAATCCACATCCCAATCCCCTTTACATTTCAAGCAATTTACATTTCTTGCACTTTAAGATTCTGCAATTTACATTTCTTGCACTTTAAGTTTCTGTTATTTAATTTCTTGTTCTTTAAGTTTCAGCAATTTACTTTCCCGCTCTCTTTGATTTCATGCAATTTACATTCTGCAAATCACAAATCACCCAACCAACACTTGATTCGCTTGACTAAATCAACCACTAAGCTAAAATTGCTCAATCCTTCAATCCCTGTGGGATCGACCTCACTCCCGTGAGTTTTTATTACTTGATACGACCCGGTACACTTGCCGGCTAGTTTTGGGTGTTTTGGGAGAGATTCGTTTCTCATCAAAATATCTCATCAATGGTCTCTCAATAGTAATTTGCTTGGAAAGCTGCCCAATCTGCCTCTCCATATTCTTCATGGAAGCTTCCTGGTTCTTTATTATCATCTCTTGGTGCTTCATCATTTTCTCCATTAAGAGCTCCAAGTTGGTGATCCTCTGAGAGTCTTGTGAGGTTTGTTGGTTGTGAGATGTTGAGGGTTGATGGTAAGTGTTTTGATTGGTGGCTTGGTTATCGAATGGATGATGGTTAGAGTTGGGGTAAGTATTTTGTGGTTTTCTATATATATTTTGGTTATTATTCTGCTGGTTGTTGTGGTTTGCATTTTTCCAACTGTTTTGGGTTGAATTCCTTTGCCATGGCTGTTGAGTCTGAGTGTGATTGTCTCCCCATCTGAGGTTGGGGTGGTTCTTCCAGGAGGGGTTGTAAGTGTCACCATAAACCTCATGTAATTCACTTGATTGTGCATGTAATTCACTTGTTCTTGCTGTTGATCTTCACAAGCTTCTTCATCTTGCCCCCATGTGGTTGATGGCTGACTTGTATTTATTGCTGCAACTTGGAGGCTATCAATCCTCTTGGCCATTTGCTCAAATTGTTGTTGAATCCGCTGCTGCACGCATCATTTTGTTTTGAGCTAGGATTGAGTCCACTCCTTCCAACTCCACCACTTCTTTCCTTTGTGATGATTAGCGTTGCCTTTGGTTAGGAAAGAAATACTGGTTGTTAGCCACCATATAAATGAGATTTTGGGCCTCCTCTGCAATTTTCATGAGTTGTAAAGAGCCTCCAGCTGAGTGATCCAGAGCCTCCTGAGATTTCAATGTCAAGCCTTCATAAAAATTCTGCAATATGTCCTATTCATTGAATATTTCAGGAGGGCACTTCCTAATTAGAGCCTTGTATCTCTCCCATGCCTCATAGAGAGGTTCAGTATCCATCTGTGTGAATGTTTGTACTCCAGTCTTCAACCTAATAATCCTCTGAGGTGGGTAAAATTTGGCAAGGAACTTGCTCACTAGATCTTCCCAATTGTTGATGCTATCTCTTGGAAAGAATTCCAACCATTGAGTAGCTTTGTCTCTGAGGGAAAATGGAAATAAAAGCAGCTTGTAAATGTCAGGATGTACACCATTAGTTTTGACAGTATCACAAATCCTCATAAAAGTGGATAAGTGTTGGTTTGGATCTTCAAGTGGTCCTCCTCCATAGGAGCAGTTGTTTTGAACCAAGGTGATGAGCTGTGGCTTTAGTTCAAAGTTGTTTGCATTAACATTTGGGGTAAGAATGCTACTCCCACAATGTCTAGGATTTGCAAATGTATAGGAAGCCAAAACTCTTCTCTGTGGTAGATTGTTGTTGTTGTTGGCTGCTGATGAGAGGACTTTTGTGTGGTTTAGAATTCACAATAAATTCTCGTTGCAAGTATAGTTTCAAAACCAACAATAATCCTTTTATACAAAAATTTGTTTGTCACTAGTACAAACCCCTAAATTTATAAACCAAAGTATTGAACCTCGGGTCGTTCTCCCTAGGAATTGCAACAAAGTGTTTTGTTATTGATTATGAGTTGTATTTTGGGGTTTTAGATCAGAGACGTGAAATGTAAATGGCAATGAAAATAAACTAACAACTAGAAAGCTCTTGGCAAAGTTGTGAGAATTAGAAGTCCTATCCTAGTTATCCTCCTCAATTGTGACCAAAATTGTCCATTGCTACCACTTAGTTAACCTCTAATCATGAAGAAAAGTCAAGTGGATGAATCAACTTGATTCCACAAGTCCTAGCCAACTCCTAAGGGAAAGACTAGTGTTAGTGGTATCCAAATCAATTAGCAACTTCTAATTATCAATCAACAAGGGAATCAGACAACTCAAGCGTCACTAATTACTCTACCAAAGCCAAGAGGAATAAAATCTATACTAAAATCCAACCAAGCAATTTATCAAACACTTAGGAGGCACAAAGGAAAAGCATAGTAAATGGATAACAACAATAAAATCTAACAACAATTATTGTAAGAAATCAATAACAACAATCAAAAGGAACACAATTATTATGAATTACCTCAAATTGCGTTAAAAGAAAATAGAATGAACAAAAAGTATATCTACAAACAAAATGGGAGAAATTAATGACAACAATGGAAGAATGATAAATGTAACAACAAGAAATTAAGAAGAAGAAGTAGTAGAAAGCATGAATTGAAACCTAGATCTAAGAACTAAACCTAATCCTAATCCTAATTCTAGAGAGAAGTAAGAGCTTCTCTCTCTAAAACTAAACTAAACTAGCCTAATGTGTGTGTATGTATGAATTCTCCCCAATCCTTCAATTCTTGGTCCTTTTGAGTGTTTTCCCGCCAAAATTTCAGCTCCAAATGGGTCCAGAAACCCTTCAAAATCGCCAGGCACGAGTTTCATTAAAGAAATCACGTGCGGACTGTGACGCGTACGCGTACAGCGTGCATACGCGTCCCTGGTCTATTTTGCGAGGTGCGCGCAAGCGCCTGGTGCAAGCGCGCGTCCTTGGCCGAGATCAATTCTTTGGCTTTTCATGCTTCTCTCCTCTTGTATGCTTCTTTCCTTATTTCTTGGATCCATTTCTAGCCTTTTTCAACCTAAGATCACTAGCAAACACATCAAGGTATCTTATGGAATCAAGGAGGAATTAAAATTATCAAATTAAAGGCTTAGAAAGCACGTTTTTACACTTAAGCACAAATACGGGAGAGATCACAAAGTCATGCTAATTCATTAGCTAAATGTGAGAAAAGATTAGCAAAATGCTCTAAATCCAACACAAGATAAACCTTACATATGGGGTTTATTAGCTGCTCCTACTGGTAGATTTGTTGGGTTTGTTGAGTGTTCCTCCATTTCCTGGAACTCTTCCTCTCCAACAACACTTTTCCCTCTTGCTTTTCTTCTTAATCTCCTGAGGGTTCTTTTGTCTTGTTCACAAAAGGTGGGTATAGCTCCTCTTGTCCCTAACATACAAACCAATAATAAAAATCATGCAAAACCAGAAAAACCAGGAAAACTCCACCCTCTTGGTAAAGTGAGGTTTTAGTAAGCTTAAGCAAAAATTCAAACAGTTAGTGTGTTAGTAAAAAAAAATTAAAGAAACAGAAAAGAAAAAGTGTTTGATCTAGACCTCCACCTTATTTAATCATTGTCAATCTAATCAATCCCCGGCAACGGCGCCAAAAACTTTATGTGTGAAAAACGATCCAACACAAAACTCACCGGCAGGTGTACCGGGTCGCATAAAGTAATAATAACTCACGTGAGTGAGGTCGATCCCATAGGGATTGAAGGATTGAGAAATTTTAGTTAGGTGATTGATTTAGTCAAGCGAACAAGAGTTGATTTGAGTGATTTATATCCAACAGAAGCTAAATTGCTAGAAATTTAAAGGGAGAGGGATAATTGACAAGAATTTAAAGTGCAAAAAAATTAAAAGAGCTGAATCTTAAAGTGCAAGTAATGTAAATTGCAGAAACTTAAATTGCAAGAAATGTAAATAACTGAAACTTAAAATGCAAGAAATATAAATGGCTTGAATGATAAAAGGATTTGGGGACTGGGAGTGCAGAAATTAAACAATCACAAGTAAATTGCAACAAGCAGAAGAGTAGAAGATAAATTGAATTGGAGTAGATCTCAAACAGAAAAGTAAATTAGCTTGAAAAAGCATTCAGCAGATGAACTAAAATGAAAATGCAGATCTTAGGGATCAAGAGACTAGAAATCCAAGTCTAGATCTCACTGCCTTCCTTGATCCAACTCAAAGAACAATTGCAAACAAAATAAAGATCAAAATAGTAAAGAAACTTGAATTCAATCACCAAATCTTGAATTATGCAGAGAAAGGAACAAAGAGATCTCAAGGTGAGATTGAGACAGAATTTCCTCAATTCTCAACACCCAAGACTCAAGACTAAGAGTATAGAGTGCAGAAACAAGAACAAGGAAGAAGAGAGATCAATTCTCCTTCCGAATTCTCCAAGATCCAAAATCAAAGTAAAAACTCTCAAATTACAAATAAAAATTCTCAAAGAAGAAAAGGTCCTTTCTAAATCAAACTAGCTTCTATTTATACACTTCCTAATTTGGATCTAAGAATTTGGGTGGGCTTCTAAATTTGGTGAAGAAATGGATTTAATTTGAATTTTTGGGCAATTTTGGCCCATGGGGATTGCTCCCAGGGCAAAGCTCGGCTCTTGGCAAGAGCTTTGGTGCTCTTGGCCTTTCCATTGTGTTGCGCACTTCCTCATTGTGACAAGGAAACAATGCTCTTCGCAAGAGCTCTAAGCCCTTGGCAAGAGCTTTGCTTGTCCCTTGAGGTCCACGGTTCGATCCTTGTGTGGAGCACTTGCTGGCCATTTTCCTTGGCACAAGAGTAGCGCCCAATGTCTCCCTTCCTTGAGGTACCCAGTTCGATCCTTGGGGAGTGCAGGAGCTGACCATTTTTCATGGCACAAGAGTAGCGCCTAAAGCTTTGCTTCCTTGAGGTACATAGTTCGAACCCCATGGAGTGAAAACAAGCCCATTTTGGCTTGTTTTTCTTGTGAGGTAGCGCTGCCCCCCCCCCCTTGGTCTTGGGTTCAAACCTTGGTGAGTGCATTATTGAGCTCTTTTTCCCTTGATTTTTCCTTGAAGAAGCCCGAAAAAGCTCTTGGAGAAAGCTCTTGGCAAGAGCTCTAGGCTCTTGGCAAGAGCTTGGCCTTTGATTTTTATGAAGTAAAGCTCTCCACAAGAGCTCTAGGCGCTTGGCAAGAGCTTTGCGCTCTTGTTCCTTGAATTGAGCCACGCTTTTCTTCCCTTGGCCCATGCTTTTCTCATTTTTTTTCTTTTCTTCACCTACAAGTAATGAAAAGAACCAATCAAAGTATCACCAAATTCACAAGGTTTAAAATTCATTCAAAATCAAATAATTCAAGCTTAAACCTCATGATTTTATGCCAATTAAAGGGTGGTTGATTGATTCAAATAAACCATGCAATTCCACTCCAAATTACTAACTTACGATGCAAGAAAGTGCATAAAAACTAATGAAACAAGTGAAAAAATGCTTTGCAAAGCTAGCATATGATGATTTGTCATCAATGACAAGTCATCTTATGCTAGTTTCACAAGCATTTTTCATTTATTTCATTAGGTTTTATGCACTTTCTTGCACAATAAGTAAGTAATTGGAGTAGAATTTCATGTTGCCTTGACTCAATTAAACATTTTTTATTTTTGTATAAAATCATGAGATTTATGCACAATTTACTTGATTATTATAGATGATGCAAAACTTTATGATTTTGGTGAGACTTTGATGGCATGTTTAATTGATAACAGGTGAAGAAATGAGAAGAGGAAACAAAGAGAAAAGCAACGTGCAGGAGAACGCTGCGTTCACTCAATGAACGCTACGTTCACAATGGCGCACACGCGCACTAGCCGCCCCCGCGTGAGGAAGCAAGTTTGGAGAACCACGCGCACGTGCAGATGGCGTGCCTGGTGCATCGAGGATTAGCGTTCACCAACAATGAAGGCTACGTTCATTTCGAGTGAACGCCTGCGATACTTTCAGAGTGGGAACTTGAAAAAGGGAATTGACGCGCACGCGCACCTGCCGCGCCTGCGCCGATGGAATAAAAGTGGTGATGGATGAAAATGCGTACAAGATGCTAGAACGCAGAATTGATTTGTTGCCATACACGCGCAAGCGCACAAGGCGCGCACGCGTACATAGCGTTCATGGCGCGAATGGAGCGTTCAGTTCATGAACGCTGCTCAAGGGCGCGCTCGCGCACAGTACGTGATAAATCCCAATTTTCTGGTTTATATTATGCTTAATTTGGGGGATTTTATCACCTTTTCCCACATTTATTCAATGAAATAGCATGGTTTTGCAATTCTCCATTGATTTTTGCTTAAGTGTAAAAACATGCTTTTTAGGCCCTAAAATTGGTGATTTTAATTCACTTTAATTGCATTCGATGCCTTGATGTGTTTGTTGAGTGATTTCAGGTTCATAAGGCAAGTATTGGATGGAAGGAATTAAGAAAAAGCATGCAAAGTGGGAGAACTAATGAAGAAATGAAGGAACCGTAAAGTTGTCAAGTCTGACCTCTTCGCACTTAATCGACCATAACATGAGCTATAGAGGTCCAAATGAGGCTGTTCTAGTTGCGTTGGAAAGCTAACATCCGGGGCTTTGAAATGATATAAAATTTGCCATATGCTACTTTTCGTTCAAGGGCGCGCACGCGCCATGTATGCGTGCGCGCCGATGGTGCTCGTGGCCCACTAAAGTGAAATCGCCCCCAGCGATTTCTGAAGCACTTTGGGCCCAAGCCAACACATTTCTAATGCTGTTTCATGCAGAATTCAATCTTGGGCAAAAGGGGGGAGCAATTTTTTTGTAACTTAGCATCATGTAAGTTAGTTTCTAGAGACAGAAGCTCCATCTTCTCTCTAGAATTAGGGTTCTTAGGTTAATTTCATCTTTAGATCTAGTTTCAATTTCATGTTCTCATCTTGTTTTCTTTACAATTTCATGCTTCTACGCTTGATTCTCTTAGTTTGTAGTGTTAATTCTACTTTTATGTCTCTTTTGTGATGATAAACTCTTGTTGGATTTGGATATTTTTTTCATGCAATTTAATGTTTGATGTCTTTTATTGTGAATTTGAGTTGTTGATCTTGTGTCCTTGCAATTTGTAATTGGTAGATTTTACTATTTCTTGTCATTTATTATGCTTTTTTTTATGCCTTCCAAGTGTTTGACAAAATGCTTGGTTGGATGTTAGAGTAGATTTTGAGCATTCTTGGCTTGGAAAGAGTAATTAGGTAATCTTGAGTCATGAAAACCCAACTCTTGTTGGTGATCTAGAGTTGTTAGCTAGTATTGTTTCCATTAACTCTAATCTCTTGCTAATTCACTTAGTGAGATGATTAGGACTTTTGTATTGAGATTAGCTAGTCTTGTTAGACTTTCTCTAATGGAAGATAACCTATATCTTCTTCCAATGTTGGAGATGACGTAATAAGATAAATTTTTGTTTATATTTGTGACATGATTAATTAGTCTTGTTTGACATTCTCCCTATGTGAAGATGACATGATACCTTCTTCCGTTTGTTGGAGTTGACTAAATAAGATGAATTAATCAATGTATGACTAGGATAGAAAGCATTTGATCTCAATTATTTCCATGAATGTCTCTCTTTATTACCTGCTTTCTTAGGTTACTTGCTTGACTTACTCTTCTTGTCATTTAAATTCTTGTCCATTTACTTCCTTGCCCCTTTATCAATCATACCCCCTTGTTCCTTCATAGCCAATAATCATTCACTTCATTGCAATTCTTCATGAGACCACCTGGAGTCCAAATATTCCGGTTAATTCATATTTGGGGTTTGTACATGTGACAACCTAAATTTTTGTATCTGAGGACTCTTTGTTGGTCTAGAACTATACTTGCAACGAGAATTCAATTGAGAAATTCTATATCAACAAAAGTTCACACATTAAAATGGCGCCGTTGCCAAGAAGCTGCAATGGTGCTCTGTTATTGGCTATTGTATATATTGTGAATAGCTTGATTTTTGGTTTGTTTGTTCGTTTTTGCTAGTTTTAGGATTTGTTTTCTTTGTTTCTTGCTAGAATTTGTTTTTGTTTTCTCTTATCACCATGAATTCTCATCACTTTGGCTATGAGTATGGTTCAAACTATGTTGTAGGAAATGAAAGCTTTAATGACGATGTGCATCAAGAATTTGGAAATCAAAGATGGGAGGAGCCTCAAGCCTATGGACAACCTTCTTGGCAACCACCTCCTCCGGTTTCTTATGGGTACAATTCAAATCTCGATGCATGCCAATCTAATGTATGTGATGACCCTCATTGTGGTTGTCAACCACAATCATCATATGCATATGAACCCCTTCCTCAACATAGCCCTCCACCACATTCATAAGCCTCATACCACCATTCACCTCCACATGATCCTAAACCATACCCACCATACCAACCACCATATGAACCATACTTAGAGCCACTACTATTCCAACACCAATACTCCTAATAACCACAAAGTCCACACACACCACCTCAAGAATTTCACCAATATGAACCACCTTCTGACTATAATACCTTTCCCTCAAACAATGAACCCTCTCTTCCACTACAATCCTCCGATGAAGCCTTTATGCTAGAATTAAGGGATCTTGAATCTCATATCTTAAGGCAACAGGAGGAGGATGAAAAGAAATTTGAGGAGTTAAGAGCAAAAATTGTTATCATGGTAGAAGCCATTGGCAACATAGTCTCATCTCGCCTAAGCCTATGCGATCAAGGCACTTCCATTGTGGAATGCGGAGAAGCAACCAAGGAGCTTAGTGAGGGAGTGAACTTGAAGCTCCAAGGTGAAGAAGAGGAGTTAAAGCAAGAAATGCAACAAGAGAAGGAGGTAGAGATTATTGAACAAAAGGAAGTAGTGGTTGGAGCCTTAGGATATGTTGAGTACATAGAGGAAGCATAAATTGAAGAGCCTTCTTCCATGGAGTTCGAAGTTGATGTTGAGGAGGAGAGTGCACAACCTCCAAGGCACAATATGATTGAAGAATTAGAAGAAGTGTTCCAATCAATAGGCCCTCCTATTTATGATGACTCTGCATCAACATATGATCCTCTTGAATTTGAAGAATCCTTCCCCACTATGCTCGGAATTGATGATGACGTAGATTTCACTCAACCTCCTATGTATGATTTGAGTGATGGGGAAGAGCTAGAGGACATTGGTGAAGAAGAATGTGAACTTGAGGAAGCTTGGCAAGAGGAAAAGCATAAAGTATCTTGCCAAGTGGTGGAAGCTTTCCAAAAAGGATGGACGGGAGTGGAACGTGTTTTATCAAGACCGTTGGGAACTCCTCCACCTAGATTGTCATCTGATCCTTCATTTGAGTGGGTAAAACTTCTAACTCTTAGTTTTATTATCCCACTTGAATATAGTTTGCTTGAGACAGATGGCCAACTTAGGGCGCTTTGTGGAATTAAGCGTAAGATGAGGATGTTTAGTGGTTGGCATTGTAAGTCTAGGCTTATTATGGTTGAAGCTTCATGGAGTAAAAGTTGGACTAGTGCTCAATTGGATGGGTCTAGGAGGATAGTTTGATGCTTCCATGAGAATTCATCTCTCTTGCCACCCAGAAGAAATCACCATAATCAACTCAAGGACGGGTGTGAAAACAAGGTGTGGGATCCCGGATCACACAAGGAAAATCAACTTTGGGAGCCCATGGTTTGTGAAGAACTCCATCAAAGCTTGGAGTTATTAACCTTGACTAATGAAGCACAATGGAAGTCCAAGCATTGGTGGATGTTCAAGGATGGATTCAAGTACAAGCCACATTGATGAGGAGCTCCCCATAAGTCCAACTTAAGGACAATAAACAAAAGTGCTAGGTGGGAGACACCCCACCATGGTAACATCTTTTCATTTTTCACTTTTGTACATATTGGTAAAATAAGTTTAATTTCATGTTTTGTTTGATTAGTTGAGTTTAATTGGGAGTCTAGTAGACTAAATAAGGTTTTATGATGTTTTGGTAGCTGTTTGGAGGTTTGGAATGCTTGGTTTGGTGCAAAAGCATAGAAAAATTTTGAAAAAATATAGCACCATCAACGCGCACGCGTTCTTCACGCGTACGCGTGAATCAAGCAATTTCGATCATCCATGCGCACGCATCATGTACGCGTACGCATGGATTGATTTTTCCACCTCCCATACATTCACCCGAGAGTTGTGCCCGAAGTGTGCCAACTTTGTGCCCCAGGGCACGCGTACGCGTACCTTGCGCGTTCGTGTCGACTCTCTACCTTGCCATGCACGTGTATGCGCACTACACGCGTACGCGTCGCTTCCATTTCATCAATCCACGCTTACGCGCACATGACGCGCACGCGTGGATTGCCCTGTTTCACCCACCTTCTTTTCTTCTCCTCTTTCCATTCCTTTCCTTCTTCTCTTCTCTTTCCACCCTTCAATCATCATCCAACACTACCAACCATCATGTAACACCATTTCTTTTAGTTAGTTAGTTAATTGTTTAATTAGTACATTTTTATTTTGTTTTCTATTTTTCATTATAAGTGTTGGATTATTAATATTGTTTATTGTTTCTTGCTGCTGATTATTGATGAGATGATATTTTCACATAATTATTTTTAATTTTTATTGTTGGATTTAATTGTTGAAATTATATTTTGTCACTTGGTTTTGAGTCTTCATGTTTAACATTTATGAGCACCAAGTGAATGTTTCATTGCCTTTAAGCTTCTTAACTCTTTTGAGTTGCATGTTTTGGCCACCATGCATTCACCATCCATTGTTAGGCAATTGTATATTATCATTGCATTTTTTTTGTAGGTGATGCTTGTTTATGGTTTACCCTTATTCACATCACTTATTTCATGCATTGAGATTGTAGAATTGTGAAATTGGATCGAAAGCTTACCTAGTGACATATTTTTGAGCTTTGTAAAGCTTTGTGGGCCATGCTTGCTATGTGATTGATTTCCACTTCTATATCCTTTTTCCTAATTTCCATAGCATCCATGTGTTTCACCTCTATGTCACCTAGGTATTGCAACAACTTCAATATGTGTCATTGTTTGATGTGTGAGCTCTCTAGACCATTTTGTTCATCAAATTCACTTACACATCAATCAATGTCCATGCACTATCCAATTTCACAATGGCTTGATTAATTGCTTGAATGCTTTTATGCTTCTTCACTACTTGTTTGGTTGCCCTAACCTACAAGTCTTTTAAAGTATCTCAAGCACACTAGAATGAGTGAAGTGCATGTTTTCTTTTGTGTAATTGTGACATCACTTTTATACTAGCGTGTGTGTGTGTTCTAAACCGCGCGTAATTTTAGAACCCACACACCTATTTTTCATTGATGTCACACTAATTCACTCACTCCATTCTAGTGGTTCTTACCTCATTACAACAATTAACGCTTCCTTGCTTTTGTATGTTTTCATCTTTTTTTTGGTGTTTATTTTGTTTTTCATGATTGATGCACCATAAGCAAAAATGGAAGCGGAAGAAAGAACACGCAGCACCGGTTAACCCGCCAGCTGAAGGTGGCAACTCGAGAAGTCGTAGTACCCCCTGCTCATATTTAGTGCACCAAGGACGGTGCAAACTTTTATGTGTGGGGAGGTCGTCTTACCGCTAGGCATTTTTGGGTGACAAGTTTCTAATCCCAACACTTTTGCATTTCATTTTTAGGTCTTTTAGGATTTTTGGTTGCATTGCATATGTATATATTAAGCTTAGTCAAAATCATGATATTTTCCAAGGATTTTATCTATAGGGCACCCCAATTGATTGAAAAATTTTTTTTAGAACTTGTTTGAATTATATACTTTGTGGATCATGTTTTGAGCTAAGAAGACAAGCATGTGAGATTTGAGCCTAATTTTATGGTTACATCATATATAACCACTTATTTTCATTCTTGTGTGCATTATTCTCTTCCTATGATGGTAATCTTTGATTTATTTTATTCTATATGTCCATTATTTTATGTATACATGCATTTATATGATTGAGGCCATTGTTCAAATAGCTCACTTACCCAAATAGGCCTACCTTTTATCTTCCATTGATAACCAATTTGAGCCTATGCTTAACCCATTTGTTCTTAATTGTAGCACATTACAAGCCTAAGTGAAAAACAATAAATATCCCTTAATTTGGATCTTTGATTAGTTTAGGCTAGTGAGAGTGTTTATCATTTGATTTTGGGAGAGTTGGGAACATTGGGTAGAGATAAAAGTGTGTTTTTGTATTTGTGTTGAGAATCTTGGGAATTGGGTACATACTCATGTATTAATCATGTGTAAACCATATGCATTGATGTTCTTGTGTATATATTTTAGTAAAAAAAAAAAAAAGAAGAAAAGAAAAATGAAAATAAATAATAGAAATAGAAAAAAAGAAAGATAAATAATTGCAATAAAAAGGGATAAAATGCTCCAAAGCAAGGTTCAATAAAAGTCAATGCATGTGGGTGGTGATCAAAAAGAGAATACATGAGTGTGTGAAAAAGTGAAGAATGGGTAGTTAGGTTTGTTTAGAATTGTATAGGTTGTCATAGGTTAGGTGGGAAGTTTAAGTTAATCAAAGATTCAAATCTCAAGCCCACTTGACCATATGCATCCTACCTTGACCCTAACCCCATTACAACCTATGGGAAAGTCCTCATGATATTTGTATGCATGCATGAAATAATTGTTGATTGTTAGATGAAAAACAAATCTTGCAAATCATGATTAGGGGAGAATTGAGTGAATCAACCCCATGCACTTGAGTGCCTAGAGCGGATACACATCCGGTGAGGGTTCGATCGCTTAATTACATGTTTCCACCCACGATCATCTTTTCTTGCAAGTTTGTAAAATGTTTCAATGATTCAATTCAATTGTGGGTTGATTTGATTGTTATTGGCTTTAGCCCTTATACTTGTATATATATTATTGGTAATTGATTGTTTTGACTAAGTAGATGCATTCATATAGACAGATTGCATTTAGATAGATAGTTCCATGTAGTTAATTTGTATTGAATAAATGTTGATACCCTTTGCTTCTTTCTTGATTTTAGCATGAGGACATGCTTAGTTTAAGTGTGGGGATATTTGATAAATCCTGATTTTGCGGTTTATCTTGTGCTTAATTTGGGGAATTTTATCACCTTTTCCCACATTTATTCAATGAAATAGCATAGTTTTGCAATTCTCCCTTGATTTGTGCTTAAGTGTAAAAACATGCTTTTTGGGCCCTAAAATTGGTGATTTAATTTCACTTTAATTCCATTCGATACCTTGATGTGTTTGTCGAGTGATTTCAGGTTCATAAGGCAAGTATTAGATGGAAGGAATGAAGAAAAAGCATGCAAAGTGGGAGAACTCATGAAGAAATGAAGAAACCATAAAGTTGTCAAGCCTGACCTCTTCGCACTTAATCGACCATAACTTGAGCTACAGAGGTCCAAATGAGGCGGTTCCAGTTGTGTTGGAAAGCTAACATCCAGAGCTTCAAAATGATAAAAATTTGCTATATGTTGCTTTCCGTTCAGGGGCGCGCACATGCCATATACACGTGCGAGCCGATGTTTCTCGTGGCCCACTAAAGTGAAATCGCCCCCAGCGATTTTTGAAGCACTTTAGGCCCAACCCAACACATTTCTAATGCTATTTCATGCAGAATTCAAGTTTGGGCAAAAGGGGGGAGCAATTGTTTTGTAACTTAGCATCATGTAGGTTAGTTTCTAGAGAGAGAAGCTCCTTCTTCTCTCTAGAATTAGGGTTCTTAGGTTAATTTCATCTTAGATCTAGTTTCAATTTCATGTTCTCATCTTGTTTTCTTTACAATTTCATGCTTCTACTCTTAATTCTCTTAGTTTGTAGTGTTAATTCTACTTTTATGTCTCTTTTGTGATGATGAACTCTTGTTGGATTTGGATATTTTCTTTAATGCAATTTAATGTTTGATGTCTTTTATTATGAATTTGAGTTGTTGATCTTGTGTCCTTGCAATTTGAAGTTAGTAGATTTTACTATTTCTTGTCATTTATTATGCTTTCTTTTTATGCCTTCCAAGTGTTTGACAAAATGCTTGGTTGGATATTAGAGTAGATTTTGAGCGTTCTTAGCTTGGAAAGAGTAATTAGGTAATCTTGAGTCATGAAAACCAAACTCTTGTTGGTGATCTAGAGTTGTTAGCTAGTATTGTTTCCATTAACTCTAATCTTTTGCTAATTCACTTAGTGAGAAGATTAGGAATTTTTGGATTGAAATTAGCTAGTCCTGTTAGACTTTCCCTCATGGAAGATAACCTATATCTTCTTCCAATGTTGGAGATGACGTAATAAGATAAATTCTTGTTTATATTTGTGACATGATTAATTACTCTTGTTTGATATTCTCCCTGTGTGAAGATGACATGATACCTTCTTCCGTTTGTTGGAGTTGACTAAATAAGATGAATTAATCAATGTATGACTATAGAAAGCCTATGATCTGAATTCTTGTCATGAATGTCTCTCTTTATTACTTGCTTTCTTAAGTTACTTGCTTGATTTAGTCTTCTTGTCATTTAAATTCTTGTCCATTTACTTCCTTGCCCCTTTATCAATCTTACCCCCTTGTTCCTTCATAGCCAATAATCATTCACTTCATTGCAATTCCTCGTGAGATGACCCGGAGTCCAAATACTCCGGTTAATTCTTATTTGGGGTTTGTACATGTGACAACATAAATTTTTGTATGCGAGGACTCTTTATTGGTCTAGAACTATACTTGCAACGAGAATTCAATTGAGAAATTCTATATCAACAAAAGTTCACACATCAGTACGCGCCTGCGTTGGTGAAAGAACGCTACGTTCAAATTGAGAATGCTACGTTCACCTGAAGCTGCAACAAATTGCCATTTTTGATCCACTTCATGCAAGACCAAAAAGCCCACTCCAAGTGCTGAAGGCCTGAAATAGAAAGTGTATATATAGATAGGAATTTAATTTCAGAAAAAAAAGCTCTCTCTTAGTTTTCATTTTTAGAATTTTTGAATTGGAGATCAGATCTGAATTTTTGCTTTCTGTTTTCGTTTTCTCTCTTCTGCGACCTGTTACTTTCTATTTTTGGATCTGAAACTTGGATTGAAGCATTCTTCTGAATTCCTTCAATCTGAAGTCATCCTTTACTTTTCCTTCCATAGTTCTAAGAATTGGAGATCTTATCATAATTTGCTTTCTAATTTTCTTTCTTCTGCAATTTCTGCATTTCTGTTTTGAGAGCAATTGAGACTAAATTTTATTTTCTGTTTTGTTAATTTTCTGCAATAGTCAATTTCTCTTCTAAGATTCTAGAATTGGTTTACATTTTCATTCTGCTTTAACTCTTCTGTTTCAATTTCTATTTTGGCACTGAAACTCTAACTAATCTATTTTCTAAATTTCTTCCTCTGAGCATTCTTTAGTTCACTACAATTTACATTTCCAGTTCTATTTTGATTTCCAATACCCAAATCCCTTTATCATTCATGCAATTTAAATTTCCCAGTAATTTAGATTCAATAATTTACATTACTTGCACTTTAAGTTTCAGATATTTACTTTTCCTGCAATTTAAGTTTCTGCTCTTTTAATTTCTTGCACCTTAAGTTTCTGTAATTTTACTTCTTCTGCACTTAAGATTCTGCAATTTTCATTTCTACTCTTTAGTTTACTTGCAATGTCACTACTGTTAATTAAATTTCACTCAAACCATCAAATATTCGCTTAATTAAATTCATCACCAAACTAAAGTTGCTCAATCCATCAAGCCCTATGGGATTGACCTCACTCTTGTGAGTAATTACTACTTGATGTGACCTGGTACACTTGCTGGTGAGTTTGTGTGGAATCATTTTTCCCTCATCAGGTGCCCCTGGGCTTTTGGTGATGATTCTTTTGCATTTGTGGATCCTGGGGTGCCCTTTTGCTGCTATACTTATTGTTTGCTTGGTTGTTTCTTCATTTTCTGTCCGAGTTGTTTGGTACTGACCCCTTTTTCTTTCTTCTTACTGTAGGTATAGTTGTTCTATATTTTCACGTAAAAATTTTGTCGAGATGTCTATGAAGGTCCTAGTGGGTATGGCTGACTGGTTAGATTCTATAGTCTTTATGTGTGTTACTGTAGCCGACCCTGAGTACTATGAGAAGCTTAGGAGGTTTCATAGGATCTGTAGTAGTAGGGATGATGAGAAGAATTATGAACTGGTATCGCCCAAACCTGAGGAGAGAGTTAGTTTCCATCCCTTAGGTCAGGCATAGCGTCATTTTTTCTATGCCTATGACTACTTCTTTACCCAGTTAGGTATTACCCTTCCTTTTATTGAATTTGAGAAGGAGGTTTTGTGGAACTGTAATGTGGCCCCGTCGCAGCTTCACCCGAATTCTTGGGCATTTTGAAGATCTTCCTGCTGCTATGTCAGGAGCTAGGTATCCAACCTACTTTGCACCTTTTCCATTTCCTATTTGTGCTAACCAAACCGAGGGTGGCCAAGAAGAAGGCTTCTTTGATCTCCTTTAGGGCTACCCAAGGGAGAAAAGTGTTTCATATGTTTGATGACTCTTTTTGGGACTTTAAGAATTTTTACTTTAATGTCCGAGCTGTTGAGGATGTTCACCCCTTCTTTCTGGATGAGAACAATGAGTCGACCTTTCCCTTATGGTGTCAGAAAGATACAGTAGTCCTTAAGTACCCATGGGAGAGTTTAGATGAAGTAGAGAGGGCTTTCGTGGATATTTTAGAGGTGCATTTGGGGGAGCCTGCTCACCTGGACACGAAGAGATTCCTAAGAGATCCTTCCCTTCTCTGTTCCGAACTAGGTAGCAACAGACTTCTTTTATTATATAAAGATTTCTTTTATTGTTTGTGATCCTGTCCTTTTCTGCTGTGTAACTATTTTCCTGGCTTCTTTTTAGAGATAGTGTCATTTTCAGACTCGATGAAAATGTTTCGCAAAGCAAAAAAGGCGGTGGCTACTCAGAACTTATAGAGGAAGACGTCGGGAGAAGGTTCTTCATAACAGCTGCCTCCGAAGAAGCCGGCCTCAAGTTCGGACAACTTCTTCTAATCCGCCCCCGGCGACCTCTGGTGCTGCCTCCTCCCCTACTACTGCTGGTCCTCCCCCCAAGAAGTCAAGGACTGTTGGCCCTTACTATCTGGATGATAAGGAGTTTGACAGTGTGGCTTTTGCCACAGAGCTGATTGCCCTTTATGGCAAGTTTCCTCTTGACGATGTGTTAATCCTTCATCATCTTGACTTCATATCCAGCAATAACATCCGAATGTCTAATCTTAGTGCTGCTTTATCCCGGGTTATCAAGGAATCTCTGGTCCATGCTACTAAGACCTTTTTGGAGGATACTAAGGCCGAGTATTAGAGGATAAAGGGTCTTAAGGAGGCATTTGAGGCCAAGGCTGTTGGATTGGAGCTTGAAGTGGATAGGGAGAAGGCTCGTGCTACTACTGCAGAGGCGGCTGCTAATGTTGCTGAGGAGACGGATAAAAAGTATAAGGAGAGCTATACTCAGACCTATGGCAAGCTGTTGGAAACTAGGGAGAGGCTGTAGTCTGCTCAGGATGACTATACCGAGCTTCAGGGCCATATGGTAGGTAGTATGACTGTTATGTATGAAAATCTGAAGGCCCATGTCCGGATTCTTACCCCTGATGCCGACCTCTCTTTGTTTAGCATGGATAATATTATGGAGGAGGACAAGATTATAACTGCCCCTGATGATGATGACGATGGTCCTCCTCCTCTACCGCCAGCTAAGGTTTCTATAGCTTCAGCTACTGCAGCCCCTTCTGCCGAGGTGGTTGCTCCCGAATCTGAGCCTGACTTGGAGATTCTGAACTGCCCAGATGGAATTGTTGGAGCTGTCCCGATCTCGACTATCCCTCCTTCTCCTAAGGATGCAGCTTCCAGGGCGAGTTTAGATCCTTTATGATTCTCTCTTTATCTCTTGTTTTGATTATGTACTTGGTATGGTCCGGTCTGTGGACCTCTTGAATTTTGTAAGTCTTTGTGGATGACTTTTATTTCTGACACTCTTCTAGTTACTTCCGAGCAACTTTTATTTTAAAAACACTTTAAACTCGGCAGCCTCTGCGCCTTTAATGTTTTAATCTTTGATTTGTTTGAGTGGTGGCTTAGTTTAACTTGCAAAGAAGTGTTGTTCTTTCAACCCTTTTGTTCCTCGTGGGTTTCTTTATGCTTATTTAGATGTTTGGTACTTTTCGGTCCCGATCTCTCTTTAGAATACCGTGAATTTCTACCCCTGCCTTTTGGATCACGCCCTGTTTTAGTTGTGTTGACAACTTTTTGCTTTGGCGCTGTCATCCTTGCGGCTTGCTGTCCGGGCTTTTAGTCGATGTCCAATAACTTTTTAGTGTTCTTTGCATAGAACCTTTTTAGTTTTTTGTGACAACTTTTTAGCCCTGTTTTGGGGTCGTGCTTTTGCTTTTTTAGGTAACGCCCCATTTTTAAGACTTATACCCTTTTGGCTAAGCACTTTAGCCTTAGGTTTTTCAACCCTTTTGGCATTTGTGTGATGTTTGTTCCTTTTTCAGTGATCCTTTCTTTTGGTCCGACTTCTCTGTCGGTCCTTCTCAAGTTATTTTAGTAATCCCATTTCTAGTCTGACCTCGTTAGGTCACTTTATATGGGTTACTTTTTTATAACTTCTTACAATAACTTGAGCTTTGTCGCTTCATCTTGCCGACCTCTTCTGGTCGGGCGATGAATTTCGCATTTTTGAGCATAAATTAATGCGTCTTGATAGGAAACTTTTTAGGGAATCTAAAAATTTTATTCAAGTGATAAGATAAAAATATAAATAAGAGTGTGGACATGTGAGTGCTTACCCTTCTAGTTCGGGCAGGTTCTAGATCTTAGCCTAGCACTTCATTAAAAAACCTTTTAGGAAAAAGAGTGTGGCTTAGCCTAAGATCTTTTTCCTAGCTATAGTACCTTCTTAAGTTACAAGCGTGCCATAACCCCAGTAGCTCTCGCCCTTGTAGATTGGCCACCCTATAGTAACCTTTTCCTTAGTACTTCTGTAACTCGGTATGGCCCCTTCCAGTTGGCTTCTAGTTTCCCTTCGCCTGGCCGACCTGCTCCGATAACATTTTGGATTAAGACGAGATCGTTGATGGTGAAGTTTCACTGGATTACCTTCCAATTATACTTTAAAGCCATTCGACGCTTTAGCGCCTCCTCTCTAATCCGAGCTCTTTCTCGAACTTCTGGGAGAAAGTCGAGCTCTTCCCTTTGTGCCTGGGAGTTGGTATCCTCATTGTAGAAGATCACCCTAGGAGATCTTTCCTCTACCTCTACAGAAATTATTGCCTCCATTCCGTAAGCAAGTCGTAAAGGGGATTCCCCGGTGGTGGAGTGTGGGGTCGTCCGATATGCCCACTGGACTTGCGGGAGCTCTTCTGCCCAGGCTCTTTTTGTGTCCCGTAGTCTCTGTTTTAACCCAGCCAATATGACTTTGTCCCATTGGCTTGTGGGTGTTCCACGGAGGTGAATTGGTGCTTTATTTTTAAATCAGCTACCAAGTTTCTAAAGTCCGTGTTGGTGAATTGAGTGCCATTGTCTGTGGTGATGGAACATGGGACCCCAAACCTTGTGATAATGTTTTGATAAAGCAACTTCCGACTTCTTTGGGCGGTGGCAGAGGCTAATGGCTCTGCTTCAATCCACTTTGTGAAGTAGTCTATCCCAACGATGAGGAACTTGACTTGCCCCGATCCCTGGGGGAATGGTCTGAGGAGGTCGATCCCCACTTTGCGAATGGCCAGGGTGAGGTGACGCAGATAAGCTCTTCGAGGGGTGCGATATAGAAGTTGGCGTGTTTCTGGCATGGTGGGCATGTTTTGACGAACTCTGTTGCTTCCATTTGTAAGGTCAGCCAGTAAAAACCAGCTTGAAGTACTGACGATCGGATTTCCTGCTTGTAAAGAAATTTTTATAAAATTATAATCGCATTGTAAGTATAGTTTCTAAACCAACAGAGAATCCTTTCGTACAAAAGTTTGGTTGTCACAAGTAAAAAAGCCCAATAAAATTTATAACTGAAGTATTTAAACCTCGGGTCGTCTCTCAAGGAATTGCAGGGAGGTATGATTTATTATTGGTTATGGAAAAGGTAGAATTTTGGGTTTTTGAAATAAGGAACAAGTAAATTAAATGACAAGAAAAATAAATTAATAATTATAAAGAATCTCTTGGCAAGGTATGAGAACTGGACGTCCTATCCTAGTTATCCTTATCATTGTGATGAAAATTGGATTTTGCTCCCACTTTGTTAACCTCGAACTATGAAGGTAAGTTAAGTGAATGAATCAATTTGATTCCTCAGGTCCTAGTCAATTCCTAAGAAAAGACTATAGTTATTGAATTCAAATCAATCAGCAAAGAATTCCAATTTTCAATCAACAAGGAGTTTGATAACTCAAGTGTCTCCAATTTCTCAATTCATCAATTAAAACCAAGAATATAAAAAGTTAAATAAAAATCATAAATCTGAAATACCTCAAATTGCATTAATAGAAGAAATCAAATCTAACATGGAAATTCATAAATTAAATTGGAAAAATAAATAAAAGCAATATTGAACCTGGAAATTGAGAAGAAGTAGCCTAATCATAATAGAAATCCTAAATCCTAATTCTAATCCTAAATCCTAAGAGAGAGGAGAGAGCATATCTCTCTAAAAACTACATCTAAAACCTAAAATTGTGAAATATGAATGTTGTATGAATTGTTCGATGATGAATGGATGCATTCTCCTACTTTATAGCCTCTAATCTGTGTTTTATGGGCCGAGAACTGGGTCAGAAACAGCCCAGATGTCGCTGGTTGCGAATTCAAACACGCTGATTTTTGTCACTACAACACGTCCGCGTGGAGCACACGTTCGCGTCACCTATCTGTACGGCCACTATAGAAAATTATATATCATTTTGAAGCCCCAGACGTTATCTTTCTAACGCAACTGGAACCGCGTCATTTGGACCTCTGTAGCTCAAGTTATGACCGTTTGAGTGCGAGGAGGTCAGGCTGGACAGCTTAGCAATTTCTTCAACTTCTTGTATTCCTTCCATTTTTGCATGCTTCCTTTCCATCTTCTATGCCGTTCCTGCCCTGTAATCTCTAAAAACACTTAACACACATATCACGGCATCGAATGGTAATAAGAGAGGATTAAACGTAGTAAATTTAAGAGCGACGAAGCATGTTTTCAATTATAGCACAAAATTAGGAAGGAAAATATGCAATTACTATGAATAAGTGAGTAAAGAATTGATAAAGACCACTCAATTGAGCACAAGATAAACCATAAAATAGTGGTTTATCAACCTCCCCACACTTAAACATTAGCATGTCCTCATGCTAAGCTCAAGAGAAACTATAAGAGTGAAGAGGAATGGTAGAAAGTATGAAATGCAACCTATTTATATGAATGCAACTACATGCAGAATGTTTCTACCTACTTGGTTAAAAGTAAACAAATCCTTTAAGAACAAATATGAACTGGATTTCACTAATTCAAATCATAAAGATGAAGTACAAGTAAACTTGTAGAAGAAAATAGCTCATCAAAGCCCGGAACAAAGAATCGAGCATCGAACCCTCACTGGAAGTGTATGCACTCTAGTGTGTGTTTGGATTACAGTTTGTAAACGGGAGTTTGCATAAAATTGATTTTGCAAACTTGATTTTGATAAAAAGTAAGTTTGTGTTAAAGTGATTTATGTTTGGTAATTTTTGTATCAAAATTGATTATAGTAAAATAAATGTTGTTTGGTTTATACCATTCAAAATCACTTTTAGATAAAAAATTACTAAAATAGACCTCAACTTAAATAATTTTTTTATATTATTCTATCATTTTAATTTAGATATTTAAATAGATCTTATTAATTAATTTTATAATAAAATTAATATTTACTTACTAAAATAAAAAGAACATGTAAAAATAGATAAAATATATTTTTAAATAAAAATAAAACAATATAAAATATATATATATATATATATATATATATATATATATATAAAAGAATATTTAATCAAATATGTTACATTTTTTTTAAGTATTAACTAAGAATGTTACTTTAGTATTTTTTTACATCGTATTCTTATTCCAGTACTCTCAATAATCTTATTTTTAATATTATTTTGGAATCCAAAATTTATGATTTTATTATTATCTATGATTAATTTTTTAGTTAATTTATTTTTTTAATAGAATCATAATCTATGTTATAAAAAATTACACTAAAACATAGTATATGAGAATTACAATTATAAAAGAGAGTACTAAACATAATAAAAAAATTAAATATTTATTTTATAGTAATTGAAACAAATCTAAAAATTTTTTATGATTTTTTTATATAGTATATTTTTAGTATTTTTGGTACTCTTTTTTTAGTATGCTATAATTTTTTACTATTTATAGTTAATTTTTTGTTTAATTTATTTTACCTAATAGAATCAATAAATCATATTATAAAAAGATAATAACAAACATAATACACAAAAATCACAATTATAAAAGTGTATAATATCAAACAAACAGTTGAAAAAAATAAAAATAATAAATAATAAAAAATAGAGCTCGTATAAATAGAAATAACAAGAATTTTATAAATAATATAATAACATACATGAAGGATAAAGTTGGTAAAAGATAAATAAATAGTTAGTATCCATGGCTAAAAGCTCGTTAGGAAAACGCAGAAGCTAAAAATAGTTGCTTCTTGTAAACGTTGGTTTTGGTAGCAAAATCACTTCTGCGTTCATGGAAAAAAAATTTGCCAAACCAAAAGTTGAAACTTTCAAGAAGTCTAAACGTGCTTCTTCTCTTCCAACGAGTTTCCCAAACACACCACTAATCGCTCAGGTGTTTAAGGTTCGACTCTCTCAATTCTCTACTAACCTTGCTCTCTAAGGCTTGCTTTTCATCTAACAATCAACAAAAATTTAATGCACAGATACACATATCAAGAGGTCTTTTAAGGGTTGTAATGGGGTTAGGGTCAAGGTAGGATTGTATTTGGTCAAGTGGACTAAAATTTGAATCCTTAATTAACTTAAACTTTTCCACCTAACTTAGACAATCCATGTAATCACAATACAAAACCTAACTATCCATTAACTATGTTTACCACATATTCATGCATCCTGATTCGAGTACAGTACATATGCATTGCTATCACCTTTTACTTTGGGGGCATTTTGTCCCCTTTTATTTATTTGCTCTTTTTCTTTTATTTTTCTCTTTTTTTTTTCTTTTTCTTTTTTTTTTTTGTATATATTCCTATTTTTCTTTTTTTTTTCTTTTGTTTTTCTCAATGCATATGATTAAATTATTGAATGCATGAACATGGCCTAAACATTTCTTTCACATTTTCATAAAGATATATAACATCCAATTCTTAAACCAAATGTTCTCAATCCCAATTTTCTCACACTTAATTTGTGAGCACTCTCACTAGTCTAAGCTAACCAAGGATTCAAATTAAGGACATTATTGTTTTCCGCTTAGAGTTAATGATGTGCTAAAGTAAAAAATAAAAGGGGTAAAATAGGCTCAAATTAGTTTGCAAAGGATAATGAAAGGTTAAGGCCATATGGGTATGTAAGCTTAGTGAAACAAGGCCTCAATCACATAAGTGCATGCATACATCAAACAATGGAAATATAGAATTAAGCAAGACAAAGATCACAATTTTAGAGAGAAAAACACACACCAAAAATACAATGTTGGTTGATAAAATGCAACCAATCAATTAGGCTCAAAATCTCACAGGTTTTGTGTGTTCGAGCTCAAAATCATGTTCTAGTATAATATTTCTTCAAACAAGTTTAATAAAAATTTTAATTCGAATTAGTGAAATACTCTAAAAAGTTTCTTGAAAAAAGAAAATATTACTTTAACCAAGTGGTGGTAAAATATGCACAAAATCAAACAAATATGCAATCAAACATGCAAATGCAACAACTAACTACAAAGAAAATTTAAACATTGGTGTTGAGACAGGAAAGTACTAACCCACGGAGATCGGTATCGACCTCCCCACACTTAAAGATTGTGATGTGTATTTTCGGAAAACGAAAAACGAATCCCAAACACACAAAACTAACCGGCAAGTGCACCAGGTCGCATCAAGTAATAAAATTCATAGGAGTGAGGTCGATCCCACAGGGATTGAAGGATTGAGCAATTTTAGTTTAGTGGTTGATTTAGTCAAGCGAATCAAGGGTTGATTTGAGTGATTTGTGTTTGACAGAAGCTAATTTGCATGAAATTAAAAGGGAGAGGGACAATTGGCAAGAATTTAAAGTGCAGAGAAATTAAAGAGGCTGAATCTTAAAGTGCAAGTAATATAAATTGTAGAAACTTAGATTGCAAGAAATGTAAATTTCAGAATCTTAAAGTGCAAGAAATGTAAATGGCTTGAATTGTAAAGGGAATTGGGAATGGGATTTGCAGAAATCAAATAAGGAAAAGTAAAATGCAATAAACAGAAAAGTAGAAGATGACTTGAATTAAACCGGATCTAAAACGGAATTGAGAAAAAGCTTGGTGTAGCGACGAAATAAGGAAATTGAAATTGAAAACTGTAGATCTCAGGACTCAAGAGACTAGATAGCTGAGTCTAGATCTCACTGCCTTCCTAGATCCAACAAGAATGATGCAATCGGAAATAAAGAAAAGTAAGTTGCAGAGAAAGTAGAAGAAGAAGCAATTAACAGAAATGGAAACTCAATGCTGAAAATTAAACAAGATCCCAAGGTGAGATTGAAACAGAATTTCTTCAATTCTCCACCCAAGATCCAAAACAAGAAAAGTAAAGAGTGCTGAGCAAGAACAAGGAAGAAGAGAGATCAATTCTCCTTCCCAATTCTCTAGAATTCTAAAGCAACAATTAAAAAATGTAAAGGTGAGCTCTCTGTAAGTGTTCCAAAATTCTCTCCGGAAATAGCTCCCCGAAAAACTTAAATCCTAAGCTATTTATACACTTTCTTCAAATGGTCTTCAAGCCTTGAATTGGGCCTTTGCTCTTGATGGAATTGGGTTGATAAAGGCCTTGGTTGATTGCTCTTGGAGTTGGAGAAAGATCCATTGTGAACCGGGTTGAAATCATAAAAAGTTTGAGTAAAGGTTTGAGGCAAACTTTTACTCAAACTTTTTATACCAGATGGCTTCACTTGCTTCTACCAACGTTTGGGCCAAAGTTTGAGGTCAAACTTTTGCTCAAACGTTGGTCCCCCTGTGTAAATGTGTGGCGCCAACGTTTGCCAAAAAGCTTGAGGCAAACGTTGGCGCAAGCTTTTCTCCTCCAGGGTGTGCAAGTGTGGCGCCAACGTTTGCTAAAAGTTTGAGGCAAACATTGGCGCAAGCTTTTCTCCTCCAGGGTGTTGGTTTTGTGATGCCAACGTTTGCCAAAAAGTTTGAGGCAAACGTTGGCTCAAGCTTTTCTCCCAAAAGTTTGAGCTAAAGTTTGAGGCAAACTTTGGCTCAAGCTTTTTTCCTCTGGAGTGTTTTCAATTCTATCAAAAGTTTGAGCTAAAGTTTGAGGCAAACTTTGGCTCAAGCTTTTTTTCTCTGGAATGTTTTCAACTCTTCTAAAAGTTTGAGCTAAAGTTTGAGGCAAACTTTGGCTCAAACTTTTTGTTCTCTCTTGCTCCTAGCCATTCCTTCTTCCTTCAACCTTCTTCAAAACTCTTTTCACCTATCATCAATCAATCAAAACAATCAAAGCTATGCTCCCAATCATGAGATTGTGTTTCTTTCATAATATATGACAATTATAGCATAAAATCTCATGAAAGTGCATGAATTCATCCATGGTTGATTGAATCAAAGGAAACATGGAAATCTACCCAATTGGCTTGCTTATGGCTTAAGAAAGTGCATAAAATCAATTGAAAACAAAGGAAAAAGACTAGTGAAAATAGGCTAAGATGACTTGTCATCAGATTGCACCGTCGTCGGTGCATGCTAAGATGTGCAAGTGGATGGGTGGTTCCAACTGACGCTTTTCTCCAAGGATTGTGCAGATAGACTTGTTTGTCTCCCCATTTAGAAGCTTTCCTTTTTCCTTTCCTTTCCTGGTGGCCATCCTGAAAGAAGAGGAAAAGAAGAAAAGTAACCCAGAAACAAAGATAGAAAACAAATAAAATATGGGTGTTAATGCCAAATAATAAGGGTCTCAATTACATGGTAGCTACAACATGCAAGTGAGAAAACAATAGAAGCACATGGCATACCAGTGGTGCAAAATTTGCAACAAAGGGGAGGAGTGTGGGTAATGAAAGATAGTGTAAGTTCATGTCAATGCAAATGGAATGCAAGTATCATAAAGGAATAACATTGACTTATGAATAATAATACCCAATCAGAATAAAACAAGTCATGAAGCACCAGAATAATTCAAGAAAAGATGTAACAGTTGAATAAGAAAATTTAACACCAATGGAAAAATAAATTTAGAAAAGGAGATAAAAATATGCAAAAAAAGATTAAAATGCAATGAATAAAAGTATGCAAATAAATTAAGTAAAATAGAATGGAAGTGAAGAGGGATGAGAGGTTAAAAAGATGAAGAAGAAGAAAGTAATAAAGGATAAGAAAAATTAGGATTGGGGAAGAAAAGATAAGATATTTGGCTGATCTGGATAAGCTGTGCGCCGCATGTGACGCGGACGCGTGAGTGACATGGTCGCGTGGTGTGCGAGAAGTTCAGGTGACGCGGACGCGTGGGTCACGTGATCACGTGGCCTGATTTGTGCGATTGGCGCGAGTGCAGCCTCGTGTAAGTACAACTCTCTGTTTTATACTCATTTTGCCAAATTTTGGGGTGACGCATTCGCGTGGGTGACGCGATCGCGTGAATGGCCTGATTTTGTAAAACGACAAGGCCGCGTGGGGCACGCGGCCGCGTGATAGGGCTGGTGTTTCCAGCATCATTCCAGCCCAGCTCCATCATAACTTGCTGCCATACACCTCTTTTATGTCGATTTTTTTGGGGCACGCGTTCGCGTGGGTGACGCGGACACGTGGGAGGCTTATTTTCCAAATGACACGGCCGCGTGGGTGACGCGGTCGCGTGGGCATGTTTGTGCTTAAGGCACGCCTCCAACCACGCTCTCGCGTGACTCTCTGTTCAATTTGTTTTCTTCCCAACGCACTGGTGATGCGGACGCGTCAGCGACGCTTACGCGTCGCTTGCGTGTGTTTTTTTTATATATGCAGTATGGAAATGCAAAATGTAGATGACTATGCAGCTATATGCAGGAATTATGAGAAGAGTCATTAACATTATAAAAATAAAATAAAGCAAAAATAAAATTAAGACTGAACGGAACGATCATACCATGGTGGGTTGTCTCCCACCTAGCACTTTTAGTTATTGTCCTTAAGTTGGACATTTGGTGAGATCCCTGTTATGGTGGCTTGTGCTTGAACTCATCCAGGAATCTCCACCAATGTTTGTAATTCCAATGGCCTCTGGGATCCCAAACTAGGAGCAGAAAGCCTTCAAGCAGGTTAAAGCAAGTGACAAGGCCCCAAGAGTGTTGATTTCTATACTGAATTCCGGGGTCCCAGACCTTGCCTTTGCACCCGTCTTCTTGTTGATCATCATGATTCCATCCAGGTGGCACGCAATTGAAATTCTCACTAAAGCGGTCAAACAACTTCCTAGACCCATTCAGTTGAGCTTTGTACCAACCTTTGTACTTCAATTTGGAGCATGCAACCATATTGAACATTGCATGACAATTCCTACCACTAACCATCTCCCACTTGCTCTTATAGCCACAAAGAGCTCTAAGTTGCCCATCCGTCTCAAGCAAAGCGTATTCAAGTGGGCTAATTAAGCTTAGAGATGAGAGATTTACCCACTTGAACGAAGGGATGGATGGTGATGGCTTTAGGGGAGAGGTCTCCAATAACTTTGGCAAGGTGATTTCCAGCTCCGTTCCCTTGGGCTCTTCTTTGACAATTTCCACCTCTTTGTAAGCTTCTTCAATATCATCCTCTTCCTCTTGGTAGCTTTCTTCCAATTTGATCTCTTCTTCATTGTTCACCAAAGGCATGGGAGGTTGTGCTTCTTCTTCTTTAATCTCCATCTCTTGATCAAACTCTTTAAAGTCTTTAGCCATGATATGCCTTGGAGGTTGTACACCCTTTTTGGCATCAAATTCAAATGTCTTGGAAGGAGGTTCTATGATTGGACTTTCCCATCGAGGTTCAGGATCTCCTAAGTCTTCAACCACTTCTTTCTCTTCAATAATTACTGCTTTGTCCAGTTGTTCTAGTATAAAATTGTACTCATCCTTGATGATTTCCCTTCCATGACAACTTCTTTCAACTATTCCTTCATCTTCAAGGGTTTTTCCTACCTCCACTTTTTGGGCCTCCTCTTTCTCTAAGACAAGATCAGACTCCTCTTTGATGTATTCCTTCACTAATTCTTCAACCACTCCTTCGACTTCAAGGGTCTCTACTACCTTCACCTTTAGGGCCTCTGATGAACGGATAATTTATACGCTTTTTGTCATTGTTTTTAGATAGTTTTTAGTATAATTTAGTTAGTGATGACAAGTCATCCTAGCCTATTTTAACTAGTCTTTTTCTTTTGTTTTCATTAGAATTATGCACTTTCTTGAGCTACAAGCAAGCCAATTAGGTAGATTTTCATGTTTCCCTTGATTGAATCAACCATATATGAATTCATGCCATTTCATGAGGTTTTATGCTATATTTGTTGCATATTGTGAAAGAATGAATATCTCATGATTTTGAGCATAGCTTTGATGAGTTTGGTTGATTAATGATAGGTGAAGAAAGCTTGGAGAAAGGTTGAAGCAAGAAGGAATGGCTAGGAGTGAAGAGAGGACAATGGAATAAGCGAAATTGAACCAGGAAGCAAGAAGCTGGACCTAAAGTTAGCATCAAACTTTTGCACAAACTTTTGGTTGAAAAGTTAGCCCCAACGTTAGCCCCCTAACTTGGAGGCTAACGTTGGAACTTGAAAATTCTCCCCTGGGCTCCAAAAGTTTGCGCCAACGTTAGCCCCCTAACTTTGAGGCTAACGTTGGCACATGAATTTCTCCCCTGGGCACCAAAAGTTTGCGCCAACGTTAGCCCCCTAACTTTGAGGCTAACGTTGGCACATAAATTCCTCCCTGGCCATCCAATGTTTGCGCCAACGTTAGCCCCCTAACTTGGAGGCTAACGTTGGCACATGAAAATACAAGGGAGAGGGGCAAAAGTTTGCGCCAACGTTAGCCCCCTAACTTGGTGGCTAACGTTGGCGCCACTAGCACACAAGGCAAGGCCAACGTTAGGGTCAAAGTTAGACCCCTAACGTTGGCACCAACGTTCATACCAGCAAGTTGTGTGTGCTGCTATGAAAAGTTGGAGCCAAAGTTAGACCCCTAACTTTAGCTCCAACTTTTGGTCCAACTTTTGCTAACCTCAAAACCGGTTCAATTGGTTCACTTTGGTTCTTCTTCAAACTTCAAGAGCAATCAACCAAGGCCTCTTTCAACCCAATTCCACCAAGAGCAAAGGCCCAACTCAAGGCTTGAAGATCATTTGAAGAAAGTGTATAAATAGGATAGAATTCAAGTTCTTCGGGGAGCTTTCTTTTGGAATTTTCATAATAGTTTTCGGAGAGCTTTGGATATTGAGTGAATTTTAATTTCTTTGTCTTGGGGAAGGAGAATTCACTTCTCTTCCTCTTAGTTTTATTGCTTTCAATTTCAATTACACTTGTCTTGGATCTTGGGTTGGAGAATTGAAGAAATTCTGTTTCAATCTCATCCTTGGATCCCTCTGCTTTACTCACTGCATAATTGAATTTAATTTTCTGTTAATTGCTCTTCATCTCTTTTCTTTGCAATTTACATTTTCTTTGCAATTGTTCTTGTTGGATCTAGGAAGGCATTGAGATCTAGACTTGGTTTTCTAGTCTCTGGGCCCTGAGATCTCAATTTTATATTCTCTGTTTCTTGCTTTTAATATTCATTTACTTTACTGCTTCAAGATCCGTTTCAATCCCAATTCCCTTTTACTCTTCTGTTTAATGCAATTTTACTTTTCCTTGTTTAAATTCTGCAAATCCAATCCCCAATTCCCTTTACAATTCCAGCAGTTTACATTTCTTGCACTTTAAGATTCCGCAATTTACATTTCTTGCATTCTAAGTTTCCGCTATTTAATTTCTTGTTCTTTAAGATTCAGCAATTTAATTTCTTGCTCTCTTTAATTTCATGCAATTTACATTCTGCAAATCACAAATTACCCAACCAAAACTTGATTCGCTTGACTAAATCAACCACTAAACTAAAATTGCTCAATCCTTCAATCCCTGTGGGATCGACCTCACTCCCGTGAGTTTTTATTACTTGATGCGACCCGATGCACTTGCCGGTTAGATTTGTGTGTTTTGGGAGAAATTTATTTTTCCACCAAAATACTCATCTAGTTTTTGGCGCCGTTGCCGGGGATTGATTAGATTGACAATGATTAAGCGAAGTGGTGATCTAGATCAAGCACTTTTTCTTTAATTTTGATTAACCCACTAACTGTTTGATTTTTTGCTTAAACTAACTAACACTTCAATCTGGCAGTAAATTGAAGTGTCACTGGTTTTGTGCATTCCTCATGCTCTGCTTGTATGTCAGGTACAAGAAGAATCATACCCAATTTTCATGAACAAGACGAAAGAACTCTCAGGAGGTTAAGAAGAGCTGAAAGAGGGAAAAATATTGTTGGAGAAGAGGAATCAGACGAAGAATTCCAAGAGATGGAGGATCATTTAACCAATCCACCAGGTGGAGAAGACAACAACAATGGCAACCCACCCCAGAGGAGAGTTTTGGCTTCCTATACCTTTGCAAATCCTAGACATTGTGGGAGCAGCATCTTGTCTCCAAATGTCAATGCCAACAATTTTGAACTCAAGCCACAACTCATCACTTTGGTTCATAACAATTGCTCTTTTGGTGGAGGACCACTTGAGGACCCACACCAACATTTATCCACTTTCTTGAGGATATGCAACACTGTCAAAACTAATGGAGTGCCCCCTGACAGTTACAAACTGATGCTATTCCCATTTTCTCTCAGGGACAAGGCCACTCAATGGTTGGAATCATTTCCAAGGGACAGCATTAACAACTGGGATGATTTGGTAACTAAGTTTCTTGCCAAATTTTATCCACCTCAGAGGATTATAAGGTTAAAGGCTGAGGTACAAACATTTACACAAATGGAGGCCGAACCCATCTATGAGGCATGGGAGAGGTACAAGGCTCTGATCAGGAAATGTCCCCCTGCCATGTTTAATGAGTGGGAGAAGCTTCAAAACTTCTATGAAGGCTTAACACTGAAATCCCAGGAAGCTTTGGATCATTCAGCTGGAGGTTCCTTGCAACTCATGAAAACTGCAGAAGAGGCTCAAGAACTCATTGATATGGTGTCCAACAACCAATATTTCTTTGCTCATCAAAGAGGCCGCCAACCATCACAAAGGAGAGGAGTAATGGAGCTAGAAGGAGTGGATTCAATCCTGGCTCAAAACAAGATGATGCAGCAGCAAATTCAACAATAATTTGAGCAAATGGCCAAGAGGATTGATAGTCTCCAAGTTGCAGCAGTTAACACCAGCCAACCATCAACCACATGGGGACAGAGTGAAAAAACTCAAGAAGAACAACAACAAGAGCAAGTACAGTATATGCACAACCAAGGAACAAATGAAGTGTATGGTGATACATACAATCCATCCTGGAAAAACCACCCAAACCTCAGATGGGGAGATAACCATACCCAAAACCAACAACCATGGCAGAGGAACTCAAACCAACACAACCCAAGAAGCAACCAAAACCACAACCAGCAGCAAACTAACCAAAACCCCTACAGAAAACCTCAAAACAACTACCCCAACCTCAACCAATACCAATCTAATAACCAACCCACCAACCAAAATGCCTACCATCCACCACCCACATCTCATAACCCACCTCAAGTATCACCTGAAGCCCAAAGAATCACTCACTTGGAGGCCATGATAGACAAAATGTTGAAACACCAAGAAATGGTAACCAAGAATCAGGAAGCCTCCCTGAAGAGCCTAGAGAGACAGATGGGGCAACTCTCCAAGCAAGTATCTGTTGAGAGACCTTCAACTCACTGCCCAGTGACACAATTCCAAATCCAAAGGAGGAATGCAAGGCAATATAATTAAGGAGTGGGAGAACATTGATAAGCAACAATGACACTACAAGGAAGCAAGCAGAGAACATCAAAGAGCCAACGGAGGATGAGAATCAAACAAAGGCAGATGAAGCTAAGGAGCAAGTTATGATGCCAAACAAAGGCACTGAGAACCTTAAAGAGAAAGATAACCAGCCACATAGCTCAAAGGAAGTAGCTCAGGGACAGCAGCAAATAGGAAAAAGCATCACACCTCCACTGCCATATCCCCAAAGGTTTAACAAAGAGGTTAAAGACCAGCATTTTCACAAATTCCTTGAGATTTTTAAGAAGCTGGAAATCAATATTCCCTTGGTTGAAGCACTTGAGCAAATGCCTCTATATTCCAAATTTCTGAAGGATCTTATCAACAAGAAAAGAAGTTGGCTTGAAAGGGAAACCATATTACTCACCGAGGAATGCAGTGTTGTGATTCAACGGGGTATTCCACCAAAACTTAAGGATCCGGGAAGCTTTGTAGTCTCATGCACTATTGGCAAGATAATTCTCAACAAGGCTCTCTGCGACCTGGGTGCCAGCATCAATTTAATGCCTCTCTCAATGATGAGAAAACTTGCCATAGAAGAACTTAAACCCACCAGGATGTCACTAGTCATGGCTGACAGATCAATCAAGACACCCAATGGAATTGTGGAGAATCTGTTGGTGAAGGTTGGGGAGTTTATTTTCCCAGCAGACTTTGTAATTTTGGACACTGAAGAAGAAGGAAACGACTCAATCATTCTGGGAAGGCCATTTCTACACACAGCAAGGGCCATCATTGATGTAGAAAAAGGAGAAATGACCTTCAGGGTCCATAATGAACAAATGATCATAAATGTGTTCAAATCAATGCAAAACGCTCCTGAGCAAGAGGATTACGTAAGAGTGGATATGATAGACAGTTTGGTGGAAGAAACAGTGGAAGAAAATTTTCAAGAGCAAGAAGGAAATCAAGGGGCAACAGAGGAACAAGTGGCTGAGACCTTCACTGAGCAAGATGAAAGACAAGATAGCAATGAAGATGTGCGAAAACAAGAACTGAAACCTTTACCCACCCATCTCAAATATGCATTCCTTGGCGCATCAGAGAGCTTCCCAGTAATCATTAATTCATCCCTGACAAAGAAGGAAGAAGGAGAACTTCTTGACGTACTCAAAGCTCATAAAGATGCTTTAGGATGGACCATTGATGACCTGAAGGGAATCAGCCCTGCAGTATGTATGCATAAGATCCTCTTGGAAGATAATTCCAAACCAGTGGTTCAACCGCAAAGAAGGCTAAATCCTACAATGAAGGAAGTTGTCCAGAAGGAAGTAATGAAGTTGTGGAATGCAGGGATAATCTTCCCAATATCTGACAGCCCATGGGTAAGCCCGGTTCAAGTTGTACCAAAGAAGGGAGGGATGACGGTCATCACTAATGAGAAGAATGAGTTGATCCCTACTAGAACAGTGACTGGGTGGAGGATGTGCATAGACTATAGAAGATTGAATGATGCCACCAGGAAGGATCATTTTCCTCTCCCATTCATTGATCAGATGCTGGAAAGGTTAGCCGGCATGCCTATTACTGCTTTTTGGACGGATATTCTGGGTATAATCAAATCGTGGTGGACCCCAAGGACCAAGAGAAAACTGCCTTTACATGTCCATTTGGAGTTTTTGCATATAGGAGGATGCCTTTTGGGCTCTGCAACGCCCCTGCCACATTTCAAAGGTGTATGCTCTCCATTTTTTCTGATATGGTCGAAAAATTTTTAGAAGTCTTCATGGATGACTTCTCTGTTTTTGGTGATAATTTCAATGCTTGCCTAAACCATTTAACTCTTGTCTTGAAACGGTGCCAAGAAACTAATTTGGTTTTGAACTGGGAGAAATGCCATTTCATGGTACCCGAAGGGATTGTTCTTGGCCATAAAATTTCAAGAAAAGGGATAGAGGTTGATAAGGCAAAGGTTGAGATCATAGAAAAACTCCCTCCACCAATTAATGTGAAATCTGTTAGAAGTTTCTTGGGGCATGCCGGATTTTACAGAAGGTTTATCAAGGACTTTTCAAAAATAGCCAAACCTTTAAGTAATCTGTTAATGCTTGATAACCCTTTTGTTTTTGATGAAAACTGCCAGCATGCATTTGAAACTTTAAAAAATAGACTCACAACAGCACCAATCATCACACATCCAGATTGGGAATTACCTTTTGAACTCATGTGTGATGCAAGTGACATTGCAATTGGTGCTGTACTTGGGCAAAAGAAGGGAAATTTGCATCATGTCATATATTATGCAAGTAAAGTATTGAATGAGGCCCAAAGAAATTACACTACAACAGAAAAAGAGTTGCTAGCTGTAGTCTATGCATTTGATAAGTTTAGATCATATCTGATAGGATCCAAAGTTGTAGTTTACACTGATCATGCTGCACTTAAGTATTTGATGTCAAAGCAGGATGCTAAACCAAGACTCATCAGGTGGATACTGCTCCTACAAGAATTTGACATTGAGATAAGAGATAGGAAGGGCACTGAAAATCAGGTCGCTGATCATCTGTCAAGGCTACCACATGAAACAAGTCAAAAAGCATCCCAGCCCATAAATGAAAGCTTCCCAGATGAGCACCTTCTACAGATCCAGCAAGCACCTTGGTTTGCTGACATAGCAAATTACAAAGTGGGAAGGAAGATACCGCAAGAATTCTCTAAGCAACAAGTGAAGAAGTTGATCAACGAAGCAAGGAAATTTTCATGGGATGAACCCTTCTTATTCAAGAGATGCTCTGATGGAGTGATCAGAAGGTGTATTCCTGAAAGTGAAGTGAGGGACATCTTGTGGCATTGTCATGGTTCAGCTTATGGTGGACACTTCGGCCCAGAAAAAATAGCCGCAAAAATACTGCAGAGTGGCTTCTATTGGCCAACTATCTTCAAGGATGCCAGAGAATATGTACACCAATGTAATGAATGCCAGAAAGCAGGAGGATTAACAAGAAGGAATGAGATGCCTCAAAACTTTATCTTAGAATTAGAATTGTTCGATCTATGGGGAATTGATTTCATGGGGCCTTTTCCTCCTTCCTATTCTTTTAGATACATCCTGGTAGCAGTGGAGTATGTCTCAAAGTGGGTGGAAGCCATAGCCACAACCACCTGTGATGCACAGATCGTCCTCCAATTCCTTAAAAAGCACATTTTCACTAGGTATGGAGTGCCCAAGGGTCTTATTAGTGATGGTGGTAGTCACTTTTGCAACAAACAAATGGAGAAACTCCTTCACAAATATGGAGTAATTCACAAAGTAGCCACACCTTACCATCCTCAGACTAACGGCCAAGCTGAACTTGCAAATAGAGAATTAAAGAAGATCCTAGAGAAAACAGTGGGAATCACAAGAAAAGATTGGGCTAGAAAGCTAGAGGATGCATTGTGGGCGTATAGGACAGCTTTTAAAACTCCTATTGGCAAGTCACCCTTTCAGCTATTGTATGGCAAATCCTGCCACCTCCCTGTAGAGCTTGAACACAGAGCTTTTTGGGCCACTAAACTCCTCAACCTTGATCCCCAAGCTGTAGGAGAAAAAAGGTTGTTACAACTAAATGAGTTGGATGAATTTAGACTAGAGGCTTATGAAAGTGCGAAGATATACAAGGAGAAAGCTAAGAAGTGGCATGACAAGAAGATCACAAAGAAGGAATTCAAGCCAGGACAGCAAGTGCTCCTATATAATTCGAGGCTTAAAATTTTCCCTGGCAAACTGAAGTCTAAATGGACTGGCCCATACTTGGTGACAAAGGTTTTTCCCTATGGGAGTATTGAACTGCTAGATGAGGCAACAAAGAATCAATTCACAATAAATGGTCACAGAGCAAAGCTGTATTTGGGAGGACAATTGGATAAGGAAAAAGAGGTTCAACACCTACAGCCCTCTTAAAAAGAATTGAAAGATGTCAAGCTAGTGACAATAAAAGAGCGCTTGTTGGGAGGCAACCCAACCGGAGGTAGTTTTCTTTTCATAACTTTTTCAATAAGAGTGTTGGATAACTGCTATGTGTTGCAAGAAGCTAAGTTTGGAGTTGCACACCAAAAACAATCGAAGGGAGAATGCAAGATGCTAAGTTTGGTGTTCCACTAAAACTTCATTCTAACTTCCTGCACATTGCTAGTTCCAAGCAATCAAACAGATTATTCAACAACTTAACTATTTTTGTTTAGTCCCAATATCATAACCTTTAGCAAGGATACAAAAGTTTGCCCAGAGTTAACCTGTTGAATCAGAAGAAGTAGCAAGGAATTAAGTGGGAGTTAACCACCAATTGAAGATCCCATGCATAAAGACTCAAACAGGGGCACAACAGAAAGAAGAACAAAAGAAATGCAAACCAATAGGTTGTATCTATACTTAACCTTTACTGTTGGGAAATATTTTTGATTGATGTCTTGATAAAGTGTTCATTTAGTTCAAACAGATTCAAACTTCCCTTAGAACAAGTAAACTAGTCTATATGTATGCTTGTGTGTTTACTTTCACTTGACAAGAAGCATGTTTGTCCCCTACACTTTAAATTCAATAAAAGAAATGCTTGAATATGAAGTAAGATGGTTTCTGTTAGATAGAAGTAGAATAAAAGTAAGTGGTGGTATGTGTGTGATTGTATAATAGCTCACTTTTAATGAATAAAGAGCCATGATATCTCCTTCTAAGTAAAGAGTGGCCTACTGTCTATGAATCTCAATTGAATTAAATTCCTTGGTTAGAAAGAAAAACAAAAAGAAGGAAAGAAAAAAGATAGCCAAAAAAAAAATAGCAGAACAAAAGAAAAACAAAAAGAAACAAAGCTGGACACCAATAGCTTGAACCTTAGAATATATGCCTGTGGTGTCTTTGTGTTAGGATCTGCTTGGATTATTAAGCTCTTTGGAGTGCTTCAACACTTGGTGACTTGGGTTAACTAACCCGGGATCATCAGCTGAAAGTCCACTATCAAGAGCAACTTAACTACAAGGCATTTAGTAACCCAAAGAGGTGCTGGGCATCAATGTTCTAAGAAGGAATGTGAGCCAAGTGTCTATAGTGAATAATGTGTCAAGTATAAAATAAAGAAAATGAACTTGTTACACATGACACTCAAATAAAGCTTATGAACAAAGTAATAGCCAAGGATAAAGGAATAATGAGAGGTCATAGCATTATGTCACTTGAAGCTTGAAGGAGACTTTCTAGGCCTAGGAGTCAATAAGAAGTGAGTATTTGCATATCCACACAAAACCCCATGAACTATCAATAATACTCTGCTAGCATGAACATCCTCTTCCATTTCATTCTTTCTTCTCAATAAATCTTTTCTTGCTTGGGGACAAGCAAGCTTTAAGTTTGGTGTTGTGATGACAAGTCATCCTAGCCTATTTTAACTAGTCTTTTTCTTTTGTTTTCATTAGAATTATGCACTTTCTTGAGCTACAAGCAAGCCAATTAGGTAGATTTTCATGTTTCCCTTGATTGAATCAACCATATATGAATTCATGCCATTTCATGAGGTTTTATGCTATATTTGTTGCATATTGTGAAAGAATGAATATCTCATGATTTTGAGCATAGCTTTGATGAGTTTGGTTGATTAATGATAGGTGAAGAAAGCTTGGAGAAAGGTTGAAGCAAGAAGGATTGGCTAGGAGTGAAGAGAGGACAATGGAATAAGCGAAATTGAACCAGGAAGCAAGAAGCTGGACCTAAAGTTAGCATCAAACTTTTGCACAAACTTTTGGTTGAAAAGTTAGCCCCAACGTTAGCCCCCTAACTTGGAGGCTAACGTTGGAACTTGAAAATTCTCCCCTGGGCTCCAAAAGTTTGCGCCAACGTTAGCCCCCTAACTTTGAGGCTAACGTTGGCACATGAATTTCTCCCCTGGGCACCAAAAGTTTGCGCCAACGTTAGCCCCCTAACTTTGAGGCTAACGTTGGCACATAAATTCCTCCCTGGCCATCCAATGTTTGCGCCAACGTTAGCCCCCTAACTTGGAGGCTAACGTTGGCACATGAAAATACAAGGGAGAGGGGCAAAAGTTTGCGCCAACGTTAGCCCCCTAACTTGGTGGCTAACGTTGGCGCCACTAGCACACAAGGCAAGGCCAACGTTAGGGTCAAAGTTAGACCCCTAACGTTGGCACCAACGTTCATACCAGCAAGTTGTGTGTGCTGCTATGAAAAGTTGGAGCCAAAGTTAGACCCCTAACTTTAGCTCCAACTTTTGGTCCAACTTTTGCTAACCTCAAAACCGGTTCAATTGGTTCACTTTGGTTCTTCTTCAAACTTCAAGAGCAATCAACCAAGGCCTCTTTCAACCCAATTCCACCAAGAGCAAAGGCCCAACTCAAGGCTTGAAGATCATTTGAAGAAAGTGTATAAATAGGATAGAATTCAAGTTCTTCGGGGAGCTTTCTTTTGGAATTTTCATAATAGTTTTCGGAGAGCTTTGGATATTGAGTGAATTTTAATTTCTTTGTCTTGGGGAAGGAGAATTCACTTCTCTTCCTCTTAGTTTTATTGCTTTCAATTTCAATTACACTTGTCTTGGATCTTGGGTTGGAGAATTGAAGAAATTCTGTTTCAATCTCATCCTTGGATCCCTCTGCTTTACTCACTGCATAATTGAATTTAATTTTCTGTTAATTGCTCTTCATCTCTTTTCTTTGCAATTTACATTTTCTTTGCAATTGTTCTTGTTGGATCTAGGAAGGCATTGAGATCTAGACTTGGTTTTCTAGTCTCTGGGCCCTGAGATCTCAATTTTATATTCTCTGTTTCTTGCTTTTAATATTCATTTACTTTACTGCTTCAAGATCCGTTTCAATCCCAATTCCCTTTTACTCTTCTGTTTAATGCAATTTTACTTTTCCTTGTTTAAATTCTGCAAATCCAATCCCCAATTCCCTTTACAATTCCAGCAGTTTACATTTCTTGCACTTTAAGGTTCCGCAATTTACATTTCTTGCATTCTAAGTTTCCGCTATTTAATTTCTTGTTCTTTAAGATTCAGCAATTTAATTTCTTGCTCTCTTTAATTTCATGCAATTTACATTCTGCAAATCACAAATTACCCAACCAAAACTTGATTCGCTTGACTAAATCAACCACTAAACTAAAATTGCTCAATCCTTCAATCCCTGTGGGATCGACCTCACTCCCGTGAGTTTTTATTACTTGATGCGATCCGGTGCACTTGCCGGTTAGATTTGTGTGTTTTGGGAGAAATTTATTTTTCCACCAAAATTTATTTTTGTCAATGTTTTTACATAGTTTTTAGTATAATTTAGTTAGTTTTTAGTATATTTTTATTAGTTTTTAAATAAAAATCACATTTTTGGACTTTACTATGAGTTTGTGTGTTTTTCTGTGATTTCAGGTATTTTCTGGCTGAAATTGAGGGACTTGAGCAAAAATCAGATTCAGGCGTTTAAGAAGGACTGCAGATGCTGTTGGATTCTGACCTCCCTGCACTCAAAGTGGATTTTCTGAAGCTACAGAACTTCAAATGGCGCTCTCTAAATTGCGTTGGAAAGTAGATATGCAGGGCTTTCCATTAATATATAATAGTCTATACTTTGCCCGAGTTTAGATGATGCAAACTGGCATTCAACGCCAGTTCCATGCTGCATTCTGGAGTTAAACGCCAGAAACAGGTTGCAAAGTGGAGTTAAACTCCAGAAACAGGTTATAAACTGGCGTTCAACTCCAAGAGAAGCCTCTACACGTGTAAAGCTCAATGCTCAGCCCAAGCACACACCAAGTGGGCCCCGGAAGTGGATTTCTGCATCATTTACTCATTTCTGTAAACCCTAATAACTAGTTTAGCATAAATAGGACTTTTTACTATTGTATTTACATCTTCGGATCATTTTTAGCCTTGGTGACTCGGGTTCCCCTCTGGGGCTGAGACCAATGAACTCCATTATCACTTATGTATTTTCAACGGTAGAGTTTTTACACACCATAGATTAAGGTGTGGAGCTCTGCTGTTCCTCAGGAATTAATACAAAGTACTATCGTTTTTCTATTCAATTCAAGCTTATTCTGATTCTAAGATATTCATTCGCACTTCAATATGAATGTGATGATCATGAGAGTCATCATCATTCCCAACCTATGAACGCGTGCCTGACAACCACTTCCGTTCTACCTTAGATTGAATGAGTATCTTTGGGATTCCTTAATCAGAAGCTTCGTGGTATAAGTTAGAATCCATGGACGGCCATTCTTGAGATCCGGAAAGTCTAAACATTGTCTGTGGTATTCTGAGTAGGATCTGGGAAGGGATGGCTATGACGAGCTTCAAATTCGCAAGTGCTGGGCGTAGTGACAGACGCAAAAGGATCAATGGATCCTATTCCAGTATGATCGAGAACCGATAGATGATTAGCCATGCAGTGACAGCGCATTGGACCATTTTCACTGAGAGGACAAGATGTAGCCATTGACAACGGTGATGCCTAACATACAGCTTGCCATAGAAAGGAGTATGAATGATTGGATGAAGACAATAGGAAAGCAGAGGTTCAGGAGGAACGAACGCATCTCTATATGCTTATCTGAAATTCTCACCAATGAATTACATAAGTATCACTATCTTTATTTTATATTTTATTTATCTTTTAATTACTAAATCTCCATAATCAATTGAATCTGCCTGACTGAGATTTACAAAGTGACCATAGCTTGCTTCAAGCCGACAATCTCCGTGGGATCGACCCTTACTCATGTAAGGTTTATTACTTGGATGACCCAGTGCACTTGCTGGTTAGTTGTGCGAAGTTGTGTCAAAGAACTAAGATCATGAACGTGCATATTGAGTTTTTAGCACCGTTACCAAGGAATGGAACCGTCACGATTTCTGCGCACCAAGTTTTTGGCGTCGTTGCCGGGGATTGTTCGAGTTTGGACAACTGACGGTTCATCTTATTGCTCAGATTAGGTAATTTTATTTTTAAGCTTTTTATTTCTTATTTTCGAAAATAATACAAAAAAAATATTTTTCTTCTTTTTCGTTTTTTCCAAAATATTTTTCGAAAAAAAAAACTAAAAAATTTTTTAATAAAATCATAAAACCAAAAATATTTTGTGTTTCTTGTTTGAGTCTAGAGTCAGGTTTTAAGTCTGGTGTCAATTGCATCTTTTTAATTTTCTGAAAACTATTTTTGAAAATTTCATGCATTGCATTCTTCATGATCCTCAAGTTGTTCTTGGCCAGTCTTCTTGTTTGATCTTCATATTTTCTTGTTTTGTGTCTTTTTTAGTTTTTCATATGCATTTTTAATTTGTTTGGTGTCTTGCATGTTCTTCTTATCTTGAAAATTTTCAAAAATACATACTTGATGTTCATCATGATCTTCAAAGTGTTCTTGGTGTTCATCTTTGCATTCAAAGTGTTCTTGCATGTTTCCTTTGTTTTGATCCAAAATTTTTATATCTTGAGTCTTTTTGATGTTTTTCTCTTTCATTATTAAAATCCAAAAAAAAATAAAAAAAATATCTTTTCCTTATTCTCTCATAAATTTTCGAAAATTTAAGTTGACTTTTTCAAAACTTTTTAAAATTTAGTTGTTTCTTATGAGTCAAATCAAATTTTCAATTTAAAAATTCTATCTTTTTCAAATCTTTTTCAAAAAACAAATCTTTTTCATTTTTCTTTTATAAATTTTGAAACTTTCAAAATTATTTTCAAAATATTTTTCTTATTTTTATTTCAGATTTTCGAAATTAATACTAACAATTAATGTGATTGATTCAAAATTTTTAAGTTTGTTACTTGCCTAATAAGAAAGGTTCAATCTTTAAACTCTAGAATCATATCTTTTTAGTTTCTTGTTAGTCAAGTAATCAACTTTGATTTCAAAAATTAAATCTTTTCAAATTCTTTTTTAAATCTTTTTCAAATTAAGTTTCAATCATATCTTTTTCAAAATCAATTTCAAAATCTTTTCTAACTTCTTATCTTTTCAAAAATTAATTTTCAAATCTTTTTCAATTAATCATATCCTTTTGTTTCAATCATATCTTTTTCAAAACTACCTAAATAATTCTCTCTCTAATTTTCGAAAATCACCTTCCCCTTTTTCTAAAATTTCCTTTTCAATTAACTATTTGTTTTAAATTTAATTTAATTTGATTTAATTTTCCTTGCTTAATTTTCGAATTTTTAATTTAAAAACAAAAATACTTTTATTTTATTTTATCTAATTTTCGAAAATTCTTCTCCCTCACCTCCTTCTATTTATTTATTCATTTACTAACACCCCTTTTTCACCCAAGAATTCGAAACTACTCCTCACCCTTGTGTTTGGATTCTCCTTCTTCTATTCATATCTTCTTCTACTCACATAAAGGAATCTCTATACTGTGACATAGAGGATTCCATATTTTCTTTTCTGTTTTTTTCTTTTTCATATGAGCAGGAACAATGATAAGAACATTCTTGTTGAGGCTGATCCTGAACCTGTAATGACTCTGAAGAGGAAGCTAAGGGAAGCTAAAGCACAACTATTTGGAGAAAATCTGACAAAAATTTTCAAAAAAGAAGGAGGCATGGCCGAAAATAATAACAATGCAAGGAAGATGCTTGGTGACTTTACTACACCTAATTCCAATTTACATGGAAGAAGCATCTCAATCCCTACCGTTGTAGCAAACAATTTTGAGCTGAAACCTCAATTAGTTTCTCTGATGCAACAGAATTGCAAGTTTTATGGACTTCTATCCGAAGACCCCTTTCAGTTCTTAATTGAATTCTTGCAGATCTATGATACTGTTAAGACCAATGGGGTTGATCCCGAGGTCTACAGGCATATGCTTTTCCCGTTTGCTGTAAGAGACAGAGCTAGAATATGGTTGGATTCTCAACCTAAAGATAGCCTGAACTCTTGGGATAAGCTGGTCACGGCTTTCTTAGCCAAGTTCTTTCCTCCTCAAAAGCTTAGTAAGCTTAGAGTGGATGTTCAAACCTTTAGACAGAAGGAAGGTGAATCCCTCTATGAAGCTTGGGAGAGATACAAGAAACTGACCAAAAAGTGTCCTTCTAACATGCTTTCAGAATGGACCATCCTGGATATATTCTATGATGGTCTGTCTGAATTATCAATGATGTCATTGGACCATTCTGCAGGTGGATCCATTCACCTAATGAAAACGTCTGCAGAAGCTCAAGAACTCATTGACATGGTTGCAAATAACCAGTTCATGTACACTTCTGAAAGGAATCCTGTAAGTAATGGGACGCCTCAGAGGAAGGGAGTTCTTGAAATTGATACTCTGAATGCCATATTGGCTCAGAATAAAATATTAACTCAGCAAGTCAATATGATCTCTCAGAGTCTGAATGGATTGAAGGAATCATCCAACAGTACTAAAGAGGGCTCTTCTGAAGAAGAAGCTTATGATCCTGAGAACCCTGCAATAGCAGAGGTGAATTACATGGGTAAACACTATGGAAACACCTATAATCCCTCATGGAGAAATCATCCAAATTTCTCATGGAAGGATCAACAAAAGCCTCAACAAGGCTTAAATAATGGTGGAAGAAACAGGTTTAGCAATAGCAGGCCTTTTCCATCATCCACTCAGCAACAGATAGAGAATTCTGAGCAGAATCCATCTAGCTTAGCAAATATAGTCTCTGATCTATCTAAGGCCACTCTAAGTTTTATGAATGAAACAAGGTCCTCCATTAGAAATTTGGAGGCACAAGTGGGCCAGCTGAGTAAAAGAGTCACTGAACTCCTCCTAGTACTCTCCCAAGCAATACAGAAGAGAATCCAAAGAGAGAGTGCAAGGCCATTGATTTAACCATCATGGCCGAACCTACAAGGGAAGAGGAGGACGTGAATCCTAGTGAGGAAGACCTCCTGGGACGTCCAATGACCAATAAGGAGTTCCCCTTTGAGGAACCAAAGGAATCTGAGGCTCATCTAGAGACCATAGAGATTCCATTGAACCTCCTTCTGCCCTTCATGAGCTCTGATGAGTATTCTTCCTCTGAAGAGGATGAAGAAATTACCGAAGAGCAAGTTGCTAAGTACCTTGGTGCAATCATGAAGCTGAATGCCAAATTATTTGGTAATGAGACTTGGGAAGATGAACCTCCCTTGCTCACCAATGAACTGAACGCATTGGATATGCAGAAATTACCTCCAAAAAATAGGATCCTGGCAAATTCTTAATACCCTGTACCATAGGCACCATGACCTTTGAGAAGGCTCTGTGTGACCTGGGGTCAGGAATAAACTTAATGCCACTCTCTGTAATGGAGAAACTTAGGATCTTTGAGGTGCAAGCTGCTCGAATATCATTAGAGATGGCAGACAACTCAAGAAAATAGGCTTATGGACAAGTAGGGGACGTGTTAGTAAAGGTTGAAAACCTTTACATCCCAGCTAATTTCATAATGCTAGACACTGGGAAGGAAGAGGATGAATCCATCATCCTTGGAAAACCAACCCTTCCTAGCCACAGCAAGAGCTGTGATTGATGTGGACAGAGGAGAGTTGGTCCTTCAACTGAATGAGGACAACCTTGTGTTTAAAACTCAAGGATCTCCTTCTGTAACCATGGAGAGGAAGCATGAAAAGCTTCTCTCACTGCAGAGTCAACCAAAGCCCCACAGTCAAACTCTAAGTTTGGTGATGGGAGGCCACAACCAAACACTAAGTTTAGTGTTGAACCCCCACATTCAAACTCTAAGTTTGGTGTTGGGAGGTTCCAAGCTTGCTCTGATTATCTGTGAGGCTCCATGAGAGCTCACTGTCAAGCTATTGACATTAAAGAAGCGCTTGTTGGGAGGCAACCCAATGTTATTTAATCATATCTATTTTATTTCCTTTTTGTTATTTCGTGTTTTATTAGGATGATGATCATGTGAAGTCACAAAAACTACTGAAAAATCAAAAACAGAATGAAAAATAGCATTGAAAATAACACACCCTGGAGGAGAGCAGTTTGGCGTTTAAACGCCAGAAACAAGCATCTGTCTGGCGTTTAACGCCAGAAATAGGCACCAAGCTGGCGTTTAACGCCAGAAACAAGCATTTGCTTGGCGTTAAACGCCAGAAACAAGCTACATTTGGGTGTTTAACGCCAGAAACAGGCAGCAGTCTAGCGTTAAACGCCAGGATTGCATAGCAAGGGCGTTTTACACGCCTAATTGGAGCAGGGATGTTAAGTCCATGACCCCACTTGATCTGTGGACCCCACAGGATCCCCACTTTTTCTTCTCTCCTCTTCACACCTTTTCATAACTCTCTTCCCCAAATACCCTTCACCAATCACCTCAATCACTCTTTCCCATCACCTCTTCACCACTCACATCCATCCTCTCTTACCCATAAACCCCACCTACCTTCCAAATACAAATTAATTTCCCTCCCAAACCCAACCCTAATGGCCAAACCCTACACCCCCCCTCATTCCTATATAAACCCCTCACTCCTTCTTCATTTTCACACAACACAACCCTCTCTTCTTCTCCTTGGCCGAATACATCTTCTTCCCCCATCTCCTCCATTTTCTTCTTCTTCTACTACTTTCTTTCTTCTTTTGCTCGGGTACAAGCAAGCATTTTAAGTTTGGTGTGGTAAAAGTATAGCTTTTTGTTTTTCCATAACCATATATGGCAGCTAAGGCGAGAGAAACCTCTAGAAAGAGGAAAGGGAAGGCAATTGCTTCCACCTCTGAGTCATGAGAGATGGAGAAATTCATCTCAAAGGTCCATCAAGACCACTTCTATGAAGTTGTGGCCAAGAAGAAAGTGATCCCTGAGGTTCCTATCAAGCTAAAAAAGAATGAGTATCTGGAGATCCGACTTGAGATCCAAAGAAGAGGTTGGGAAGTTCTCACCAACCCCATTCAACAAGTCGGGATCCTAATAGTTCAAGAGTTTTATGCAAACGCATCGATCACTAGGAACCACGATCCAAGTGTGAACCCGAATCCAAAGCATTGGCTTACCATGGTTCGGGGGAAATACTTACATTTCAGTCCGGAAAATGTAAGACTGGCGTTCAACTTGCCAATGATGGAAGAGAACGCACGCCCCTACACAAGAAGGGTCAACTTTGATCAAAGATTGGACCAAGTCCTTATAGACATATGTGAGGAAGGAGCTCAATGGAAAATTGACTCAAGAGGCATGCCGGTTCAATTAAGAAGGCATGACCTCAAACTAGTGGCTAGGGGATGGCTAGAGTTCATTCAACACTCAATCATTCCTACTAGTAACCGGTCTGAAGTTACTATAGACCGGGCCATCATGATCCATAGTATCATGGTTGGAGAGGAGGTGGAAGTTCATGAGATTATACCTCAAGAACTTTACAAGGTGGCTGATAAGTCCTCCATTTGGGCAAGGTTAGCCTTTTCTCACCTCATATGCCACCTCTACAATTCGGCTGGAATTGACATAGAGGGAGATATCCTCATTGAAGAGGACAAGCCCATCACTAAGAAAAGGATGGAGCAAACAAGAGATCATAGACCTCAACAAGAGTATGAGGAAATTCCCCACCATGAAATCCCTGAGATGCCTCAGGGGATGCATTTTCCTCCACAAAACTATTGGGAGCAAATCAACACTTCCCTATGAGAATTAAGCTCCAACATGGGACAACTAAGGATGGAACACCAAGAGCATTCCATCATCCTCCATGAAATTAGAGAAGATCAAAGAGCTATGAGGGAGGAGCAACAAAGACAAGGAAGAGACATAGAGGAACTCAAAAGCACCATTGGTTCTTCAAGAAGAGGAAGACGCCACCCTTACTAAGGTGGACTCATTCCTTAATCTCCTTGTCTATTTATTTTACTGTTTTTCGATTTTTGAGCTTTATGTTTTATTTATGTTTGTGTCTTTACTATATGATCGCTAGTGTCTAAGTGTCTATGCATTAAAGTTATGAATGTCCTACGAATCCATCACCTTTCTTAAATAAAAAATTGTTCTAAAAAGAAAAGAACAAGAAGTACATGGTTTCGAATTCATCTTTGAGACTAGTTTAGTTAGTTTGATGTGGTGACAATACTTTTTGTTTTCTAAATGAATGCTTGAACAGTGCATATGTCTTTTGATATTGTTGTTTATGAATGTTAAATATGTTGGCTCTAGAAAGAATTATGAAAAGGAAAAATGTTATTTGATAATCTGAAAAATCATAAAAATGATTCTTGAAGCAAGAAAAAGCAGTGAATACAAAAGCTTGCAGAAAAAAAAAAGAGAAAAAAATAGCAAAAAAAAAAAGAAAAAGAAAAAAGCAAGTAGAAAAAGCCAAAAGCTCTTTAAACCAAAAGGCAAGAGAAAAAAGCCAATAGCCCTTAAAACCAAAAGGCAAGGGTAAATATAAAGGATCCAAGGCTTTGAGCATCAGTGGATAGGAGGGCCTAAAGGAATAAAATCCTGGCCTAAGCGGCTAAACTAAGTTGTCCCTAACTATGTGCTTGTGGCGTGAAGGTGTCAAGTGAAAACTTGAGACTGAGCGGTTAAAGTCAAGGTCCAAAGCAAAAAAAGAGCGTGCTTAAGAACCCTGGACACCTCTAATTGGGGACTTTAGCAAAGCTGAGTCACAATCTGAAAAGGTTCACCCAGTTATGTGTCTGTGGCATTTATGTACCCGGTGGTAATATTGGAAAACAAAGTGCTTAGGGCCACGGCCAAGACTCATAAAGTAGCTGTGTTCAAGAATCAACAAACTGAACTAGGAGAATCAATAACACTATCTGAACTCTGAGTTCCTATAGATGCCAATCATTCTGAACTTCAATGGATAAAGTAGGATGCCAAAACTATTCAAGAGGCAAAAAGCTACAAGTCCCGCTCATCTGATTGGAGCTAAGTTTCATTGATATTTTGGAATCTATAGTATATTCTCTTCTTTTTATCCTATTTGATTTTCAGTTGCTTGGGGACAAGCAACAATTTAAGTTTGGTGTTGTGATGAGCGGATAATTTATACGCTTTTTGGCATTGTTTTTACATAGTTTTTAGTATAATTTAGTTAGTTTTTAGTATATTTTTATTAGTTTTTATTAGTTTTTTTTCTGTGATTTCGGGTATTTTCTGGCTGAAATTGAGGGACTTGAGCAAAAATCAGATTCAGAGGTTGAAGAAGCACTGCAGATGCTGTTGGATTCTGACCTCTCTGCACTCAAAGTAGGTTTTCTGGATGTACAGAACTCCAAATGGCGCTCTCTCAATTGAGTTGGAAAGTAGACATCCAGGGCTTTCCAGCAATATATAATAGTCCATACTTTGCCCGAGTTTAGATGACACAAACTGGCGTTCAACGCCAGTTCCATGCTGTATTCTGGAGTTAAACGCCAGAAACAGGTTGCAAAGTGGAGTTAAACGCCAGAAATAGGTTATAAACTAGCGTTCAACTCCAAGAGAAGCATCTACACGTGTAAAGCTCAATGCTCAGCCCAAGCACACACCAAGTGGGCCCCGAAAGTGGATTTCTGCATCATTTACTCATTTCTGTAAACCCTAGTAACTAGTTTAGCATAAATAGGACTTTTTACTATTGTATTTACATCTTCGGATCATTTTTAGCCTTGGTGACTCTGGTTCCCCTCTGGGGCTGAGACCAATGAACTCCATTATCACTTATGTATTTTCAACGGTAGAGTTTCTACACACCATAGATTAAGGTGTGGAGCTCTGCTGTTCCTCAGGAATTAATACAAAGTACTATCGTTTTTCTATTCAATTCAAGCTTATTCTGATTCTAAGATATTCATTTGCACTTCAATATGAATGTGATGATCGTGACAGCCATCATCATTCCCAACCTATGAACGAGTGCCTGACAACCACTTCCGTTCTACCTTAGATTGAATGAGTATCTTTGGGATTCCTTAATCAGAATCTTCGTGGTGTAAGTTAGAATCCATGGATGGCCATTTTTGAGATCCAGAAAGTCTAAACCTTGTCTGTAGTATTCCGAGTAGGATCTGGGAAGGGATGGCTGTGACGAGCCTCAAACTTGCGAGTGCTTGGTGTAGTGACAGATGCAAAAGTATCAATGGATCATATTCCAGTATGATCGAGAACCGACAGATGATTAGCCATGCAGTGACAGCACATTGGACCATTTTCACTGAGAGAACAGGATGTAGCCATTGACAACAGTGATGCCTAACATACAGATTGCCATAAAAAGGAGTATGAATTATTGGATGAAGACAATAGGAAAGCAGAGGTTCAGGAGGAACGAACGCATCTCTATATGCTTATCTGAAATTCTCACCAATGAATTACATAAGTATCACTATCTTTATTTTATATTTTATTTATCTTTTAATTACTAAATCTCCATAATCAATTGAATCTGCCTGACTGAGATTTACAAAGTGACCATAGCTTGCTTCAAGCCGACAATCTCCGTGGGATCGACCCTTACTCACGTAAGGTTTATTACTTGGACGATCCAGTGCACTTGCTGGTTAGTTGTGCGAAGTTGTGACAAAGAACTAAGATCATGAACGTGCGTTTTGTGTTTTTAGTGCCATTACCAAGCAATGGAATCGTCACGATTTCTGTGCACCAGCCTCCTCTAGCTTCTTATGAAGTATGAATTTGCAAAGACGATTCCTTCTCTCTTATTCTATATCAATAGCATAATTGGGATTATCTTGCTCTTGGATTGATGGATGTGGGTGCTCTTCCATGGAGGATGGTGATGGGATGGAAAGATCATTATGTGGTTGAAAAGGAAGCGCACTGAAGCTTGAGGGTTGAATATTGGAGGTAGATGGTTGGTCCATGCAGGATATAAGATTTTGGAGTGTAGATGTGAGACCAATGATAATAGAGATGAGCGTGTTGTTATCCAATAGAGGTTGGGGTGGATAGGAGGGTTCATTTGTTGGGAGAAATGGCTCATAATATGGAGGTGGTTCTTCTTGATAAGGATATGGAGATGGTGGATATTGAGATGGTGGTTCTGGGTGTGGTTCATATGGTGGTTGGTGTGGTGTATAAGAAATAGGGTCATATGGAGGTGAATGGTGTAAAGGGGCTTGTAAGTTTGGTGGTTCAAAGGTATGTTGGGGACGTAGTTCATAAGCATATGGTGGGGCTTGTTGGTAACTACAAGGGGGTCCACCATAACTATCATCTTGGTATGCACCTCGGAATGGCTCTTGACCATAGCAAACTGGTGGAGGTTGGTTGTCATGAATGGGTCTACCATAACTATTGTCTTGGTATGCATCACAGAATAGTTGTTGGTTATAGCGCATTGGAGGCGGTTGTTGCCAAGAGGGTTGATAAAATCCTTGTGGCTCCTCCCATCTTTGATTCTTCCAACCTTGATGCCTATTTTTATTATAGTTTCCATTCCTTACAACAACATTGGAACCAAACTTGAAACCAGAGGGGTGAGAATTCATAGTAGCTAAAGAAAATAAAAACAAAAACTTAAAAAAATTAATGAAAATAAATTCCTAAAACTAGAAACACTAACAACAATATAAGATAAAAAAATTTGAAAAAGGTTTAAATTTTAAAAAGGTTTGATTTTTTGAAAATTTTAAATTTAGATTTTGAAATTTGAATTTTGAATTTTAAAATTTAAATATTGAAATTTGAAATTTGATTTTTGAAATAAGATAAGATAAGATTTTGAAAAAGATATGATTTTTGAAAAAGATTTGAATTTTGAAATTTAAAACTAAGATAAGATAAGATAAAAATTTTAAAATAAAAATCTGAAAAACTTTTTTTTTGTTGTAATTTTCGAAAAAAATCAATTAAAATAAAGAGAAAAGATATTTTTGAATTTAATGAAGAAAGAGAAAAACAATAAAATGACACCAAACTTAGAATTTTTAGATCAAAGCAAAGAAAACAAACAAGAAAAATATTTACAATAACCAATAATAAGGCACACGTTTTCAATCCTAAGAAAAGACTAGAGTTATTGAATTCAAATCAATCAGCAAAGAATTCCAATTTTCAATCAACAAGGAGTTTTATAACTCAAGTGTCTCCAATTTATCAATTCATCAATTAAAACCAAGAATATAAAAAGTTAAACAAAAATCATAAATCTGAAATACCTCAAATTGCATTAATAAAAGAAATCAAATCTAACATAGAAATCCATAAATTAAATTGGAAAAATAAATAAAAGGAATATTGAACTTGGAAATTGAGAAGAAGTAGCCTAATCATAATAGAAATCCTAAATCCTAATTCTAATCCTAAATCCTAAGAGAGAGGAGAGAGCCTCTCTCTCTAAAAACTACATCTAAAACCTAAAATTGTGAAATATGAATGTTGTATGAATTGTTCGATGATGAATGGATGCATTCTCCTACTTTATAGCCTCTAATCTGTGTTTTCTGGGCTGAGAACTGGGTCAGAAACATCCCAGAATTCGCTGGTTGCGAATTTAAACACGCTGATTTTTGTCACTGCGATGCATCCGCATGGAGCACACGTTCGCGTCGCCTAGATTTATGGCCACTATAGAAAATTATATATCATTTTGAAGCCTCAGACGTTAGCTTTCCAACGCAACTGGGACCGCATCATTTGGACCTCTGTAGCTCAAGTTATGACTGTTTGAGTGTGAGGAGGTCAGGCTGGACAACTTAGCAATTTCTTCAACTTCTTGTATTCCTTCCGTTCTTGCATGCTTCCTTTCCATCTTCTAAGCCATTCCTACCCTGTAATCTCTGAAAACACTCAACACACATATCACGGCATCGAATGGTAATAAGAGAGGATTAAACGTAGTAAATTTAAGAGCAACGAAGCATGTTTTCAATCATAGCACAAAATTAGGAAGGAAAATGTACAACCATGCAATTAATATGAATAAGTGAGTAAAGAATTGATAAAGACCACTCAATTGAGCACAAGATAAACCATAAAATAGTGGTTTATCAAGTACCTTTTTGGAAATAGCTTGTGCCTCGAGGTGGTTGCCGCACATGCAACTGTGAACTTCTTCCAAGACCTCCCTTGTAGCGGAGGTCGGCATGCATTTGAGGAGGGGTGTTGAGATCTCTCTCCTATATAGGATGTCATCTATTGTGGTGTAGTACTGTGCTTCTCGTACTAGCCTTTTGGCTCTTTTTTATCTGCTTGGAGTGTTTCAGACTTGAGGTACTTGATTATGGGGGTCATCCACCCTCGTTCCTGGCCTGATATGGTTAGGACCTTCTCTTCTTCCGAGGTTGACGGATTTTGTAGTATCTCTTGGATGGGGCTTCTATTATTGCCCCCTGGTTTGGTGCTCGCTAGTTTTGAAAGTGCATCAGCTCGGGCATTTTGTTCTTGAGGTATATGTCGGATCTCGTATCCCATGAATTTTCCGAGCTGTTCTCTGGTCTTGTCCAGGTATTTCTTCAAAGTGGGATCCTTGCCTGATAGCTCCCTTCTATTTGTGAGGTGACTATTTGTGAGTCCCTGAATATGGTGAGCTTTTGAACTCCAACTTCCTTAGCTAGCTTCAAACCAGCCAGTAGGGCTTCATATTCGGCTTGGTTGTTTGAGGCAGGAAACTCGAACTTTAAAGAGAGTTCGAGTTGGGTTCTGATGGGATATTTTCGTGGAAAAACGAATTTCTCCAAAACACCCAAACTTAACCGGCAAGTGCACCGGGTCGCATCAAGTAATAATAACTCACGGGAGTGAGGTCGATCCCACAGGGATTGAAGGATTGAGCAATTTTAGTTTAGTGGTTGATTTAGTCAAGCGAATCAAGATTTGGTTGAGAGATTTGTGGTTTGCAGAATTTAAATTGCATAGAAAGTAAAGGGAATGGGTAATTGGCATGAAATTAAAGAGAACAGGAATTAAAGTGCTGAATCTTAAAGAACAAGAAATTAAATGGCAGAAACTTAGAACGCAAGAAATGTAAATTGTAAAATCTTAAAGTGCAAGAAATGTAAATGGCTTGAATTGTAAAGGGAATGGGGAGTTGGATTTGCAGAAATTAAAAAAGGAAATGTAAAATTGCAACAAGCAGAGAAATAGAAGAAGACTTGGATTGAATCGGATCTAAAACAGAAAAGTAAAATGAGCATGAAAGCAGTAAACAGAGGATGTAAAATTGGAATTCAGATCTCAGGACCCAAGAGACTAGAAAACCAAGCCTAGATCTCAATGCCTTCCTAGATCCAACAAGAACAATTGCAAAGGAGATTGTAAATTGCAAAGAAAGTAGATGAAGAAGCAAGTAACCGAAACTGAAATTCAATTAAGCAGAAAATTAAACAAGATTCCAAGGTGAGATTGAAACAGAATTTCTTCAATTCTCCACCCAAAATCCAAGACAAGAAAAGTAAAGAGTGCTGGGCAAGAATAAGGAAGAAGAGAGATCAATTCTCCTCCCAAATTCTCTTCAATTAAACAACAATGCTAAGAAAAATAAAAGTGAGCTCTCAGCAAAACTCAAAAGAAAGCTATTCTGAAAAACTAAAAAGGAAGCTCCCCTTAAAAACTTAAATCCTATGCTATTTATACACTTTCTTCAAATGGTCTTCAAGCCTTCAATTGGGCCTTTGCTCTTGATGGAATTGGGTTGAGAGAGGCCTTGGTTGATTGCTCTTGGAGTTTGGGGAAGAACCGAATTGAACCGGGTTGGAATCATGAAAGCTTGAGTAAAAGTTGGAGTAAAAGTTAGGGGCTAACTTTTGCTCCAACTTTTCACATCAGTACCCTTCCTTGTTGATACCAACGTTGGGGCAAAAGTTAGGGGTCTAACTTTTGCTCCAACGTTGGCCTCCCCTTGCTTATTCATGGCGCCAACGTTAGCCAAAAAGTTAGGGGCTAACGTTGGCGCAAACTTTTGCTAGCCCAGGGAGTGTTTTTCATGTGCCAACGTTAGCCAAAAAGTTAGGGGCTAACGTTGGCGCAAACTTTTGCTCATCCAGGGGGTGTTTTTCATGCCAAAAGTTAGCCAAAAAGTTAGGGGCTAACTTTTGCCCCAGCTTTTGCCCAAAAGTTAGCCAAAAAGTTAGGGGCTAACTTTTGGTCCAGCTTTTTGCTTCCTGGTTCATTTTCAATTAATCCAAAAGTTTGAGCTAAAGTTTGAGGCAAACTTTTGCTCAAACTTTTTGTTCTCTCTTCCTCCTAGCCATTCCTTCTTGCATCAACCTTTCTCCAAGCTTTCTTCACCTATCATTAATCAACCAAACACATCAAAGCTATGCTCAAAATCATGAGATATTCATTCTTTCATAATATGTGACAATTATAGCATAAAATCTCATGAAATAGCATGAATTCATACATGGTTGATTAAATCAAAGAAAACATGAAAATCTACCCAATTGGCTTGCTTTTGGCTCAAGAAAGTGCATAATTCAATTGAAAACAAAAGAAAAAGGCTAGTGAAACTAGGCTAAGATGACTTGTCATCACAACACCAAACTTAAAGCTTGCTTGTCCCCAAGCAAGAAATGATTTATTGAGAAGAAAGAATGAAATGGAAGAGGATGTTCATGCTAGTAGAGTGTTATTGGTAGTTCATGGGGTTTTATGTGGATATGCACACACTCACCTCTTATTGATTCTTAAGCCTAGAAAGCCTCCTTCAAGCTTCAAGTTCATACTGCTATGACCTCTCATTATTTCTTTATCCTTGGCTATTATTTTGTTCATAAGCTTTATTTGAGTGTCATGTGTAGCAAGTTCATTTCCTTTTCCTTATACTTGACACATTATTCACTATAGACACTTGGCTTACATTCCTTCTTAGAACATTGATGCCCAGCACCTCTTTGGGCTACTAAATGCCTTGTAGTTAGGTTGCTCTTGATAGTGGACTTTCAGCTGATGATCCCGGGTTAGTTAACCCAAGTCATCAAGTGTTGATGCACTCCAAAGAGCTTAATAATCCAAGCAGATCCTAATACAAAGACACCACAGGCATATTTTCTAAGGTTCGAGCTATTGGTGTCCAGCTTTGTTTCTTTTTGTTTTTCTTTTGTTCTGCCACTTTTTTTCTTTCTTTTTGTTTTTCTTTCTAACCAAGGATTTTTATTCGATTGAGATTCATAGACAGTAGCTACTTTCTACTTAAGAGGAGACATCCTAGTGTTCTTATTCATTAAAGGTGAGCTATTATACAATCACACACATACCACCACTTACTTTTATTTTACTTCTATCTAACAGAGAACTATTTCACTTCACATTCAAACATTTCTTTTATTGAATTGAAAATGCAGGGGACAAAGCATGCTTTTTGTTCAGTGAAAGTAAACACACAAGCACACACATAGACTAGCTTACTTATTCTAAGAGTGATTCTACTTGTATTAGATGAACACTTTAACAAAACACAAGTCAAAACATTTTTCAACAGTAAGAGTTAAGTGTAAATACAACCTATTGGTTTGCAGTTCCTTTGTCCTTCCTTCTGTTGTGCCCTTTTTAGTTATGATGCATAGTGTCTTCAAATGGTGGTGAATTCCCTGCATACTTCTCAAAAGTTGCTTGCTTCTCAAGCCCTTAGATGACCAGTTAGTATGCATGAATTGAGTGTGGCTTGTGGATTTAATTTGGTTTGGAGACACCAAACTTAAGTTCTTGCCACTTCTCTGGATACAGCAGGTTAACTCTAGGCAAAATCTTGTGTCCTTGCTAAAGGTTATGAAGTTAAGGCTAAAAAGCAGTTAAGTGGTTGAATAATCTGTTCGATTGCTTGGAGCTAACAATGTGCAGGAGGTTAGAATGTGCTTTTGAATGAGGTTTTGGTGGAACACCAAACTTAGAATCCTCCATTCTTCCTTAAGTTGTTTTTGGTGTGCAACACCAAACTTAGCTCCTTGCAATACATATCAATTATTCAACATTTTTATTGAAAAAGCTATGAAAAGAAAACTACCTCAGGTTGGGTTGCCTCCCAACAAGCGCTCTTTTATTGTCACTAGCTTGACATCCTTCAATTCCTTTCAAGAAGGCTGTAGGTTCTGGACCTCTTTTTCGTCATCCCATTGTCCTCCCAAGTACAGCTTTGCTCTGTGACCATTTGCTGTGAATTGATTCTTTGTTGCTTCATCTAGCAGTTCAATGCTCCTATAAGGAAAAACCTTTGTCACCAAGTATGGACCAGTCCACTTTGACTTCAGTTTGCCAGGGAAAATCTTAAGCCTTGAATTATACAGGAGCACTTGCTGTCCTGGCTTGAATTCCTTCTTTGTGATTTTTTTGTCATGCCACCTCTTAGCTCTTAGCACTCTCATAAGCTTCTATCCTGAATTCATCTAACTCATTTAGTTGCAACAACCTTTTTTCTCCTACAGCTTGGGAATCAAGGTTGAGGAGTTTAGTGGCCCAAAAAGCTCTGTGTTCAAGCTCTACAGGGAGGTGGCAGGATTTGCCATACAATAGCTGAAAGGGTGACTTGCCAATAGGAGTTTTGAAAGCTGTCCTATATGCCCATAATACATCTTCTAGCTTCCTAGCCCAATCTTTTCTTGTGCTTCCCACTGTTTTCTCTAGGATCTTCTTTAATTCTCTATTTGCTAGTTCAGCCTGGCCATTAGTCTGAGGGTGGTAAGGTGTAGCCACTTTATGGATTACTCCATATTTGTGGAGGAGCTTCTCCATCTGTTTGTTGCAAAAGTGACTTCCACCATCACTGACAAGACTCTTGGGCACTCCATATCTTGTGAAAATGTGCTTTTTAAGGAATTGGAGGACAATCTGTGCATCACAGGTGGTCGTAGCTATGGCTTCCACCCACTTTGAGACATACTCCACTGCGACTAAGATATATCTGAAAGAATAGGAAGGGGGAAAGGGCCCCATGAAATCAATTCCCCATAGATCAAATAATTCCAGTTCCAAGATGAAGTTTTGAGGCATCTCATTCCTTCTTGTTAATCCTCCTGCTTTCTGGCATTCATTACATTGGTGAACATATTCTCTGGCATCCTTGAAGATAGTTGGCCAATAGAAGCCGCTCTGTAATATCTTTGCAGCTGTCTTCTCTGGGCCAAAGTGTCCACCATAAGCTGAACCATGGCAGTGCCACAGGATATCCCTCATTTCACTCTCAGGGACACACCTTCTAATTACTCCATCAGAACATCTCTTGAACAGGAAGGGTTCATCCCATAAGAATTTCTTTCCCTCATTGATTAACTTCTTCACTTGTTGCATAGAAAAGTCTTGAGGTATCTTTCTTCCCACTTTGTAGTTTGCTATGTCAGCAAACCAAGGTGCTTGCTGGATCTGCAAAAGGTGCTCATCTGGGAAGCTTTCGTTCATGGGCTGAGATGCTTGTTGAATTGTTTTATGTGGTAGCCTCGACAAATGGTCAGCAACCCAGTTTTCAGTGCCCTTCCTGTCTCTTACCTCAATGTCAAACTCTTGTAAGAGCAATATCCACCTGATAAGTCTTGGTTTAGCATCCTGTTTTGACATCAAATACCTAAGTGCAGCATGGTCAGTATAAACCACAACTTTGGATCCTATCAAGTATGATCTAAACTTATCAAAAGCATAAACTACAGCTAGCAACTCCTTCTCCGTTGTGGTGTAATTTCTTTGGGCCTCATTCAACACTTTACTTGCATAATATATGACATGATGTAAGTTTCCCTTCTTTTGCCCAAGTACAGCACCAATTGCAATGTCACTTGCATCACACATGAGTTCAAAGGGTAACTCCCAATCTGGAGGTGTGATGATTGGTGCTGTTGTGAGTTTGTTTTTTAAAGTTTCAAAGGCTTGCTGGCAGTTTTCATAAAAAACAAAAGGGTTATCAAGCATTAGTAGATTACTCAAAGGTTTAGCTATTTTTGAAAAATCCTTGATAAACCTTCTGTAGAATCCGGCATGCCCCAAGAAACTTCTAACAGATTTCACATTAATTGGTGGAGGGAGTTTTTCTATGATTTCAACCTTTACCTTATCAACCTCTATCCATTTTCTTGAAACTTTATGGCCAAGAACAATCCCTTCGGGTACCATGAAGTGGCATTTCTCCCAGTTCAAAACTAAATTAGTTTCTTGGCACCGTTTTAAAACAAGGGTTAAATGGTTTAGGCAAGCATTGAAATTATCACCAAAAATAGAGAAGTCATCCATGAAGACTTCTAAAAACTTTTCGACCATATTAGAGAAAATGGAGAGCATACACCTTTGAAATGTGGCAGGGGCGTTGCAGAGCCCAAAGGGCATCCTCCGGTATGCAAAGACTCCAAATGGACATGTAAAGGCAGTTTTCTCTTGGTCCTTGGGGTCCACCACGATTTGATTATACCCAGAATATCCGTCCAAAAAGCAATAATAGGCATGGCCGGCCAACCTTTCCAGCATCTGATCAATGAATGGGAGAGGGAAATGGTCCTTCCTGGTGGCATCATTCAATCTTCTATAGTCTATGCACACCCTCCACCCAGTCACTGTTCTAGTAGGGATCAACTCATTCTTCTCATTAGTGATGACCGTCATTCCTCCTTTCTTTGGTACAACTTGAACCGGGCTTACCCATGGGCTGTCAGATATTGGGAAGATTATCCCTGCATTCCACAACTTCATTGCTTCCTTCTGGACAACTTCCTTCATTGTGGGATTTAGCCTTCTTTGTGGTTGAACCACTGGTTTGGAATTATCTTCCAAGAGGATCTTATGCATACACACTGCAGGGCTGATTCCCTTCAGGTCATCAATGGTCCATCCTAAAGCATCTTTGTGAGCTTTGAGTACATCAAGAAGTTCTCCTTCTTCCTTCTTTGTTAGGGATGAATTAATGATTACTGGGAAGCTCTCCGATGTGCCAAGGAATGCATATTTGAGATGGGTGGGTAATGGTTTCAGTTCTTGTTTTCGTACTTCTTCCTTCTTGTCTTGTTTTTCATCTTGCTCAATGGAAGTCTCAGCTACTTGTTCCTCTGTTGCCCCTTGATTTCCTTCTTGCTCTTGAGGACTTTCTTCCAGCATTTCTTCCACTAAACTCTCTATCATGTCCACTCTCACATAATCCTCTTGCTCAGGAATGTGTTGCATTGACTTGAAGACGTTTATGACCATTTGTTCATTGTGGACCCTGAAGATCATTTCTCCTTTTTCTACATCAATAGTGGCTCTTGCTGTGGCTAGAAATGGCCTTCCCAAAATAATTGAATTGTTTCCTTCCTCTTCAGTATCCAAAATCACAAAATCTGCTGGGAAAATAAACTCCCCAACCTTTACCAACAGATTTTTCACAATTTCAGTGGGTGTTTTGATTGATCTGTCAGCCATGACCAATGACATCCTGGTGGGTTTAAGCTCTTCTATAGCAAGTTTTCTCATCATTGAGAGAGACATTAAGTTGATGCTGGCACCAAGGTCACAGAGAGCTTTGTTGAGAATTATTCTGCCAATGGTGCATGAGACTACAAAGCTTCCTGGATCCTTGAGTTTTGGTGGAATGCCCCTTTGAATCAAAGCACTGCATTCCTCGGTGAGTAACACGGTTTCCTTCTCAAGCCAACTTCTTTTCTTGTTGATAAGCTCCTTCAAAAACTTGGCATACAGAGGCATTTGCTCAAGTGCTTCAGCAAAAGGAATATTGATTTCCAGCTTTTTGAAAGTCTCAAGGAACTTGTGAAAATGTTGGTCCCTGGTTTCTTTGTTGAACCTCTGGGGATATGGCAGTGGAGGTGTGATGCTCTTTCCTATTTGCTGCTGTCCCTGAGTCACTTCTGTTGAACCGTGTGGCTGGTTGTCTTTCTCTTTGAGTTTCTCAATTCTCTTGCTTGGCATCACAACTTGATCCTTGGCTTCATCTGCCTTTGTTTGCTCTTCATCTTCTATTGCACTTTTGCTTCTCTCTGCTTGCTTCTTTATAGTGTCATTATTGCTCATCAATATTCTTCCACTCCTTAATTGTATCGCCTTTCATTCTTCCTTCGGATTTGGAATCGTGTCACTCGGCAGAGAGCTTGAGGGTCTCTCAAGAGAAATCTGCTTGGAGATTTGCCCCATCTGTCTCTCTAGGCTCTTCAGGGATGCTTCATGATTCTTGGTTGTCATTTCCTGGTGTTTCAACATTTTGTCTATCACGGCCTCCAAGTTAGTGATTCTTTGGGCTTCAGGTGATACTTGAGGTGGGTTATGAGATGTGGGTGGTGGATGGTAGGCATTTTGGTTGGTGGGTTGGTTATTAGATTGGTACTGGTTGGGGTTGGGGTAGTTGTTTTGAGGTTTTCTGTAGGGGTTTTGGTTAGTCTGCTGCTGGTTATGGTTTTGGTTGCTTCTTGGGTTGTTTTGGTTTGAGTTCCTCTGCCATGGTTGTTGGTTTTAGGTATGATTATCTCCCCATCTGAGGTTTGGATGGTTCTTCCAGGATGGATTGTATGTATCACCATACACTTCATTTGGTCCTTGGTTATGCACATACTGTACTTGCTCTTGTTGTTGTTCTTCTTGAGTTTCTTCATTTTGTCCCCATGTGGTTGATGGTTGGCTAGTGTTAACTGCTGCAACTTGGAGACTATCAATCCTCTTGGCCATTTGTTCAAATTGTTGTTGAATTTGCTGCTGCATCATCTTGTTTTGAGCCAAGATTGAGTCCACTCCTTCTAGCTCCATTACTCCTCTTCTTTGTGATGGTTGGCAGTTTCTTTGATGAGCAAAGAAATATTGGTTGTTAGCCACCATATCAATGAGATTTTGAGCTTCCTCTGCAGTTTTCATGAGTTGCAAGGAACCTCCAGCTGAATGATCCAAAGCTTCTTGAGATTTCAATGTTAAGCCCTCATAGAAATTCCGCAGCTTATCCCACTCAGTGAACATTTCAGGAGGACATTTCCTGATTAGAGCCTTGTATCTCTCCCATGCCTCATGGATGGGTTCAGCCTCCATTTGTGTAAATGTTTGTACCTCAGTCTTCAACCTTATGATCCTTTGAGGTGGGTAAAATTTGGCAAGGAACTTGGTTACTAGATCATCCCAATTGTTGATGCTGTCTCTTGGAAAGGATTCCAACCATTGAGTGGCCTTGTCTCTGAGAGAAAATGGGAATAGCAATAGCTTGTAGCTGTCAGGAGGCACACCATTAGTTTTAACAGTGTTACAAATCCTCAAGAAGGTGGATAGGTGTTGGTTCGGATCTTCAAGTGGTCCTCCACCAAAAGAGCAATTGTTTTGAACCAAAGTGATGAGTTGTGGCTTTAGTTCAAAATTGTTTACATTGACATTTGGAGTTAAGATGCTACTTCCACAATGTCTAGGATTTGCAAAAGTATAGGAAGCTAAAACTTTCCTCTGGGGTGGATTGTTATTGTTGTTGTCTGCTCCACCTGGTGGATTGGTTGAATGTTCCTCCATATCTTGGAATTCTTCTTCTGATTCCTCTTCTCCAACAATATTTTTCCCTCTTTCAGCTCTTCTTAACCTTCTAAGAGTTCTTTCATCTTGTTCATGAAAGATGGGTGTATTTCTTCTTGTACCTGACATACAAGCAGAACATAAGAAACACACAAACCAGTGACACTTCAATCTATTGCTAGAATGAAGTTTTAGTTAGCTTAAGCAAATATTCAAACAGTTAGTGGGTTAATTGAAAATTAAAGGAACAGAAAATAAAAATGCTAGATCTAGATCACCACCTCACTTAATCATTGTCAATCTAATCAATCCCCGGCAACGGCGCCAAAAACTTGATGGGATATTTTCGTGGAAAAACGAATTTCTCCAAAACACCCAAACTTAACCGGCAAGTGCACCGGGTCACATCAAGTAATAATAACTCACGGGAGTGAGGTCGATCCCACAGGGATTGAAGGATTGAGCAATTTTAGTTTAGTGGTTAATTTAGTCAAGGAAATCAAGATTTGGTTGAGAGATTTGTGGTTTGCAGAATTTAAAGGTTTAATTACTCTGTTGGTCCCTATAGTTTTGCGAAATTTTCAATTAGGTCCCTATACTTTTTTTCCTTTTAATTGAGTCCCTATACCATATTAAATTTTTTAATTAAGTCCTTATTAACGGTAAAAGTTAAAAAAACGTTTATAAAATATAAATTTACTAATTTACCCTCACCCCTTCTCTTCTTTCTTTCACCCTCACCTCCATCATCTTCTCGCCCTCTTTTTCTGTCTCCACCCTTCTTCTACCAACAAGCTCTCTTCTTTCATGGCAGAAATGGTCATACAACATAATTTGCTATCACTTCACACTTCCCACTTCCATTCTAAGACTCTTATCCACTGACTAGTGAATATCATGAAAGCAATCCAATTCCATGTGCCTAGGTTGTACTATGACACATTTCATCCCACAATCCACTTCCAGATACCATCATCATCATTATCACTCCCTAAACCAATGATCTCCCGCTACAGCATAGTCCAATCTCACCACCCCAACTTCACAATCTCATACCTGATTGACTCATGTGGTCTCTCTCCAGACACTACTGCTCTTACTTCCCAAAATCTTCACCTTCCTTCTGCTGAAAGACCAGACTCAATTCTCACCCTTCTCAGGGAGCATGGTTTCACAGATACCCAGATTTCAAACCTCATCAGAAAACGCCCATTGCTCCTCTTAGTAAACCCAGATATCCTCTTGCCAAAGTTTCAATTTTTCCTCTCCATTGGGATTTCCAATACCAACCTCGCAAGAACCCTAACCGCTGACCCAACCCTTTTGACCCGGAGCTTGGAGAAACAGATCATACCCTCTTACAATTTTCTCAAGAGTGTGTTGATTTCTGATGAAAAGGTTGCAGCTTCATTGAAGCGCACATCTTGGGTCTTCCTCGAGGATCACAAGAAGAACCTCGTACCAAACCTCAATCTCCTAAAAGAGATGGATGTTCCTGAATCATGTGTTATGCTGTTGCTTACTCATTTCCCAGAGGCATTGATGAAGAAAAAGGAAAACTTTGCAAAGCTTTCTAAGGAGATTAAAGAAATGGGATTTAATCCAAAAAAGACAACATTTGTGTTGGCCATTCATGTGCTCTCAGGTGAGGGTAACAAATCCATATATAACCGCTGTTACGAGGTTTATAAGAGGTGGGGTTGGTCAGATGATGACATCCTTATGGCATTCAAGAAGCACCCACTTTGTATGATACTTTCAGAGGATAAGATAATGAAGACAATGGATTACTTGGTGAATAAGATGGGTTGGACTTCAGGGATGATTGTTAGGTGCCCAGTTGTGTTGTTTTTCAGCTTGGAGAAGAGGATTAAACCTAGGTGCTCTGTTGCTAAGGTTTTGTTGATGAAGGGATTGATTAAGAGGAAGTTGAGCTTGTCCACTTTGCTGTTGCCTGATGAGGACAGTTTCTTAGAGAAGCATGTGATCAAGTATGAGCTGCAGGTGAAGGGTGGTGGAACAAGGATTCAACGATGCTCCTGTTTGATCAACGCAACAGATCTGGGAAGGTAAAGAAGCTGAATGTGACGGTGTTGAATCGAGTTTGGGAGGTAGAAGGAAAGGTGGTCAGGGGTGGAATTGGAGTGGAAGGAGGGGGTGCGGTGGAGGTGGGAGAAATGAAGGTGAGAGAGAGAAGCAGGAGCAGAGGAGGAAGACGGAAAGGTGGAAGAAGATAAAGGGTTAATTTTGTCTTTCTCAAAATAAAAAAGGAGACACAATTTATGAATTTAGAAAAATTGAGGGAATATTCAATTTAGGAATGGAATATTCCGTTAAATCAAACGGTTTTGTTACGGTAAGGACCTAATTGAAAAAAAAAATTTGGTGCAGGGACCCAATTAAAAGGAAAAAAAGTATAGGGACTTAATTGAAAATTTCGCAAAACTATAGGGACCAACAGAGTAATTAAACCGAATTTAAATTGCATAGAAAGTAAAGGGAATGGGTAATTGGCATGAAATTAAAGAGAACAGGAATTAAAGTGCTGAATCTTAAAGAACAAGAAATTAAATGGCAGAAACTTAGAACGCAAGAAATGTAAATTGTAAAATCTTAAAGTGCAAGAAATGTAAATGGCTTGAATTGTAAAGGGAATGGGGAGTTGGATTTGCAGAAATTAAACAAGGAAATGTAAAATTGCAACAAGCAGAGAAATAGAAGAAGACTTGGATTGAATCGGATCTAAAACAGAAAAGTAAAATGAGCATGAAAGCAGTAAACAGAGGATGTAAAATTGGAATTCAGATCTCAGGACCCAAGAGACTAGAAAACCAAGCCTAGATCTCAATGCCTTCCTAGATCCAACAAGAACAATTGCAAAGGAGATTTCAAAGAAAGTAGATGAAGAAGCAAGTAACCGAAACTGAAATTCAATTAAGCAGAAAATTAAACAAGATTCCAAGGTGAGATTGAAATAGAATTTCTTCAATTCTCCACCCAAAATCCAAGACAAGAAAAGTAAAGAGTGCTGGGCAAGAACAAGGAAGAAGAGAGATCAATTCTCCTCCCAAATTCTCTTCAATTAAACAACAATGCTAAGAAAAATAAAAGTGAGCTCTCAGCAAAACTCAAAAGAAAGCTATTCTGAAAAACTAAAAAGGAAGCTCCCCTTAAAAACTTAAATCCTATGCTATTTATACACTTTCTTCAAATGGTCTTCAAGCCTTCAATTGGGCCTTTGCTCTTGATGGAATTGGGTTGAGAGAGGCCTTGGTTGATTGCTCTTGGAGTTTGGGGAAGAACCGAATTGAACCGGGTTGGAATCATGAAAGCTTGAGTAAAAGTTGGAGTAAAAGTTAGGGGCTAACTTTTGCTCCAACTTTTCACATCAGCACCCTTCCTTGCTGATACCAACGTTGGGGCAAAAGTTAGGGGTCTAACTTTTGCTCCAACGTTGGCCTCCCCTTGCTTATTCATGGCGCCAACGTTAGCCAAAAAGTTAGGGGCTAACGTTGGCGCAAACTTTTGCTAGCCCAGGGAGTGTTTTTCATGTGCCAACGTTAGCCAAAAAGTTAGGGGCTAACGTTGGCGCAAACTTTTGCTCATTCAGGGGGTGTTTTTCATGCCAAAAGTTAGCCAAAAAGTTAGGGGCTAACTTTTGCTCCAGCTTTTGCCCAAAAGTTAGCCAAAAAGTTAGGGGCTAACTTTTGCTCCAACTTTTGCCCAAAAGTTAGCCAAAAAGTTAGGGGCTAACTTTTGGTCCAGCTTTTTGCTTCCTGGTTCATTTTCAATTAATCCAAAAGTTTGAGCTAAAGTTTGAGGCAAACTTTTCTCAAACTTTTTGTTCTCTCTTCCTCCTAGCCATTCCTTCTTGCATCAACCTTTCTCCAAGCTTTCTTCACCTATCATTAATCAACCAAACACATCAAAGCTATGCTCAAAATCATGAGATATTCATTCTTTCATAATATGTGATAATTATAGCATAAAACCTCATGAAATAGCATGAATTCATACATGGTTGATTAAATCAAAGGAAACATAAAAATCTACCCAATTGGCTTGCTTTTGGCTCAAGAAAGTGCATAATTCAATTGAAAACAAAAGAAAAAGGCTAGTGAAACTAGGCTAAGATGACTTGTCATCAGGTTCCCTGGTCACTTTCTAGGATGACACCCACTCTGCTTCTGGCTTTGTTTGATGAGCCGTCAATGTAGATGTTCTACTTAGCGGGGGTGCTTGGGGTGTCAGTATACTCTGCGACGAAGTCGGCCAGGTATTGAGACTTGATAGCTGTCCGAGCTTCATACTTAAGGTCAAATTGGGACAACTCTACTGCCCATTGTAGGATTCTTCCAGCTAAGTAAGTTTTTTGTAGGATACCTTTTATGGGTTGGTTGGTCCATATTCTGATGGTGTGGGCTTGAAAATACGGTCGGAGTCGTCGGGAGGTGAGTATAAGGGCGTAGGCAAACTTCTCTATCTTTTGGTAGTTTAGTTCAACCCCTTGTAAAGCCTTACTGGTAAAGTAGATGGGCTGTTGTCCATTTTCGTCTTCCCTGAAAAAGGCTGAGGCTATCGCCTGGCTTCCCACGGCGAGGTAAAGGATCAGTTCCTCTCCTTTACGGGGTCGAGTTAGAATGGGTGGCTGTCCTAGGAATGTCTTAAAGTCTTGGAAGGCTTGTTCACATTCTGGGGTCCATTCAAACCTCTTTCCTTTCCTTAATGTTGAGTAGAAAAGGAGAGATCTTAAAGCCGATCCAGCTAGGAATCTAGACAGAGCCACTAGTATGGCCTGACATTTATCTGGGTTTGCTTAAATTCCTCTCTGAGTTAGCATGAAACCCAAGAATTTGCTAGCCTATACCGCAAAAGTGCACTTTACGGGATTTAGCCTTATCCCGTGCTTTCTTATAGTGTCGAACACCTCGGCAAGGTCGAGTAGTAGTGCTTCTTCTTTTTGTGTTTTTATCAACATGTCGTCTACATAGACCTCCATTAGTTTTTCGATGTGGTTGGCAAAAACTTTGTTCATAAACCTCTGGTATGTGGCTCCCGCATTTTTAAGCCCAAACGGCATGACTATGTAGCAGTAGTTTGCCCTTGGGTTAGGAACGAGGTTTTCTCTTGGTCGGATTGATACATCGGGATTTCGTTGTACCCCGAGTACGCATCCATGAAAGAAAGGTACTTATATCCTGATGAGGCGTCAACAAGGGTGGAGTGGATATGGATCTTTTAGGCAGGCTTTGTTGAGGTCGGTGTTACCGCTGCACAAAGAAAATATTTTGTTCCGAATGAACAAGATATTGAGGAATTGTCCATACATAAATTAATAATTATTGATACAGGCCCTTTCCACAAAAAGAGGGAACGGAGAGATAGTTCACTAATAGACCGAGGGATAAGTAATTCGACTCATTCATGATGACAAGTCATCTTAGCCTAGTTTTACTAGTGTTTTTCTTTGTTTTTATTAGGTTTTATGCACTTTCTTGCATTGTAAGTAAGTAGTTTGGAGTGGAATTGCATGTTTTGTTGAATCAACCAACTACCCTTTAATTGATACAAAATCACGAGGTTTAAGCTAAAATTAATTCAATTATGAATGAACTTTAAACCTTGTGAATTTGGTGATACTTTGATTGGTTGTTTTGATTACTTGTAGGTGAAGAAAGAAGAAAATAAGAAAAGCGTGGCTTAAGGAGCGTGCCCAAAGGAAAAGAAAAGCATGGCATCATTAAAGAAGGATGGAAGCCAAGTTGAGTGAGTGAACCGAGCTTCACAAAGAATAAAAGGAGAAAGCAAGGCACAAAGCTCAGTTCACTTAGTTAACTGAGCACCAAAGAAAGAAAGGCAAAGACATAAAGCTCAGTTCACTAAGTGAGCTTTATCGGGGGTTCTCCAAAATTAATTCAAAGCAAAATTCCAAGGAGTGAAGCTACAAGGTATCGAACTCATAATCCAAGGAAAGCAAGGAACGCTCCTTGCAAGGAAAATAAGAGAAAATGGCCAAAAAGCCTCCTCCAAGGTTCGAACAAGGAACCTCACACTACCAAGCTTGCAAGGAAAATAAGCCAAAGTGAGTTGGCTAGGATTTGATGAGTATTTTGGTGAAAAATAAATTTCTCCCAAAACACACAAATCTAACCGGCAAGTGTACCGGGTCGTATCAAGTAATAAAAACTCACGGGAGTGAGGTCGATCCCACAGGGATTGATGGATCAAGCAACTTTAGTGGGTGATTAGTTTAGTCAAGCTAACATTGAGTGATTTGAGTGACAATTGAAGCCAACAGAATGTAAATGACAAGGAAAATTAAAGTGCAGAAAGTAAATTGCATTGAAACTTAAAGAGCAAGAAATGTAAATTGCAAGAATCTTAAATTGCAAGAAATGTAAATTGCATGAAATTAAAAGGGAGTGGGTGCTGGAAATTAAAAGAAAGCAGTAGATTCAACAGATTTGGAAAATCACTTTAAAATCAAAACAGAGAGCAACTTGGCTCAATTGCAAAATCTAAATGAGAGGTTGAAGATCTCAGGGGTTGGATGAGACTAGAGACCAAGTCTAGATCTCAATTCCTTCCTTGATCCAACAGAGAATAATTGCAGAAGAAAATAGAGAAGAAAGCAGTAAAGAGAGTTTTGATTCAAATCACAATTCACTGAAATTATGCAGACAAGTAAACAGAGAGAATTCTCAAGGTGAGATTGAAACAGAATTTCTTCAATTCTCAACTCAAGATTCAAAACAAAAAGGAAAACTAAAGAGAGAGAGTTCTGTATTCCTAATGCTCCCTAGTGGAGCCAGCCTCCCTTACAAATATGAAACAGATGCCTATTTATAGGCATTTCTACAAATTGAAAATGAAATTAAAAACAAATTACAATTAAATGAAAATCCTATTTTATCTATTTCTTGTGCCTTTGAGTGATGATCATTTGGGCCCTTGCTCTTGATGGAATTGGGTTGAAAGAGGCCTTGGTTGATTGCTCTTGGAGTTTGAGGAAGAACCGAAGTGAACCAATTGAACCGGTTTTGAAGTTAGCCATAGTTGGTCCCAACGTTAGGGCCAAAGTTAGGGGTCTAACTTTGACCCCAACTTTTCATAGCAGCAAGCATAATTTGCTGGTATGAACGTTGGTGCCAACGTTAGGGGTCTAACTTTGACCCTAACGTTGGCCTCCCTTATGTACATTTATGGGGCCAACTTTGTCCTCTTGTCATGTTGCCAATTTTATGCCCAATATAGACTATCATATATGGTTGGAAAGCTCTGAATGTCAGCTTTCTAACCCACTTGGAATCACTTCAATTGGACATCTACAACTCAAGTCATGATCATTTGAAGAGGGTATGGTCGCTGGCTTTGGTGTGCAGCGTTTGAGGTAACGTTAGCCCTCAAACGTTGGCGAAAACGCCAGTTCTGGAGGCTCAAATGTATTGTCCACCCCATACTATTATACATTGTTGGAAAGCCCTGGATGTCTACTTTCCAATGCCTTTGGGAGCACATCATTTGGAGCTCTACAGCTCGAGTTATACTCCTTTGAAGGTGCAGAGGTCAAGTGGCCTCACTGCAGGTTGCCACCATGTTCGTTTATGCACATTGCGGGGCAGTTTTCTCCCTCAATTTTAGTGTCCACCATGCAGTGCCATATATGCTTGGAAAGCTCTTGATTCCTACTTTCCAATGCTTCTTGAATCACCTCATTTGGAGCTCTGTAGCTCAAGTTATTCTTGCTGGAAGTATACCCCTTGTATGCCTTGTGGTGTGTGGCGCCAACGTTAGCCTCCAAGTTAGGGGGCTAACGTTGGCGCAAACGTTGGCCTTCTCCCCCTTTATAACTCATGTGCCAACGTTAGCCTCCAAGTTAGGGGGCTAACGTTGGCGCAAACGTTGGCTGGCCCAGGGATGAGTTTCAAGTTTCTCTTGCCAACGTTAGCCTCCAAGTTAGGGGGCTAACGTTGGCTCAAACGTGGGGAGTCCAGGGAGTGATCTTCATGCCCAACGTTAGCCTCCAAGTTAGGGGGCTAAAGTTGGGGCTAACTTCATGCCTCCAGGATCAACTTCCATTCTTCACTTCTAGCCATTCCTCTTTGCTTCAACCTTTCTCCAAGCTTTCTTCACCTATCATTAATCAACCAAACACATCAAAGCTATGCTCATAATCATGAGATATTCATTCTATCATAATATGTGTCACTTTTAGCATAAAACCTCATGAAATAGCATGAATTCATACATGGTTGATTAAATCAAAGGAAGCATGAAAATCTACCCACTTGGCTTGCTTATGGCTCAAGAAAGTGCATAAAACCTATTGAAAACAAAGGAAAAAGGCATAGAAAAACATGACATGATGACATGTCATCACAACACCAAACTTAAAACTTGCTTGTCCCCAAGCAAGAAGAGAATCATGCAATAAAGATTGACAATCCAAGGTAAGAAGAATAGCAACTCAATGTTCATGATAAGCTAGTTTTCTAAGCATGCTACAATCACAAAAGAAATGTAAATGATTGATGCTTCCATCTAGCTCAATTTATGAAATCTTTCTTTTATATTTCTTCCTTGAAAAAAGCTTTTGAATTTTTTAATTAGCTTCTCCTTTTGGGTGCTTTGCCCCATGAGTTGATAACAAAGCTACGACTTCTAAATGCTTTGTTTTCAAGTATTACCACTTGATACATAAGCACCACAAGCATTTGATTAGAGGACTTCATTAAGCTCATTTTTCTTTTCTTTTCTTAACTCTCTAATCATTGATGCTCAGAGCCTTGAGCTTTGAGGGAGTGCTTTTGCACTTTGAGCCTAGCCTTGACTTCTAAGTGTTTTGTTTTCAAGCATTTGGCTTGATACATAAACACCACAAGTACTTAGCAAATAAATTGCCATTGGTACTCAGAGCCTTCAGCTTTCTCAATTTTTCCCTTTTTCTTTTCTTGCTTTATTTTTCATTTGCTTTCAAGGTTTTCATGATTTTAAAAGATTTCACAAAACGTGCTAGATGAAAACTTCAATTAAATAAAATCTAATGCAATTAAGCAACAATCAAACATACTAGCTTCCCAATACTTTTATGCACATGCTAAAATCTTCTTTAATGCCTTGTTTGTTTATGATCATGATACCTTGTTGCTTTTGAATTCACAAAACTCAAGTTGGTAATCATAATGACATAGCACCATGTTGCAATTTAGAAATCAACTATGCCTTTTCATACACACATGCATACATAGAAGGTAAAGACAATCATGCAGTTTATAGTGCTTGAAACAAATGAGAGGAAAAAGAACTTTACAACCTTGTAGTTCATCTTCTCTATTGTTGTCATTTTCCTCCCATTCTCCTCCTTCCCATACCAAACTCAGAATACTTGCTCATCCTCAAGCAACAATTAGGACAATGGCTATGGGGCTAAGATGGATCATGAATGTCTTACACAAGAAATGTTAGTAGTACATGTGTTTCAAGCAAGCAAAATTAAAGATAATAATCAAGGCACAAGAGACAGAGACATTGTGATTGCATGCTTAAGAAGGTGAGCATAATACTTTGCATAGAAGATAAGTGGCACACCAAACTTAGTGTGACACTTTCACTTGGAATTAATGCAAGTATCTTGTAAGAATTGGAACTAAATTTTGTTGCATAGCAACACCAAACTTAGAATGCAACCATATGTCAATTTATTTGAACTAAAACTAAACAAAAGAAACTGTTATATGTTAAATACAATCACCAAATGAAGAGTCTGTTATGAATAAGGATGTCTTGGTGATGTATTAACAAAAACAGTTAATGAAGGAAAGCATTAAAAACAAGTAATTAAATGAAACAAAGAGAAAACAAAAATTATCCAACTAAGAAGAAAAATAACACTGTAAAAGGCAATATGATTATGCAGACAAGTGATGTTGCTGGATTGATTTGCATAGAAAAATAGGTGGCATACCAAACTTAGAATCTTGGTGTGTCACTTTCATTTTTAATTTGATGCAATCATCCAAAAAGATTGAAAACAATTTGTTGCAAGGCAACACCAAACTTAGAATGTAACCATATGCCAATTTATTGAATTTAAACAAAACAAAGAACGAAGACAAAGCAGAAAAGAAATGTTACCTACGGTTGGGTTACCTCCCAACAAGTGCTCTTTTAGTGTCATTAGCTTGACATGTTGTTCTTCACTTTCTTCCTCTTCTTCCAGTTTGTTAAGAGGAATGACCTTAAGGGGGGAGAAGATTCAGCTAGTGTCCCTTGTCTTGGCCTTTCCTCAGCAAGCTTCCTTTTACAAATGGCTTGATTAATCTTGCTTGCTGGATCAGGGACAGGATTGGTGTTCTTGCTAATTGCCTTCACTTCTTTGGATTCAAGACTTGGTTGCTGTGTGATTATTGGAGTTTTGTATTCATCCAGAGCCTTTTGAACTGGTGGTTCCATGAACTTCTCCTTCATGTACTTCTCTGCCTCACTTGAGTTTGGAATGATTTCCTCACTTTCTTGCTCCTCCAGTTCCTCTTTTACACTCAACATTTGTTTTAATAGCTCTTTCATGGAGGAGGTTTGTTGATCTTCCCAACATTTCTTCATCTCCTCTTCATATCTTTTAATCTCAGATTCAATTGTTGAGACTTTTTGGTCCAGGGGAGTTTGAGGAGGTTGTGAGTGTTCAGGTTCTTTTGTCACCTCAAGTGCAGTTTCATTTTCCACCACCTCATTCTTCATTGAAAGTTCACTTGATGCAGTAGCCTCCTCATCTTGCTCTTCCACTTTATCCTTCACATCCATCAATCGGTCTTTATTTTCCTTGCTTAGTGGTTCTGAGCATTTCCCTATGTTCTCCAATTGCTCATCCATCTTCTGAAGACGGATTTCTTGTTCTCTCCAGGATTGTTGTTGTTCCTTCATGAATTGTTCTTGTCTTTTCAACAATTCTCTGGATTTTTGAAGTGGATCTTCATTTTGCTCTTCCACCTCCTCCTTCTCATTTAGCGTTTGATTGATCAACACTTCTATGTTTTTGAAGGAGTTCTCTTGTTCTTTCCATGATCTTTGTACTTCCCTTTCATGTCTTTCAAACATGGTTTCAAGCTTTGAGGGGCCTTGGTTCATGGAAATTTGTGTGGATGGTGAGTTTGGAAAATTTTGTATAAGTGAATTGATAGTACGTTCGAGTGAAGATAGCTCTTGATAAGTGGAATATGGGCTCTCAAATGTTTTCTGGTTTTGCTCCCCCCAGCCATCATTAGAATAGCAACTTGCATCATTTTGTGGTGGAGGAAGATATCCCATATGATTTTCTTGCTCATCTTGTGTCTCTGAAGCAAATCTCCATGAATTGGAGTGCTCAGAATGTGTATTCTCGTGGTGATATTCCCAGCCACCATTAGAGATTGGTGATGGTGGGTAATATCCCATAAAATTTGTTTGATCATAAGATGAGTTGAACTCCATTTGAATTTTGTAAAACACAACACCAAATAAAATTGAAATTCATGTTTCAGATGATATTTGCTTAGTGAGGCAAAAACACAAACACCTTGGTTTCAAGAACAAAAATAAAGAAAATGCTTAATCTAGACTTCTCACCCACTTAATCATTGTTGATCTAATCAATCCCCGGCAACGGCGCCAAAAACTTGATGAGTATTTTGGTGAAAAATAAATTTCTCCCAAAACACACAAATCTAACCGGCAAGTGTACCGGGTCGTATCAAGTAATAAAAACTCACGGGAGTGAGGTCGATCCCACAGGGATTGATGGATCAAGCAACTTTAGTGGGTGATTAGTTTAGTCAAGCTAACATTGAGTGATTTGAGTGACAATTGAAGCCAACAGAATGTAAATGACAAGGAAAATTAAAGTGCAGAAAGTAAATTGCATTGAAACTTAAAGAGCAAGAAATGTAAATTGCAAGAATCTTAAATTGCAAGAAATGTAAATTGCATGAAATTAAAAGGGAGTGGGTGCTGGAAATTAAAAGAAAGCAGTAGATTCAACAGATTTGGAAAATCACTTTAAAATCAAAACAGAGAGCAACTTGGCTCAATTGCAAAATCTAAATGAGAGGTTGAAGATCTCAGGGGTTGGATGAGACTAGAGACCAAGTCTAGATCTCAATTCCTTCCTTGATCCAACAGAGAATAATTGCAGAAGAAAATAGAGAAGAAAGCAGTAAAGAGAGTTTTGATTCAAATCACAATTCACTGAAATTATGCAGACAAGTAAACAGAGAGAATTCTCAAGGTGAGATTGAAACAGAATTTCTTCAATTCTCAACTCAAGATTCAAAACAAAAAGGAAAACTAAAGAGAGAGAGTTCTGTATTCCTAATGCTCCCTAGTGGAGCCAGCCTCCCTTACAAATATGAAACAGATGCCTATTTATAGGCATTTCTACAAATTGAAAATGAAATTAAAAACAAATTACAATTAAATGAAAATCCTATTTTATCTATTTCTTGTGCCTTTGAGTGATGATCATTTGGGCCCTTGCTCTTGATGGAATTGGGTTGAAAGAGGCCTTGGTTGATTGCTCTTGGAGTTTGAGGAAGAACCGAAGTGAACCAATTGAACCGGTTTTGAAGTTAGCCATAGTTGGTCCCAACGTTAGGGCCAAAGTTAGGGGTCTAACTTTGACCCCAACTTTTCATAGCAGCAAGCATAATTTGCTGGTATGAACGTTGGTGCCAACGTTAGGGGTCTAACTTTGACCCTAACGTTGGCCTCCCTTATGTACATTTATGGGGCCAACTTTGTCCTCTTGTCATGTTGCCAATTTTATGCCCAATATAGACTATCATATATGGTTGGAAAGCTCTGAATGTCAGCTTTCTAACCCACTTGGAATCACTTCAATTGGACATCTACAACTCAAGTCATGATCATTTGAAGAGGGTATGGTCGCTGGCTTTGGTGTGCAGCGTTTGAGGTAACGTTAGCCCTCAAACGTTGGCGAAAACGCCAGTTCTGGAGGCTCAAATGTATTGTCCACCCCATACTATTATACATTGTTGGAAAGCCCTGGATGTCTACTTTCCAATGCCTTTGGGAGCACATCATTTGGAGCTCTACAGCTCGAGTTATACTCCTTTGAAGGTGCAGAGGTCAAGTGGCCTCACTGCAGGTTGCCACCATGTTCGTTTATGCACATTGCGGGGCAGTTTTCTCCCTCAATTTTAGTGTCCACCATGCAGTGCCATATATGCTTGGAAAGCTCTTGATTCCTACTTTCCAATGCTTCTTGAATCACCTCATTTGGAGCTCTGTAGCTCAAGTTATTCTTGCTGGAAGTATACCCCTTGTATGCCTTGTGGTGTGTGGCGCCAACGTTAGCCTCCAAGTTAGGGGGCTAACGTTGGCGCAAACGTTGGCCTTCTCCCCCTTTATAACTCATGTGCCAACGTTAGCCTCCAAGTTAGGGGGCTAACGTTGGCGCAAACGTTGGCTGGCCCAGGGATGAGTTTCAAGTTTCTCTTGCCAACGTTAGCCTCCAAGTTAGGGGGCTAACGTTGGCTCAAACGTGGGGAGTCCAGGGAGTGATCTTCATGCCCAACGTTAGCCTCCAAGTTAGGGGGCTAAAGTTGGGGCTAACTTCATGCCTCCAGGATCAACTTCCATTCTTCACTTCTAGCCATTCCTCTTTGCTTCAACCTTTCTCCAAGCTTTCTTCACCTATCATTAATCAACCAAACACATCAAAGCTATGCTCATAATCATGAGATATTCATTCTATCATAATATGTGTCACTTTTAGCATAAAACCTCATGAAATAGCATGAATTCATACATGGTTGATTAAATCAAAGGAAGCATGAAAATCTACCCACTTGGCTTGCTTATGGCTCAAGAAAGTGCATAAAACCTATTGAAAACAAAGGAAAAAGGCATAGAAAAACATGACATGATGACATGTCATCAGGATTCAAACCTGGGAACTCCATGGAGAACAAGGGTGGAGCGCTACTCTTGGAGCAAAGAAAATGAGCCAAGATAGCTCCCCCAAGGTTTAAACCAAAGAGCTTCATGAAAGGCAAGGAAGGAGCGTCCAACCCCTCCAAGGAAATTAGCATCAGTTTGCTTCCACCAGGATTCGAACCTGGGAGCATGAAGCCAAGGCAAAGCGCTACAAGGGAAGCTCAGTTGGTTTTCCCAACTGAGCGCTACTCTCTCCCCCCCATCCCCCAGCCTTTGGCGCAACAAGAAGCACACCAAGGAGCTTGTCATGCGCACTTTGACACGGCCAGGGAGCTAGGACGCACGCTTGACACACCCAAGGCAAGACATAGAGCTCAGTTCAATTTTCCAACTGAGCTCTAGTGTAATGCAACACGGACAGGGGGCTGGCGCACCAAATTGGGCAACACAAGGCAACATTGAGCGCTCAGTTTGGTATTTAAACTGAGCCATCCCCTGGGAGGTGCACCATGGACCAAAAATCCATTAAAAATCCAAATTAATTCATTTTTTCACCAAATTTTAGAGCCCACCCAAATTCTTAGATCTAAATTAGGAAGTGTATAAATAAGTGTTAGTTTGATTTAGAATGAACCTTTTGCTTCTTTGAGAGTTTTTATTTTTGTAATTTTGAGAGTTTTTACTTTGAATTTGGATTTCTGAGAATTTGGAAGGAGAATTGATCTCTCTTCTTCCTTGTTCTTGCTTGAGCACTCTTTACTTCTTGTTTTGGATCTTGGGTGAAGAATTGAAGAATTTCTGTTTCAATCTCACCTTGAGATCTCTTGTTTTATCTTTCTACATAATTCTAAGAAACTCTGATTTACATTTCAAATTCTGTTTACTGCTTTCACTCTTCTACTTCTTCTGCAATTTACTTTTCCATTTTCTTTTGCAATTGTTCTTGTTGGATCAAGGAAGGATTTGAGATCTAGACTTGTTTTCTAGTCTCTTCTACTCCTGAGATCTTCAATCTCTCTTTTAATTTCTGCAGTTGAGCTCCATTTATTTTCTGTTTTTAATTCTTCAAGTATTTTTACTCTTCTGTTTGAGATCTACTTAAATTCAATTCATCTTTTGCTCTTCTGGTTATTGCAATTTACTTCTGCTTGTTTAATTTGCTGCAATCCCAGCTCCCAATTCCTTTTATAATTTAAGCAATTTACCTTTCTTGCATTTTAAGATACAGTCATTTACATTTCTTGCAATCTAAGCTTCTGCAATTTAATTTACTTGTTCTTTAAGATTCAGCACTTTTACTTTCTGTTCTCTTTGATTTACTGCAATCCTTCACTCTTCCTTTACATTTTATGCAATTTAGCTTCTGTCAATCACAAACCACTCAAATCAACACTTGATTCGCTTGACTAAATCAACCAATAAACTAAAATTGCTCAATCCTTCAATCCCTATGGGATCGACCTCACTCATGTGAGTTATTATTACTTGATGCGACCTGGTACACTTGCTGGTTAGTTTTGGGTGTTGGAATTCGTTTTCCAAAATATCCATCAAGTTTTTAGCGCCGTTGCCGGGGATTGATTAGATTGACAATAATTAAGTTAAGTGGAGGTCTAGATCAAGCACTTTTTCTTTTCCATTTCTTTAATTTTTGACTAACACACTAACTGTTTGAATATGTGCTGAAGATAACTAAAACCCACTTTAGCAATAGAATGGGAGTTTCCTGGCTTTCTGATTCTATGCGTTTCTTGTAATTCTGCTCACTGAGTAAAGGACAGAAGTAATTTTCTTCTGTTGATCTTTCAAGCCTGTCAACTGTTTGATACATTGTGTCAACTAATCCTCTAAACACATTTTGGCATGAGTAGATTTAATCTTCATTTGGACTGTTTGTGATTGTGCAGATCATGGAGGGGAACTCAACGAATTCCAGTAATTGTGGGAGTAGTGTCCTCACCTTAGATGACAATGCAACCCATGACTTGAAGGATCTGCTCATCACCATGAATGATATTGCTCAATGGATTGAAGCCTTCCCACAAGGAAGCATCATCGGATGGGAAGATCTAATGAGTGAATTCCTGGCCAAGTTAAAATCACCCAAGGACATTGGTAAGATAGAAGCAGAAAGGCAACCATCCACACAAGATAAAGGAGTGATGGAAACTGAAAGTGTAAATGCAGTCGTGAACCAAACCAAGCAGATGCATCAACAAACTCTGCAACAACTGGAGTTGATGGTCAGAAAAATCAATGAGCTGCAAATTGCTGTAGTAAATGCATACAACCTACCTCAAAATTTATATGGATGGAATCAACCTGAAAAAAGTTTTGGAGCAATTAACTATGAGGAACAAAGTCATGAGCGATTACACTCTCCAAACAGTACCTCAAACCTGTAAGTCTCAGGGTGATGTGTACAACCCACCCTGGAGGACTCATTCCTACTGGAGGAGGGTCGAGCACCAAAATCAAGGACCAAGGGACTGTAATTACAACAACCCCAACTCTACAAACTACTAAAAATACTACCATACTAACAACAACTACTACACACCACCACAACACCCACCCTTCCAACCCCAACACCCCACAACCAACTAATCTCACAAAAATCTCAGAGGATCACCAACTTGGAGATCTTAATAGAGAGAATGATGAAGCACCAAGAGGTAATAACAAAGAACCAGGAAGCCTCAATTAGAAGAATTGAGAGGCAAATGGAACAACTGGCTAAGCACTTTGCAGAAACGGGTGAGAGGAGGGCAAATACTTTCCCCAAAGCCACTGAAGACAACCTGAAAGACAATGAGAAAGTTGCTAGGTGGGAGAAATGGAAAGCAATCATAGAGGGAAGTGAGAGGGCTACGGAAAAAGAAATAATCATCAAAGAGAAATACCACAGAGAAATACCTCAAGAAGAAATGGAGGAAAGAAAGCCCACAATAAGAGGAGAAAATCAAAGGCAACAGAATTCTCAACTTCCATGATCAGAGAATGGAGGATGTCAAGCTAGTGACAATAAAGAAGCGCTTGTTGGGAGGCAACCCAACCTGAGGTAGTTTTCTTTTCATAACTATTTCAATAAAAAGGTTAATTAGCTTTATCTATATTGCAAGAAGCTAAGTTTGGTGTTGCACACCAAAATAATATAAGGGAGAATGAAGGATTCTAAGTTTGGTGTTCCACCAAAATCTCATCATAAAATGCATTCTCACTTCCTGCATAATGCCAGCTTCAAACATTTAGATAAACTAGTTAACTATTTGCTGTTTCATGGTTTTTAGTTTTATTACCTTAGCAAGGAAAAAGGATTTCACATATAGTTAATTTGTTGCATGAGAAACATTGGCAAGGAACTAAGTTTGGTGTTCACACACCAAAGTAAAGTTCAAAAGCCCACAAATAAGCTTTGCAGATTAACCAGATACCTAAAGAGCTTGAAAAGCAAGCAACGTTTGAGGAGTATGCATGGAAACAGCCAACAAATTAAAGAACATTTGCACTATGACTAAAAAGGAGCATAACTGAAGGAAGAATGAAAAGCTGCAACCCAACATGTTGTATTTATACTTAATCCTTGTAGTTATGAAATGTTTTAATTCAGGGATTCCATCATGCCTTGCTAGAATGTTCATTTAGTTGCAAGTAAAAATACATGCTAAAGAAAGCTATCTGCAATTTTTCTTTAGCTTAAAAGTTATCTGCATAATAAATGTCATCCTTCATTAGCTTGAGTACTTTGCTTTGTTCCCTTGCTGTTTGAATAAAAGAGAGATGTTTGATTTAGAAAAGTAATTGTTCAATGTTGTAAAAGTTAGAATGAAAGTTAGTGGTGGTATATGTTTGATTCAACTGTTAGCTCACAAAATAATTGCTGCATAATGACATGTTACTTGAAGCCTAAACTAGTTTACTGCTATGAAGCCTTAAATTAATAAAAATCCCTTGAAAATAAATCAAAACAGAAAGAAAAAGAAAGAGCAAAGCCAAGAATTGGCGAAGAAATAAACAACAAGGCTAGACACCAATAGCTTGGACCTTAGAACACATGCCTGTGGTGTTTTTGTACTAGGATATGCTTGGACAAGTAAGTTCTAAGGAGTATTTCAAAACTTGGCCACTTAGATCAATTGATTTGGGATTGCCAACTGAAAGTCCACAATAAAGAGCAACTTAACTACAAAACACTTAATTATCCAAAGAGATGCTGGGCATCAATGATCCTAGGAAGAAAAAGGTGAGCGATGTGTCTGTGGTGAAGAAATGTTGAGTGAAATTAAGCCAAAGGCCACTGCAACATTTGCCACCAAGCCTTCAATAAGTAATAAGCTCTCTAATGCAAAAGAAAGAAGAAAAAAGCTACCAAGGGAAGTGAGCAAAAAGTAAGGCATTATAGTAGCAACCTTAGTGAATCTTTGAAGAAACATTGTTTGTTTAACAGCAAGTAATAAATGAGCTACTATTGATCTGCATGAAATCCCATGAACCGAGTTCAACTATCTGCTTAATAAGGACATGTATACTTCTCTATTACATTCTACCTTCTCTTATGTTTAATGCTTGCATGGGGACAAGCAAGTTTTAAGTTTGGTGTTGTGATGACAAGTCATCTTAGCCTAGTTTTACTAGTCTTTTTCTTTGTTTTTATTAGGTTTTATGCACTTTCTTACATTGTAAGTAAGTAGTTTGGAGTGGAATTGCATGTTTTGTTGAATCAACCAACCACCCTTTAATTGATACAAAATCATGAGGTTTAAGCTAAAATTAATTGAATTATGAATGAACTTTAAACCTTGTGAATTTGGTGATACTTTGATTGGTTGTTTTGATTACTTGTAGGTGAAGAAAGAAGAAAATAAGAAAAGCGTGGCCTAAGGAGCGTGCCCAAAGGAAAAGAAAAGTGTGGCATCATCAAAGAAGGATGAAAGCCAAGTTGAGTGAGTGAACCGAGCTTCACAAAGAATAAAAGGAGAAAGCAAGGCACAAAGCTCAGTTCACTAGTTAACTAAGCACCAAAGAAGGCAAGGCAAAGACATAAAGCCCAGTTCACTAAGTGAGCTTTATCAGGGGTTCTCCAAAATTAATTCAAAGAAAAATTCCAAGGAGTGAAGCTACAAGGTATCAAACTCATGACCCAAGGAAAGCAAGGAACGCTCCTTGCAAGGAAAATAAGAGAAAATGGCCAAAAAGCCTCCTCCAAGGTTCGAACAAGGAACCTCATGTAACAACCCTAATTTTCGAGTACACGAGATCTTTTCTGAAGACACGGATTTCTCCAAAAGATCAGTAAAGCGAACACCTCTTCTGTATCATCAAGCATCTCAATCCTCATTATCATTATATTATCTTTAACTCAGGACCTTAGTTGGGACAGGCCCGACAACGCAATCGCGAAGAACCTAGTTTTTGAACCGTATCGGTTAGGAGTTCTGATTGTAGTTTTCGTAAATAGTCTCAGTTTGATGAACCAGACTCGACTCATGAGAGAAGAGAGATAATAGTATAATATTATCATTATATTAGTATTAGAAGATGCTTGAATGATATTATAAGGTTACCTGGTCTGTTTTAGTTAAAAACAGGAAATAGGTTTAACCGGTTTCACAGTTTACTGGTACAGCTTAGCACCAGCACTCTCTGATGACTTTAGCAATTCTAAGGCCTCATCATACATGTTCTATTCTCATAATAAATATGTTACCAGTGTCATTTATGCTAGTAGCTCAGAAAATAATTTTTATAGATGTTTTTACAAGTGTTTCGATACATTTAGTTTCAGTAGTCATACACCTGAGATATTTTAATATTATTTTAACCCACCTCCAAGCCAACCAATCACAACTCACCTTACACCCCCAAGACACTCCAAGGCTGGTCATTTGATCCCTTTGGACGAAAATAACAAGAGAGAAAAGAGAGAAACTTTCTTGAACAGTTAATCTTCAAAGCTTGATTTCTTCTGAACTAAAAATCAAATCAAAACTCCGATTTCACCAAAATGATCCTCTCTTCTTCCTCTACATAACCATGTAACTTATCAAGGATTGAAATAAGGTGAGATCGCTGTTCCTTTCCCCTTTCAATTCGGTTTTCAAGGAAACATGCTTAAACATGTGTTTTCTTGATGTTCTTCCTTAGGAATCATGATTAACTTGACTTGAGGGCCAAGAAACGTGACTTTCCAGAAATTCTAAGGTTATTAATCACCTCCTAACGTGTTGAGGGAGATTTGGTTAGTTGAGGGATTTTGGATTTAAAGTTGTTCTTGATGTGATTTAGGAGGAAAAAGTGCTAAAGGACCACCTGAAAGTCTAACTGAATTAGGAGCAGCAAAATCAGGTAGGGATTGACGAATTTAATCTTGATTGATTGTGTTTGAGTTGTGTGATTACGATATGGTTTGGCTTTGCTTTAAATTGATTGTTTGTATGAGTAATTCTTGTTGAAATTTTGGTGAAAATTTGATGAAATTTGATGAAATTCAAGCTATGAATGTGTGTTCTTGTGGCTGCTGGAAAACGAAACCCTAGAGCTTAAATTGAGGTTCAATTTGTGTTAAAATCCTGTAGAAAAGATGGGTTTTTAGTAGCTGGAAATTTATTTTGAATTTTGGTAAAAATCGGTTGCTAAAAAGACTGAAAAACGGGTAAAAACAGAGAAAGAATTTGAAGAATATACGAAGAACACGAAGAATACTTTGAGTGTGGTGAAGAACATTGAAGAACACCTTTTAGATCTTAGAAAGCGTAAGCAAGTAAAATTTTTGGTGTTTAAGGGGTTATATGGTAATTTTTGGAAGTTATGGTGGTAAAAGTAGAAATATTAAAAGTTACGGGTGGTAAAAAGTGAATTTTAAAGGTTAAAAGTAAAAGGTAAGTTAATTTTCGAAAATTAATGATAAAATAATAAATAATAATAAAATATTAAATAATAATATTTAATTAAAAATAATATTTTAATAAAAATAATAAAATAATGAGGAAAAGGCAGTTTTTTGTAAAAGCCTTAGAAAGACAACTTTAAGTGCAGAATCTCATAATTACCTTCATAAAACACTTAGGGAGTGGTAAGAACATATTAGTGAGGCAAAGATAAAGAAAAGATAAAAAGTTAAAGATAAGATAAAAACCAAAGAAAAAGTCTGTAAAATTTTAATGACAGAAAAACAGACAGAGACTAGTGAACGAACTAGGGCAACTTAGTTAGTACTTGAGTTGCGACTAGGGTTAGGTATAATATGAAAAGTTAAACTATTTCAGTATAGACTTAATGAACCTATACCTGGGACAGGCTAACTATTCATACCGAAATTTACATAAGCTTTAAATACACATGTTAAACAGAGAAATCAGAGCAGAATAAAGTAACACAGAGCACAGAGTAACCGGAGTAAAGTAAAGAGATAAAAAGAGAAAAGAATAATATGATTAAGAGAAATGATTTGAGCCAGGATATTGTAAAAGTGAAAGATATAAAGTTTGTACAGTATGATTGAACAGAGAAAGAAAGAGGTACTGCATAAGAGAGTGAAAATTATGATGAATAATGAGAATGATGATGAATGATGATAATGAGAATGATTATGTAATGATCTGCTGCGTGAAGGTAGTCAGATAGATAGTGGTACGACCACAGAACATTTTCCAGTGTTACACAGCTATTGAGAGCTGTACCTACAACTGATAACCTGGGATCACTTACAGAGGATATTAATTCATACACGGCTAGAATGCCGCACCTGTAAGGCAAGGATTGCTTACAGAGAATATAATTTCATACACGGCTGGAATGTCGCCACCTGTAAGGCAGAGTTTGCTTACAGAGGATATGACGCATACGTCGGTTAGTGAGAACTGTACCTATGCTGACTGGAAAACCATACCCGTTTCAGCTGCTTCGGGTTACGTCGGGAGCAGGTAGAAACCGACAGATAAGCTCATTACCTGCACTAGGGCTAGACATGCATCATACTTGGTTGTGCATTTTCTCTATTATGATTGTTGCATGAATGTATTCTTTCTTTGTTTGTATTCTATTCTCTGTGTCTGTGTTTGCGTTATTTTCTTGTATTTTTTTGTTTGTGTTCTGCTATCTGTTTTCTCTATCTTTTCTATTTATCTGTATCTTCTATTTAATGCTTTTTTATTCTGCTATTTATCTGCTAAACAACACAGAATTAATGAACTTAACTAATAATCCCAACCTTACTAAGAACTCCCCAGTTCTTACCCCTTTCTCTCTCCCTTCCCCCTTCAGATGGAAGCAAGAGTTCTTTTCTGTAGTTCGCTGACGACCGTTTGCGAAAAGGATTCCGCTCTAGGTAGTCTTCTGAGTCTAGGGTGAATCCCGTTCTCTGTTTATATGTATATACTGTGAGACCAGCCAATGTCTGCACCCCGTTTGTACGTGAACTTTAACCTAAATCCTGTGTACGAGACTCCTGTTGTGTGGCTACTTGATGAGGTACCAGAGAGACGTCCAATGGCAATGTCTGATCGTGCAGAGGAGTAGCATATGATGTTCTACCTTTTGGTGACGTTCCACCTGACTTGAGTTTTGAAGACCTAGAACGTACTTTCCCTCGCTTTAGTAGTTTAGAAGGACCAGGTGAGTTTAGAGTCTAGGCTAGCCTAGGTGCCAGCTTAGGGACCTCTTGAACAGGTCAGAACCTGGGATGTTGTATGTATATATATATATATAGATATTATTTAGCTATATCTAGGGGTGTTTTAACTAACAGTCTATATTCTAATAAAGGATGAATCACCGAATGTTGTCAACTACTTGTGATGTATTTATGTGTAGTTGTTTATAACTGTTTTATTTGTTATTATTTGTGAATTGATTATAAATGATTTTGTTTATTAATCCAAATGTTTTTAAAAAAAAAAGTACCTCGCTAACTAACTACGCTTCTAACATTGAATCAGGCTCATATAATAAATAATAGATAATAATTAGGATGACAAATTGGTAGCACTCAGTTTCTGGTATGTCCTAGGCATACAGAAAATTGGATCGTTATAATTTGGTATCAGAGCAGTTCGTTCCCAATACTGACTATGCTTTTCTGCATACTCTGCTTGTGTGTCTCATGCTGTTAGGGTATCTTTAAGTTACATTGGGCATGAATGTCTATGAGTGCTCATTTTGGGAAAGTTCGTACTTAACTTGAGATATTAAGACTGATCACCTTAATGTTGATTGTTTGGTGCGGATAAGACCTCAATGACTGTGAATAGGCATGGTTTAATTGAGTTCCGAATGACGAATTCGTGCGAGGCACAACTATTCTTATAGTTGTTATGATCTCCATGGCTATGGCTATGTGATATTTAGATGCTATAATGTATGAACTGATATCTTCGTTAGGATGGCTTGAAGGAAATAGATCTCTTGAAAATGGATTCTTGCACACGGCTGAAATTTTGAGGGCAAAATTTTCTTTTAGGAGGGTAGAATGTAACAACCCTAATTTTCGAGTACGCGAGATCTTTTCTGAAGACACGGATTTCTCCGAAAGATCAGTAAAGGGAACATCTTTTCTGTATGATCAAGCATCTCAATCCTCATTGTCATTTTATTATCTTTAACTCAGGACCTTAGTTGGGACAGGCCCGACAACGCAATCGCGAAGAACCTAGTTTTTGAACCGTATCGGTTAGGAGTTCTGATTGTAGCTTTCGTAAATAGTCTCAGTTTGACGAACCTGACTCGACTTATGAGAGAAGAGAGATAGTAGTATAATATTATCATTATATTAGTATTAGAAGAGGTTTGAATGATATTATAAGGTTACCTAGTCTGTTTTAGTTAAAAACAGGAAATCGGTTTAACCGGTTTCACAGTTTACTGGTACAGCTTAGCACCAGCACTCTCTGATGATTTTAGCAATGCTAAGGCCTCATCATACATGTTCTACTCTCATAATAAATATGTTACTAGTGTCATTTATGCTAGTAGCTCAGAAAATAATTTTTATAGATGTTTTTACAAGTGTTCCAATACATCTAGTTTCAGTAGTCATACACCTGAGATATTTTAATATTATTTTAACCCACCTCCAAGCCAACCAATTACAACTCACCTTACACCCCCAAGACACTCCAAGGCTGGTCATTTGCTCCCTTTGGCCGAAAATAACAAGAGAGAAAAGAGAGAAACTTTCTTGAACACTTAAACTTCAAAGCTTGATTTCTTCTGAACTAAAACTCAAATCACCAAAATGATTCTCTCTTCTTCCTCTACATAACCATGTAACTTATCAAGGCTGGAAATAAGGTGAGATGGCTGTTCCTTTCCCCTTTCAATTCGGTTTTCAAGCAAACATGCTTAAACATGTGTTTTCTTGATGTTCTTCCTTAGGAATCAAGCTTAACTTGACTTGAGGGCCAAGAAACGTGACTTTTCAGAAAGTCTAAGGTTAGAAATCACCTCCTAACGTGCTGATGGAGATTTGATTAGTTGAGGGTTTTTGGATTTAAAGTTGTTCTTGATGTGATTTAGGAGGAAAAAGTGCTAAAGGACCACCTGAAAGTCTAACTGAATTAGGAGCAGCAAAATCAGGTAGGGATTGACGAATTTAATCTTGATTGATTGTGTTTGAGTTGTGTGATTATGATATGATTTGGCTGTGCTTGAAATTGATTGTTTGTATGAGTAATTCTTGTTGAAATTTTGGTGAAAATTTGGTGAAATTTGATGAAATTCAGTCTATGAAAGTGTGTTCTTGTGGCTGCTGGAAAATGAAACCCTAGAGCTTAAATTGAGGTTCAATTTGTGTTAAAATCATGTAGAAAAGATGGGGTTTTAGTGGCTGGAAATTTACTTTGAATTTTTGTAAAAATCGATTGCTGAAAAGACTGAAAAAACGGGTAAAAACAGAGAAAGAATTTGAAGAATATACGAAGAACATGAAGAACACTTTGAGTGTGGTGAAGAACATTGAAGAACACCTTTTAGATCTTAGAAAGGGTAAGGAAGTAAAATTTTTGGTGTTTAAGGGGTTATATGGTAATTTCTGGAATTTAGGGTGGTAAAAGTAGAAATATTAAAAGTTACGGGTGGTAAAAAGTGAATTTTAAAGGTTAAAAGTAAAAGGTAAGTTAATTTTTGAAAATTAATGATAAAATAATAAATAATAATAAAATATTAAATAATAATATTTAATTAAGAATAATATTTTAATAAAAATAATAAAATAATGCGGAAAAGGCAGTTTTCTGTAAAAGCTTTAGAAAGACAACTTTAAGTGCAGAATCTCCTAATTACCTTCATAAAACACTTAGGGAGTGGTAAGAACATATTAGTAAGGCAAAGATAAAGAAAAGATAAAAAGTTAAAGATAAGATAAAAACCAAAGAAAAAGTCTGTAAAATTTTAATGACAGAAAAACAGACAGAGACTAGTGAACGAACTAGGGCAACTTAGTTAGTACTTGAGTTGCGACTAGGGTTAGGTATAATATGAAAAGTTAAACTGTTTCAGTATAGACTTAATGAACCTATACCTGGGACAGGCTATCTATTCATACCGAAATTTACATAAGCTTTAAATACAAATGTTAAACAGAGAAATCAGAGCAGAATAAAGTAACACAGAGCACAGAGTAACCAGAGCAAAAGTAAAGAGATAAAAAGAGAAAAGAATAATATGATTAAGAGAAATGGTTTGAGCTAGGATATTGTAAAAGTGGAAGATGTAAAGTTTGTACAGTATGATTGAACAGAGAAAGAAAGAGGTATTGCATAAGAAAGTGAAAATGATGATGAATAATGAGAATGATGATGAATGATGATAATGAGAATGATTATGTAATGATCTGCTGCGTGAAGGCAGTCAGATAGATAGTGGTACGACCACCGAACATTTTCCAATGTTACACAGCTATTGAGAGCTGTACCTACAACTGATAACCTGGGATCACTTACAGAGGATATTAATTCATACACGGCTAGAATGCCACACCTGTAAGGCAAGGATTGCTTACAAAAAATATAATTTCATACACGGCAGGAATGCCGCCACCTGTAAGGCAGAGTTTGCTTACAGAGGATATGACGCATACGTCGGTTAGTGAGAACTGTACCTATGCTGACTGGAAAACCATACCCGTTTCAGCTGCTTCGGGTTACATCGGGAGCGGGTAGAAATCGACAGATGAGCTCATTACCTGCACTAGGGCTAGACATGCATCATACATGGTTGTGCATTTTCTCTATTATGATTGTTGCATGAATGTATGCTTTCTTTCTTTGTATTCTATTCTCTGTGTCTGTGTTTGCGTTATTTTCTTGTATTCTTCTGTTTGTGTTCTGCTATCTGTTTTTTCTATCTTTTCTATTTATCTGTATCTTCTATTTATTGATTTTTTATTCTGCTTTTTATCTGCTAAACAACACAGAATTAATGAACTTAACTAATAACCCTGACCCTACTAAGAACTTTCTTGTTCTTACCCCCATCTCTCTCCCTTCCCCCTTCAGATGGAAGCAAGAGTTCCTTTCCGTAGTTCGCTGACGACCGTTTGCGAAACGGATTCCGCTCTATGTAGTCTTTTGAGTCTAGGGTGAATCCCGTTCTCTGTTTATATGTATATACTGTGAGACCAGCCAATGTCTGCACCCTGTTTGTACGTGAACTTTAACCTAAATCCTTTGTACGAGACTCCTGTTGTGTGGCTACTTGATGAGGTACCAGAGAGACGTCCTATGGCAATGTATGATCGTGTAGAGGAGTAGCATATGATGTTCTACCTTTTGGTGATGTTCCACCTGACTTGAGTTTTGAAGACCTAGAACGTACTTTCCCTCGCTTTAGTAGTTTAGAAGGACCAGGTGAGTTTAGAGTCTAGGCTAGCCTAGGTGCCAGCTTAGGGACCTCTTGAACAGGTCAGGACCGGGGATGTTGTATGTATATATATGTATATAGATATTATTTAGCTATATCTAGGGGTGTTCTAACTAACAGTCTATATTCTAATAAAGGATGAATCACCGAATGTTGTCAACTACTTGTGATGTATTTATGTGTGGTTGTTTATAACTATTTTATCTGTTATTATTTGTGAATTGATTATAAATGATTCTGATTATTAATCCAAATATTTTATAAAAAAAGTATCTCGCTAACTAACTACGCTTCTAATAACGAATCAGGCTCATACAATAAATAATAGATAATAATTAGGATGACAAATTGGTAGCACTCAGTTTCTGGTATGTCCTACGCGTACGAAAAATTGGGTCGTTACACCTCACACTACCAAGCTTGCAAGGAAAATAAGCCAAAGTGAGTTGGCTGGGATTCGAACCTGGGAACTCCATGGAGAACAAGGGAGGAGCGCTACTCTTGGTGCAAAGAAAATGAGCCAAGATGGCTCAACCAAGGTTCGAACCAAGGAGCTTCATGAAAGGCAAGGAAGGAGCGTCCAACCCCTGCAAGGAAATTAGCATCAGTTTGCTTCCACCAGGATTCGAACTTGGGAGCATGAAGCCAAGGCAAAGTGCTACAAGGGGAGCTCAGTTTGTTTTCCCAACTGAGCGCTACTCTCCCCCCATCCCCCATACTTTGGCGCAACAAGAAGCACACCAAGGAGCTTGTCATGCGCACTTTGACATGGCCAGGGAGCTAGGACGCACGCTTGACACACCCAAGGCAAGACATAGAGCTCAGTTCAATTTTCCAACTGAGCTCTAGTGTAATGCAACACGGACAGGGAGCTGGCACACCAAATTGGGCAACACAAGGCAACATTGGGCGCTCAGTTTGGTATTTGAACTGAGCCATCCCCTGGGAGGTGCACCATGGGCCAAAAATCCATTAAAAATCCAAATTAATTCATTTCTTCACCAAATTTTAGAGCCCACCCAAATTCTTAGATCTAAATTAGGAAGTGTATAAATAAGTGTTAGTTTGATTTAGAATGAACCTTTTGCTTCTTTGAGAATTTTCATTTTTGTAATTTTGAGAGTTTTTACTTTGAATTTGGATTTCTGAGAATTTGGAAGGAGAATTGATCTCGCTTCTTCCTTGTTCTTGCTTGAGCACTCTTTTCTTCTTGTTTTGGATTTTGGGTGAAGAATTGAAGAAGTTCTATTTCAATCTCACCTTGAGATCTCTTGTTTTATCTTTCTGCATAATTCTAAGAAACTTTGATTTACATTTCAAATTCTGTTTACTGCTTTCACTCTTCTACTTCTTCTGCAATTTACTTTTCCATTTTCTTTTGCAATTGTTCTTGTTGGATCAAGGAAGGATTTGAGATCTAGACTTGTTTTCTAGTCTCTTCCACTCCTGAGATCTTCAATCTCTCTTTTAATTTCTGCAATTGAGCTCCATTTACTTTCTATTTTTAATTCATCTAGTATTTTTACTCTTCTGTTTGAGATCTACTTAAATTCAATTCATCTTTTGCTCTTCTGTTTATTGCAATTTACTTTTGCTTGTTTAATTTGCTGCAATTCCAGCTCCCAATTCCTTTTATAATTCAAGCAATTTACCTTTCTTGCACTTAAGATTCTGTCATTTATGTTTCTTGCAATCTAAGCTTCTGCAATTTAATTTACCTGTTCTTTAAGATTCAGAACTTTTACTTTCTGTTCTCTTTGATTTACTGCAATTCTTCCCTCTTCCTTTACATTTTATGCAATTTAGCTTCTGTCAATCACAAACCACTCAAATCAACACTTGATTCGCTTGACTAAATCAACCACTAAACTAAAATTGCTCAATTCTTCAATCCCTGTGGGATCGACCTCACTCATGTGAGTTATTATTACTTGATGCGACCCGGTACACTTGCTGGTTAGTTTTGGGTGTTGAAATTCGTTTTCCAAAATATCCATCAATTCACATCCAGATCATGAATATTTGGAATCCATATTATGCATGGAGATATTGCTTTTTCTAATTCGAATTCAAGAGTGATATAAAATCGGTCTATTTCTGGCATCATATCCATAGTTAGCGCATTCATCATAGTTAGAAGCTCCAACTCCGTATCAAGGAGTGCACATCCGCCACTTCCCATTTGTCTTTTTGACCAATACGACATTGGCCAGCCACAATGGGTACTTAACCTCCCTTATGAATCCTGCTTCTAATAAGGCATGTACCTATTCCTCCACAGCTTGCGATCTCTCTGGGCCGAGCTTTCTGCGCTTTTGTTGTACTGGCCGGGATCCAGGATATACTGCTAATTTATGGCACATTAGTTCGAGATCAATACCGGCCATGTCCGCGGCCTTTCATGCGAACAAGTCGGAATTCGCCTTTAAGAACTTTGTCAGCAGCTCCTTTAAGTCTCCTTTTAGATTCGCCCCTACGTTCGTTGTTTTGTCTTTAGTATCTCCGATCTGAACTTCTTCGGTCTCACCATCTGGTTGAAGACAAAGTTCTTTGCGAGCTCGGACTCTGCCGAGTTCAATAGTGTAGGTTTCTTTTCCTTTGGGGTCGCCTTTAAAGTTCAGACTTTCGTTGTAACAGCGTCGCGCGAGTTTTTGGTCTCCCTTTATGGTGGCAATCCCTTCTGAACTTGGGAACTTCATGCATAGGTGCGGAGTGGAGACCACCACGGCAAGCTGATTTAGCATTGTTCGACCTATGAGGGCATTGTACGCAGAACTTACGTCGACTACAATGTAGTCTATGCTTAGCGTTCTAGAGCGTGTTCCTTTTTCGAAGGTCGTATGTAGTGGGATGTACCCGAGTGGTTGGATTGGGTTGTCTCCGAGCCCGAATAGGCTATTAGGATATGCTCAGAGCACTGTTTCTTGTAGGCCGAGCTTGTCGAAGACGGATTTGAACAGGATATCCACGGAGCTTCCTTGGTCTACCAATGTTCGGTGGAGATTGGCATTGGCAAGTTTGATGGTAACGACCACGGGGTTATCAGGCCCCGGGATGATGCCTGCAGTGTCTTCTTGAGTGAAGGTAATGGTGGGGAGGTCGGGCGACCTATTCCCTTCTCTGACATGGTACATGATAAACCCATATTTTATGACATATATTGTGCTCAATTCAAGAGATTTATTCAATCCATCACCCACTTATTCATGTAAATTGCATGGTTTTACTTTCCCTTCCTTATTATGTGATATATGTAAAATACATGTTTCCTATGCTTTGAAATAATTTATTTTAATTACCCTTTATTACCATTCGATGCCGTGACTTGTGTGTTGAGAAGTTTCAAATCTTTTAAGGCAGGAATGAGTTAAAGGATGGAAAGGAAACATACAAAAATGGAAGGAAAGCACAAAATGGAGTTTTTGAAGAAACTGGCAGCGGCGCGAACGCATGGATGACGCGGCCACATGCCCAGCGCGAAAAGGCAGCGACGCGAACGCCTGACTGACGCGGATGCGCGCCTTAAGCAGAACACAGATGACGCGGACGCATGACCGAAGCGAACGCGTGACAAGGAAAACTCCAGATGACGCGACCGCGTGACCCACGCGGACGCGTGACAGACGCCACGCACCAGAAATTGTAGAAAACGCTCCCAGCAATTTCTGAAGCCTTTTTGGCCCAGATCCAAGTCCAGAAAGCACAGATTAGAGGATATAAAGTGGAGGAATGCATCCATTCAGAGGGAGGTCTTCGATTATTCACTTTTTATGGTTTAGATGTAGGTTTTAGAGAGAGAGAGGTTCTCTCCTCTCTCTTAGGTTTTAGGATTAGGATTTCTTATTATTTCAAGTTAAGTATTCCAACTCTTTATCAGGTTTAATATTTCCTTTTATTATTTTCTCAATTTAATTTATGAATTCTTCTATGTTACATATGATTCTCTTAATTAATGTTATTTGAGGTATTTCAGTTTATGATTGCTTTCTTTTATATTTATGTTACTATTGCTTCCAATTTGAAGACATTTTTATTCGAGTAAGTTTAATTTTCTCCTTTAGGCTTTGGTTAAGTAATTGGTAACTCTTAAGTTATCAAACTCATCGTGATTGATAATTGTTATTTTTGCTAATTGAATCGAATTCCAATAACTCTAGTCTCTCCTTAGGAATCGACTAGGACCTGAGGATAAAATTGATTAGTCCACTTGACTTTCCTTTGATTAGTAAAGGTTAACTAAGTGGGATTAAGCTCAATTCTCATCACCATTGATAAGGATAACAAGGATAGGACTTCTGAATTGTCATACCTTACCAAGAGTTTATTTTATAGTTATTTATTTATTTTACTTGTCATTTAATTTACTTGTTCCTTATTTTTAAAACCCCCAATTTACAAAACTCATAACCAATAATAAGAACATACTTCCCTGCAGTTCCTTGAGAAGACTACCCAAGGTTTAAATACTTCGATTATCAATTTATTTAGGGGTTTGTTACTTGTGACAACCAAAACGTTTGTAAGAAAGGTTGATTGCTTGGTTTAGAAACTATACTTGCAACGAGAATTTATTCTGAATTCTAAATCGTCAATCATCCGTTCTTCAAAATGGCGCCGTTGCCGGGGAGCTGCAATCGTGTGCCTTATTATTGGTTATTGTAAATATTTTTCTTTTATTTGTTTAATTGTTTTTGTTTTTCCCTTTTTAATTTTTTTCTTTTTTTTAGCCACTATAAATTCTCACCCCTCTCGCTTTGAGTTTGGTTCTAATATTGTTGAAAGGAGTGAAAGCTATAACAGGAATATGCATCAAGGTCTAAGCAATCAAAGATGGATGGAGCCAAGAGGATTTGATCAACCCTTTAGGCAACAACACCCTCTAAGATATCATGGACAAAGACCACTTTACAATGCATACCAAGCTAATAGATATGGTGGACAAACTTGTAAATACCAACAAGCCCCACCCTGTGCCTATAGACCATCCTCTCAACATAACTTTGAACCACCACACTCACAAGCTCCTTTTCACCATTTACCACCATATGATCCTTATTTACCCCAATTCCAATCCAATTACTCCCAAACACCACCACTTCCCTATGTACCATGTCCAAATCAATCACCTCAAGAATCACAGGTTCGCCTCAAGGAAACAGTAGATCAACTTCATACAACCCTTCATCAGCTGGAGCAAGCAATACATCAATTATCTTCCAGATGTTCAAACCCTCAAGGAACTCCAATAGCTTTATGTGGAGAATCTAATGACGAACGTAGCATGAAGGAGATACTAGAAACCCCAGAGGGTAGTAATGAGCACAACTTTATTCTGGAACAATTGGAGGAACCTCAGATTATCCAAGAAGAAGAAGTACTGATTGAAGATTTAGGAGATGCTGAACCTTCATGGGAATCCAGAGTTGTGAAAAATACCGTCATGGACGTTACGATTGATGCTAAGGAGGATAGTGCACAACCCCCAAGGCAGGTATTTTATGAAGAACTAGACGGAATAACCCAAGACGCAAGTTTCCTTGATGATGATAATCACAAGTCAAGTTTTCCTAGTAATAAACTTGCATCCGCAAGTGAATTCTCTGAGATCGAAGAATCTTCCCCAAGTGAATACGAAGATGATGCGGAGGTAGATTTTTCTCAACCTCCAGCTTATGACTTAAGTGATGAGGAAGACATCGAAGACTTTGATCAAGACACAGCTACATTTGAAGAATTTTGCAAAGAAGTGAGGAATTCGCAAAAGATTACAAAGGAGTAGAACTTACAAAACCACTGGAAAACCTATCCCAAGGCCATTACCACCCAATACAAGCTTCAAGTGGGTACAATCCTTAACCTTTAACTTTACTTTTCCAGTTGAATATGGTTTGCTTGAAATAGATGGCCAGCTTAGAGCTCTTTGCAGCTTTAAGAGTAAAAGGGAAATGGCTAGTACTTAGAGCTGGTGCACGAGGTTCAATAAGGTTCCACGCTTCAACTCGAAGTGCACGGATTGGTATCATGTTCAATCGAATGGATCACGAAAGACGTTTAGTCATCTTGGTGAGAATATAATTTCTGAGCCGCCTGCATGGTAGAATATAGATCAAGACAAGGGCGGAATTAAAAGCAAAGTTTGGGATCCTTGAATCTATTCTGACATTCATCACGCCGGGAGCCTGAGAACCTGTTTAAAGCTGCTCAGAAGCTTTACATGCCTAGTTTGGGACCCTGGAGGCTGTTGGCATTCCAAACATTGGTGGAGATTTCTGGATGAATTTAATCATAAGCCACCATAATAGGAAGCTCATCTAATGTCCAACTTAAGGACTTTAACTAAAAATGCTAGGTGGGAGACAACTCACCATGGTATGATCGTTCCTGTTTCCATTTTATTTCGTTTTGTTCATTTTTATATTGTTTTATTTTTATTGAACCTGGATGCTATTCATAACATTTGCATTTAGCATTGCATACTGCATAATTGCATACCTGCATAAAAATAAATAAATAAATAAATAAAGGAAAATAAAAAAATAAAAAAATAAAAAAAAGGCGTGCGACGCGACCGCATCGCTAAAGCGATCGCGTCAGTTGCGAAAACCACCTCACACGTGTCCGCGTCATTCACGCGAACGCGTGATCTGGAAATCGGCAAAAAAAATCCAACGCCTAGAAATCTAGTATGGAATCGTGCGGCTGTCGTGCATTTTGCACAAAACGGCTCACGCGTTCGCGTCCATCACGCAAACGCGTCACTAGCAAAACACCCATCCCACGCGAAAGCGTGAGCGACGCGTTCACGTCGCGTGGATTGCACAACACCGCAAAGGAGACAGAGAGTTGCGCTGAAACGATGCTGGAATAGTGCATTTTGCACAATTTCCAGCGACGCGGTCGCATGCCTCACGCGACCGCGTCATTCATCCTTTTTCCTATTCCATGCGATCGCGTCACTCACGCGATCGCGTCAACCCCCCATCCACCCTAGCCACGCGACCGCGTGCCCCACGCGATCGCGTGGATTCAAATTCACTAACCCCAGTGACGCGAAAACCTATCCCCCCCGCGTCCCCATTCTTCTTCCCCAACCCCGTCTGCTCTCCCTCCCTCCTCCCTCTGCACCCTTCACCACCACCCAAAGGGACCGCCGCCCCAGCGTTGACCACCCAGACCCACCGCGCCGACCAACCCCCACTCCTTCTTTCTTCCCTCTCCTTCTTCTCTCTCTCTCTTCTCTTATCCCTTCCACCACTGCGGCCATCCACCGCCACCCACATCACAGTCGCGTCTCCTACCACCACCCTCACCCCCTCCCATCCTTCCCCCTCCTACCACCACCCTCACCACCACCCTCACCCCCTTCCACCACCACCGGACAGCCGCCCACCGTCGCGCCAACCGCCTGCACCGCCGCGTCAGTCACCACCACCACCACCCCCACCCCCTAGCCATCTCTCTGCCCTACTTTCGTTCATACGCCTACCAAGTTCCGCAAAACGCCACTCTTCTTTCAATTCGTAGTTAATTGCACATTTTTCCGTTTACATTCAAAACTAGGCTAGTTAGAGATGTATGTTGTAGTGGATTCTAGGTTGTTAGGTAGCTAGGATGTGGTTAGTGGATTTAGGCCTGATAATTGCGCTGTTCGTGCTTCTTGTTTTATCAATTCCACAATTCTTATGTTATTGCTATTCATATACTGTTCTTTACTGTTGCATGCTGCTTTTTACACTGGTTTTTTCGTGTTCATATTCCGTATTTGTATTTGCAGCTGTATTTTAATTCATATGAACTGTTCTGCTTGTTGTTTATTACCCGGGAACATCCAATTTTAGCCGGAATGCTGCCCAAATTTCTGTAAACTGTTCTGATTTTCCTTCATGTTTTGGTTTTGGCAATTAGAATTCTGCTTTACTCAGCTTTTACCAAACCAATTCATGACTCCAATGACAAGCTTTCTTATTCTTTTCGATTTCCTGGTTAATAAACAACTTTTTTGATGATTCAATTCCAATTTTTGCTATTTCCATATCTATATGAATCATCATCAACCTTATTTCCTTGTTTGAATATGAGTTGATTGTTGCTTATAATTGTGAATTCTTGTTACTTAGAAACTGATCATCATGCCACCTACTCTGACTTTCTTTTTACTAACTCCCTGCTTTCAACTTTCTAACCTCTCTTTCAATCCTAACCAACCTAATTTTCCAAACATCTCTTCTTGGTTTTTTTCACTATTCTCTTTAACCTTCTAACCAAGGCATGATTAAAGTTTTTCCTAATTAACATGAATTCTATTTCTATTACATTTTGGATTGTAAATTTTTCTTCTCGGATTTCTAACTCCTATACAATCCAAAATGCACAATTATTCACCTCATTTCGTTATTCTACTGCTCCTTTGCCACTTTATGCTTACCTTGTTATTTACCTACTTGTTTTCCTATTTTTATTATATCCTGGATTTTTGTTTTTCAGGATGTCTGATACTCAAAGAAAGGGAAAAGGCAAGGCAACAACTGGCAAACAAAAAAGAGGTGAATCCTCTATGTCTCTCCTGGAGCTTATGCATGATGACTACTGTAACGACCCAATTTTCAATATGTCTAGATCATACCGGAAACTGAGCGCTACCAATTTGTCTTCCTAATTATTATCTATTATTTATCATATGAGCCTGATTCGTTGTTAAACGCGTAGTTAATTTGCGTGGTGTATTTTTTTTTAAATATTTGGATTAATAGACAGAATCATTTATAATCAATTCACAAGTAATAACAGATAAAACAGTTATAAACAACCACACAAAAATACATCACAAGTAGTTGACAACATTCGGTGATTCAGCCTTTATTAGCATATAGACTGTTAGTTAGAACACCCCTAGATATAGCTAAATAATATCTATATACATATATATACATACAACATCCCAGGTCCTGACCTGTTCAAGAGGTCCCTAAGCTGGCACCTAGGCTAGCCTAGACTCTATACTCACCTAGTCCCTCTAAACTACTAAAGCGAGGGAAAGTACGTTCTAGATCTTCAAAACTCAAGTCAAGTGGAACGTCATCAAAAGATAGAACATCATCTGCTACTCCTCTGCACGATCAGACTTTTCCACAGGACGTCTCTCTGGTACCTCATGAAGTAGCCACACAGTAGGAATCTCGTACACCGGATTTAGGTTAAAGTGTGCATACGAAAGGGGTGCAGACGTTGGCTGGCCTCACAGTATATACATATAATCAGAGAACGATATTCACCCTAGACTCAGAAGACTGCCTAGAGTGGAATCCCTTTTTGCGTACAATCGTCAGCAAACTACGGAAAGGAACTCTTACTTCCATCTGAAGGGGAAAGGGAGAGAGAAGGGGTAAGAACTGGGGAGTTCTTAGTAGGGCCGGGGTTATTAGTTATGTTCATTTATTTGGGGTCGCTTAGTAGACGAATAACATAATATAGCGAAGCAGTAAACAGAAGATAAAGATAGAAAGAGAAAATAGAGACAACAGAAAGCAGAACACAAACAAAAGAATACAAGAAAATAAAACACAGAACTAGCATACAAGCAGACAAACATAAAGAAGTAGATCACACACAGAAAGGAATGCAACAGAGAATGATGCACAGACAAGAATGATGCATGTCTAGCCCTAGCGCCGGCCATGAGCTCATGTGTCGGTTGGCTGCCCGCAATCCCGACATTTATCCGGTCACGAGTAATCCCGATTTCCCGGATACGATTTTCTGTTCCTAAATAAATGCGCATATAATAATAGCCGCTCATTTGAGATAGCCTCTGCTTACTGCAGGAAAATATATATATACTCTGCTCTGCTCTGGGGAAGCAGAAAATAGCTGTAGGTAACTTAGTTTCCCTACAGAAGCTCTGGGTTGCATTAAGCAACTAATATATATTAAATATAGCTCTGGGTTGCATCAAGCAACTAATATATATATAAATATAGCTCTGGGTTGCATCAAGCAACTAATATATATATAAATATAGCTCTGGGTTGCATTAAGCAACTAATATATATATATATATAGCTCTTTATTATATTACTCTTCTCTTTATATCTCTTTACTCTGTTCTGGTTTCTCTTTTTTCTGTATCTCTTTACTCTGTTTTAATTACTCTGTTTTCTGTATCTCTTTTCTCTTCTCTGATTACTCTTTTCGTCTGTATCTATATTACTCTTTTTCTCTTTATCTCTTCACTTTACTCTGGTTACTCTGTTTTCTGTGTTTTTTTACTCTACTCTGATTTCTCTGCTTAACGTATGTATTTAAAGTTTATGTAAATTTCGGTATGAATAGTTTGCCTGTCCCAAGTATAGGTTCATTAAGTCTATACTGAAACAGTTTAACTTTTCATATTATACCTAACCCTAGTCGCAACTCAAGGACTAACTATGTTGCCCTAGTTCGTTCACTAATTTCTGTCTGTTTTTCTATTATTAAAACCTTACAGACTTTTCTTTAGTTTTTATCTTTTCTTCAACTTTTTATCTTTCTTTTATCTTTGCCTCACTAATATGTTCTTACCACTCCCTAAGTGTTTTATGAAGGTAATTATGAGATTCTGCGCTTAAAGTTGTCTTTCTAAAGCTTTTACTGAAAACTGCCTTTTCTGCATTATTTTATTAATTTTATTAAAATATTATTTTTAATTAAATATTATTATTTAATATTTTATTATTATTTATCATTTTATTATTAAATTTTCGAAAATTAACTTTACTTTAACGTTTAACCTTTAAAATTCACTTTTTACCACCCGTAACTTTTAATATTTCTACTTTTACCACCCTAACTTTTGGAAATTACAAAATAACCCCCCAAACACCAAAATATTTACTTCTTTGCCCTTTTATGGATCAAAAAGGTGTTCTTCATTCTTCTTCACCACACTCAAAGTGTTCTTCGTGTTCTTCGTAAATTCTTCGAATTCTTTCTTTGTTTTTACCCGTTTTTCAGTCTTTTCAGCAACCGATTTTTACCAAAATTCAAAATAAATTTCCAGAAAACACATGTTTTGCATGGTTTTCCTTGAAAACTGAATTGAAATGGGAGGGAGACAGCCATCTCACCTTATTTCCATCCTTGATAAGTTACATGATTATGTAGAGGAAGAAGAGAGGATAATTTTGGTGAAATCGGAGTTTTGATTTGAGTTTTAGTTCAGAAGAAATCAAGCTTTGAAGATTAAGTGTTCATGAAAGTTTCTCTCTTTTCTCTCTTGTTATTTTCGGCCAAAATGATGAAATGAGACATCCTTGGAGGTCTTGGGGGTGTAAGGTGAGTTGTGATTGGTTGGCTTGGAGGTGGATTAAAATAATATTAAAATATCTCTGGTGTACAACTACTAAAACTAGGTGTACCGGAACACTCGTAAAAACATCTCTAAAAATTATTTTCTGAGCTACTAGCATAAATGAAACTAGTAACATATTTATTATGAGAATAGAACATATATAATGAGGCCTTAGCATTGCTAAATTCATCAGAGAGTGCTTGTGCTAAGCTGCACTAGTAAACCGTAAACCCGGTTAAACCGATTTTCTGTTTTTAACAAAAACCGACCAGGTAACCTTATAATATCATTCAAGAATTTTTTAATACTAATATAATGATAATATTATACTATTATCTCTCTCCTCTCATGAATCAAGTCTGGTTCGTCAAACAGAGACTATTTACGAAAATCAGAATCAAAACTGCCAACCGATACGGTTCAAAAACTAGGTTCTTCGCGATTGCATTATCGAGCTTGCCTCAGAGGAGGTTCTAGCTTAAGGATGACATAATGATAATGAGGATTGAGATGCTTGATGATATAGCAGAGGTGTTTGATGCCAGGGCATCTTGGCCAGTTTCACTGACCTTTTCTTTACTGTTTTTAGGATAGTTTCATACATTTCTTTAGGAAATAAGCTAGTTTTGGGTAAATATTCACTTATGCCTTGATTCAAGCATACATTGTGCATTTTACATAATTTCATGAGGATTTTGCATAAGTTTAGTGACAAATATTATGTTGCATTACTCATGACTTGGACTAGAGCTTTGATGCACTTTATTGCTTGATTTCAGGACCAAAAAGGAAGCAAGAAAAGGGGAGGTAACTTGCAAGATTAATGAGAAAAGTGATTGCCAATAACATTCTCAAAAAAGCCATCAATGCTCACGTTAGAGAGTCACGTTAACTAAGTTAACGTGAACTCTAACGTGGAGAAGAGAAGTTGAGCCAACGTTAGTGACACTTAACATTGTCACTAACGTTGGCAATTACTCATAAGTGGCCACGTTAGAAGCCACGTTAACCTAGTTAACGTGGCCTCTAACGTTAAAAGGGGAAGAGAAGCCAACGTTAGTGACACTCAACATTGTCACTAACATTGGCCTATGGTGCAAAGTACCACGTTAACTCCCACGTTAACTTGGTTAACGTGGGAACTAACGTAAAGGATGAAGAGTTGTCGACAACGTTAGTAACACTCAACATTGTCACTAACGTTGAAGCAACCACACAACCCCCAATAGTCACGTTAAACTCCACGTTAACTTAGTTAACGTGGAAGCTAACGATGAGGAATGAAGGATGAGCCAACGTTAGTGACACTCAACATTGTCACTAACGTTGGGATGGCTAAAGATGGCTACGTTAGAGGCCACGTTAACCTAGTTAACGTGGACTCTAACGTGAGACCCAGGGGCATATTGGAACGTTAGTGACAATGTTGAGTGTCACTAACATTCTTGAAGGTTGGCAAGGACCACGTTAGAAGCCACGTTAACCTAGTTAACGTGGGCTTTAACGTGAAACAAGAAGGGGCACACTGGAACGTTAGTGACAATGTTGAGTGTCACTAACGTTCTCCAAGGATTAATAAGGCAACGTTAAAAGCCACGTTAACCTAGTTAACGTGGGTTTTAACGTGAGGCAAAGGGGTGCATTGGAACGTTAGTGACAATGTTAAGTGTCACTAACGTTCTCGAACTTATATTCTCACTAAATATTAACACCCCTAACGTCCTGAGCTGAAGTCTCTGCCCACTTAGCATTTTCTCTCTGCAAGTAAAGCCAAGCCCAAATGAAGAAAAGAACTGCTTCAAACTCAAGATCCAAAGGCTCAAGACTTGAAGAGTAAACTAGAAGCCGAGAAGAGTAGTATATATAGGAGTTGCTTTGAATTGTAAAGAAGCTCGGGAGGCTGGGAAAAAGAGAACTACTCTCTGTATTTTACTTTCTTTGCAAATTCTAGTTTTATGATGTATTCTCCATCTTTGTTTTCATTTTCAAGAGTTATGAACAACTAAACCCCTTTCATTGGGTTAGGGAGCTCTGTTGTAATTTGATGGATCAATACTAATTTTCATTATTCTTCTTCTATCTTTCCTCTTGATTTTACTTGAAAGCTTTCGATCTTCATCCAATTGAGTAGTTATCTTGGAAGAGAAGCTATTCAAACTTGGATCTCTTTTGAACCTTGAAAGAGGAATGAAGAGATCAAGCTAGAAATGCTTTCTCATGCTGGACCAAATTGGGTTTGGATGGGTATATGACTATAACCTTCTCAATACTTAATTTGGGAAATGCATGTGGTATAATCAGTGACCATACTTTATCTCTTCTCATGAGCAATTGACCAAGGAATTGGCTATTGATCAAGATTTGAGAGATTGAATTGCAAGAAATTGTAATTCAATCACTTAAGATTGCCAAGGAGATCAATGAGTGCATTGATTGAGGAAGAGATGAAAATGAACTTGATCCGGAGAATTGCAACATCTCCTAAGCCCAATGAACTCCCCATCTCTGATCTTACCCATTCTCTTTAATTTCTGCCATTTACTTTTATGAGCAAAACCCCCATTCCCATTTACAATTCTACAATTTATTTTCAGTTATTTACTTCCAGTCCTTTAATTCTAGCATTTACTTTTCTATTATTTACATTCCCGCCATTTTATTTTCTGCAACTCTCAACCCAAATCCTAGATTCGCTCAACTAAAACATTCTTCTAATTAAAGTTGCTTGATCAATCAATCCCTGTGGGATTCGACCTCACTCTATTGTGAGTTTTTACTTGACGACAACTTCGGTACACTTGTCGAAGGGAGATTTGTTGAGAGACAAGTTTTTCGTGCATCAAGTTTATGGCGCCGTTGCCGGGGATTGATTGTGCATCAACAATGATTATATTGGAAGATCACTAGATTGAGCATTTTATTTTGTGAATTTCATTTTCTGTTTGAGTGATTTACTTTTTGTTTTAGTTATACTTCTTCCCTTCTCCCTCTACTCTTTTGTTTTTTCTTTATTATTTTCAATTCTGTTTGCTAACTCACTAACTGTTTGATATATTGTATCACCCACAACTAACAGCAATTCTGACACAAATACTATCTGCACCTATTTTCTCTGCTTGTACTTGTTGGTTGTATGACAGGGAGAAGAAGCAGGGCTTCAACTTCCTTTGAGACAGCCTCTGCTTACTGCAAGAAAATATATATATACTCTGCTCTGCTCTGGGGAAGCAAAAAATAGCTGTAGGTAACTTAGTTTCCCTACAGAAGCTCTGGGTTGCATTAAGCAACTAATATATATTAAATATAGCTCTGGGTTGCATCAAGCAACTAATATATATATAAATATAGCTCTGGGTTGCATCAAGCAACTAATATATATATAAATATAGCTCTGGGTTGCGTTAAGCAACTAATATATATATAGCTCTTTATTATATTACTCTTCTCTTTATATCTCTTTACTCTGTTCTGGTTTCTCTTTTTTCTGTATCTCTTTACTCTGTTTTAATTACTCTGTTTTCTGTATCTCTTTTCTCTTCTCTGATTACTCTTTTCGTCTGTATCTATATTACTCTTTTTCTCTTTATCTCTTTACTTTACTCTGGTTACTCTGTTTTCTGTGTTTTTTTACTCTACTCTGATTTCTCTGCTTAACGTATGTATTTAAAGTTTATGTAAATTTCGGTATGAATAGTTTGCCTGTCCCAAGTATAGGTTCATTAAGTCTATACTAAAACAGTTTAACTTTTCATATTATACCTAACCCTAGTCGCAACTCAAGGACTAACTATGTTGCCCTAGTTCGTTCACTAATTTCTGTCTGTTTTTCTGTTATTAAAACCTTACAGACTTTTCTTTAGTTTTTATCTTTTCTTCAACTTTTTATCTTTCTTTTATCTTTGCCTCACTAATATGTTCTTACCACTCCCTAAGTGTTTTATGAAGGTAATTATGAGATTCTGCGCTTAAAGTTGTCTTTCTAAAGCTTTTACAGAAAACTGCCTTTTCTGCATTATTTTATTAATTTTATTAAAATATTATTTTTAATTAAATATTATTATTTAATATTTTATTATTATTTATCATTTTATTATTAAATTTTCGAAAATTAACTTTACTTTAACCTTTAACCTTTAAAATTCACTTTTTACCACCCGTAACTTTTAATATTTCTACTTTTACCACCCTAACTTTTGGAAATTACAAAATAACCCCCCAAACACCAAAATATTTACTTCCTTGCCCTTTTATGGATCAAAAAGGTGTTCTTCATTCTTCTTCACCACACTCAAAGTGTTCTTCGTGTTCTTCGTAAATTCTTCGAATTCTTTCTTTGTTTTTACCCATTTTTCAGTCTTTTCAGCAACCGATTTTTACCAAAATTCAAAATAAATTTCCAGCCACTAAGAACACACATTCATAGCTTGAATTTCATCAAATTTCATCAAATTTTCACCAAAATTTCAACAAGAATTACTCATACAAACAATCAATTTCAAGCACAGCCAAACCATATCATAATCACACAACTCAAACACAATCAATCAAGATTAAATTTGTCAATCCCTACCTGGTTTTGCTACTCCTAATTCGGTTAAACTTTCAGGTGGTCCTTAAGCACTTTTTCCTCCTAAATCACATCAAGAACAACGTTAAATCCAAAAACTCTCAACTGACCAAATCTCACTCAGTATGTTAGGAAGAGATATCTCACCTTAGACTTGCTGGAAATTCACATTTCTTGGCCCTCAAGTCAAGTTAAGCATGATTCCTAAGGAAGAACATCAAGAAAACACATGTTTTGCATTGTTTTCCTTGAAAACCGAATTGAAATGGGAGGGAGACAGCCATCTCACCTTATTTCCATCCTTGATGAGTTACATGGTTATGTAGAGGAAGAAGAGAGGATCATTTTTGTAACGACCCAACTCCCAGTATGCCATGGTCATACAAGAAGCTAAGTGTTACTAACTTATCCCTCTTAATTATTAACTATTATTTACTATATGAGCCTGTTCCTTGTTAGAGCGATGCCAATTTTACGGGTAGCTTTTTTTTTTATATCGTATCGTTGCGGATAACAAGGTAAAATAAACAAGCATATATTGGGAGTAACAGAAAAGCGGCATAAAGAAACATAGAGACACAACTGATAATATACATCATGTACACTATAACAAAACATGCGGCGTTTACACCAGATCAAGTCAGTTTACATCCTCGTCATCCTACGTAGCTAATATATACACGACACTCCCAGGGCCTGGCCCATACAAAAAGCCACTAATCTGGCACCCAGGCTAGCCTAAGCACTATATAGCTCCTAGCTCTCGGGTGTACTAACACAAGTGAGAGACTAACTAACAGATAATGTCAGACTAGAGTGTCATCAAAAGAATGCCACTTCCGCAGTCAAGCTATATCTACACGTGGCCGTTCGGAGAATCGCCGTGAGGCTCGTCCATCTCCTCATCCTGCTCTATCTCTATCTCAGGATCCTCCTCTTCCTCATCGTCCACAGCTGCAACTATGTCCTCAGATCCACCAGAAATACTGTTGTCACTATGTACAAAACCATTCGCAAGCACAGGTCCGTTCGCGTATATAGGAGCTACCCCACCGTCCGGTAGTGCCGGCTCATCAGGCTGTGGAAAGTCGGGGATCGGCTCAGGGGGAAAAATCCCACTCTGGTGGTATCACAGGTACGTAGTCATCAGCTAACTCAGGCTCATCAGGAATGATAGGCTCAGGTACCGCCTCATTCAAAGGTTGAGCTGGTATAGGGTGCTTAGGATCATCAGGAAAAGGATGTCCAGGTGCGTCAGGGTGTAACCAGGATAAGGGAAAGTCGTAAGGAGCATCAGGGTCAAAATGCGGGCTAGACAGAGGATGTTGAAAAGCTCGATTAGGTAACGCATATCGTCTAATACGAGGCTCCAAACCCATAATGAAGTAACTGTGATGTACCTGATCCTCGTAGACGTAAGGGTCCTCGAACTCATAGAAGATCACGCCCGTCTCCATCTGAGGGGGGAGGAAGGGAGAGTAGGGGTAAGAACTGGGGAGTTCTTAGTAGGGTCGGGGTTATTAGTTACGTTCATTTATTTGATTCCGATTAGCAGATAGATATTAGAATACAGTAAAGTAGTAAACAGTAGTTAAAATAGATAGGGAAAACAGAAAATAGAACACAAACAGAAGAGTGCAAGAAAATAAAGCATAGACATAACACTCAAGCAAACAAACATAAAGAAATTGATCAAACACAAGTAGGAATGCAACAGAGAATAATGCACAGACAAGAATGATGCATGTCTAGTCCTAGTGCAGGTAATGAGCTCATTTGTCGGTTTCTACCCGCTCCCGACGTAACCCAGCATTACTAGCCGGATATGGCTTTCCTGTTGGCTATACCCCTGTGTACAGGAAATAACCCCTCTGCCACCACAGGGTCCACTGCACGCAGGAAATAACACATCTGCCACTGCAGGGTTGTATGCCGACACACCTTCTGTATACAGGAAATAACCCCTCTGCCACTACAGAAATGGAACAGGTGGTCACGGTACTTCTGTAGCAGGAAATAACCCCTCTGCCTTACAGAAATAAAATATGGATCTGTACCGCAGGAAAGCGTTTCTCAGTGGTTGCACCATTATCTATCTGACTGCTACAATGTAGTAGATGAACATATAGATATCTCTGAGGTTTCCTTAATGCAACAGATGACCTCTCAATAGGTCCTCTACTCTTTATCATATTACTCTCTTCGCTTTGTCTCTTTATTCTGCTCTGTTTGTTCCTTTCTCTGCGCTTCCTCACTTTATTCTGCTTTCTCTATTTAACGTATGTATTTAAAGCTTATGTAAATTTCGGTATGATTAGTTAGCCTGCCCCAAGTATAGGTTCATTAAGTCTATACTGAAACAGTTTAACTTTTCATATAATACCTAACCCTATTCGCAAATCAAGAACTAACTATGTTGCCCTAGTTCGTTCACTAGTCTTTGTCTGTTTCTCTGTTGTTAAAATTTTACAGACTTTTTCTTCGATTTTTATCTTTTCTTCAACTTTTTATCTTTTCTTTATCTTTGCCTCACTAATATGTTTTTACCACTCCCTAAGTGTTTTATGAAGGTAATTATGAGATTCTGCGCTTAAAGTTGTCTTTCTAAAGCTTTTACAGAAAACTGCCTTTTTCGCATTATTTTATTATTTTTATTAAAATATTATTTTATTAATATATTTTCGAAAATTAACTTTACTTTAACCTTTAACCTTTAAAATTCACTTTTTACCACCCGTAACTTTTAATATTTCTACTTTTACCACCCTAACTTCCAGAAATTACCATATAACCCCTTAAACACCAAAAATTTTACTTCCTTGCCCTTTTATGAATCAAAAAGGTGTTCTTCATTGTTCTTCACCACACTCAAAGTGTTCTTCATGTTCTTCATAAATTCTTCAGATTCTTTCTCTGTTTTTACCCGTTTTTCAGTCTTTTCAGCAACCGATTTTTACTATAATTCATAATAAATTAGCAGCCACTAAAACCCCATCTTTTCTACATGATTTCAACACAAATTGAACCTCAATTTAAGCTTAGGGTTTCGTTTTTTCAGCTGCCCAAGAACATGAACTTTAAAGCTTAAATTTCATCAAATTTCATCAGAATTTCACCAAATTTTCACCAAAAATCAATCATATATGCAACCAATTTTTAGCACAGCCAAATAATACAACATTCACACATCTCAAACACAATTAATCAAGATTAATTTCGTGACACCCTACCTGGTCTTGCTGCTTCTAATTCAATCAAACTTTCAGGTGGTCCTTAAACACTTTTTCCTCCTAAATCACATCAAGAAAACACATATTTAAGCATGTTTCCTTGAAACTGAATCAAAAGAGAGATGGTATAGCCAACTCACCTTGATCCCAGCCTTGATAAGTCATATGATCATGTAGAGAAAGAAGAGAGGATCATTTTGGTCGGATTGGAATTTTGATTTGAGTTTTAGTTCAGCAGAAATCAAGCTTTGAAGATTTGGAACTAAGAACTTTTCTCTCTTTTTCTCTCTACCTATTTTCGGCCACAAAGTGAAAATGAGCCAGCCTTGGGGGTTTTGGGGGGTGTAGGGTGAGTTGTGATTGGTTGGCTTGGAGGTGGATTAAAATAATATTAAAATATCTCAGGTGTATAACTACTAAAACTAGATGCATCGGAACACTTGCAAAAACATGTCTAAAAATTATTTTCTAAGCTACTAGCATAAATGACACTAGTAAAATATTTATTATGAGAATGAAACATGAATAATGAGGCCTTAGCATTGCTAAAGTCATCAGGGAGTGCTGGTGCTAAGCTGCACCAGTAAATTGTGAACCCGGTTAAACCGGTTTTCCGTTTTTAACTAAAACTGATCAGGTAACCTCATAATATCATTCAAGAGGCTTCTAATACTCATATAATGATAATATCATCCTATTATCTCTCTCCTCTCATAAATCGAGTCCGGTTTGTCAAACTGAGATTATTTACGAAAAATCGAATTAAAACTCCTAACCGATACGGTTAAAAAACTAGATTCCTCGTGATTGCATTATCGAGCTTGTCTCGGAAAAGGTTCTAACTTAAAGATGACATGATGACAATGAGGATTGAGATACTTGATGATATATCAAAGGTTTTCCCCTTACTGATCTTCCGGAGAAATTCGTACTTTCAGAATAGATCTCGCGTACTCGAAAACCGGGGTTGTTACATTCTACCCTCCTAAAAGAAAATTTTGCCCTCAAAATTTCAGTTACCTGAGAATAAATGCGGGTAATCAGCTTTCATCTTATCTTCCAATTCCCAAGTGTGCTCTTCTTCTCCTCTTTGTCCCCAAGCTACTTTGACTAAGTGAACAGTCTTGCCTCTCAGCTGCTTATCGTTTCTTTCTACGATCTGAACTGGTGATGCTTGATATGTCAAATCGTTTCGTAACTGTACTGTCTCTGGTTGTAAAATATGACTCTCGTCGGGAATATATTTCTTAAGTTGCGAGACATGAAAAACATCATGAAGGTTTGACAAATATGGAGGAAGGGCTACTTGATAAGCTACTAGACCGACTCTTTTAAGTATTTGGAAAGGTCCTATGTATCGAGGGTTAAGCTTTTTAGTCTTAAGAGCTCTACCTATTCCAGTAGTCGGGGTTACTTTAAGAAAGACATGGTCTCCCTCACTAAACTCTAAGGGTCTACGTCTATTATCGGCATAACTCTTTTGACGGCTCTGTGATGTCTGGATCTTCTGGCGAATCCCCTTTATCTTCTCAGTAGTTTCTTGCACTAAGTCTGGACCTAAGACACTGGCTTCTCCGTCGTCATTCCAACACAATGGTGTCTGACATCTTCCTCCATAGAGAGCTTCATATGGTGCCATCCCGATACTTTGTTGGTAGCTGTTGTTGTAGACGAACTCGACCAATGGCATATATCTATCCCAACTGCCTTGGTTATCCATTACACAAGATCTTAGCATGTCTTCCAATGTTTGGATTGTCCGCTCTGATTGTCCGTCTGTTTGAGGATGGTATGCTGTACTCATATGCAATTCTGTTCCCAATGCTTTCTGGAAAGCTCTCCAGAATCTGGAAGTAAACCTCGGATCTCGATCTGAAACAATTGATGACGGTATTCCGTGCAATCGTACGATTTCTTGAATATATATCCGTGCCAGCCTTTCTAATGTATAGTCAACTCGAATCGGAAGGAAGTGCGCTGATTTTGTCAACCTGTCCACAATTACCCAAATGGTATTTTGTCCAGTTGAGGTCCTTGGCAATCCCGTGACAAAATCCATAGTGATCTGCTCCAACTTCCATTGTGGTATTTCTAAGGGTTGCAGGGTTCCTGACGGTTTCTGGTGTTCCACCTTCACCTTCTGACAGGTTAAACATTTTGAGACATAATCAGCTACCTCTTTCTTCAAGCCCGGCCACCAGAACATTTGTTTCAAATCCTGATACATCTTTGTTACTCCAGGATGCATAGAAAATCTACTTTGATGAGCTTCTGCAAGAATCCTTTGCCGCAAATCTCCAGAGCTAGGCACACAAATTCTGTTCTTGTATCTCCAGAGGCTGCTACGATCTAGTCTTACAGCTTCTGGTTCCTCTACTTTCATCCGTCTCAGCATCGTCATCATTTCTGAATCCTGTGCTTGTGCTTGCTGAATCCTAATCTTAAAATCTGGTGTTATATGCAATTGGGCCAAACGGACTCCACTTGATGTCTCAGTCATAGCCAACTTAAGGTCCTCAAATTCTGCGAGTAACTTTTCTTCCTTTATCATCATCCAAAAGATATTCAAATTCTTCCTGCTCAAAGTGTCTGCCACCACGTTCGCTTTTCCTGGGTGATAGCTTAACTTAAAATCATAGTCCTTCAGGAACTCCATCCACCTTCGCTGTCGCATATTAAGATCCTTCTGGTCAAAGATATACTTTAAACTTTTGTGGTCAGAGAAAACTTCTAGCTGAGCGCCATACAAATAGTGTCTCCAGATCTTCAGAGCAAACACTACTGCAGCCAACTCCAAGTCATGCGTCGGATAATTTCGTTCATGAGGTCTCAGCTGCCGGGAAGCATAAGCCACCACATTTTTGTCTTGCATCAGCACACATCCAAGTCCTTTATGAGAAGCGTCACAGTATACTTCAAAAGGTTTCTGTGGGTCGGGTAGTACTAATACAGGTGCAGTTGTTAATTTTTCCTTAAGCATCTTGAAACTCCTATCACACTCAGCCGTCCAAACGAACGGAACTTCCTTTTGTGTAAGGTAAGTCAGAGGTAAGGCTATCTGTGAAAACCCTTTAATAAACCTCCGGTAATATCCAGCAAGTCCGAGAAAACTCCGAACTTCTGTAACGGTCGTAGGTGGTTCCCATTGCACTACTGCTTCATTTTTTGAAGGATCCACTGCAATTCCTCCCTGTGATATAACATGTCCCAAAAATGCCACCTTCTCTGTCCACTCGCACTTTGATAATTTAGCATATAACTTCCGAGTCCTTAGTATCTGCAATACAGTCCTTAGATGCTCTTCATGCTCTCTTTCTGTCTTCGAATAGATGAGAATATCGTCTATGAAGACTACTACGAACTGATCAAGGTACGGACGAAAAATACGATTCATGTAATCCATAAAAATCGCAGGAGCATTAGTTAGTCCAAACGACATAACCGTATACTCATAGTGACCATATCGAGTTCTAAATGCAGTCTTCGGTATATCTGACTCTTTCACTCGAATCTGGTGATAGCCCGATCGCAAATCAATCTTCGAAAACACAGTTGCACCTTTTAACTGATCCATTAGATCATCTATTCGTGGAAGTGGATACTTGTTCTTGATAGTGACTTTATTTAACTGTCGGTAATCTATGCAAAGTCTCATTCCACCATTCTTCTTCTTTACTAGCAATACAGGAGCTCCCCAAGGTGATGCGCTGGGACGAATAAATTTCTTTCCAAGTAGCTCATCCAACTGCTTCTTCAACTCTGCAAGTTCCAATGGTGACATCCGGTACGGTGCTATGGAAATTGGTCCGGTTCCAGGTACAAGTTCAATGCTAAATTCTATCTCTCGCTGAGGAGGAAACTCAGGTATGTCGTCCGGGAAAACATCAGGAAATTCCTTCACCACTCGGATTCGTTCTAAGCTTAGTTCACTATCATTTGAGCTAGCCGCTAACAGAACGTACCCCTCACAATCACTCCCGTCTAATGTAACTCTTACAGAATTCAGATATAAAGTATGAGATAGAAATGGTTTAATATCTAAACTATCAGACGGAATAACAGCAGTTCTTTCATAGCAATCAAGGAAAACATGATACTTAGATAACCAATCTAACCCTAGAATAACTTCTAAACCACATAGAGGCAAACAGATTAGATCATGTATAAAAGTTCTGTTCCTAATAGTGAATGGTACTTGCAGGCACACTAAACTAGTCAAAGCATTTTGGGACGCAGGTGTATGGACAATCAGATCAAAGTTCAACTCAGAGAAATCTAGTCCCAACTCACGAGCAACAGTTAAAGAGATAAAGGAATGCGATGCACCCGAGTCATATAGTACAGTTAGAAATCGATCTTTGACAATACACTGACCTTGGATCAGGGCGTCTGATTGCATAGCATCATCAGCAGTCATGGCAAACACTCGACCTTGTTGCTGGGTTCGTATTGGATTTCGAGAAAGTCCTTTTGGGCAACTCCTCGCCAAGTGTCCCGGTTCCCCACAATTGTAACAAGTAAATGTTTTGATTTGGCAAGGCCTGGTACCATGATCCTTTCCACACTGCCTACATGCAATATTCACTTGTGCCTGTTGAGGTCGTTTACCATTATCCTGCCTTGGTCTACCTCCGTTTCCACCCGTAGGGCGAGTAGGGATGTTACCAACCTGTGGGTTCCTTCGCTGTGGCACACCAGGTGTCTTGAAGTTTGTCCTTCGTGGTTGCCAATTATAACTATTGTAGTTCCTTGGTGGAAATCCTTGACGACTTGCTTTAGAGGCACTCACCTTCTTAGCACATTCTTCTACTAACTTACACTTATTAACCAGCTCAGCAAAATTTCGTATCTCCAATGGAACTACTGAACTCATCAGATCCTCACGAAGGCCCCCTTCGAACTTCAAACACTTCCATTCTTCAAAGTCAGCAGGATTCCCTTGGCAGATCTTGGAGAAATAGCACAAGTCATCAAACTTACGGGCATATTCTGCAATAGTTATGTTACCCTGTTTCAGCTGCATAAGTTCCATCTCCTTAGCATCACGAGCTGCCCTCGGAAAATACTTCTTATAAAATTCATCCTTAAAAGTATTCCAAGGAATAACGCCTTCATCTTGTTGCAACAGTCGCTGTATCCCCTGCCACCAATGCTCAGCTTCTCCTTCCAGCATATAAGTAGCGAACTCCACGTGTTGGCCTTCCGGAACATGCTGTGCTCGCAGTGATCGTTCGATAGCTCGAAACCAGTTGTCAGCATCAGTCGCAACGAGTGTACCTTTAAACTTAGGTGGTTTAACCTTCAGAAAAGTCGCAAGGGTCATAGGTCTTTCGAGATGCCCCAAGTTATTCTCATCATTTCCACTATCTTCCCCATGCTCATTCTCATTCCCGTTTCTCACTCCAAGACGATCAACAGCCCTAGCCGCTGCTACTGCAGCCTCACGCACTGCCTCAGCCACAGCGTTCATGGTAGTCATAAATGTTTCCTGTTCCCTCTCGTAGTTAACATTAGGAATTCCTTCCCGTACGCCTCGTCTCCGTGAACCCATTGTGGTCCTGTTCACACCAAACAATCATTATTAAGGTGATCAGTCTTAACACTTCAAGTCAAGTGTGAACACTCCCAGAATGAAAACACAGAGACAATCATGCAACACATATCATATAGATATCCTATAAGCATGAGACACACAACAGAGTATGCAATGAAGCATAGTCAGTCCACTCCCCAGGCTCTATTGGGAACGAACTGCTCTGATACCAACTTGTAACGACCCAACTCCCAGTATGCCATGGTCATACAAGAAGCTAAGTGTTACTAACTTATCCCTCTTAATTATTAACTACTATTTACTATATGAGCCTGTTCCTTGTTAGAGCGATGCCAATTTTACGGGTAGCTTTTTTTTTATATCATATCGTTGCGGATAACAAGGTAAAATAAACAAGCATATATTGGAAGTAACAGATAAGCGGCATAAAGAAACATAGAGACACAACTGATAATATACATCATATACACTATAACAAAACATGCGGCGTTTACACCAGATCAAGTCAGTTTACATCCTCGTCATCCTACGTAGCTAATATATACACGACACTCCCAGGGCCTGGCCCATACAAAAAGCCACTAATCTGGCACCCAGGCTAGCCTAAGCACTATATAGCTCCTAGCTCTCGGGTGCACTAACACAAGTGAGAGACTAACTAACAGATAATGTCAGACTAGAGTGTCATCAAAAGAATGCCCCTTCCGCAGTCAAGCTATATCTACACGTGGCCGTTCGGAGAATCGCCGTGAGGCTCGTCCATCTCCTCATCCTGCTCTATCTCTATCTCAGGATCCTGATGTGCATAAACTTGTTATGCTACGATTTAGGAAATTGCACGATCGGCAAAATTCCTTCCGGCAAGTGCACCGGTTATCGTCAAGTAAAAACTCACAATAGAGTGAGGTCGAATCCCACAAGGATTGGTTGAGTGAGCAATTCGGATTAGAAGTATGTTCTAGTTGAGCGGAATCAAGATTTAGATGAGAATTGCGGAATGTAAAATTGCATGAATTAAAGAGCGAGAAGCTAAATTGCTGAAATTAAAAGGGATGGGGTGATTGCATGAATTTAATTGCAGAATGTAAAGAGAAAGTGGTAAATCAGAAATGGGGAATTCATTGGGTGTTATGAGATATTGAGATCTCCGAATCAAAACAACTTTTATCCCTTCCTCAACCAATGCATTCATTGAATTTTGCTTGGCAATCTTATATGATTGGATCCCAATCCCTTGGCTCACCAATTCTCTCTAAAAACAAACAAATTCCCAATCCCTTGGTTTAAATGTTCATAAGAAGAGATGATGCTCGATCACTGATTATACCACACAGTTTCATGAACCACAATTTGGTAGGATTACATGTCACAATATCCATCCAAACCCCAATCCAATTCACTGTGAGAAAGCTTCTCTAGCATGAATCCTCCATTCCTTTCCCAAGGTTCCGAAGGATTCCAATTATGGGTAGTTTCTTTCCCAAGACAACTACCCAATGGAATTAGATCGAGAAGCTTTCTAACAAAATTCAAGAGAAAAGGTTGAAGAAGAAGATAAAACTATTATTGATTCATTGAATTACAATAGAGCTCCCTAACCCAATGAAAGGGGTTTAGTGAGTCATAGCTCTGAATTCAATTACAAAACTAAAAGAAAATGATCCAAAATTCTCCGTGTCTCCCGATTTCCCCCTCAGGGGCTGGATTCCCCCTCAATCCCCAAAGTCCTTTTTCAAATGCAGAAACTAAGGCCTTTAAATAGGCTCCCTAAATTACAAAATGAAAATGAAATTCAAAGCAAATTACAATCAAATGAAAATAAACTATTCTAGATGATTCTTGTGGCCTTGATTTGGTGTTGTTGATGGGCCTTGCTTGCTTGAAGGGTAGAGTGACATAATTGATCCAAAAAGGATAATGATCCATTAAACTACACTCAAACGTTGCACCCCCCTTTCTTGAGTCGTCACTTTGTTCTCTTGTCAACCTTGCCAATTTGATGCCAAATATAGACTATTATACCTCGTTGGAAAGCTATGGATGTCAGCTTTCTAACGCAACTGGAAGCGCATCATTTGGAGTTCTACAACTCGAGTTATACTCCATGGAAGGTGAAGAGGTCAGCTGGCCTGATTGCATGTTGGTACTATGCTCTTCTATGCACATTACGGGGCTATTTTCTCCCTAAATTTTTAGTATCCACCATGCATGCCATATATGCTTGGAAAGCTCTAGATGTCTTCTTTCCAATGCATTTTTAATCACCTCATTTGGAGTTTTGTAGCTCAAGTTATTTATGTTTGAAGAAGGCATGGTCAAGCTGTTCCATATAACACGTTTAAGCTCCAGTTTAAGCTTAAACTGGAGCTTAAACGCTGGCACTCCCTGGAGGCACAAGCTCGAGCACGTTTAAGCTTCAGTTTAAGGTTAAACTGAAGCTTAAACGTGGAAATGGAAGAAGGCAACCCTGGAGTGTGGAATTGTCGAACACGTTTAAGCTTCAGTTTAAGGTTAAACTGAAGCTTAAACGTGGAAATGGAGGAAAGCCATCCTGGTTCATTTCTCAATTCTGGCGTTTAACTTCCAGTTTAAGGTTAAACTGGAAGTTAAACGCCACTTTCAGCTTTCATGATTTTGGCGTTTAAGCTCCAGTTTAAGCTTAAACTGGAGCTTAAACTCCACATGTGATATTCAAGCTTCCTTTATTGATTTTGTTGCTTCCTTGCCTAGCCTCTTCTTCCCTGAAATCATCCAAACAACTGCATCAAAGTCTTGCTAAAATTCATGAGAATTCTTCCATTCATAGCATTCAAGGAATATAACTAAAAACTCATGGAATTTGCATCAAAATCTTCATGTTGAATGATTTAAGACAAGCATGACTATTTGGCCCAAATGATTACTTAAGGCTCAAGAAAATGCATAAAACAACTAAAAATAAAAGAAAAAGGCTAGTGAAACTAGCCTAAGATGCCTTGGCATCGCAACACCAAACTTAATCCTTGCTTGTCCCCAAGCAAGTTCTGAATTATTGAGAAGAAAGAATGAAACAGAAAGTAAATTCATTAGCCATATCAGTAAGTAATTGACATTGATTAATGGCGTGTTCATGCAGAAAGTTGTTGCAGCATCACTTTATTGTTTCTTAGGTAAGAATGTCACTTTTTATGTTTCCACTAAAACACTGCTATGGCCTCTTGTTATTCACATATCCTTGGCAAGTTTCTTTTCTTTGTTTTTCTTTTTCTTTGAGCTTATTTGCTCCTTGTTGCTCAGTGTCATGTGTTGCACAAGCCTTTGGCATTTTCTTTTTCTTATCAGTGCACTACACATATCCACTACAGGCATTTTAGTTCACATTTCTTCTTGAGACATTGGTACCCAGCACCTCTTTGTGTGACTAAATGTTTTGTATTTAGGTTGCTCTTGATAATGGACTTTTGGTTGATAATCCCGGGTTAGTTAACCCAAGTTACCAAGTGTTGAAACACTCCTCAGAACCTATTCATCCAAGCATATCCTTAATACATAAACACCACAGGCATTTGTCTCAGAAGTTCAAACCATTGGTGCCTAGCTTACTTTCTCAATTTTTTTGCTTTTTGGTTGCCCTTTTTCAGTGGCTTTTTCTTCTTCTTCTTCTTCTTTCTTTTTCATGGCCAAAGACATTTATTCATCAAGATCCATAGACAGCATCCTAATTTCCACTAAAAGTGACAATTCTAACTTTATTTCTTAGTGAGCTGACTATTCAATCAAACATGCATACCACCACTTAATCTTATTTGATTTCTTACTAAATGGAATTGAGTTACTTTTGTTCAAACTTTTCTTTTATTTTTGGAAACAGAACAAGCATGGCAAGCATACATTTAAGCAAGTGAAGTTTATCCAGACACTTAGACTATCACTTATTTGGAAATTAAACAAACAGACAAACAAAAACTGCAATGACTCAAACTTAAAGCAGGGGTGCATGCAAACTTCCAATATCAGCAATTCAAAGTACAAGCAATTAAGTGACAATACAACCTTTTAGCATCTTCTTTGTTGTTCATCATCCTTCCTAGCCTTGGTGTTCTCTTTGATGATGATGTATATTCCTTCCATGAGATTGATTGACTTCCTGCAAAGCTATTAGAAGTTGCTTGTTCCCTAAGCACTTTGAGAATTGGTTAGCATGCATGTATGTTTGTAGGCCTCTGAACTTAGATTGGTGTGTGAACACCAAACTTAGTTCCTTGCCATATGCAGCAATTTGGATCATATGCAGAAAACCTCATGTGCTTTTATTAAGAAAATAACTATGAACTAGAAATTAAACTATTGTTCAAGTAGTTTCCCTGATTGGTTGGAGCTAGTGACTAGTCATGCTGAGGTAGAAATGTGCTTTTAATGAAGTTTTTGGTGGAACACCAAACTTAGAATCTCACATTCACCCTTGAATTGTTTTGGTGTGCAACACCAAACTTAGCTCCTTGCAATACAGATAAATCTACTTAACTCTTTTATTGAAATAACTAGAAAAGAAAAACTACCTTTGGTTGGGTTGCCTCCCAACAAACGCTCGTTTACTGTCATTAGCTTGACATGCTGTTCCTGACTTTCTTCCTCTTCCTCCAGTTTGTTAAGAGGAATGACTTCAAGTGGATAAAGGAGCTAGTTAGTGCCCCTTGTTGTGAATGCCTCTTTCCAGCAAGCTTTCCCTTGTGATTGGCTTGAGTGAACTTGCTTGTTGGCTCAGGAGTTGGATTGTTCTTCGACCTTCTCTTCTTCATGGATATGGTCCTTTGTTTCTCGGTCACAATCCTCATTTTGGTGCTTGTTTCTACTGCCTTCACATCCTTGATCTCAGAACTTGGTTGTTGTTGGACAGTTGGAGTATCCTGTTCATCAAAAGCTTCCTGAATTTGTGGTTCAATGAACCCTTCCTCTTTGCAACTCTCTGTTTCATTGGAGTGTGATCTCCCTTGATTGACTTTCTCCCTTTCTTGTTCTTCTGATTCCTCCCTTGGGTTTGCCATGGTATCACTAGAAGAATTGTGGGTAGGGATTTGCTTTGATAGATATCCAATTTGTGCTTCTAGCTTTTGAATGGCAGCACCTTGATTTTGTAAGTTGGATATCACTTCTTCCTTAAAGCTTTTCAAATCAGCCACATCTCTGCCCATAGTTGCAAGCATTCCTTCTATCCTGGTTAACTGATCATGAAGTGATTGGTTCGGATTGGGTTGATGAGGTTGATTATCTTGGCTGTGATATGGTGGCTGGGAGTATGTGTTTTGTGTGGGCTGATAGAGTCTTTGGTTGGAGTGTTGGTAGTGGTATGACTCTTGTGTGTAGTGGAATGAGTCTTGTGGATAGTGAAATGAATTGTATGAATTTGAGAAGGAATTTTGTGCTGAGAAATGCTCAAGTGATGAAGAATTTGGATATGTAAAACTAGGAGGTGAGGTTGGATAATTCAGAGGTGATGGCTCTTGATGAATGGGGTGTGAATAAGTGAAATCTCTTTGGTTTTGATCTTCCCAGCCACAACTTGAGTAGTGATCAAATTCACCAAAACATGGACCATTTTGTGGCTCTGGGAAGTACCCCGTTTCCTGTTCCTGATACTCCCACCCACCATGAGCATAATAACATGAATCATTCTGTGGTGGTGGAGAGTTTCTCATGAATTTTGATTGACCAAAAGATGATGGATACTCCTTTCTTTTTTGCAATGTGCTCAGTCTCAAACAATACTCATCCAAAGATAGTGGAAATTCCATAGTGAGGCAATATCACAAACAGCTAGTGGTTAGTATGCTAACAAGTGAATAAGCAAAGAAAACAAATTAAAATTTGCAGAAATTAGCAGTAATAAACTGAAACAAAAACTATTAACAAAAGAAAAGAAAAATTGCTCAATCTAGTTAACTTCCAATTGGAGAATTGTCAATCGAAAACCAATCCCCGGCAACGGCGCCATAAACTTGATGCGCATAAACTTGTTATGCTACGATTTAGGAAATTGCACGATCGGCAAAATTCCTTCCGGCAAGTGCACCGGTTATCGTCAAGTAAAAACTCACAATAGAGTGAGGTCGAATCCCACAAGGATTGGTTGAGTGAGCAATTCGGATTAGAAGTATGTTCTAGTTGAGCGGAATCAAGATTTAGATGAGAATTGCGGAATGTAAAATTGCATGAATTAAAGAGCGAGAAGCTAAATTGCTGAAATTAAAAGGGATGGGGTGATTGCATGAATTTAATTGCAGAATGTAAAGAGAAAGTGGTAAATCAGAAATGGGGAATTCATTGGGTGTTAGGAGATATTGAGATCTCCGAATCAAAACAACTTTTATCCCTTCCTCAACCAATGCATTCATTGAATTTTGCTTGGCAATCTTATATGATTGGATCCCAATCCCTTGGCTCACCAATTCTCTCTAAAAACAAACAAATTCCCAATCCCTTGGTTTAAATGTTCATAAGAAGAGATGATGCTCGATCACTGATTATACCACACAGTTTCATGAACCACAATTTGGTAGGATTACATGTCACAATATCCATCCAAACCCCAATCCAATTCACTGTGAGAAAGCTTCTCTAGCATGAATCCTCCATTCCTTTCCCAAGGTTCCGAAGGATTCCAATTATGGGTAGTTTCTTTCCCAAGACAACTACCCAATGGAATTAGATCGAGAAGCTTTCTAACAAAATTCAAGAGAAAAGGTTGAAGAAGAAGATAAAACTATTATTGATTCATTGAATTACAATAGAGCTCCCTAACCCAATGAAAGGGGTTTAGTGAGTCATAGCTCTGAATTCAATTACAAAACTAAAAGAAAATGATCCAAAATTCTCCGTGTCTCCCGATTTCCCCCTCAGGGGCTGGATTCCCCCTCAATCCCCAAAGTCCTTTTTCAAATGCAGAAACTAAGGCCTTTAAATAGGCTCCCTAAATTACAAAATGAAAATGAAATTCAAAGCAAATTACAATCAAATGAAAATAAACTATTCTAGATGATTCTTGTGGCCTTGATTTGGTGTTGTTGATGGGCCTTGCTTGCTTGAAGGGTAGAGTGACATAATTGATCCAAAAAGGATAATGATCCATTAAACTACACTCAAACGTTGCACCCCCCTTTCTTGAGTTGTCACTTTGTTCTCTTGTCAACCTTGCCAATTTGATGCCAAATATAGACTATTATACCTCGTTGAAAAGCGATGGATGTCAGCTTTCTAACGCAACTAGAAGCGCATCATTTGGAGTTCTACAACTCGAGTTATACTCCATGGAAGGTGAAGAGGTCAGCTGGCCTGATTGCATGTTGGTACTATGCTCTTCTATGCACATTACGGGGCTATTTTCTCCCTCAATTTTTAGTATCCACCATGCATTCCATATATGCTTGGAAAGTTCTAGATGTCTTCTTTCCAATGCATTTTGAATCACCTCATTTGAAGTTTTGTAGCTCAAGTTATTTATGTTTGAAGAAGGCATGGTCAAGCTGTTCCATATAACACGTTTAAGCTCCAGTTTAAGCTTAAACTGGAGCTTAAACGCTGGCACTCCCTGGAGGCACAAGCTCGAGCACGTTTAAGCTTCAGTTTAAGGTTAAACTGAAGCTTAAACGTGGAAATGGAAGAATGCAACCCTGGAGTGTGGAATTGTCGAACACGTTTAAGCTTCAGTTTAAGGTTAAACTGAAGCTTAAACGTGGAAATGGAGGAAAGCCATCCTGGTTCATTTCTCAATTCTGGCGTTTAACTTCCAGTTTAAGGTTAAACTGGAAGTTAAACGCCACTTTCAGCTTTCATGATTTTGGCGTTTAAGCTCCAGTTTAAGCTTAAACTCCACATGTGATATTCAAGCTTCCTTTATTGATTTTGTTGCTTCCTTGCCTAGCCTCTTCTTCCCTGAAATCATCCAAACAACTGCATCAAAGTCTTGCTAAAATTCATGAGAATTCTTCCATTCATAGCATTCAAGGAATATAACTAAAAACTCATGGAATTTGCATCAAAATCTTCATGTTGAATGATTTAAGACAAGCATGACTATTTGGCCCAAATGATTACTTAAGGCTCAAGAAAATGCATAAAACAACTAAAAATAAAAGAAAAGGGCTAGTGAAACTAGCCTAAGATGCCTTGGCATCAGATCCTCCTCCTCCTCATCATCCACAGCTGCAACTATGTCCTCAGATCCAGCAGAAACACTGCTGTCACTATGTACAAAACCATTCGCAAGCACAGGTCCGTTCGCGTATATAGGAGCTACCCCACCGTCCGGTAGTGCCGGCTCATCAGGCTGTGGAAAGTCGGGGATCGGCTCAGGGGGAAAAATCCCACTCTGGTGGTATCACAGGTACGTAGTCATCAGCTAACTCAGGCTCATCAGGAATGATAGGCTCAGGTACCGCCTCATTCAAAGGTTGAGCTGGTATAGGGTGCTCAGGATCATCAGGAAAAGGATGTCCAGGTGCGTCAGGGTGTAACCAGGATAAGGGAAAGTCGTAAGGAGCATCAGGGTCAAAATGCGGGCTAGACAGAGGATGTTGAAAAGCTCGATTAGGTAACGCATATCATCTAATACGAGGCTCCAAACCCATAATGAAGTAACTGTGATGTACCGGATACTCGTAGACGTAAGGGTCCTCGAACTCATAGAAGATCACGCCCGTCTCCATCTGAGGGGGGAGGAAGGGAGAGAAGGGGTAAGAACTGGGGAGTTCTTAGTAGGGTCGGGGTTATTAGTTACGTTCATTTATTTGATTCCGATTAGCAGATAGATATTAGAATACAGTAAAGTAGTAAACAGTAGTTAAAATAGATAGGGAAAACAGAAAACAGAACACAAACAGAAGAGTGCAAGAAAATAAAGCATAGACATAACACTCAAGCAAACAAACATAAAGAAATTGATCAAACACAAGTAGGAATGCAACAGAGAATAATGCACAGACAAGAATGATGCATGTCTAGTCCTAGTGCAGGTAATGAGCTCATTTGTCGGTTTCTACCCGCTCCCGACGTAACCCAGCATTACTAGCCGGATATGGCTTTCCTGTTGGCTATACCCCTGTGTACAGGAAATAACCCCTCTGCCACCACAGGGTCCACTGCACGCAGGAAATAACACATCTGCCACTGCAGGGTTGTATGCCGACACACCTTCTGTATACAGGAAATAACCCCTCTGCCACTACAGAAATGGAACAGGTGGTCACGGTACTTCTGTAGCAGGAAATAACCCCTCTGCCTTACAGAAATAAAATATGGATCTGTACCGCAGGAAAGCGTTTCTCAGTGGTTGCACCATTATCTATCTGACTGCTACAATGTAGTAGATGAACATATAGATATCTCTGAGGTTTCCTTAATGCAACAGATGACCTCTCAATAGGTCCTCTACTCTTTATCATATTACTCTCTTCGCTTTGTCTCTTTATTCTGCTCTGTTTATTCCTTTCTCTGCGCTTCCTCACTTTATTCTGCTTTCTCTATTTAACGTATGTATTTAAAGCTTATGTAAATTTCGGTATGATTAGTTAGCCTGCCCCAAGTATAGGTTCATTAAGTCTATACTGAAACAGTTTAACTTTTCATATAATACCTAACCCTATTCGCAAATCAAGAACTAACTATGTTGCCCTAGTTCGTTCACTAGTCTTTGTCTGTTTCTCTGTTGTTAAAATTTTACAGACTTTTTCTTCGATTTTTATCTTTTCTTCAACTTTTTATCTTTTCTTTATCTTTGCCTCACTAATATGTTTTTACCACTCCCTAAGTGTTTTATGAAGGTAATTATGAGATTCTGCGCTTAAAGTTGTCTTTCTAAAGCTTTTACAGAAAACTGCCTTTTTCGCATTATTTTATTATTTTTATTAAAATATTATTTTATTAATATATTTTCGAAAATTAACTTTACTTTAACCTTTAACCTTTAAAATTCACTTTTTACCACCCGTAACTTTTAATATTTCTACTTTTACCACCCTAACTTCCAGAAATTACCATATAACCCCTTAAACACCAAAAATTTTACTTCCTTGCCCTTTTATGAATCAAAAAGGTGTTCTTCATTGTTCTTCACCACACTCAAAGTGTTCTTCATGTTCTTCATAAATTCTTCAGATTCTTTCTCTGTTTTTACCCGTTTTTCAGTCTTTTCAGCAACCGATTTTTACTATAATTCATAATAAATTAGCAGCCACTAAAACCCCATCTTTTCTACATGATTTCAACACAAATTGAACCTCAATTTAAGCTTATGGTTTCGTTTTTTCAGCTGCCCAAGAACATGAACTTTAAAGCTTAAATTTCATCAAATTTCATCAGAATTTCACCAAATTTTCACCAAAAATCAATCATATATGCAACCAATTTTTAGCACAGCCAAATAATACAACATTCACACATCTCAAACACAATTAATCAAGATTAATTTCGTGACACCCTACCTGGTCTTGCTGCTTCTAATTCAATCAAACTTTCAGGTGGTCCTTAAACACTTTTTCCTCCTAAATCACATCAAGAAAACACATATTTAAGCATGTTTCCTTGAAACTGAATCAAAAGAGAGATGGTACAGCCAACTCACCTTGATCCCAGCCTTGATAAGTCATATGATCATGTAGAGAAAGAAGAGAGGATCATTTTGGTCGGATTGGAATTTTGATTTGAGTTTTAGTTCAGCAGAAATCAAGCTTTGAAGATTTGGAACTAAGAACTTTTCTCTCTTTTTCTCTCTACCTATTTTCGGCCACAAAGTGAAAATGAGCCAGCCTTGGGGGTTTTGGGGGTGTAGGGTGAGTTGTGATTGGTTGGCTTGGAGGTGGATTAAAATAATATTAAAATATCTCAGGTGTATAACTACTAAAACTAGATGCATCGGAACACTTGCAAAAACATGTCTAAAAATTATTTTCTAAGCTACTAGCATAAATGACACTAGTAACATATTTATTATGAGAATGAAACATGAATAATGAGGCCTTAGCATTGCTAAAGTCATCAGGGAGTGCTGGTGCTAAGCTGCACCAGTAAATTGTGAACCCGGTTAAACCGGTTTTCCGTTTTTAACTAAAACTGATCAGGTAACCTCATAATATCATTCAAGAGGGTTCTAATACTCATATAATGATAATATCATCCTATTATCTCTCTCCTCTCATAAATCGAGTCCGGTTTGTCAAACTGAGATTATTTACGAAAAATCGAATTAAAACTCCTAACCGATACGGTTCAAAAACTAGATTCCTCGTGATTGCATTATCGAGCTTGTCTCGGAAAAGGTTCTAACTTAAAGATGACATGATGAAAATGAGGATTGAGATACTTGATGATATATCAAAGGTTTTCCCCTTACTGATCTTCCGGAGAAATTCGTACTTTCAGAATAGATCTCGCGTACTCGAAAACCGGGGTTGTTACATTCTACCCTCCTAAAAGAAAATTTTTCCCTCAAAATTTCAGTTACCTGAGAATAAATGCGGGTAATCAGCTTTCATCTTATCTTCCAATTCCCAAGTGTGCTCTTCTTCTCCTCTTTGTCCCCAAGCTACTTTGACTAAGTGAACAGTCTTGCCTCTCAGCTGCTTATCGTTTCTTTCTACGATCTGAACTGGTGATGCTTGATATGTCAAATCGTTTCGTAACTGTACTGTCTCTGGTTGTAAAATATGACTCTCGTCGGGAATATATTTCTTAAGTTGCGAGACATGAAAAACATCATGAAGGTTTGACAAATATGGAGGAAGGGCTACTTGATAAGCTACTAGACCGACTCTTTTAAGTATTTGGAAAGGTCCTATGTATCGAGGGTTAAGCTTTTTAGTCTTAAGAGCTCTACCTATTCCAGTAGTCGGGGTTACTTTAAGAAAGACATGGTCTCCCTCACTAAACTCTAAGGGTCTACGTCTATTATCGGCATAGCTCTTTTGACGGCTCTGTGATGTCTGGATCTTCTGGCGAATCCCCTTTATCTTCTCAGTAGTTTCTTGCACTAAGTCTGGACCTAAGACACTGGCTTCTCCGTCGTCATTCCAACACAATGGTGTCTGACATCTTCTTCCATAGAGAGCTTCATATGGTGCCATCCCGATACTTTGTTGGTAGCTGTTGTTGTAGACGAACTCGACCAATGGCATATATCTATCCCAACTGCCTTGGTTATCCATTACACAAGATCTTAGCATGTCTTCCAATGTTTGGATTGTCCGCTCTGATTGTCCGTCTGTTTGAGGATGGTATGCTGTACTCATATGCAATTCTGTTCCCAATGCTTTCTGGAAAGCTCTCCAGAATCTGGAAGTAAACCTCGGATCTCGATTTGAAACAATTGATGACGGTATTCCGTGCAATCGTACGATTTCTTGAATATATATCCGTGCCAGCCTTTCTAATATATAGCTTTTCATACTTTCCTAAACCAAAAATACAAGCCAAACACAGTCTTCAGTCCATCTCATAATTAACCACGGCCCTAGGCCCAAGCAACTCAATCAACAACCAAATCATTGCAATCCAACCAATTTTCAGTCAAAAACACAAGTAAGAAGGTTCAAACACAATCAAACAGTTATATCAAGTAAAGCAATTAGCAATTAAACATAGCTATTCACATAGGCAAACCAATTATAATATGCACACCCAAACAATGTCATATAAATGCATATGATGCATGCCTATCCTACTGGCCATGAGCTCATGCGTCGGTTATGTTGCCAGACCCGACTCGGATAAGCGGGATTCAACCACCATCCTTATCCGTAGGTTCCACAAGCAAGCGGGACTAAACCACCATCCTTGCTCGGAACACGCAAGCGGGATTTAAACCACCGTCCTTGCCAAATAATTTATCAATATGTGAGTGGGACAAAACCACCATCCTCACTGCAGGTGGGACAACACCACCATCCCTGCATAACAGTTTACGCACTGAGCAAGCGGGACTATACCACCATCCTTGCCAGGCCTCATCATATTCTCAATAACATCTACAGTCAATCAGATTCAAAATCTTATTTCAAAAATCATTCTTAGCTCACTTACTTTCAAATCACAAACGTATTCAGTTCACATCTTGCCAAGAACCATTTTGCTAAAATAAGTTTTCTTTTCAAAACTTCCAAACCACCTCAAAACCATGTCAACTTACAATCTCTTCTGAACTACTCAATCATTCATTTTCAAACCGTTCGCTTGATCACTTTAAAGTCAAAAGTTATTAATTAAAACTCACGGCAAGGTCTCAAGACTTTAGGGAAAAAACCAACGGCTTCATTTCTATAAATTCAGTGAAGATTCTTAAAAATCATTGTTTTCTTAATTTAATTTATACAAAGGAAGTTTCTATACCCATTTAAAACCAAGTCATAGAAATCAGAAGTTTAGAACCAAATTCGAATCCAAAATCAATCTCGATTTCATTCTTGAAACCAATTCTTTCATCCTTTTCCAAGAACCTCACAAAACGACGTCACCCAATCAAAGCCCCTTTTTCTTGTAATTTCATTAAAGTTCCTCTGACCAAAATTCGTAAGTCCAACTCAAAACATAAGCCCTTTTTATACGTAAAATCGAGCTTAAAACATAATACTTTCCTAAGTGCTTTAAAATCGTAAGGTAATTCTTTTCTGAATAAATCGAACTCAAGATATGTTTTTCTCAAACAGATTAAATTCAAAACATAACTTTTTCCTTAGTAAATCAAGTAATACGATTCCTCAAGATTAAACTTTTCTAAATAACATTTCAACAAAGTTTTAGATTTTATAGAAAATTCGGCAACATCTCCCCTAAAACCTGGACTCTGCCACCCTTTTCGGGTTCCCTCTTTCTCCACAAACCACCAGTCCTTTTCCCAACAATTTTCAAACAGATAATTCTCAATCAATCAGACGTTCGCAATTCATAATATTTAACAAATCAATCATACTCCACAATTCCAACTAATCCATCAATCCAACTCCAATCTCATCAATTCATATTTACTTTTCACATATCATGGAATCCTCTTAAAATTAAACTCAATCAACTAGTAATCCCAAAAATCAGTCTTTCGTAATTCTAATTATTTTAATGTCATTTACTCTTTAGCACAGTTACTATTTAGTTTTAAAAGTCAAATTTGAAAAGAATGATTTAGTAATCAAACTTCAATCTTTTAACTGTTCTCAAACGTAATTCTAATTAATTATAAATCAACTTTAGCAACCATCAAAGCCAATTCCAATTAGTCGTTGTCGGTATCACAGCCGTTCCGTTACATCAGATAACTAAAAACAACAATAAGCACTTATTCTTAAAAATCAGAATACAGCCACAACTTAGCCAGAATTAATCTTACCAATTAATCAATCACTCACAGCAACAGAACCAGTCACAATCACAGCCTTAATCTAAACTCCATTCATCAATTATCAAAACGTCAGATTTTTAATAATTAACTCAACATTTTTCAGCTTAATAAGTAACATTAAATAAATCATTCACAGCCCCATTTCAACTAATTTCAACCCGTCACAAGTCCATTTCACAGCCATTCCAATATACTAAAATTCCAATTCAATATCAAACAATTCAAAATAACTCACTCAAGATCAAAATCTCAGCCAACTCATCGCAAAAAAAATCAGTAATTCAAACTACAATTCACAACCAGATTTCAACCAATTCAGCAATATCACATAAGATCAGAATTTCCAACAAATCCACTACCGTTACACTATATCAAATAAACAGCACATCATTCAATTCAATATAAATCTGCCAAAGATCAGAATTTCAATCAGTTAGCAACCATCAAGCAAACTAGCCTATGGCAACCAGCTCAACATAATCAAATAACAGGATTCTCAATAATTCCAATCAATTAGAAAATCGGTAATAGTTACAGCCTTAAATCAAAATCAATATCACCAGTTTAATCTCTGTTCACAACGACATTTAATTCGAATCATAACTCAGAAAAATCACAATAGCTAACCATTCTCAAACACATTTCAAGTCATTCTTGTCAATTAAGAAATTCTTAACTATTATTAACCATTTTCACTTTTCCAATAACTTTGTAGGCATTCTAAATTAAAAACGTTAAATCCTCTACCTTAGAGTGTCGAAATTTGCAGAATTTAAGCGCGACAGCCCCAATATTCCAAATCCACAGCAGCAGCAGTAGTTTTGGCATCTCTAATCAACAATAGCGGCACTCTATCAGGTTTTGGCACCCGCTCTGTTCCCATAGCAGCCACAGTGGTGGTTCTGAGCAGCTCCGGTGGCAGTGAAAAGCCTCAGTGTCAGCCAAACAGCGATGGTAATGCCTCAGAGTGGATCTAAAGCAAGGACAGAGCAACAAAACCAACAGTTCCAGTAGTGGCGGTGGCTTCTTATCACATCCCAGAAACTAGAAGCAGAAGTAAAACTGGAGAGCGCTCCTCCTCCAGCGGCGGCTTTGTAAGATGCGACAGTAGCAGATTGCGACAACAGCGTACGGTGGCAGCTCGCGAGGAAGGCGATGGCAAAACGGCGGCGGTCAGTGGCACGACAGCGGCGACTGGATGCAGCTCCTCCAGCCCGCGTCTTCCTCTCTCTGCCAGCGTCGTTCAGTCTTGGCCTTCCTCCTCGACGTAATGCGGCGACGACCAGAGCAGCTCGTGGCTCCATGGGTAACGGCAGTGAGGCACGAGCTCCCTCTCTCTCTCCGACGCGAGCTCTCTCTCTCTTCCCTTCTCCGCGGTCCCTTCCCCTGTTTCTCCCCTTTTTGCTCGATCTATCTCTCCGATGGCACGGCTGGCAACGTCGCCAGTGATGGGATCGACAGCGACCAGCTGGCGGCGACAGCAACCTTCCTGGCCGGCGCGCTCTCCTCTGTTTGTGTGTGTGTGTTTGATTGTGTGCCGCTGAGAGTGAAGAAGAGGGTGGTTAGGGGGGTGACGGCTGCTGCTGTGTGTCTCAAGCTTGGTGAGTCTGCTGGGGGCATTGGGGTTTGGGGAAAGGCTGCGGCTGTGGTGAGGGGGCCAGGGTTAGGGTTTCTGGGATTTGGGAATTAGGGTTTCTGATTCAATTTGGGAATTTGGGGTTAGAAATTAGGATTTTATATAAGAATATAGATAGATATAAATAGATATTTTGATAAAATTGAAGGGTAGGATAATTTTAAAATCTAATGTACTCTATTAAAAATATTTAGAAATATTATTTATCAACATATTGCTAAGTTGAGTTAATTATTTCTAGTTTAATTTATAAAATAAGCATATTAATCATATAATTATAAAATATAGTTTAAACTCAATATTAATTATTCAAATTAAATGATATAACTTTCCATTATTTTTCTATCACCGAATCTTTAATTTCAATTTATAAAATAACTAATTATAATAAAAATTAAACATAAATATTAATTGACTTAAACTTAAAGTATTTATAAATATCAATCTAATCATTTTCAATAAAATAATTTCTAGGAGTTCAAATTAATAACATAATTCATTCAAAATAGGATTTATTTAAATTAAATTATACAATTCTTCTTATTTTTCAATTATCAAAATTATAATTTCAAGTATACCAAATATCTAATAAAGATTATATAAAAATTCTAATTAATTTAAACTTCAATTATCATGAAATTCCATTTAATTACCTTTAGTAAAATAATTTTTCTTAAAATAAAATTATCAACAAATAAAATAAATCACAAATAACTAATTATTTGATTTTCAAAAACTAGGGTTGTTACAAGTACACCTCCGATCAGATCAAACAAAGAGGCTAGTTCTTCTCGGAGAGGAATTTGACTGAGGTCAATGCTTCCTGGGTAAGAGAATTCTACTGCAATTATTTCAAGACTTCCCTGGATGCAGTGCACCTCAGAGGGAAGCAGATACTGGTCACAGAAGAGGCCATTGAGGATATTCTGCACCTTCAGCCTAAGTCAGATCAGCCTGACGGTTACCAAAAGGCTGAAGAGGAGATGCATTTTTTGAGATTTGACTGGGATGCTGTCAAGGAGAGGATAGCCCTTAACCCTACTGTCCCATGGGTCATGGGTATGAACACCACCATGTTTAAAGGAATCAAGCGGATATACTGATGCCAAGGCATTTTGGCCAGTTTCACTGACCTTTTCTTTACTGTTTTTAGGGTAGTTTCATGCATTTCCTTAGGAAATAAGCTAGTTTTGGGTAGATATTCACTTACATCTTGATTCAAGCATGCATTGTGCACTTTACATGATTTCATGAGGATTTTGCATAAATTTAAGGACAAATTGGATGTTGCATTTCCCATGACTTGGACTAGAACTTTGATGCACTTTATTGCTTGATTTCAGGACAAAGGAAGCAAAGAAGAACCACATTAGTGGCTACGTTAGTTACACTAACGTTAACACTAACGTGGAATGGGAGTAACTTGCAAAGTTAATGAGAAAAGTGATTGCCAATAACGCTCTCAAAGCCATCATTAACCACGTTAAGAGTCACGTTAACTAAGTTAACGTGAACTCTAATGTGGAAGTAAAGAAATGGAGCCAACGTTGGTAACACTTAACATTATCACTAAGGTTGGACCAAGATCATGAGTGGCCACGTTAGAGTCCACGTTAACTTAGTTAACGTGGCCTCTAACGTTAAGAAGAAAAGGGGGAAGCCAACGTTAGTGACATTCAACATTGTCACTAACGTTGGCCAAGTCACACAAGGCCACGCGAACTTCCACGCTAACCTAGTTAACGTGGAAGCTAACGTGAAGAGACTAGGTGGCCGACAACGTTAGTGAGACTAAACATTGTCACTAACGTTGGGATGAACACACACTATCCCCAAGAAGCCATGTCAACTCCAACGTTAACCTAGTTAACGTGGAAGTTAATGTGAAGAAGGGAGGTGACGCCAACGTTAGTGACACCCAACATTGTCACTAACGTTGGAAGGAGCCCACACATGCCACCATGAGCCACGTTAACTCCCACATTAACTTAGTTAACGTGGAAGCTAACGTGGATAAGAGAATGTTGAGGCAACATTAGTGACACTCAACTTTGTCACTAACGTTGGAAATGGCTAGCATGACCACGTTAGAAGCCACGTTAACCTAGTTAACATGGACTCTAACGTGGGAGCTAAGGGACACATTGGAACATTAGTGACAATGTTAAGTGTCACTAACGTTCTCGAAGGTTGGCAAGCCTACGTTAAAAGAGCCACGTTAACTAAGTTAACATGGACTCTAACGTAGAGAAGGGGGAGGCTTTTCAACGTTATTGGGAAAGTTGAGTCCCAATAACGTGCACGAAGGACAAAGAGGCAACGTTAGTGGCAACGTTTGTGCCACTAACGTTGAGGTTAACGTGGTTCTTACTTAGGTAAGGAACGTTAGTGAAAAAGTTGAATGTCACTAACGTTCTCGAACCCATATTTTCACTGAACGTTAACACCACTAACGTCCTGAGCTAAAGTCTCTGCCCACTTCACACTTTCTCTCTGCAAGTAAAGCTGAGCCCAATGAAGAAGAGAACTACTTCAAACTCAAGATCCAAAGGCCCATACCCAAGACTTGAAGAATCAACTAGAAGAACAGAAGAGTAGTATATATAGGAGTAGTTTTGAATTATTTAGAGAGTTGGAAATTATAGGGAGCCTCTTGGCATAGAACTACTCTCTGTATTTTACTTTCTCTGTACTTCTAGTTTTCATCATGTATTCTCCATCCTTGTTTTCATTTTCCAGAGCTATGAACAACTAAACCCCTTTCATTGGGTTAGGGAGCTCTGTTGTAATTTGATGGATCAATTATAGTTTTCATTATTCTTCTTCTATCTTTTCTCTTGATTTTACTTGAAAGCTTTTGATCTTCATCCAATTGGGTAGTTATCTTGGAAAAGAAGCTATTCATACTTGGATCTCTTCTGAACCTTGAAAGAGGAATGAAGAGATCAAGCTAGAAATGCTTTCTCATGCTGAACCAAATTGGGTTTGGATGGATATGTGACTATAATCCTCTCAACACTTGGTTTGGGAAATGCATGTGGTATAATCAGTAACCATACTTCATCTCTTCTCATGAGCAATTGACCAAGGAATTGGCTATTGATCAAGATTTGAGAGATTGAATTACAAGAAATTGTAATTCAATTACTTAAGATTGCCAAGGAGATCAATGAGTGCATTGATTGAGGAAGAGATGAAAATGAAATTGATCCGGAGAATGCAACATCTCCTAAGCCCAATGAACTCCCCATTTCTGATCTTACCCATTCTCTTTAATTTCTGTTATTTACTTTTATGAGCAATTTTCCCATTCCCATTTACAATTCTGCAATTTACTTTCAGTTATTTACTTTCAGCTCTTTAATTCTAGTATTTACTTTTCTGTCCATTACCTTCAAGCCATTTTATTTTCTGCAACTCTCAACTCAAATTCTGGATTCGCTCAACTAGAACATTCCTCTAATTAAAGTTGCTTGATCAATCAATCCTTGTGGGATTCGACCTCACTCTATTGTGAGTTTTTACTTGACGACAAATTCGGTACACTTGTCGAAGGAAATTTGTTGTGAGACAAGTTTTCCGTGCATAAAGTTTATGGCGTCGTTGCCGGGGATTGATTGTACATCAACAATGATTAGATTGGAGGATAACAAGATCGAGCATTTTATTTTTGCTTGATTTAAATTTCTGTTTGAGTCATTTACTTTCTGTTTTAGTTAATTTCTTCCCTTCTCCCTTACTTTTTCTTTGTTATTTACTATTTATCTCACTAACCCACTAACTGTTTGATATATTGCATCACTCACACTAACAGTAATTCTGACAGATATACTTTCTGCACCTATTCTTTTTGCTTGTACTTGTTGGTTGTATGACAGGGAGAAGAAGCGGGGCTTCAACTTCCTTTAATTCTGAACCTGAGAGAACCTTCCTTAGACTAAGGAGGGAGGCAAGAGAAAAACGTGTAGTTGGTGCTGAAGAAGAGGAGGAATACTTTGAGGAATATTTTGAACCAAACATGGAAGAAAACATGGAAAACCATCATGAAGAAGAGGCTCACAACCATGGCAGAGGAGGTTGAGCAAATCATGCTGGGGAAGATAGAAGAGTTTTAGGCTCTTACATCAATCCAAACCCAGGAAACTGTGGAAGTAGCATTCAAAAGCCAACCATCCATGCCAACAATTTTGAACTGAAGCCACAGCTCATCACCCTTGTTCAGAACAACTGTTCGTTCGGAGGGAGTGTCCAAGAGGACCCCAATCAACATCTAACCACCTTCCTGAGAATATGTGACACAGTGAAGTCCAATGGTGTTCATCCTGACGCCTATAGACTGCTCTTATTTCCATTCTCACTCAAGGATAAGGCAGCCAAGTGGCTGGAGTCTTTCCCAAGGGAAAGCTTGATAACTTGGGAAGACGTGGTGAACAAATTCTTAGCAAGATTTTACCCTCCTCAACGAATCAATAGGCTGAGAGCTGAGGTCCAAACTTTTAGGCAACAAGATAGTGAGACTCTATATGAAGCATGAGAAAGGTTTAAAGACCTAACAAGGAGGTGCCCACCAGATATGTTCAATGAATGGGTGCAGCTGCACATTTTCTATGAAGGGCTCTCTTATGAGTCAAAGAAGGCCGTAGACCATTCATCCGGAGGATCTTTGAACAAAAAGAAGACCATTGAGGAGGCCATAGATGTCATTGAAACAGTAGCAGAGAATGACTACTTCTATGCCTCCGAAAGAGGGAACACTAGAGGAGTGATGGAGCTGAATAATGTAGATGTTTTGCTGGCCCAAAACAAGCTCGTTACCCAGCAGCTGGCTGACATCACCAAGAAGATGGAGAGGAACCAAGTAGCAGCAATTTCCACTTCATCAACAACCCAAGAAGGAGTGAATGAAGAAGCAGAGGGTAGTCAGGAGCAAGCCAACTACATTGGGAATTCACCTAGGCAAAACAATGATCCATACTCCAAGACCTACAACCCTGGATGGAGGAATCACCGAAACTTTGGGTGGGGAAATTAACAAGACCAAAGCCTTGATCAAAGACGCCCAAATCCAAACAATGCATTCCACCAACACTTCACATCTAGACCATATCAACACCCCCATAACAACACATCCCCACAATCATATCAGGGCCAAAATAACCCTACTCAGCCTGACCTATCATCATTTGATGAAAGAATCTCAAGGATTGAGAATCTACTTGAAGGCATAAGCAAGGAGATTCAAGACAACAAGGTGTTCAAGGAGGAAGTGCGAGCCAGTTTCAAGAACCAAGGAGACACAATCAAGAGGTTGGAATCTCAAGTGGGGTATCTCTCTGAGCAAATTCCCAAACCCACAGATGGATTCCCAAGTGACACAGAGAAGAATCCGAGAGGTGAAACAAAAAAGGTAAGATGGGAAGATTGCAAGATGGTCACTGTAAGTAATAAGGAGACTGAGGACAAGCCAAGCAAGCTGTCAGAACAACCTAAAGATACCTCGGCAGAGAAGGAGGAAAAAGAGTACCAAGAACCAGAAATCTCAAAACAGGAGCTGCTGAGACTCTATGCACCTTTTCCCCAGCTGCTCAATGGTGCTGTGGAGAAGAAAATATACTCAAGATTTCTGGACTTGTTTGCATCTCTGCATGTGAACATACAATTCATCAAGACTATCCAACAAATGCCTGCGTACATCAAGTATATGAAGGAGCTGCTTCCCAGGAAAAGCTCACTCAAGGGAGGGCAAACTATAGTAATGAACAAAGAGTGTAGTGCCCTCATTCAACCGCAGCTACCAACGAAAAAAAAAGATCCAGGGAGTTTTCATGTCCCCTGTGACATAGGGGAAACAATGTTTGATAGAGCACTCTGCGATTTGGGAGCAAGCATTAACTTAATACCCTTATCCCTGGTGAAGAGGCTGCAGATCAATGAGATATTGCCCACAGATGTAGTCATCAGGCTGGCTGACAAAACTCAAAAACAAGCAAAAGGGGTGGTGGAAAACGTGTTGTTAAAGGTGGGGAAATACTTTCTTCCCACAGACTTTGTCATCTTGGACATGGAAGAGAGTCACACTCACCCAATCATATTGGGAAGACCATTGCTAGCTACAGCAAGAGCACTCATAGATGTAGAGAGAGGGGAGCTAATATTGAGGATCCATGATGAATGACTCAGCTTTAATGTCTTCAAAACTTCACAAGAAGCAGACCAAGAAAACAAAGAACCAAAGAATGATCATAATGAGATGCTGACAGAGGAAACAAGCACTAAGGCACCCCCAACACATCTGAGAACCCCACTGAATGATGAACAAGGCAAACAGCAATCGTCACAGCTCAAGGAGAAGCTGGAGGAACCTAAACCACCAGAGGCATGTAAAGTCAACAATAAAATTCACTTAGAAGAAGAAGTCGCCAAGAGCATGGCAGCATCAAAAGGGACCAAGAAGAAGGTACCAAGGGGGTGGAGGAACAAGAAGATCCCTACGGAAGGTTTCTCTCCAGGAGATAAAGTGATCTCACCTTACTTCCCAGATATCCCCCCTAATCTCCCCACTGTACCATCTCAGTTACCTAAGGTCTTCACTATCAACAGAATTCTCTCTTTGGAACATGTAGAGATCATTGATACAACCAATGGATATAAGTTCAAGGCAAGAGGGGAGGACTTGAAGCATTATCAACCTCCCTGATGAAGGAGAAACGTCAAGCTAGTGACGCTAAAGAAGCACTTCATGGGAGGCAACCCATGTTTTATTAGCTTTTACTAGTGAATAAGTCAATATTCATGAATTCCAACCCAAACTTGGTGAAGTCCTTATATTGCAGTATATAGTGAAGAACAAGTTTGGTGTTCAAAGCGTACCAAGAAAGCATGAATGCAACAGAGAGTATGCTAGTCTTGGAGCTTTGAACAGAACTTTTCATCACAGTGCTCCAAACTAGGTTTGGTGTCACCCCATGGTGCCACCAATGTGCATATAAGGATACACAGTTAGTTCGTTAGTTGGAGTTCATGAATAAGCAAAATCTTTTCTTCTCTTTATCATTCTAGCCGAAAAGTTTAAAAACTTTTTATGATATTGATTTTTTCTTATTTTATTTTTTATAGGGAAAAGAAAAGGAGCATTGAAAGAGATTGATTGGACAATTTAATGGGAAAGGTTCGGCCACTTCATGAAGAGGGTACTACACACGTGCCTCAAGGGGGAATGCATTGGGAATGGTTGCCATGCAACATTGGAGGAAGAACAAACTTGGAAAGTGAACCAACTCCATCATAAAGTTGAAGATCCTCGTGTTTACTCCATACAAAACCCCATCCGTTCATCATACACCAACCCCATCAATCCACACCTTTCATCTCTTCATCACTTCTCTATATAAGTGGATCAAATCCACACCATCTCCACATTCGAAATTCATACCCCTTGCACTTCACTTTCTAGCAACCAATTCTTCAATTTTCCACTCTCTAAATCCCACATCTCTTCCCTTCACTACACCCTTTTTGCATTAACCTTCATTCATGGCATCTTTGAGCTCTAAAAGAAGGAAGGGAAAGGAACCTATGGAGCAACACCCATATGATGAAAAGAGATTTAGAAGCTTGCACCATGCATTGCAATACGGATGGATGGTGGATAAGGAAATCATTTATGAGCTAGGATTTCAAGTGAGGAAATATGAGTGTCCCGAAATCACAAAGAGGGTGGAAGAGAGTCATGAATCAGTGAGGAAGGCACTTGAGGATTGGAAGCAAGCAAGATTGGCACGGATGAGAGGGAATGCAAGAGGACACAAAGAAGACAAACAATGAGGAAAGCATGGGCATCCACAAGAGTAAAAGGTGGTGGAGTTCCTTCTTTGATCCATCTTTTTCTATGTTTTAAATAAGGAAGATCTTGTATGAAATAGAACATGCTTATAGTTGAACTTTTTAAATTCTATCTTTAAAGTTTCTTTCCGAGAAGGTCTCTGTGTGCTAGTCTCTATGTCACTGCATCCTAACTTTGCTTATTTGTATACCTGTCCCTTTGAATCAAATGAAAAGAGAATGAGTGTTTTCAAAAGACCAGAGAGGAGTTCATACTATGGAGTAAGTTCCTGAGTTTGTGGTGTGGTCATAAGTTAGCTAAGTTGGTTCAACCACAAAGGTGGGAAGACAACTATCTGTCATGAATACTATGCTTGAGACACACCCCATGAGACTAGATAAATAAGAAGATCCTAATAAGAAAAAGGGAAAGAACAATCAAAGTTGAGGAATAAAAGAAAAATAGTAAGCAATAAGGCTAGGCACCAATGGTCTTAATCTTGAGACATGTGTCTGTGGTGCTCCTGTGTGAGGGATATACTTGGATGAATAAGCTCTTAGGGGTGCCTTATCACTTGGTAACTTGGGTTAACTAACCCGGGATTATCAGCTGAAAGTCCACTATCAAGAGTAACCCTCATCACAGAGCATTTAGTAACCCAAAGAGGTGCTGGACACCAAGGTCTCAAGAAAAGAAAATAAATAAACTATGTGCCTGTGGTGTGTATGTATGGGGGAGAGACTTGAGCAAGTAAGTCCTTAGGGGTGCTTCAACACCTAGCACCATGAACCAACTGGTTCAGGAGTGTTGGCTGAAAGCTTATTTTAAAGAGTTGCCCCCTTATAGAGCACTTAGCTTAAAAACAAAAAAAAATAAGCCCTGAAATAACATCAAAAGGATCAATGAATAAAAGTCTCATGGGATGCAATCACAGTGAGTATTCTAGGACATGATAAAGGTCTGAAAGCCAGGAATGAACCTAAGTTGCTATGCATGAAACCACCATAAAACCAGGGACATGACTTCCACAAGAATGACTCATTTCTCCTAGCATTCCTTTCATCATTCTCTTGTTCCAGTACTTGCTTAGGGACAAGCAAGCTTTAAGTTTGGTGTTGTGATGCCAGGGCATTTTGGCCAGTTTCACTGACCTTTTCTTTACTGTTTTTAGGGTAGTTTCATGCATTTCCTTAGGAAATAAGCTAGTTTTGGGTAGATATTCACTTACATCTTGATTCAAGCATACATTGTGCACTTTACATGATTTCATGAGGATTTTGCATAAATTTAAGGACAAATTGAATGTTGCATTTCCCATGACTTGGACTAGAACTTTGATGCACTTTATTGCTTGATTTCAGGACAAAGGAAGCAAAGAAGAACCATATTAGTGGCTACGTTAGTTACACTAACGTTAACACTAACGTGGAATGGGAGTAACTTGCAAAGTTAATGAGAAAAGTGATTGCCAATAACTCTCTCGAAGCCATCATTAACCACGTTAAGAGTCACGTTAACTAAGTTAACGTGAACTCTAACGTGGAAGTAAAGAAATGGAGCCAACGTTAGTAACACTTAACATTATCACTAACGTTGGACCAAGATCATGAGTGGCGACGTTAGAGTCCACGTTAACTTAGTTAACGTGGCCTCTAACGTTAAGAAGAAAAGGGGGAAGCCAACGTTAGTGACATTTAACATTGTCACTAACGTTGGCCAAGTCACACAAGGCCACGTTAACTTCCACGTTAACCTAGTTAACGTGGAAGCTAACGTGAAGAGACTAGGTGGTCGACAACGTTAGTGACACTAAACATTGTCACTAACGTTGGGATGAACACACACTATCCCCAAGAAGCCACGTTAACTCCAACGTTAACCTAGTTAACGTGGAAGTTAAGGTGAAGAAGGGAGGTAACGCCAACGTTAGTGACACCCAACATTGTCACTAACGTTGGAAGGAGCCCACACATGCCACCATGAGCCACGTTAACTCCCACGTTAACTTAGTTAACGTGGAAGCTAACGTGGATAAGAGGATGTTGAGCCAACGTTAGTGACACTCAACTTTGTCACTAACGTTGGAGATGGCTAGCATGGCCACGTTAGAAGCCACGTTAACCTAGTTAACGTGGACTCTAACGTGGGATCTAAGGGACACATTGGAACGTTAGTGACAATGTTAAGTGTCACTAACATTCTCGAAGGTTGGCAAGCCTACGTTAAAAGAGCCACGTTAACTAAGTTAACGTGGACTCTAATGTAGAGAAGGGGGAGGCTTCTCAACGTTATTGGGAAAGTTGAGTCCCAATAACGTGCGCGAAAGACAAAGAGGCAACGTTAGTGGCAATGTTTGTGCCACTAACGTTGAGGTTAACGTGGCTCTTACTTAGGTAAGGAACATTAGTGAAAAAGTTGAATGTCACTAACATTCTCGAACCCATATTTTCACTGAACGTTAACACCACTAACGTCATGAGCTAAAGTCTCTGCCCACTTCACACTTTCTCTCTGCAAGTAAAGCTGAGCCCAATGAAGAAGAGAACTACTTCAAACTCATGATCCAAAGGCCCATACACAAGACTTGAAGAATCAACTAGAAGAACAGAAGAGTAGTATATATAGGAGTAGCTTTGAATTATTTAGAGAGTTGGAAGTTATAGGGAGCCTCTTGGCATAGAACTACTCTCTGTATTTTACTTTCTCTGCACTTCTAGTTTTCATCATGTATTCTCCATCCTTGTTTTCATTTTCCAGAGCTATGAACAATTAAACCCCTTTCATTGGGTTAGGGAGCTCTGTTGTAATTTGATGGATCAATACTAGTTTTCATTATTCTTCTTCTATCTTTTCTCTTGATTTTACTTGAAAGCTTTCGATCTTCATCCAATTGGGTAGTTATCTTGGAAAAGAAGCTATTCATACTTGGATCTCTTCTGAACCTTGAAAGAGGAATGAAGAGATCAAGCTAGAAATGCTTTCTCATGCTGGACCAAATTGGGTTTGGATGGATATGTGACTATAATCCTCTCAACACTTGGTTTGGAAAATGCATGTGGTATAATCAGTGACCATACTTCATCTCTTCTCATGAGCAATTGACCAAGGAATTGGCTATTGATCAAGATTTGAGAGATTGAATTACAAGAAATTGTAATTCAATCACTTAAGATTGCCAAGGAGATCAATGAGTGCATTGATTGAGGAAGAGATGAAAATGAAATTGATCCGGAGAATGCAACATCTCCTAAGCCCAATGAACTCCCCATTTATGATCTTACCCATTCTCTTTAATTTCTGTTATTTACTTTTATGAGCAATTTCTCCATTCCCATTTACAATTCTGCAATTTACTTTCAGTTATTTACTTTCAGCTCTTTAATTCTAGTATTTACTTTTCTGTCCATTACCTTCCCGCCATTTTATTTTCTGCAACTCTCAACTCAAATTCTGGATTCGCTCAGCTAGATCATTCCTCTAATTAAAGTTGCTTGATCAATCAATCCTTGTGGGATTCGACCTCACTCTATTGTGAGTTTTTACTTGACGACCTCCTCTAATTTGTTGTGAAACAAGTTTTCTGTGCATCATATACTTGAATGATGAGGCTCGGCTCTGGCACCAGATCCTGAGTAACTTTATTATGCCAAGCACTCATGAGACGGAGCTGCCTACTGCTATGATCACCCTCCTCTGGTGTGTGCTGGAGGGTAAGGACCTGTACCTGCCATGATTCATCCAGCACTATATGGCCAGGGTACATGTCAGAGGCACCCTCCCCTTTCCTTATCTGGTCACCCAGCTAGGCCGTCGAGCTAACGTACCTTGGGAGGATGCTGATGAGAAGCCACCTGCTGCGGACTGCAAGAAGGTCATTCCTCACAGCAGGAACTTTCTGGCTTTAGGCCACAGACCTTCATTCCTTACTGCTTCTGATGAGACAGCCACACCTTTAGCTGGCCCCTCTTTTTCCACTGCTACACCTGCCCCACCCGCTGCACCCCCACTTGCTCCTGAGCCTATTTACCATTTGGTGCATCGCCTCTTCGCCTGATTGGATCGTATGGAGCGTCGCAACAAGTGATGCTATGAGTACCTCAAGTTGATGATCCGGTCCGGCGGCGACATCCCCTCCGAGCCTGACACCCCTTCTGACACATCTGAGGCAGAGGCGAGCGCTCATGAGGAGGAGTCATAGGCCCAAGCGGAGCAGGCAGGACCACAGTAGGCTGCGCCACAGCAGGAGGAGCCACAGCAGCTTCAGGTCGCCGATACAGAGATTCCTATCCAGTCAGAGCCTCCTCTACAGTAAACAGATCCTCCTACCCTCATCCAGTCTGCAGATCCTCAGACCACCACCGCGACTCCAGCAGTCCATCCTTCCAGTGATCACACTCCTTCACACGCGGCTTGAGTGAGCATCGAGGACGATACTTTATTTTAAGTGTGGGGAGGTCGCCATCTCTGGCATATGTTTTTGGTGAACCACTACAGACTCTTTTATCTTATTTTGGTTATTTTTCTGTATTTTTATCCTTATTTTTATTTTCATCCTTCAGTACTTATACATTGTCCTTTTTTATTTTTTATGTTATTTCAGCATTTTGCACCTTAGTTCATATTTTAGCCATTTAGTTTAGTTGCAATTCTAACTTAGTAGTTATAGAATATGTGGATTAATTAGTATAGTTTACCCTTTTAGCATATGATAGTTTGGTTTAAATTGAAAATAAAAAGGAAGTAAACTAGAGACTTTAACATAACCAAAACAATCCACACACCTTGTATATATAGCATTACATGTTAGTTAGTTAACAATATTTCATCAAGGAGGAACACTAAAACTTTAAAGCCACCCAAAATTTTACATTGAGAATAATGGGAACTCTTGATTTTTACTTACATGACATGTATAACTGATATATAAGTTTTGAGCTAGAGATCACATAGCCTGTGAGTTTTGAGCTTAATTGTATGTTTATATTTTAACCATAAATTTATTCCTGTATGTTTTGCCCTTCTTTCTATTTTGATGTTCTTTACTTTGTTTTAATCTATATGTCCGATTGTAGAATATAGATACATACCAAGAAATTGATTGAGGCCATTACATGAATTATTTGCTCACTTATCCCAAATTAGCCTACCTTTTACATCACCCTTGTAAGCCCCCTTGAGCTTTTTAATCCCCTCTTGTTCCATAAACCACATTACTAGCCTTAAGCAGAAAAACAAATAAATCCCAAGTTGAATCCTTGGTTAGCTTAAGATAAGGTATTATGTATAATTTAAGTGTGGGGAACTTTATGGGAACATGGATGATAGAAACCAAGGTAGAATGTTAAAAAGAATAAAATAAAAATTTTGGGAAGCATGCTCATGTGGAATCAATTGAATTACCATGTGCAAAAAAAAAGTTTTTATTTTAGGTATTTAATTAAGGGGATACAAAAAAAAATTCCCCAATTGCAAAATAAATGCACATGGGATAAAATTAAAGTTAATTCATGAGCTTGCAACACAAAGTGAGAAAAGTTGGGCAAAAAGGTTAAGAAACTTTGAATTGCAAAATGTGTATATTAGGTGAGATCTTAGACTAATCAAGGATTCACTTATTAGCTCACTTAGCCTTATACATATACCCTTACCTTTACCTTGGCCCCATTACAACCTTGGAAAAGACCTCATGATTTTTGTATGCCTATATTCTATAATTGTTGATTGGTTAGATGAAGAACAAAGTTATAGAAAGTAAGGATAAAAAAAAATAGAGTGATTAACCCAATAAACACTGAGTGACCACAGAGTAAACACATAACCCAGTGAGGGTTCAATAGCTCATCACCATGTATCTCTGCTTAAATTGTTAATTGTCTTGTAAGTTTGTAAAATATTTTACCCATCTCAATTGTAAAAGCACTTTGACATTATCTAAGGTTGGCTATGCATATATGATTCTTTGAGAATGTGAATTAATTTAACTACATGTAAGTTTTATATACAAGTAAATGACAATTAGAATTGCATGATCCATTTAGGTAGTTGCATTTAGGATAGATTGCATTGCATGAAATTTCGCCACTTTAACCTTACCTTACTCTTTATCTTGGACTTAGCATGAGGACATGCTACTGTTTAAGTGTGGGGAGGTTGATAAACCCATATTTTATGACATATATTGTGCTCAATTCAAGAGATTTATTCAATCCTTCACCCACTTATTCATGTAAATTGCATGGTTTTACTTTCCCTTCCTTATTATGTGTTACATGTAAAATACATGTTTCCTATGCTTTGAAATTATTTATTTTAATTACCCTTTATTACCATTCGATGTCGTGACTTGTGTGTTGAGAAGTTTCAGATCCTTTAAGGCAGAAATGAGTTAAAGGATGGAAAGGAAACATACAAAATGGAAGGAAAGCACAAAATGGAGTTTTTGAAGAAACTGGCAGCGACGTGAACGCATGGACGACGCGGCCGCATGCCCAGCGCGAAAAGGCAGCAACGCGAACGCATGACTGACGTGGACGCGTGCCTTAAGCAGAACACAAATGACGCGGATGCATGACCGAAGTGAACGCGTGACAAGGAAAACTCCAGATGACGCGACCGCGTGACCCACGCAGACGTGTGACAGACGCCACGCACCAGAAATTGTAGAAAATGCTCCCAACAATTTCTGAAGCCTTTTTGGCCCAGATCCAAGTCTAGAAAGCACATATTAGAGGTTATAAAGTGGGGGAATACATCCATTCATAGGGAGGTCTTTGATTATTCACTTTTTATGGTTTAGATGTAGTTTTTAGAGAGAGAGGTTCTCTCCTCTCTCTTAGGTTTTAGGATTAGGATTTCTTATTATTTCAAGTTAAGTATTCTAACTCTTTATCAAATTCAATATTCCCTTTTATTATTTTCTCAATTTAATTTATGAATTCTTCCATGTTACATATGATTCTCTTAATTAATGTTATTTGAGGTATTTCAGTTTATGATTGCTTTCTTTTATATTTATGTTACTATTGCTTCCAATCTGAAGACATTTTTATTCGAGTAAGTTTATTTTTCTCCTTTTGGCTTTGGTTAAGTAATTGGTAACTCTTGAGTTATCAAACTCATCGTGATTGATAATTGTTAATTTTGCTAATCGAATCGAATTCTAATAACACTAGTCTCTCCTTAGGAATCGACTAGGAGAGGATCAAATTGATTAGTCCACTTGACTTTCCTTTGTTTAGTAAAGGTTAACTAAGTGGGATTAAACTCAATTCTCATCACCATTGATAAGGATAACTAGGATAGGACTTCAGAATTGTCATACCTTACCAAGAGTTTATTTTATAGTTATTTATTTATTTTACTTGTCATTTAATTTACTTGTTCCTTACTTTTAAAACCCCCCAATTTACAAAACTCATAACCAATAATAAGAACATACTTCCCTGCAGTTCCTTGAGAAGACGACCCGAGTTTTAAATACTTCGGTTCTTAATTTATTCCTTTGCTACTTGTGACAACCAAAATGTTTGTAAGAAAGGTTGATTGCTTGGTTTAGAAACTATACTTGCAACGAGAATTTATTCTGAATTCTAAATCGTCAATCATCCGTTCTTCAGTACACCTCTTTAAGGTGTCTTTTGCGGGATGACTTAGAGGTCCCTCCTCCTGCGAATCCTCCATTTATCATGTGAATATGTCTCTCTGGGGTGTGAGGGGGACGTTCAGCTCGTTCGCCCTCTTCGTCCCTTCTTCTCTTTTTCGGTTCGTCCGCTCTATTGGTTAAGAACCGATCTAGTCTCCCTTCTCGAGCCAATTTTTCTATGACGTTCTTTAGGTCGTAGCACTCGTTGGTAGGGTGCCCGTAAATTCGGTGGTATTCACAATAGTCTGTCTGACTTCCTCCTCTCTTGTGTTTAATCGGACGAGGGAGTGGGATCTTCTAAGTGTTGCATATGTCTTGGTAAACATCCACAAGGGACACCCGTAGAGGTATGTAATTGTGGTACTTTTTGGGTTTCTCAGTAGGTTGGTCTTCTTTTTTCCTGGACTCTTTATCCTTGTCCCAAGGTGGGTAGGAGAATCCGATCCTTGAGGTTTCTCCTAATCAGGAGTTCTCCTCCATATTGATGTACTTTTCCGTCCGTTCTTGTACCTCGTTCAGAGATGTTGGGTGTTTCTTGGAGATGGAGTGGCTAAAGGGTCTTTCTCGCAGACCGTTGATGAGTCCCATAATTGTTGCTTTTGTAGGAAGATTTTGTATGTCAAGGCATGCTTTATTGAATTTCTCCATGTAACTGCGGAGGCTTTCCCGATCTCCTTGTTTAATCCCTAGCAAGCTTGGAGCGTGCTTGGTTTTGTCCTTCTGGATGGAGAAGCTGGCTAAGAACTTTTTGGCAAGGTCATCGAAGTTTGTGATCGACCTTGGTGGCAGGCTGTCGAACCACTTTATCGCCGTCTTGGTCAAGGTGGTCAGGAAGGCTTTGCAAGGGGTCGCGTCTGAGGCATCCGTGAGGTACATCCGGCTCCTGAATTTGATGAGGTGATGACTTGAGTCGGACGTACCATCATATGGGGTCATATCAGGGGCTTCGAAGTCCTTCGGGACTTTAGCCTTTACAATTTATTTTGTGAACGGGTCTTGGTACTTGTGGGGGCTATCTTCACGGTTGGACCGAGTGGCTTTAGTTTTGAGATCGGTGATAAACCACTATTTTATGGTTTATCTTGTGCTAATTTAAGTGGTTTTCATCAACTCTATGCTCACTTATTCATATAATTTTCATGGTTTTACAAATCCTTCCTAATTCTGTGATATAGTTGAAAACATGTTTCCTGGGCCTTTAAACTATCAAATTTAATTATCCTTTATTACCATTCGATGCCGTGATCTGTGCGTTAAGTGCTTTCAGGCTTTATAGGGCAGGAATGGCTTAGAGGATGGAAAGGAAACATGCAAAAATGGAAGGAGCACAAGAAATAAAGGAGATAACCAGGGAGAATCGACGCGCACGCATGGCTCACGCGTGCACCTGAATTGGAGTTTACACGGCGACGCATGTGCGTACCTGACACAAAAACACAGAAATTGGAGTTTGCAGAAAATGCTGAGGGCGATTTTGAGCTGAGTATGGACCTAGTTTTCAGCCCAGAAACACAGACTAGAGCCAGGGGACAAGTAGAGACTCAACACACATTCTCCTTCGCATAGTTTTTAGTTTTTAACTCTGAATCTTAGAGAGAAATCTCTACTTCCTCTAGGGTCTTCATATTCATAGATTTCTAATTTTATGCTCTTGATGCTTTGATTTGGATATTGAGAAGAGTCACTACCTCTGTTGAAGTTGCCATTATTCTAGTTTGTTTTCTTATTTCTTTACTCTTTTTATTACCTATTAACCCTGTTCAGATAAGGATGTTTATGATTTTGGGATTTATTAATGCAAAGAACTACTTTTACCTTTAATTACTTTTCCATTATTATTCTCTTTAAGTTATCATGTCTTCCTCTGATTCCCTTTATATATCTGCGAAAGTAGTATCCATATCAATGGAGTAGACTCCCAACTTGACTTGGGGGTTGATTAAAAGGAGACCCTTGAGTTGGAATACTCAGGTGTCAATTTCAATTGGAAGTTGTTGGCTAACTCTCTATTGACTAACGCTAATCCTTCCAGAGGAGAGGATTAGGACTTGTGAGTAAGAGTTAGCTCAATCACTTGACTTTCCTTTATTCGGTAAGGGTTAACTAAGTGAAAACAATAACCTCTTGCTATTACACTTGGGAGAAATTCATCAAGGATAGAACTTCCAATTAATCTTCCCCCTGTCAAGGCTTTTATTTTGATTATATAAATTCTCTTGCTAATTTGCATTGCTTTAGTTTACAATCATTTATTTTTCTGTTCTCCAACTCTTAAAAATTTCTCAGAAAATTCCTTACTAATAAAATAGCACTCTTTTGTCAACTCGTTGGGAGACGACCTGGGATTTCTACTCCCAGTATTTTTATTCTAAATTTTTGACAACCCTCTTAAATTGATAAGCGGAATTTTCGTCGGTTAAGAACTGTACTTGCAACGCTGTTCTATTTATAAATTCTTAATCGGCAATTTTCCGCCCGTTTAATTTTTGGTGCCATTGCTGGGGAGTTCCAATAGTGTGCTAAATTATTGGTTGGTGTAAATATTTTTAATTTTACATTTTTGCATATTTTATTTTATTTTATTACCAAGAGCTGTATGTTTCTTTCATTGAATGACGCGTTCACTGCCTGATCCGAGCTTAGCCGCGTTTAATCCTGAAATTGAAAGAACTATTTCACGTATTAGGTGAGCTCGGCGTAGGTTAGCCTCTGAGGGTGGTGAGGTGGTTACTACCAAGTCACCAATCTCTTCTAAAGGCGAATCTGAAGTGCCATCTGAGGAAGAAACAAGCTCCTCTGCTACTAATCCTGTTGATTTACGTGCAGGTAATATGGTGGAGCCCAGAAGGATTACTCTCCAGGAAGCAGGAGCTCCAGACTTTACACTGCAACCGTATCAAGCGCGTCATCTGAATCTGGCTGGAGATTTTGAACTAAAGACTGCGCTAATCAACTTATTGCCCAAGTTTCACGACTTACCTGGTCAGGAGCTCATAAAGCACCTCAGAGATTTTCAAACAGCCTGCTCAACTACTAGGAGTTATGGTGCAGATGAAACTACTATTTGGCTATATGCCTTTCTGTTTTCTACACTCAACCCGAAGCAGTTGTCACTAACTGGGATCTGCTCAGAAGGGAATTCCTGGAAAAGTACTTTCTAGCTGAAGTTACAGACAGACTGAGGAAAGAAATTTCCTGCATTATCTAAGGAGAGTCAGAGACTCTATATGAATATTGGGAACGCTTCACGAAACTCCTAGACTCATGTCCCCACCACAAGATTGACCAGTTGGTGTTGATCAGATATTTCACATAAGGCATGATGCCTCAAGACAAGACTACACTAGATGCTGCAAGTAATAGCTCTCTGTAGAAGTACAAGACCACGACAGAAGTGTGGCAACTGATCACCGATCTAGCTAAATCTACCCGGAATGTCAAGCACAGTAACAACCATCCCAAGGCTATTGCAGAGGTTTCCTCTAATAGTGAGATTGCTGCTCTCACACAGACTATTGGAGAGATGACCAACATACTAAAGCAGCTATAGCTAAATTAACAACAACCTCAGCCTCCCCCACAACAATAGTGTCAACAGTTGGTTCCTCAGAGAGTGTGGGGAATATGTGCCTGCTATACTCATTACACTGATGAGTGTCTACAGCTCCAACAAGAAGACAACACCTTGGCAGCTACTCATAATTTCTATGACCGCCCAAATCAAGGATACCATCAACAAGGCGGTAATTATAACCAAGGTGGGAACTACAATCAAGGTTGGCAAGATAACTCCATCCAAGGCTAGAGAGATAATTCTAACCAAGGATGGAGGGACAACTATAACCGAGGAGGCAGAGACAACGGTGGAAATCAGAGGTGGAACAACAACAATAATCAGCAGAACCGGTATCAACAGAACCCTCTTTAGCAACAGCAAAACCAAAACTAACTTTACAGAGCACCTCACCAAAGGCAGTCCCAAGCGCCTCAGAACAACCATCAGTAGGCCCCTCAAATTACTTATCCCGCTTCTTCTACCAATGATGAGATGCTTTACTCTATTGTATAAGAGCAAAAGACTTTCAAAATTCACTTACCTCTAGCATCACTGGTCTTACCTCCACTTTACAAGCTCTCATCTGCCGACTAGAACCACCTTCTAACCCCAACAATCAACCTGCAAGCTCCAGTGCACTACCCTCTCAATCCCTACCCAACCCCAAAGGTGGAATCAATGCCATTACTTTGAGGTCTGGAACCACACTGAAAGAGAGGAGTCAAGAGGAGCCAAGCTCAAAGGAAGATATCCAAGCTGAAGACATTGTTGAGGTGGAGGATGTTGAAGAGGAAGAGGAAGTACAAGACATGGTTGAAGAAGAAGTAGCTCAACCAGGGAATAGAGTACCAAAAGAAGCTGAAGTTACAAGAGAAGCCATTCCCATTCCATTTCCACACCTTGCTAGGAAATCCAGAAAGCAGATGGAGCTAGACCCCAAGATGGTGGAGATCTTAAAAAAGGTTGAGGTTACGATTCCACTTTTTGATGTCATTCGCCAGGTACCTAAGTATCCAAATTTTCTAAAAGATTTATGCATGAATAAAGATAAAATACAGGATTTAGAAACTATTCCTCTAGGTAGCTCTATTTCTGCTTTAATGGGTGATATACCTGAAAAATGTAGTGATCCAGGTCCATGCATGGGTACTATTACTATAGAAGGTCTAAAATTTTCTGACTGCATGTGTGATTTAGGCACGTGTGTGAGTATTATGCCATTATCTGTATATGATGCTCTGAGGCTCCCTCCCTTAAAAAGGTCGGCAACACATTTTGTTTTGGCAGATAAAAGTATAATCTCGGTGGTAGGAATTACTGAGGATGTGCTGGTTCTCATTAAGGGGCTCACATTCCCTATTGATTTCTACATATTGGAGATACCCCTTAATGACTCATGAAGACCATCATCCATCCTCCTTGGAAGGTCATTTCTAAAAACCTCGAAGTTCAAGTTGGATGCATTCTCAGGAACTTACTCCTTTGAGATAGATGGTAGAGCAGTGAGCTTCAACCTGGATGAAGCTATGAAGCATCCTTTGTAAGATCATTCCATCTTCTAGTGTGACATCATTGATGAGACTATAGCTGCATTTCACTAGGAGGAAGTAGAATAGAGGCACATGGAGCAAGGTGCAAGTGTGGAGAAGTCCCTTGAATAAGATGAAGACACATTGCCACCTTTGCTAGCTCCAGATGATAAAGTACCTGGCCATGAGCAGAAAATGGAGTTGAAGCCCCTTCCACCCCACCTCAAGTATGCTTACCTTGAGGATCATCAGAAGCTCCCAATTATCATTGCAAGGGAACTCAATTCCCAACAGGAGGAGTAGTTGGGTGGAATTTGGCAGATATAGTCGACATCAGCCCTCAAGTTTGTGAGCACAGAATATTTTTAGAAGAGGGAGCAAGGCCTGTCCCTCAACCTCAAAGGCGGCTGAATCCCACCATCTTAGAAGTTTTCAAGAAAGAAGTGACCAGACTGCTCAAAGCTGATATTATCTATCCCATCTCAGACAGTGAATGGGTCAGCCCAGTACAAGTGGTGCCCAAGAAGTCTGGAGTCACAACAGTGAAGAACAAGCATGGAGAGCTCCTGACAACTAGAGTGCAGAATTCCTAGAGGGTGTGCATTGATTACAGGTGCCTCAACCAGGCCACTCGCAAGGATCACTTTCCCCTGCCATTTATCGATCAGATGCTTGGCTGCCTATCAGGTAAATCACACTACTGCTTTTTAGATGGTTACACTGGCTATTTTCAGATTCATATAGCTCCTGTGGATTAGGAGAAAACTACTTTTACATGTCTTTTTGGAATGTATGAATACAAGGGATGCCTTTTGGCTTATGTAATGCACCGGCTACTTTCCAAAGATGCATGATGAGTATTTTCTCAGATCTTATTGAGAATTGTATGGAGATTTTCATGGATGACTTTAGTGTGTATGGGGATTCATTTAGCCTTTGCTTGGATAGCATAGCTAGAGTATTAGACTGGCGTGTTAGTTCGAACCTTGTATTAAATTTTGAAAAATGTCATTTTATGGTAAAACAAGGTATTGTTCTAGGACATGTTGTTTCTAGTACTGGTATTTCTGTAGATCCAGCAAAGGTAGATGTGATTTCTAGTTTACCTTACCCCTCCTCCATGAGGGAAGTCCGTTCGTTCATTGGTCATGCAGGTTTCTACCGGAGATTTATCAAGGACTTCAGTAAGGTAGCATTGCCTTTATCCATACTGTTGCAGAAGGATGTTGAGTTCAAGCTGAGTGAGAACTGTATGAAAGCGTTTGATAAGCTGAAGATCGCCTTGACTCAAGCTCCGATTGTGAGAGGACAAGACTGGAGTCAGCCTTTTGAGATTATGTGTGACGCCTCCAACCATGCAGTGGGAGCGGCGCTGGCTCAGCGCGAAGGTAAGGACCCTTTTATAATTGCTTATGCTTCTAAGGCCTTAGACGCTGCTCAGTCAAATTATACTACCACTGAAAAAGAGCTTCTGGCTATTGTTTTTGCTCTGGATAAATTATGAGCCTATTTACTTGGTACTAAAGTGGTAGTATATTTAGACCATGCAGCTCTAAAATATTTATTAGGTAAAAAAGAGTCCAAACCAAGGTTAATATGTTGGATACTGTTGCTGCAAGAATTTGATTTAGAAATTAATGACAGGAGTGGATTCCGAGAATTTAGTGGCAAACCACTTGAGTCGCCTAGAGCACATTAAGCATGACTCTGCTCCTATCAATGATGCTTTTCCATTTGATAGCTTACACGCAATATCCAAAGTAGTTCCTTGGTATGCACCTATAGCTAATTATCTAGTTAGTCATACCTTCCCTCCTAATTTTATTAAGCATCAAAGGGACAAGCTGAAAAGCGAGTCCAAATATTATATATGGGATGACCCATATTTATGGAGGTATGGTACTGACCAGATAATTAGAAGATGTGTGCCTCAATCATAATTCCAGTCAATTTTAGAGGCCTGCCACTCCTCTGAGAGTGGTGGACACTTTGGCTCTCAAAGAACAGCTAGAAAAATTTTAGACTGTGGATTCTGGTGGCCCACTCTTTTGAAGGATGCTACTGCCTTCTGTAAATCTTGTTCCCCATGCCAAAGGTTTGGCAATATATCCAAGAGGGATGAGATACCCTAACAGCTTATGTTATTCTGTGAAATTTTTTATGTTTGGGGCATTGACTTCGTGGGTCCATTCCCAAATTCTAGTGGTTTTTTATATATATTGTTAGCTGTAGATTATGTTTCTAAATGGGTGGAAGCAATTCCTACCCATATTGATGATGCTAACATTATTGTCTCCTTTGTTAGAAATCATCTTATCTGTCGCTTTAGATCCCCACGAGCAATCGTGGGTGATCAAGGCACTCACTTTTGTAATAGAAGATTAGAAGGTATACGAAAGAAACATGGGATTGTTCATAAGGTAGCAACAGCTTACCATCCCCAGATGATGCCAGGGCATTTTGGCCAGTTTCACTGACCTTTTCTTTATTGTTTTAGGGTAGTTTCATGCATTTTCTTAGGAAATAAGCAAGTTTTGGGTAGAATTTTACTTACATCTTGATTCAAGCAAACATTGTGCACTTTACATGATTTCATGAGAATTATGCAAGAATTGAATGACAAATTGGATGATGCATGTCTCATGATTTGGATTAGAACTTTGATGCACTCTATTGCTTGATTTCAGGACAAAGGAAGCAAGGAAGAACCACATGAGCAGCCACGTTAGTCTAACTAACGTAACCACTAACGTGGAATGGGAGCGAGCTTGCAACGTTAATGAGAAAAGTAATCGCCAATTGATGACATGTCATCATGTCATGTTTTTCTATGTTTTTTCATACCAGAAATTGATAATTAGTGCTTAAATATTGCATTCTTTTATGCTTAAATGATATATTTCCTTGATCTTTTAATTTTATAAATTTGGTAGGAAATAAGAAGAAAAAGAAGCAAAGAAGCACAAAATAAGCTAAAAAGGAGAAAAAAAAGAGCTTTGGGGCACACTTTGAAGTTGGAGCACACTTTGGAGCCTTAGGCCACGCTTTTAAAAGCGTGGCCCATGACCAAATCAAGGAAGCATCACAATCAGCACTCACAAAGCTCAGTTCACTAATTGAACTTAGCTTTATCGTGAAAAACTTAGCTTGGAAGCAAGAATTTTCGCTAAGTTAAAACTTGGGCGTTTACAGCATGACCATGCCTCATTCAAAGGGCCATAACTTGAGCTACAGATGTCCGATTGATGTGCTTCTAATTGTGTTGGAAAGCCGACATTCAGAGCTTTCCAACGATATATCATAGTCTATATTTGGCACGAAATTGAGGCACGAGTGAAATGCATCTTTAAGGGCCAAAAATAAGCAAAAAAATCAGCCAATGCTTCCACCAAGGCTCGAAGGGGGAGACACAAGGAAAATACAAGGCGCAATACAGCAAAAGAGGAACACCCAGATTCGAACTTGGAGCTTCTCATATCAAAAGTAAGGAGCACTCCACTCTTCCAAAGAAATCAACACCATGATGCCTCCACCATGGCTCGAACTTGAAAGCATGGCACCCAAGGCAAGGCGCTACAATAGGAAGCTCAGTTTGCTTTCTCAACTGAGCGCTATCCCCCCCCCCCAATCTTCGCACAATTTGGGCGCACCAAGGACAAGAAAGAAAGCTCAGTTCATTTTTTCAACTGAGCTCTATTGAGGTGTGACATGAGCAAGGCTGGGACACGCACAAATTGGGTAAGCCAAAGACAAGTTTGGGCGCTCAGTTTGGTTTTTCAACTGAGTCATCCCCTGGGAGGTGGACCATGGGCCAAAATTCAACCGAAATTCTAATTAAATTCAATTCTTCACCAAATTGAATCAAGGCCAACCAAACCCATCTCTCTTCAAATCCAAAGCAAGCAAAGCCCATATTATCACTCAAAGGCACAAGAACAAGCTAGAATTGGGATTTTCATTTAATTTGTTTTTCATTTTAATTTCATTTTTTTTGTAAAAAGCCTATATAAAGGCATCACTCTCATTTTCAAAAGGGGAGCTCCATTAGAGAACATAGAGGCTAGCTCCACTAGGGAGTTTTGCACTCTTTAGTTTACATTTTGCTTTATCTCTTAGTTTTCTGTTCTGTTTTGAAATCTTGGATTGAGAGTGGAAGAAATTCTGTTTTCATTCTCTATCTGCAACTTCTCTTTACTTCTTCTGCAATCTTTCTTTTATTTCTCTGCAACTTTTCTCTTGTTGGATCAAGGAAGGACTTGAGATCTAGACTTGTTTTCTAGTCTCCTCCACCCCTGAGATCTTCAACATCCTTTTAATTGCTGCAATTTAGCATCAGTCATTTTCTGTTTTTAATCTTTCAAGCATTTTTACTTTCTGTTGCATTGCTTCCAATTTACATTTTCTGCAATTGCTCTAAGTTCTTATTCACGGCAATTTTGTTTCTCTATTTACATTGCTCCCAGAACCCAGTTCCTTTTATTCTTCCTGCAATTTAGATTTCCAGTTGCTTGAATTACTTTTTCCAATCTACTTTTCATGCAAGTTAATTCTTCTGCAATTGTTCTAAGTTACTGATTTATTGCTTTCTTTAATTTCCAGCACTCACTCCCCTTTACATTTAATGCAATTTACATTTCTTGCAATTTAAGTTTCAGGTATTTTACTTTCTTGTTCTTTAAGTTACTTGCAATTTTACTTTCTGCATCTTTTAAATTCCTTTTAATTTACTTTCTGTTGGCTACATTTCACACAATTCACTCAATGTTAGCTTGACTAAACTAATCACCCACTAAAGTTGCTTGATCCATCAATCCCTGTGGGATCGACCTCACTCTAAGTGAGTTTTACTACTTGATACGACCTGGTACACTTGCCGGTGAGTTTTGGGTGTTTTGGGAAATTCAGTTTTCCACAAAAATACCATCAAGTTTTTGGCGCCGTTGCCGAGGATTGTTATAGATCAACAATGTTAAGTGGGTGAGAAGTCTAGATCAAGCATTTTCTTCGTTTTTGTTTTCTGTTTCAAAGTGAAACCAAGGTGTTTGAGTTTTTGCCTCACTAAGAAATTCTCATCTCTGATATGAGTAATTTCAATTTTCCTTGGTTGTGTGTTTTACAAAACTCAAATGGAGTTCAACTCATCTTATGATCAAACATGTTTTATGGGATATTACCCACCATCACCAATCTCTAATGGTGGATGGGAATATCACCAAGAAAATACAAATTCTAAGCACTCCAATCCATGGAGATTTGCTTCAAAGACACAAGATGAGCAAGAGAATCATATGGGATATTTTCCTCCACCACAAAATGATGCAAGTCATTATTCTAATGGTGGCTGGGAGTATCCCCAAGGAATGAAAGAGCATCCACCCTCACGTCCCAGTTTCTCATTTGAAAGATCTTCATCACTTGATTATGCCTCAACACAAAGTTTCCACCAAAATCCATACAAGTCATCCCATCAATCACACAACTCATTCCACACCCCTCAACACAACTTCACCACAATACATCCATGTCACCAAAATTATTCTCAACCTTCATCTCTTGAACCAACAGATGAAGATTACCTTCAAGCCATTGAAATACACAGAAAACTAGTGGAAAGATACACAAAATCCCCATCCTGGAAAGAAATCATCTTCAAGAAGATGAATGAGCCCTTAGAACAAACAAGGGGGAACTTAGAACAATCAAACAGTAAGGATGAAGACCAATTGATGGATGTGAAGGATAAAGTGGAAGAGCAAGATGAGGAGGCTACTGCATCAAGTGAACTTTCAATAAAGAATGAGGTGGTTGAAAATAAAACTGTACTTGAGATGATAAGGGAACATGAAGACTCACAACTCTCACAAACGTCCCTGACCCAAAAACTCTCAACAATTGAATCTGTGATTGAAAAATATGAAGAGGAGATTAAAAAATGTTGGAAAGATCAACAAACCTCCTCAATGAAAAAGCTATTAAGTCAAATGTTGAGTGCAAGGGAGGAAGTGGAAGAGCAAGAAAGTGAGAAAGACAACCAAAGAATTTCAAACTCAAGTGAAGCAGAGAAGTACATGGAACCACCAATTCAAAAGGCTCTGAATGAATACAAAACTCCAATAATCACACAGCAACCAAGTCTTGAATCCAAAGAAGTGAAGGCAACTAGCAAGAACACCAATTCTGTCCCTAATCCAGCAAGCAAGATCAATCAAGCCATTTACAAAAGGAAGCTTGCTTAGGAAAGGCCAAGACAAGGGACACTAGCTGAATCTTTCCCTCCTTTGAGGTCATTCCTCTTAACAAACTGGAAGAAGAGGAAAAAAGTGAAGAACAACATGTCAAGCTAATGACACTAAAAGAGCACTTGTTGGGAGGTAACCCAACCATAGGTAACATTTCTTCTCTGCTTTGTTTTCTTTTTCTTTGCTTTGTTTAAATTCAATAAATTGGCATATGGTTACATTCTAAGTTTGGTGTTGCCTTGCAACAAATTGTTTTCAATCTTTTTGGATGATTGCATCAAATCAAAAAAATAAAAGTGACACACCAAGATTCTAAGATTGGTGTGCCACTTATTTTTCTATGCAAATCATTCAGCAACACCACTTGTTTGCATAATCATAATGTTCTTTGCATTGTTATCTTTCTTTTAGTTAGACAATTTTAGTTTTCTCTTTGTTTTTAGTCATTTCCTTGTTTCAAATGCTTTCTTTTATTTACTGTGTTTGTTAATACACTACCAAGAGAGCTTTATTCATGATAGATTCTTAACTTGGTAATTGTATTTAACATATAACAGTTTCTTTCGTTTAGTTTTATTTCAAATAAATTGACATGTGGTTACATTCTAAGTTTGGTGTTGCTATGCAACAAAATTTGGTTCTAATCCTTACAAGATACTTGCATCAATTCCAAGTGAAAGTGTCACACCAAGTTTGGTGTGCCACTTATCTTTTATGCAATGTATTGTGCACACCTTCTTATCTATGCAATCAAAATGTCTCTGTCTCTTGTGCCTTGATTGTTATCTTTAATTTTTCTTGCTTAAAACACATGTGCTACTAATATTTCATTATGTAAGACATTCATGATCCATCTTAGCCCCATAGCCATTGTTCTAATTGTTGCTTGAGGATGAGCAAGCTTTCTGAGTATTGGTATGGGAGGAAGGAAGAATAGAAGGAAAAGAACAACAATAGAGAAGATGAATTACAAGGTTGTAAAGTTCCTTTTCTTCTCATTTGTTTCCAGCATTTAAATTGCATGATTGTCTTCATCTTCTCTGTTTACATGTGTGTATGAATAAAGCATAGCTTGAATCTTGATTTGTAACATGTTGTTGTGGCATTATGACTACCAACTTGAGTTTTGTGAGTTCAAAAGCAATAAAGCATCATGATCATAAACAAACAAGGCATTAAAGAAGATTTTAGCATGTGCATACAAGTATTGGAAAGCTAGTATAATTAATTGTTGCTCAATTGCATTGGATTTTATTTAATTGAAGTTTTCATGTAGGACATTTTGTGAAATCTTTTGAAAATCATGAAAACCTTGAAGAAGCAAATACAAATTAAAGCAAGAAAAGAAAAAGAGAAAGAATGAGAAAGCTAAAGGCTCTGAGTACCAATGGCAATTTATTTGTTAAGTACTTGTGGTGTTTATGTATCAAGCCAAATGCTTGAAAACAAAACACTTAGAAGTCAAGGCTAGGCTCAAGTGAAAAAGCACTCCCTCAAAACTCAAGGTTCTGAGCATCAATGATTAGAGAGTCAAGAAAAGAAAAGAAAAATGAGCTTAATGATGTCCTCTAATTCAAATGCTTGTGGTGCTTATGTATCAAGTGGTAATACTTGAAAACAAAGCATTTAGAATCGTAGCTTTGTTATTAACTCATGGGGCAAAGCACCCAAAAGGAGAAGCTAAAAAAAAATTCAAAAGCTTGTTTCAAGGAATAAATATAAGAAAAAGATTTCATAAATTGAGCTAGATAGAAGCATCAATCAATTATATTTCTTTTGTGATTGTAGCATGCATAAGAAACTAGCCTACCATGAACATTGAGTTGCTATTCTTCTTACCTTGAATTGTCAATCTTTATTGCATGATTCTTTTCTTGCTTGGGGACAAGCAAGGTTTAAGTTTGGTGTTGTGATGACATGTCATCATGTCATGTTTTTCTATATTTTTTCATACAAGAAATTGATAATTAGTACTTAAATATTGCATTCTTTTATGCTTAAATGGTATATTTCCTTGATCTTTTAATTTCATAAATTTGGTAGGAAATAAGAAGAAAAAGAAGCAAAGAAGCACAAAATAAGCTAAAAAGGAGAAAAAAAAGAGCTTTGGGGCACACTTTGAAGTTGGAGCACACTTTGGAGCCTTAGGCCACGCTTTTAAAAGCGTGGCCCATGACCAAATCAAGGAAGCATCACAATCAGCGCTCACAAAGCTCAGTTCACTAATTGGACTTAGCTTTATCGTGAAAAACTTAGCTTGGAAGCAAGAATTTTCGCTAAGTTAAAACTTGGGCGTTTACAGCATGACCATGCCTCATTCAAAGGGCCATAACATGAGCTACAGATGTCCGATTGATGTGCTTCCAGTTGCGTTGGAAAGCTGACATTCAGAGCTTTCCAACGATATATCATAGTCCATATTTGGCACGAATTTGAGGCACGAGTGAAATGCATCTTTAAGGGCCAAAAATAAGCAAAAAAATCAGCCAACGCTTCCACCAAGGCTCGAAGGGGGAGACACAAGGAAAATACAAGGCGCAATACAGCAAAAGAGGAACACCCAGATTCGAACTTGGAGCTTCTCATATCAAAATCAAGGAGCACTCCACTCTTCCAAAGAAATCAACACCAAGATGCCTCCACCATGGTTCGAACTTGAAAGCATGGCACCCAAGGCAAGGCGCTACAATGGGAAGCTCAGTTTGCTTTCTCAACTGAGCGCTATCCCCCCCCCCCCCCCCCAATCTTCGCACAATTTGGGCGCACCAAGGACAAGAAAGAAAGCTCAGTTCATTTTTTCAACTGAGCTCTATTGAGGTGTGACATGAGCAAGGTTGGGACACGCACAAATTGGGTAAGCCAAAGACAAGTTTGGGCGCTCAGTTTGGTTTTTCAACTGAGTCATCCCCTGGGAGGTGGACCATGGGCCAAAATTCAACCAAAATTCTAATTAAATTCAATTCTTCACCAAATTGAATCAAGGCCAACCAAACCCATCTCTCTTCAAATCCAAAGCAAGCAAAGCCCACATCATCACTCAAAGGCACAAGAACAAGCTAGAATTGGGATTTTCATTTAATTTGTTTTTCATTTTAATTTCATTTTTTTTTTTGTAAAAAGCCTATATAAAGGCATCACTCTCATTTTCAAAAGGGGAGCTCCATTAGAGAACATAGAGGCTAGCTCCACTAGGGAGTTTTGCACTCTTTAGTTTACATTTTGCTTTATCTCTTAGTTTTCTGTTCTGTTTTGAAATCTTGGATTGAGAGTGGAAGAAATTATGTTTTCATTCTCTATCTGCAACTTCTCTTTACTTCTTCTGCAATCTTTCTTTTAATTCTCTGTAACTTTTCTCTTGTTGGATCAAGGAAGGACTTGAGATCTAGACTTGTTTTCTAGTCTCCTCCACCCCTGAGATCTTCAACATCCTTTTAATTGCTGCAATTTAGCATCAGTCATTTTCTGTTTTTAATCTTTCAAGCATTTTTACTTTCTGTTGCATTGCTTCCAATTTACATTTTCTACAATTGCTCTAAGTTCTTATTCACGGCAATTTTGTTTCTCTATTTACATTGCTCCCAGCACCCAGTTCCTTTTATTCTTCCTGCAATTTAGATTTCCAGTTGCTTGAATTACTGCTTCCATTTTACTTTTCATGCAAGTTAATTCTTCTGCAATTGTTCTAAGTTACTGATTTATTGCTTTCTTTAATTTCCAGCACTCACTCCCCTTTACATTTAATGCAATTTACATTTCTTGCAATTTAAGTTTCAGGTATTTACTTTCTTATTCTTTAAGTTACTTGCAATTTTACTTTCTGCATCTTTTAAATTCTTTTTAATTGACTTTCTGTTGGCTACATTTCACACAATTCACTCAATGTTAGCTTGACTAAACTAATCACCCACTAAAGTTGCTTGATCCATCAATCCCTGTGGGATCGACCTCACTCTAAGTGAGTTTTACTACTTGATACGACCCGGTACACTTGTCGGTGAGTTTTGGGTGTTTTGGGAAATTCAGTTTTCCACAAAAATACCATCAAGTTTTTGGCGCCGTTGCCGAGGATTGATTTAGATCAACAATGATTAAGTGGGTGAGAAGTCTAGATCAAGCATTTTCTTTGTTTTTGTTTTCTGTTTCAAAGTGAAACCAAGGTGTTTGAGTTTTTGCCTCACTAAGAAATTCTCATCTCTGATATGAGTAATTTCAATTTTCCTTGGTTGTGTGTTTTACAAAACTCAAATGGAGTTCAACTCATCTTATGATCAAACATGTTTTATGGGATATTACCCACCATCACCAATCTCTAATGGTGGATGGGAATATCACCAAGAAAATACAAATTCTAAGCACTCCAATCCATGGAGATTTGCTTCAAAGACACAAGATGAGCAAGAGAATCATATGGGATATTTTCCTCCACCACAAAATGATGCAAGTCATTATTCTAATGGTGGCTGGGAGTATCACCAAGGAATGAAAGAGCATCCACCCTCACGTCCCAGTTTCTCATTTGAAAGATCTTCATCACTTGATTATGCCTCAACACAAAGTTTCCTCCAAAATCCATACAAGTCATCCCATCAATCACACAACTCATTCCACACCCCTCAACACAACTTCACCACAATACATCCATGTCACCAAAATTATTCTCAACCTTCATCTCTTGAACCAACAGATGAGGATTACCTTCAAGCCATTGAAATACACAGAAAACTAGTGGAAAGATACACAAAATCCCCATCCTGGAAAGAAATCATCTTCAAGAAGATGAATGAGCCCTTAGAACAAACAAGGGGGAACTTAGAACCATCAAACAGTAAGGATGAAGACCAATTGATGGATGTGAAGGATAAAGTGGAAGAGCAAGATGAGGAGGCTACTGCATCAAGTGAACTTTCAATAAAGAATGAGGTGGTTGAAAATAAAACTGTACTTGAGATGATAAGGGAACATGAAGACTCACAACTCTCACAAACGTCCCTGACCCAAAAACTCTCAACAATTGAATCTGTGATTGAAAAATACGAAGAGGAGATTAAAAAATGTTGGAAAAATCAACAAACCTCCTCAATGAAAAAGCTATTAAGTCAAATGTTGAGTGCAAGGGAGGAAGTGGAAGAGCAAGAAAGTGAGAAAGACAACCAAAGAATTTCAAACTCAAGTGAAGCAGAGAAGTACATGGAACCACCAATTCAAAAGGCTCTGGATGAATACAAAACTCCAATAATCACACAGCAACCAAGTCTTGAATCTAAAGAAGTGAAGGCAACTAGCAAGAACACCAATTCTATCCCTAATCCAGCAAGCAAGATCAATCAAGCCATTTACAAAAGGAAGCTTGCTGAGGAAAGGCCAAGACAAGGGACACTAGCTGAATTTTTCCCTCCTTTGAGGTCATTCCTCTTAACAAACTGGAAGAAGAGGAAGAAAGTGAAGAACAACATGTCAAGCTAATGACACTAAAAGAGCACTTGTTGGGAGGTAACCCAACCATAGGTAACATTTCTTCTCTGCTTTGTTTTCTTTTTCTTTGCTTTGTTTAAATTCAATAAATTGGCATATGGTTACATTCTAAGTTTGGTGTTGCCTTGCAACAAATTGTTTTCAATCTTTTTGGATGATTGCATCAAATCAAAAAAATAAAAGTGACACACCAAGATTCTAAGTTTGGTGTGCCACTTATTTTTCTATGCAAATCATTCAGCAACACCACTTGTTTGCATAATCATAATGTTCTTTGCATTGTTATCTTTCTTTTAGTTAGACAATTTTAGTTTTCTCTTTGTTTTTAGTCATTTCCTTGTTTTAAATGCTTTCTTTTATTTACTGTGTTTGTTAATACACTACCAAGAGAGCTTTATTCATGATAGATTCTTAACTTGGTGATTGTATTTAACATGTAACAGTTTCTTTCGTTTAGTTTTATTTCAAATAAATTGACATGTGGTTACATTCTAAGTTTGGTGTTGCTATGCAACAAAATTTGGTTCTAATCCTTAAAAGATACTTGCATCAATTCCAAGTGAAAGTGTCACACTAAGTTTGGTGTGCCACTTATCTTTTATGCAATGTATTGTGCACACCTTCTTATCTATGCAATCAAAATGTCTCTGTCTCTTGTGCCTTGATTGTTATCTTTAATTTTTCTTGCTTAAAACACATGTGCTACTAATATTTCATTATGTAAGACATTCATGATCCATCATAGCCCCATAGCCATTGTTCTAATTGTTGCTTGAGGATGAGCAAGCATTCTGAGTATTGGTATGGGAGGAAGGAAGAATAGAAGGAAAAGAACAACAATAGAGAAGATGAATTACAAGGTTGTAAAGTTCCTTTTCTTCTCATTTGTTTCCTGCATTTAAATTGCATGATTGTCTTCATCTTCTCTGTTTACATGTGTGTATGAATAAAGCATAGCTTGAATCTTGATTTGTAATATGTTGTTGTGGCATTATGACTACCAACTTGAGTTTTGTGAGTTCAAAAGCAATAAAGCATCATGATCATAAACAAACAAGGCATTAAAGAAGATTTTAGCATGTGCATACAAGTATTGGAAAGCTAGTATAATTAATTGTTGCTCAATTGCATTGGATTTTATTTAATTGAAGTTTTCATCTAGGACATTTTGTGAAATCTTTTGAAAATCATGAAAACCTTGAAGAAGCAAATACAAATTAAAGCAAGAAAAGAAAAAGAGAAAGAATGAGAAAGCTAAAGGCTCTGAGTACCAATGGCAATTTATTTGTTAAGTACTTGTGGTGTTTATGTATCAAGCCAAATGCTTGAAAACAAAACACTTAGAAGTCAAGGCTAGGCTCAAGTGAAGAAGCACTCCCTCAAAGCTCAAGGTTCTGAGCATCGATGATTAGAGAGTCAAAAAAAGAAAAGAAAAATGAGCTTAATGAAGTCCTCTAATTCAAATGCTTGTAGTGCTTATGTATCAATTGGTAATACTTGAAAACAAAGCATTTAGAATCGTAGCTTTGTTATTAACTCATGGGGCAAAGCACCCAAAAGGAGAAGCTAAAAAAAAAAATTCAAAAGCTTGTTTCAAGGAATAAGTATAAGAAAAAGATTTCATAAATTGAGCTAGATAGAAGCATCAATCAATTATATTTCTTTTGTGATTGTAGCATGCATAAGAAACTAGCCTACCATGAACATTGAGTTGCTATTCTTCTTACCTTGAATTGTCAATCTTTATTGCATGATTCTTTTCTTGCTTGGGGACAAGCAAGGTTTAAGTTTGGTGTTGTGATGACATGTCATCATGTCATGTTTTTCTATGTTTTTTCATACAAGAAATTGATAATTAGTGCTTAAATATTGCATTCTTTTATGCTTAAATGGTATATTTCCTTGATCTTTTAATTTTATAAATTTGGTAGGAAATAAGAAGAAAAAGAAGCAAAGAAGCACAAAATAAGCTAAAAAGGAGAAAAAAAAAGAGCTTTGGGGCACACTTTGAAGTTGGAGCACACTTTAGAGCCCTAGGCCACGCTTTTAAAAGCGTGGCCCATGACCAAATCAAGGAAGCATCACAATCAGCGCTCACAAAGCTCAGTTCACTAATTGAACTTAGCTTTATCGTGAAAAACTTAGCTTGGAAGCAAGAATTTTCGCTAAGTTAAAACTTGGGCGTTTACAGCATGACCATGCCTCATTCAAAGGGCCATAACTTGAGCTACAGATGTCCGATTGATGTGCTTCCAGTTGCGTTGGAAAGCTGACATTCAGAGCTTTCCAACGATATATCATAGTCCATATTTGGCACGAAATTGAGGCACGAGTGAAATGCATCTTTAAGGGCCAAAAATAAGCAAAAAAATCAGCCAATGCTTCCACCAAGGCTCGAAGGGGGAGACACAAGGAAAATACAAGGCGCAATACAGCAAAAGAGGAACACCCAGATTCGAACTTGGAGCTTCTCATATCAAATGCAAGGAGCACTCCATTCTTCCAAAGAAATCAACACCAAGATGCCTCCACCATGGTTCGAACTTGAAAGCATGGCACCCAAGGCAAGGCGCTACAATGGGAAGCTCAGTTTGCTTTCTCAACTGAGCGCTATCCCCCCCCCCCCCAATCTTCGCACAATTTGGGCGCACCAAGGACAAGAAAGAAAGCTCAGTTCATTTTTTCAACTAAGCTCTATTGAGGTGTGACATGAGCAAGGCTGGGACACGCACAAATTGGGCAAGCCAAAGACAAGTTTGGGCGCTCAGTTTGGTTTTTCAACTGAGTCATCCCCTGGGAGGTGGACCATGGGCCAAAATTCAACCAAAATTCTAATTAAATTCAATTCTTCACCAAATTGAATCAAGGCCAACCAAACCCATCTCTCTTCAAATCCAAAGCAAGTAAACCCACATCATCACTCAAAGGCACAAGAACAAGCTAGAATTGGGATTTTCATTTAATTTGTTTTTCATTTCAATTTCATTTTATTTTGTAAAAAGCCTATATAAAGGCATCACTCTCATTTTCAAAAGGGGAGCTCCATTAGAGAACATTGAGGCTAGCTCCATTAGAGAACATAGAGGCTAGCTCCACTAGGGAGTTTTGCACTCTTTAGTTTACATTTTGCTTTCTCTCTTAGTTTTCTTTTCTGTTTTGAAATCTTGGATTGAGAGTGGAAGGAATTCTATTTTCATTCTCTATCTGCAACTTCTCTTTACTTCTTCTGCAATCTTTCTTTTAATTCTCTGCAACTTTTCTCTTGTTGGATCAAGGAAGGACTTGAGATCTAGACTTGTTTTCTAGTCTCTTCCACCCCTGAGATCTTCAACATCCTTTTAATTGCTGCAATTTAGCATCAGTCATTTTCTGTTTTTAATCTTTCAAGAATTTTTACTTTCGGTTGCATTGCTTCCAATTTACATTTTCTACAATTGCTCTAAGTTCTTATTTACTGCTTCCAATTTACTTTTCATGCAAGTTAATTCTTCTGCAATTGTTCTAAGTTACTGATTTATTGCTTTCTTTAATTTCCAGCACTCACTCCCCTTTACATTTAATGCAATTTACATTACTTACAATTTAAGTTTCAGCTATTTTACTTTCTTGTTCTTTAAGTTACTTGCAATTTTACTTTCTGCATCTTTTAAATTCCTTGCAATTTACTTTCTGTTGGCTACATTTCACACAATTCACTCAATGTTAGCTTGACTAAACTAATCACCCAATAAAGTTGCTTGATCCATCAATCCCTGTGGGATCGACCTCACTCTAAGTGAGTTTTACTACTTGATACGACCCGGTACACTTGCCGGTGAGTTTTGGGTGTTTGGAAATCTGTTTTTCCACATTTTTCCCATCACCAATAACGTCCTCGAAGCCATCATAGCCCATGTTAAGAGTCACGTTAACTAAGTTAACGTGAACTCTAATGTGGAAGAAGAAAATGAAGCCAACGTTAGTGACACTCACCTTTTTCACTAACGTTGGACCAAGCTCATATTGGCCACGTTAAGAGCCACGTTAACTAAGTTAGCATGGACTCTAACGTGGGGAAGCAAAAGAATGGCCAATGTTAGTGACACTCACCTTTGTCATTAACGTTGGACTAAGCCACTTTGAGCCACATTAGTTGACACGTTAACTTAGTTAATGGTGCACAAATTGTGAATCACACTTTTCACAACTCGTACCACTAACCAGCAAGTGCACTGGGTCGTCCAAGTAATACCTTACGTGAGTAAGGGTCGAATCCCACGGAGATTGTTGGTATGAAGCAAGCTATGGTCACCTTGTAAATCTCAGTCAGGCATATATAAATGGATAATGGTGTTTTCGAATAATAATTAATAAGATAGGAATAGAGGTACTTATGTAAATGATTGGTAGGAATTTCAGATAAGCGAATGGAGATACTTTCGTTCCTCTGAACCTCTGCTTTCCTGCTATCTTCATCCAATCAGTCTTACTCCTTTCCATGGCTGGCTTTATGCAAGGGCATCACCGTTGTCAGTGGCTACATCCCCTCCTCTCAGTGAATAATATGCTCACGCACCCTGTCACGGCACGGCTATTCATCTGTCGGTTCTCGATCATGCTGGAATAGGATTCACCCTCCTTTTGCGTCTGTCACTAACGCCCAACAATCGCGAGTTTGAAGCTCGTCACAGTCATTCAATCATTGAATCCTACTCGGAATACCACAGACAAGGTTTAGACTTTCCGGATTCTCTTGAATGCCGCCATCATTCTAGCTTACGCCACGAAGATTCTGGTTAGGAGATCTAAGAGATATTCATTCTAGCTTAATTCATGTAGAACAGAAGTGTTTGTCGGGCACGCATTCATAAGGGAGAAGGATAATGAGCGTCACACATAATCATCACCTTCATCACGTTCTTGGGTGCGAATAGATATCTTAGAAGCGAAATAAGATGAATTGAATAGAAAACAGAAGTACTTTGCATTAATCTTTGAGGAACAGCAGAGCTCCACACCTTAATCTATGGAGTGTAGAAACTCTACCGTTTGAAAATACATAAGTGAAGGTCCAGGCATGGCCGAGATGGCCAGCCCCTCTGATCTAAGAACCAGGTGTCCAAAGATGTCTAATACAATAGTAAAAAGTCCTATTTATAATAAAACTAGCTACTAGGGTTTACATGAGTAAGTAATTGATGTATAAATCCACTTCCGGGGCCCACTTGGTGTGTGTTTGGGCTGAGCTTAAGTGTAGCACGTGCAGAGGCCATTTGTGGAGTTGAACGCCAGTTTTTGTGCCAGTTTGGGCGTTCAACTCTGGTTTTGGATCCTTTTCTGGCGCTGGACGCCAGATTTGGGCAGAGAGCTGGCGTTGAACGCCAGTTTACGTCGTCTATTCTTGGCCAAAGTATGGACTATTATATATTGCTGGAAAGCCCTGGATGTCTACTTTCCAACGCAATTGGAAGCGCGCCATTTCGAGTTCTGTAGCTCCAGAAAATCCACTTTGAGTGCAGGGAGGTCAGAATCCAACAGCATCAGCAGTCCTTCTTCAACCTCTGAATCTGATTTTTTCTCAAGTCCCTCAATTTCAGCCAGAAAATACTTGAAATCACAGAAAAACACACAAACTCATAGTAAAGTCCAGAAATGTGAATTTAACACAAAATCTATTAAAAACATCCCTGAAAGTAACTAGATCCTACTAAAAACATACTAAAAACAATGTCAAAAAGCGTATAAATTATCCGCTCATCACAACACCAAACTTAAATTGTTGCTTGTCCCTAAGCAACTGAAAATCAAGATAGGATAAAAAGAATAGAATATACTATAAATTTCAAACTATCAATGAAACATAGCTCCAATCATATGAGCGGGACTTATAGCTTTTTGCCTCTTGAATAGTTTTGGCATCTCACTTTATCCATTGAGGTTCAGAATGATTGGCATCTATAGGAACTTCAGATTTCGAATATTGTTATTGACTCTCCTAGTTCAGTATGATGATTCTTGAACACAGCTTTTTTATGAGTCTTGGCCGTGGCCCTAAGCACTTCATTTTCCAGTATTACCACCGGATACATAAATGCCACAGACACATAATTGGGTGAACCTTTTCAGATTGTGACTCAACTTTGCTAAAGTCCCCAATTAGAGGTGTCCAGGGTTCTTAAGCACACTCTTCTTTTGCTTTGGACCTTGACTTTAACCGCTCAGTCTCAAGTTTTCACTTGACACCTACACGCCACAAGCACATGGTTAGGGACAGCTTGGTTTAGCCGCTTAGACCAGGATTTTATTCCTTTAGGCCCTCCTATCCACTGATGCTCAAAGCCTTGGGATCCCTTTTTTTTTTTTTTGCCCTTGCCTTTTGGTTTTAAGGGTTATTGGCTTTTTGCTCTTGCCTCTTGGTTTTAAGAGCTTTTGGCTTTTTCTGCTTGCTTTTTCTTTTTCTTTCTATATTTTTTTTTTCGCCTATTTTTTTTTTATTTTTTTTTCTGCAAGCTTTGTTCTTTGCTGCTTTTTCTTGCTTCAAGAATCATTTTTATGATTTTTCAGATTATCAAATAACATGTCTCCTAGTCATCATTCTTTCAAGAGCCAACATATTTAACATTCTTAAACAACAACTTCAAAAGACATATGCACTGTTCAAGCATACATTCAGAAAACAAGAAGCATTGTCACCACATCAATATACTTAAGCTAAGTTCAAGGATAAATTCGAAACTCATGTACTTCTTGCTCTTTTGAGTTAAAACAGTTTTTTATTTTAAGAGAGGTGATGGATTCATAGGACATTCATAACTTTAAGACATAGTTACTAACTGCTAATGATCATGTAATGAAGACACAAACATAGATAAGCACCATAACATAGAAAACGAAAAACAGAGAAAGTAAGAACAAGGAATGAGTCCACATTAGTGATGTCCTTGAGCTCTTCTATGTCTCTTCCTTGTCTTTGCTGCTCCTCCTTTATTGCTTTTAGATCTTCTCTGATTTCATGAAGGATGATGGAGTGCTCTTGAAGTTCCACCCTTAGTTGCTTCCAATAATTGTATGGAAGAAAATGTATCCCCTGAGGTATCTCAGTGATCTCTTGATTTGCAGTCAAATGTTCTACCACTGAGCTATAGACCCTTGATGGAAGCTTTTGTCTTCCCTTTCCTCTTTCTAGAGGCTTCTTTGGCCTTAGGTGCCATCAATGGTTATGGAAAAAACAAAAAAGCTATGCTTTTTACCACACCAAACTTAGAATGTTGCTCGCCCTCGAGCAAAAGAAGAAAGAATAGAAGAATAAGAAGAAGATATGGAGGAGATGGAGGGAGATGTGTATTCGGCCATATGGGTGGGATTGGGTGGGAAAGAGATGTTAAATTTTGAAGGAAAGTGGGTGTTTGGATGTGAGTGGTAAAGAGTTAATAGGGAAGAGTGTTTATTGGGAATAGAGGATGATTGAGAAGAGAGAAGAGAGTGAGTGGAGGTAGGTGGGGATCCTGTGGGGTCCACAGATCCTGAGGTGATCCTGTGAGGTCCACAGATCCTGAGGTGTCAAGGCATTTACATCCCTGCACCAATTTAGGCATGTAAAATGCCCTTGCACACAACTCTGGGCGTTCAGCGCCAGGTTGGTGCCCATTTTGGGCGTTCAACGCCCCTTTGCTGCCATTTCTGGCGTTGAAGGCCAGAACCATGCTTGTTCTGGGCGTTCAGTGCCAGGATGCTCCCATTCTGGGCGTTCAGCGCCAGAACTATGCTCTGTTCTGGCGTTTGAACGCCAGACAGATGCTCCTCCAGGGTGTGATTTTTCTTCTGCTGTTTTTGATTCCGTTTTCAATTTTTATATTTATTTTGTGACTCCACATGATCATGAACCTAAGAAAACATGAAAAACAATAAAAATAAGAATTAGATAAACATTGGGTTGCCTCCCAACAAGCGCTTCTTTAATGTCAATAGCTTGACAGTGAGCTCTCATGGAGCCTCACAGATGTGCAGAGCGTTGTTGAGACTCTCCAACACCAAACTTAGAATTTGGATATGGGAGTTCAACACCAAACTTAGAGTTTGGTTGTGGCCTCCCAACACCAAACTTAGAGTTTGACTGTGGGGGCTCTGGTTGACTCTGCTTTGAGAGAAGCTTTTTCGGCTTCCTCTCCATGGTTGCAGAGGGAGATCCTTGAGTTTTAAACACAAAGGAGTCCTCATTCCATTGAAGGAATATGTCACCTCTGTCAACATCAATCACAGCTCTTGCTGTGGCCAGGAAAGGTCTTCCTAGGATGATGGATTCATCCTCTTCTTTTCCAGTATCCAGGACTATGAAATCAGCAGGTATGTAAAGGCCCTCAACCTTTACTAATACATCTTCTACTCGTCCATAGGCCTGTTTTCTTGAGCTGTCTGCCATCTCTAATGAGATTTTAGCAGCTTGCACCCCATAGATTCCCAGTTTCTCTATTACAGAGAGGGGCATGAGGTTTATTCCTGAACCAAGGTCACACAGAGCCTTAAAGATCATGGTGCCTATGGTACAAGGTATTATGAACTTTCCAGGATCTTGTCTCTTCTGAGGCAATGTCAGTTGATCCAGATCACTTAGTTCATTGATGAATAAGGGAGGTTCAACTTCCCAAGTACCAATGCCAAATAATTTGGCATTCAGCTTCATGATTGCACCAAGAAACTTGGCAGTTTGCTCTTCAGTAACATCCTCATTCTCTTCAGAAGAGGAATACTCATCAGAGCTCATGAAGGGCATAAGGAGGTTCAATGGGATCTCTATGGTCTCTAGATGAGCCCCAGAGTCCTTTGGTTCCTCAGAGGGAAGCTCCTTATTGATCACTGGACGTCCCAGGAGGTCTTCCTCCTTGGGATTCACGTCCTCTCCTCTCCTCACAGGTTCGGCCATGGCGCTTATGTCAATGGCCTTGCACTCTCCTTTTGGGTTCTCTTCTGTATTGCTTGGGAGAGTACTAGGGGGGATTTCAGTGATCCTTTTACTCAGCTGGCCCACTTGTGCTTCCAGATTTCTAATGGAAGACCTTGTTTCATTCATGAAACTTACAGTGGCCTTAGATAGATCAGAGACTAGATTTGCTAAATTAGAAGCATTTTGTTCAGAGTTCTCTGTCTGTTGCTGAGTTGATGATGGAAAAGGCTTGCTATTGCTAAACCTATTTCTTCCACCATTATTAAAGCCTTGTTGGGGCTTTTGATCCTTCCATGAGAAATTTGGATGATTTCTCCATGTTGAGTTATAGGTGTTTCCATAAGGTTCACCTAAGTAATTTACCTCTGCTATTGCAGGGTTCTCAAGATCATAAGCTTCTTGAGTACTGTTGGATGCAGCTTGCATTCCATTCAGACTCTGAGAAATCATATTGACTTGCTGAGTCAATATTTTATTCTGAGCCAATATGGCATTCAGAGTATCAACTTCAAGAACTCCCTTCTTCATAGGCGTCCCATTGCTCACAGGATTCCTTTCAGAAGTGTACATGAACTGGTTATTAGCAACCATGTCAATGAGTTCTTGAGCTTCTGCAGGCGTTTTCTTTAGGTGAATGGATCCACCTGCAGAAGTGTCCAGTGACATCTTTGATAGCTCAGATAAACCATCATAGAATATATCCAGGATGGTCCATTCTGAAAGCATGTCAGAAGGACACTTTTTGGTCAACTGTTTGTATCTTTCCCAAGCTTCATAGAGGGATTCACCTTCTTTCTGTCTGAAGGTTTGAACATCAGCTCTAAGCTTGCTCAGCTTTTGAGGAGGAAAGTACTTGGCTAAGAAAGCCGTGACCAGCTTATCCCAAGAGTTCAGGCTGTCTTTTGGTTGAGAGTCCAACCATAATCTAGCTCTGTCTCTTACAGCAAAAGGGAAAAGCATGAGCCTGTAGACTTCAGGATCTACTCCATTAGTCTTAACAGTATCACATATCTGCAAGAATTCAGTTAAGAACTGAAAAGGATCTTCAGATGGAAGTCCATGAAACTTGCAGTTCTGCTGCATCAGAGAAACTAATTGAGGTTTCAGCTCAAAGTTGTTTGCTCCAATGGTAGGAATGGAGATGCTTCTTCCATGTAAATTGGAATTAGGTGCAGTAAAGTCACCAAGCATCTTCCTTACATTATTATTATTTTCGGCTGCCATCTCCTTTTCCTGTTCGAAAATTTCTGAAAGGTTATCTCTAGATCGTTGTATTTTAGCTTCTCTTAATTTTCTCTTCAGAGTCCTTTCAGGTTCTGGATCTGCTTCCACAAGAATGTTCTTATCCTTGCTCCTGCTCATATGACAAAGAAGAAGGCACAGAAAAATAATAATAATAACGGAGATCCTTTATACCACAGTATAGGGATCCCTTTGTAAGTGGAAGAAAAGGGGGAGATAAAGAATGTAATATAATGGAAGAAACACAACTGTGAGGAGGCTAGAGATGTGAGATGAGATGTTAGGATATGAATGAATAAATAGAATAAGATGGGAGAGAGAGAATTTTCGAAAATATTTTTGAAAAAGAGTTAGTGATTTTCGAAAATGGTTTTTGAAAAATGTTAGTAATTTTCAAAAATTTTTGAAATCAAAAATAAAAAATAAAATTAATTAGTTAATTAAAAAGAAATTTTTGAAAAAGAGGGAAGATATTTTCGAAAATTAGAGAGAGAGAGTTAGTTAGGTAGTTTTGAAAAAGTTAAGAAACAAACAAAAAGTTAGTTAGTTAGTTGAAACAAATTTTTAAAAGATAAGAGGTTAGGAAGTTAGAAAAGATATTTTGAAAAGATATGATAGAAATTAGTTTTGAAAAAGATTTGATTTTTAAAATCACAATTAATGACTTGATTCATAAGAAATCACAAGATATGATTCTAGAACTCAAAGTTTGAATCTTTCTTAACAAGCAAGTAACAAACTTCAAATTTTTGAATCAAAACATTAATTGATTATGTTATTTTCGAAAATTTGATTTAAAAATAAGAAAAAGATTTTTGAAAAATATTTTTAGAATTTTCGAAAATAACTAAGAAATTTGAAAAAGATTTGATTTTTGAAAAAGATTTTGAAAAAGATAAGATTTTCAAATTGAAAATTTGATTTGACTCATGAGAAACAACTTGATTTCATAAAAATTTTTGAAGATTTTCTGAATTTTTATGAAAACATGAAAAATATGCAATGCATGAAATTTTTAGATCAAAACAATGAATGCATGCAAGAATGCTATGAATGTCAAGATGAACACCAAGAACACTTTGAATGTCATGATGAACATCAAGAACATATTTTTGAAAAAATTTTTAATGCAAAGAAAACATGCAAGACACCAAACTTAGAATTCTTTAATGCTTAGACACTAAGAATTCAAGAATGCATATGATAAACATGAAAAGACACAAAACAAAAATTCATCAAGATCAAACAAGAAGACTTACCAAGAACAACTTGAAGATCATGAAGAACACTATGAATGCATGATATTTTCGAAAAAATGCAAGATGCATATGCAAGTGACACCAAACTTATGAAATGACTCAAGACTCAAACAAGAAACAGAAAATATTTTTGATTTTTATGATTTTCTAAATTTTTTGTATTTTTATTTATTTTTTTTTTCGAAAATTATTGTGAAAAATAAAAATAAGGATTTCAAAATTTTTAATATGAATTCCAGGAATCCTGCCATGTTAGTCTTAAAGCTCCAATCAAAGGGTCAGGCATGGCTTAATAGCCAGCCAAGCTTTAGCATATAATTACATGGACTGGAGTGATTAGTTGGATGCCAATCCCAAAGTAGTTTGGGTATGGCTTTACAGCCAGATAGGCTTCAACATGCTTCATGAAACACTAGAATTCATTCTTAAAAATTCTGAAGAAAAATAATATTTTTGAAAACATTTTTTTTTTCGAAAACAAGTGAGAAAATTTTGAAATATTTTTGAAAAATTTTTGAAAAGAAAACAAAAAGAAAATTACCTAATCTGAGCAACAAGATGAACCGTCAGTTGTCCAAACTCAAACAATCCCTGGCAACGGCGCCAAAAACTTGGTGCTGTTGCCGGATCAAACTTGGCACTGATGTTACCGGACCAAAAGCTTGCCGAAAACTCAAACAATTCCCGGAAACGGCGCCAAAAACTTGGTGCACAAATTGTGAATCACACTTTTCACAACTCGTACCACTAACCAGCAAGTGCACTGGGTCGTCCAAGTAATACCTTACGTGAGTAAGGGTCGAATCCCACGGAGATTGTTGGTATGAAGCAAGCTATGGTCACCTTGTAAATCTCAGTCAGGCAGATATAAATGGATAATGGTGTTTTCGAATAATAATTAATAAGATAGGGATAGAGGTACTTATGTAAATCATTGGTAGGAATTTCAGATAAGCGAATGGAGATACTTTCGTTCCTCTGAACCTCTGCTTTCCTGCTATCTTCATCCAATCAGTCTTACTCCTTTCCATGGCTGGCTTTATGCAAGGGCATCACCGTTGTCAGTGGCTACATCCCCTCCTCTCAGTGAATAATATGCTCACGCACCCTGTCACGGCACGGCTATTCATCTGTCGGTTCTCGATCATGCTGAAATAGGATTCACCCTCCTTTTGCGTCTGTCACTAACGCCCAACAATCGCGAGTTTGAAGCTCGTCACAGTCATTCAATCATTGAATCCTACTCGGAATACCACAGACAAGGTTTAGACTTTCCGGATTCTCTTGAATGCCGCCATCATTCTAGCTTACGCCACGAAGATTCTGGTTAGGAGATCTAAGAGATATTCATTCTAGCTTAATTCATGTAGAACAGAAGTGTTTGTCGGGCACGCGTTCATAAGGGAGAAGGATGATGAGCGTCACACATAATCATCACCTTCATCGCGTTCTTGGGTGCGAATGGATATCTTAGAAGCGAAATAAGATGAATTGAATAGAAAACAGAAGTACTTTGCATTAATCTTTGAGGAACAACAGAGCTCCACACCTTAATCTATGGAGTGTAAAAACTCTACCGTTTGAAAATACATAAGTGAAGATCCAGGCATGGCCGAGATGGCCAGCCCCTCTGATCTAAGAACCAGGCGTCCAAAGATGTCTAATACAATAGTAAAAAGTCCTATTTATAATAAAACTAGCTACTAGGGTTTACATGAGTAAGTAATTGATGTATAAATCCACTTCCGGGGCCCACTTGGTGTGTGTTTGGGCTGAGCTTAAGTGTAGCACGTGCAGAGGCCATTTGTGGAGTTGAACGCCAGTTTTTGTGCCAGTTTGGGCGTTCAACTCTGGTTTTGGATCCTTTTCTGGCGCTGGACGCCAGATTTGGGCAGAGAGCTGGCGTTGAACGCCAGTTTACGTCGTCTATTCTTGGCCAAAGTATGGACTATTATATATTTCTGGAAAGCCCTGGATGTCTACTTTCCAACGCAATTGGAAGCGCGCCATTTCGAGTTCTGTAGCTCCAGAAAATCCACTTTGAGTGCAGGGAGGTCAGAATCCAACAGCATCAGCAGTCCTTCTTCAACCTCTGAATCTGATTTTTGCTCAAGTCCCTCAATTTCAGCCAGAAAATACCTGAAATCACAGAAAAACACACAAACTCATAGTAAAGTCCAGAAATGTGAATTTAACACAAAATCTATTAAAAACATCCCTGAAAGTAACTAGATCCTACTAAAAACATACTAAAAACAATGTCAAAAAGCGTATAAATTATCCGCTCATCAGTTAGCGTGGAAGCTAACGTGGAGGAAGCAAGAATCACCAACGTTAGTGACACTCACCTTTGTCACTAACGTTGGAATGAGCCACTATGAGCAACATTAACTCCCACTTTAACTTAGTTAACGTGGAAGCTAACGTGGATTGAAGAATGATGAGCCAACGTTAGTGACACTCACCTTTGTCACTAACGTTTGAGATGGCTATCACCACCACATTAGAAGCCACGTTAACCTAGTTAACGTGAACTCTAACATGGGAAGTAGGGGCGTTTTGAAACGTTAGTGACAAAGGTAAGTGTCACTAACTTTCTCGAAGATGTGGCAAGACTACGTTAAGGGTCACGTTAGCCACACTAACGTGAACTCTAACGTAGGGAGAAAGGAGGATTCTCAACGTTATTGGAAAAAGTAAGTCCCAATAACGTGTGCAAAGGACCAAGAGGCAACATTAGTGGTCACGCTGATGCCACTAACGTTGAAGTTAACATGGATCATCCTTGGGATTGGAACGTTAGTGAAAAAGGTGATTGCCACTAACGTTCTCGAACCCACACTTTCACTTAACGTTAACGCCACTAACGTCCTAAGCTAAAAGTCCCTGCCTACTTCATACTTTCTCTCTGCAAGTATAGCTAAGCCCACTGAAGAGGATAACTGCTTCAAACTTAAGATCCAAAGGCCCATATCCAAGATTTGAAGAACCAACTAGAAGATCAGAAGAGTAGTATATATAGGGGTAGTTTTGAATTAGAAAGGGTGTTGGAAATTTGAGAACTACTCTCGGTATAATTTACTTTCTCTACACTTCTAGTTTACTTTTCATAATGTATTTTCCAAATTTGCTTTCTATTTCCAGAGCTATGAACAACTAAACCCCTTTCATTGGGTTAGGGAGCTCTGTTGTAATTTGATGGATCAATATTAGTTTTCATTATTCTTCTTCTCTCTTTTCTCTTGATTTTACTAGAAAGCTTTCAATCTTCATTCAATTGGGTAGTTATCTTGGAAAAGAAGCTATTCATACTTGGATCTCTTCGGAACTTTGGAAGAGGAATGAAGAGATCATGCTAGAAATACTTTCTCATGTTGGACCAAATTGGGGTTTGGATGGATATAGTGACATATAATCCTACCAACACTTTGATTTGGAAATACATGTGGTATAATCAGTAACCATACTTCATCTCTTCTAATAAGGAATTGACCAAGGAATTGGCTATTGATCAAGATTTGAGAGATTGAATTACCAAGAAATTAGAATTCGATCACTTAAGATTGCCAAGGAGATCAATGAATGCATTGATTGAGGAAGAGATGAAAATGAACTTGATCCGGAGAATGCAACATCTCCTAAGCCGAATGAATTTCCCATTTCTGATCTTACCCATTCTCTTTAAATTCTGCAATCTACTTTTATGAGCATCTTACCCATTCTCTTTTAAGATTTTGCAATTTACTTTCCGCCATTTACATTCAGCTCTTTATTTCCAGCATTTAAATTTTCTGCTATTTACTTTTCTTCCATTTAATTTTCTGCAAATCTCAAATCCAATTCTGCTTAGTTCAACTAGAACATTCCTCTAATTAAAGTTGCTTGACCAATCAATCCCTGTAGGATTCGACCTCACTCTATTGTGAGTTTTTACTTGACGACAATTCGGTATACTTGCCGAAGAAAAATTGTTGAGAGACAAGTTTCCGTGCATCACCAGACCAATGGTCAAGCTGAGATATTTAACAGAGAGATAAAGCGAATATTGGAGAAGATAGTCAAGCCTCATAGAAAGGACTGGAGCACCAGACTTGTTGATGCGCTCTGGGCTTATCGGACAACATACAAGACACCCATCAGAATGAGTCCCTTCCACCTAGTATATGGAAAGGCTTGTCACCTCCTAGTGGAGGTGGAACACAAGGCTTTCTTGGTAGTAAGGGAATGCAACATGGGATTTGAGAAGGTTGGTGCTGAAAGGAAGCTGCAACTGGCAGAACTGGAGACCCTTCGACTCGAAGCATATGACAACTCCAGACTATATAAAGAGAAGGTGAAGGCTGTGCATGACAAGCATATCAAGAGAAGACATTTCAGACCTGGGGAGCTAGTTCTCTTTTACAACTGAAGGCTGAGGCTCATGCCAGGCAAGCTGAGATCAAGGTGGGAAGGCCCCTATAGATTAGAGAAGGTAGAGCCATACGGAGTCTTCCACCGGAGTCATCCTTCAAGTTCCAAATTCATCAAGGTCAATGGACATCGCTTAAAGCTGTATCATGGTGAGAAGATGAAGGACAATAAAGAGCTAGAGGTCTTTCCTCTTGGAGGATCCACCAACAGAAGCAGACTGAGCTTGTGAACCGTCCAACTTAGGGATGTAAAAGCAAAGTGCTAGGTGGGAGACAACCCACAATGGTATGATCGTTCCTTTTCATTCTTAGTCTTATTTTCTTTTGTTTTTCACAGTAGTCATTCATAATTTCTGCATATTCCTCTGTATTCTGCATTTTGCATTCTGCATTAAAAAAAGCACATGACGCGCGGGCGTACACCATGTGTACGCGTTATATGTGCTTACGAGAATAAGAAGAATTGAACAGAGAGTTGCACGGGAGTGGTGCAGGAAATGTGAGTTACGCAAAACCAAGATCACGCGTACGCGTCCATGACGCGTGCGTGTCATTTGCAAACTTGGCATTACACGCGTACGCGTCAAGCACGCGCATGCGTGGATAAGTAAATTGGCGTCAATGGGTGTTTGGCCAGAGAGTTATGTTGGTGTGGGGCTGGAACTGTGCTGGGAGCACAAGCCCCCTCACGCGTACGCGTCTCTGATGCGTGCGCGTCGTTTTCCCATAATGGCCATCCACGCGTGCGCGTCCCTGACGCGCATGTGTCATGTGCATTTTTGGCTCTCATGCATATCAAACAGAGAGTTGTGCGTGCACGGGGCTGCTTTCGCGCCATTCGCACAACCCATATCATGCGTACGCGTCCCTGACGCTTACGCGTTGCTTGGAATTAGTGCGACCCACGCGTACGTGTGCTGTACACGTATGCGTCACATGCGACGCCCAATTGAACCCATTCACCGCCTGAATTCAATTCTCCCCTCCCCCAATCCTAATTCTTTTCCAATCCTTCTTATTTCTTCTCTCTTCTTCCTCCTTTCTTCCTTATTCTTTCTTATTATCCACTCCGTTCTTCTTCCCTTCTTCATCTTCCCCATCAGTTTTTTTTCTTTCTTTATTGTATTTAACTATTTTTCTTTCTTCTCAATTTTTCTTTTAGCTTAATTATCCAAGGTTTCTTTTTATTTCTTTTTCATGCATTCTTATCTTAGTATTGGAGTTTATTTGGGTATTACGTTATTATTCTTGAGCTTGTGATTATTATGAGGAGTGATTTGACAATTGACATTTAATTTTGGCTCTCATATACATTTGGATTATATTATTTTCATTCCTATTTTCACTTGCACACCAAGTGTTTGTGAAAAGGCTATTATGGCATTTTTGAAATCTATTTTGTTTTACTCTTATACTTTAATTCCCCTTTTTCACAACACTTGTACTCCGCATGTATTGGGATTATCATTCACAATTGTCATCATCTACGTGCTCTTTTATTTGGTACGTTTAATTATTGATGCTTGAGTTATGCTTCTCATGCCTATTACTTGCATGCTTTTACTCTCTTGCATCTGATTAGTATGAATTGCCTATCTACTCTTAAGTGATGTCTTACCTACATGTTGTAGCTACCATGTATTTAAGCTATTATCTTCCCTTTGGCATTCATTATCACTTGGAATTTTCTCCCTTCCGGTTTTAGTTATATATATTTCAATTTCATCCTTTTTCTTTCTTCGTTAGGCATGGGTACCAAGAAAGGAAACGAGAAGGCCACTGATAAGACACCCGCAAGGAGAGGAACCAAGCGAACACCAACTAAAGCGTTACTATCTACCAGTGTCAAGCCACCAACAAAGCGGGTAAAGAGGATCATTAAGGTTGATGAAGCAGAAAAAGCCTTTTTCGCACGAGACTCCACACAGTTCACTAACCACTACTGCAAATAGATGTTCCCCATCCTAGCTGAGAGGAACTATAATAATAAGCATCTACTCATTGTTCCAACACACTTTGTTGATTTTGTAGAGCCCCGCATAGAGAGGAGACAGTGGAGATTTTTTAGGAGGCAGCCGCGAGAGGCCAACTTATCATGGGTAGTTGAATTCTACTCCAAATTTTACTCGCCTACCCTGCAGACTGTCTATGTTCGTCAGCACCAAGTCCCTGTCTCCGAGAGTGGCATGCGAGCACTGGATCTACCGCCTAGTCCAGAGGGATTGGATGCATATCAAGAAGTCTCTTTTAAGCACCAGATGTATCAGTTCGACTGGAATAGCGTCCTGGGAGTTATAGCCCAACCCAGCAGTACCTAGATCTATGGGCCGCATCGATCAAAACCCAAGAGCATCTCAGCCCAGTCACTTACCTTGGAGGCTCGCGTGTGGACACAAATTATGTCCCACTATATCTTTTCGAGCACTCACGAGTCCACCTTCACAGCAGACATGGCTGTTCTCATCTGTTGCATCCTGACAGAGCAACCCCTCAACCTGCCCCGACACATCCGGCAAGCAATGGGACATGTACAGATTATGGGTAACCTATTTTTCCCCGACTTGGTTTCAGATTTAGTCTCTGTAGCTGTTGTGTCCTATCGGGTGGGAGATACGAAGGTGATGATCCCTAGAGCCGACCAGTATGTCCCGCATGGGAAGTGCATCCGGCCACCAGTCCCTTCTGCGAGCTGGCCTGCAATCCCATCTTTGAATACTCCTCCTTCTCCTCCTCTCTCATTATCCACACCACAAGCACCATCCATCCATCATATGTTCCTTCAGATCCTTGAGAGGTTCGACCGGCAAGACCGGCGGATGGAGCAAATGGAGCGCCGTAACAAGTGCCGATACAACTACCTGACGGACCTCATAGTTGGTACTCACCCACCTCCAGAACAGAAGGACACCCCGGACTCCCCTTCATCCAGTAGCACAGGAAGCCAGGGCAAACCAGACAGTGGTGGTGATGCTTCCAGCCCTCTTTTGCTCCTTACTGATGGCACGGAGGACCGTGCCAACCCTTAAGTGTGGAGAGGTCAGTCCGTGAATTTCGGAGGTAGTTTCTCTCTTTTAACACCAACATTTGACTCTTTCTTTTGTTAGATAGGATAGATTGCATGATAATAATTATTTGCATGTATGTTTTTCTTGGTTAAAGTACTGAGTTTCTTTTCAAGATCCTTTTTATAGTATTTCACTAATTTAAATTGAAATTTGTGCTAAACTTGTCTGAGGATTGTAAATTGGAACATGGTTGATAGCTAAGAACACACAACCTGTGAGATTTGAGCTTAATTACATGGTTACATTATTTAACCTTAATATTTTATTCTTGTGTGTTTCCTTCTCTATGATTGTAATCTATATTTTGTTCCATTCTATATGTCCATTATTTAGTATATTTGCATGCATACATATGATTGAGGCCATCATTTGTTATTAGCTCACTCATCCCAAATAGCCTACCCTTCTATTTACCTTTGTTTGCCACTTTGAGCCTTTTTAATCCCCATTTGTTCTTTATATTACCACATCACTTGCTTTAAGTGGAAAAATAATTAATTACCTGATTTAAATCTTTGGTTAGCTTAAGATAGAGATTGTGTATCAATTAAGTGTGGGAAAATGTGGAAACCTGGGTTAATGGGAAGGTGTTGTGTTTCTACTTTATTTGAATATTGGGAATTTGGGTGCCTACTTATATAAGACAAGAAAAACCATTTGCATTGATATGTTATATTTGCTTTCATGTTCAAAAAAAAAATTTGAATAAATAAATGAATAGGGGATAAAATCACCCCAATGTTAAGTTTAATAAAAGATCAATACATATGTGGTGAAATTAAAGAAAATTTAGTATATGAGTATGTGATGCAAAAGTGGGAATTTTTGGTGTGCGTTAGGTGAGAAATTAGGTTAGCCAAAGATTCATAATATAGCTCACTTGGCCATACATATATCCTCACACCTACCTTATCCCCATTACAACCTTGAAAAGACCTCATGATGTTTGCATTGGTATACTAAATATTTGTCGATTGGTTAGATGAAAGCATGACTAGAGAAGAGTATAGTGAATTAACCCTAGACACCTAAGCGATTAGAGTGCATATACACTACCAGTGAGGGTTCAATGCTTGATTCTATGTTCCCTTCTTTCATGAGCTATCTTCTCACAAGTTTACTTGCCTTTTATTGTGTGATTTGAATTAGTGGAATCTGATTTATGTTTGTCTTGAAGAACTTATTTACTTTTGACCAAGTAAGAAAGAAACATCTTAGCATATAGTTACATACATAGGTTGCATCTCATGAGTCTTACTTTTCCCCATTCATTCCTTTTGTCTCGTTGAGCTTAGCATGAGGACATATTAATGTTTAAGTGTGGGAAGATTGATAAACCATTATTTTATGGTTTATCTTGTGCTATTTAAGTGTTTTTAACCTTTATGGGGCAGGAATGGCTTAGAGGATGGAAAGAAAACATGCAAAAATGGAAGGAGCACAAGAAATAAAGGAGATAACCAGCGAGAAGTGACGCGCACGCCTGGCTCACGCATGCGCGTGAATTGGAGTTTACACAGTGACGCGTGCGCGTACTTGACGCGTACGCGTGACACGCGAAGATGACCAGTGACGCGCACGCATGACTAACGCGTACGCATGACGTGCGCAGCCTGCAGAAATCACAGAAAATGCTCGGGGCGATTTTGGACTGAGTTTGGACCCAGTTTTCGGCCCAGAAACACAGACTAGAGCCAGGGGACAAGCTGAGACTCAACACACATTCTCATTCACATAGTTTTTAGTTTTTAGCTTTTAATCTTAGAGAGAAATCACTACTTCCTCTAGGGTCTTCATATTCATAGATTTCTAGTTTTATGCTCTTGATGCTTTGAGTTGGATATTGAGAAGAGTCACTACCTCCATTGAAGTTGCCATTATTCTAGTTTGTTTTCTTCTTCCTTTACTCTTTTGATTACCTATTAACCCTGTTCAGATAAGGATGTTTATGATTTTGGAATTTATTAATGCAAAGAACTACTTTTACCTTTAATTACTTTTCCGTTATTATTCTATTTTAGTTATCATGTCTTCCTCTTATTCCCTTTATATATCTGCGAAAGTAGTATCCATGTCAATGGAGTAGACTCCCAACTTGACTCGGGGGTTGACCCTTGAGTTGGAATACTCAAGTGTCAATTTCAATTGGAAGTTGTTGGCTAACTCTCTATTGACTAACGCTAATCCTTCCATAGGAGAGGATTAGGACTTGTGAGTAAGAGTTAGCTCAATCACTTGACTTTTCTTTATTCGGTAAGGGTTAACTAAGTGAAAACAATAACCTCTTGCTATTACACTTGGGAGAAATTCAATAAGGATAGAACTTCCAATTAATCTTCCCCCGGTCAAGGCTTTTATTTTGATTATATAAATTCTCTCGGTAATTTGCATTGCTTTAGTTTACAATCATTTATTTTTCTGTCCTCCAACTCTTAAAATTTCTCAGAAAATTCTTGACTAATAAAATAGCACTCTTTTGTCAACTAGTTGGGAGACGACCTGGGATTTCTACTCCCGGTATTTTTATTCTAAATTTGTGACAACCCTTTTAAATTGATAAGCGAAATTTTCGTCGGGTAAGCACTGTACTTGCAACATTGTTCTATTTATAAATTCTTAATCGGAAATTTTCCAATGGCCTTGAAATTGGCTATATCTGCAAACCAGGGAGCTTCTTGGATCATCATCAACTGCTCATCCGGAAAGCTCTCATTTACTGTAAGGTTATGTGCTTCATCTTCCTCATTTGGGATCCTTAATAAGTGGTCAGCCACTTTGTTCCCTGCTCCACTTTTATCCTTAATCTCAATTTTAAACTCTTGAAGTAGCAAGACCCATCTTATCAGTCTAGGCTTAGATTCTTGCTTGGTTAACAAGTACATAAGGGCTGCATGGTCAGTAAACACAATGACTTTAGAACCAATGAGATACGATCTAAACTTATCAATTGCAAAAACTATGGCAAGGATTTCCTTCTCTGTGGTGGTGTAGTTTCTTTGAGTCTCATTAAGAACCTTGCTAGCGTAATAGATGACATGTACTAGCTTGTCTCTCCTTTGTCCTAGAACAGCACCAATAGCAAAATCTGATACATCACACATCAGTTCAAAAGGTAGATCCCAGCTAGGTGGTGCTATAATAGGTGCAAAGGAGAGCCTACTTATTAACTCATCCAAGGCTTCCATACTTTCTTTATCAAAGATCAAAGGTACATTAGAGAGAAGCAAGTTACTTAAAGGTTTGGCAATCTTTGAAAAATCTCTAATTACTTTGACATTGCAAGGTGGGGGTAATTTCTCAATCACTTCCACATTGGCCTTGTCCACCTCTATGCCTTTCTAAGAGATTTTGTGGCCAAGGACTACCCCTTTGATGTCCATAAAATGACACTTTTCCTAGTACAAACTAGGTTGGTCTTTTGGCATCTCTTTAGCACCAAGGCAAGATGGTGTAAGCACTTGAAAAATGAATCACCAAACACAGAAAAATCATCCATAAACACTTCAATAAACCTTTCAATCATGTCTGAGAATATAGATAGCATGCACCTTTGGAATGTGGCAGGTGCATTGCACAATCCAAAGGGCATTCTCCTATATGGAAAGACACCATAAGGACAAGTAAAGGAAGTCTTCTCTTAGTCTTTAGGGTCCACTACAATCTGATTGTTGCCTGAGTATCCATCCAAGAAACAGTAATATTCATGTCCAACTAGCCTCTCCAACATTTGATCCATGAAGGGCAGAGGAAAATGATCCTTCCTTGTGGCTTCATTGAGCTTCCTATAATCTATGCACATGCGCCATCCAGTCACTGTTCTTGTTGGTATCAATTCATTTCTTTCATTTGACACAACAGTGATTTTTCCTTTCTTGGGGACTACTTGCATTGGGCTTACCCAAGGGCTGTTTGAGATTGGGTAGATCACCCCTGCTTGCTATAACTTCAGCACTTCTTTTTGAACCACTTCATTCATTATTGGATTTAATCTTCTCTGTGGCTGTCTTGAGGGCTTGGCACCTTCCTCAAGAAGGATTTTATGCATGCACATTGAAGGGCTAATCCCCTTTAAATCTGAAAGTGTACATCCTATGGCATCCTTGTGTTGTCTCAGTACATTGATGAGATCCTTTTCTTGCTCCTCACTCAAGCTTGAATTAATGATGATTGGGTATGTGTTGTTGTCACCCAAGTAGGCATACTTTAAGCTTGGAGGCAGGGTCTTCAACTCCAACTTTGGTGCTTTCATTTCCTTCTTGCTTGTCTTGTCCAGCATGATTGAGCCTTCTATGATTTCTTGTGGTAGTTCACCACCTGATGCTTGTTGATCTTGCTCCATTACTTCTTCACATTGTTCCTCTTCTAGGACTCCTTGAACTAGCTTCTCCGTTGTGGCCACCATCATGCATTCACCAATAGACTCCTTTGGGTAGCTCATTGCTTTGAAAACATTGAATACCATCTTCTGTTCATGTAGCCTTAGGACCAACTCTCCATTTTGCACATCAATTATGGCCACATCTGTAGCTAAGAATGGTCTTCCTAGTATGATTTATGCATTGGACTCTTCCTCCATATCAAGCACAACAAAGTCTGCTGTGTATATGAATTCTCTCTATTTTACCAACAAGTCCTCCACCACCCCATGAGGAAACTTGAACGTTCTATCAGCTAATTGAAGTGCCATTCTTGTTGGTTTGGCATCTTCAATTCTCATTATTTTCATCATGGCCAAGGACATAAGATTGATGCTAGCTCCCAAATCACATAATGCCTTCTCAATTCTTTTATATGATGGCACTACATTCCTCTGTGAGTACCACAGTTTCCTTTTCTCCCCAGTTTCTTTTCCTTGTCATGAGCTCCTTTAGAAACTTGGCATAGAGTGGCATTTGCTCTAATTCCTCTACAAAAGGTATGTTAATTTGAAGCTTCTTAAAGATCTCCGAGAACCTAGAAAACTAGCAGTCCTTTCCATCTTTTCTCAGCCTTTGTGGGTAGGATATTTTTGGTACATAGGGCTTCAAGACTTGCTTTGGTGGAACTGTATCAGGTGCCGCTTCTTCCTTCTTGGTTTCTGAGTGATGAGCGGATCATTTATACCCTTTTTGGCATTATTTTTACATAGTTTTTAGTACGTTTTAGTTACTTTTTATTATATTTTTATTAGTTTTTATGCAAAAATTGCATTTCTAGACATTACTATGAGTTTGTGTATTTTTCTATAATTTCAGGTATTTTCTGGCTGAAATTGAGGGACCTGAGCAAAAATCTGATTCAGAGGCTGAAAAGGGACTGCAGATGCTGTTGGATTCTGACCCTCCTGCACTCGAAATGGATTTTCTGGAGCTACAGAAGTCCAATTGGTGCACTCCCAATTGCGTTAGAAAGTAGACATCTTGAGCTTTCCATCAATATATAATAATCCATACTTTGCCCGAGATTTGATGGCCCAAACTGGCGTTCAAACGCCCACCATTGACCCATTTCTGGAGTAAAACGCCCAAATTGGCACCATAACTGGAGTAAAACGCCCAAACTGGCGCCCAAGCTGGCGTTTAACTCCAAGAATGGCCTATGCACGTGAAAGCTTCAATCCTCAGCCCAAGCACACACTATGTGGGCCCCGGAAGTGGATTTTTGCACTATCTGTACTTAGTTATTCTTTTTCTGTAATCCCTAGTAACTAGTTTAGTATAAATAGCACTTTCTACTATTGTATTAGGGGATTATGATATTATCATCCTTGGACTTGGAGGCTGGCCACACGGCCATGCCTAGACTATTTTCTCTTATGTATTTTCTACGGTGGAGTTTCTACACCTCATAGACTAAGGTACGGAGCTCTACTATTCTTCATGAATTAATGCAAGTACTATTGTTTCTCTTTCAATTCATGCCTACTTCTTCTCCAAGATATACTCTCATACTTAATTCAGTTAAGGCAGAATGAAGGGGTGACTGAAAGAGCAGAAGATGGATGGTTTAGAGGTTATAAAAACTCTCGTTGTGAGTATAGTTACTAAACCAAGCAATCAACCTTTCTTACAAACGTGTTGGTTGTCACAAGTAACAAACCCCTTTAAAAATTGTTAACCGAGTATTCAAACCTCGGGTCGTCTTCTCAAGGAACTGCGAGGAAGTGTGTTCTTATTATTGGCTATAAAGGTTGTAATCGGGGTTTAGAAGGTGAGAAGCAAGTAATTTAAATGACGAGTGAATTAAATGGCAAGTAAAAATAAATAATAACTGTAAAATAACTTTTGGCAAGATAAGGGAAATTAGAAGTCCAACTTAGTTACCCTTCTCAACAATAATGAAAGTTGTATCTTAATTCCACTTGGTCAACCTTTACCGGAGTAAAGGAAAGTCAAGGGACTAATTAAATTGACCTTTGAATCCTAATTATTTCCTAAGAAAAGGTCGGGATTATTTAAGTTCAACTTAATTAGCAAGATAACGATTATCAATTATGTTGAGTTTAATAACTGTTGAGTTACTGAATTCTTAACCAAAACCAAAAGGGAAAAAAGTAAATTGCTGAAATAATAAAAGTGCCCTTAGATGGGAAGCAATGGCAACTTAAATCAAGAGAACAATCATAAACTGAAAATACCTCAAATTATCATTAATTCAATTAGAAATCTGTAACATGGAATAATTCTTAGATCAATTTATAATAATAATCAATTCAAATGTTGGAATAAGTAAATAGAAGTAATACTAAAAGAACATTAAACCTGGATCCAGAGTTACTCTTAAAACAAGAAGAAATCCTAAATCCTAAAGAGAGAGAGAGAAGATCTCCCTCTCAACTAAATCTAAATCATTGAAAGGTGAAAATATGCGAGCTCCTCTTTTTGAATGGAAGCATTCCCACACTTTATAACCTCTGGTTTATGCTGTCTGTACTTGGATCTGGGCCAAAAAGGGCTTCAGAATTCGCTGGGGGCGTATTCTGTAATTTCTGGTGCGTGGCCTCTGTCACGCGTCAGCGTAGATCACGCGGTCGTGTCATTCGGAGCTCTACCTTGCCACGCGGTCGCGTCAGTCATGCGACCGCGTCATGTGTATTCTGCTTAAGGCGCGCGGTCGCGTCAGTCATGCGGCCGCATCGCTGCTGATCCGTGCTTGGCACGCGATCGCGTCATCCATGCGATCGCGTGGACACCAGTTTCTTTAAAGCTCCGTTTTGCTTCCTCCTTCCATTCTAGTATGTTTCCTTTTTCATCCTTTAAGTCATTCTGCCTTTAGAAAATCTGAAACTACTCAACACACTAATCACGGCATCGAATGGAAATAAAGGTAATTAGAATAATTAATTTTTAAAGCTTAGAAAACATGTTTTTCATTATATGACATAATAAGGAAGGGAAAGTAAAACTATGCAATTAATGTGAATAAGTAGGTGAAGAGTTGAATAAATCACTCTAATTAAGCACAAAAGAACTCATGAAATATGGGTTTATCAACCTCCCCACACTTAAACACTAGCATGTCCTCATGCTAAATCCAAGGTAAATAATTAAGGGTAAAGTGATGGAATGTTATGAAATGCAACCTATGCTAAATGCATCTACCTAATGAGTCATGCGATTCTAATTCATCCACTCATATATAAAGTTTACATGTAGCTATGTTAATTCACATTCTCAAGGAGTTGTGTGTATATATATAGCCAACCCTTAAATAATAAAGCACTTTAGCAAATGAGATGGGAAAGAAAACATTGTACAAACTTGCAAAACAATTAGTCAATTTTAAGCACAGATATATGTTGATGAGTTATTGAACCCTCACTGGATTTTGTGTTTACTCTCTAGTCACTCAGTGTTTATTGGGTTTATTCACTCTATTTTTCTTTTTATTCTTAATTTCTACAGCTTTGTTTTTCATCTAACCAATCAACAATTATAGAATATAGTCATACCAAAAAGTCATGAGGTCTTAATTAAGGTTGTAATGGGGCCAAGGTAAAGGTAAGGATTTATGTATAGGGTTAAGTGAGCTAATAAGCGAATCCCTAATTAGACTAAGATCTCACCTAACATACACATCTAGCAAGATAAAACTTCTTTACCTATTTTCCCATAATTTCCCACTTATTGTTACATGCTCATGTTTCACTTGTTATTATTTTTTTTATCCCATGTGCATTGTTTTTATTTTGCATTGGGGAATTTCTTTTGTATCCCCTTTAAAAAAATTAACTTTTTTTTTAATGCACATGATAATTGAATCATTTAGATTTTCTCATGAGCATGCTTCCCAAATTTTATTTTATTCCTTTTAACTTCTCTACCTTTTGTTTCTATTACCATGTTTCCAAAAGGTTTCCCACATTTAACTCTATTTATAATTTTCTATCTTAAGCTAACTAAGGATTCACTTGGGATTTTTCTTTGTTTTTCTGCTTAAGGCTAGTAATTTGGCTAAATAGAATAAAGGGGTTTTGAAAGGCTCAAAGGGGGCTAACAAGGGTAATGTAAAAGGTAGGCTAATTTAGGGTGAGTGAGCTAAAATCAAATGATGGCCTCAATCATTCTCTTGGTATGTATCTATCCTATATTCTATAATTGGACATATAGATTAAAGCAAATTAAAGAACATCAAAATAAAAAGAAATGTGACACACAGAAATGAAATTATGGTTTGAATTCAACCATACAATTTAAGCTCAAGGCTCACAGGCTGTGTGTTCTCTAACTCAAGCATCATATATCATTCATATATTGTATGCAGGTTTAGTTAAAAATTCCCATTATTCTCTTGAAAAAATTATTTAGGGTAGCTTTTAAAGTTTTAATGTTCCTCCTTGATGAAATGTTGTCAACTAACATGTAATGCTATATATACAAGGTGTGGGTTATTTTGATTCTGTTAAAGTTTCTAGTTTACTTCCTTTTTATATTTTTCTATTTAAACTATACTATCTTATGCTAAAAAGGGTAAACTATACTAATTAATCCACTAATAAATCAGAATTGCAAACTAAACTAAATAACTAAAAATATGAACAAAAAAAATGCAAAATGCTGAAAATAGAGTAAAATACACAAGTAGCAATGTATAAGTACTCAGAAAATAACAATAAAAGAAAAAGAGGAAAATACAGAAAAAATATCCAATAATAAAAGAAAAAATATGTAGTGGTTCACCAAAATAAATGCCAGAGATGGCGACCTCCCCACACTTAAAACGAAGCATCGTCCTCGATGCTCAATCAAGCCTGGTGTGAAGGAGTGCCATCAATGGTAGGGATGGTAGCTGGGGTCTCCGTGGTGGTGGTGGGCTGAGGGTCTGGCTACTGTGGAGGTGGGACGGACTGGAGCGGGATCTCCGGATCTGCAGCCTCTATCTGGGGCAAAACCTCCTGATGCGGGGCAGCCTGCTCTGTGGCTACCTGCTGATGAGTCTCCGCCTGGGAATGAGGCTCCTCCTCGTGCTCATCCTCCTCCTCGTGCTCATCCTCTGATGGCTCTGAAGGGGTATCGGGCTCGGAGGGGATGTCGGCGCCCTGTCTGATCATCAGCTTCATATGGGAATAGCGTCACCTGCTGCGGCGCTCTAATCTCTCATAACGGCGCCTGTTACGGCGCTCCATCTGATCAAGCTGGCGGAATAGACGGTGCACGAGGTGATAGACCGGCTCAGAGGCGGGTGGAGGTGCAGTGGTGGCAGCAGGGGCAGCTGGGGCAGCTGTGGATGAAGAGGGTCCAGCAGACGGAGGGGCTATCTCATCAGTAGCAGTGACAGGTGGTGGTCTGTAGCCCAAAGCAAGGAAGTTCTTGCTGTGCGGGATGATCTTCCTGCAGTCCGCTGCTGGTGGTCTCTCATCGGCATCCTCCCAAGGCACATCAGCCTGACGGCCTAGCCGTGTAATCAGGTAAGGAAAGGGGAGGGTGCCTCGTACGTGGGCCCTGGCCATATAATGCCGGATAAAACGAGGTAAGTATATGTCCTTACCCTCCAGCACACACCAAAGGAGGGTGATCATGGTAGCCGGGATCTCCGTCTCGTGAGTACTCGGCATCACAAAATTACTCAAGATCTGATGCCATAGCCGAGCCTCATCATTTAAGTACACTCTCTTGATCCCTCTAGGCATAGTGGTGTTCTGACCCATCTCCCAAGGAACAGCAGGGTCGAGAGCTATCCATGCCTTTACGGCATCCCAGTCAAACTGCATCTGGCCCATGTCCTCCTCAGCCTGTGCAAAACCATCTGGCTGATCGGACTTGGCTGGGAGCTGGAGAATGGTCTCTATGGCTTCCTCTGTGACCAGAATTTGCTTTCCCCTCAGGTTCACTGCATCTAGGGTAGTAAGGTAGTAGTTGCAATAGAATTCCCGGACCCAAGATGCATTGACCTCTGTCAGTGGTCTCTCCAGAAAGTACCAGCCCCTTTGCTTGATTTGCTCAGTAGTGTACTGCTAGAGGGCTTCTGGAATCTTCAAGGTACGTTCCATGTATAGATTTCTGGAGTTTGCAAAAGCCGGGTACTTCAGTTCACAGTACCAGCTTGCAAATTTTATAGGATCATTTGCAGGAAGCAGCTGGTTAGCTTTCTCCTGCGGTGTGAAGTTCTTCTCCCGCCATGAGGTATCGTGCATTAGAGAAATGATGGACTGGGAGGAATCTCCTCTCTTGCGCTTGCTAGTGGCCTTGCCTTTACCTTTCCTGTGTGAGGCAGACATCCTAAAAAACAGAAAATCAGGAATGGATAAAAAAATAGGAAAGCAAATAGGCAATTAAACAAAGGAAACTCAAAGCGGTAGGGGAGAAATAGAATAAGGAAAATGAGTAATTGAAATGTGATTGAATTTATGTTAAATGGAAAAAAAATAAGCAATATGCCATGGTTAGAAAGTTAGAGGAAAGTGAAAATAGTCAGAAAAGAGACCAAAAGGGTTGGTGTGGTTAGGATTTGAAAAAGAAATTAGTAATTTAAAATCAGTGAGTTAGGAAGGTAAGTGGCATAGAAAAATTCCATGTAACAAGGATTCACAGGTAAGAATAGAAGTACTCATAATTGAACAAGCAATTTATGAACCAGGAAATCAAAAAGGATAAGAAAGTCTGCCATAGCATGCATGTAAAGGTTTGGGTAAAGCAAAGTAAAACAGATTTCAGAAATGCCAAACCAAAACATGAATGAAAATAATTTAAAAAAAATTTAGGCAGCATTCCGGCTAAAATTGGATTGTCCCGGAAAATAAACAGCAATTTAATCAGTTCATATGAATTAAAAAAAATTAAGCTGCATGTACATAAATATAAAATAAACACAAAAACTCAACGTAAACAGCAGCAACATACAAGAAAGCAGCATATGAATCATGATTATAGCAGCAACAGATTTGCACATAGGGTAAAACAGAAGTAAGAACAGTGCAAGTAAACAGACCTAGATCCACTAACCACAACCTAAGCTACCTAACAACCTAAAAATCCACTATAACATGCAAGTCTAACTATCCTAATTATGAACATAAACGGAATAAAAAATACAGAAAAGTGACGAACAGATAAAAAAAAATGGTTGCGTGTTGTGGAACCTGGTAAGCGGAAAGGGTGGAACAGAGAAGAAGGTGGCTGCGACGGCGTCCGGTGCGGTGGTGGCGGCGGAGGGGGTTGGTGTCGGAGAAAGGGTTTAGGTGGTGGGTGGTGGTTGGAGGGAGAGGATAGGGGTGGGAGGTTGTGGTTGGGGTTGCTGGCTGAAGGGGTGGGGCGCGGTGCATGGTCGGCGGTGGTGGGCGGTGGTGGCGGCGAGCAGCGGTGCAAAGGGAAGGAGAGACGAAGAAGGAAGGAGAGAGTAGGGGAGGGGGTGGTACGGCGGCAGTGGCGGGTCGGAGGCGGCGTCTGGGTGATGGTGCGGTGGCGGCTGGAAGGTGGTGGGTGGTGGTTGGAGGGAGAGGAGGCAGAGAAGGGGAAGAGGGTTGGGGGTGAGGGCTGCGCGACTGATAGGGTTCGCGGGCTGGGGGGGTTATATTTTCGAATCCATGCGGCCGCGTGGGGCACGCGGTCGCGTGGTTGGGACGAGAATGGGAGTGACGCGATCGCGTGGGGTGCGCGATCGCATGCGAGGGGGAAAGAAGGGTGACACGATCGCATGGTCGCGCGATCGCGTCGCTGGAAGTCGTGCTAAACGCACGACTCTAGCGCCATTTTAGCGCAACTCTCTGTCTCCTTTTGGGGCTATGTGCAATCCATGCAACGCGATCGCGTCGCTCACGCAATTAACAAGAAATAAATTTAAAAAGAAGCGACCATACCATGGTGGGTTGTCTCCCACCTAGCACTTTTAGTTAAAGTCCTTAAGTTGGACATTGGAAGAGTATCCTATTATGGTGGCTTGTGTTTAAATTCGTCCAAAAATCTCCACCAGTGCTTGGAATGCCAATAGCCTCCGGGGTCCCAAACTAGGCATGTAAAGCTTTTGTGCAGCTTTAAACAGATATCCAGCCTCCCGGGATGACGAATGTCAGAACATAATCCATGATCCCAATCTGTGTTTTAGATCCGCCTCCGTTTTGATTTGTAAGTAGAAGATGGATGGTTTAGAGGTTATAAAAACTCTCGTTGTGAGTATAGTTACTAAACCAAGCAATCAACCTTTCTTACAAACGTGTTGGTTATCACAAGTAACAAACCCCTTTAAAAATTGTTAACCGAGTATTCAAACCTCGGGTCGTCTTCTCAAGGAACTACGAGGAAGTGTGTTCTTATTATTGGCTATAAAGGTTGTAATCGGGGTTTAGAAGGTGAGAAGCAAGTAATTTAAATGACGAGTGAATTAAATGGCAAGTAAAAATAAATAATAACTGTAAAACAACTTTTGGCAAGATAAGGGAAATTAGAAGTCCAACTTAATTACCCTTCTCAACAATAATGAAAGTTGTATCTTAATTCTACTTAGTCAACCTTTACCGAAGCAAAGGAAAGTCAAGGGACTAATTAAATTGACCTTTGAATCCTAATTATTTCCTAAGAAAAGGTCGGGATTATTTAAGTTCAACTTAATTAGAAAGATAATGATTATCAATTATGTTGAGTTTAATAACTGTTGAGTTACTGAATTCTTAACCAAAACCAAAAGGGGAAAAAGTAAATTGCTGAAATAATAAAAGTGCCCTTAGATGGGAAGCAATGGCAACTTAAATCAAGAGAACAATCATAAACTGAAAATACTTCAAATTATCATTAATTCAATTAGAAATCTGTAACATGGAATAATTCTTAGATCAATTTATAATAATAATCAATTCAAATGTTGGAATAAGTAAATAGAAGTAATACTAAAAGAACATTAAACCTGGATCCAGAGATTAGGATCTTCGTGGTATAGGCTAGAACCAATTGGCAGCCATTCCTGAGATCCGGAAAGTCTAAACCTTGTCTGTGGTATTCCGAGTAGGATATGGGAAGGGATGACTGTGATGAGCTTCAAACTTGCGAATGTTGGGCGCAGTGGTAGTGTGCAAAAGGATAAGGGTCCTATTCCGACGCTAGTAAGAACCGATAGATGATTTGCAGTGCAGTAGCTGTACCTGGTATTTTTCATCCGAGACGAGAAATCCGACAGTTGATTAGCCGTGCATAGATCATACCTGGTATTTTTCATTCGAGAGGATCATACAGCTTGCCATGGAAAGGAGCATGCATGATTGGAAGAAAACAATAGGAAAGTAGAGGTTCAGAAGCAACAAAGCATCCCCAAACGCTTATCTGAAATTCCCACCAATGAATAATATAAGTATCTTTATTTTATTTTATGTTTTATTTATCTTTTAATTATCTAAACCTCGTAACCAATTGAATCTGCCTGACTGAGATTTACAAGATGACCATAGCTTGCTTCAGGCCGACAATCTCCGTGGGATCGACCCTTACTCACATAAGGTATTACTTGGACGACCCATTGCACTTGCTGGTTAGTTGTGCGGAGTTGTGAAAAGTGTGAATCACAATTCGGTGCACCAAGTTTTTGGCGCCATTGCTGGGGATTGTTCGAGTTTGGACAACTGACGGTTCATCTTGTTGCTTAAATTGGATAATTTTATTTTATGTTTAAGCTTTTTATTTTATTTTCGAAAAAAAAAACAAAAAAAATTTATATTTTTTCTTCAGAATTTTTAAGAATGAATTCTAGAGCTTATTGAGATATGTTGAAGCCTGGCTGGCTGTTAAGCCATGTCTAATCTTTTTGACCGAGGTTTCCACTTTCCATTGTAGAAAGGACATGTCTGTATTTGTTATGCTGAAGCTTGGCTGGCCATTTGGCCATGTCTAATTCTTTTGGATCGAAGCTTTAGACTAACATTGCAGGAATCCTGGAATTCTTATTAAAAATTTTGAATTTCTTATTTCTCTTTTTCCAAAATAATTTTGAAAAAAATACAAAAAAATTTAATAAAGTCAAAAAAACCAAAAAAAAAATTTATGTTTCTTGTTTGAGTCTTGTGTCAAATTTGAAGTTTGGTGTCAATTGCATGTTTTAATTTTTCTTAAATTTTCGAAAATATATGCATTGTGTTCTTCATGATCTTCAACTTGTTCTTGATAATTTTCCTTGTTTGATCTTTAACTTTTCTTGTTTTGTGTTTTTTGTTGTTTTCCATATGCATTTTCAAATTCATAGTGTCTAAACATTAAAAATTTCTAAGTTTAGTGTCTTGCATGCATTTCTTTTCTTAAAAAATTTTTCAAAATATGTTCTTGATGTTCATCATGATCTTCAAAGTGTTCTTGGTGTTCATCTTGACATTCAAAGTGTTCGTACATGCATTATTTGTTTTGATCTTAAATTCTTATGTCATGTGTCTTTTTGGTTGTTTTTCTCTTCCTTCATTAATTCAAAAATAAAAAAAATAATATCTTTCCCTTATTTTGCTCATAATTTTCGAAATTTTGAGTTGATTTGGTAAAAAATTTTTAAAATTTAGTTGTTTCTTATTAGTCAAGTCAAAATTTCAATTTAAAAACTTTATCTTTTCAAATCTTTTTCAAAAATCAAATCTTTTTTATTTTTCTTCTAAATATTTTTGAATTTCTTAAATAAATTTTCAAAATCTTTTTCTTATTTTTAATTCATAATTTTCGAAATTATTGCTAACAATTAATGTTTTGATTAAAAAATTTCAAGTTTGTTACTTTCCTGTTAAGAAAGGTTCAATCTTTAAATTCTAGAATCATATCTTTTACTTTCTTGTTAGTCAAGTCTTCAACTTTAATTTCAAAAATCAAATCTTTTTAGCTTCCTTTTCAAAACTTTTTCAAAATAAATTTCAATCATATCTTTTTATAATTTTGATTTCACAATCTTTTTCTAACCTCTTATCTTTTTAAAATTTATTTTCAAATCTTTTTCAATTAACTACTTGACTTTTTGTTTGATTTTAAAAAGTTTACTATTTCTTATCTTTTTCAAAACCACCTAACTACTTTTCTCTCTCTAATTTTCGAAAATCACTAACCACTTTTTCAAAATTCTTTCTCATTAACTAATTGTTTTAAATTCTAATTTTATTTTATTTCTTTTATTAAATTTCGAATTCTAACTTAAAATAAAAACAAAAATATTTTCTTTTCTTTTAATTAAAATTTCAAATACACACTCTCTCTCATCTCTTTCTATTTATTTTATTTATTTACTAACACTTCTCTTCTACTTATAATTCGAACCCTCTCCATCTCTCTGTGTTTGAATTCTTCCTCTTCTCCCTTCTTCATTCTATTCTTCTATTCTTCTACTCACATAAAGGAATCTCTAAACTGCGACATAAAGGATTCCTCTTCTTTTCTGTTCTCTTCTTTTTCATATGAGCAGGAACAAGGATAAGAACATTCTTGTTGAAGTTGATCCTGAACCTGAAAGGACTCTGAAGAGGAATCTAAGAGAAGCTAAAGCACAAAACTCTGGAGAGGACCTAACAGAAATTTTTGAAAAAGAAGAAGACATGGCAGCCGAAAATAACAACAGTGGTGGAGATGCAAGGAAGATGCTTGGTGACTTTATTGCACCAAATTTTGACTTCTATGGAAGAAGCATCTCAATTCCTGCCATTGGAGCAAACAACTTTGAGCTTAAGCCTCAATTAGTTTCTCTAATGCAACAGAATTGCAAGTTTCATGGACTTCCATTGGAAGATTCTCATCAGTTCTTAGCTGAATTCTTGCAAATCTGTGACACTGTTAAGACCAATGGGGTTAATCCCGAGGTCTACATACTTATGCTTTTCCCCTTTGCAGTAAGAGACAGAGTTAGGATATGGTTGGACTCACAACCTAAAGAAAGCCTGATCTCTTGGGAAAAGTTGGTCAATGCTTTCTTGGCCAAATTCTTTCCACCTCAAAAGATGAGCAAGCTTAGAGTGGAAGTCCAAACCTTCAGACAGAAGGAAGGTGAATTCCTCTATGAAGCTTGGAAAAGATACAAGCAATTGATCAGAAGGTGTCCTTCTGACATGCTTTCAGAATGGAGCATCTTATGTATATTCTATAATGGTCTGTCTAAATTGTCCAAGATGTCATTGGACCACTCTGCTGGTGGATCTCTTTATCTACAGAAAATGCTTGCAGAAGCCCAGGAACTCATTGAGATGGTTGCAAATAACCAGTTCATGTATACTTCTGAAAGAAATCCTGTGAATAATGGGATGACTCAAAAGAAAGGAGTTTTTGAGATTGATACTCTGAATGCAATATTGGCTCAGAATAAAATATTGACTCAGCAAGTTAATATGATTTCTTTGAATCTGACTGGAATGCAAGCTGCATCCGGCAGTACTAAAGAAGCTTCCTCTGAAGAAGAAGCCTATGACCCTGAGAATCCTGCAATGGAAGAAGTGAATTACATGGGAGAATCCTATGGAAACACATATAATCCTTCATGGAGGAATCATCCTAATTTCTCATGGAAGGATCAGCAAAAGCCTAATCAAGGCTTCAATAATAATAATGGTGGGAGAAATAGGTTTGGCAATAGCAATCCTTTTCCATTATCTTCTGAGCAACAGACAGAGAATTCTAAGCAGAGCCTCTCTGACTTAGCAACCATAGTCTCTGATCTATCTAAGACCACTCTCAGTTTTATGACTGAAACAAGGTCCTCCATCAGAAATTTGGAGGCACAAGTAGGTCAACTGAGTAAAAGAGTTACTGAAATCCCTCCTAGTACTCTCCCATGCAATACAGAAGAGAATCCAAAGGGAAAATGCAAGGCCATCAAAATATTCAAAGAGGCCGAACCTATAGAGGAGGAAAAGGCAGTGATTTCCAGTGAGGAAGACCTCAATGGACATCCACTGACCATTAAGGAGTTCACTATTGAGGAACCAAAGGAATCTGAGGCTCATATAGAGACCATAGAGATTCCACTGAACTTACTGTTGCCATTCATGAGCTCTGATGAGTATTCTTCCTCTGAAGAAGATGAAGATATTGTTCAAGAGAAAGTTGCTCAGTATCTAGGAGCAATCATGAAGCTGAATGCCAAGTTATTTGGTAATGAGACTTGGAAGGATAAACTTCCATTGCTCATCAATGAACTGAATGCCTTGGTTCAACAGAAATTACCTCAGAAGAAACTGGATCCCAGAAAGTTCTTGATACCTTGTACCATAGGCACCATGACCTTTGAGAAGGCTCTGTGTAACCTGGGGTCAGGAATAAACCTCATGCCACTCTCAGTTAATAGAGAAACTAGGGATCTTTGAGGTACAAGCTGTAAGAATCTCATTAGAGATAGTAGACAAATCAATGAAACATGCTTATGAACTTGTAGAGGATGTCTTAGTGAAGGTTAAAGGCCTGTACATCCCTGGTGATTTCATAATCCTAGACACTGGGAAGGATGAAGATGAATCCATCATCCTTGGAAGACCCTTCCTAGCCACAACAAGAGCTGTGATTGATGTGGACAGAGGAGAGTTAGTCCTTCAATTGAATGAGGACTACCTTGTGTTTACGGCTAAAGGATCTTCTTCTGTAACCATGGAGAGAAAGCATGAAAAGTTTCTCTCAATACAGAGTCAAACAGAGCCCCCACACTCAACTTCTAAGTTTGGTGTTGGGAGGCCACCATTAAGCTCTGAGTCTTTGTGAAGCTCTCCAAGAGCTCACTGTCAAGCTATTGACATTAAAGAAGCGCTTGTTGGGAGGCAACCCAATGTTATTTAATTATATTTATTTATATTCCATTGTCATTTTATGTTTTCTTTAGGTTGATGATCATGTGAAGTCATAAAAATAGCTACAGAATTAAAGAAAAATAAAAAATAGCATAAAAAATAGCATACCCTAGAGGACAGGCTTACTAGCGTTTAAACGCCAATAAGGATAGCAGAATGGGCGTTTAACGCCCAGTCTGGCAGCATTCTGGGCGTTAAACGCTAGAATTGGCAGCCTGACTGGCATTAAATGCCAGAAAAGGGTGTCTGGTGTCTGGCTGGCGTTAAACGCCATAAATGGGCATCAGCCTGGCGTTTAACGCCGGAAAAGGGTGTTTGAGGGGCGTTAAACGCCAGAAAGGGGCATCAGCCTGGCGTTTAACACCAGAAAAGGTAGCAGAGTTGGCGTTAAATGCCAGAAATGGTATACAGAGGGCGTTTAAATGCCAGAATGGTGCAGGGAGCAGAATTCCTTGACACCTCAGGATCTGTGGACCCTACAGGATCCCCACCTATCCCAACTCTCTCTCTCTCCTCTTTACACCTCTCCATAACACTCTTCCCCAAATACCATTCACCTATCAAATCCTACCCTCTTCCCCACAACCTCTTCACCACTCACATCCATCCATCATAAAACCCCACCTACCTCACCATTCAAATTCAAAACATTTCCCTCCCAAACCCAACCCCTCATACACGACTTCCCTCTCTCTCTCTTACCCTATAAATACCCCTCATCACCACCTTCAATTTCACACATCATACACACTCCAACCCCCCTTGGCCGAAACCAACACACTCCTCCATCTCCTCCATTTCTTCTTCTACTCATTTCATTCTTCTTTTGCTCGAGGACGAGCAAACCTTTTAAGTTTGGTGTGGGAAAAAGGTCTGCTTTTTATTTTTCCATAACCATTAATGGCACCTAAGACCGGAGAAACCTCTAGAAAGAGGAAAGGGAAGGCAATTGCTTCCACCTCCGAGTCATGGGAGATGGAGAAATTCATCTCAAAGGTCCATCAAGACCACTTCTATGAAGTTGTGGCCAAGAAAAAGGTGATCCCGAGGTCCCCTTCATGCTCAAAAAGAGAATATCTGGTGATCCGACATGAGATTCAAAGAAGAGGTTAGGAAGCTCTCACCAACCCAATCCAACAAGTCAGAATCTTAATGGTTCAATAGTTCTATGCTAATGCATGGATCACTAAGAACCATAATCAAAGTATAAACCCAAACCCAAAGAATTGGCTCACAATGGTTCGGGAGAATTACTTGGATTTCACTCCGACAAATGTGAGGTTGGCATTTTAACTTGCCAATGATGCAAGGAGATCGTCACCCTTTCACTAGAAGGGTCAACTTTGATCAAAAGTTGGACCAAGTCCTTATGGACATTTGTGTGGAAGGAGCTCAATGGAAGAGAGACTCCAAAGATAAGCCAGTTCAATTGAGAAGGCTTGACCTCAAGCCCGTGGCTAGAGGATGGTTGGAGTTCATCCAATGCTCTATCAATTCTACTAGCAATCGATCTGAAGTTACAATAGACCGGGCTATCATGATCCATATTATCATGAATGGAGAGGAATTAGAAGTTCATGAGATCATACCTCTAGAACTCTACAAGGTGGCAGACAAGCCCTCTACTTTGGCAAGGTTATCCTTCCCTCATCTTATCTGTAACCTATGCAATTCAGCTGGAATTGTCATAGAGGAAGATATCCTCACTGAAGGAGACAAGCCCATCACTAAGAAGAGGATGGAGCAAACAAGAGAGCCCACTCATGGACCTCAACAAGAGCATAAGGAAGTTCCTCATCAAGAAATCCCTGAGATGCCTCAAGGGATGCATTTTCCTCTACACAACTACTGGGAGCAACTCAACACTTCTTTAGGAGAATTGAGTTCCAACATGGGGCAACTAAGGATGAAGCACCAAGAGCACTCTATTATCCTCCATGAAATCAGAGAGGACCAAAAGGCCATGAAGGGGGAGCAACAAAGGCAAGGAAGAGACATAGAGGAGCTCCATCACTCCATAAGATCTTTAAGAGGAAGAACTAGCCACCATCACTAAGGTGGACCCGTTCTTTAATTTCCTTGTTCTTATTTTTCTATTTTTTCAAATTCTATGCTTTATGTCTGTTTATGTTTGTGTCTTTATTACATGATCATTAGTGTCTAGTGTCTATGTCTTAAAGCTATGAATGATTCCATGAATCCTTCACCTTTCTTAAATGAAAAATGTTTTTATTTGCAAAAGAACAAGAAGTACATGAATTTTGAATTTTATCTTGAAATTAGTTTAATTATTTTGATGTGGTGGCAATACCTTTTGTTTTCTGAATGAATGCTTGAACAGTTGATGAGCGGATAATTTATACGCTTTTTGACATTGTTTTTAGTATGTTTTTAGTAGGATCTAGTTACTTTTGGGGATGTTTTCATTAGTTTTTATGTTAAATTCACATTTCTGGACTTTACTATGAGTTTGTGTGTTTTTCTGTGATTTCAGGTATTTTCTGGCTGAAATTGAGGGACTTGAGCAAAAATCAGATTCAGAGGTTGAAGAAGGACTGCTGATGCTGTTGGATTCTGACCTCCCTGCACTCAAAGTGGATTTTCTAGAGCTACAGAACTCTAAATGGCGCGCTTCCAATTGCGTTGGAAAGTAGACATCCAGGGCTTTCCAGAATTATATAACAGTCCATACTTTGGCCAAGAATAGACGACGCAAACTGGCGTTCAACGCCAGCTCTCTGCCCAATTCTGGCGTCCAGCGCCAGAAACAAGCTGCAAAGTGGAGTTCAACGCCCAAACTGGCACAAAAACTGGCGTTCAACTCCAGGAATGACCTCTACACGTGTAACACTCAAGCTCAGCCCAAGCACACACCAAGTGGGCCTCGGAAGTGGATTTATGCATCAATTACTCACTTCTGTAAACCCTAGTGACTAGTTTATTATAAATAGGACCTTTTACTATTGTATTAGACATCTTTGGATTATCTTTTGATCCTTTGATCATCTTTGGACGCCTGGTTCTTAGATCAGAGGGGCTGGCCATTCGGCCATGCCTGGACCTTTCACTTATGTATTTTTAACGATAGAGTTTCTACACTCCATAGATTAAGGTGTGGAGCTCTGCTGTTCCTCAAAGATTAATGCAAAGTACTACTGTTTTCTATTCAATTCTGCTTATTTCGCTTCTAAGATATTCATTCGCACTTCAATCTGAATGTGATGAACGTGACAATCATCATCATTCCCTATGAACGCGTGCCTGACAACCACTTCCGTTCTATCTTCGACTGAATGAGTATCTCTTAGATCTCTTAATCGGAATCTTCGTGGTGTAAGCTAGAATGTTGGCGGCATTCAAGAGAACCGACAGATCTCTTAAACCTTGTCTGTGGTATTCCGAGTAGGATTCAATGATTGAATGACTATGACGAGCTTCAAACTCGCGATTGCCGGGTGTAGTGACAGACGCAAAAGGATAATAAATCCTATTCCAGCATGATCGAGAACCGACAGATGAATAGCCGTGACAGGGTGCGTTGACCATTTTCACTGAGAGGATAGGATGAAACCATTGACAAGGGTGATGCCTCCAGACGATTAGCCGTGCCGTGACAGGGCATTTGGATCATTTTCCCGAGAGAAGACCGAAAGTAGCCATTGACAGTGGTGATGTATCACATAAAGCCAGCCATGGAAAGGAGTAAGACTGATTGGATGAAGATAGTAGGAAAGCAGAGGTTCAGAGGAACGAAAGCATCTCCATTCGCTTATCTGAAATTCTCACCAATGATTTACATAATTATTTCTATCCCTATTTTATTAATTATTTTCGAAAACACCATTATCAATTTATATCCGCCTGACTGAGATTTACAAGGTGACCATAGCTTGCTTCATACCAACAATCTTCGTGGGATTCGACCCTTACTCACGTAAGGTATTACTTGGACGACCCAGTGCACTTGCTGGTTAGTTGTGCGAAGTTGTGAACCATGGTATTGGCATCATGTTTTTGGCGCCATTACCAGGGAAAGAAAGAGCGATGAATTTTACATAATCAAAATGTAATCACAATTTCTGCGCACCAAGTTTTTGGCGCCGTTGCCGGGGATTGTTCGAGTTTGGACAACTGACAGTTCATCTTGTTGCTCAGATTGGGTAACTTTCTTTTCGTTTTCCTTTCAAAAAGTTTTCAAAAATCTTTCAAAAAATCTTTCAAAAAAAAAAATTTCTCCTTTGTTTTCAAAAAAAAATAATGTTTTCAAAAATAAATTATTCTATTGCTTCAAAACTTTTAAGAATGAATTCTAGAGTTTCATGGTAACATGTTGAATCCTATCTGGCTGAAAAGCCATACCCAAACTCCTTCGGGATTGGTCTTCAACTAATCACCTCAATGGATGTAAATCCATTCTAAAGCTTGACTGGCTATTAAGCCATGTCTGACCCTTTGATTGGAGCTTTAGACTAAAGAGCACAAGATTCCTGGAATTCATGTTAAAGATTTTGAAATCCTTGTTTTTGTTTTTCAAATAACTTTCAAAAAAAAAAAATACAAAAATAAATACAAAAAAATTAGAAAATCATAAAAATCAAAAATATTTTTTGTGTTCTTGTTTGAGTCTTGAGTCATGTTATAAGTTTGGTGTCAATTGCATGTGCATCTTGCATTTTTTCGAAAAAAAAAAATCATGCATTCATAGTGTTCTTCATGATCTTCAAGTTGTTCTTGGTAAGTCTTCTTGTTTGATCTTTGCATTTGCATGTTTTGTGTCTTTTCTTGTTTTTCATATGCATTCCTGAATTCTTTATGTCTAAGCATTAAAGAATTCTAAGTTTGGTGTCTTGCATGTTTTCTTTGCATTAAAAATTTTTCAAAAAAATGTGTTCTTGATGTTCATCATGATCTTCATAGCGTTCTTGGTGTTCATCTTGACATTCATAGCATTCTTGCATGCATTCATTGTTTTGATCCATAACTTTCATGCATTGCATCATTTTTTTTGTTTTTCTCTCTCATCATAAAAATTCAAAAATCAAAAAAATCTCTTTCCCTTTTTCTCTCTTAAAATTTCGAAAATTAGATTTGACTTTTTCAAAAATTTTTAAAATCTAGTTGTTTTTATAAGTCAAATCAAATTTTCAATTTAAAAAAATCTTATCTTTTTCAAAATCTTTTTCAAAAATCAAATCTTTTTTTCAATTTTTTAGTTATTTTCGAAAATTTCAAAAATATTTTTCTTAATTTTACATCATATTTTCAAAAATAACATCATCAACTAATGTTTTGATTCAAAAATTTTAAGTTTGTACTTGCTTGTTAAGAAAGATTCAAACTTTAAGTTCTAGAATCATATCTTGTGATTTCTTGTGAATCAAGTCATTAATTGAGATTTTAAAAATCAAATCTTTTTCAAAAACTAATTTTTATCATATCTTTTCAAAAATATCTTCTCATCTTATCTTTTTCAAAAATTTGATTTCAAAATTTCTTTTCTAACTTCCTAACTTCTTATCTTTTCAAAATTTGTTTCAACTAACTAACTAACTTTTTGTTTGTTTCTCATCTTTTTCAAAACCTCCTAACTAACTCTCTCTCTCTAATTTTCGAAAATATCTTCCCCCTTTTTCAAAATTTCTCTTTTAATTAACTAATTATTTTAATTTTTAAATCTTAATTTTCGAAAACTACTAACCTTTTTCAAAAAAACTATTTTCGAAAATCTCTAACTCTTTTTCAAAAATTATTTTCGAAAATCCTCTCCCTCTCTCATCTTATTCTATTTATTTATTCATCTACTAACATTTCTTCCTCACATCACTCACCAAATTCGAACCCCCTCTTCCATCTGCGTTCGAATTTCTTCTTCTTCTTTTCTTCTAACTCACACTGGGACCTCTATACTATGGTAAAAAGGACCCCTATTATTATTATTTTTCTGTTCTCTCTTTTTCATATGAGCAGGAGCAAGGACAAGAACATTCTTGTTGAAGCAGATCCAGAACCTGAAAGGACTCTAAAGAGGAAATTAAGAGAAGCTAAATTACAACAATCCAGAGAGAACCTTTCAGAAATTTTCGAACAGGAAGAGGAGATGGCAGCCGAAAATAATAATAATGCAAGGAGAATGCTTGGTGACTTTACTGCACCTAATTCCAATTTACATGGAAGAAGCATCTCCATTCCTGCCATTGGAGCAAATAACTTTGAGCTGAAACCTCAATTAGTTTCTCTGATGCAGCAGAACTGCAAGTTTCATGGACTTCCATCTGAAGATCCTTTTCAGTTCTTAACTGAATTCTTGTAGATATGTGATATTGTTAAGACTAATGGAGTAGATCCTGAAGTCTACAGGCTCATGCTTTTCCCTTTTGCTGTAAGAGACAGAGCTAGAGTATGGTTGGACTCTCAACCTAAGGATAGCCTGAACTCTTGGGATAAGCTGGTCAAGGCTTTCTTAGCCAAGTTCTTTCCTCCTCAAAAGCTGAGCAAGCTTAGAGTGGATGTTCAAACCTTCAGACAAAAAGAAGGTGAATCCCTCTATGAAGCTTGGGAGAGATACAAAGGACTGACCAAAAAGTGTCCTTCTGACATGCTTTCAGAATGGACCATCCTGGATATATTCTATGATGGTTTATCTGAGCTATCAAAGATGTCATTGGATACTTCTGCAGGTGGATCCATTCACCTAAAGAAAACGCCTGCAGAAGCTCAAGAACTCATTGACATGGTTGCTAATAACCAGTTCATGTACACTTCTGAGAGGAATCTGTGAGTAATGGGACGCCTATGAAGAAGGGAGTCCTTGAAGTTGATACTCTGAATGCCATATTGGCTCAGAACAAAATATTGACTCAGCAAGTCAATATGATTTCTCAGAGTCTGAATAGAATGCAAGCTGCATCCAACAATACTCAAGAGGCATCTTCTGAAGAAGAAGCTTATGATCCTGAGAACCCTGCAATAGCAGAGGTGAATTACTTAGGTGAACCTTATGGAAACACCTATAACTCATCATGGAGAAATCATCCAAATTTCTCATGGAAGGATCAAAAGCCTCAACAAGGCTTTAATAATGGTGGAAGAAACAGGTTTAGCAATAGCAAGCCTTTTCCATCATCCACTCAGCAACAGACAGAGAATTTTGAGTAGAATCCATCTAGCTTAGCAAACTTAGTCTCTGATCTATCTAAGACCACTGTGAGTTTCATGAATGAAACAAGGTCTTCCATTAGAAAGTTGGAAGCACAAGTGGGCCAGCTGAGTAAAAGGATCACTGAAATCCCTCCTAGTACTCTCCCAAGCAATACAGAAGAGAATCCAAAAGGAGAGTGCAAGGCCATTGACATAAGCACCATGGCCAAACCTGTAAGGGAAGGACAAGACGTGAATCCCAAGGAGGAAGACCTCCTGGGACGTCCAGTGACCAATAAGGAGCTTCTCTCTGGGGAACCAAAGGACTCTGAGGCTCATCTAGAGACCATAGAGATTCCATTGAACCTCCTTATGCCATTCATGAGCTTTGATGAGTATTCCTCTTCTGAAGAGAATGAGGATATTACTGAAGAGCAAACTGCCAAGTTTCTTGGTGCAATCATGAAGCTGAATGCCAAATTATTTGGTATTGAAACTTGGGAAGATAAACCTCCCTTGTTCATCAATGAACTAAGTGATCTGGATCAATTGACATTGCCTCAGAAGAGACAGGATCCTGGAAAGTTCATAATACCTTATACCATAGGCACCATGATCTTTAAGGCTCTGTGTGGCCTTGGTTCAGGAATAAACCTCATGCCCCTCTCTGTAATAGAGAAACTGGGAATCTATGGGGTGCAAGCTGCTAAAATCTCATTAGAGATGGCAGACAATTCAAGAAAACAGGCTTATGGACAAGTAGAGGACGTGTTAGTAAATGTTGAAGGCCTTTACATCCCTGCTGATTTCATAGTCCTGGATACTGGAAAGGAAGAGGATGAATCCATCATCCTAGGAAGACCTTTCCTAGCCACAGCAAGAGCTATGATTGATGTGGACAGAGGAGAATTAATCCTTCAATTGAATGAGGACAACCTTGTGTTTACAACTCAAGGATCTCTCTCTGCATCCATGGAGAGGAAGTAAAAAAAGCTTCTCTCAAAGCAGAGTCAAACAAAGCCCCCACAGTCAAACTCTAAGTTTGTGTTTGGGAGGCCACAACCAAACTCTAAGTTTGGTGTTGAACTCCCATATCCAAACTCTAAGTTTGGTGTTGGAGAGTCTCAACAATGCTCTGCACATCTGTGAGGCTCCATGTGAGCCCACTGTCAAGCTATTGACATTAAAGAAGCGCTTATTGGGAGGCAACCCAATTTTTATTTATCTAACAATATTTTTCTTAGTTATATGTCTTTATAGGTTCATGATCATGTGGAGTCATAAAATAAATATAAAAATTGAAAACAAAATAAAAAAATAGCAGAAGAAAAATCACACCCTGGAGGAAGCACCTGCCTGGCGTTCAACGCCAGAACAGAGCATGGTTCTGGCGCTGAACGCCCAAAATGGGGAGTGTCTGGCGCTGAACGCCCAGAACAAGCATGGTTCTGGCGTTCAACGCCAGAAATGGCAAACAAATGGGCGTTGAACGCCCAAAATGGGCACCAACCTGGCGCTGAACGCCCAGAGTTGCGTGCAAGGGCATTTTGCATGCCTAATTTGGTGCAAGGTTGTAAATCCTTGAACACCTCAGGATCTGTGGACCCCACAGGATCATCTCAGGATCTGTGGATCCCACAGGATCATCTCAGGATCTGTGGACCCCACAGGATCCCCACCTACCTCCTCTCACTTCTTCTCATCCCTCACCACTCTCTTTCACACAATCCCAAACTCTCTTCCCCAAAAACCCTTCACCAATCACCTCAATCTCTCTTCCCCATCACCTCTTCACCACTCATATCCATCCACTCTTCCCCATAAACCTACCTCATAAACTCCATCTACCTTCAAAATTCAAAACCAATTTCCCACCCAAACCCACCCTAAATGGCCAAACCTTAACCCCCCTCCCTCCCCTATATATAGCCCTCCATTCTTCCTCATTTTCACACAACACAACCCTCTCCTCTCTACTTGGCCGAAACACACTTCACCCCTCTTCTCCATATTTTCTTCTTCTTCTTCCTCTATTCTTTCTTTTATTGCTCGAGGGCGAGCAATATTCTAAGTTTGGTGTGGTAAAAGCATAAGCTTTTTGTTTTTCCATTACCATTGATGGCACCTAAGACCGGAGAATCCTCTAGAAAGGGGAAAGGGAAGACAAAAGCTTCCACCTCCGAGTCATGGGAGATGGAAAGGTTCATCTCCAAAGCCCATCAAGACCACTTCTATGATGTTGTGGCCAAGAAGAAGGTGATCCCCGAGGTCCCTTTCAAACTCAAAAGAAATGAGTATCCGGAGATCTGACATGAAATTCAAAGAAGAGGTTGGGAAGTTCTAACAAATCCCATTCAACAAGTCGGCATCCTAATGTTTCAAGAGTTCTATGCCAATGCATGGATCACTAAGAACCATGATCAAAGTAAGAACCCGGATCCAAAGAACTATGTTACAATGGTTCGGGGGAAATACTTAGATTTTAGTCCGGAGAATGTGAGGTTGGCGTTTAACTTGCCCATGATGCAAGGAGATGGACGCCCCTACACTAGAAGGGTCAACTTTAATCAAAGGTTGGACCAAGTCCTTATGGACATATGTGTGGAAGGATCTCAATGGAAGATTGACTCCAAAGGCAAGCCGGTTCAACTAAGAAGATTGGACCTCAAGCCTGTAGCTAGAGGATGGTTGGAGTTCATTCAATGCTCAATCATTCCCACTAGCAACCGGTCTGAAGTTACTATAGACCGGGCCATCATGATCCATAGCATCATGATTGGAGAAGAGGTGGAAGTTCATGAGATTATACCTCAAGAACTCTACAAGGTGGCTGACAAGTCCTCCACTATGGCAAGGTTAGCCTTTCCTCACCTCATTTGCCACCTATGCAATTCGGCTGGGATTGACATAGAGGGAGATATCCTCATTAAAGAGGACAAGCCCATCACTAAGAAAAAGATGGAGCAAGCAAGAGAGCCCATTCATGGAGCTCAAGAGGCGTATGAAGCTCATCACCATGAGATCCCGGAGATGCCTCAAATGCACTTTCCTCCACAAAACTATTGGGAGCAAATCAACACCTCCCTAGGAGAATTGAGTTCCAATATGGGACAACTAAGGGTGGAACATCAAGAGCACTCCATCATCCTTCATGAAATAAGAGAAGATCAAAAAGCAATGAGGGAGGAGCAACAAAGAAAAGGAAGAGACATAGAAGAGCTCAAGGACATCATTGGTTCCTCAAGAAGGAAACGCCACCATCACTAAGGTGGATTCATTCCTTGTTCTTATTTCTTCTGTTTTTCATTTTCTATGTTATGTGCTTATCTATGTTTGTGTCTTCATTACATGATCATTAGTAGTTAGTAACTATGTCTTAAAGTTAAGAATGTCCTATGAATCCATCACCTCTCTTAAATGAAAAATGTTTTAATTCAAAAGAACAAGAAGTACATGAGTTTCGAATTTATCCTTGAACTTAGCTTAATTATATTGATGTGGTGACAATGCTTCTTGTTTTCTGAATGAATGCTTGAACAGTGCATATGTCTTTTGAAGTTGTCATTTAAGAATGTTAAATATGTTGGCTCTTGAAAGAATGATGACTAGGAGACATGTTATTTGATAATCTGAAAAATCATAAAAATGATTCTTGAAGCAAGAAAAAGCAGCAAAGAACAAAGCTTGCAGAAAAAAAAATAGGCGAAAAAAAAAATAGAAAGGAAAAGAAAAAGCAAGCAGAAAAAGCCAAAAGCTCTTAAAACCAAGAGGCAAGAGCAAAAAGCCAATAACCCTTAAAACCAAAAGGCAAGGGTAAATAAAAAGGATCCCAAGGCTTTGAGCATCAGTGGATAGGAGGGCCTAAAGGAATAAAATCCTGGTCTAAGCGGCTAAACCAAGCTGTCCCTAACCATGTGCTTGTGGCGTGTAGGTGTCAAGTGAAAACTTGAGATTGAGCGGTTAAAGTCAAGGTGCAAAGCAAAAAAAGAGTGTGCTTAAGAACCCTGGACACCTCTAATTGGGTACTTTAGCAAAGCTGAGTCACAATCTGAAAAGGTTCACCCAATTATGTGTCTGTGGCATTTATGTATCCGGTGGTAATACTGGAAAACAAAGTGCTTAGGGCCACGGCTAAGACTCATAAAAAAGCTGTGTTCAAGAATCATCATACTGAACTAGGAGAATCAATAACACTATCCTAACTCTGAGTTCCTATAGATGCCAATCATTCTGAACTTCAATGGATAAAGTGAGATGCCAAAACTATTCAAGAGGCAAAAAGCTATAAGTCCCGCTCATATGATTGGAGCCATGTTTCATTGATAGTTTGGAATTTATAGTATATTCTCTTCTTTTTATCCTACTTTATTTTCAGTTACTTGGGGACAAGCAACAATTTAAGTTTGGTGTTGTGATGAGCGGATAATTTATACGCTTTTTGACATTGTTTTTAGTATGTTTTTAGTAGGATCTAGTTACTTTTGGAGATGTTTTCATTAGTTTTTATGTTAAATTCACATTTCTGGACTTTACTATGAGTTTGTGTGTTTTTCTGTGATTTCAGGTATTTTCTGGCTGAAATTGAGGGACTTGAGCAAAAATCAGATTCAGAGGTTGAAGAAGGACTGCTGATGCTGTTGGATTCTGACCTCCCTGCACTCAAAGTGGATTTTCTAGAGCTACAGAACTCTAAATGGCGCGCTTCCAATTGCGTTGGAAAGTAGACATCCAGGGCTTTCCAGAATTATATAACAGTCCATACTTTGGCCAAGAATAGACGACGCAAACTGGCGTTCAACACCAGCTCTCTGCCCAATTCTGGCGTCCAGCGCCAGAAACAAGCTGCAAAGTGGAGTTCAACGCCCAAACTGGCACAAAAACTGGCGTTCAACTACAGGAATGACCTCTACACGTGTAACACTCAAGCTCAGCCCAAGCACACACCAAGTGGGCCCCGGAAGTGGATTTATGCATCAATTACTTACTTCTGTAAACCCTAGTGACTAGTTTATTATAAATAGGACCTTTTACTATTGTATTAGACATCTTTGGATTATCTTTTGATCCTTTGATCATCTTTGGATGCCTGATTCTTAGATCAGAGGGGCTGGCCATTCGGCCATGCCTGGACCTTTCACTTATGTATTTTTAACGGTAGAGTTTCTACACTCCATAGATTAAGGTGTGGAGCTCTGCTGTTCCTCAAAGATTAATGCAAAGTACTACTGTTTTCTATTCAATTCTTCTTATTTCGCTTCTAAGATATTCATTTGCACTTCAATCTGAATGTGATGAACGTGACAATCATTATCATTCCCTATGAACGCGTGCCTGACAACAACTTCCGTTCTACCTTCGACTGAATGAGTATCTCTTAGATCTCTTAATCGGAATCTTCGTGGTGTAAGCTAGAATGATGGCGGCATTCAAGAGAATCCAGAAGATCTAAACCTTGTCTGTGGTATTTCGAGTAGGATTCAATGATTGAATGACTGTGACGAGCTTCAAACTCACGATTGCCGGGCGTAGTGACAGACGCAAAAGGATAATAAATCCTATTCCAGCATGATCGAGAACCGACAGATGAATAGCCGTGCTGTGACAGAGTGCGTTGACCATTTTCACTGAGAGGATAGGATGAAACCATTGACAAGGGTGATGCCTCCAGACGATTAGCCGTGTCGTGACAGGGCATTTGGATCATTTTCCCGAGAGAAGACCGAAAGTAGCCATTGACAGTGGTGATGTATCACATAAAGCCAGCCATGGAAAGGAGTAAGACTGATTGGATGAAGATAGCAGGAAAGCAGAGGTTCAGAGGAACGAAAGCATCTCCATTCGCTTATCTGAAATTCTCACCAATGATTTACATAAGTATTTCTATCCCTATTTTATTAATTATTTTCGAAAACACCATTATCAATTTATATCCGCCTGACTGAGATTTACAAGGTGACCACAGCTTGCTTCATACCAACAATCTCTGTGGGATTTGACCCTTACTCACGTAAGGTATTACTTGGACGACCCAGTGCACTTGCTGGTTAGTTGTGCGAAGTTGTGAACCATGGTATTGGCATCATGTTTTTGGCGCCATTACCAGGGAAAGAAAGAGCGATGAATTTTACATAATCAAAGTGTAATCGAAGTTGTGAACCATGGTATTGGCATCATGTTTTTTGGCGCACCAACAGTGCATATTTTTTATAGTGAAGTTGATGAATGTTAAAATTGTTGGCTCTTGAAAGAATAATGAAAAAAGAGAAATGTTATTGATAATTTGAAAAATCATATAATTAATTATTGAAGCAAGAAAAAGCAATAAAACACAAAGCTTGCGGAAAAAAATGCAAAAAAATAAAGAAAAAGAAAGAAAAAAGAAAAAACAAGCAGAAAAAGCCAATAACCCTTTAAACCAAAAGGCAAGGGTAAAAAAAGGATCCAAGGCTTTGAGCATTAATGGATAGGAGGGCCCAAAGGAATAAAACCCTAGCCTAAGCGGCTAAATCAAGCTGTCCCTAACCATGTGCTTGTGGCGTGAAGGTGTCAAGTGAAAAACTTGAGACTGAGCAGTTATAGTCGTGATCAAAAACCAAAAGAGTGTGCTGAAGAGCTCTGGACACCTCTAACTGGGGACTCTAGCAAAGCTGAGTCACAATCTGAAAAGGTTCACCCAGTTGTGTTTCTGTGGAATTTATGTATCCGGTGGTAATACTGGAAAACAAAATACTTAGGATCAAAGCCAAGACTCATAAAGTAGCTGTGTTCAAGAATCAACATACTGAACTAGGAGAATCAATAACACTATCTGAATTATGAGTTCCTATGGATGCCAATCATTATGAACTTCAAAGGATAAAGTGAGATGCCAAAACTGTTCAGAAGCAAAAAGCTACTAGTCCCGCTCATCTAATTGAAACTAATCTTCATTGATATTTTTGGAATTTATTGTATTTTATCTTCTTTTTATCCTATTTTATTTTTAGTTGCTTGGGGATAAGCAACAATTTAAGTTTGGTGTTATGATGAGCGGATAATTTATACCCTTTTTGGCATTGATTTTACATAGTTTTTAGTATGTTTTAGTTACTTTTTATTATATCTTTATTAGTTTTTATGCAAAAATCACATTTCTGGACTTCACTATGAGTTTGTGTGTTTTTTCTATAATTTTAGGTATTTTCTGGCTGAAATTGAGGGACCTGAGCAAAAATCTGATTCAGAGGCTGAAAAAGGACTGCAGATGCTGTTGGATTCTGACCCTCCTGCCCTCGAAATGGATTTTCTGGAGCTACAGAAGCCCAATTAGCACGCTCCCAATTGCGTTGGAAGTTAGACATCTTGGGCTTTCTAGCAATACATAATTGTCCATTCTTTGCCAGAGATTTGATGGCCCAAACTGGCGTTCAAACGCCCACCATTGACCCTTTTCTGGAGTAAAACGCCCAAATAGCCACCAGAACTGGACTAAAATGCCCAAACTGGCACCCAAGCTGGCGTTTAACTCCAAGAATGGCTTATGCATGTGAAAGCTTCAATGCTCAGCCCAAGCACACACCAAGTGGGCCGAAAGTAGATTTCTGCACTATCTGCATTTAGTTATTCATTTTCTGTAATCCTTAGTAACTAGTTTAGTATAAATAGCACTTTTTACTATTGTTTTAGAGGATTATGATATTATCATCATTGGACTTGGAGGCTGGCCACACGGCCATGCCTAGACTATTTTCTCTTATGTATTTTCTACGGTAGAGTTTCTACACCTCATAGATTAAGGTGTGGAGCTCTGCTGTTCTTCATGAATTAATGCAAGTATTATTGTTTCTCTTTCAATTCACGCCTACTTCTTCTCCAAGATATACTCTCGTACTTAATTCAATTAAGTCAGAATGAAGGGGTGACCCATGACAATCACTGATGCACGGAAACTTGTCTCTCAACAATTTTCCCTAAGCAAGTATACCGAATTGTCGTCAAGTAAAAACTCACAATAGAGTGAGGTTGAATTCCACAGGGATTGATCGGTCAAGCAACTTTAATTGGAGGAATGTTCTAGTTGAGCTAAGCATAATTTGATTGGAGAATTGCAGGAAATTAAATGGCGGAAAGTAAATGGCAGGAAATGTAATTACTGGAAATAAAAGACTGAATGTAAATGACGGAAAGTAAATTGCAGAATCTTAAATGGGGAATAGGGAAGATGAACATAAAAGTAAATGGTAGAAAGTAAAAAGAATAGGTAAGATCAGAAATGGGGAGTTCATTGGGCTCAGAAGATGTTGTATTCTCCGGATCAAGTTCATTTTCATCTCTTCCTCAATCCATGTATTCATTGATCTCGTTGGCAATCTTAAGTGATTGAATTCCAATTCTTTGGTAATTCAATCTCTCAAATCTTGATCAATAGCCAATTCCTTGGTCTGATTGCTCATGAGAAGAGATGAAGTGTGATCATTGATTATACCACATGTATTCTCAAATCAAAATGTTGGTAGGATTATATGTCACTATATCCATCCAAACCCCAATTTGGTCCAACATGAGAAAGCATTTCTAGCATGATCTCTTCATTCCTCTTCCAAGGTTCCGAAGAGATCCAAGTATGAATAGCTTCTTTTCCAAGACAACTACCCAATTGGATGAAGATTGAAAGCTTTCTAGTAAGATCAAGAGAAAAGAAAGAAAAAGAATAATGAAAACTATTACTGATCCATCAAATTACAACAGAGCTCCCTAACCCAATGAAAGGGGTTTAGTTGTTCATAGCTCTGGAAATGGAAAACAAAGATGGAAAATACATTCTCAAAGTAAAACTAAAAGTGCAGATAAAGTAAAATTATACAGAGAGTAGTTCTCCCAATGGCCAAAAGCTCCCTTCTTCCATCAAATGTCAACCGCGTGCACATGGTTGGGCTGAAAAAGTATGTTTACGCGTACGCGTCATTGACACGTATGCGTTCATGCAAAATTCCCAACTCCCATTTCTGAAATTTTATTGTGGATGTTGGAGGATAACGTTTGAGGTAACGTTGGACCTCCAACGTTCGCACATCCACGCGTGCGCGTCACCTACGCGTCCGCGTGGATGCCAAATTTTCAAGTTCCAAACTGAATGTTGCAAATCAAGCCTTGGGACGTCACTTTGTCCTTTTGTCAACTTTGCAAATTTCATGCCCACTATAGATGATTATATATGATTGGAAAGCTCTGAATGTCAGCTTTCTAACCCAACTAGAATCACCTCAATTGAACATCTTCAACTCAGGTTATGCTCCTTTGAAGGGGACAGGGTCCCTGGTGTCGGAGTGCAACGTTGGAGGCAACGTTGGACCTCCAACGTTTGCGCCAACGTTGGGAACATTGCCAGATTCAGAAGCTCAAACGTGTTGTCCACCCCATACTATTATATATTGTTTGAAAGCCCTGAATTTCTACTTTCCAAGGCCGTTGGAAACGCATCATTTGGAGCTCTCCAGCTCGAGTTATACTCCGTTGGTACCATGTTCGTTTATGAACTTTTTGGGGCAGTTTTCTCCCTCAATTTTAGTGTCCACTATAACGACCCAATTTTCAATATGTCTATATCATACCAGAAACTGAGTGCTACCAATTTGTCTTCCTAATTATTATCTATTATTTATCATATGAGCCTGATTCGTTGTTAAAAGCGTAGTTAATTTGCGAGATATATATATATTTTTTAAAACGTTTGGATTAATAGACGGAATCATCCATAATCAACTCACAACTGATAACAGATAAAATAGTTATAAGCAACCAAACATAAATACATCACAAGTAGCTAGCAACATTCAGATATCTAACCTTTATTAGAGTATAGATCTTTTGTTAGAACACCCCTAGATATAGCTAGATAATAACTACATACATATACATACATACAACATCCCAGGTCCTGACCTGTTCAAGAGGTCCCTAAGCTGGCACCTAGGCTAGCCTAGACTCTATACTCACCTAGTCCCTCTAGACTACTAAAGTGAGGGAAAGTACGTTCTAGGTCTTCAAAACTCAAGTCTGGTGGAACGCCATCAAATGGTAGAACATCATCTGCTACTCCTCTGCACGATCAGACATTGCCATAGGACGTCTCTCTGGTACCTCATGAAGTAGCCACACAGCAGGAGTCTCGTACACAGGATTTAGGTTAAAGTTCACGTACAAATGGGGTGTAGACATTGGCTGGTCTCATAGTATATACATAAACAGAGAACGATATTCACCCTATACTGAGAAGACTACCTTGAGTGGAATCCTTTTTGCAAACGGTCGTCAGCAAACTACGGAAGGGAGAGAGAAGGGGTAAGAATTGGGGAGTTCTTAGTAGGGTCGGGGTTATTAGTTATGTTCATTAATATCGTGTTGTTTAGCAAACGAATAGCAAAATACCGAGAAGTAGTGAATAGAAGATACAGATAAATAGAGAAAATAGAGAAAAAGAAAGCAGAACACAAACAAATGAATACAAGAAAATAAAATACAAATACAAAGAATAGAATACAAACAAACAGAGCATACATTCATTCAATAATCATAACAGAGGAAATGCACAACCAAGTATGATGCATGTCTGTCCTATGCAGGCCATGAGCTCACGTGTCGGTTTACACCCTGCAGCCCGACATTACCTAGAAACAAGTCCCAGATATGGTTTCCCTTTGTGTCCTTAGTGCATATGTGTCAGTGGTAAGAATACCACTCCTTCGTGACTACCGGCAGTCGGCGTAAAGCCCGACCGCATAATATATGCACAAGGGGAAACAGTAATCCTCAGTTCGTGGGTTTCCCCGAGATCAACATACAACAACAAACATGATCCTCAGTTCGTGGGTTATACCCGAGATCAACATACAACAGTTCGTGGGTTATTCCCGTAATCAATGATTATCAGTTCGTGGGTTTTTCCCGCATATAAAATAGTTAACAGTTTGTAGGTTTCCCCGAGATCAATGATCACTCAGTTCGTGGGTGCTTCCCGACTTCCCGTATTTAACCAATTATCCGTCTGTGGGTTTTACTACTATTTTCTCTTTGTCTGTTTACTCTGCTCTCATTACTCTTTTCTCTGTATCTATTTTCTCTGCTCTCATTACTCTTTTCTCTATATCCCTATTACTCTTTTTTCTTTATCTCTTTACTTTACTCTGGTTACTCTGTTTTCTGTGTTACTTTATTTTGCTCTAATTTCTCTGTTTAACGTTTGTTTTTAAGGCTTATGTAAATTTCGGAATGAAGAGTTAGCCTGTCCCAAGTATAGGTTCATGAAGTCTATACTGAAATAGTTTAACTTTTCATATAATACCTAACCCTAGTCGCAACTCAGGTACTAACTAAGTTGCCCTAGTTCGTTCACTAGTCTCTGTTTGTTTTTCTATTATTAAAATTTTACAGACTTTTTCTTTGGTTTTTATCTTTTCTTTAACTTTTAATCTTTTCTTTATCTTTGCCTCACTAATATGTTATTACCACTCCCTAAGTGTTTTATGAAGGTAATTATGAGATTCTGCACTTAAAGTTGTCTTTCTAAAGCTTTTACAGAAAACTGCCTTTTTCGTATTATTTTATTACTTTTATTAAAATATTATTTTTAATTAAATATTATTATTTAATATTTTATTATTATTTTTTATTTTATTAATATATTTTCAAAAATTACCTTCCTTTAACCTTTTACTTTATAAATTTACTTTTTACCACCCATAACTTTTAATATTTCTACTTTAACCACCCTAACTTTCAAATATTACAAAATAACCCCTCAAACACCAAAATATTTACTTCCTTGCCCTTTCTAAGATCTAAAAGTTGTTCTTCAATTTTCTTTACCACACTCAAAGTGTTCTTCGTATATTCTTCAGATTCTTCCTCTGTTTTTACCCGTTTTTCAGTCTTTTCAGCAACCGATTTTTACCAAAATTCATAATAAATTTCCAGCCACTAAAACCCCATCTTTTCCACATGATTTCAACACAAATTGAACTTCAATTTAAGCTCTAGGGTTTTGTTTTTCCAGCTACCCCAAGAACATGAACTTTAAAGCTTGAATTTCATCAAATTTCATCAAAATTTCACCGAATTTTCACCAAGAATCAATCATATATGCAACCAATTTTTAGCACAGCCAAATCATACAACATTCACACAACTTAAACACAAATAATCAAGATTAATTTCGTGACATCCTACCTTGATTTGCTGCTCCAAATCCGATTACTCTTTGAAGTGTTGTTAAAGCACTTTTTCCTCCTAAAACACATCAAGAACAACTTTAAAACTCTAAACCATCAACTAAACAAACTTCAGAAGCATCTTAGGAAGGTTATCCTCACCTTAAACGTGCAGGAAATCAAAGATCTTTGGCCCACAAGTCAAGCTAAGCAAGAGATCTAAGGAAGAACATCAAGAAAATACTTGTTTAAGCATGTTTCCTTGAAAACCGAATTGAAGAGGAAGGGAGACAGCCATCTCACCTTATTTCTAGCCTTTATAAGTCACATGGTTATGTAGAGGAAGAAGAGAGGATCATTTTGGTGAAATCGGAGTTTTGATTTGAGTTTTAGTTTAGAAGAAATCAAGCTTTGAAGATTAAGTGTTCATGAAAGTTTCTCTCTTTTCTCTCTTGTTATTTTCGGCCAAAATGATGAAATGAGACAGCCTTGGAGTTCTTGGGGTGTAAGGTGAGTTGTGATTGGTTGGCTTGGAGGTGGATTAAAATAATATTAAAATATCTCTGGTGTACAACTACTAAAACTAGATGTATCGGAACACTCGTAAGAACATCTCTAAAAATTATTTTCTGAGCTACTAGCATAAATGAAACTAGTAACACATTTATTATGAGAATAGAACATGTATGATGAGGCCTTAGCATTGCTAAAGTCATCAGAGAGTGCTGGTGCTAAGCTGCACTAGTAAACCGTAAACCCGGTTAAACCGATTTTCTGTTTTTAACTAAAATAGGCCAGGTAACCTTATAATATCATTCAAGAATCTTCTAATACTAATATAATACTAATATTATACTATTATCTCTCTTATCTCATGAATCGAGTCCGGTTCGTCAATCTGAGACAATTTACGAAAACTAGAAACAAAACACCTAAACGATACGGTTCAAAAACTAGGTTATTCGTCATTGTGTTATCGAGCTTGCCTCCAAAGAAGTTCTAGCTTAAGGATGACATAATGACAATGAGGATTGAGATGCTTGATGATACTGTAGAGGTGTTTCCTTTACTGATCTTCCAGAGAAATCCGTGCCTTCAGAAAAGATCTCGCGTACTCGAAAATCAGGGTTGTTACATTCTACCCTCCTAAAAGAAAATTTTGCCCTCAAAATTTCAGCCACATGCAGAATCCATCTTCAAGCAATCTATTTCCTTCAAGCCATCCTGACGAAGATATTAGTTTGTTCTTTACAGCATCTAAATATCACATAGCCATAGCCATGGAGAACATAACGGCTATAAGAATAGTTGTGCCTCGCACGAATTCATCATTCGGAACTCGATTAAACCATGCCTATTCACAGTCATTGGGGTCTTATCCGCACCAAACAATCAATATTAAGGTGATCAGTCTTAATATCTCAAGTTAAGCATGAACATTCCCAGAATGAGCACTCATAGACACTCATGCCAAATGTATCTTAAAGATACCCTAACAGCATGAGACACACAAGCAGAGTATGCAATTAAGCATAGTCAGTCCACTCCCCAGGCTCTACTGGGAACGAACTGCTCTGATACCAAATTTTAACGACCCAATTTTTAATATGTCTAGATCATACCAGAAACTGAGCGCTACCAATTTATCTTCGTAATTATTATCTATTATTTATCATATGAGCCTGATTCGTTGTTAAAAGCGTAGTTAATTTGCGAGGTATATTTTTTTTTAAAACGTTTGGATTAATAGACGGAATCATTGATAATCAACTCATAACTGATAACAGATAAAACAGTTATAAGCAACCACACATAAATACATCACAAGTAGCTAGTAACATTCAGTTATCGAACCTTTATTAGAGTATAGACCTTTAGTTAGAACATGTAATAACCCTGATTTTAAAGTACGTGAGATCTTTTCTGAAAGTACGGATTTCTCTGGAAGATCAGTAAAGGGAACACCTCTGATATATCATCAAGCATCTCAGTCCTCATTGTCATTATGTCATCCTTAAGCTAGAACCTCTTCTGAGGCAAACTCGATAATGCAATCACGAAAAACCCAATTTTTGAACCGTATCGGTTAAGAGTTTTGATTCTGTTTTTCCTAAATAGTCTCAATTTGACGAATTGGACTCGATTCATGAGAGAAGAGAGATAATAGGATAATATTATCATTATATTAGTATTAGAAGCTTCTTGAATGATATTATAAGATTACCTGGTCTGTTTTAGTTAAAAACAGGAAATTGGTTTAACCGGGTTCACAGTTTATTGGTGCAGCTTAGCACCGGCACTCTCTGATGGCTTTAGCAATGCTAAGGCCTCATTATTCATGTTTTCTTCTCATAATAAATATGTTACTAGTGTCATTTATACTAGTAGCTCAAAAAATAATTTTTAGAGATGTTTTTACAAGTGTTCCGATACATCTAGTTTTAGTAGTTATATACCTGAGATATTTTAATATTATTTTAACCCACCTCCAATCCAACCAATCACAACTCACATTACACCCCCAAGATACTCCAAGGCTGGTTATTTACTCCCTTTGGCCGAAAATAACAAGAGAGAAAAGAGAGAAACTTTCATGAACACTTAATCTTCAAAGCTTGATTTCTTCTAAACTAAAACTCAAATCAAAACTCCGATTTCACCAAAATGATCCTCTCTTCTTCCTCTACATAACCATATAACATATCAAGGCTGGAAATAAGGTGAGATGGCTGTCTCCCTCCCCCTTCAATTTGGTTTTCAAGGAAAACCATGCAAAACATGTGTTTTCTTGATGTTTTTCCTTAGGAATCATACTTAACTTGACTTGAGGGCCAAGAAACGTGAATTTACAGCAAGTCTAAGGTTAGAAATCACTTCCTAACATGCTGAGTGAGATTTGGTTAGTTGAGGGTTTTTGGATTTAAAGTTGTTCTTGATGTGATTTAGGAGGAAAAAGTGCTTAAGGACCACCTGAAAGTCTAACCGAATTAGGAGGAGAAAAACCAGGTAGGGTTTAACGAGTTTAATCTTGATTGATTGTGTTTGAGTTGTGTAATTATGATATGGTTTGGTTGTGCTTGAAATTGATTGTTTATATGAGTGATTCTTGTTGAAAATTTGGTGAAATTTTGATGAAATTTGATGAAATTCAAGCTATGAACTTGTGTTCTTGGGGCTGCTGGAAAACGAAACCCTAACCCTTAAATTGGGGTTCAATTTGTGTTAAAATCATGTAGAAAAGATGGGGTTTTAGTGGCTGCTAATTTATTATGAATTATGATAAAAATCGGTTGCTGAAAAGACTGAAAAACGGGTAAAAACAGAGAAAGAATCTGAAGAATTTATGAAGAACACGAAGAACACTTTGAGTGTGATGAAGAACAATGAAGAACACCTTTTTGATCCATAAAAGGGCAAGGAAGTAAATATTTTGGTGTTTGGGGGGTTATTTGGTAATTTTTGAAAGTTAGGGTGGTAAAAGTAGAAATATTAAAAGTTACGGGTGGTAAAAAGTGAATTTTAGAGGTTAAAAGTAAAAGGTAAGTTAATTTTCGAAAATTAATGATAAAATAATAAATAATAATAAAATATTAAATAATAATATTTAATTAAAAATAATATTATAATAAAAATAATAAAATAATGCAGAAAAGGCAGTTTTCTGTAAAAGCTTTAGAAAGACAACTTTAAGCGTAGAATCTCATAATTACCTTCATAAAACACTTAGGGAGTGGTAAGAACATATTAGTGAGGCAAAGATAAATGAAAGATAAAAAGTTAAAGAAAAGATAAACACCAAACAAAAGTCTATAAAGTTTTAATGACAAAAAAATAGACAGAGATTAGTAAACGAACTATGAGCAACATAGTTAGTTCTTGAGTTGCACTCAGGGTTAGGTATTATATGAAAAGTTAAATTGTTTCAGTATAGACTTAATGAACCTATACTTGGAACTGACTAACTATTCATATCAAAATTTACATAAACTTTAAATACATATGTTAAGCAGAGAAATCAAAGCAGAGTAAAGAAACACAGAGAACAGAGTAACCAAAGAAGAATAAAGGGATACAGAGAAAAGAGTAACCAGAGCAGAGTAAAGAGATACAGAGAACAGAATAACCATAATAGATTAAATAGATAATGAGAAAAGAGTAATCATATTAGAGTAGAAAGACAAAGAGAAAAGAGTAATCTGATAAAGAGAAATGGTTTGAGTTGAGATGTTGTAAAAGTAAATGCTATAAAGTTTGTATAGTATGATTGAACAGAGAAAGAAAGAGGTACTGCATAAGAATGTGAAAGTGATGATAAATAATGAGAATGATAATGAATGATGATAATGCGATAATCTGCTGCGTGAAGGCAGTCAGATAGATGGTGGTACGACCACTGAGAGTGCTTTCTTGGGATACTTAGCTATAATGCTATTCTGTAAGTCAGAGGACTCTTACAGAGGTATCGAGAAAACACAACTAGCATATACTCCTGTAAGTCAAAGGACTCTTACAGTGAGTGTGTTGGGCAGATATAAGTTAATTAGCTCCGCCATGCAAGTCAAAGGACTCTTGCAGTTGTTTGCCTCATAAGTCAAAGGACTCTTGCGAGCAGTATTGCCAACAGGGAAGCCTTACCTGGTCAAAGGATTCCGGGTAACGTCGGGAGCGGGTAATGTAACCGACAAATGAGCTCATTACCTGCACTAGGGCTAGACATGCATCATACTTGGTTGCGCATTTCCTCTGTTATGATTGTTGTTTGAATGTATGCTTTCTTTGTTTTTATTCTATTCACTGTGTCTGTGTTTTGTTTTCTTGTATTTCTTTTGTTTGTGTTTTGCTTTCTGTTTTCTCTATTTTCTCTATCTATCTATTTCTTCTGTTTACTGCTTCTCGATATTCTGCTATTTATCTGCTAAACAACACGGAATTAATGAATGTAACTAATAACCCCGACCCTACTAAGAACTCCCCAGTTCTTACCCCTTCTCTTTCCCTTTCCCCCCTTCAGATGGAAGCATGAGTACCCTTCCGTAGTTTGCTGATGACTGTTTTGCAAAGAGGATTCCGCTCTAGGTAGTCTTCTGAGTCTAGAGTGAACTCCGTTACCTGTTTATATGTATATACTTTGAGGCCAGCCAACATCTGTACCCTGCTTATCTACAAACTTTAACCTAAATCCTCCGTACGATGTTGCTGTTATGTGGCCACTCGATGAAGTACTTGAGAGACATTCTTTGATGACATATGATCGTGCAGAGGATTAGTAGACGACCTTCCACCTTTTGATGACGATCCACCTGACTTGAGTTTTGAAGACCTAGAATGTACTTTCCCTCGCTTTAGTAGTTTAGGGGACTGGGTGAGTATAAAGTCTAGGCTAGCCTGGGCGCCAGCTTAGGGACTTCTTGAACAGGTCAAGACCTGGGATGTTGCATGTATATATATGTATATAGTTATTATCTAGCTATGTCTAGGGGTGTTCTAACTAAAAGTTTATACTCTAATAAAGGATAGATCACCGAATATTGTCAATTGCTTGTGATGTATTTATGTGTGGTTGTTTATAATTGTTTTATATATTATCAGTTGTGAATTGATTATGAATGATACTGTTTTTTAATCCAAACATGTTTTAAAAAAAAAGTACCTCGTAAAATAACTACATTTTTAAGAACGAATCAGGCTCATATAATAAATAATAGATAATAATTAAGTAGACAAGTTGGTTGCGCTCAGTTTCTAGTATGATCATGACGTACCAGAAATTGGGTCGTTACAGAACACCCCTAGGTATAGCTAGATAATAACTATATACATATACATACATACAACATCCCAGGTCCTGACCTGTTCAAGAGGTCTCTAAGCTGGCACCTAGGCTAGCCTAGACTCTATACTCACCTAGTCCCTCTAGACTACTAAAGCGAGGAAAAGTACGTTCTAGGTCTTTAAAACTCAAGTCAGGTGGAACGTCATCAAAAGGTAGAACATCATCTGCTACTCCTCTGCACGGTCAGACATTGCCATAGGACGTCTCTCTGGTACCTCATGAAGTAGCCACACAGCAGGAGTCTCATACACAAGATTTAGGTTAAGTTCACGTACAAACGGGGTGTAGACATTGGCTGGTCTCATAGTATATACATAAACAGAGAATGATATTCACCCTATACTTAGAAGACTACGTAGAGCAGAATCCTTTTTGCAAACGGTCATCAGCGAACTACGGAAAGGAACTCTTGCTTTCCATCTGATGCACGGAAACTTGTCTCTCAACAAATTTCCCTTCGGCAAGTATACCGAATTGTCGTCAAGTAATAACTCACAAAAGAGTGAGGTCGAATCCCACAGAGATTAACGGATTAGGCAATCAATGGTTAATTGATTTTCCTAGTTAGACGAATCAGATTGGAATGATAAGTAACAAGAAAATGTAAATTGCATGAATGTAAAAGAAAAACTATAGAGTGCAGAAAAGTAAATGTAAGAACTAAAAATAAAATGAACATTGGGTCGAAACCTACTGCTCAAGTCTGACGAATGCCGTTCATGTTCCTGGTGAAAAAGAAAAGAGTCGCTTTCCTTCCAGGACCGGATAAGGTCAAACTCTGGGCGGGCTGCCAGGTTTCGCCTACGCTACGGTTTCAAATCCCTACCCTACGCCTTACGAGGGCGCCCTAGCCAGATTCACTCCCAAAGGTCCATCAAGCCTTTGAAACTAGTTCAAATAGTCGTCAAAGTCGCAGTCAGTCTTAAGGGCCTGCTTTCAACGAGACTCTCTTAGCTGCATCAGCTTGTAAAACTCTCTCTCCTTCACCAGGAAAGGGAGAGCGGACAAAGTACCAGACGATTTGGGTTGGATCAAGAGATATTGCAATCCTTCGGATCAAGTTCATTCTCATCTCTTCCTCAATCAATGCATTCATTGATCTCCTTGGCAATCTTAAGTGATTGGATCCCAATTCCTTGGCAACCCAATCTCTCTAAGCTTGAACAATTTCCCAATTCCTTGATTTGATTGCTCATGGGAAGAGATGAAGTTTGGTCACTGATTATACCACACACATTCATAGATTAAAGTATTGGTAGGATTAAATGTCACAATATCCATCCAACCCCCAACCTAATCCAATATGAGAGAGCATTTCTAGCATGATCTCCTCATTCCTCTTCCAAGGTTCAGAGGAAATCCAAGTATGAGCAATTTCTCTTCCGAGACAATTACCCAATTGGATGAAGATCAAAAGCTCTCTAGTAAAATCAAGAGAAAATAAAGAAGAAGAAGAATAAGAACTACAATTGATCCATTGAATGACAATAGAGCTCTCTAACCCAATGAAAAGAGTTAGTTGATCATTGCTCTACCAAAATAGAAAAGAAAGAAAGTGCAGAAAAGTAAAGATGAAGATTAAAACTAAAATTGAAACTTCAAAATTCATAAATGAAAAGTACAAACTAGAATTTAACTACTACTAAGAAAAGAAAAAGAAGAGAAAAGGAAGAAGAGTGTTGGAGGGGAGGAAGTCCGAAGACCCCTATTCTCTGGTGTGTCCAGCCCCCAGAATACCCCCTCTCCAATTCCCCCTCTTTCCCACTTTCCAGGATATATATTCAATGTAGAAACTAAGGCCTTTTTATAGGCTCTCCTAAATTACAAAATGAAATGAAATTAAAAGCAAAGTACAATGAAATGAAAATTAACTATTCTAGATGCTTCTTGTGGCCTTGATTGGTTGACACTTGTGGGCTTGCTTCCTTGAGGTTGGGTGGTCCTTGAAAGAGAAGTGAATCAATTTGAGGTCCAGGTGTTAATCATTAGTGCCACCGTTAGCCACACTAATGCTACATGTGTGGCGTTAGTGCTGAAGTTAGTGTGGCTAACGTCACACTTGCTACCCAGTTGGTGTTTTTGGGACTTAAAAGATGCCTCTTGTTTGTGCTCCAATTTCATGCCCACTATAAACTATTATATATCGTTGGAAAGCTCTGAATGTACGCTTTCTAATGCAACTAGAATCACCTCAATTGGACCTCTGTAACTCAGGTTATGCTCCTTTAAAAGGGACAGGGTTGCTGGCATAGTCGCTGGCGTTATTGGCAAAAGTGAGTGCCAATAACGTCCGCATTTAGGGGATTAGTATTGCCAGGTTCTGGAGCTCAAACTTAATGTCCACCCCATACTATTATATATTGTTGGAAAGCCCTGGATGTCTACTTTCCAACGCCTTTGAAATCGCATCATTTGGAGCTCTACAGCTCGAGTTACACGTCTTGGAAGGCGAAGAGGTCAGCTGGCCTTACTACAGGTTGATACCATGTTCATCTTTGCACTTTCAGGGCAAGTTTTCTCCCTCTAATTTAGTGTCCACCATGTAGTGCCACATATGCTTGGAAAGCTCTGGAATCCTACTTTCCAATGCCAATGCCACTCGAATCACCTCATTTGAAGCTATGTGGCTCAAGTTATTCTTGTTTGAAGAAGGCATGGTCAGGCTGCTGGGTGAGATTTTGCCCACGTTAGTGTCCACGTTAGTAGCACTAATGTGGCCTTCTTTGCTTCGCAAACGTTAGTGGCGTTCACTTTTTTCACTAACTTTCACAGCTGCCTCCTTTGTTCTACGTTAATGCCCAAGTTAGTGGCACTAACGTAGCCACTAACGTGGGTGTTCTTGGCTTTGCAAACGTTAGTGGCGTTCACTTTTTTCCACTAACTTTCACAGCTGCCTCCTTTCTTCTACGTTAATACCATTAACTTTCTCACTAAAGTTGGGGCTTCTCTTTTCTTCCACGTTAGCGCCCACGTTAGTGGAGCTAATGGGGTTGCTAACGTGGGTCTTCTTGCCCTTCGCTAACGTTAGTGGCGTTAACGTTCTCCCTAACTTTCCAAGCTTTCCTTCCTTCTACTTTAATGGCCACGTTAGTGGCACTATCGTAGCCACTAACGTGGCTCTTCTCTGCTTCTTGTTACCTGAAATCGAGCAAACAAAGTGTATCAAAGTAACATACAAGACAAACTTCATTATACTAAGTGTGCTAATAATGCCCAAAATCAAAACTTCACTTAGTGTGATCTATTTCATCATATTTACCCTGTATATTAGCTAAAATTCACCTATGCTTGAGATTTTGTTTCATGCAGAGATTTTTCATGCTATTACTCATATATTGGCAAAATTTGTATGAAAGCTAAACAAAAATCTACTGAAATAACTACTAAAAATAGGCAATGATGCATGCGCATCACAACACCAAACTTAAATCTTGCTTGTCCCCAAGCAAGGAATGAATTATGCACAAAGGATTCTTTGTATTGGAGTGTGCTGAAGAATTTCTTATGATGCCTTGGTGAGTGAAGTGAATAAGTGATAATGGAGGCCAACTCCAATTATATGCTTATGCAAGGATTCCAGTGTTCATTAGTCCTTACATCTTGGAAGTCTTAGATCTTAGGAGTGTCATTCGGATGGTTAAGAACACAAGCATGTGAGATTTGAGCCTAATTGTGTGGTTACATCATACATAACCACTTATTTTCATTCTTGTGTGCATTGTTCTCTTTCTATGATTGTGATATTTGATTTGTTTGATTTTATATGTCCATTTATTCCATGTATACATGCATTTATATGATTGAGGCCATCATTTTATTTAGCTCACTTACCCAAATAGCCTACCTTTTATCAACCGTTGTTAGCCAAATTTGAGCCGATTTATTCCCTTTTGTTCTTAATTATAGCACATCACTACCCCTAAGTGAAAAACAATAAATGTTCTTAATTTGGATCTTTGATTAGTTTAGGCTAGTGAGGGTGTGTATTATATTGTTATGGGAAACTTGGGACATTGGTTGAGGTAAAAAGTGTAATTTTTATGTTTGTTAAAATTATCGGGAATTGGGTAGATATTCATGCACTATATGTAAAACCATATGCATTGATACGTTTGTATATACTTTAAAATATATATATATATATATATATATATATATATATATATATATATATATATATATATATATATATAAGAAAGAAAAAGAATTACAATAAAAAGGGGACAAAATGCCCCAAGTAAAGTTCAATAAAGATCAATGCATATGTGTGGTGACCAAAAATAGAATACATGAGCTTGTGAAAAAGTGAAGAATGGGTAGTTAGGTTTGTTTAGAATTTTATAGGTTGTCATAGGTTAGGTGGGAAGTTTAAGTTAATCAAAGATTCAAATTTCAAGCTTACTTGACCATATGCATCCTACCTTGACCCTAGCCCCATTACAACCTATGGGAAAGCCCTCATGATATTTGTATGCATGCATAAAGTAATTGTTGATTGTTAGATAAAAAACAAATCTTGGAAAGCATGATTAGGGGAGAATTGAGTGAATCAACCCCGTACGCTTGAGTGACTAGAGCGGATACACATCCGGTGAGGATTCGATTGCTCAATTACATGTTTCCACCCATGATCATCTCTTTTCTTGCAAGTTTGTAAAATCTTTTTAATAATTCAATTTAATTGTTGGTTGAGTGATTACTATTGCCTTAGACCTTGTGTTTGTATATGTATTCTTGGAAATTGATTTATCTTGACTAAGTGGATGCATTCATATAGATAGGTTGCATGTAGTTAGTTTGCATTGAATAAATGTTGATGTCCCTTTGCTTCTTTCTTGATTTTAGCATGAGGACATGCTTATTTAAGTGTGGGTAGATTTGATAAACCCCAATTTTGTGGTTTATCTTGTGCTTAATTTGGGGGATTTTATCACCTTTTCTCACATTTATTCAATAAAATAGCATGGTTTTGTAATTCTCCCTTGATTTGTGCTTAAGTGTAGAAGCATGCTTTTTAGGCCCTAAAATTTGTGATTTTAATTTACTTTAATTCCATTCAATACCTTGATGTGTTTGTTGAGTGATTTCAGGTTCATAAGGCAAGTATTGGATGGAAGGAATGAAGAAAAAGCATGCAAAGTGGGAGAACTCATGAAGAAATGAAGGAACCGTAAAGCTATCAAGCCTGACCTCTTTGCACTCAATCGACCATAACTTGAGCTACAGAGGTCCAAATGAGGTGGTTCCAGTTGCGTTAGAAAGCTAACCTCCGGTGCTTCGAAATGATATAAAATTTGCTATATGTTACTTTGTGCTTAGGGGCGCGCACGCGCCATGTACGCGTGCGCGCCGATTCTGCCGTGGCCTACTAAGGTGAAATCGCCCCCAGCGATTTCTGAAGCACTTTGGGCCCAACCCAACTCATTTCTAATGCTATTTCATGCAGAATTCAAGCTTGGGCAAGGGGGGAGCAATTGTTTTGGTAGTATAGCATCATGTAGGTTAGTTTCTAGAGAGAGAAGCTCCCTCTTCTCTCTAGAATTAGGTTAGGTTAATCTTTCATAGATTTCGGTTCAATTACATGTTTTTATCTTGTTTCTTTTATGAATTCTTGCTTCTACTCTTTCATTCTCATGATTTGTAGTGTTAATTTCCCTTTTTGCTCTCTTTTATGTTCATAAATGTTCATGTTGAATTTGATTTTCTTTTAATGAAATTTAAGTTTGATGTTTCTTTTATTGATGATTTGAGTTATGATCTTGTTTTCTTGCAATTTGTAGCTAGTAGATTTTACTATTCTTACACATTTTACTATGCTTTCCATTTGTACCCACCAAGTGTTTGACAAAATGCTTGGTTGGGCCTTAGAGTAGATTTTTGAGCATTCTTGGATTGGAGAGAGTAATTAGGCAATCTTGAGTCATGAAAACCCAACTCATGTTGGTGATCTAGAGTTGTTAGCTAATATTGTTTCCATTGACGCTAATCTTTTGCTAATTAAATTAGTGAGTTGATTAGGACTTTTGGAATATTGTTTCCATTGATGCTAATCTTTTGCTAATTAAATTAGTGAGTTGATTAGGACTTTTGGATTGAGATTAGCTAGTCTTATTAGACTTTCTCTCATGGAAGATAATATGATACCTTCTTCCAATGTTGGAGATGACGTAATAAGATAAATTCTTGTTATTATTGTGGTATGATTGATTAGTCATGTTTGACTTTCTCCCTATTTGTTGGAGTTGACTAAATAAGATGAATTAATCATTGCATGACTAGGATAGAAAGCCTATGATCTCAACCCTTGCCATGAATGTCTCTCGTTATTACTTTCTTTCTTTAGTTACTTGTTTGAATTACTTTTCTTGCCATTTATTTTATTGCCCAATTATCAACCAAACCCCCCTTACATCCTTCATAGCCAATAAGCATACACTTCATTGCAATTCCTCGTGAGACGACCCGGAGTCTAAATACTCCGGTTAATTTTTATTTGGGGTTTGTTACATGTGACAAAACCATATTTTAATTTGATGTGAGAGTTGTTTGTTGGTTTGGAGCAATGCTTACAATGAAATTCTTATTTCTATAAGAGAAAATCTAGACCAACAATAATTTTCGCCGTTAGTCAGCTGGGCTTACTACAGGTTGATACCATGTTCATCTTTGCACTTTTGGGACAAGTTTTCTCCCTCCAATTTAGTGTCCACCATGTAGTTCCATATATTCTTGGAAAGTGATGCCAGGGCATTTTGGCCAGTTTCACTTACCTTTTCTTTACTGTTTTAGGGTAGTTTCATGCATTTTCTTAGGAAATAAGCAAGTTTTGGGTAGAATTTCACTTACATCTTGATTCAAGAAAACATTGTGAATTTTATATGATTTCATGAGAATTATGCATGAATTTAATGACAAATTGGATGATGCATGACTCATTACTTGGATTAGAGCTTTGATGCACTTTATTTGCTTGATTTCAGGACAAATGAAGCAAGGAAAAGCCACGTTAGTAGCCATGTTAGTCTAATTAACGTGACCACTAACGTGGAATGGGAGCTAGCTTGCCACGTTAATAAGAAAAGTGATCGCCAATAACGTCTTCGAAGCCATCATAGCCCACGTTAAATACCACGTTAACTACATTAACGTGGTAGTTAACGTGGAGGAAAAGGAAGCTCCAAGCATTAGTGGTAAAAGTGAGTGCCACTAATGCTCCAAAAAGGGCAATTGGCCACGTTGATGACAAGTCATCTTAGCCTAGTTTCACTAGCCTTTTTCTTTTGTTTTCAACTGAATTATGCACTTTCTTGAGCCATAAGCAAGCCAATTGGGTAGATTTTCATGCTTCCTTTGATTTAATCAACCATGTATGAATTCATGCTATTTCATGAGGTTTTATGCTATAATTGTCACATATTATGAAAGAATGAATATCTCATGGTTTTGAGCATAGCTTTGATGTGTTTGGTTGATTAATGATAGGTGAAGAAAGCTTGGAGAAAGGTTGAAGCAAGGAAGAATGGCTAGGAGGAAGAGAGGACAAAAAGTTTGAGCAAAAGTTTGCCTCAAACTTTAGCTCAAACTTTTGGAATAACTGAAAATGAACCAGAGAGCAAAAAGCTGGACCAAAAGTTTGCCTCAAACTTTGTGCAAACTTTTGGGCAAAAAGCTGGACCAAAAGTTTGCCTCAAACTTTTGTGCAAACTTTTGGGCAAAAAGCTGGAGCAAAAGTTTGCCTCAAACTTTTTGGCAAACTTTTGGCATCACAAATCAACACCCTGGAGAGCAAAAGTTTGTGCCAACGTTAGCCTCAAACTTTTTGACAAACGTTGGCGCATGAACAACACACCCTGGAGAGCAAAAGTTTGCGGCAACGTTTGCCTCTAACTTTTTGGCAAACGTTGGCGCCATGAGTGTGCAAGGGGAGGCCAACGTTGGAGCAAAAGTTTGACCCCAAACTTTTGCCCCAATGTTGGTATCAGCAAAAGAGGGTGGCTGATGTGAAAAGTTTGAGTAAAAGTTTGCCTCAAACTTTTACTCAAACTTTTACTCAAGCTTTCATGATTCCAAACCCGGTTCAATTCGGTTCTTCTCCAAACTCCAAGAGCAATCAACCAAGGCCTCTATCAAACCAATTCCATCAAGAGCAAAGGCCCAATTGAAGGGTTGAAGACCATTTGAAGAAAGTGTATAAATAGCATATGATTTAAGTTTTTCGGGGAGCTTTCCTTTTAGTTTTCATAGAGAGTTTTCGGAAAGCTTTTGGTGTTGAGTGAATTTTAATTTCTAAGTCTCGGGGAAGGAGAATTGAATTCCCTTCCTCTTAGTTTTCTTGCTTTTAATCTCAATTACAATTGTCTTGGATCTTGGGTTGGAGAATTGAAGGAAATCTGTTTCAATCTCACCTTGGGATCTTGTTTAATTCTCTGCTTAATTGAATTTCAGTTTCGGTTAATTGCTTCTTCATCTACTTTCTTTGCAATTTACATTTCCTTTGAAATTGTTCTTGTTAGATCTAGGAAGGCATTGAGATCTAGACTTGGTTATCTAGTCTCTTGGGTCCTGAGATCTAAATTCCAATTTTACATCCTCTGTTTAATGCTTTTCATGCTCATTTATAATTCTGTTTTTAGATCCGGTTCAATCCAAGTTATCTTCTACTCCTCTGCTTGTTGAATTTTACTTTTCCTTGTTTAATTTCTGCAAATCCAATTCCCAATTCCCTTTACAATCCAAGCCATTTACATTTCTTGCACTTTAAGATTCTGCAATTTACATTTCTTGCGTTCTAAGTTTCTGCCATTTAATTTCTTGTTCTTTAAGATTCAGCACTTTAAATTTTAGTTCTCTTTAATTTCATGCAATTTACCCATTCCCTTTACTTTCTATGCAATTTAAATTCTGCAAATCACAATTCACTCAACCAAATCTTGATTCGCTTGACTAAATCAACCACTGAACAAAAATTGCTCAATCCTTCAATCCCTGTGGGATCGACCTCACTCCCGTGAGTTATTATTACTTGATGCGACCCGGTGCACTTGCCGGTTAGTTTTGGGTGTTTTGGAGAAATTCGTTTTTCCACAAAAATACTCATCAAGTTTTTGGCGCTGTTGCCGGGGATTGATTAGATTGACAATGATTAAGTGAGGTGGTGATCTAGATCTAGCATTTTTATTTTCTGTTTCTCTAATTTTCAATTAACCCGCTAACTGTTTGAATTTTTGCTTAAGCTAACTAAAACTTCATTCTAGCAGTAGATTGAAGTGTCACTGGTTTGTGTGTTTCTTATGTTTTGCTTGTATGTCAGGTACAAGAAGAACCACACCCACCTTTCATGAACAAGACGAAAGAACTCTCAGGAGGTTAAGAAGAGCTGAAAGAGGGAAAAATATTGTTGGAGAAGAGGAATCAGAAGAAGAATTCCAAGATATGGAGGAACATTCAACCAATCCACCTGGTGGAGCAGACAACAACAATAACAACCCACCCCAGAGAAGAGTTTTGGCCTCCTATACCTTTGCAAATGCTAGACATTGTGGAAGCAGCATTCTCACCCCTAATGTCAATGCAAATAACTTTGAATTGAAGCCACAACTCATTACATTAGTCCAAAACAACTGCTCGTTTGGAGGAGGACCATTGGAGGATCCAAATCAACATCTATCTACCTTCTTAAGGATCTGTGACACTGTCAAGTCCAATGGCGTGAATCCTGAGACCTACAAGCTTCTGTTGTTCCCGTTCTCATTAAGGGACAAGGCCGCACAGTGGCTTGAAACTTTTCCTCAAGGAAGCATCACTAGCTGGGATAATTTGGTGACTAAATTTCTAGCCAAATTCTATCCACCTCAAAAAGTCATCAGGGTGAAAACTGAGGTGCAAACATTCACACAATTGGATGCTGAAAATCTGTATGAAGCATGGGAGAGATACAAGGCTCTGCTGAGGAAATGTCCACCAGAAATGTTCACTGAGTGGGACAAGCTACAGAACTTCTATGAAGGACTCACTCTAAAGGCTCAAGAATCACTTGACCACTCAGCTGGAGGATCATTGCAACTGATGAAAATAGTAGAAGAAGCTCAAAATCTTATTGACATGGTGGCCAACAATCAATATTTCTTTGCTCACCAAAGAAATCGCCAACCATCACAAAGGAGAGGAGTAATGGAGCTAGAAGGAGTGGACTCAATCTTGGCTCAAAGCAAGATGATGCAGCAGCAAATTCAACAACAATTTGAGCAAATGGCCAAGAGGATTGATAGCCTCCAAGTTGCAGCAGTTAATACAAGCCAACCATCATCCACATGGGGGCAAAATGAAGAAACTCAAGAAGAACAACAACAAGAGCAAGTACAGTATATGCACAACCAAGGACCAAATGAAGTGTATGGTGATACATACAATCCATCCTGGAAGAACCACCCAAACCTCAGATGGGGAGATAATCATACCCAAAACCAACAACCATGGCAGAGGAACTCAAACCAAAACAACCCAAGAAGCAACCAAAACCACAACCAGCAACAAACTAACCAGAACCCCTACAGAAAACCTCAAGACAACTACCCCAACCCCAACCAGTACCAATCCAATAACCAACCCACCAACCAAAATGCCTACCATCCACCACCCACATCTCATAACCCACCTCAAGTATCACCTGAATCTCAAAGACTCACTAACTTGGAGACCTTGATGGATAAAATGTTGAAACACCAGGAAATGACAACCAAGAACCATGAAGCCTCCATAAAGAGCCTAGAGAGGCAGATGGGGCAAATCTCCAAGCAGATCTCTATTGAGAGACCTTCAAGCTCTCTGCCGAGTGACACAATTCCAAATCCTAAGGAAGAATGCAAGGCAATACAATTAAGGAGTGGAAAAACATTGATGAACAATAATGACACTACAAAGAAGCAAGCAGAGAGCAGCAAAAGGCCAATAGAAGATGAGGAGCAAACAAAGGCAGATGAAACCAAGGATCAAGTTGTGATGCCAAACAAGAGCATTGAGAAACTCAAAGAGAAGGACAACCAACCACACGGTTCAGAAGAAGTAACTCAGGGACAACAGCAAATAGGAAAGAGCATCACACCTCCACTGCCATATCCCCAGAGGTTCAACAAAGAGACTAAGGACCAACATTTTCATAAGTTCCATGAGACTTTCAAAAAGCTGGAAATCAATATTCCCTTGGCTGAAGCACTTGAGCAAATGCCTCTGTATGCCAAGTTTTTGAAGGAGCTTATCAACAAGAAAAGAAGTTGGGATGAGAAAGAAACCATACTGCTTACTGAGGAATGCAGAGCTCTGATTCAAAAAGGACTTCCTCCTAAGCTTGAGGACCCAGGGAGCTTTTTGCTACCTTGCACCATTGGGGAATTAACCATCAGTAAAGCAATGTGCGATCTAGGAGCAAGTATCAACTTAATACCATCCTCCTTGGTAAAAAAGTTGCATATAGAGGAAGCTAAACCAGTACAGATATCTCTAGAGCTGGTAGATAAGTCAACAGTATACCCCAGGGATATGATTGAAAACCTTCTGGTCAAGGTGGACAATTTCATATACCCTGCAGATTTTGTGGTTCTGGATTCAGATGGGGATGATGGTGATTCTATTATCCTGGGAAGGCCATTCTTGGCCACTGCTAGAGCTATCATAGACATAGAGCAAGGAGAACTAACTCTCAGGATGCATGATAAGAGTGTCACTCTGAAAGTATTACCAGAAGCCCAGTTTAGTAATAGGAGGATGGACTCTATGGAAATTGACAAGGTGATTCACAACAATATCCCAAGGCAGAAGATTGTGCAGAAGGATGAAAAAGTCCAAGAGGATATTAGAGTATTAGCTACTGAAGAGAGAAATCCCCAAGGTAAGTCTACAGCCATAAAAGAAAGATCAACAAAAAAAGGGATGGAACGCAGAAACAAAACAAATAGGGGTTGGAAGAACAGGAAGATTCCAACAGAAGGACTTTCCAAAGGTGACAAAGTGCAATTGATATATCAACAACTGGGAGCAAGCCAACAGACTGATGACTATTACAATGTCAGCAACATACTCTCGTTGGAACATGCTGAAATTGAACACCAGAGAACAAAGAGGAGGATCACAGTCAGGGGAGACAAGTTGAGGCACTACAATCCTCAACCACCATAAAAGAAAGCTCCAATGTCAAGCTAGTGACAATAAAAGAGCGCTCCATGGGAGGCAACCCATGATTTAAGATTTATGTCATTTTAAATTCAATAAGCTATGATCATCTGAGCATGAAATTTATTTTCATAGACGTACTTAATGAATGCATGCAATATTTTTACATATGCTAAGACTTCTAAAGTTTGGTGTGCCTTCAAGCACACCAAACCAGTGTTACAAACATTTTCATACTATATGCCTAGCATATGACCAAACACTAAGTTTGGTGTTTCTCTTCTCATGAAAAAAAAAAATCATGCATCAATGATCATACATTATCTCTTACTGAGACTTTTCAATTAAAAAGAAATCATATTCTGTGATGAAGGCATCAATTGTGATTTACTACTAGCATCTCACATTTACCCCTTAAGCAAGGTACAAGTTTGGTGTTCACCAAACTTTGATGCACGGATTTAGGGACACAATTGATCCTTCATGAAAAAAAAAGAGAGAAAAAGGAAAATTATGATGAAAACATTTCTTATAAACATTTGACCAAGAATGACATTGGGATTTCAATTTCACTAGTTGGAGGAAGAAACACATATTTTCAACTATATGACCAAACATTAAGTTTGGTGTCTTCCAAGAAAAGCCACGGTTCAAATGGATGTAAGGAATGATGATTCATATAGTGTTAATGAAAAAAAAGCACCATTGCCACGGTTTGATAAAGCTAATGTGTGTTGTCTTGTTGTGATGACTAGGTGGTCAAAGAACACTCTATGAAAGAGACAAGACAAAGGAAAGCATAGCATGAGGACAAAATCTCATCACATGCCTCAAAAAGAGAATCTGCCACTCCTTGAGATGATCACGGCAAAGACAATTGAAGAAGCAAGCTTTGTCTTCATTCATCCTTACATGCACACCTTTGATTCACAAAGTATCCAATAGCATCCTAGCCCTTCATTGTTCATTTAAATGACACACCACCTTCAAGCCATGCATATGATCGAATCCTTGCACCACAACCATTTAAACTCCATTCCCTTCATCATTTCTCATCATAATAAGCTCAGCCTCAAATTTCTTCTTGCTCTAAATATACATCAAAATATCCAATATTCTTCACACTTCTTTTAACCTCAAGAGTCTTAAACAACCAAGTGATCATGGCCTCTTCCTCACGAACCAAATGAAGAAGAGGGAAAGATCCCATGGTGGAGGAGAGCACCCCTGAATATGACCGATGGAAATTCAAATCTCGGTACCATCAGATGCAAATTGAATGGATGAATGAGAAGAAAATATATCCAGAAATTCCACTCTTGCTGCCGGATGATGGATGCCAAGAAATGAAGGACAAAATTCGAAAGAGGAGGTGGGAGGAACTCATATCACCAATCACCCGAATCAATGCTAATATCATAAGAGAGTTCTATGCCAATGTCTCAAGGCTTGACATGAGTGAGGCCCTAACATACAAGAGCTATGTGCGGGGAGTGGAAGTAGACTTTAGCTCGGATGCAATCAAGAAAGTCTTGGGACTAAAATCAGTCCGCTTTAGTGAACCGGGATACCACCAAAGGGTAAATGGTGATCCGGATTATGATGGGATTGCTAGAGATATTTGTATGGAGAACTCAGAGTGGGAAGGAGATGACAAGAACAAATACAAGTATTTGAAGAGAGTTAACCTTACCCTGGAAGCAAAGGGATGGTATGAGTTGTTGAAAAGATCAATTCTGGGCACAGTAAACACCTCAGAAGTTAACAAGAATAGAGCTGTTATGTTGCATTGCATTATTGTGGGAGGAGAGGTAAAAGTTCATGAAATCCTGGCAAAAGACATTCAAAAGCTTGCTGAGAAGAACTCGGCCGGGTCTTGGTTATACTATCCAAGTACCATTTGGAGGTTGTGTGCAAAGGCTAAAGTGCCAATGGAAGAGGAGAATCCAATGTGGTTAAGCCAAGGCATGCCTATAACCATTGAAAGAATGATGATGGCTCCTGAAGCACGTCAAGACCGAAGACTACATGGAAGAAGGCAAAGAGAAGAACCAATGGAGGGAGAAGAATTACAAGAGGAAGAAGAGCCACAAGAGGAGGAGGAACAGCAGCACATTCCTTTACATAACAATCTGGACATGACTCAAATGCAGGAAGCAATTGGAAGATTATCACAACAGTACATGAGAATTCAAGAAAGGCAAGAGGAATACCATTCACTATACATGAAAAACCAACAAGAACAAGAAGAATGGGAGCTAAGAATGATGAACAAACAAAGTGAATTTGAGTCAAAATTCCTTGTGATGCAAGAAGAGCATGCTTTTCAATCTCATGAATCATTTGGAAAGTTGGAACAAATGCAAGCTGAAAATTTGAGGGCTCTCAAAGAGTTCACAACACTCTAAGATGCAAGATATGAAGTCCAAGCCGACTACAACATAAATAGTCAAATCAAGCTGAACTATATTGGAGAGCATCTGCACAACATGGATCCAGCTTTTCCAACTTTTGATGAATTCTTCAAAAGGAGAAGTGAGATAGAAGTAAGCAATGCAATGAAGCTTGAGGATAGAGTAGAGGAAGCGATGAATAGAGCTGGTTTCTGGCGGGATCAACAGACAACAGACATGGACACAGGGAACACCAGCAACCAGGTGTATGAAAGAAGAAAGAAAAAGCATGACAAATAAAAGGTGGACTTGCTCCTTGTTCATCACTACAAAGAAAAAACATGCATTATGTCTGTTTTAAGTGGTCCTTGCATCTTTAAGTAGTTATTATAATTAATAGTCTTTGCATCTTGTTTGTTTCTCTTAAAATAAGTAAGCTAGTCTATGTGTGTGCTTGTGTGTTTACTTTCACTGAACAAAAAGCATGCTTTGTCCCCTGCATTTTCAATTCAATAAAAGAAATGTTTGAATGTGAAGTGAGATAGTTCTCTGTTAGATAGAAGTACAATAAAAGTAAGTGGTGGTGTGTATGTGTGATTGTATAATAGCTCACTTTGGTGAATAAAAGAACTAGGATGTCCCCTTCTAAGTATAAAGTGGCCTACTGTCTATGAATCTCAATCAAATAAAAGTCCTTGGTTAGACAGAAAAACAAAAAAGAAAGAAAAAAAAGGGGAGAAAAAGAAATAGCCAAAGAGTGGCAGAACAAAAGAAAAACAAAAAGAAACAAAGCTGGACACCAATAGCTTAAACCTTAGAACATATGCCTGTGGTGTCTTTGTATTAGGATCTGCTTGGATTATTAAGCTCTTTGGAGTGCATCAACACTTGATGACTTGGGTTAACTAACCCGGGATCATCAGCTGAAAGTCCACTATCAAGAGCAACCTAACTACAAGGCATTTAGTAGCCCAAAGAGGTGCTGGGCATCAATGTTCTAAGAAGGAATGTGAGCCAAGTGTCTATAGTGAATAATGTGTCAAGTATAAAGAAAAGGAAATGAACTTGCTACACATGACACTCAAATAAAGCTTATGAACAAGATAATAGCCAAGGATAAAGGAATAATGAGAGGTCATAGCAGTATGTTACTTGAAGCTTGAAGGAGACTTTCTAGGCTTAAGAGTCAATAAGAGGTGAGTGTGTACATATCCATGTAAAACCCCATGAACTACTAATAACACTCTACTAGCATGAACATCCTCTTCCATTTCATTCTTTCTTCTCAATAAATCATTTCTTGCTTGGGGACAAGCAAGCTTTAAGTTTGGTGTTGTGATGACAAGTCATCTTAGCCTAGTTTCACTAGCCTTTTTCTTTTGTTTTCAATTGAATTATGCACTTTCTTGAGCCATAAGCAAGCCAATTGGGTAGATTTTCATGCTTCCTTTGATTTAATCAACCATGTATGAATTCATGCTATTTCATGAGGTTTTATGCTATAATTGTCACATATTATGAAAGAATGAATATCTCATGGTTTTGAGCATAGCTTTGATGTGTTTGGTTGATTAATGTTAGGTGAAGAAAGCTTGGAGAAAGGTTGAAGCAAGGAGGAATGGCTAGGAGGAAGAGAGGGCAAAAGGTTTGAGCAAAAGTTTGCCTCAAACTTTAGCTCAAACTTTTGGAATAAGTGAAAATGAACCAGGGAGCAAAAAGCTGGACCAAAAGTTTGCCTCAAACTTTTGTACAAACTTTTGGGCAAAAAGCTGGACCAAAAGTTTGCCTCAAACTTTTGTGCAAACTTTTGTGCAAAAAGCTGGACCAAAAGTTTGCCTCAAACTTTTGTGCAAACTTTTGGGCAAAAAGCTGGAGCAAAAGTTTGCCTCAAACTTTTTGGCAAACGTTGGCGCATGAACAACACACCCTGGAGAGCAAAAGTTTGCGGCAACGTTTGCCTCTAACTTTTTGGCAAACGTTGGTGCCATGAGTGTGCAAGGGGAGGCCAACGTTGGAGCAAAAGTTTGACCCCAAACTTTTGCCCCAACGTTGGTATCAACAAAAGAGGGTGGCTGATGTGAAAAGTTTGAGTAAAAGTCTGCCTCAAACTTTTACTCAAACTTTTACTCAAGCTTTCATGATTCCAAACCCGGTTCAATTCGGTTCTTCTCCAAACTCTAAGAGCAATCAACCAAGGCCTCTATCAACCCAATTCCATCAAGAGCAAAGGCCCAATTGAAGGGTTGAAGACCATTTGAAGAAAGTGTATAAATAGCATAGGATTTAAGTTTTTCGGGGAGCTTTCCTTTTAGTTTTCATAAAGAGTTTTCGGAGAGCTTTTGGTGTTGAGTGAATTTTAATTTCTAAGTCTCGGGGAAGGAGAATTGAATTCCCTTCCTCTTAGTTTTCTTGCTTTTAATCTCAATTACAATTGTCTTGGATCTTGGGTTGGAGAATTGAAGGAAATCTGTTTCAATCTCACCTTGGGATCTTGTTTAATTCTCTGCTTAATTGAATTTCAGTTTCGGTTAATTGCTTCTTCATCTACTTTCTTTGCAATTTACATTTCCTTTGTAATTGTTCTTGTTGGATCTAGGAAGGCATTGAGATCTAGACTTGGTTATCTAGTCTCTTGGGTCCTGAGATCTAAATTCCAATTTTACATCCTCTGTTTAATGCTTTTCATGCTCATTTATAATTCTATTTTTAGATCCGGTTCAATCCAAGTTATCTTCTACTCCTCTGCTTGTTGAATTTTACTTTTCCTTGTTTAATTTCTGCAAATCCAATTCCCAATTCCCTTTACAATCCAAGCCATTTACATTTCTTGCACTTTAAGATTCTGCAATTTACATTTCTTGCGTTCTAAGTTTCTGCCATTTAATTTCTTGTTCTTTAAGATTCAGCACTTTAAATTTCAGTTCTCTTTAATTTCATGCAATTTACCCATTCCCTTTACTTTCTATGCAATTTAAATTCTGCAAATCACAATTCACTCAACCAAATCTTGATTCGCTAGACTAAATCAACCACTGAACAAAAATTGCTCAATCCTTCAATCCCTGTGGGATCGACCTCACTCCCGTGAGTTATTATTACTTGATGCGACCCGGTGCACTTGCCGGTTAGTTTTGGGTGTTTTGGAGAAATTCGTTTTTCCACAAAAATACTCATCACACGTTAAGAGTCACCTTCACTTAGTTAACGTGAACTCTAACGTGGAAGAGAAAGATAATGCCAACGTTAGTGACACTCATCTTTGTCACTAACGTTGGACTAAGCCCATATTAGCTACGTTAAGAGCCACGTTAACTTAGTTAACGTGAACTTTAACGTGGAAGGAGCAAGGAATCGCCAACGTTAGTGACACTCACCTTTGTCACTAACGTTGGACTAAGCCACTATGAGCCACGTTAATTACGTTAACGTGGAAGCTAATGTGGAGGAAAGGGATGATGAGCCAACGTTAGTGACACTCACCTTTGTCACTAACGTTGGAGATGGCAATCAACACCACGTTAGTGGTCACGTTAATGTAATTAACGTGAGGCACTAACGTGGGAAAGGGGCATTTTGGAGCGTTAGTAAAAAAGGTAGGTGTCACTAATGCTCTCAAAGATTTGGCAAGCCTACGTTAAAGGTCACGTTAACTATACTAACGTGAACTCTAACGTAGGGAGAAAGGGGTACTCTCAACGTTATTGGGAAAGGTAAACCCCAGTAACATTTGTGAAGGGCCAAGAGGCAACGTTAGTGGTCACGTTAGTGCCACTAATGTTGAAGTTAACGTGGACCATTTTGGGTTAGGAACGTTAGTGAAAAAGGTGATTGTCACTAACGTTCTCGACCCCACATTTTCACTTAACGTTAACACCACTAACGCCCTAAGCTAAAGTCCATGCCTACTGCACACTTTCTCTGCAAGTGAAGCTGAGCCAACTATAGATGATAACTGCTTTAACTCAAGATCAAAAGGCCCATATCCAAGACTTGAACAGCCTACTCGAAGATGAGAAGAGTAGTATAAATAGGAGTAGTTTTGAACTAGAGAAGAACTTTTGGATTGGGAGAACTACACTCTGTATAATTTTACTTTCTCTGCAACTTCTAGTTTTACTTTCAGAATGCACTCTCCATCTTTGTTTTCCATTCCCAGAGCCATGAACAACTAAACCTTTTTCATTGGGTTAGGGAGCTCTGTTGTAATTTGATGGATCAACAATAGTTTTCATTATTCTTCTTCTTTCTTTTCTCTTGATTTTACTAGAAAGCTTTCAATCTTCATTCAATTGGGTAGTTATCTTGGAAAAGAAGCTATTCATAATTGGATCTCTTCAGAACCTTGGAAGAGGAATAAAGAGATCATGATAGAAAAGCTTTCTCATGTTGGACCAAATTGGGGTCTGGATGGATATAGTGACATGTAATCCCACCAACACTTTGATTTGGAAATACATGTGGTATAATCAGTGACCATACTTCATATCTTCTCATGAGCAATTGGACCAAGGAATTAGCTATTGATCAAGATTTGAGAGATTGAATTACCAAGGAATTGGAGTTCAATCACTTAAGATTTCCAAGGAGATCAATGAATGCATTGATTGAGGAAGAGATGAAAATGAACTTGATCCGGAGAATGCAACATCTCCTAAGCCCAATGAATCCCCCATTTCTGATCTTACCCATTCTCTTTAATTTCTGCAATTTACTTTCATGCTAAATTCCCCGTTCCCCATTTAAGATTCTGCAATTTACTTTCCGTCATTTATATTCAGCTCTTTATTCCCAACATTTACATTTTCTTCTATTTACTTTCCGCCATTTAATTTCTTGCAACTTTCACATCAAATTCTGCTTAGCTCGACTAGAACATTCCTCTAATTAAAGTTGATTGACCAATGAATCCCTGTGGGATTCGACCTCACTCTATTATGAGTTTTTACTTGACGACAATTCGGTATATTTGCCGAGGGAAATTGTTGAGAGACAAGTTTCCGTGCATCAAGTTTATGGCGCTGTTGCTGGGGATTGATTTTGTATCAACAATGATTAAATTGGTGGATATTTAGTTTGAGCATCTTTCTTTCTTTTGTTTGATTTAATTTCATTTGTGTAATTTACTTTCAGTTTTAGTTATTTCCTTCCCTTTACCCTTTACCCGTTTGTGGTGTTATTTGTGCATTTTTTTTTTACTATTTAGTTTACTGACCCACTAACTGTTTGATATATTGCATCACTCACACTAACAACATTTCTAACAAGAATACTCTCTGCATCTACCCCCTTCTTGCTTTTGCCTTATTGGTTGTATGACAGATAGAAGAAGCGGGGCTTCAACTTCTTTTGATTCTGAACATGAGAGAACCTTCCTTAGATTAAGGAGGGAAGCAAGAGGAAATAGAGTAGTTGGTACGGAGGAAGAAGATGAGTATTTTGAACCAGACATGGATGAGAATATGGAGAACCATCATGAAGAAGAGGCTCACAGCCATGGCAGAGAAGGCCCAGTGCATCATGCTGGGCAAGAGAGAAGATTTCTGGGATCCTACATCAATCCAAACCCAGGAAACTGTGGAAGTAGCATCCAAAAGCCAACCATACATGCCAACTATTTTGAACTAAAGCCACAGCTCATCACCCTTGTTCAGAACAACTATTCATTTGGAGGATGTATTCAAGAAGATCCTAATCAACATCTAACCACCTTCCTGAGGATATGTGACACTGTGAAGTCTAATGGTGTTCATCCTGACACCTACCGACTACTTCTATTCCCCTTCTCACTCAAGGACAAGGCATCTAAATAGCTAGAATTCTTCCCGAAGGAGAGTTTAACAACCTGGAAAGATGTGGTGAACAAGTTCTTGGCGAGATTCTATCCTCCTCAAAGAATCAACAGGTTGAGAGCTGAAGTTCAAACTTTCAGGCAACAAGATGGTGAGACTCTATATGAAGCATGGAAGAGGTTTAAAGATCTGACAAGAAGGTGCCCACCAGATATGTTCAATGAATGGGTGCAGTTACACATTTTCTATGAAGGTCTTTCTTATGAATCAAAGAAGGCAGTAGACCACTCATCCGGGGGATCTCTGAACAAGAAAAAGATCACTGAAGAAGCCATAGATGTTATTGAGACTGTAGCTGAGAATGACTACTTCTATGCTTCTGAAAGGGGCAACACTAGAGGAGTAATGGAGCTAAACAATGTAGATGCACTGCTAGCTCAAAACAAGATGATCACCAAGCAACTGGCTAACCTTACCAAGAAGATGGAGAGGAGTCAAGTAGCAGTAATCAACACCTCAACAGCAGCTCAAGAAGGAGTGAATGAAGAAGCTGAGGGTGATCAGGAACAAGCCAACTACATTGGAAGTCCACCTAGGCAGAACCATGACCCATACTCCAAGACTTATAATTCTGGTTGGAGGAACCACCCAAAATTTGGGTGGGGAAATCAACATTCCACACAGAGATCATATCAGCACCCACTTAATAACACACCTCAACATCCATACCAAAGCCAAAATGGCCCTTCTTATCCCTCCAATCTGAACTCACCATCATCGGAAGAAAGACTATCAAGGATTGAGACTCTACTTGAAGGCATATGCAAAGAGATTCAAGATTACAAGGTGTTCAAAGAGGAGGTGCGAGCTAATCTCAAAAACCAGGGAAACACCATTCAGAGGCTGAAATTTCAAGTGGGATACCTCTCTGAAAAGATTCCCAAACCTACTCATAGCTTCCCAAGTGACACAGAGAAGAACCCGAGAGGTGAAGCAAAGAAGGTCAGATGGGAAGATTGCAAGATGGTCACTATAAGTGATAAGGGGATAGAGGAAGAGCCGAACAAACCATTAGAACAACCTGGAGATACATCAGCAGAGAAATAGGAAGAGGATCACCAAGAAATCAAAATTTCACAGAAGGAGCTGCTGAGACTCTATGCACCATTTTCCCAAAAACTCAAGGGTGGTGTAGAAAAGAGAATATACTCAAGGTTTCTTGACATGTTTGCATCTCTCCATGTAAACATACCATTCATCAAGGCCCTCCAACAAATGCCCTCATACATTAAGTATATGAAGGAGTTGCTGACCAGGAAAAGCTCACTCAAGGGAGGGCAAATAATAGTGATGAATAAGGAGTGTAGTGCTCTTATTCAACCAGATATGCTAACAAAAAGGAAGGACCCAGGGAGTTTTCACATCACCTGTGCCATAGGAGAAACAATGTTTGATAAAGGACGCTGTGACCTACGAGCAAGCATCAACTTAATGCCCTTATCCCTTATGAAGAAGCTGCAGATCAATGAGCTAATGCCCACAGACGTAGTCATCAGGCTAGCTGATAAAACTCAAAAACAAACAGTAGGAGTGGTTGAAAACGTGTTGGTAAAGGTTGGAAACTACTTCCTTCCTACAGACTTTGTCATATTGGAAATGGAAGAGAGTCACCTTCACTCAATCATATTGGGAAGACCATTCCTAGCTATAGCCAGAGCGCTCATAAAAGTTGAATGAGGAGAGCTAATATTGAGGATACATGACGAACAACTTGCATTCAATGGCTTCAAACCCTCACAAGAAGTAGATCAGGAAAGCAAGGAACCAAGGAAAGAGCACGACAAAGCACTGGTGGAAGAAACATGCATTGAATCACAGGGAATCCCTTTAGTTGATGAACAAGATAATCAGCAGCTGTCACAGCTCAAGGAAAATCAGGAGGAACCTAAACCACCAGAGTCATATGAGACCAGGAACAACATTTCCTTGAAAGAAGAGGCCACAAAGAGTAGGGCAACATCAAAAGGAACAAAGAAGAAGGCACCAAGGGGATGGAGGAACAAGAAGATCCCTACAGAGGATTTTTCTCCAGGGGATAAAGTGATCTCAGCTTACTTCCTAGATATCCCACCTCATCTCCCCACCATCCCATCTCAGCTACCTAAGGTTTTCACCATCAACAAAGTTCTCTCCCTAGAGCATGTAGAGATCTTTGATGAAGCCAATGGATATAGGTTTACTGCAAGAGGGGAAGATCTGAAGCATTACTAACCACCCTGACTAAGGGCAGAACGTCAAGCTAGTAACGCTAAAGAAGCACTTCATGGGAGGCAACCCATGTTTTATATGCTTTTAAAAGTAGTTAATAATGCAAGGTTCATGAAGTCCAAATCAACTCTGACATATACTTGAATGAATCCTTTTATGCAACATATAGTGAAGAACAAGTTTGGTGTTCAAGGCACACTAAGAGAACATGAATGCAATTCTTATCATGTCACTCTTAGAACCTTGAACAATTCCTTTTACTCCACATGGCCACAAACTAAGTTTGGTGTCACCAATGTTGCATACATAGACAATCAATTAGTCAGTTGGTTTGTACTTATGAATAGCACTTAGTCAGTTAACAACAAAAAAAAAAATTTTAAAAGTAGTTACTCTTTCTTTTCTTTTAAATTTTGCCACCACTTTCCACAAATTCATTAATCACATCCCTTTATTTGTAGGAGAATTGATGGGAAAATTGAAGAGGGAGGATTCGGCCACCACAAAAGGAGAAGTACTATACACGTGTTTTCAAGGGGGATGCATTGGGAAATGTTGCCATGCAACATTTGAAGAGTGACACGCTTGGAAATTGAACCAACCCCCATTCATAAAGTTGATGATCCTTGTGCTCATCCCATGCTAAACCCCATCCGTTCATCACACAACCTCTCCATCAATCCACACCTTTCATTCACTCACCATCTCCCTATATAAAGTGGTTCCTAGTCCGTACTCCCTTTCACATTCCAATTTCCATCATTTACACTTCGCACTTTTAACACCCAACTCTTCTTACCCCATCAGAAATACTCTCACTCACTCCCTTCACTACACCCCATCTTAACCGGCCGAAGCTAATTATCCACACCCCTTACACCTTCACATATCAACAATCATTCATGGCGTCATCGAGCTCCAAGAGGCAAAAGAGGAAGGAACCGGTGGAGAGCATCCCTTTCGATGAAGGGAGATTTAAGACTGCATTCCATAAACTCGAATTCGAATGGATAAAGCTCAAAAAGATATTACCTGAGTTAACATTCCAATTTAACGAAGATGAGGACCCCGAGTGGATAAAAGTGGGCATCCCAATTACTGTCCGACGGATGCATGCGGTTGCATCTCCCCTACCTCAACGAAAGCCAAGAAAGTGGCCAGCCCATCAAGTAATAGAAGGACAAAACTTAGAGGAGCAAGCCCCTTTAGACATGCACCAGCTACAGGAAGCCGTTGATGGCTTATCTAGACAATACTTGGAAAATCAAGGGGCACAGAAAGAGTTGCAACTACATTTGGTAAGCCGTCAAGAAGAATTACTCTCTGGATGGATCAATCAACAGGGGGAATGGCAAAAGCAATTGATGGAGCAGCAACTGGAACAAGGGAAATATTGGGGTGAATCCTTCCACAAGATAGAACAAAGGCAAGATCAACAATAAGAAGCCATCCAAAAGCTAATCAACATCCAAGCACATCAAGGTACACACATATATGAAATGCATCAGAAACAACTGGAACAGGCAGAAATCTTTGACGAATACAGAGCGTTTACAGAAGGAGTTTACATGAACGAGACTGGATATCATGTAAACACTCAAGCCAGGCTCGGGTACTTAGTTGGACAACTGCCTGTACTGCACCCGGGAATCACAAGATATGAAGAAGTAAAGGATGAATTAGCGCGTGAAGAAAGAGAGAGGGTAGAAAAGAGTCACGAATCAGTAAGGAATGCACTTGAGGAGTGGAAAAAAGCCAGACTAGCTCGGATACGAGGAAACACAAGTGGACACAAAGAGGACAAACAAGAGGGAGAGCATGAGCACCCCCATGAGTAAAAGGTGGTGGAGTTCTCTCTTTGTTCCATCTTTTTCAAAACTTTAAATAAGGAAAATCATGTATGAAATAGAACATGTTTTCATGGTAGTTTAGGATTTTAAATTCTGCCTTTAAGTTGTCATTTCTTAGGTCTATGCTTGCTAGTCTAATGTCCCTGCTGCATCTTCACCTTGCTTACTTGTATGCTTATCCTTTTGAATCAAATAAAAAGAGAATGTATGCTATGAAATACCAGAGTGAGGTTCATATTGTGGAGTAAGTTCCTAAGTTTGTGGTGTGGTAATAGATTAGCTATGTTGGTTCACCAACAAGGTAGGAAGGCAACTATCTGTCACGAAGTCATATGCTTGAAACACAACTCATGAGACTAGCTAAATAACAAGATCCTAATAAGAAAAAGGAAATGAACAATAAGAGTTGAAAAAGAAAGAAAAGTAATAAGAAATAAGGCTAGGCACCAAGGGCTTAAATCTTGAGGGATGTGTCTGTGGTGCTCTTGTACCAAGGATTTGCTTGGATGAATAAGTTCTTAGGAGTGCTTCATCACTTGGTAACTTGGGTTAACTAACCCGGGATTATCAACTGAAAATCTACTATCAAGAGTAACCTTGCTACAGAACATTTAGTAACCCAAAGAGGTGCTAGACACCAAGGCCTCAAGGAAAGAAAATAACAAACCATGTGCCTGTGGTGTGCATGTATGGGGGAGAGAGACTTGAGGGAGTGAGTCCTTAGGGGTGTTTCAGCACCTAGCACCTTGAACCAACTGGTTCGGGAGTGTTGGCTGAAAGCTTATTTTAAAGAGTCGCCCCCTCACAGAACACATAGCCTAAGGATGCAATGAACCTTGAAAAGACAAAGGGGTCAATAAATAAAAGTCTCAAAGGGTGCAATCAAGTGAATATTCCAGGGCAAGATAAAGGTCTGAAAGCCAGTAAAGGAATGAACCTAAGTTGCTATGCATGAAACCCCATAAAACCAAGGACATGACTTCCACAATAATGATTCATTCCTCATTTCATTTCATTCATCATTCTCATGTTTCAGTACTTGCTTAGGGACAAGCAAGCTTTATGTTTGGTGTTGTGATGCCAGGACATTTTGGCCAGTTTCATCGACCTTTTCTTTACCGTTTTAGGGTAGTTTCATGCATTTTCTTAGGAAATAAGCAAGTTTTGGGTAGAATTTCACTTACATCTTGATTCAAGCAGATATTGTGAATTTTATATGATTTCATGAGAATTATGCATGAATTTAATGATAAATTGGATGATGCATGACTCATAACTTGGATTAGAGCTTTGATGCACTTTATTTGCTTGATTTCAGGACAAAGGAGGCAAGGAAAAGCCACGTTAGTAGCCACTTTAGTCTAACTAACGTGACCACTAACGTGGAATGGGAGCTAGCTTGCAACTTTAATGAGAAAAGTGATCGCCAATAACGTCTTTGAAAGATAATGCCAACGTTAGTGACACTCATCTTTGTCACTAACGTTGGACTAAGCCCATATTAGCTACGTTAAGAGCCACGTTAACTTAGTTAACGTGAACTTTAACGTGGAAGGAGCAAGGAATCGCCAATGTTAGTGACACTCACCTTTGTCACTAACGTTGGACTAAGCCACTATAAGCCACGTTAGTTGCCACGTTAATTACATTAACATGGAAGCTAATGTGGAGGAAAGGGATGATGAGCCAATGTTAGTGACACTCACCTTTGTCACTAACGTTGGAGATGGCAATCAACACCACGTTAGTGGTCACGTTAATGTAATTAACATGAGGCACTAACGTGGGAAAGGGGCATTTTGGAGCGTTAGTAAAAAAGGTAGGTGTCACTAACGCTCTCGAAGATTTGGCAAGCCTACGTTAAAGGTCACGTTAACTATACTAACGTGAACTCTAACGTAGGGAGAAAGGGGTACTCTCAACGTTATTGGGAAAGGTAAACCCCAGTAACGTTTGTGAAGGGCCAAGAGGCAATGTTAGTGGTCACGTTAGTGCCACTAACGTTGAAGTTAACGTGGACCATTTTGGGTTAGGAACGTTAGTGAAAAAGGTGATTGTCACTAACATTCTCGACCCCACATTTTCACTTAACGTTAACACCACTAACGCCCTAAGCTAAAGTCCATGCCTACTGCACACTTTCTCTACAAGTGAAGCTGAGCCAACTATAGATGATAACTGCTTCAACTCAAGATCAAAAGGCCCATATCCAAGACTTGAACAGCCTACTCGAAGATGAGAAGAGTAGTATAAATAGGAGTAGTTTTGAACTAGAGAAGAACTTTTGGATTGGGAGAACTACACTCTGTATAATTTTACTTTCTCTGCAACTTCTAGTTTTACTTTCAGAATGCACTCTCCATCTTTGTTTTCCATTCCCAGAGCCATGAACAACTAAACCCCTTTCATTGGGTTAGGGAGCTCTGTTGTAATTTGATGGATCAACAATAGTTTTCATTATTCTTCTTCTTTCTTTTCTCTTGATTTTACTAGAAAGCTTTCAATCTTCATCCAATTGGGTAGTTATCTTGGAAAAGAAGCTATTCATAATTGGATCTCTTCAGAACCTTGGAAGAGGAATAAAGAGATCATGATAGAAAAGCTTTCTCATGTTGGACCAAATTGGGGTCTGGATGGATATAGTGACATGTAATCCTACCAACACTTTGATTTGGAAATACATGTGGTATAATCAGTGACCATACTTCATATCTTCTCATGAGAAATTGGACCAAGGAATTGGCTATTGATCAAGATTTGAGAGATTGAATTACCAAGGAATTGGAGTTCAATCACTTAAGATTGCCAAGGAGATCAATGAATGCATTGATTGAGGAAGAGATGAAAATGAACTTGATCCGGAGAATGCAACATCTCCTAAGCCCAATGAATCCCCCATTTCTGATCTTACCCATTCTCTTTAATTTCTGCAATTTACTTTCATGCTAAATTCCCCATTCCCCATTTAAGATTCTGCAATTTACTTTCCATTCATTTATATTCAGCTCTTTATTCCCAGCATTTACATTTTTTGCTATTTACTTTCCGCCATTTAATTTCTTGCAACTTTCACATCAAATTTTGCTTAGCTCAACTAGAACATTCCTCTAATTAAAGTTGATTGACTAATCAATCCCTGTGGGATTCGACCTCACTCTATTGTGAGTTTTTACTTGACGATAATTCGGTATACTTGCCGAGGGAAATTGTTGAGAGACAAGTTTCCGTGCATCAGAAAGCTCTGGAATCCTACTTTCCAATGCCACTGGAATCACCTCATTTGAAGCTAAGTGGCTCAAGTTATTCTTGTTTGAAGAAGGCATGGTCAGGCTGCTGGGAGATTTTGCCCACGTTAGTGGCACTAACGTGGCCTTCTTTGCTTCGCAAACGTTAGTGGCGTTCACTTTTTCCACTAACTTTCACAGCTGCCTCCTTTGTTCCACGTTAATACCCACGTTAGCGGCACTAACGTGGGTGTTCTTGGCTTCGCAAACGTTAGTGGCGTTCAATTTTTTCCACTAACTTTCACAGCTGTCTCCTTTCTTCCACGTTAATACCATTAACTTTCTCACTAACGTTAGGGCTTCTCTTTTCTTCCACGTTAGTGCCCACGTTAGTGGAGCTAACGGGGTCGCTAACGTGGGTCTTCTTGCCCTTCGCTAACATTAGTGGCGTTAACGTTCTCACTAACTTTCCAAGCTTTTCTTCCTTCCACTTTAATGGCCACATTAGTGACACTATCGTAGCCACTAACGTGGCTCTTCTCTGCTTCTTGTAACCTGAAATCAAGCAAACAAAGTGTATCAAAGTAACATACAAGACAAACTTCATTATACTAAGTGTGCTAATAATCCCCAAAATTAAAACTTCACTTAGTGTGATCTATTTCATCATATTTACCCTGTATATTAGCTAAAATTCACCTGTGCTTAAGATTTTGTTTCATGTAGAGATTTTTCATGCTATTACTCATATATTGGCAAAATTTGTATGAAAACTAAACAAAAATCTATTGAAATAACTACTAAAAATAGGCAATGATGCACGCGCATCACCATCTGAAGGCGGAAGGGAGAGAGAAGGGGGTAAGAATTGGGGAGTTCTTAGTAGGGTCGGGGTTATTAGTTACGTTCATTAATATCGTGTTGTTTAGCAAACGAATAGCAAAATACCGAGAAGTAGTGAACAGAAGATATAGATAAATAGAAAAAATAGAGAAACAGAAAGCAGAACACTAACAAAAGAATATAAGAAAATAAAATGAAAATACAAAGAATAGAATACAAACAAACAGAGCATACATTCATTCAATAATCATAACAGAGGAAATGCACAACCAAGTATGATGCATGTCTGTCCTATGCAGGCCATGAGCTCACGTGTCGGTTTACACCCTGCAGCCCGATATTACCTAGGAACAAGTCCCAGATATTGTTTCCCTTTGTGTCCTTAGTGCATATGTGTCGGTGGTAAGAATACCACTCCTTCGTGACTACCGGCAGTCGGCGCAAAGCCCGACCCCATAATATACGCACAAGGGGAAACAGTGATCCTCAATTCATGGGTTTCCCCGCGATCAACATACAACAACAAACATGATCCTCAGTTCGTGGGTTATACCCGAGATCAACATACAACAGTTCGTGGGTTATTCCCGTAATCAATGATTATCAGTTCGTGGGTTTTTCCCGCATATAAAATAGTTAACAGTTCGTAGGTTTCCCCGAGATCAATGATCATTCAGTTCGTGGGTACTTCCCGTAGTTTAGGATTTTTAATTCTGCCTTTAAGTTTGCATTGCTTAGGTCTATGCTTGCTAGTCTAATGTAACTGCTGCATTTTCACCTTGCTTACTTGTATGCTGGTCCTTTAAGTCAAATAAAAAGAGAATGTTATGAAAGACCAGAGTCAGGTTCAATTTGTGGAGTAAGTTCTTAAGCTTGTGGTGTAGTAATTACTTAGCTAAGTTGGTTCACCAACAAGGTAGGAAGGCAACTATCTGTCCTGAATCATATACTTGAAACAAAACCCATGAGACTAGCTAAATAACAAGATCCTAATAAGAAAAAGGGAAAGAAAAATGAAAGTTGAGAAATAAAGAAAAAGAGTAAGAAATAAGGCTAGGCACCAAAGGTTGAATCTTGAGGCATGTGTCTGTAGTGCTCCTGTGTAAAGGATATGCTTGGATGAATAAGCTCTCAGGGGTGCCTTATTACTTGGTAACATGGGTTAACTAACCCGGGATTATTAGCTGAAAGTCCACTATCTAGAGTAACCTTTGCTACAGAACACTTAGTAACCCAAAGAGGTGCTAGACACCAAGGTCTCAAGTAAGAAAATAACAAACCATGTGCCTGTGGCGTGTATGTATGGGGGAAAAAGACTTGAGGGAGTAAGTCCTTAGGGGTGTCTTAACACCCAGCACCTTGGACCAACTGGTTCGGGAGTGCTGGCTGAAAGCTTATCTTAAAGAGTCGCCTCCTCACAAATCACCTAGTCTAAGAACACAATTAAACCTTGAAAAGACAAAGGGATCAATGAATAAAAGTCTCAAAGGGTGCAATCAAGTGAGTATTCCAGGACATGATAAAGGTTTGAAAGCCAGTGAAGGAATGAACCTAAGTTGCTATGCATGGAACCCCATAAAACCAAGGACATGACTTCCACAATAATGACTCATTTCTCTTGTCATTTCATTCATCATTCTCATGTTTCAGTACTTGCTTAGGGACAAGCAAGCTTTAAGTTTGGTGTTGTGATAACAGGGTATTTTGGCCTGTTTCACTGACCTTTTCTTTACTGTTTTAGGGTAGTTTCATGCATTTTCTTAGTTAATAAGCATGTTTTGGGTAGATAATCACTTACATCTTGATTCAAGAAAACATTGTGAATTTTACATGATTTTATGAGAATTATGCATGAATTGAATGATAAAATGGATGATGGATGATCTCATGAGTTAGAACCTAGCTTTGATGCACTTTACTTGCTTGATTTCAGGACAAAGGAAGCAAGAAAGATGCCACGTTAATAGCCACGTTAGTCTAACTAAAATGACCATTAACGTGGAATAGAGGCTAGCTTGCAACGTTAATAAGAAAAGTGAACACCAATAACGCCTTCGCGAGCCATCATAGCCCACGTTAGTGTCCACGTTAAGTACATTAACGTGGAAGCTAACGTGGAGGAAAAAGAAAGCCACAACGTTAGTGGTAAAAGTGAATACCACTAACGTTCCGAAAGGTACAATTGGCCACGTTAAGAGTCACGTTAACTACATTAACGTGAACTCTAACGTGGGAGGAGCAAGGAAGAGCCAACGTTAGTGACATTCACCTTTGTCACTAACGTTGGACCAAGCCACTATTAGCCACGTTAGTTGCCACGTTAATTACATTAACGTGGAAGCTAACGTGGAGGAAAGAAATGATGAGCCAACGTTAGTGACACTCACCTTTGTCACTAACATTGGAGATGGCAATCACCACCACGTTAGTGGTCACGTTAATACAATTAACGTGAGGCACTAACGTGGGAAAGGGCGTTTGGAGCGTTAATGACAAAGGTAAGTGTCACTAACACTCTTGAAGCTGAGGCATGCCCACGTTAAGGGTCACGTTAGCTACACTAACGTGGACTCTAACGTAGGGAGGAAGGGCAACAAGCAAACGTTATTGGAAAAGGTGAATGCCAATAATGTTTGCGAAGGACCAAGAGGCAACGTTAGTGGTCACGTTAGTGCCACTAACGTTGAAGTTAACGTGGACCATTTTGGGTTAGGAACGTTAGTGAAAAAGGTGATCGTCACTAATGTTCTCGAACCCACATTTTCACTTAACGTTAACACCACTAACGTCCTAACTAACGTCCATGCCTAACTCACACTTTTTCTGCAAGCAAAGCTAAGCCCACTGAAGATGATAACTGCTTCAACTCAAAGATCCAAAGGCCCATATCCAATACTTGATGAGCCAACTAGAAGATCAGAAGAGTAGTATATATTGGAGTAGTTTTGAACTAGAAAGAGAGCTTTTGGCATTGGGAGAACTACTCTCTGTATAATTTTACTTTCTCTGCAACTTCTAGTTTTACTTTTAGAATGTATTTTCCATTTTTGTTTTTGATTCCCAGAGCTATGGATCAATAATAGTTTTCATTATTCTTCTTCTTTCTTTTCTCTTGATTTTACTAGAAAGCTTTCAATCTTCATCCAATTGGGTTGTTGTCTTGGAAAAGAAGCTATTCATACTTGGATCTCTTCGAAACCTTGAAAGAGGAATGAAGAGATCATGCTAGAAATACTTTCTCATGTTGGACCAAATTGGGGTTTGGACGGATATAGTGACATATAATTCTCCCAATACTTTGATTTGGAAATACATGTGGTATAATCAGTGACCATACTTCATCCCTTCTCATCAGCAGTTAGACCAAGGAATTGGCTATTGATCAAGATTTGAGAGATTGAATTACCAAGGAATTGGAATTCAATCACTTAAGATTGCCAAGGAGATCAATGAATGAATTGATTGAGGAAGAGATGAAAATGAACTTGATCCGAAGAATACAACATCTCCTGAGCCCAATGAACTCCCCATTTCTGATCTTACCCATTCTCTTTACTTTCTGCCATTTACTTTTATACTCATCTTCCCCATTCCCTATTTAAGATTCTGCAATTTACTTTCCGTCATTTACATTCAGTTCTTTATTTCTAGCAATTACATTTTCTGCCATTTACTTTCCCGCCATTTAATTTCCTGTAATTCTCAAATCAAATTCTGCTTAGCTCAACTAGAACATTCCTCCAATTAAAGTTGCTTGACCAATCAACCCCTGTGGGATTCGATCTCACTCTATTGTGAGTTTTTACTTGACGACAATTCGGTATACTTGCCGAGGGAAATCTGTTGAGAGACAAGTTTCCGTGCATCAATGAAGCACTCCTAAGAACTTATTCATCCAAGCAGATCCTTGGTACAAGAACACCACAGACGCATCCCTCAAGATTTAAACCCTTGGTGCCCAGCCTTATTTCCTATTATTTTTCATTCTTTTTCAAACTCTTATTGTTCTTTCTCTTTTTCTTATTAGGATCTTGTTGTTTGGCTAATCTCATAGAATGTGCTTCAAGCATGTACTTCAATACACATAAGTGCCCTCATACCTTATAGGTGATCCAACTTAGCTAATCTCTTACCACCCACAAATTTTGAGGACTTACTTCACCATATGAACCCTACTCTAGTTTCTTTCATAACATTCTCTTTCATTAAATTCAAAGGGCGAGCATACAACATGTAACTTAGACCAGCACACATAGACTTAATAACTGAAAATGCTAAAGACAGAATTGAAAATTCCTAAGCTACTATGGAAGCATGTTCTATTTCATACATGATTTTCCTTATTTAGACTTGAAAAAGATAAAACGAAGAGGGAACTCCACCACCTTTTACTCATGGGGATGCCCATGCTCTCTCTCTTGTTTGTCCTCTTTGTGTCCTTCTTGAGTGCTCGAACCCCCATTTCCCTTGCGTTTTCCGACCAACTTTTTCCAGAAGCCAGCATCTTCCATCTTCTTTGTCAATGTTTCCTTCTGTTGTTTCACCTTCCCTTCCTCTTGTTCTGTTAGATCTTTTTGGACTGTATCATACCTTGGGATGGCAGAGTGCAAATTGTGCATATGCCCAGCCACATAAGTCAACTTGGCCTGAGTGTTTATGTTGAATTCTTCCCTGTGTAATTGCCGTCCTTCATTAAGCACGCTGAACTCGTTGAATGCTTTCATCTGAGCTAGCTGTCGTTGGTTGAGTTCTTGAAGGCGTTTATCTTGACGCTCTTGCCTTTCAGTCACTTGATTGATGGCTTGAGTGAGCTGGTAGTGGTGTTGTTATTGCTGCTCCATGTGTTGTCTCTGCCACTCTCCTTGTTGATTCATCTATTTAGCAAGTAGTTCTTCTTGACGATCTATCCTTTGGGATTGAAAGTGTAGTTGTTGCTCTTGTCCTTCCATATATCTCCTTGCTAGATCCTCAATGGCTCCTTGAATGTGATTCAGGTTTATGTTAGTTGGATCATAATACTCTTCTTGCTGGTATTCTTCTTGAAAAGGTCTTTCTTGTGATGTTCTTTTCCTTATTTGGGGCCTTCTTTGTTGTTGAGCAGGTGCTACATATGTTATGCACTGAAGTGTGACTAACCTTGCAGGGTTTATCCAATTTGGATTGCTATCTTCGAAGACCACCTTGGCTTTCATACATAGTCTCAGGATGGTACTAGGGTACAAAAGCTGAGCATTCGGATCACTCTTTTCGGATGCTTCTTGGATTCCCGTAGCTATAATTTCATGTACATTGATGTCTCCACCGCTCATAATGCAATGTAGCATAGTAGCTCAAGCAATGTTGACCTCAGAATTGTTTGAGGCTGGAAGGATAGATCTTCTTACGAGCTCAAACCATCCTTTGGCTTTCGGGATGAGATCTCCTCTTCTAATGAACCATGGCCTCTTATCCGAATACCTTTCCCAATCCGATCCTATGACACACATGTCATTCACAATTTCTTCAAGCTCATCATTGTCAGGGCCATTACTTATTCTTGCTTGATAACTTGACTTGTCAGAGGGTTGTGATCTAAGATGAAGAGTCCTCATTATAGCATTGGGGCTGAAATCCACCTCTGTTCCTCTCACGTAGCTTTTGAAGGTAGGAGCCTCAGTATTGTCTTCTCTGGCTACATTGGCATAGAATTCCTTAATGAGATTTGCATTTATCTTTGTTTCTGGGTTCGTGAGCTCTTGCCAACCCCTCTGTTCATTCTTTTCTCTAATCTGCGGGCACTCATCATCGTTGAATTGGAATGTCAACTCTGGCAATACCTTCTTGTGTTTTATACTTTCGAATTGAAGCTCATGGAAGGGGTTCTTAAACATTCCTTCATCAAAAGGAATGCTCTCCACTGGTGTCTTTTCCTTTAGCCTTTTGGAGCTTGATGATGCCATAAGTGACTTTTGATACCTGAAGGTGTTGAAGGGTGTGGATTGATGATGGAATTCGGCCGGGTTCAGATATGGTATAGTTAAGGGAGTGGGTGAGAGTGCTTTCGATGGGATAAGAGGTGTTGAGTTCCGAAAGTGAGAAGTACAAAGAAAGGGGAATTGGAATGTAAAGAGGTACGAACTAGGAACCACTTATATAGAAAAGTGGTGAGCAAATGAAAGGTGTGGATTGATGGTGTAGGCTTATAATGAACGGATGGGGTTTAGCATGGGATGGGCACAAGGATCATCACTTTTATGATGGGGTTGGGTCGGTTTCCAAGCGTGTTATTCTTCCAATGTTGCATGGCAACATTTTCCAATGTATTCCCTTTGAAGACATGTGTATAGTCCCCATTTTTGAAGTGGCCGAACCCTCCTTCTTCACTTGTCCCATCAATTTCTCTTTAATCCTTCCTTTAATTCATATACAAGACAAAAGAATAAAATTAATAACGTTGAAAGTTGGCGACAAAATTAGAAAATAGGATAACTACTTTTTTAAAATTTTTGTTTTTAACTAAGTGCTATTCATGAATGCAACATTGGTGACACCAAACTTAGTTTGTGGCCATGTGGTGTAAAAAGATTTGTTCAAAGTTCTAAGAGTGACATGATATGAATTGCAATTATGTTCTCTTAGTGTGCCTTGAACACCAAACTTGTTCTTCACTATATGTTGCATACAAGGATTCATTTAAGTGTATGTCAAAGTTGATTTGGAATTCATGAACCTTGCATTATTAACTACTTTAAAAACATATAAAACATGGGTTGCCACCCATGAAGCGCTTCTTTAGCGTCACTAGCTTGACGTTCTGCCTTTGTCAGGGTGGTTGGTAATGCTTCAAATCTTCTCCTCTTGCACTGAATCTATCTCCATTGGCTTCATTAAGGATCTCCACATGTTCTAAGGAGAGAATTCTACTGATGGTGAAAACTTTAGGCAGCTGAGATGGGATGGTGGGGAGATGAGGTGGAATAGTTGGGAGATGAGCTGAGATCACTTTATCCCCTGGAGAGAAATCCTCTGTAGGGATCATCTTATTCCTCCATCCCCTTGGTGCCTTCTTCCTTGTTTCTTTTAACGCTACCCTGCTCTTTGTGGCCTCCTTTACCAGGGAAATTTTGTTGCTAGTCTCTTATGACTCTGGTGGATTTGGCTCCTCTTGGGTTTCCTTTAGCTGTTGCACCTTCTGACTGCTTTGTTTACCAACCAAAGGGATTTTAGGGTGTACTGTTTGTGCTTCGGTGCTTGTTTCTTTCACCAGTGCATCATTATGATCTTCCCTTGGTTCCTTGTTTTCTTGATCTGCTTCTTGTGAGGGTTTGAAGACATTAAATGCGAGTTGTTCATCATGTATCCTCAGTATTAGCTCTCCTCGCTCTACATCTATAAGTGCTCTAGCTGTGGCTAGGAATGGTCTTTCCAATATGATTGGATGGAGGTAACTCTTTTCCATTTCCAATATGACAAAGTCTGTTGGAAGGAAGTAATTCCCAACCTTCACCAACACATTTTCAACCACTCCTACTGCTTGTTTTTGAGTTTTGTCAGCCAGCCTGATGATTGCGTCAGTGGGCATTAGCTCATTGATCTATAGCTTCTTCATGAGGGATAGAGGCATTAAATTAATGCTTGCTCCCAGATCACAGAGTCCCTTATCAATCAGTGTTTCTCCTATGGCACAGGGGATGTGAAAACTCCCTGGATCCTTCCTTTTTGTAGGCAACTCTGGTTGAATGAGAGCACTGCACTCCTTATTCATCACTATTGTTTGTCCTCCTTTGAGTGAGCTTTTCCTAGTCAGTAGCTCCTTCATACACTTAATGTATGAGGGCATTTGTTGGAGAGCCTTGATGAATGGTATGTTCACATGAAGGGATGCAAACATGTCGAGGAACTTTTGAGTATATTCTTTTTTCTACACCACCCTTGAGTTTTTGGGGAAAAGGTGCATAGAGTTTCAGAATCTCCTTCTGTGTAGTTTTAGTTTTTTGGTGGCCCTCTTCTTGCTTCTCTGCTGAAGTATCTCTAGAGGTTTCTAAGGGTTTGTTCAGCTCTTCCTTAGTCCCCTTATCACTTATAGTGACCATCTTGCATTCTTCCCATCTCACTTTCTTTGCTTCACCTCTCGGGTTTTTCTCTGTGACACTTGGAAAACTGTCAGTAGGTTTGGGAATCTTCTCAGAGAGGTATCCACTTGAAATTCTAGCCTCTTGATGGTGTCTCCCTGGTTTTTGATATTGGCTCGCACCTCCTCCTTGAACACCTTGTTATCGTGGATTTCCTTACATATGCCTTCAAGTAGAGTCTCGATTCTGGAGAGTCTATCTTCAGATGATGGTGAATTGAGATTAGAGGGATGAGAATGGCCATTTTGGTTTTGATATGGATGTTGAGAGGTATTATTAGGTGGGTGCTGATATGATCTTTGTGTGGAATATTGGTGAGCTGCATTGTTGTTGGGGTTGTGACGTCTCTGATCTTGGCCTTGATCTTGTTGATTTCCCCACCCAAAGTTCGGGTGGTTCCTCCAACCAGGATTATAAGTTTTGGAGTATGATCATGGGTCTGCCTAGGTGAGTTCCCAATGTAGTTGGCTTGTTCCTGATCACCCTCTACCTCTGCGTTCACTCCTTCTTGAGCTGCTGATGAGGTGGTGACTCCTGCGCCTTGGTTTCTTTCCATCATCTTGGTAAGGTCAGCCAGCTGCTTGGTGATCATCTTGTTTTGAGCCAGCAGTGCATCCACGTTGTTCAGCTCCATCACTCCTCTAGTATTGCCCCTTTCAAAAGCATAGAAGTAATCATTCTCAGCTATAGTCTCAATGACATCTATGGCTTCTTCAATGGTCTTCTTCTTGTTCAGAGATCCCCCGGATGAGTGGTCTACTGCCTTTTTTGATTCATAAGAAAGACCCTCATAGAAAATATGTAACTACACCCATTCATTGAACATGTCTGGTGGGCATCTTCTTGTCAAGTCCTTAAACCTCTCCCATGCTTCATAGAGAGTTTCACCATCTTGTTGCCTGTATGTTTGTACTTCAGCTCTCAACCTATTAATTCTATGAGGAGGGTAGAATCTCACCAAGAATTTGTTCACCACATCTTCTCAGGATGTTAAACTCTCATTTGAAAATGATTCCAGCCATTTAGATGCTTTGTCCTTGAGTGAAAAGGGGAACAAAAGCAATCTATAGGTGTCAGGATGAACACCATTAGACTTCACAGTATCACATATCCTTAGGAAGGTGGTGAGATGTTGATTGGGATCTTCTTGGACAGTTCGTCCGAATGAACAGTTGTTCTGAACAAGGGTGATGAGCTGGGGTTTTAGTTTAAAGTTATTGGCATGTATGGTTGGCTTTTGGATGCTACTTCTGCAATTTCCTGGGTTTGGATTGATGTAAGAGCCCAGAACTCTTCTCTCTTGCCCAGCATGATTTGCTGGTCCTTCTCTGGCACGGTTGTGAGCCTCTTCTTCATGGTGGTTCTCCATATTCTCCTCCATGTTTGGTTCAAAATACTCCTCCTCTTCCTCAGCACCAACGACTCTCTTTCCTCTTGCTTCCCTCCTTAATCTAAGAAAGGTCCTCTCAGGTTTAGAATCAAAGGAAGTTGAACCCCCGCTTCTTCTACCTATCATACAACCAATAGAGCAAAAAGCAGGAAAGAGAATTGATGGAGAAGTTACAAAAGTATGAAAACTTCAAAAAATGAAAGGTAAAAAGAGAGTCCATTCTAACTTAAATTCTATCCTATTTATACACTTTCTACATTGAGCTTCTGTTGTGTTTCTTGGGCTTTGAGGCCTCTCCCTGCTTTCCTTTTGCTTTGGGTTTATGATCCATAATCTTGATGAGGCTGCTGATCCAAATTCTGTAACATTCATTGAGCCAACTTAGTGATAATCAAGTAATGACACATGACTCAACAAATTGAAATTCCAGACTCATCAATCCTTCAGGCCCAATCCCATAAAGCATGATATTCAATTGGGTTTCATACCAGAGTAAGTTTAAGTTAATGTTTGTGCTCAAATGCTAACTTAAACTGCAATATTTTTGGCCCAGAAACCTTTTCCAATAGTGGCGTTTAAGTTGCAGTTTAAGCTTAAACTGCAGCTTAAACGCCAGACACTTCCAGTGATGCCTTTTGTGGAAGCACGTTTAAGCTTCAGTTTAAGGTTAAACTGAAGCTTAAACGTGGAAATGGAAGAAGGCAGCCCTGGAGGGTAACGTAGTCGAACACGTTTAAGCTTCAGTTTAAGGTTAAACTGAAGCTTAAACGTGGAGATAGGAAAAGCAGCCCTGGAGGTCGAACACGTTTAAGCTCCAGTTTAAGGTTAAACTGGAGCTTAAACGTGGAAGCGGAGAAAGCAACCCCTGGAGGTCGAACACGTTTAAGCTCCAGTTTAAGGTTAAACTGGAGCTTAAACGTGGAAATGGAGAAAGCAACCCTGGAGGAGAAAACTTGGTCGAACACGTTTAAGCTTCAGTTTAAGGTTAAACTGAAGCTTAAACGTGGAAATGAAGAAAGCAACCCTGGAGGGGAGAAATGGTCGAACATGTTTAAGCTCCAGTTTAAGGTTAAACTGGAGCTTAAACGTGGAAATGCTCCTGGTGCCTTTCTTACTTCTGGCGTTTAACCTCCAGTTTAAGGTTAAACTGGAGGTTAAACGTGGAAATGCTTTCTGAGTGGAATTCTCATTCTGGTGTTTAACCTCCAGTTTAAGGTTAAACTGGAGGTTAAACTTCAGTTTCAGCATTTCTTAGCCTTCATGATTCTGGCGTTTAAGCTCCAGTTTAAGCTTAAACTGGAACTTAAACTCCACATGTGATATTCAAGCTTCCTTTATTGATTTTGTTGCTTCCTTGCCTAGCCTCTTCTTCCCTGAAATCATCCAAACAATTGCATCAAAGTCTTGCAAAATTTCATGAGAAATCTTCCATTCATAGCATTCAAGTAATATAACTAAAACTCATGGAATTTGCATCAAAATCATACTGTTTGGATGGTTCATTGCTTTGTTATTCATTTAACCATTCTTGGTTACTTTAAGCTCAAGAAAATGCATAAAACAACTAAAACTGACAGAAAAATGCTAGTGAAACTAGCCTAAGATGCCTTGGCATCACAACACCAAACTTAATACTTGCTTGTCCCTAAGCAAGTCCTGAGTTATTTGAGAAGAAAGTATGAAACAGAAGGCAATTACATTGGCTATATTAGCAAGCATTTGAAGTTCATTAGAAGGGTTTTATGCAGAAAGTTGCAGCATCACTTTTTCATTCTTATCAGGTAAGATTACCACTTTTTCATTGCATCCATCAAACACTGCTATGGCCTCTTGTTATTCTTATGTCCTTGGCACTTTTCTCTTCTTTGTTTTTCTTTTCTTTTTCTTAGAGCTCCTTTGCTCCTTGTTTGCTTAGTGTCTTGTGTTGCACAAGCCTTTGGCATTTTCTTTTTCTTATCAGTGCACTACACATATCCACTCCAGGCATTTTAGTTCACATTTCTTCTTGAGACATTGGTGCCCAGCACCTCTTTGTGTGACTAAATGTTTTGTATTTAGGTTGCTCTTGATAATGGACTTTTGGTTGATAATCCCGGGTTAGTTAACCCAAGTTACCAAGTGTTGAAACACTCCTCAGAACCTATTCATCCAAGCATATCCTTAATACATAAACACCACAGGCATTTGTCTCAGAAGTTCAAACCATTGGTGCCTAGCTTATTTTCTCAATTTTTTTGCTTTTTGGTTGTCCTTTTTCAGTGGCTTTTTCTTCTTCTTTTTCTTTCTTTTTCATGGCCAAAGACAATTATTCATTAAGATCCATAGACAGTTTTCAATTTCTACACAAAAAATGATAATTCTACACTCTATTTCCAGTGATCTGACTAAACAATCAAGCATGCATACCACCACTTAATTCTACTTGATTTGTCACTAATTGAGCCAAGTTACTTTTGTTCAAACTTTTCTTTTATTTTTGGAAACAGAACAAGCATGGTAAGCATTTGTTTAAGAAGGTGAAGTTATATCCAAACATCTAGGCATTCACTTTATTCAAAGCAATCAACAGACAAACATACTAGTAACTTCACATTCCAGAAAGATTCAACAATTACAGTTTAAACCAGAACAAGCATGCTTTTGTTTGCCCTTTTTAAAGAATTGTCAAGGAACAACACCACCTTGTGAAATTTCTTGTTTTCTCTTTGTTGCCAGGAAACAATTTGATTTCTCCTTCTTCTCCTAGTTGTTGCTTCATGTTCTTTCTAAGATCCTTGTTTCCTTTCCTGCAAAGAGTGATGAAGTTGCTTGCTTCTCAAGCACTTGAGTGGTTAGCTCAACTATGTATGGGCAAGTGTCTGAGTCTTAAGTTAGTGTGTGAACACCAAACTTAGTCTCCTACTTACTTCTCTGTTCTTTGAATCCGTGAGTTCTCCTTGGAATGAAGTTGCTGCTAAGGATTTTAAGCATTTCTGTGATTGCTTAGAATGGTTGTTCCTTTCATATAATTCAAAGGTTGTTGTGTTCAGTTGATCTTTATGGTGGAACACCAAACTTAGAGTCACACATTCCCCTTTGAATTATTGATCCACGAATTCATTGTTTGGTGTGAAACACCAAACTTAATTCTTTGCAATGCACAGAAACTACTTCACCTTTTTATTGAAACAAATAAAAGAAACAGCAAGGGAGTATTACCTCAGGTTGGGTTGCCTCCCAACAAGCGCTTCTTTAACGTCACTAGCTTGACGGTTGCCCCTTGTTAGGGTGGATTGTAGTGCTTGATGTCTTCTCCTCTCACTATGAAAACGTCCCCATTTGATTCCTTCATGACTTCTAAATGTTCCATAGAAAGAACTTTCCTGATTGTGAACACTTGAGGGAGCTGGGAAGGAATGGTTTTGAGGCCAGGTGGGATTGGCAGATAATGACTTGATATCACTTTATCTCCCGGAGAGAAACCTTCAGTGGGAATTTTCTTGTTTCTCCACCCTCTTGGCAATTTCTTTACAATTCTTCCCTTTCTTTTGAGGATTTCTTCATTGACCCTTATGCCAGGAGGATCCTTCTGATCTGTTTCCATTGATTCTTGTGGCTTTAACTCTTGCAATTCTTGTTTGCCTTCCAAGGACTGTTTCAGAGTTTCAGCTGCTGGATTGCTTTCCTCCAAACACAAATGGCTACTATCATCTTTAGGCTTTGCAGGTTCTGGTTCAGGCTCAGATGCAGGTTTGAAAACATTGAAAATGAGCTGTTCATCATGTATTCTCAGAATTAGCTCTCCTTGTTCTACATCTATTAGCGCTCTAGTAGTGGCTAGGAAAGGCCTGCCCAGAATGATAGGGTGTAAGTAGCTTTCCTCCATGTCCAAAATGATAAAGTCTGTGGGGAAGTAATAATCTCCCACTTTCACCAGCACATTCTCAACTACCCCTTCAGCTTGCTTCTGAGTTTTGTCAGCCAGTTGTATGATTACATCAGTGGATCTCACCTCATTCAGTTGTAGCCTCTTCATAAGAGTTAGAGGCATCACATTTATGCTAGCTCCTAGATCACAAAATCCTCTGTCAATTTTTGTTTCCCCTATGATGCAGGGGATATGAAAACTTCCTGGGTCTGTTTTCTTAGAGACTGTGTCCTTCTTGATGAGGGCACTGCATTCTTTGTTCATTGTTACCGTTTGTCCTCCCTTCAAAACTCTTTTCTTGCTCAACAATTCCTTTAAATACTTGATATGTGTAGGCATTTGCTGGAGAATCTCAAGAAAGGGAATATTGATGTGGAGAGACTTAAATGTCTCTAAAAACCTTGAATAGGTTTTCCCTTTTTCACCTCCTCCTAACCTCTGAGGAAATGATGCTTTTGGTTGGTATGTTTCCATCGTGCCTTTTTGCAATTCCTTGGCTTGCTCAGTTTCACTTTCCTGCTTAGCTTCCTCCACACCTTCCTTCAAGATTTCTGGCTCCTGTTCTGAGGGTCCAATTCCTTCTTCTTCTGAGACTTCCTTCAATATGGTGATGGCCTTGCATTCTTCCCATCTTACTCTCTTTTGTTCCCCTTTAGGATTCTTTTCTGTGTCACTAGGGAACACTGCAGTTGATTTGGGGGCCTGTTGAGATAGCTCTCCTACATGAGACTCCATCCTCTTGAGTTTTTCACCATGGTTTCTTAAGGTAGATCTCACATAATCCCTGAAGCTTTTCAACTCAATTATGTCCTGACCCATGTGTGCCAGCATTCCTTCTATCCTGTTTAATTGATCTTGAAATTGTTGGTTCGGGTTAGGTTGGGTAGGTTGATTATTTTGGCTATGATATGGTGGTTGAGAGTAAGTGTTTTGTGTGGCTTGGTATGATCTTTGGTTGGAGTTTTGGTATGTGGACTTGTTATGTTGGTTTTGCTGGTTTCCCCACCCAAAGGTTGGGTGGTTTTTCCAGCCTGGGTTGTAAGTGTTGGAATGTGGATCATATGGTTGCCTTTGTTGATTTCCTACATAATTGGCCTCTTCCCAATCACCTCCTTCAGTGCTTTCTTCCTCTTGATCTTGTGTGTGTATTGCAGCCACTTGTTTTGTTTCTAATTTCCTGGTGAGCTCTGCTAGTTGCTTGGCAAACACCTTGTTTTGGGCTAGAATTATATCAACATGGTTCAGCTCCATGACTCCCTTAGTGTTGTGTCTCTCTGATGCATAGTAGTACTCATTCTCAGCCACTGTCTCAATCACTTCAATGGCTTCTTCCACAGTCTTTTTCCTGTTCAATGAACCTCCTAATGAATGGTCTACAGCCTTCCTTGATTCATAAGAGAGTCCATCATAGAAAATTTGCAATTGCACCCAGTCATGGAACATGTCTGGTGGGCATTTCCTTGTCAAATCCTTGAATCTCTCCCATGCCTCGTAGAGAGTTTCACCATCTTGTTGTCTAAAAGTCTGAACCTCAGATCGAAGCCTATTGACCTTTTGTGGGGGGTAGAAACGTGCCAGAAACTTGCTTTCCACCTCGTCCCATGTTGTTAGGCTCCCCCTTGGGAATGATTCCAGCCACTTAGTTGCCTTGTCCCTAAGTGAAAATGGGAACAAAAGCAGTTTATAGGCATCTTCCTGGACTCCATTGGACTTCACAGTGTCGCAAATTCTCAGGAATTTTGTGAGATGTTGGTTTGGGTCTTCATTAGCACTCCCACCAAATGAACAATGATTCTCCACAAGTGATATTAGCTGTGGTTTGAGCTCAAAATTGTTGGCCTGAATGGGTGGTTTCTGAATGCTGCTACCACAATTCCCAGAGGTTGGGTTTATGTATGAACTAAGAACCCTCCTCTCAGGAATGGCATTGTTTCCATCAGCTCTCTCATGGTTGTGAACTTCTCTATCCATGTTGAGATCTAAAGCTTCCTCAAAATTGTCCTCAGATTCTCCTTCAGATTCTTCTTCTCCCAGTACTCTCTTCCCTCTTGCTTCCCTTCTAAGTCTATGAAGGGTCCTCTCTGGTTCGGTATATGGAGGAGTTGATGTCTCTCCTCTCCTACCTGTCATACAAGAACACAGCACAGGCAACAAACAAGTGAAATACTCTTGGTTAATGGAAGAGTATGGTTAGAGCAGTTGAGGAATTAATTCAAACAGTTAGTGAGTCAGTGAGTTAGTTGCTTGAATTTAAAGGCATAAAGAAAGAAAGCATGTAACAGAGTGCAGAAATTAAAATTCAACAAGTAACTTGTACTGAATTAATCAAAACAAAAAAAAATGCTCAATCTAGTTAACTTCCAATTTGAGAATTGTCACTCGAAAACCAATCCCCGGCAACGGCGCCATAAACTTGATGCGCATAAACTTGTTATGCTACGATTTAGGAAATTGCACGATCGGCAAAATTCCTTCCGGCAAGTGCACGGGTTATCGTCAAGTAAAAACTCACAATAGAGTGAGGTCGAATCCCACAAGGATTGGTTGAATGAGCAATTCGGATTAGAAGTGTGTCTAGTTGAGCGGAATCAAGAATTAGATGAGAGTTGCGGAATGTAAAATTGGCGGGAAACGTAAATGGCAAGAAATTGAAATTGCGGAATCTTAAATTGCATGAATTAAAGAGCGAGAAGCTAAATTGCTGAAATTAAAAGGGAATAGGGGTGATTGCATGAATTGAATTGCAGAATGTAAAGAGAAAGTGGTAGATCAGAAATGGGGAATTCATTGGGTATTAGGAGATATTGAGATCTCCGAATCAAAACATTTTTATTTCTCCCTCAACCAATGCATTCATTGAATTTTGCTTGGCAATCTTATATGATTGGATCCCAATCCCTTGGCTCACCAATTCTCTCTAAAAATGAACAAATTCCCAATCCCTTGGTTTAGATGTTCATAAGAAGAGATGATGCTCGATCACTGATTATACCACACAGTTTCATGAACCACAATTTGGTAGGATTACATGTCACAATATCCATCCAAACCCCAATCCAATTCACTGTGAGAAAGCTTCTCTAGCATGAATCCTCCATTCCTTTCCCAAGGTTCCGAAGGATTCCAATTATGGGTAGTTTCTTTCCCAAGATAACTACCCAATGGAATTAGATCGAGAAGCTTTCTAACAAAATTCAAGAGAAAAGATTGAAGAAGAAGATAAAACTATTATTGATTCATTGAATTACAATAGAGCTCCCTAACCCAATGAAAGGGGGTTTAGTGAGTCATAGCTCTGAATTCAATTACAAAAGTATGAAAACTTCAAAAAATGAAAGGTAAAAAGAGAGTCCATTCTAACTTAAATTCTATCATATTTATACACTTTCTACATTGAGCTTCTGTTGTGTTTCTTGGGCTTTGAGGCCTCTCCCTGCTTTCCTTTTGCTTTGGGTTTATGATCCATAATCTTGATGAGGCTGCTGATCCAAATTCTGTAACATTCATTGAGCCAACTTAGTGATAATCAAGTAATGACACATGACTCAACAAATTGAAATTCCAGACTCATCAATCCTTCAGGCCCAATCCCATAAAGCATGATATTCAATTGGGTTTCATACCAGAGTAAGTTTAAGTTAATGTTTGTGCTCAAATGCTAACTTAAACTGCAATATTTTTGGCCCAGAAACCTTTTCCAATAGTGGCGTTTAAGTTGCAGTTTAAGCTTAAACTGCAGCTTAAACGCCAGACACTTCCAGTGATGCCTTTTGTGGAAGCACGTTTAAGCTTCAGTTTAAGGTTAAACTGAAGCTTAAACGTGGAAATGGAAGAAGGCAGCCCTGGAGGGTAACGTAGTCGAACACGTTTAAGCTTCAGTTTAAGGTTAAACTGAAGCTTAAACGTGGAGATAGGAAAAGCAGCCCTGGAGGTCGAACACGTTTAAGCTCCAGTTTAAGGTTAAATTGGAGCTTAAACGTGGAAGCGGAGAAAGCAACCCCTGGAGGTCGAACACGTTTAAGCTCCAGTTTAAGGTTAAACTGGAGCTTAAACGTGGAAATGGAGAAAGCAACCCTGGAGGAGAAAACTTGGTCGAACACGTTTAAGCTTCAGTTTAAGGTTAAACTGAAGCTTAAACGTGGAAATGAAGAAAGCAACCCTGGAGGGGAGAAATGGTCGAACACGTTTAAGCTCCAGTTTAAGGTTAAACTGGAGCTTAAACGTGGAAATGCTCCTGGTGCCTTTCTTACTTCTGGCGTTTAACCTCCAGTTTAAGGTTAAACTGGAGGTTAAACGTGGAAATGCTTTCTGAGTGGAATTCTCATTCTGGCGTTTAACCTCCAGTTTAAGGTTAAACTGGAGGTTAAACTTCAGTTTCAGCATTTCTTAGCCTTCATGATTCTGGCGTTTAAGCTCCAGTTTAAGCTTAAACTGGAACTTACACTCCACATGTGATATTCAAGCTTCCTTTATTGATTTTGTTGCTTCCTTGCCTAGCCTCTTCTTCCCTGAAATCATCCAAACAATTGCATCAAAGTCTTGCAAAATTTCATGAGAAATCTTCCATTCATAGCATTCAAGTAATATAACTAAAACTCATGGAATTTGCATCAAAATCATACTGTTTGGATGGTTCATTGCTTTGTTATTCATTTAACCATTCTTGGTTACTTTAAGCTCAAGAAAATGCATAAAACAACTAAAACTGACAGAAAAATGCTAGTGAAACTAGCCTAAGATGCCTTGGCATCACATCCTCTCAACATAACTTCGAACCACCACACTCACAAGCTTCTTTTCACCATTCGCCACCATGCGATCCTCATTTACCCCGATTCCAATCCAATTACTCCCAAACACCACCACTTCCCAATGCACCACGTCCAAATCCAGCACCCCGAGAATCAGAGGTTCGCCTCAAGGAAATAGTAAATCAATTTCAAACAACCCTTTATCAACTGGAGCAAGCAAATAAGTCAATTATCTTCTAGACGTTCGAACATTCAAGGACCTCCCACAACTCCGTATGGACAATCTAATGATGAGCGTAGCATGAAGGAGATACTAGAAACTCCAATGGATAGAACAGGGCATGACTTCGTACTGGAGGAAGTAGAGGAAGCTGTCATTACACAAGAAGAAGAGTTGGTTGAAGACCTAGGAGCCACTGAGCCTCCATGGGAATCCAGAGTTGTGGAGAATTCTGTCAAGGACGTTACAATTGATGCTGAGGAGGATAGTACACAGCCCCCAAGGCAAGTCTTTTATAAAGAACTAGACGGAATAATCCAAGAAGCAAGTTTCCTCGATGATGATGATCTCAAGTCAAGTTCTCCCAGTAGTGAACTTGCACCAGCAAGTGAACTCTCTGAGATCGCAGAATCTTCCCCAAGTAAATGCGAAGATGATGCGGAGGTAGATTTCTCTCAACCTCCCGTTTATGACTTAAGTGACGAGGAAGACATAGAAGGCTTTGATCAGGACATGGATGCAATTGAAGAAGTCTACAAGGAAGTGAAGAAATTCACAGAAGAGCACAAGGGAGTAGAACTCACAGAACCATTGGAAACACCTATCCCAAGGCCATTACCACCTAATACAAGCTTCAAGTGGGTACAATCCTTAACCTTTATCTTTACTTTTTCGCTTGAATATGGTTTGCTTGAAACAGATGGCCAGCTTAGAGCTCCCTGCGGCTTTAAGAGTAAGAGGGAAATGGCTCGTACTCAGAGCTGGTGCACAAGGTTCAATAAGGTTCCATGCTTCAACTTGACATGTGCGGATTGGCATCATGATCTATCAAATGGATCTCGGAAAACGTTTGGTCACCTTGGTGAAAATCTACTTTCTAAACCGCCTGGATGGAAAAATATAGATCAAGACGAAGGAGGATTTAAAAGCAAGGTTTGGGATCTTGGAATCTATTCTGACATTCGTCACCCCGGGAGCCTGAGAATATGTTTGAAGCTGCTCAGAAGCTTCACATGCCTAGTTTGGGACCCCGGAGGCTATTGGCATTCTAAACGTTGGTGGGGATTTCTGGATGAATTTAAGCGCAAGCCACCATAACAGGAAGCTCATCCAATGTCCAACTTAAGGACTTTAACTAAAAGTGCTAGGTGGGAGACAACCCAACATGGTATGGTCGTTTCTTCTTCAGTTTTATTTCGTGTTATTTAATTTTATTTATTTTATTTCCTTTTCAATTGAACATGAATATTATTCATTCGCATTGCATGCTGCATAGTTGCATACCTACATAAAAAAAAAGGGGGTGCGCGACCCGACCGCATCACTCATGCGATCGCGTCACTTACAAAAAACACTACCCACGCGTCCGCGTCATTCATGCGGCCGCGTGATCTGGAGATCGGCGTAAATCCCCAACGTCTAGAGAGTTAGGCTGGAATCGTGTGGCCATTGTGCGTTTCACACAAAATGACCCACGCGACAGCGTGAGTGACGCGATTACGTCGCATGGATTGCACCACCACCCAGAGGAGACAGAGAGTTGCGCTGAAACGACGCTGGAATTATGCGTTTAGCAAAATTTCCAGCGACGCGGTCGCATGCTTCACGCGACTGCGTCATTCATAATTTACCCATTCCACGCGATCGCGCCACCCACGCGATCGCATCGACCCCCATTTTACCCCAGCCACGCGACAGCATGCCCCACGCAATCACGTGGATTCAAATTTAATAACCCCCAGCCCCCTCTCCTTCCTCTCTTCTCTCCACAACCACCACCCACAACTTCCAGCCACCACCACCGCCCACCGCAACCCCGACAACCACCCAGAAGCCGCCACCATGCCATCCCCCTTCCTCATCCCCCCTCTTTCTTCTTCTTCTTTCCTCTTCTCCCTCACCGCGCCGCCGTCACCACCTCACCGCGCCGCCATCACAACCCCAATTTACAATCTTCATAACCAATAATAAGAACATACTTCCCTGCAGTTCCTTGAGAAGACGACCCGAGGTTTAAATACTTAGGTTACCAATTTATTTAGGGGTTTGTACTTGTGACAACCAAAACGTTTGTAAGAAAGGTTGATTGCTTGGTTTAGTAACTATACTTGCAACGAGAGTTTACTATAACTTCTAAACCATCAATCTTCCCCTTTTCCTCCACAGCTACCCCTGCTACCACAACCGCACCACCCACCACCACCCACACCCCCTTCCTTCCCTTTCCCCTATCCACATTACCCTACCCCAAACCTCCCCTGCCTCCGCAAGCCCTCACCGCCGCCGTACCACCCTCAACCGCTGCATCAGCTGCCACAGCCACCACCCCCAGCCACCTCTCTGCCCCACTTTCATTCCTACGCCTTCCAGGTTCTACTGAACGCCACCATTCTTTCCTTTTATCGTTAATTTCCTATTTTTCTGTTTATGTTCATCATTAGGCTAGTTAGATATGCATGTTATAGTGGATTCTAGGTTGTTAGGTAGCTTAGGATGTGGTTAGTGGATTTAGGCCTGTTTAATTGCGCTGTTCATGTTTCTTGTTTTCTAATTTTTGCAACTCTGCTATTGCTGTGTTGTTAATATTGTTCATATGCTGTAATTTCTTGTTCATGCTGCTTTTTACACTGCTTTTCCATGTTCTTATTCCCTTTATGTCATTGCAGCTATATTTTAATTCATATGAGCTATTCTGATTGCTATTTATTTTCTGGAAACATCCAATTTTAGCCGGGATGCTGCCCAAATTTCTGTAAATTATTTTGATTTTCATTTTTGTTTTGGTTTTGTAAACTTGCACTCTGCTTTACTCAGCTTTTACCAAACCAATTCTTGAATGACAGGGCAAGCTTCCTTATTCTTTTTCATTTCCTGGTTTATAAATTGCATCTTAGATGATTCAATTCTACTCTTTGCTATATTCATTTGATTCATCCTTAACTTCCTTGTTTGAATTTGAGTTATCTGTTGCTTTAATTTGTGAATTCTCGTTATTTAGGAAATGCTCTTCATGCCACTTACTCTAATCCACTTTTTACTAATTCACTAATTTTCACTGCCTAACCTCTTTTTCATTCCTAACCCACTTACCTTTCAAAATATCTCTTCTGGTTTTTCACTATTCTCTCTAACATTCTAACCAAGGCATGACGGACGTTTTTCCTACTTAACATGAATCCTTTTACATTGTGGATTGTGAATTTTTATTCTCGGACTTTTCACTCCTATACAATCCTTAATGCACATTTACTTACCTCATTTTTATTATTCTATTGCTCCTTTGACATTATATGCTTTTTTTGATTATTTGTCTACCTGCTTTCCTATTTTTATTATATCCTGGTTTTCTATTTTTCAGGATGTCTGACACCCAAAGAAAAGGAAAAGGAAAGGCAACAACTAGCAAACGGAAAAGAGGAGAAGCCTCCATGTCCATACTGGACCTCATGCATGATGACTCCTGGTGGGAGAAACACTTTACCCCGCAGGAGAAGGCTGACCAGCTACTCCCTGCTACTGATCCGATTAAGTTTGCAAACCGCTACTGCGAGCTTAAGTATCTGGTGTTTGCAAACGACAGGAACCTGTACCTAGAGAGGACTCTGAAGATCCCAGAAGAACTCCAGCAATACACCTCTGATCAGATCAAACAAAGAGGCTGGTTCTTCCTGGAGAGAAACCTGACCGAGGTTAATGCATCTTGGGTAAGAAAATTTTACTGCAATTACTTCAAAACTTCCCTAGATGCAGTAAACCTAAGAGGGAAGCAGATTCTGGTCACTGAAGAGGCCATAGAGGATGTTCTAAAGCTTCTGCCTAAATCTGATCAGCTGGATAGTTATCAAAAAGCTGAGGAGGATATGCGCTTCATGAAGTTTGATTGGGATGCAGTCAAGGCCAGGATAGCCCTTGACCCGACTGTCCCATGGGTCATGTGTCAGAACACCACCATGCCTAAGGGAATCAAGCGGGCATACTTGAACGATGAGGCTCGGCTATGGCATCAGATCCTAAGCAACTTTATTATGCCGAGTACTCACGAGACGGAGCTACCTGCCGCTATGATCACCCTCCTATGGTGTGTGATGGAGGGTAAGGACCTGTACCTGCCACGCTTCATTCAGTACTACATGGCCAGGGTCCACGTCCGAGGCACTCTCCCCTTCCCATATCTGATTACGCAGCTAGACCGTCGAGCTGACGTGCCTTAGGAGGATGCTGATGAGAGGCCACCTGCTGCAGAATGCAAGAAAATCATTCCTTACAGTAGGAACTTTCTGGCTTTGGGCTACAGACCTCCATTCCTCACTCCTACTGATGAGGCAGGCACAGAGCAGGCTGCATCACAGCATGAGGCCCCGCATCAGATTCAGGCTGCAGACCCTGAGATTCCTATTTAGTCAGCACCTCCTCTACAGCAAGCAGATCCTCAGACCACCACCACAGAGACTCCAGCTACCCACCCTTCCAGTGATGACACCCCTTCACACCCTGCTTGAGTGAGCATCAGGGACGATGCTTCATTTTAAGTGTGGGGAGGTCGCCATCTCTGGCATTTTTTTTGGTGAACCACTACAGACTCTTTCATTTTATTTTGCTATTTTTCTGTATTTTTCTCTTTTATTTTTATTTTTTATTTTCTCAGTACTTATACATTGCTATTTTCATGTATTTTTACTCTTTCTGCATTTTGCACCTTAGTTCATATTTTAGCTATTTAGTTTAGTTGCAATTCTAACTTATTAGTTATAGAAATTGTGGATTGATTAGTATAGTTTACCCTTTTTTTAGCATAAGATAACTTAGTTTAATTTGAAAATATAAAAAAAAGTAAACTAGAGACTTGAACATAATAGAAACAACCCACACCTTGTATATATAGCATTCCATGTTAGTTAGTTAACAACATTTCATCAAGGAGAAACACAAACTTTAAAGCCACTCAAAATAAATTTTACATTGAGAATAATGGAAACTCTTGATTTTTACTTGCATGACATATATAACTGATATATGATTTCTGAGTTAGAGAACATACAGCCTGTGAGTTTTGAGCTTAATTGTATGGTTACATTCAAATCATAATTTTTATTCCTGTGTGTTCCACCCTTCTTATTTATTCTGGTGTTCTTTACTTTGTTTTAATCTATATGTCTGATTATAGAATAGAAATACATACCAAGAGAGTGATTGAGGCCATTGTTGATTTTAGCTCACTTATCCCAAATTAGCCTACCTTTTACATCACCCTTGTTAGCCCCCTTGAGCCTTTAAATCCCCTCTTATTCTACAAACCACATTACTAGCCTTAAGCAGAAAAACAAAATAAAAATCCCAAGTTGAATCCTTGGTTAGCTTAAGATAGAAATTGTGTAATTGTTTAAGTGTGGGAAACCAAATGGGAACATGGATGATAAAAACAAAGGGTAGAAAGTTGAAAATAATAAAATAATTCAAAATAAAATTTTTTTTTGGGGAAGCATGCTCATGTGAAATCAAAATAATTGAATTACCATGTGCATTTAAGAAAAAAAAAATATATATATATATATATAAAATATATATATATATATATATATATATATATATATATATTTTCAGTATTTGAATAAAGGGGATACAAAAGAATTCCCCAAATGCAAAATAAAGCAATGCACGTAGGACATAATTAAAACTAATGCATGAGCATGTAACATCAAAAGTGGGAAAAATATGGGAAAATAGGTAAAGAATCTTTGCTTTACAAGTTATGTATGTTAGGTGAGATCTTAGACTAATCAAGGATTCGCTTAGTTAGCTCACTTAGCCTTATACATATACCCTTACCTTTACCTTGGCCCTCATTACAACCTTAATTAAAGACCTCATGACTTTTGTATGCCTATATTCTATAATTGTTGATTGGTTAGATGAAAAACAAAGTTATAGAAAGTAAGGATAAAAAGAAGAATAGAGTGATTAACCCAATAAACACTGAGTGACTAGAGAGTAAACACAAAATCCAGTGAGGGTTCAATAGCTCATTAACATATATCTCTGCTTGAATTATTAATTGTCTTGCAAGTTTATAAAATATTTTTTCCCATCTCAATTGTAAAAGTGCTTTATCATTATCTGAAGTCTGGCTATATATATGATTCCTTGAGAAATGTGAATTAATTTAACTACATGTGAGCTTTATATACAAGTGAATAAAAATAATTAGAATTGCATGATGCATTTAGGTAGTTGCATCTAGAATAGATTGTATTGCATGAGATTCCACCACTTCAACCTTACCTTACTCCTTATCTTGGATTTAGAATAATTTGAGTGATTTATTCAATCCTTCACCCACTTATTCATATTAATTGCATGGTTTTACTTTTCCTTCCTTATTATGTGATGTATGTGAAAAACATGTTTCCTATGCTTTAAAAGTAATTATTTTAATTTCCCTTTATTACCATTCAATGCCGTGATTCGTGTGTTGAGTAATTTCAGATCTTCTAAGGCAGGAATGACTTAAAGGATAGAAAGGAAACATACAAAATTGGAAGGTGGTGCACGAAATTGTGATCATCAATGGCGCCAACAACTTGGTACGCACAATTGTAATCTCAACTCTTATCACAACTCCGCACAACTAACCAGCAAGTGCACTGGATCGTCCAAGTAATAAACCTTACGTGAGTAAGGGTCGATCCCATGGAGATTGTCAGCTTGAAGCAAGCTATGGTCATCTTGTAAATCTCAGTCAGGCGGATTCAAATGGTTATGGAGTTTAAGGTGATGAAAATAAACATAAAATAAAGATAGAGATACTTATGTAATTCATTGGTGAATTTCAGATAAGCGTATGAAGATGCTTTGTTCCCCTTGAACCTCTGGTTTCCTATTGCCTTCTTCCAATCATACATACTCCTTTCCATGGCAAGCTTTATGTTGGGCATCACCGTTGTCAATGGCTACATCCCGTCCTCTCAGTGAAAATGGTCCTGATGCTCTGTCACAACATCGGCTAATCAGCTGTCGGTTCTCGATCATGTCGAAATAGGATCCATTGATCCTTTTGCGTCTGTCACACGCCCCACAATCGCGAGTTTGATGCTCGTCACAGTCATCCCTTCCCAGATCCTTCTCAGAATACCACAGACAATGTTTAGACGTTCCGGATCTTAGGAATGGCCGCCAATAATTCTAGCCTATACCACGAAGGTTCCAATCTTAGATTAGAAACCCAAGAGATACGCATTCAAGCCATTGCTAGTAGAACAGAGGTGGTTGTCAGGCACATGTTCATAGGTGAGAATGATGATGAGTGTCACGGATCATCACATTCATCAAGTTGAAGAAAGAATGAATATCTTGGAGAAGAAATAGAATTGAGTTGAATAGAGAAACAATAGTACTTGTATTAATTCATGAAGAACAGCAGAGCTCCACACCTTAATCTATGGTGTGTAGAAACTCCACCGTTGAGAATACATAAGAACAAGGTCCAGGCATGGCCGAGAGTCCAGCCCCCAAACGTGAAAAGTTCTATCAAAGTATGAGTAAAAGATAGATAGTATGAAAATACAATGGCAAAAGGTCCTATTTATAGAAAACTAGTAGCCTAGGGTTTACAAAAATCAGTAATTAATGCAGAAATCTTCTTCCGGACCCACTTGGTGTGTGCTTGGGCTGTGCATTGAGGCTTCCATGTGTAGAGACTTTTCTTGGAGTTAAACACCAGCTTTTGTGCCAGTTTGGGCGTTTAACTCCAGCTTTTGTGCCAGTTTTGGAGTTAAACGCCAGAATTCTTGAGCTGACTTGGAACACCTGTTTGGGCCATCAAATCTCGGGCAAAGTATAGACTATTTATTGCTGGAAAGCCCAGGATGTCTACTTTCCAACGCAATTGAGAGCGCGCTAATTGGGCTTCTGTAGCTCCAGAAAATTCACTTTGAATGCAGGGAGGTCAGAATCCAACAACATCTACAGTCCTTTTTCAGCCTCTGAGTCAGATTTTTGCTCAGGTCCCTCAATTTCAGCCATAAAATACCTGAAATTATAGAAAAACACACAAACTCATAGTAAAGTCCAGAAGAATGATTTTTATTTAAAAACTAATAAAAACATAATAAAAACTAACTAAAATATACTAAAAACATACTAAAAACAATGCCAAAAAGCGTATAAATTATCCGCTCATCACAACACCAAACTTAAATTGTTGCTTGTCCCCAAGCAATTGAAAATCAAATAGGATAAAAAAGAAGAGAATATACAATGAATTCCAAAAACATCTATGAAGATCAGTATTAATTAGATGAGCGGGGCTTTTAGCTTTTTGCCTCTGAACAGTTTTGGCATCTCACTTTATCCTTTGAAGTTCAGAATGATTGGCTTCTATAGGAACTCAGAATCCAGATAGTGTTATTGATTCTCCTAGTTAAGTATGTTGATTCTTGAACACAGCTACTTTTATGAGTCTTGGCCGTGGCCCTAAGCACTTTGTTTTCAAGTATTACCACTGGATACACAAATGCCACAGACACATAACTGGGTGAACCTTTTGAGATTGTGACTCAGCTTTGCTAGAGTCCCCAATTAGAGGTGTCTGGGGTTCTTAAGCACACTCTTCTTTTTTGCTTTGGACCTCGACTTTAACCGCTCAGTCTCAAGTTTTCACTTGACACCTTCACGCCACAAGCACATGGTTAGGGACAGCTTGGTTTAGTCGCTTAGGCCAGGATTTTATTCCTGTGGGCCCTCATATCCACTGATGCTCAAAGCCTTAGATCCTTTTTATCACCCTTGCCTTTTGGTTTAAAGGGGTATTGGCTTTTTCTGCTTGCTTTTCTTTTTCTTTCTTTTTCTTTTCTCTTTTTTTTTCGCCTCTTTTTTTTTGCAAGCTTTTCACTGCTTTTTCTTGCTTCAAGAATCAATTTTATGATTTTTCAGATCATCAGATAACATTTCTCCTTTTCCTTTCATTCTTTCAAGAGCCAAAAATTTTAACATTCATAAACAATCAAATTCAAAAATATGCACTGTTCAAGCATTCATTCAGAAAGACAATAGTATTGCCGCCACATCAAGATAAGTAAACTGTTTTAAAATTTGAAATTCATGTACTTCTTTTTCTTTTTCAATTTAAAAACATTTTTCATTTAAGAAAGGTGATGGATTCATTTTCATAGCTTTAAGGCATAGACACTGAGACACTAATGATCATGTAATAAAGACACAAACATAAATAAACATAAAGCACAATTTTCGAAAAACAAAAAATAAAGAACAAGGAAGTTAAAGAACGGGTCCACCTTAGTGATGGCGGCTTGTTCTTCCTCTTGAAGATCTTATGGAGTGCTTGAGCTCCTCAATGTCTCTTCCTTGCCTTTATTGCTCCTCTCTCATGATTCTTTGATCTTCTCTAATTTCATGGAGGAGGATGGACTGCTCTTGGTGCTCCACCCTTAGTTGTCCCATGTTGGAACTCAATTATCCTAGGGAGGTGTTGATTTGCTCCTAATAGTTTTGTGGAGGAAGATGCATCCCTTGAGGCATCTCAGGGATTTCATGATGAGGAATTTCCTCATGCTCTTGATGAGGTTATCTTATTTTCTCCATCTTTTTCTTAGTGATGGGTTTGTCCTCATCAATGAGAATGTCTCCCTCTATGTCAATTCCAACCGAATTGCAAAGGTGACAAATGAGATGAGGGAAGGCTAACCTTGCCAAAGGAGAGGACTTGTCCGCCACCTTGTAGAGTTCTTGGGATATAATCTCATGAACTTCCACTTCCTCTCCAATCATGATGCTATGTATCCTGATAGCCCGGTCTATAGTAGCTTCGGACCGGTTGCTAGTGGGAATGACTGAGCGTAGGATGAACTCCAATCATCCCCTAGCCACGGGCTTGAGGTCATGCCTTCTTAGTTGAACCGGCTTTCCTCTCGAATCTCTCTTCCATTGAGCGTCCTCTTCACATATGTCCATGAGGACTTGGTCCAACGTTTGATCAAAGTTGACCCTTCTAGTGTAGGGGTGTGCATCTCCTTGCATCATGGGCAAGTTGAATGCCAACCTTACATTTTTCGGACTAAAATCTAAGTAATTCCCCCGAACCATTGTAAGCCAATTTTTAGGGTTCGGGTTCACACTTTGATCGTGGTTCTTGGTGATCCATGCATTGGCATAGAACTCTTGAACCATTAAGATTCCGACTTGTTGAATGGGGTTGGTGAGAACTTCCCAACCTCTTCTTCGGATCTCATGTCGGATCTCCGGATACTCATTCTTTTTGAGTTTGAAAGGGACCTCGGGGATCACTTTCTTCTTGGCCACAACTTCATAGAAGTGGTCTTGATGCACCCTTGAGATGAATCTCTCCATCTCCCATGACTCAGAGGTGGAAGCTTTTGCCTTCCCTTTCCTCTTTCTAGAGATTTCTCCGGCCTTTGGTGCCATAAATGGTTATGGAAAAACAAAAAGCTTTAGCTTTTACCACACCAAACTTGGAAGGTTGCTCATCCTCGAGCAAAAGAATAAAGAAGAGAGTAGAAGAAGAAGAAATAGAGGAGATGGAGTGGGCTTTGTAATTCGGCCAAGGGAGAGAAGTGTTGATTAGGTTGTGTGAAAATGAAGGAGTGAAGATGGGTTTATATAGGGGTGAGAGGGTGTGTATGGTTTGGCTATAGAGGGTGGGTTTGGGAGGGAAAGTGGTTTGAATTTGAATGGTGAGGTAGGTGGGGTTTTATGAAGGATGGATGTGAGTGGTGAAGAGAATGGTGGGATTTGATAGGTGAGGGGTTTTTGGGGAAGAGGTATTGAGGTGATTGGTGAATGGGTGAAGAAGAGAGAGAGAGGTGGGGTAGGTGGGGATCCTGTGGGGTCCACAGATCCTGAGGTGTCAAGGATATCTCATCCCTGCACCAAGTGGCATGCAAAACGCCCCTTGCTGCCAATCCTAGCGTTAAACGCTAGGCTGTTGCCCATTTCTGGCATTTAACGCCAGCTTCTTGCCCATTCCTGGCGTTAAACGCCAGTCTGGTGCCCTTTTCTAGCGTTAAACGCCCAGAATGGTGCCAGACTGGGCGTTTAATGCCCATTCTGCTACCTTTACTGGCGTTTAAACGCCAGTAACTGTCTCCTCTAGGGTGTTCTATTTTTCATTCTATTTTTCACTTTGTTTTTGCTTTTTCAATTGTTTTTGTGACTTCACATGATCATCAAACTACAGAAAACATAAAATAACAAAGGAAATTAGAAATTTAACATAGAATAGTAACGATTGGGTTGCCTCCCAACAAGCGCTTCTTTAATGTCAATAGCTTGACAGCGGGCTCTCATGGAGCCTCACAGATGTTCAGAGCAATGTTGGAAACTCCCAACACCAAACTTAGAGTTTGAATGTGGGGGTTCAACACCAAACTTAAAGTTTTGTTGTGGCCTCCCAACACCAAACTTAGAGTTTGACTGTGGGGGCTCTGTTTGACTCTGTATTGAGAGAAGCTCTTCATGCTTCCTCTCCATGGTTACAGAGGGATATCTTTGAGCTTTAAACACAAGGGAGTCTTCATTCACTTGAATGATCAATTCTCCTCTGTCAACGTCAGTCACAGCTTTTGCTGTGGCTAGGAAGGGTCTGCCAAGGATGATGGATTCATCCATACACTTCTCGGTTTCTAGGATTATGAAATCAGCAGGGATGTAATGGTCTTCAACTTTTACCAAGACATCCTCTACAAGTACATAAGCCTACTTCTTTGAATTGTCTGCCATCTCTAGTGAGATTCTTGCAGCTTGTACCTCAATGATCCCTAACTTCTCCATTACAGAGAGAGGCATAAGGTTTATGCTTGACCCTAGGTCACACAGAGCCTTCTCAAAGGTCATGGTGCCTATGGTACAAGGGATTGAGAACTTTCCAGGGTCCTATCTCTTTTGAGGTAATCTCTGACTAATCAAGTCATCCAGTTCTTTGATGAGCAATAGAGGTTCATCCTCCTAAGTCTCATTACCAAACAACTTAGCATTTAGCTTCATGATTGCTCCAAGGTACTTAGCAACTTGCTCTTCAGTAACATCTTCATCCTCTTCAGAGGAAGAATACTCATCAGAGCTCATGAATGGCAAAAGTAAATTTAATGGAATCTCTATGGTCTCAGTGTGAGCCTCAGATTCCATGGTTTCTCATTAGGGAACTCCATGGAGGTCAGTGGGCGTCCATTGAGGTCTTCCGAATCACTGCCTCTTCCTCCTTTCCATGTTCGGCCATGTGAGATGTGGTTATGGCCTTGCACTCTCTTTTTGGATTCTCTTCTGTATTGCTTGGAAGAGTGCTAGGAGGGAGTTCAGTAATTTTCTTACTCAGCTGACCCACTTGTGCCTCCAAGTTTCTAATGGAGGATCTTGTTTCAGTCATGAAACTTTGAGTGGTCTTGATTAGATCAGAGACAATGGTTGCTAAGTCAGAGGGGCTCTGCTTAGTATTCTCTGTCTGTTGCTGAGAAGATGATGGAAAAGCCTTGCCATTGCTATGCCTATTTCTTCCACCATTGTTGTTGTTGAAGCCTTGTTGAGGCCTCTGTTGGTCCTTCCATGAGAAATTTGGGTGATTTCTCCATGAAGGATTATAGGTGTTTCCATAGGGTTCTCCCATGTAATTCACCTCTTCCATTACAGGGTTCTCAGGGTCATAAGCTTCTTCTTCAGAGGAAGCTTCCTTAGTACTGCCTGTTGCTGCTTGCATTTCAGACAGACTCTGAGAAATCATATTGACTTGTTGGGTTAATATTTTATTCTGAGCCAATATGGCATTCATAGTATCAATCTCAAGAACCCCTTTCTTCTGAGTTGATCCATTATTCACAGGATTCCTTTCAGAGGTGTACATAAATTGGTTATTTGCAACTATTTCAATGAGTTCTTGAGCTTCTGCAGGCGTCTTCTTCAGATGAAGAGATCCTCCAGCAGAGCTATCCAATGACATCTTGGATAGTTCAGACAGACAATCATAGAAGATTCATATGATGCTCCATTCTGAAAGCATGTCAGAAGGGCACCTTCTGATCAATTGCTTGTATCTCTCCCAAGCTTCATAGAGGGACTCACCATCCTTCTGTCTAAAGGTTTGGACTTCCACTCTAAGCTTACTCAATTTTTGAGGTGGAAAGAACTTTACCAAGAAGGCATTGACTAGCTTTTCCCAAGAGTTCAAGCTTTCCTTAGGTTGTGAATCTAACCATGTTCTAGCTCTGTCTCTTACAGCAAAAGGAAAGAGCATAAGTCTGTAGACTTCAGGGTCAACCCCATTGGTCTTGACAGTGTCACAGATTTGTAGGAATTCAGCTAAGAACTGATGAGGATCTTCCAATGGAAGTCCATGAAACTTGGAATTCTGTTGTATTAGAGAAACTAATTGAGGCTTAAGCTCAAAGTTGTTTGCTCCAATGGCAGGGATTGAGATGTTTCTCCCATAGAAATCAGGAGTAGGTGCAGTAAAGTCACCAAGCACCTTCCTTGCATTATTGGCATTGTTGTTTTCGGCTGCCATGATTTCTTCTTCCTTGAAAAGCTCTGTTAGGCCCTCTAAAGAGAATTGTTCTTTAGCTTCTCTTAGCTTTCTCTTCAAGGTCCTTTCAGGTTCAGGATCAACTTGAACAAGTATGCCTTTATCTTTGTTCCTGCTCATATGAAAGAGAAGAGAACAAAAAAGTATGGAATCCTCTTTGTCAAAATATAGAGATTCCTTGAAGTGTCAGAAGAAAAGAATAATAGAAGGAGGAGGTGGAGAAGAGGGAATTTGAACTTATCAAGAGGGACAGAGTTCGAATTGCACCTTGATGAGGAGTCTTAGTCCTTTAAATAGAAGGATGTGAAAAGAGGGGAAGAATTTTCGAAAATAATTTAAAAAGATTTTGAAATAATTAAAAAGAAATTTGAAAATTTGATTGAGATTTTTGAAAACTAAGATTGGGAAAGAAATAAAGTGATTTTTTAAAAAGATTTTGAAATTAGAAAAAGATATGATTGAAAAAAAAATTAATTTTGAAAAAGATGTGATTGAAGAGATATGTTTGAAAAGATATGATTGAAAATCAATTTAGAAAAAGAAAATTTTTAAAATTAAAGTTGATTACTTGACTATCAAGAAATTAAAAGATATGATTTCAAAATTTAAAGTTTGATCCTTTCTTAATAGGCAAGTAACAACTTGAAAATTTTTGAAGTAAATCTTGAATTGAAGCAAGGATTTTTGAAAATAGTGAAAATAAATATAAAATGGAAAGAAATTGATTTTGAAAGAGATATGATTGAAAAGATATGATTTGAAAATGATTTGATTTTGAAAAATTATGAAAACTTGAAAAAAATGTGAATTAAAAACAAAATCTTCCCTCTAGTGTCATCCTGGCATTAAACGCCCGGAATGGTGCCCATTCTGGCGTTTAACGCCCAAATCTCTACCTTTTTGGGTGTTAAATGCCCAGCCAGGTGCCCTGGCTGGCGTTTAAACACTAGTTTTCCTTCTTCACTGGGCGTTTTGAACGCCCAGCTTTTTCTGTTTGATTCCTCTGCTGAATGTTCTGAATCTTCAATTCTCTGTATTATTGACTTAAAAAGACATAGTTTTAAAATATTTTTGAATTTTTGATGATGGGAATCAATAAAAATGCAACTAAGATCAAATAAACAATGCATGTAAGACACCAAACTTAAAAGTTTGTATACTAAGGACTATAACAATGTAAAAATGCATGTAAGAAACAACAAAACATACAAAACAAGAGAATTTGAAGATCAAAGCAATGAAATCATCAAGAACAACTTGAAGATCAATGAAGAACAATATGTATAAATTTTCGAAAATTAGAAGGATAAAGACATGCAATTGACACCAAACTTAAAATTAGACAATAGACTCAAACAATAAACATAAAATATTTTTGGTTTTATGATTTTAACATTTTTTTTTTGAAAATTATATAGAAAAGAAAATAAAGAGAATCAAAACTTTTAATAAGAATTCCAGGAATCATGCAATGTTAGTCTAAAGCTTTAGTCTAAAAAGATTAAACATGTTTGGCCAAGCTTCAGCAGGACATTACATTTAATAGCTAAACTGACGAGAATCAATCAGCTTTTGTGATGGTGGGAACATCACCTTGAAACTCTAGAATTCATTCTTAAAAATTCTGAGGAAAAGATACCTAATCTAAGCAACATGATGAACCATCAGTTGTCCAAACTCGAACAATCCCCGGCAACGGCGCCAAAAACTTAGTGTTGTTGCTGGAAACAAATGCAAAATTATTGTTCGTTCATTCGTTCCTTCCCCGGCAACGGCGCCAAAAACTTGGTGCACGAAATTGTGATCATCAATGGCGCCAACAACTTGGTACGCACAATTGTAATCTCAACTCTTTATCACAACTCCGCACAACTAACCAGCAAGTGCACTGGGTCGTCCAAGTAATAAACCTTACGTGAGTAAGGGTCGATCCCACGGAGATTGTCGGCTTGAAGCAAGCTATGGTCATCATGTAAATCTCAGGCAGATTCAAATTGTTATGGAGTTTAACGTGATGGAAATAAACATAAAATAAAGATAGAGATACTTATGTAATTCATTGGTGAATTTCAGATAAGCGTATGAAGATACTTTGTTCCCCTTGAACCTCTGCTTTCCTATTGCCTTCTTCCAATCATTTATACTCCTTTCCATGGCAAGCTTTATGTTGGGCATCACCGTTGTCAATGGCTACATCCCGTCCTCTCAATGAAAATGGTCCTGATGCTCTGTCACAACATCGGCTAATCAGCAGTCGGTTCTCGATCATGTCGGAATAGGATCCATTGATCCTTCTGCGTCTGTCACACGCCCCACAATCGCGAGTTTGAAGCTCGTCACAGTCATCCCTTCCCAGATCCTACTCAGAATACCACAGACAAGGTTTAGACGTTCCGAATCTCAGTTTATTTTACAGTTGTTTATTTACCTTACAGTCTTTCACTTATTTTAATTACAATTTAAATTACTTGTTCCTCATCTTCACAACCCCAATTTACAATCTTCATAACCAATAATAAGAACATACTTCCCTGCAGTTCCTTGAGAAGACGACCCGAGGTTTAAATACTTCGGTTACCAATTTATTTAGGGGTTTGTACTTGTGACAACCAAAACGTTTGTAGGAATGGTTGAATGCTTGGTTTAGTAACTCTACTTGCAACGAGAGTTTACTATAACTTCTAAACTATCAATCTTCTCGCATCTTTCAATGATCATGTGAAGTCACAAAAACAACTAAAATATCAAAAACAGAATTAAAAATAGCATGAAAAATAGCTCACCCTGGAGGAAGAACTTACTGGCGTTTAAACGCCAGTAAGAAGCATCAAGCTGGCGTTAAACGCCAAAAACAAGCACCAAACTGGCGTTTAATGCCAGAACAGAGCATCTAATTGGTATTTAACGCCAAGAATGGGAGAAAAGCTTGCGTTAAATGCCAGAAACAAGCAGCAACCTGGCGTTTAACGCCAAAAATGCAGTCTAAGGGCGTTTTGCACGCTTAAATGAAGCAGGGATGTTAAGTCCTTGACCCCTCAGGATCTGTAGACTCCACAGGATCCCCACCTACTCCACCTCTTCTTCTCTCCTCTTCACACCCTTTTATAACACTCTTTCCCAAATACCCTTCACCAATCACTTCCATATCTCTTTCCCAAATACCCTTCACCACTTACATCCATCCACTCTTCCCCAAAAAGCCCACCTACCTCCAAATTCAAAATCCTTTCCCTCCCAAACCTAACCATAATACACGAAACCTAACCCTTCCCCCACCCCTATATAAACCCCTCAACACTACCTCATTTCACACATTACAAACACTTATTTCCCCTTGGCCGATTACACTCTTCCCCTCCTTCTCCTGCATTTTCTTCTTCTTCTTCTATTTTCTTTCTTTTTTTGCTCGAGGATGAGCAAACATTTTAAGTTTGTTGTGGTAAAAGCATTTTTTTTTGTTTTTCCATAACCATTAATTGCACCTAAGGCCAGAGAAACCTCAAGAAAGAGGAAAGAGAAGGCAATTGCTTCCACCTCTGAGTCATGGGAGATGGAGAGATTCATTTCAAAGGTCCATCAAGACCACTTCTATGAAGTTATGGCCAAGAAGAAGATGATCCCTGAGGCGAATCTGAAGTGCCATCTGAGGAAGAAAAAAGCTCCTCTGCTATTGATTCTGTTGATTTACGTGCAGGTAATATGGCGGAGCCCAGAAGGATTACTCTCCAGGAAGTAGGAGCTCCAGACTTTACAGTGCAACCGTATCAAGCGCGTCATCTGAATCTGGCTGCAGATTTTGAACTAAAGACTGCGCTAATCAACTTTCTGCCCAAGTTTCACGACTTACCTACTCAGGAGCTCATAAAGCACCTCAGAGATTTTCAAACAGCCTGCTCTACTACTAGGAGTCATGGTGCAGATGAAACTACTATTTGGCTATATGCCTTCCTGTTTTCTTTTGAGGAAAAGGCAAGGGAGTGGTTCTACACTCAACCCGAAGCAGTTGTCACTAACTGGGATCTGCTCAGAAGGGAATTCCTGGAAAAGTACTTTCTAGCTGAAGTTACAGACAGACTGAGGAAAGAAATTTCCTGCATTATCCAAAGAGAGTCAGAGACTCTATATGAATATTGGGAACGCTTCAGAAATCTCCTAGACTCATGTCCCCACCACAAGATTGACCAGTTGGTGTTGATCAGTTATTTCACACAAGGCATGATGCCTCAAGACAAGACTACACTAGATGCTGCAAGTAATGGCTCTCTGTAGAAGTACAAGACGGTGACAGAAGCGTGGCAACTGATCACCGATCTAGCTAAATCTACCCGGAATGTCAAGCACAGGAACAACCATCCCAAGGCTATTACAGAGGTTTACTCTAGTAGTGAGACTGCTGCTCTCACACAGACTATTGGAGAGATGACCAACATACTAAAGCAGCTATAGCTGAATCAACAACAACCTCAGCCTCCCCCACAACAACAGTGTCAACAGTTGGTTCCTCAGAGAGTGTGGGGAATACGTGCCTGCTATACTCATTACACTGATGAGTGTCCACAGCTCCAACAAGAAGACAACATCTTGGCAGCTACTCATAATTTCTATGACCGTCCAAATCAAGGATACCATCAACAAGGCGGTAAATATAACCAAGGTGGGAACTACAATCAAGGTTGGCAAGATAACTCCATCCAAGGCTAGAGAGATAATTCCAACCAAGGATGAAGGGACAACTATAATCGAGGAGGCAGAGACAACGGTGGAAATCAGAGGTGGAACAACAACAATAATCAGCAGAACCGGTATCAACAGAACCCTCTTTAGCAACATCAAAACCAAAACCATCCTTACAGAGCACCTCACCAAAGGCAGTCCCAAGCGCCTCAGAACAACCATCAGTAGGCCCCTCAAATTACTTATCCCGCTTCTTCTACCAATGATGAGATGCTTCACTCTATTGTATAAGAGCAGAAAGACCTTCAAAATTCACTTACCTCTAGCATCATGATGAGCGAATAATTTATATGCTTTTTGGCATTGTTTTTAGTATGTTTTTAGTATATTTTAGTTAGTTTTTATTATGTTTTTATTAGTTTTTAAATAAAAATCACTTTTCTGGGCTTTACTATGAGTTTGTGTGTTTTTCTATGATTTCAGGTATTTTTAGGCTGAAATTGAGGGACCTGAGCTTTAATCTGATTCAGAGGCTGAAAAAGGACTGCAGATGCTGTTGGATTGTGACCTCCCTGCACTCAAAGTGGATTTTTTGGAGCTACAGAAGCCCAATTGGCGCGCTCTCAATTGCGTTGGAAAGTAGACATCCTGGGCTTTCCAGCAATATATAATAGTCTATACTTTGTCCGAGATTTGATGGCCCAAACAGGCGTTCCAAGTCAGCTCAAGAATTCTGGCGTTTAACTCCAGAACTAGCACAAAAGCTGGAGTTAAACGCCCAAACTGGCATAAAAGCTGGCGTTTAACTCCAGGAAATGTCTCTACACATGAAAGCTTCAATGCTCAGCCCAAGCACACACCAAGTGGTCCCCGGAAGTGGATTTTTATAATAAACACCCTAGCTTACTCATTTTCTGTAACCCTAGGTCACTAGTTTACTATAAATACTACTTTCAGTGATTCATCTTGTACCTCATGACACTTTACATGTTTCTTGTTGTGTTCTCTATGGCATGAGTCTCTAAACCCCATTGTTGGGTGTGAGGAGCTCTGCTGTTCTTCATGAATTAATGCAATTACTACTGTTTTCCATTCTATTACGCTTGCTTCCATTCTAAGATATTCATTCGCACTTCAACTTGATGAATGTGATGATCTGTGACACTCATCATCATTCTCACCTATGAACGCGTGCCTGACAACCACCTCCGTTCTACCTTAGATTGAATGCATATCTCTTAGCCTCATGATTCAAATCAGAGTCTTCGTGGTATAAGCTAGAATCATTGGCGGTCATTCCTGAGATCCGGAACGTCTAAACCTTGTCTGTGGTATTCTGAGTAGGATCTAGGAAGGGATGACAGTGACGAGCTTCAAACTCGTTAGTGTTGGGCGTAGTGATAGACGCAAAAGGATCAATGGATCCTATTCCGACATGATCGAGAACCGACAGATGATTAGCCGTGCGATGACAGCGCATTTGGAACATTTTCACTGAGAGGACGGGATGTAGCCATTGACAATGGTGATGCCCAACATAAAGCTTGCCATGGAAGGAGTCTTGTGTGCATGAAGAAGAAGACAGTAGGAAAGCAGAGGTTCCGAAGACAAAGCATCTCCAAAGCCTCAACCTGTTCTTTATTATTGCATAACAAGTATTTATTTCATGTTCTTTTACTTTTTACAATTAAATCTGAGAATTACTGATATCCTGAATAAGAGTTACAAGATAACCATAGCTTGCTTCAAGCCGACAATCTCCGTGGGATCGACCCTTACTCACGTAAGGTATTACTTGGACGACCCAGTGCACTTGCTGGTTAGTTGTGCGGAGTTACAAAAGTGTGGTTGTAATTTCGTGCACCAAGTTTTTGGCGCCGTTGCCAGGGATTGTTCGAGTTTGGACAACTGACGGTTTATCTTGTTGCTTAGATTAGGAATATTTTATTTTTGTTGGTTTAGAGTCTTTTATTTGAGTTTAGTTTCATATTTTAAGTTTGGTGTCAATTGCATGCTTGTATTTTCTTTTAATTTATCGAAATTGCATGTCTTTAGTTCTTTCTTGATTTTTAAAATTTCTAAGTTTGGTGTCTTCTTTGTGTTTTCTTTTATTTTTTTGAAAATTTGTGCTTTATTTTCTAAAAATTTTAAGTTTGGTGTTTTTGTGCTTTTATTTACTTAAAAATTTTTCAAAAATTTGTTCTTCGTGTTTGGTGCACGAAATTGTGATCATCAATGGCGCCATCAACATGGTACGCTCAATTGTAATCACAACTTTTTATCACAACTTCGCACAACTAACCAGCAAGTGCACTGGGTCGTCCAAGTAATAAACCTTACGCGAGTAAGGGTCGATCCCACGGAGATTGTTGGTATGAAGCAAGCTATGGTCACCTTGTAAATCTCAATCAGGCGGATATCAAAAGGTTATGGAGTTTTCGAAATTAAATAAGAAGTAAACATAAAATAAGGATAGAAATACTTATGCAATTCATTGGTTAGAATTTCAGATAAGCGTATAGAGATGCATTCGTTCCTCTGAACCTCTGCTTTCCTGCTGTCTTCATCCAATCAATCTTACTCCTTTCCATGGATGGCTTTATGTAAGGACATCACCATTGTCAATGGCTACTTTTGATCCTCTCTGGAAAATGGTCCGATGCGCTGTCACTGCATGGCTAATCGTCTGGAGGCATCACCCTTGCCAATGGCTACATCCAATCCTCTTGTGAAAATGGTCCAAATGCTCTGTCACAGCACGGCTAATCATCTGAGGTTCTCGATCATGCTGGAATATGATTCACCCTCCTTTTGCGTCTGTCACTACGCCCAGCACTCGCGAGTTTGAAGTTCGTCACAGTCATTCAATCCCAGAGTCCTACTCAGAATACCACAGACAAGGTTTAGACTTTCCGGACTCTCGTGAATGCCGCCATCAATCTAGCTTATACCACGAAGATTCTGATTAAGAGATCCAAGAGATACTCATTCAATCTAAGGTAGAACGGAAGTGGTTGTCAGGCACGCGTTCATAGAAGTGCGAATGATGATGATTGTCACGTTCATCACATTTAGGTTGAAGTGCGAATGAATATCTTAGAAGCGGAATAAGTTGAATTGAATAGAAAAATAGTAGTACTTTGCATTAATTCTTGAGGAACAGCAGAGCTCCACACCTTAATCTATAGAGTGCAAAAACTCTACCATTGAAAATACATAAGTGAAAGGTCCAGGCATGGCCGAATGGCCAGCCCCTCTGATCTCAGAACCAGGCGTCCAAAGATCAAAAGATGTTCCAAAGATGTCTAATACAATAGTAAAAAGTCCTATTTATAATAAACTAGCTACTAGGGTTTACAGAAGTAAGTAATTGATGCATAAATCCACTTCCGGGGCCCACTTGGTGTGTGCTTTGGCTGAGCTTGAATGTTACACGTGCAGAGGCTCTTTCTGGAGTTGAACGCCAGGTTGTAACGTATTTCTGGCGTTCAACTCTGGTTTGTGACATGTTTCTGGCGTTCAACTCCAGACAGCAGCGTAGAACTGGTGTTCAACGCCCTTTTACATCATCTAAACTCGGCCAAAGTATGGACTATCATACATTTCCGGAAAGCTCTGGATGTCTATTTTCGAACGCAATTGGAAGCGCGCCATTTTGAGTTCTGTAGCTCCAGAAAATCCACTTTGAGTGCAGGGAGGTCAGAATCCAACAGCATCAGCAGTCCTTCTTCAACCTCTGAATCTGATTTTTTCTCAAGTCCCTCAATTTCAGCCAGAAAATACCTGAAATCACAGAAAAACACACAAACTCATAGTAAAGTCCAGAAATATGAATTTAACATAAAAAATAATAAAAACATTCCTAAAAGTAACTAGATTCTACTAAAAACATACTAAAAATAGTGCCAAAAAGCGTATAAATTATCCGCTCATCACAACACCAAACTTAAATTGTTGCTTGTCCCCAAGCAACTGAAAATCAAATAGGATAAAAAGAAGAGAATATACTATAAATTCCAAACTATCAATGAAACAAAGCTCCAATCAAATGAGCGGGACTTGTAGCTTTTTGCCTCTTGAATAGTTTTGGCATCTCGCTTTATTCATTGAAGTTCAGAATGATTGGCATCTATAGGAACTCAGAGTTCAGATAGTGTTATTGATTCTCCTAGTTCAGTATGATGATTCTTGAACACAGCTATTTTATGAGTCTTGGCCGTGGCTCTAAGCACTTTGTTTTCCAGTATTACCACCGGATACATAAATGCCACAGACACATAATTGGGTGAACCTTTTCAGAATGTGACTTAGCTTTGCTAAAGTCCCCAATTAGAGGTGTCCAGGGTTCTTAAGCACACTCTTTTTTTTGCTTTGGACCTTGACTTTAACCGCTCAGTCTCTAGTTTTCACTTGACACCTTCACGCCACAAGCACATGGTTAGGGACAGCTTGGTTTAGCCGCTTAGACCAGGATTTTATTCCTTTAGGCCCTCCTATCCACTGATGCTCAAAGCCTTGGGATCCTTTTTATTTGCCCTTGCCTTTTGGTTTTAAGGGTTACTGGCTTTTTGCTCTTGCCTCTTGGTTTTAAGAGCTTTTGGCTTTTTCTGCTTGCTTTTTCTTTTTCTTTCTAATTTTTTTTTCGCTACTTCTTTTTTTTTTCTCTTTTTTTTTTCTGCAAGCTTTGTGCTTTGCTGCTTTTTCTTGCTTCAAGAATCATTTTTATGATATTTCAGATTATCAAATAACATGTCTCCTTGTCATCATTCTTTCAAGAGCCAACATATTTAACATTCTTAAACAACAACTTGAAAAGACATATGCCCTGTTCAAGCATTCATTCAGAAAACAAGAAGCATTGTCACCACATCAATATAATTAAACTAAGTTCAAGGATAAATTCGAAACTCATGTACTTCTTGTTCTTTTGAATTAAAACAGTTTTCATTTAAGAGAGGTGATGAATTCATATTCACTACTTTAAGGCATAGTTACTAAATACTAATGATCATGTAATAAGACACAAACTTAGATAAGCACTTATCATAGAAAACGAAAAACAGAGAATATAAGAACAAGGAATGAGTCCACCTTAGTGATGGTGGCGTTTCCTTCTTGAGGAACCAATGATGTCCTTGAGCTCTTCTATGTCTCTTCCTTGTCTTTGTTGCTCCTCCCTCATTGCTTTTTGATCTTCTCTAATTTCATGAAGGATGATGGGGTGCTCTTGATGTTCCACCCTTAGTTGTCCCATGTTGGAACTTAATTCTCCTAGGGAGGTGTTGATTTGCTCCCAATAGTTTTGTGGTGGAAAATGCATTTGAGGCATCTCCGGGATCTCATGGTGATGAGCTTCCTGCGCCTCTTGAGCTCCATGAATGGGCTCTCTTGCTTGCTCCATCCTTTTCTTAGTGATGGGCTTCTCTTCCTCAATGGGAATGTCTCCTTCTATGAAAGCTCCAGCTGAGTAACATAGATGGCAAATAAGATGAGGAAAAGCTAGCCTTGCCATGGGGGAGGACTTTTCGGCCATTTTGTAGAGTTCAAGAGAGATGACTTCATGAACTTCTACTTCCTCTCCAATCATGATGCTATGAATCATGATGGCCCGATCCACAGTAACTTCAGATCGATTGTTAGTGGGGATAATGGAGCGTTGGATGAACTCCAACCATCCTCTAGCCACAGGCTTGAGGTCCAGTCTTCTTAGTTGAACCGGCTTGCCTTTGGAGTCAATCTTCCATTGAGCTCCTTCCACACATATGTCCATGAGGACTTGGTCCAACCTTTGATTAAAGTTGACCCTTCTAGTGTAGGGACGTGCATCTCCTTGCATCATAGGCAAGTTAAACGCCAACCTTACATTTTCCGGACTAAAATCTAATTATTTCCCCCGAACCATGGTGAGATACTTCTTTGGGTCCGGGTTCTTACTTTGATCATGGTTCCTAGTGATCCATGCATTGGCATAGAACTCTTGAACCATTAGGATGCCAACTTGTTGGATGGGTTTTGTTAGAACTTCCCAACCTCTTCTTTGGATTTCATGTCGGATCTCCGGATACTCATTCTTCTTGAGCTTGAAAGGGACCTCAGGGATCACCTTCTTCTTGGCCACAATATCATAGAAGTGGTCTTGATGAGCTTTGGAGATGAATCTTTCCATCTCCCATGACTCGGAGGTGGAAGCTTTTGTCTTCCCTTTCCCTTTTCTAGAGGATTCTTCGGTCTTAGGTGCCATCATTGGTAATGGAAAAACAAAAAGCTTATGCTTTTACCACACCAAACTTAGAATTTTGCTCGCCCCCGAGCAAGAAAAGAAAGAATAGATGAAGAAGAAGAAGAAATGGAGGAGAGGGAGAGGGAGATGTGTTTCGGTCAAGAAGAGGAAGATAGGGTTTTGTTGTGTGAATTTGAAGAAGAATGGAGGGCTATATATAGGGAAGGGAGGGGGGCAAGGTTTCGGCCATATAGGGTGGGTTTAGGTGGGAAATTGATTTTGAATTTTGAAGGTAGGTGGTGTTTATGAGGTAGGTTTATGGGGAAGAGTGGGTGGATGTGAGTGGTGAAGTGGTGATAGGGAAGAGAGATTGAGGTGATTGGTGAAGAGTTTTGGGAAAGAGTGTTTATGGGATTGTGTGAAAGAGGGGTGAGAAGAAGTGAGTGGAGGTAAGTGGGGATCCTGTGGGGTCCACAGATCCTGAGGTGATCATGTGGGGTTCACAGATCCTGAGGTGTTCAAGGATTTACAACCTTGCACCAAATTAGGCATGCAAAATGCCCTTGCACACAACTCTGGGCGTTCAGCGCCAGATTGGTGCTTGTTCTGGGCGTTGAACACCCATTTGTTGCCCATTTCTGGCGTTGAACGCTAGAACCATGCTTGTTCTGGGCGTTCAGCGCCAGCTCTTCTCCAGGGTGCAATTCTGGCATTCAAACGCCCAGATGCTGCCTATTTTGGGCGTTCAGCGCCAGAACCATGCTCTGTTCTGGCGTTGAACGCCAGCCAGATGCATCTTACTGGCGTTTAAATGCCAGTAAGGTCTTCCTCCAGGGTGTGATTTTTCTTCTGCTATTTTTGATTCCGTTTTCAATTTTTATATTTATTTTGTGACTCCACATGATCATGAACCTAATAAAACATGAAAGAACAAGAAAAATAGAATTAGATAAATAAAAATTGGGTTACCTCCCAACAAGCGCTTCCTTAATGTCAATAGCTTGACAGTGGGCTCTCATGGAGCCTCATAGATGTTCAGAGCATTATTGAGACTCTCCAACACCAAACTTAGAGTTTGGATATGGGAGTTCAACACCAAACTTAGAGTTTGGTTGTGGCCTCCAAACATCAAACTTAAAGTTTGACTGTGGGGGTTCTGGTTGACTCTGCAGTGAGAGAAGCTTTTTATGCTTCCTCTCTATGTTTACAGAAGGATGACCTCGAGTTGTAAACACAAGGGAGTCCCCATTCAATTGAAGGACTAATTCACCTCTGTCAACATCAATCACAGCTCTTGCTGTGGCTAGAAAGGGTCTTCCAAGTATGATGAATTCATCCTCATCCTTCCCAGTATCTAGGACTATGAAATCAGCAGGAATGTAAAGGCCTTCAACCTATACTAACACGTCCTCTACTTGTCCATAAGCCTGTTTTCTTGAATTGTCTGCCATCTCTAATGAGATTTTAGTGGCTTGCACCCCAAAGATTCCCAGTTTCTCTATTACAGAGAGGGGCATGAGGTTTATCCCTGAACCAAGGTCACACAGAACCTTTTCAAAGATCATGTTGCCTATGGTACAAGGTATTACGAACTTTCCAGGATCCTGTTTCTTCTCAGGCAATGTCAGTTGATCCAGATCACTTAGTTCATTGGTGAACAAGGGATGTTCATCTTCCCAAGTCTCAATACCAAATAATTTGGCATTCAGCTTCATGATTGCACCAAGGTACTTGGTAACTTGCTCTTCAGTAACATCCTTATTCTCTTCAGAAGATGAATACTCGTCAGAGCTCATGAAGGGCATAAGGAGGTTCAATGGAATCTCTATGGTCTCTAGATGAGTCTCAGATTCCTTTGGTTCCTCAAAGGGAAGCTCCTTATTGATCACTGGACGTCCCAGGAGGTCTTCCTCCTTGGAAATCACGTCCTCTCCTTCCTTCACAGGTTCGGCCATGGTGATTAATTCAATGGCCTTGCACTCTCCTTTTGGATTTTCTTCTGTATTGCTTGGGAGGGTACTAGGAGGGATTTCAGTGATCCTTTTACTCAGCTGGCCCACTTGTGCCTCCAAATTTCTAATGGATGACCTTGTTTCATTCATGAAACTCACAGTGGCCTTAGATAGATCGGAGACTAAGTTTGCTAAATTAGTGGTATTTTGTTCAGAGTTCTCTGTCTGTTGCTGAGTGGATGATGGAAAAGGTTTACTATTGTTAAACCTATTTCTTCCACCATTATTAAAGCCTTGTTGAGGCTTTTGATCCTTCCATGAGAAATTTAGATGATTTCTCCATGATGTGTTATAGGTGTTTCCATAAGGTTCACCCATATAATTTACCTCTGCTATTGCAGGGTTTTCAGGATCATAAGCTTTTTCTTCAGAAGATGCCTCTTGAGTACTATTGGATGCAGCTTGCATTCCATTCAGACTCTGAGAAATCATATTGACTTGCTGAGTCAATATTTTGTTCTGAGCCAATATGGCATTCAGAGTATCAATTTCAAGAACTCCTTTCTTCATAGGCGTCCCATTATTCACAGCATTCCTTTCAGAAGTGTACATGAACTGGTTATTAGCAACCATGTCAATGTGTTCTTGAGCTTCTGCAGGCGTTTTCTTTAGGTGAATGGATCCACCTGCAGAAGTATCCAATGACATCTTAGCCAATTCAGATAGACCATCATAGAATATATCCAGGATGGTCCATTCTGAAAGCATGTCAGAAGGACACTTTTTGGTCAACTGTTTGTATCTTTCCCAAGCTTCATAGAGGGATTCACCTTCTTTCTGTCTGAAGGTTTGAACATCCACTCTAAGCTTGCTCAGCTTTTGAGGAGGAAAGAACTTGGCTAAGAAAGCCGTGACCAGCTTGTCCCAAGAGTTCAGGCTATCTCTGGGTTGAGAGTCCAACCACACTCTAGCTCTGTCTCTTACAGCAAAAGGGAAAAGCATGAGCCTGTAGACTTCAGGATCTACTCCATTAGTCTTAAAAGTATCACATATCTGCAAAAATTCAGTTAAGAACTGAAAAGGATCTTCAGATGGAAGTCCATGAAACTTGCAGTTCTGCTGCATCAGAGAAACTAGCTGAGGTTTCAGCTCAAAGTTGTTTTCTCCAATGGCAGGAATGGAGATGCTTCTTCCATGTAAATTGGAATTAGGTGCAGTAAAGTCACCAAGCATTCTCCTTGCATTATTGTTGTTGGGTTCGGCTGCCATCTCCTTTACTTAATTCCACCAACCAATTCCACTACCGTTACAATATATCAAATAACCAGCACATCATTCAATTCAATATAAATCCGTCAAAGATCAGAATTTCAGTCAATTTGCAACCATCAAGCAAACCAGCCTATGGCAACCAGCTCAACATAATCAAATAACAGGATTCTCAGTAATTCCAAACAATCAGAAAATCGGAAATAGTTACAGCCTCAAATCAAAATCAATATCATCAATTAATCACTTACAACCATGAAACCGGCCACAATCACAGCCAAGTCAGAATCAATAAATCATGACACAGAAAATTAGTCTAACCATTACAAAATTATTTATATACTCTTAAAATTTACTATATTATTTCAGAAAATCAGGTTCTCAAGACAGTTTAATCCTTTAAGTTCTAATCCTTCAATAACCACCAAAATGAATTTCAGCCAGTCACAAGTCAAATTCACAGCCATTCATATATATCTGATAACTAAAATCAACAGTAAGCACTTATCCTCAATATTTAGAATATAGCCACAACTCAACCAATTTAGAATAATCACATAAAATCAGAATTTTCAATAATTACATCAAAATCAGAAAACCAATATCAATCATAGCCTCAACCAGAATTAATCTTATCAATTAATCAATCACTCACAACAAAAACACCCAATGATATTTACAGCCACACTCTAAAATCAATAAATTAATTTAAATACTAGAAAATCATCTCAATACCAAACTTAATCCAAATTTCACAATCTCAAATCAATCAAGCTTATTTCTATCAATTAATCATAATTATGAATTATTTGCAATTACTCACTAAACCTCATTGGCATTCATAAGTTAAAAGCTGTTAATTTTGAAATAAATCCCCTACCTCAGTGTCGCATTAACAAGGCAATCAAACCAAACAGCAGCCCCGATGACATTTTTTTTTTACGAGTTCTCTTCCTCCAGCAACAAGACAGCATCTCAGAACTTACGTAGCAGAATCAGAATCATTAAGGGCAGCTCCAACATTGGTTCCCCCCCAACAGCAATACCCACGGCGGCAGAGGTTTGGGTACTGCAAAATTCAAAAGCAGAGGCAGAACAAAGGACAACGGTGAGCAGGAACTAGCACGAATTGTATCTGAATCAAAGCAGCAACTTCGGCAGTCTCAACTAATACCAGCAGCAGACTTTACTCATGGTGATGGCGACCACTAAGACAACAGGGACGGCTCACGGCGGTTGCGACGGATCCTGGCCGTGGTGATGGTACGACAGTGCGAACAACATCCACCCTTCTCTCTCGGACGCACAGTTTCGGCCTTGTCTCTCTCTCCTTACGGTCTTGACAACGACGGACCCCAAGTTGGTGGCAGAAAGTTTGATGGCATTTGGCCTCTGCAGCGACAGTAGCGAAACGCCGGTGATGGCGGGTCGGACAGTGGCTGGACGACGATGTGGCGCAGCTCCTTCTCTTCCTCTCGGCGCTGCTCCTTGCCTCGGCTCTGGTCTTCCCCCGCAACGGCGTTGGCTACTAGATGGATCGGCAGTGATGCGAGCTTGTGGCTCCATGAACAGGACGGCGCCGTGATGCAGCTCGACGGCGAGGCGTGGCGGCAGCAGCTCTTCCCTCTAGTTCGACGATGACGCGACGGCGGCACTGGGACGTTGGCGCGGCGGCGAGGCGTGGGTCGATCTCTCTCCTCGCTCAGATCTCCCCTCCCCTCTACTAGCAACAGCGGCGACGGTGGCAGTGGCACCCACCGCGCCGCCTCCCTCTTCTCCCCCCTTTCCTTCCTCGGTCCCCCTTTTCTTTCTGTTCCCGTTCTTTTTTTTTCCTTTGGCTCAGGGAACCGTGTGTGTGTGTTTTGGATAGGGCTGCATAGCTGCTGCTGAGTCTTGGGGAAGAGGGTAGCTGGGCTAGGGTTTCTGGGATTTGTGAATTAGGGTTTCTGATTCAATTTAGAAATTTAACTTTAGGAATTAGGGATTTTATAAAAGAATATGGATAGATATGAATAGATATTTTGATAAAATTGAAGGGTAGAGTAATTTTAAAATCAAATATACTCTATTAAAAATATTTAAGAATATTATTTATCATCATATAGCTAAGTTCAATCAATTATTTCTAATTTAAAATATAAAATAAATATATTAATCACATGTTTATAAAATATGGTTTAGCTCAATATTAGTTGTTCAAATTAAAGGATATAACTTTTCTTTATTTTTCTATCTCCGAAACTTTAATTTCAATTTATAAAATAACCAATTATAATAAATATTGTACATAAATATTAATTGACGTAGAATTAAGGTATTTATAATTATCAATCTAATCATTTTTAATAAAATAATTTCTAGGAGTTCAAATTAATAACATAATTTATTCAAAATAGAATTTATTTAAATTAAATTATACATTTCTTCTTATTTTTCAATTATCAAAGTTATAATTTCAATTGTACCAAATATCTAATAAAGATTATATAAAAATTCTAATTAATTTAAACTCCAATTATGATGAAACTCTATTTAATTACCTTTAGTAAAATAATTTTCTTAAAATAAAATTATCAACAAATAAAATAAATCACAAATGACTAATTATTTGATTTTCAAAAACTAGAGTTGTTACATTCCCCATGCCAAAGGTTTGGCAATATATCCAAGGGGGATGAGATGCCCTAACAACTTAGGTTATTCTGTGAAATTTTTTATGTTTGGGGAATTGACTTCGTGGGTCCATTCCCAAACTCTAGTGGTTTCTTATATATATTGTTAGCTGTAGATTATGTTTTTAAATGGGTGGAAGTAATTCCTACCCATACTGATGATGCTAACGTTGTTGTCTCCTTTGTTAGAAATCATTTTATCTGTCGCTTTGGATCACCACGAGCAATCATGAGTGATCAAGACACTCACTTTTGTAACAGGAGATTAGAAGGTATACGAAAGAAGCATGGGATTGTTCATAAGGTAGCAATAGCTTACCATCCCCAGATGATGCCAGGGCATTTTGGCCAGTTTCACTGATGAGATATTTTGGTGAAAAATAAATTTCTTCCAAAACATCACAATCTAACCGGCAAGTGCACCGGGTCGCATCAAGTAATAAAAACTCACGGGAGTGAGGTCGATCCCACAGGGATTGAAGGATTGAGCAATTTTAGTTTAGTGGTTGATTTAGTCAAGCGAATCAAGATTTGGTTGATGGTTTTGTGACTTGCAGAATTAAATTGCATTGAAGTAAAGAGAACAAGAAATAAATTGCTGAAACTTAAAGAACAAGAAATTAAATGGCAGAAACTTAAAGTGCAAGAAATGTAAATTGCAGAATCTTAAAGTGCAAGGAATGTAAATTACTTGAAATGTAAAGGGGATTGGGATGTGGATTTGCAGGAATTAAACAAGGAAAAACTAAATTGCATCAAACAGAAGAGGGAAAGGGAATTGGGATTGAACCGGATCTTGAAGCAGTAAAGTGAATGAACAGAAAAAGCAATAAACAGGGAATTGAAATGAGAAATTCAGATCTCAGGACCCAGAGACTAGAAAACCAAGTCTAGATCTCAATGCCTTCCTAGATCCAACAAGAACAATAGCAAGGAAATTGTAAATTGCAAAGAATAGAGATGAAGAACAATGAACCGGAAATGGAATTTAATTAACAGTAAAGAAACAGAGAGATCCAAGATTGAGATTGAAATAGAATTTCTTCAATTCTCCAATCCAAGATCCAAGACAAATGTAAAATAAAATTGAAAGCAATGAAAACAAGAAATTAAAGTTCACTCAAGTTCAAAAGCTCTCTGAAACTATTATGAAAATTCTAAAAAGAAAGCTCCTCGAATAACTTGAATTCTATCCTACTTATACACTTTCCAAAATGATCTTCAAGCCTTGAGTTGGGCCTTTGTTCTTGGTGGAATTGGGTTGAAAGAGGCCTTGGTTGATTGCTCTTGAAGTTTGAAGAAGAACCAAAGTGAACCAATTGAACCGGTTTTGAAGTTAGCCATAGTTGGACCTAACGTTTGAGCCAAAGTTAGGGGTCTAACTTTGGCCCCAACTTTTCATATCAGCAAGCCAAATTCTTCTGGTATGGACGTTGGTGCCAACGTTAGGGGTCTAACTTTGACCCTAACGTTGGCCTTGTTTAGTGCTAGTGGCGCCAACGTTAGCCTCCAAGTTAGGGGGCTAACGTTGGCGCAAACGTTGGTGCCCCTCCCTTGTGTCTTCATGTGCCAACGTTAGCCTCCAGGTTAGGGGGCTAACGTTGTCGCAAACGTTGGCCCTTCCCCCTTTGTAATTCATGTGCCAACGTTAGCCTCCAAGTTAGGGGGCTAACGTTGGCGCAAACGTTGGTGCCCAGGGGAGAAACTCTCAAGTTCCAACGTTAGCCTCCAAGTTAGGGGGCTAACGTTGGGGCTAACTTCATGTCTCCTGGTTCAATTTCACTTATTCCATTGTCCTCTCTTCACTTCTAGCCATTCCTCTTTGCTTCAACCTTTCTCCAAGCTTTCTTCACCTATCATTAATCAACCAAACTAATCAAAGCTATGCTAAAAATCATGAGATCTTCATTCTTTCATAATATGCAACAAATATAGCACAAAACCTCATGAAATGGCATGAATTCATATATGGTTGGTTCAATCAAGGGAAACATGAAAATCTACTCAATTAGCTTGCTTGTAGCTCAAGAAAGTGCATAATTCTAATGAAAACAAAAGAAAAAGACTAGCTAAAATAGGCTAAGATGACTTGTCATCATTCACTGACCTTTTCTTTATTGTTTTAGGGTAGTTTCATGCATTTTCTTAGGAAATAAGCAAGTTTTGGGTAGAATTTCACTTACATCTTAATTCAAGCAAATATTATGCACTTTACATGATTTCATGAGAATTATGCAAAAATTGAATGACAAATTGGATGATGCATGTCTCATGATTTGGATTAGAACTTTGATGCACTCTATTGCTTGATTTCAGGACAAAGGAAGCAAGGAAGAACCACGTTAGCAGCCACGTTAGTCTAACTAACGTAACCACTAACGTGGAATGGGAGCTAGCTTGCAACGTTAATGAGAAAAGTAATCGCCAATAACATCCTCGAAGCCATCATAGCCTACGTTAAGAGTCATGTTAACTAAGTTAACGTGAACTCTAATGTGGAAGAAGAAAATGAAACCAACGTTAGTGACACTCACCTTTGTCACTAACGTTAGACCAAGCTCATATTGGCCATGTTAAGAGCCACGTTAACTAAGTTAACGTGGACTCTAACGTGGGGAAGCAAAAGAATGGCCAACGTTAGTGACACTCACCTTTGTCACTAACGTTGGACTAAGCCACTTTGATCCACGTTAGTTGACACGTTAACTTAGTTAACGTGGAAGCTAACGTGGAGGGAGCAAGAATCGCCAACGTTAGTGACACTCACCTTTGTCACTAACGTTGGAATGAGCCACTATGAGCAACGTTAACTCCCACGTTAACTTAGTTAACATGGATTGAAGAATGATGAGCCAACGTTAGTGACACTCACCTTTGTCACTAACGTTGGAGATGGCTATCACCACCACGTTAGAAGCCACGTTAACCTAGTTAACGTGAACTCTAACGTGGGAAGTAGGGCGTTTTGAAACGTTAGTGACAAAGGTAAGTGTCACTAACATTCTCGAAGATGTGGCAAGCCTACGTTAAGGGTCACGCTAGCCACACTAACGTGAACTCTAACGTAGGGAGAAAGGAAGATTCTCAACGTATAGGGGTAGTTTTGAATTAGAAAGGGGGTTGGAAATTTGAGAACTACTCTCTATATAATTTACTTTCTCTGCACTTCTAGTTTACTTTTCATAATGTATTTTCCGTCTTTGCTTTCCATTTCCAGAGCTATGAATAACTAAACCCCTTTCATTCGGTTAGGGAGCTCTGTTGCAATTTGATGGATCAATATTAGTTTTCATTATTCTTCTTCTATCTCTTCTCTTGATTTTACTAGAAAGCTTTCAATCTTCATTCAATTGGGTAGTTATCTTGGAAAAGAAGCTATTCATACTTGGATCTCTTCGGAACTTTGGAAGAGGAATGAAGAGATCATGCTAGAAATGCTTTCTCATGTTGGAACAAATTGGGGTTTGGATGGATATAGTGACATATAATCCTACCAACACTTTGATTTGGAAATACATGTGGTATAATCAGTGACCATACTTCATCTCTTCTCATGAGCAATTGACCAAGGAATTGGCTATTGATCAAGATTTGAGAGATTGAATTACAAAGAAATTAGAATTCGATCACTTAAGATTGCCAAGGAGATCAATGAATGCATTGATTGAGGAAGAGATGAAAATGAACTTGATCCGGAGAATGCAACATCTCCTAAGCCCAATGAATTCCCCATTTCTGATCTTACCCATTCTCTTTAAATTCTGCAATCTACTTTTATGAGCATCTTCCCCATTCCCATTTAAGATTCTGCAATTTACTTTCTGCCATTTACATTCAGCTCTTTATTTCCAGCATTTACATTTTCTGCTATTTACTTTCCCATCATTTAATTTTCTGCAAATCTCAAATCCAATTCTGCTTAGTTCAACTAGAACATTCCTCTAATTAAAGTTGCTTGACCAATCAATCCCTGTGGGATTCGACCTCACTCTATTGTGAGTTTTTACTTGACGACAATTCGGTATACTTGCCAAAGGAAAATTGTTGAGAGACAAGTTTCCGTGCATCAAGTTTATGGCGCCGTTGCCGGGGATTGATTTTGTATCAACAATGATTAAATTGGAGGATAACTAGATTGAGCATTTTTATTTTATCTGATTTAAAATTCTGTTTGAGTAATCTACTTTCTGTTCAGTTATTTTCTTCCCTTTCCCCTACCCATTTTTCTTAGTTGTTTACGATTCAGTCCACTAACCCACTAACTGTTTGATATATTGCATCACTCACACTAACAACAATTCTAACAGAAATACTTTCTGCATCCATTTCCTTGCTTGTGCCTTGTTGGTTGTATGATAGGGAGAAGAAGCGGGGCTTCAACTTCCTTTGATTCTGAACTTGAGAGGACCTTCTTGAGATTAAGGAGGGAAGCAAGAGGAAAATGAGTAGTTGGTGCAGAGGAAGAAGAGGAGTATTTTAAACCAAACATGGATGAAAATATGGAGAACCATCATGAAGAAGAGGCTCACAACCATGGCAGAGAAGGTCTAGCAAATCATGCTGGGCAGGAGAGAAGAGTTTTAGGCTCTTATATCAACCCAAACCCAGAAAACTGTGGGAGTAGCATCCAAAGGCCAACCATACATGCCAACAACTTTGAACTAAAGCCACAGCTCATCACCCTTGTTCAGAACAATTGTTCATTCGGAGGGAATGTCCAAGAAGACCCCAATCAACATCTAACCACCTTCCTGAAGATATATGATACTGTGAAATCTAATGGTGTTCATCCTGACACCTATAGACTACTTCTGTTCCCTTTCTCACTCAAGGACAATGCATCTAAATGGCTGGAATCCTTCCCAAAGGAGAATTTAGCAACTTGAAAAGATGTGGTGAACAAATTCTTGGCAAGATTCTATCCTCCTTAACGGATCAACAGGTTGAGAGCTGAGGTACAAACCTTCAGGCAGCAAGATGGTGAGACTCTATATGAAGCATGGGAGAGGTTTAAGGACCTGACAAGAAGGTGCCCACCAGATATGTTCAACGAATGGGTGCAGCTGCACATTTTTCTTTGAAGGACTTTCTTATGAAATGAAGAAGGCAGTAGACCACTCATCCATGGGATCTCTGAACAAGAAGAAGACCATTGAAGAAGCCATAGATGTCATTGAGACTGTAGGTGAGAATGACTACTTCTATGCTTCTGAAAGAGGCAACACTAGAGGAGTGATAGAGCTAAACAATGTGGATGCACTGCTGGCCCAAAACAAGCTTATTACCAAATAGCTGGCTGACCTCACCAAGAAGATGGAGAGGAACCAAGTAGCAGCAATCACCACCTCATCAACAACCCAAGAGGGGGTGAATACAGGGGCAGAAGGTGAGCATGAACAAGCCAACTACATTGGAAACTCACCTAGGAAAGCACATGATCCATACTCCAAGACCTACAATCCTGGTTGGAGGAACCACCCAAACTTTGGGTGGGGAAATCAACAAGACCAAGACCAAGATTAGAGACGCCACAACCCCAACAACGATGCAGCCCACCAACATTCTACGCAAAGATCATATCAACACCCACCAAACAACACACCTCAACATCCATACCAAAGCTAAAATGGCCCTTCTCATCCCTCCAACCTCAACTCACCATCATCTGAAGATAGACTCTCAGGGATTGAGACTATACTTGAAGGCATATGCAAAGAGATTCAAGATAACAAGGTTTTCAAAGAGGAGGTGTGAGCCAGTATCAAGAACCAGGAAGACACCATCAAGAGGCTGGAATTTCAAGTGGGATACTTATCTGAGAAGATTCCCAAACCTACTGATAGCTTCCCAAGTGACACAGAGAAAAATCCGAGAGGTGAAGCAAAGAAAGTCAGATGGGAAGATTACAAGATGGTTACTATAAGTGATAAGGAGACTGAGGAAGAGCTGAACAACCTATTAGAACAACCTGAAGATACTTCAGCAGGAAAGCAGGGGGAGAATCATCAAGAAACCACAAGAAACCACAATTACACAGAAGGAGCTGACACAGAAGGAGCTGCTGAGACTCTATGCACCCTTTCCCCAATTACTAAATGGCTGTGTAGAGAAGAGAATATACTCAAGGTTTCTTGACATGTTTGTATCCCTCCATGTAAACATACCATTCATCAAGGCCCTTCAGCGAATACCCTCATACATTAAGTATATGAAGGAGCTGCTGACCAGGAAAAGCTCACTCAAGAAAGGACAAACAATAGTGATGAATAAGGAGTGCAATGCCCTCATTCAACCCGAGTTGCCTACAAAAAGGAAGGACCCAGGGAGCTTTCACATCCCCTGTTCCATAGGAGAAACCATGTTTGATAAAGGACTTTGCGACTTGGGAGCAAGCATCAACTTGATGCCTTTATCCCTTATAAAGAGGCTGCAGATCAATGAGATAATGCCCACAGATGTAGTCTTTAGGCTGGCTGACAAGACTCAAAAACAAGCAGTAGGAGTGGTTGAAAATGTGCTGGTGAAGGTTGGAAACTACTTCCTCCTAACAGATTTTCTCATATTGAAAATGGAGGAAAGTCATCTCCATCCAATCATATTGGGGAGACCGTTCCTAGCCACAGCCAGAGCACTTATAGATGTGGAGCGAGGAGAGCTAATTTTGAGGATCCATGATGAACAACTCACATTCAATGTTTTCAAGCCCTCACAAGAAACAGATCAAGAGAACCAAGAACCAAGGAAAGATCACAGTGAGATACTGATAGAAGAAATAAGCATTGAAGCACAACCAGCACATCTGGGAGTCCCCTTGGTTGAAAAACAAGATAATCAACAGCTGTCATAGTTAGAGGAAACTCAAGTGGAGCCAAAACCACCAGAATCACATGAGACCGGCAACAAAATCTCCACAGGAAAAGAGACCACAAAGAGCAGGATAACAGCAAAGAAGAAGGTACAAAGGAGATGGAGGAACAACAAGATCCCTACAGAAGATTTCTCTCCAGGAGATAAAGTGATCTCAGCTTACATCCCAGCTATTCGCCCCTAATCTCCCCACCATCCCATCTCAGCTACCTAAAGTCTTTACCATCAACATAGTTCTCTCCCTAGAACATGTGGAGATCCTTGATGAAGCCAATGGAGATAGATTTACTGCAAGGGGGGAGGACTTGAAGCACTACCAACCACCCTGATAAAGGCAGAACGTCAAGCTAGTGACGCTAAAGAAGCGCTTCATGGGAGGCAACCCATGTTTTACATGCTTTTAAAAATAGTTAATAATGCAAGATTCATGAATTTCAAATCAACTTGATATGCACTTGAATGAATCCTTGTGTGCAACATATAGTGAGGAACAAGTTTGTTGTTCAAGGCACACTAAGAGAACATAAATGTAACCCACATCATGTCACTCTTAGGGGCCTTGAACAAATCTTTTACACCACATGGCACCAAACTATGTTTGGTGTTTCCAATGTTGCATACATGGATGTTGAGTTAGTTAGTTGGTTTGCACTCATGAATAGCACTTAGTTAGTTAAAAACAAAAACTTTAAAAAGTAGTTAGCCTTTTAATTTTGCCGCCACTTTCTACAAGTGTGTTTTTAATCACATTTCTTCTATTTTGTAGAAAAATTGATGGGACAATTGAAAGGAGAATTCTTGGCTACTTCATGAAGGGGGAGTACACACTTGTCTTCAAGGGGATTGCATGGGGAATTGTTGCCATGCAACATTGGAAAAAGAACAATCTTGTAAACTGAACCAACACCATCATAAAGTTGGTGATCCTTGTGCTCACCCATGCTAAACCCCATCCGTCTATCACACAACCACCCCATCAATCCACACCTTTCATTCACTCATCACTTCCCTATATAAGTGAGTCCTGGTCCGTACTTCCCTTCACATTCCAATTCCCATTCCTCACACTTCACACCTTCGGCATCCAAATCTTTTCACTACACCCTATCCTAACCAACCGAATTCCTCATCTAACCATACCTTCCACCTCCTTCACACATCAACTCCTACTAATGGCATCATCAAGCTCCAAGAGGCAAAAGAGGAAGGAACCGGTGGAAAGCATTCCTTTCGATGAGAGGAGATTCAAAACTGCATTCCATGAAATCGAATTTGAACGGATAAAGCTCAAGAAAATACTGCCTGAGTTAACATTCCAAATTGACGAGGATGAGTGCCCAGAGATTCGAGAGAAGATTGAACAAAGGGGTTGGCAAAGGCTTACGAACCCAGAGGGGAAGATAAATGTAAACCTCATCAAAGAGTTCTATGCAAATGTGGTCAGAGAAGACAAAACCAAGGCCCCCACTTTCAAAAGTTACGTAAGAGGGAGAGAGGTGAATTTCAGCCCCAATGCTATAACAAGGAATCTTCAGTTGAAATCACCATATTTTGATGAGCTTGGTTATCAAGCAAGAGTAAGTAAGAGCCCTGACAATGATGAACTCGAACAAATTGTGAATGACATATGTGTTATAGGAGCTGACTGGGAAAGGTATGCGGATAAGAGACCCAGGTTCATCAAGAGAGGAGACCTCAGCCCTGAAGCCAAGGGATGGTTTGAACTCGTGAGGAGATCTATCCTCCCAGCAGTGAACAATTCTGAGGTCAATGTCACTCGAGCTACTATGGTACATTGCTTAGTACAAGGTGGAGATATCAATGTGCACGAACTTATAGCTGAGGGGATTCAAGAGTCAACTGAGAAGATTGATTCGGGTGCCAGCCTTTGGTACCCCAGCACCATCCTCAGACTGTGCACGAAGGCCAAGGTTGCCTTCGAGGATAGCAACCCAGATTGGTTAAATCCTGGGAGGCTAATTACGTTTCAGCGTCTAACTCATGTGACACCAGCCCAACAACAAAGAAGACCTCACATAGGAAAGCCAAAACCAAAAGGAGGATCTCACCAAGAAGAGTCTCATCAGGAAGAACACCAACAAAGAGAATATTATGACCCAACCAACATAAACCTGAATCACATTCACGGAGCCATTGAGGAGCTAGCAAGGAGTTATATGGAGGGACAAGAACAACAACTGCACATTCAAGCTCAAAGGATGGATCGTCAAGAAGAGCTCCTTTCTAATTGGATGAATCAACAAGGGGAGTGGCAGAAACAGCAAATGGAACACTACTCCCAGCTTACTCAAGCCATCAATCAGGTGACTAAAAGGCAAGAGCGTCAAGACAAACGCCTTCAAGAACTCAACCAACGTCAACTAGCTCAGACGAAGGCATTCAATGAGTTCAGCGTACTTAATGAAGGACGGCAACTACATAGGGAAGAGTTCAACATAAACACTCAAGTCAAGTTAAACTACATGTCTAGTCATATGCATAATCTACACTCTGCAATCCCCAAGTATGATGAGGTCCAAAAAGATTTTACAGAACAAGAGGAAAGGAAGGTGAAACAGCAGAAGGAAATATTGAAGAAGAAGATGGAAGATGCTGGCTTCTGGAAGAAGTTGATTGGAAAAAGTAAGGGTAGTGAGAGTGCAAGCACTCAAGAAAAACACAAAGAGGACAAACAGGAAGGAGAGCATGAGCACCCCCAAGAGTAAAAGGTGGTGGAGTTCCCTCATTGTCCCATCTTTTTTTCAAGTTTTAAATAAGGAAAATCATGTATGAAATAGAACATGCTTCCATGGTAGTTTAGGATTTTCAATTCTGTTTTTAGTATTCTCCTTGCTTAGGTATATGATTGCTAGTCAAATTGGCTATTTTTAATTCCATCTTGCTTATTGTGTTGCTTGTCTCCTTTTGAATCAAATAAAAAGAGATGTTATGAAAGACCAGAGTGGAGTTCATATTGTGGAGTAAGTTCTTAGATTTGTGGTGTAGTAATCACTTAGCTAAGTTGGTTCACCAACAAGGTGGGAAGGCAACTATCTGTCTTGAATCATAGGCTTGAAACACACCCCATGAGACTAGTTAAATAACAAGATACTAATAAGAAAAAGGGGAAAAGAAAAATGAAAGTTGAGGAATAAAAGAAAAAGAGTAAGAAATAAGGCTAGGCACCAAGGGTTTGAATCTTGAGGCAAGTGTCTGTGGTGCTCCTGTGTAAAGGATCTACTTGGATGAATAAGCTCTCAAGGGTTCCTTATCACTTGGTAACTTGGGTTAACTAACCCGGGATTATTAGTTGAAAGTCCACAATCAAGAGTAACCCTTGCTACAGAGCACTTAGTAACCCAAAGAGGTGCTGGACACCAAGGTCTCAAGAAAAGGAAATAACAAACCATGTGCTTGTGGTGTGCATGTATGGGGGAAAGAGACTTGAGGGAGTAAGTCCTTAGGGGTGTCTTAACACCTAGCACCTTGAACCAACTAGTTCAGGAGTGCTGGCTAAAAGCTTATCTTAAAGAGTCGCTCCCTCACAGAACACCTAGTCTAAGAACACAAATAAGAGCTGAAATGACAAAAGGGATCAATGAATAAAAGTTTCATAGGGTGCAATCAAGTGAGTATTCCAGGACATGATAAAAGTCTGAAAGCCAGTGAAGGAATGAACCTAAGTTGCTATGCATGAAACCACCATAAAACCAAGGACATGACTTCCACAATAATGACTCATTTCTCTTGGCATTTCATTCATCATTCTCTTGTTCCAGTACTTGCTTAGGGACAAGCAAGCTTTAAGTTTGGTATTGTGATGCCAGGGCATTTTGGCCAGTTTCACTGACCTTTTCTTTATTGTTTTAGGGTAGTTTCATGCATTTTCTTAGGAAATAAGCAAGTTTTAGGTAGAATTTCACTTACATCTTGATTCAAGCAAACATTGTGCACTTTACATGATTTCATGAGAATTATGCAAGAATTGAATGACAAATTGGATGATGCATGTCTCATGATTTGGATTAGAACTTTGATGCACTCTATTGCTTGATTTCAGGACAAACGAAGCAAGGAAGAACCACGTTAGTGATAAACCCCATTTTCGTGGTTTATCTTGTGCTTATTTTGGGGGATTTATCCACCTTTTCCCACATTTATTCAATGAATTAGCATGTTTTTGTAATTCTCCCTTAAATTGTGCTTAAATGTAAAAACATGCTTTTTAGGCCTTAAATTCGTAATTTTAATCCACCTTAATTCCATTCGATGCCTTGATGTGTTTGTTAAGTAATTTCAGGTTCATTAAGCAATTATTGGATGGAAGAAATAAGGAGAAAAGCATGCAAGGAGGAGAATGCATGAAGAAACAAAGATTTGGAAGGAACCAATGCACGCGCACGTGTACAAGGCGCGCACGCGCAAAAGTGGTCTCTCACAAGGACGCGCACGCGTACATGCTGCTTCCGCGCGGTTGAGGATTTGCCAATCGACGCGCACGCGCACGTGGCGCACACGCGCCGATATTCTTACTTGGCCCACTTAATGGCAAAACGCTGGGGGCGATTTTTGAGCTGCCCAAGCCCAAATCCAACTTGTTTCTGAGTGTATTTCATGCAGAATTGAAGTCCAAGCAAAGGGGGAGCAATTGTTTGGTAGTATAGCATCATGTAGGTTAGTTTCTAGAGAGAGAAGCTCCCTCTTCTCTCTAGAATTAGGTTAGGTTAATTTTCATCTTAGATATAGGTTTAATTCATGCTTTGATTTACTTTTCCTTTACAACTTCTTGTTCCTCTACTCTTTCTCTTTTTAATTTTGTATCTCATTCTTGTAATTGCTTACTTTGTTGTTGATGCACTTTTTGGTTCTTTTATTTTCAATTCAATGCAATTTATGATTCATGTTTCTTTATTGTTCATTTGAATTGTTGTTGTTTAATTCCCTGCAATTGAGTAGCATAGATTACATTCCTTGCAATTTTATCATGTTTTCCTTTTATGCCTACCAAGTGTTTGACAAAATGCTTGGTAGGATGTTAGAGTAGATTTTGAGCATTCTTGGCTTGGAAAGAGTAATTGGGCAATCTTGAGTCATGAAAACCCAACTTATGTTGGTGATCTAGAGTTGTTAGCTAATATTGTTTCCATTGACGCTAATCTTTTGCTAGTTTAATTAGTGAGTTGATTAGGACTTATGAAATATTGTTTCCATTGACGCTAATCTTTTGCTAATCTAATTAGTAAGTTGGTTAGGACTTTTGGATTGAGATTAGCTAGTCTCATTAGACTTTCTCCCTATTTGTTGGAGTTGACGTTATGAGATAAATTCTTGTTTATAATTGTGACATGATTAATTAGTCTTGTTTGACATTCTCCCGGTGTGTGAGTTAACTAAATAAGGCAAATTAATCATGCATGACTAGGATAGAAAGCCTATGACCTCAATCCAATGCCATGAATGTCTCTTTTCTTTAATTGCTTTCTTTATTACTTGCTTTCTTTACTTTTTTTGTCATTTACTTTTCTTGCCTAAACATCAACCACACCCCCCTATACCCTTCATAGCCAATAATTGACCACTTCATTGTAACTCCTTGTGAGACGACCCGGAGTCTAAATACTCCGGTTATTTCTTATTTGGGGTTTGTTACTTGTGACAAAACTCAATATTTTAATTTGATGTGAGGATTGACTATCGGTTTGGACTATACTAACAACGGAATTATATGGAGGAATTCCGAACCGGTAACAATTCTTGCTCATCAAATTAATGGCGCCGTTGCCGGGGAGTTGCAATGGTGTTATGTTATTGGCTATTGTGAATATTGTGAATATGTTTGCCTTTTGCTTATTTGTTAGTTTTTGTTAGTCTTAGGACTTTGTTGCTTATTTTTGTTAGTTTTTGTTTTTGTTTGCTATCATGAATTCTCATCCTCACTTTGGCTATGAGTTTAGTTCAAACTATGTTGTAGGAAATGAAAGCTTCAATGAGGATGTGCATCAAGGATTTGGAGATCAAAAGTGGGAGGAGCCCCAAGCTTATGAACAACCTTCATGGCAACAACCTCCTCTGGATTCTTATGGGTATAATTCTAATCCTAATGGATATCAATCTAATGGATGTGGTGACCCATATTGTGATTGTCAACAACCACCACCACATGCCTATGAACCAACCCCTCAACATGACTTTGAACCACCTTACTCACAAGCCCCCTACTACCAAACACCTCATTATGACCCTAATTCTTATCCACCATACCAACCACCTTATGAGCCATATGAACCATACATGGAACCACCACCATTCCAACACAATTACTCTCAAGAACCACCTCAAATGTATGAAAATCTCCAACCACAAGATGAATACCACTTTCCACTACAACCTCCCATGGAAGAATACTCATGTCCTTCAATCCAAGAGTCATATGATCCTACCCATGATATCCAAGAAGAACAAGAGTCAAGGGATCATTTCAAGGAGACATTGGATCAATTTCAAGCAACCATGGAGTGTTTTGTGCAACAAATGGAAAGAATAGAAAATATTGAACCACCACAACCTCACCAAGATGAACCACCTTCCAATTATCAAATCCCCGGTCGTCCGACCGCTCGGCATTTTTGGGTGACAAGTTTCTAATCCCAACACTTTTGCATTTCATTTTAGGATTCTTAGTTGCATTTTCTTATTTTGCATATGTATATATTATGCTTAGTCAAAATCATGATATTTTCCAAGGATTTTATCTATAGGGCGCCCCAATTGAAAAAAAAAAATTTTAGAACTTGCTTGAATTATATACTTTGTGGATCATGTTCTTGAGCTAAGAACACAAGCATGTGAGATTTGAGCCTAATTGTGTGGTTACATCATATATAACCACTTATTTTCATTCTTGTGTGCATTATTCTCTTCCTATGATTGTAATCTTTGATTTGTTTGATTCTTTATGTCCATTATTTTGTGTATACATGCATTTATATGATTGAGGCCATTGTTCAAATAGCTCACTTACCCAAATAAGCCTACCTTTTATCTTCCATTGTCAGCCAATTTTGAGCCTATGCTTAACCCATTTGTTCTTAATTGTAGCACATTACAAGCCTAAGTGAAAAACAATAAATGTCCCTTGTTTGGATCTTTGATTAGCTTAGGCAAGTGAGAGTGTTTATCATTTGATTTTGGGAGAGTTGGGAACATTGGGTAGAGATAAAAGTGTGTTTACGTTTTTGTTGAAAAAAAAATCATGGGAATTGGGTACATACTGATGTATTAATCATGTGTAAACCATATGCATTGTTGTTCTTGTATACATTTTAGTTTGAAAAAAAAATGAGAAAAACGAAAAGAAAAAAAAATATATATATATATGTATTTATAAAAAGAAAAAAAAGAAAATATATAGAAAAGAAAGAAAAAGAAAAGCAATAAAAAGGGGACAAAATGCCCCAAAGCAAGGATCAATAAAAGTCAATGCATGTGGGTGGTGATCAAAAAGAGAATGCATGAGTGTGTGAAAAAGTGAAGAATGGGTAGTTAGGTTTATTTAGAATTGTATAGGTTGTCATAGGTTAGGTGGGAAGTTTAAGTTAATCAAAGATTCAAATTTCTAGCTCACTTAACCATATGCATCCTACCTTGACCCTAGCCCCATTACAACCTATGGGAAAGACCTCATGATATTTGTATGCATGCATAAAGTAATTTTTGATTGTTAGATGAAAAACAAATTTTGGAAAGTATGATTAGGGGAGAATTGAGTGAATCAACCCCATACACTTGAGCGACTAGAGCGGATACACATCCGGTGAGGGTTCGATCGCTCAATTACATGTTTCCACCCATGATCATCTTTTCTTGCAAGTTTGTAAAATCTTTCAATGATTCAATTCAATTGTGGGTTAATTTGATTGCTAATACCTTAGCCCTTGTGCTTACATGTGTACTCTTGGAAATTGACTTGTTTTGACTGAGCCATTGCATTCATGTAGATGACTTGCACATAGATAGATTGCATTTAGTTAGTAGTTTACTTTGAATAAATGTGATACCCTTTGCCTCTTTCTTGATTTTAGCATGAGGACATGCTTAGTTTAAGTGTGGGGAGATTTGATAAACCCCGTTTTCGTGGTTTATCTTGTGCTTATTTTGGTGGATTTATCCACCTTTTCCCACATTTATTCAATGAATTAGCATGTTTTTGTAATTCTCCCTTAAATTGTGCTTAAATGTAAAAACATGCTTTTTAGGCCTTAAATTGGTAATTTTAATCCACCTTAATTCCATTCGATGCCTTGATGTGTTTGTTAAGTAATTTCAGGTTCATTAGGCAATTATTGGATGGAAGAAATGAGGAGAAAAGCATGCAAGGTGGAGAATGCATGAAGAAACAAAGATTTGGAAGGAACCAGTGGACGCGCACGCGTACAAGGCGCGCACGCGCAAAAGTGGTCTCTCACAAGGACGCGCACGCGTACATGCCGCTTCCGCGCGGTTGAGGATTTGCCAATCGACGCCCACGCGCACGTGGCGCGCACGCGCCGATATTCTTACTTGGCCCACTTAATGGCAAAACGCTGGGGGCGATTTCTGAGCTGCCCAAGCCCAAATCCAACTTGTTTCTGAGTGTATTTCATGCAGAATTGAAGTCCAAGCAAAGGGGGAGCAATTGTTTGGTAGTATAGCATTATGTAGGTTAGTTTCTAGAGAGAGAAGCTCCCTCTTCTCTCTAGAATTAGGTTAGGTTAATTTTCATCTTAGATCTAGGTTTAATTCATGCTTTGATTTACTTTTCCTTTACAACTTCTTGTTCCTCTACTCTTTCTCTTTTTAATTTTGTATCTCATTCTTGTAATTGCTTACTTTGTTGTTGATGCACTTTTTGGTTCTTTTATTTTCAATTCAATGCAATTTATGATTCATGTTTCTTTATTGTTCATTTGAATTGTTGTTGTTTAATTCCTTGCAATTGAGTAGCATAGATTACATGCCTTGCAATTTTATCATGTTTTCCTTTTATGCCTACCAAGTGTTTGACAAAATGCTTGGTAGGATGTTAGAGTAGATTTTGAGCATTCTTGGCTTGGAAAGAGTAATTGGGCAATCTTGAGTCATGAAACCCAACTTATGTTGGTGATCTAAAGTTGTTAGCTAATATTGTTTCCATTGACGCTAATCTTTTGCTAGTTTAATTAGTGAGTTGATTAGGACTTATGGAATATTGTTTCCATTGACGCTAATCTTTTGCTAATCTAATTAGTAAGTTGGTTAGGACTTTTGGATTGAGATTAGCTAGTCTCATTAGACTTTCTCCCTATTTGTTGGAGTTGACGTTATGAGATAAATTCTTGTTTATAATTGTGACATGATTAATTAGTCTTGTTTGACATTCTCCCGGTGTGTGAGTTAACTAAATAAGGCAAATTAATCATGCATGACTAGGATAGAAAGCCTATGACCTCAATCCAATGCCATGAATGTCTCTTTTCTTTAATTGCTTTCTTTATTACTTGCTTTCTTTACTTTTTTTGTCATTTACTTTTCTTGCCTAAACATCAACCAAACCCCCCTATACCCTTTATAGCCAATAATTGACCACTTCATTGTAACTCCTTGTGAGACGACCTGGAGTCTAAATACTCCGGTTATTTCTTATTTGGGGTTTGTTACTTGTGACAAAACTCAATATTTTAATTTGATGTGAGGATTGACTATCGGTTTGGACTATACTAACAACGGAATTATATGGAGGAATTCCGAACCGGTAACAATTCTTGCTCATCAGTTAGAAACCACGTTAGTCTAACTAACGTAACCACTAACGTGGAATGGGAGCTAACTTGCAACGTTAATGAGAAAAGTAATCGCCAATAATGTCATAGAAGCCATCATAGCCCACGTTAAGAGTCACCTTAACTAAGTTAACGTGAACTCTAACGTGGAAGAAGAAAATGAAGCCAACGTTAGTGACACTTACCTTTGTCACTAACGTTGGACCAAGCTCATATTGGCCACGTTAAGAGCCACGTTAACTAAGTTAACGTGGACTCTAACGTGGGAAAGCAAAAGAATGGCCAACGTTAGTGACACTCACCATTGTCACTAACGTTGGACTAAGCCACTTTGAGCCACGTTAGTTGACACGTTAACTTAGTTAACGTGGAAGCTAACGTGGAGGGAGCAAGAATCGCCAACGTTAGTGACACTCACCTTTGTCACTAACGTTGGAATGAGCCACTATGAGCAACATTAACTCCCACGTTAACTACGTTAACTTAGTTAACGTGGAAGCTAACGTGGATTGAAGAATGATGAGCCAACATTAGTGACACTCACCTTTGTCACTAACGTTGGAGATGGCTATCACCACCACGTTAGAAGCCACGTTAACCTAGTTAACGTGAACTCTAACGTGGGAAGTAGGGGCGTTTTGAAATGTTAGTGACAAAGGTAAGTATCACTAACGTTCTCGAAGATGTGGCAAGCCTACGTAAAGGGTCACGTTAGCCACACTAACGTGAACTCTAACATAGGGAGAAAGGAGGATTCTCAACGTTATTGGAAAAAGTAAGTCCCAATAACGTGTGCGAAGGACCAAGAGGCAACGTTAGTGGTCACACTGATGCTACTAACGTTGAAGTTAATGTGGATCATCCTTGGGATTGGAACGTTAGTGAAAAAGGTGATTGCCACTAACGTTCTCAAACCCACACTTTCACTGAACATTAACGCCAGTAACGTCCTAAGCTAAAAGTCCCTGCCTACTTCATACTTTCTCTCTGCAAGTAAAGCTAAGCCCACTGAAGAGGATAACTGCTTCAAACTCAAGATCCAAAGGCCCATATCCAAGATTTGAAGAACCAACTAGAAGATCAGAAGAGTAGTATATATAGGGGTAGTTTTGAATTAGAAAGGGGGTTGGAAATTTGAGAACTACTCTCTGTATAATTTACTTTCTCTGCACTTCTAGTTTAATTTTCATAATGTATTTTCCATCTTTGCTTTCCATTTCCAGAGCTATGAACAACTAAATCCCTTTCATTCGGTTAGGGAACTCTGTTGTAATTTGATGGATCAATATTAGTTTTCATTATTCTTCTTCTATATTTTCTCTTGATTTTACTAGAAAGCTTTCAATCTTCATTCAATTGGGTATTTATCTTGGAAAAGAAGCTATTCATACTTGGATCTCTTCAGAACTTTGGAAGAGGAATGAAGAAATCATGCTAGAAATGCTTTCTCATGTTGGACCAAATTGGGGTTTGGATGGATATAGTGAAATATAATCCTACCAACACTTTGATTTGGAAATACATGTGGTATAATCAGTGACCATACTTCATCTCTTCTCATGAGCAATTGACCAAGGAATTGGAATTCGATCACTTAAGATTGCCAAGGAGATCAATGAATGCATTGATTGAGGAAGAGATGAAAATGAACTTGATCAGGAGAATGCAACATCTCCTAAGCCCAATGAATTTCCCATTTCTGATCTTACCCATTCTCTTTAAATTCTGCAATCTACTTTTATGAGCATCTTCCCCATTCCCATTTAAGATTCTATAATTTACTTTCCGCCATTTACATTTAGATCTTTATTTCCAGCATTTATATTTTCTGCTATTTACTTTCCCGCCATTTAATTTTCTGCAAATCTCAAATCCAATTCTGCTTAGTTAAACTAGAACATTCCTCTAATTAAAGTTGCTTGACCAATCAATCCCTGTGGGATTCGACCTCACTCTATTGTGAGTTTTTATTTGACGACAATTCGGTATACTTGCCGAAGGAAAATTATTGAGAGACAAGTTTTCGTGCATCACCAGACCAATGGTCAAGCTGAGGTATTTAACAGAGAGATAAAGCGCATATTGGAGAAGATAGTCAAGCCTCATAGGAAGGACTGGAGCACCAAGACACCCATCGGGATGAGTCCCTTCCACGTAGTATATGGAAAGGCTTGTCACCTCCTAGTGGAGGTGGAACACAAGGCTTTCCTGGTAGTAAGTGAATGCAACATGGGATTTGAGAAGGTTGGTGCTGAAAGGAAGTTGCAACTGGCAGAACTGGATACCCTTCGACTCGAAGCATATGACAACTCCAGACTATATAAAGAGAAGGTGAAGGCTGTGCATGACAAGCATATCAAGAGAAGACATTTCAGACCTGGGGAGCTAGTTCTCCTTTACAACTCAAGGCTGAGGCTCATGCCAGGCAAGCTGAGATCAAGGTGGGAAGGCCCCTATAGATTAGAGAAGGTAGAGCCATACGGAGTCTTCCACCGGAGTTATCCTTCAAGTTCCAAATTCATCAAGGTCAATGGACATCGCTTAAAGTTGTATCATGGTGAGAAGATGAAGGACAATAAAGAGCTAGAGGTCTTTCCTCTTGGAGGATCCACCAACAGAAGCAGACTGAGCTTGTGAACCGTCCAACTTAAGGACGTAAAAGCAAAGTGCTAGGTGGGAGACAACCCACAATGGTATGATCGTTCCTTTTCATTCTTAGTTTTATTTTCTTTTGTTTTGCACAGTAGTCATTCATAATTTCTGCATATTCCTCTGTATTCTGCATTTTGCATTCTGCATAAAAAAAAGCGCATGACGCGCGGGCGTACACCACGCATACGCGTCATATGTGCTTACGAGAATAAGAAGAATTGAACGGAGAGTTACGCGGGAATGGTGCAGGAAGTGTGAGTTACGCAAAACCAAGATCACGCGTACGCGTCCATGACGCGTTATTTGCAAACTTGGCATTTCACGCTTACGCGTCAAGCACGCGCACGCGTGGATAAGGAAATTGGCGTCAATGAGTGTTTGGCCAGAGAGTTATGTTGGTGTGGGGCTGGAACTGTGCAGGGAGCACAAGCCCTCTCATGCGTACGCGTCTCTGACGCGTGCGCGTCGTTTTCCCATAATGGCCATCCACACGTGCGCGTCCCTGACGCGCACGTGTCATGTGCATTTTTGGCTCTCATGCGTATCAAACAGAGAGTTGTGCGTGCACGGGGCTGCTTTCGCGCCATTCGCACAACCCATATCATGCGTACGCGTCCCTGACGCTTACGCGTCGCTTGGAATTAGTGCGACCCACGCGTACGTGTGCTGTACACGTATGCATCACATGCGACGCCCAATTGAACCCATTCACCGCCTGAATTCAATTCTCCCCTCCCCCAATCCTAATTCTTTTCCAATCCTTCTTATTTCTTCTCTATTCTTCCTCCTTTCTTCCTTATTCTTTCTTATTATCCACTCCGTTCTTCTTCCCTTCATCTTCCCCATCAGTTTTTTTTCTTTCTTTATTGCATTTAGCTATTTTTCTTTCTTCTCAATTTTTCTTTTAGCTTAATTATCCATGGTTTCTTTTTCTTTCTTTTTCATGCATTCTTATCTTGGTATTGGAGTTTATTTGGGTATTACGTTATTAATCTTGAGCTTGTGATTATTATGAGGAGTGATTTGACAATTGACATTTAATTTTGGCTCTCATATACATTTGGATTATATTATTTTCATTCCTATTTTGACATGCACACCAGGTGTTTGTGAAAAGGCTATTATGGCATTTTGAAATCTATTTTGTTTTACTCTTATACTTTAATTCCCCTTTTTCACAACACTTGTACTCCGCATGTATTGGGATTATCATTCACAATTGTCATCATCTACGTGCTCTTTTATTTGGTACGTTTAATTATTGATGCTTGAGTTATGCTTCTCATGCCTATTACTTGCATGCTTTTACTCTCTTGCATCTGATTAGTATGAATTGCCTATTTACTCTTAAGTGATGTCTTACCTACATGTTGTAGCTACCATGTATTTAAGCTATTATCTTCCCTTTGGCATTCATTATCACTTGGAATTTTCTCCCTTCTGGTTTTAGTTATACTAGCGGCTCAACAGACACTTCGTGCCTGTTCAGCTGCTTTTCTATTATTGTGAAGAAATTAATTTTATAATTTTATTTTTAAATTTATAAATTTAACAAAATAATCTAAACATTAAGAATAAAAAAGTTTAAAAACAAAAATAAAAATTTTATAAGTTATTTAACTTTTAGAATGTATAAACATTATAAATTTAAAGTAAATAAGATATTAAACAAACTTATTATGTTGTTATTATGTGTAACAACATAAAAATCAAGATTTAGAAACATTATTTACAATTAACTATTTAGAAACGTTATTAAGTTTATTTTTTTATTTTTAATAGTTTTTAATATAAAGCAAAGATAAAAATTTATATTCAAAACACTCTTTATCTTCATGCATAGTTTCAATTGATAAAAAATATATTTTTTTATTTTATATTTAATATTTTAAACAATCTTTAAGTGCATTATTCTTTCAAAATTATTAATTTATATTTGTATTATCGACTCACTATATCAAACACTATTCTTTCTCTTACTCTATACATATACATGTCATTGTCTCATCATCACTATTATATCAAACACTATTCTTTCCTTCCACATCCTCTTCATCCGATCGTTATTAATTATTACTAAGTATCATCATCGTAACTTTTACTCTTGTCTATCATTTTGATTTATAACTATCTATTGTGTTAACTTTTATGAGTTGTTGAAGTTTTGCTAAAAGAATTAAGATATAAAGCATTTAAAATTTTTTGAAATTATCAAAATTTGATGTCAGTATGTAATCCTAAAACACAATATCAAAATATATTATCCTATCCAAAATAATAAAAAATAGTACATAATTGTAAATTTTTTAACTAATAATTATAAATTTAATTTGCAGTTTATTATAGTACCTTAGGACAGAAGACAACCATTATTATCCACATTTGACTGCTACTTTATAAGTTTTATATTTATTCTATTGTGCACATCAATTAAACTACACTTTACTATTTCATTTTACATGTTTTGAAATAACGCCGTCATATTACAAGGATGAGATTAATTTTCATAATCTAATACGAATCTTTTTATTATTTTGTTCGTCATTTTAATACTATCCATAAAAAATAGTTAGTTAAAGTGAAACACTATATAAAGAGAGACAGAAAACTTTTAGATTTATCTGGTTTGCTTCTTAAACCTCACTTAATATACTCAAATTTAATAGCTTTGATGGTAGCAATTCTTTGTAATTAGTTAAAATGTTTCAACTTTCTCTTTCTCTTTTTAACTCTCTTTACGATTTTGAACAAATTTAATTTTGTTATTAAAAGACTAATTTTTAAGTTTAGAATATTTTTAACTTCCTATATATAATAAGTATCTTTTAAATTATCTAATGCATAAAAGGTTACAACTTTTCATGTATCTTGAAAGTTAAAAATTAAAGTTAAATTATATTAGTTTTTTTATTAAGTACAAAAATAAATATTAAGTTTAAATGATATTAGTTCTTTTATTAAGGTAGAGAAACTCCATGAAAGGGTAATATTAAGTTCCATGTTCTTATATATGAGAACATGTACCATTTATTATATTATATAAAATTTTTGTACCATATAACAAACGGTGAAAATCTATAAAGTCAATATAAAGAGTTGATCACGACTTTAGTTTCTAATTTTTTTGGACTATATTTACCCTCTAACAAACCATTTCATAAAGCAAATTATAAAAACAAAATAGTCATAAAGTTTATTTTGAAAAATCTAACAAATTCACACTAAATTTATTACAATTTTATTACTCCTATAACCATGATAACACATCTCCCAATAAAAAAAATACAGAGTGTCTGTTATTAAGCGAACATCAATGTCTTCACATTTTTTACCATCTTCATGTTTTGTTTAATTCTATGTTAGTTTTAGTTTATATCCTTTATTTTATCAATGTCTTTATATTATTCACCATCTTTATGTTTTGTTTAATTTTATGTTAGTTTTAGTTTATATCCTTTTGTTTAAACCGCCGTGGTACTCTCACTAATAGTTTGATTTCACTCTAATTATTCTGTTGAAGTCTTTTTTTTGTTAAAAAATAGTTCTATCTTTTTTTTTATTAATTTGATGTAAAAAAAAACTTTTTTTTATTTTATCAATTTGATGTAGAAATAAAAAAAAATTATTTGCTATGTGTTCTTATTTTCATATTATTTTTTTAAATTTTTTATCTAATTAAACTATCTTTTATTTAACATGTCAAGAATTAACTTAACTTCTTTTGTAAGGAGTAGTTTTTAAATAATCTAATTTATAAAAAAATCACATCTTTATATTTATTCAAAAAATAAAAAAATTAAAATTAATATTGGTACTTTTAAATTAATAGAATTAAAATAAAATACAAAAATAATATATTTGAATAAAAATAAAAATATAAAATTTTAAATTTCAAAATATAAAATAATTATAAGATAAAAAATTTAGTTAAAAATAATTTTTGTAAAATACTTTATGAATTGGCATAACTATAAAATGAACTTTAAAATGATGATGTGAGTACTACTGCCCATCACGACAAAAATAAAAGATGGCATAAAATATACAAATTTATTTCTTTTAAAAAAAATTCAATAAATATATACCCAATGCTCTTCATTAAGAATAATTATTTAAGTTTAAATTCATTCTCTCAAATGGTTGATACTATTCAAACTGAATATACTTTAAAGTTTTATGACGATTTGAATAATATGCATAGACTTTCTCTTTCAATATTGAGAAGGTTTTGTACCATAGTTAGAAAAATAAAATAAAATTTGCATAACCCAAGAGATAGAAAAAGACAGAAAAAAATTATGTAATTATTGACACAATTAATACATATACCTATGTATTAATTACAGTAAGAGATCTGACTTTGATAATTATACTTTCTAAATATGAGATTAATAGGATTACCTGAAAAGATAAAAGAGAGTACTATATTTAGTGGAACAAATAAGAGGACACAATGAGTGGGAGTTGTGTGTAAAATAAAAAAATAACCGCAATATGAATGAAGAAAATTTAATAATAATTGCATTTTATTCCAGTTTTTAAAATCCAGTTTTTATTCTCCTCTGAATCAGTCTCTGCAGAGCAACATTAATTCTTACAACCCAGATGTTCAAGCTGGTTCAGAGGTCGGTTGGTGTTGGACTGGTGCGGCCTCAAAGGTTTATGATGCTCATAGTGGTTATTTATGGCTCAGTAAGAAGATGTTTAGTTGGGAGGATAGGGGTAATTGGCTTTGGCTTTGGCGTCAACATGTTCCGGAAAAGCACAAATTTTTGGCCTGGCTATGTCTTCGGGAGGCTCTTCCTACTGCTGCATTTCGTTTTAGAAGGGGCATTTCGCACACGGATAGCTGTCCACGATGTTTCTCAAGTCAGGAGTCGGTTTTACATTGTATTCGGGATTGTCCAAAAGCCCAACTTGTTTGGCAAGCTTTAGGGATCTCCGATCAACCAGTGGATTTGATGAGTTGGTTCTTACATAATAGCAAACAGCGCCCCTTTAGATTCTTTTCTAGTCTCTGGTGGATTTGGTGTTCGAGAAACAACGAGATCTTTCATCCTCACGAGCATTGGACCACAGACAAGGTGATTGGTATGGCTTTGTCCTTAGAAAAGGAGCTCCGAAATTTTTTTGAGTTGCAACGACTATCTATCCCCTCAACCATTAGTGGCTCTTGGATTCCCCCCTCAGTGGGTACCTTTAAAATTAATTGTGATGCTAGCTATCCTGGCAGTGGTGCTCGAGTTGGTTTTGCTTGTGTTAGCAGAGATTGGAAGGGAAGGTGGCAACGAGGCTGTCTGGGAACAATTGAGAGTCGTAGCATTTTGCAAGGAGAGTTGTTTGCTATTTGGAGAGGCCTTCTTTTAGCATGGGACTCGGGACAAAGAGACATTATATGTGAGACAGACTGTGTGGAGGCTTTTACTATTGTCAATAATTTACAAGATTGCTCTGGGTTTACTGATCCTTTGGTGTTAAAAATCCGAGATATCATGTCTTGGAAATGGCGTGCTGATCTTCGGTTGATCTTGAGAGATGCAAATACAGTAGCAGACATCATGGCAAAGACTGCAATGAGGACTATTTCTCCCCAAGTGGAGCTTCCATTGCCTTGGAAGGAGTTTGAGAGTAATATTCAGCGGGACTGCCTTTCTTAAGCAGTTTCTTGTCTTTTTTTTTCTTTCTTAGTTTTTGTTTATTTTCTTTTAAGTCACCAAAAAAAAAATCCCTATTTATCAATAAGGTTAAGATTGTTATACCAAAATTAGACACCATTCTCTTTGTATTCTCTTTATATATTGTTTAAAATTATGAATGTATTGTGTATTTTAAAATTTTTTATTTGTTAAATATTTATTTTAGTTAATTATTATGAAATTCATAATTTTATTTGTTATTAGGCATTTTATATATAGTAGTGTGCAAAAATATATCTTTAAATTTATTCATTATCAAAAATTCTTTGAATAAATATTATATATTACATTATGAAGATAAAATATTTAAAAAAATTATTGTTATTATTTTATCCATTAAATTTATTTTGTGAAATAAATTGTTTAAAGACAGATGATTTCTTCAAAAGTTAAACATCAAATTGTAGTATTGTCTTCATATATTGAACAGAGTACTCGATCTACAGTTATAAAAAAACAAACTTTAGATGTAAAGATGGGATAAGATAAAGAGCACCTCTCTTTTGAATCTTTTTTTTTTTTAAATTAAAAATCAGTACTCAAAAATAAAATAAACTGTGAATATAAAATACTAACCACTTATATTATTATAATATCTATTATTTGGACCAGTTCCATTATCGTGTATTTCTATCCCTGTATTTTTTTAAAAGACAAAATATAGATACCTGTGTTGGCATTGGAGTTGTATCAACTCCCTTGTCAAATCATCTGGCGATGATTTGCACGCCTTCTTGCGAATGATATTGTATTTGTTCTTCAGTGACAACATAATTATTGATATGTTGAATTCTCCCTTTCTTAATAAATGCAGAACCAAAAGATAGCAAGACGCACAGAAAAGGATCGATGACAGTGATGGATATTTATAAGTGGAGCAGTTATTTAATTCCTCACGATTGCGGTAGTTATTTGACTTTTTTGTGGGTTAATGATTTTTTTAATTAAAAACAAAAATGTATTTTTACTATTTTGTCCATAAATTTAATTTGTAAAATAAATTATTTGAGGGCAAATGATGTCTACTAAAATTGGACACCAAACTCTGGTATTGGCTTTATATATTGGTATAGATATATTTCACATTCTTCCTTTTTCTTTCTTCATTAGGCATGGGTACCAAGAAAGGAAACGAGAAGGCCACTGATAAGACACCTGCAAGGAGAGGAACCAAGCGAACACCAGCTAAAGCGTTACTATCTACCAGTGTCAAGCCACCAACAAAGCAGGTAAAGAGGATCATTAAGGTTGATGAAGCAGAAAAAGCCTTTTCCGCACGAGACTCCACACAGTTCACTAACCACTACTGCGAATAGATGTTCCCCATCCTAGCCGAGAGGAACTATAACAATGAGCATCTACTCATTGTTCCAACACACTTTGTTGATTTTGTGGAGCCCCGCATAGAGAGGAGTGATAATTAATTGAATAGGTCTAGGAAGTTGTTTGGACGCTTCAGTGAGAATTCTAAAGCTGAATCACCCGGATGGAATCATGATAATCAACTTGAAGACGGGTGCAAAAGCAAGATTTGGGACCCCGGAATTCATTCTGGCAATCAACACTCTTGGGGCCTTGTAACTTGCTTTAACTTACTTGAAGGCTTTCTGTGCCTAGTTTGGGACCCTGGAGGTTATTGGAATCACAAACATTGGTGGAGATTCCTGGATGAATACAAGCATAAGCCACCATTACAGGAAGCTCATCAAATGTCCAACTTAAGGACTTTAACTAAAAGTGCTAGGTGGGAGACAACCCACCATGGTATGATCGTTCTTTTTTTCATCTTTATTTAGTTTTATTTGTTTTCGAGTTTTATTTTATTTTATTATATTGAACCTGAAGTTTTGCATCACATTCATATTAACATTGCATTCTGCATCTTTTCAGATTAAAAAAAAAAGAAGAAGCATGCACGCGACGCGGCAGCGTCGCTGACGCGTCCGCGTCACCAGTGCAAAGGGAAGAAAAGAAAATGAACAGAAAGTTACGCAAGAGCAAGGCTAGAGGCGTGCCAATGGCACAATTCACCCCACGCGACCGCATCACTAATGCGACCGCGTCATATGGGAATAATGGCCTCCCACGCGACCGCGTGCCCCATGCGGCCGCGTGACCAGGATTTCGACGTAATAATGGTGCACAGCCGAAAGTTGTGCTAGAGTGGTGCTGGACTGGCGCTGGACGCGCAGTCCACCTCACGCGACCGCGTGCCCCACGCGGCCGCGTCACATCCTACTAAGTGGCCACTCGCACGATCGCATCCCCCACGCGATTGCGTCACCCAATATTTGGCAACTAATGATTTTGAACAGAGAGTTGTGCGAGTGCGAGGCTTCCCTCGCGCCAGTAGCATAAAACAGGTCACGTGACCGCGTGACCGACGCAATCGCGTCAATCAGTTTACAACGCAAGTCGCGCGACCGCGTGCCCCACGCGTCCGCGTCGCTTGCGCCGCACAGCTTATCCTAATTTGCCAAATTATCTTATCTTTTCTTCTCCAATCCTAATTTTTCCTCCCTCCTTCCTTACTTACTTCTTCTTCCCTCCTTTCCCTTCTCATTCTTCTTATTTTTCATTTTATTTCACTTAATTTATTTGCACATTTCATTCATTGCATCTTAATTTTGTGCATATTTTTATTTTTATTTTCTTTTCTAAAAAAAAATTATTAATTTTCTTTGGTGTTAAAATTTTCTTATTCAACTGTTGCATCTTCTCTTGAATTATCCTGGTGCTTCATGACTTGTTCTGATTGGGTAATATTATTTAAATCAATGCTAATTTTTATAATACTGATATTCTTTTTGCATTGACATGAACTTACATTGTCTTTCATTACCCACTCTCTTCCCCTTTGTTGCAACATTTTTGCACCACTGGTGTGCCATGTGCTTCTATTGTTTTCTCACTTGCATGTTGTAGCTACCATGTAATTGAGACCCTCATTATTTGGCATTAACCAACCCATGTTTTAATTGTTTCTTATCTTTATTTCTGGGTTACTGTTCTTCTTTTCCTCTTCTTTCAGGCTGGCCACCAAAGACGGCAAAAAGGAGAAACTTATAAAAGGGAGACAAACAAGTCCATCTGCACAATCCTTAAAGAAAAGCATCAGTTGGAACAACCCGTCCACCTGCACATCTCAGCATGCACCGAGGACGGTGCAATCTTTAAGTGTGGAGAGGTCGATATCAATCTCCATGGGTTAGTATTTTCTTCTCAAACAGCAATATTTTATTTTCCTTGTTAGTTGTTGCATTTGCATGTTTGATTGCATGATTATTTGATTTTGTGCATATTTTACCACTTGGTTGAAGTAATATTTTCTTTTTCAAGAAACCTTTTAAGAGCATTTCACTAATTTGAATAAAATTTAATGTTACACTTGTTTGAAGAGATATTATACTGGAACATGGTTTAGAGCTCGAACACACAAAACCAGTGAGATTTTGAGCTTATTTAAATTGGTTGCATTTTATCAACCAGTATTCTGTTTTAGTGTGTATTTTTCTCTCTAAAATTATGATCTTTGTCTTGCTTAATTCTTTATTTCCATGGTTTGATGTATGCATGCACTTATATGATTGAGGCCTTTGTTTCACTGAGCTTACATACCCATATGGCCTTACCCTTTCATTATCCTTTACAAACCAATTTGAGCCTATTTTACCCCTTTTATTCTTACTTTAGCACATCATTAACTCTAAGCTAAAAACAATAATGTCCTTAATTTGAATCTTTGGTTAGCTTAGACTAGTGAAAGTGCTCATGAATTAAGTGTGGGAAAAAGTGATTTGGAAACAATTGGTTTAAGAATTGGGTATTATATATCTTTATGAAAATAAATGTGTAGAACATGATTCATGCATTCAATATCTTAATCATATGCATTGAGAAAATATATATATATATATATATATATATATATATATATATAAAGAGAGCAAATAAGAAAAAGAGGAAAAAATTCCCCAAAGTAAATGTTGGAAACAATGCATATGTACTGTACTTGAAATTAGAATGCATGAATATGTGGAAAACATGGTTAATGGATGGTTAGATATTGTATTATGATTACATGGATTGTCTAAAGTTAGGTGGAAAGTTTAAGTTAATTAAGGATTCATATTTTAGTCCACTTGGCCAAATACAATCCTACCTTGACCCTAACCCCATTACAACCCTTAAAAGACCTCTTGATATGTGTATCTGTGCATTAAATTTATGTTGATTGTTAGATGAAGAGCAAGCCTTAGAAAGCAAGGTTAGTGGAGAATTGAGAGAATCAAACCTAAAACACTTGAGTAATTAGAGTGCATACACTTCCAGTGAGGGTTCGATGCTCGATTTTTTGTTCCCGGCTGTCATGAGCTATTTTCTTCTACAAGTCTATTTGTACTTCATTTTTATAATTTGAATTAGTGAAATCCAGTTCATATTTATTCTTGGAGAACTTATTTACTCTTAACCAAGTAAGTAAAAGCATTTAGCATGTAGTTGCATTCATAGGTTGCATTTCATACATTCTATCATTCCTCTTCATTCTTTATAGCTTCTCTTGAGCTTAGCATGAGGACATGCTAATGTTTAAGTGTGGGGAGGTTGATAAACTACTATTTCATGGTTTATCTTGTGCTCAATTGAGTAGTTTTTATCAACTCTTTACCCACTTATTCATACTATTTGCATGGTTTTATATTTGCCTTCCTCATTATGTGCTTTGATTGAAAACATGCTTCTTTGGTCTTAATTTAGCTAATATTAATCCTCTCTTATTACCATTAGATGCCTTGATATGTATGTTAAGTGATTTCAGAGATTACAGGGCAGGAATGGCTCAGAGGATGGAAAGGAAGCATGCAAAAGTGGAAGGAATACAAGAAGTTGGAGAAATTGCTAAGCTGTCCAGCCTGACCTCTTCGCACTCAAACGACTATAACTTTAGCTACAGAAGTCCAAATGACGCGGTTCCAGTTGCGTTGGAAAGCTAACATCCGGGGCTTCAATTTGATATATAATATGCCATAGTTGCCCTGATGCTAGGCGACGCGACCGTGTGCTCCATGCGGCCGCGTCGCAGTAACAGAAATCAGCGTGTTTGAATTCTTCTCCAGCGATTTCTGGGCTGTTTTCGACCCAGTTCTCGGCCCAGAAAATACATATTAGAGGCTATAAAGTGGGGAAATGCATCCATTCATAAACATGCATTTCCAATTCAATTTAGAGAGAGAGGTTCTCTCCTCTCTCTTAGGATTAGGATTTAGGATTTCTCTTAGTTTTTGGAGTGACTCTCAATCCCAGGTTCTTTATTTTTATTTATTTTCCCAATTCAATTTATGAACATCTATGCCAGATTTAATTTCTTTTGTTAATGCAATTTGAGGTATTTTGAGATTTAATTTTGCTTTGCTTTATTTATATTGATGCTTTTTAATTTAGATATTTTCTTCCTTTTGGCTTTGGTTAAGTAATTGGTAACGCTTGAGCTGTCAATAAAGCAGTGATTGAAATTGGGAGTTGCTCCAATAACTCTAGTCTTTCCACAGAAATTGACTAGGACTTGAGGATTAAGCTAATTAATCCACTTGATCTACCTTTATAGTTAGAGGTTAACAAAGTGAGATTAAAATCCAAATTTCATCACAACTGATAAGGATAGGACCTCCAGTTTTAATACCTTGCCAAGAGTTTATTTTAATATTATTATTATTTTATTTTTCTTATCATTTAACATACTGCTTCCCTACTTTCTAAAACCCCTACCTTACAAGACTCATAACCAATAATAAGAACATACCTCCCTGCAATTCCTTGAGAAGACGACCCGAGGTTTGAATACTCGGTTATCAATTTCAAAGGGGTTTGTTACTTGTGACAACCAAAACGTTTGTATGAAAGGACTTTTGAAGGTTTAGAAACTATACTTGCAACGAGGATTTATCTGCAAATTTCTAGACCACGCAAAAGTTCCTCTCATCAAGGAGACAGTGGGGATTTTTTAGGAGGCAGCCGCGAGAGGCCAACTTATCATGGGTAGTTGAATTCTACTCCAACTTTTACTCGCCTACCCTGCAGACTGTCTATGTTCGTCAGCACCAAGTCCCTGTCTCCGGGAGTGGCATACAGCGAGCACTGGATCTACCGCCTAGTCCAGAGGGATTGGATGCATATCAAGAAGCCTCTTTTAAGCACCAGATGTATCAGTTCGACTGGAATAGCGTCCTGGGAGTTATAGCCCAACCCAACAGTACCAGGATCTATGGGCCGCATCGATCAAAACCTAAGAGCATCTCAGCCCAGTCACTTACCTTGGAGGCTCGCATGTGGATACAAATTATGTCCCACTATATCTTTTCGAGCACTCACGAGTCCACCTTCACAGCGGACATGGCTGTTCTCATCTGTTGCATCCTGACAGAGCAACCCCTCAACCTGCCCCGACACATCTGGCAAGCAATTGGACATGTACAAATTACGGGTAACCTATTTTTCCCCGCCTTGGTTTCAGATTTAGTCTCTACAGCTGTTGTGTCCTATCGGGTGGGAGATACGAAGGTGATGATCCCTATAGCCGACCAGTATGTCCCGCATGGGAAGTGCATCTGGCCACCAGTCCCTTCTGCGAGTTGGCCTGCAGGCCCATCTTTGGATACTCCTCATTCTCCTCCTCTCTCATCATCCACACCACAAGCACCATCCATCCATCATATGTTCCTTCAAATCCTTGAGAGGTTCGACCGGCAAGACCGGCGGATGGAGCAAATGGAGCGCCGTAACAAGTGCCGATACAACTACCTGACGGACCTCATAGTTGGTACTCACCCATCTCCAGAATAGAAGGACACCCCGGACTCCCCTTCATCCAGTCTCACAGGAAGCCAGGGCAAACCAGACAGTGGTGGCGATGCTTCCAGCCCTCCTTTGCTCCTTACTGATGGCACGGAGGACCGTGCCAACCCTTAAGTGTGGAGAGGTCACTCCGTGAATTTCGGAGGTAGTTTCTCTCTTTTAACACCAGCATTTGACTCTTTCTTTTGTTGGATAGGATAGATTGCATGATAATAATTATTTGCATGTATGTTTTGCTTGGTTAAAGTACTGAGTTTCTTTTCAAGACCCATTTTATAGTATTTCACTAATTTAAATTGAAAATTTGTGCTAAAATTGTCTGAGGATTGTAAATTGGAACATGGTTGATAGCTAAGAACACACAACCTGTGAGATTTGAGCTTAATTACATGGTTACATTATTTAACCATAATATTTTATTCTTGTGTGTTTCCTTCTCTATGATTGTAATCTATATTTTGTTCCATTCTATATGTCCATTATTTAGTATATTTGCATGCATACATATGATTGAGGCCATCATTTGTTATTAGCTCACTCATCCCAAATAGCCTACCATTCCATTTACCTTTGTTTGCCACTTTGAGCCTTTTTAATCCCCATTTGTTCTTTATATTACCACATCACTTGCTTTAAGTGGAAAAATAATTAATTACCTGATTTGAATCTTTGGTTAGCTTAAGATAGAGATTGTGTATCAATTAAGTGTGGGAAATTGTGGGAACCTGGGTTAATGGGAAGGTATTGTGTTTCTACTTGATTTGAATATTGGGAATTTGGGTGCCTACTCATATAAGACAAGAAAAACCATTTGCATTGATATGTTATATTTGCTTTCATGTTCAAAAAAAATTTGAATAAATAAATGAATAGGGGATAAAATCACCCCAATGTTAAGTTTAATAAAAGATCAATGCATATGTGGTGAAATTAAAGAAAATTTAGTATATGAGTATGTGATGCAAAAGTGGGAATTTTTGGTGTACGTTAGGTGAGAAATTAGGTTAGCTAAAGATTCATAATATAGCTCACTTGGCCATACATATATCCTCACACCTACCTTAGCCACATTACAACCTTGAAAAGACCTCATGATGTTTGCATTGGTATACTAAATATTTGTCGATTGGTTAGATGAAAGCATGACTAGAGAAGAGTATAGTGAATTAACCCTAGACACCTAAGCGATTAGAGTGCATATACACTACCAGTGAGGGTTCAATGCTTGATTCTATGTTCCCTTCTTTCATGAGCTATCTTCTCACAAGTTTACTTGCCTTTTATTGTGTGATTTGAATTAGTGGAATCTGATTTATGTTTGTCTTGAATAACTTATTTACTTTTGACAAAGTAAGACAGAAACATCTTAGCATATAGTTACATACATAGTTGGCATCTCATGAGTCTTACTTTTTCCCATTCATTCCTTTTGTCTCGTTGAGCTTAGCATGAGGACATATTAATGTTAAGTGTGGGAAGATTGATAAACCACTATTTTATGGTTTATCCTGTGCTATTTAAGTGTTTTAACCTTTATGGGGCAGGAATGGCTTAGAGGATGGAAAGGAAACATGCAAAAATGGAAGGAGCACAAGAAATAAAGGAGATAACCAGCGAGAAGCGATGCGCACGCATGGCTCACGCTTGCGCGTGAATTGGAGTTTACACAGCGACGCATGCGCGTACTTGACGCGTACGCGTGACACGCGAAGATGACCAGTGACGCGCACGCGTGACTAACGCGTACGCATGACGTGCGCAGCCTGCAGAAATCACAGAAAATGCTCGGGGTGATTTTGGGCTGAGTTTGGACCCAATTTTTGGCCCAGAAACACAGACTAGAGCTACGGGACAAGCAGAGACTCAACACACATTCTCATTCACATAGTTTTTAGTTTTTAGCTTTTAATCTTAGAGAGAAATCACTACTTCCTCTAGGGTCTTCATATTCATAGATTTCTAGTTTTATGCTCTTGATGCTTTGATTTTGATATTGAGAAGAGTCACTACCTCCATTGAAGTTGCCATTATTCTAGTTTGTTTTCTTCTTCCTTTACTCTTTTGATTACCTATTAACCCTGTTCAGATAAGGATGTTTATGATTTTGGAATTTATTAATGAAAAGATCTACTTTTACCTTTAATTACTTTTCCGTTATTATTCTATTTAAGTTATCATGTCTTCCTCTTATTCCCTTTATATATCCGCGAAAGTAGTATCCATGTCAATGGAGTAGACTCCCAACTTGACTCGGGGGTTGACCCTTGAGTTGGAATACTCAAGTGTCAATTTCAATTGGAAGTTGTTGGCTAACTCTCTATTGACTAACGCTAATCCTTCCATAGGAGATGATTAGGACTTGTGAGTAAAAGTTAGCTCAATCACTTGACTTTTCTTTATTCGGTAAGGGTTAACTAAGTGAAAACAATAACTTCTTGCTATTACACTTGGGAGAAATTCAACAAGGATAGAACTTCTAATTAATCTTTCCCCGGTCAAGGCTTTTATTTTGATTATATAAATTCTCTCGCTAATTTGCATTGCTTTAGTTTACAATCATTTATTTTTCTGTCCTCCAACTCTTAAAATTTCTCAGAAAATTTCTGACTAATAAAATAGCACTCTTTTGTCAACTCGTTGGGAGACGACCTGGGATTTCTACTCCCAGTATTTTTATTCTAAATTTGTGACAACCCTTTTAAATTGATAAGCGAAATTTTCGTCGGTTAAGAACTGTACTTACAACACTGTTCTATTTATAAATTCTTAATCGGAAATTTTTCAATGGCCTTGAAATTGGCTATATCCACAAACCAGGGGGCTTCTTGGATCATCATCAACTGCTCATCCGGAAAGCTCTCATTTACTGCAAGGTTGTGTGTTTCATCTTCCTTATTTGGGATCCTTAATAAGTGGTCAGCCACTTTGTTCTCTGCTCCACTTTTATCCTTAATCTCAACTTTAAACTCTTGAAGTAGCAAGACCCATCTTATCAGTCTAGGCTTAGATTCTTGCTTGGTTAACAAGTACATAAGGGCTGCATGGTCAGTAAACACAATGACTTTATAACCAATGAGATACGATCTAAACTTATCAAATGCAAAAACTATGGCAAGGGGTTCCTTCTCTGTGGTGGTGTAGTTCCTTTGAGTCTCATTAAGAACCTTGCTAGCGTAATAGATGACATGTACTAGCTTGTCTCTCCTTTGTCCTAGAACAGCACCAATAGCAAAATCTGATACATCACACATCAGTTCAAAAGGTAGATCCTAGCTAGGTGGTGCTATAATAGGTGCGAAGGAGAGCCTACTTATTAACGCATCCAAGGCTTCCATGCTTTCTTTATCAAAGATAAAAGGTACATTAGAGAGAAGCAAGTTACTTAAAGGTTTGGCAATCTTTGAAAAATCTCTAATTACTTTGACATTGCAAGGTGGGGGTAATTTCTCAATCACTTCCACCTTGGCCTTGTCCACCTCTATGCCTTTCTAAGAGATTTTGTGGCCAAGGACTACCCCTTTGATGTCCATAAAATGACACTTTTCCTAGTACAAACTAGGTTGGTCTTTTGGCATCTCTTTAGCACCAAGGCAAGATGGTGTAAGCACTTGGAAAATGAATCACCAAACACAGAAAAATCATCCATAAACACTTCAATAAACCTTTCAATCATGTCTGAGAATATAGATAGCATGCACCTTTGGAATGTGGCAGGTGTATTGCACAATCCAAATGGCATTCTCCTATATGCAAAGACACCATAAGGACAAGTAAAGGAAGTCTTCTCTTGGTCTTTAGGGTCCACTACAATCTGATTGTTGCCTGAGTATCCATCCAAGAAACAGTAATATTCATGTCCAGCTAGCCTCTCCAAAATTTGATCCATGAAGGGCAGAGGAAAATGATCCTTCCTTGTGGCTTCATTGAGCTTCCTATAATCTATGCACATGCGCCATCCAGTCACTGTTCTTGTTGGTATCAATTCATTTCTTTCATTTGGCACAACAGTGATTTCTCCCTTCTTGGGGACTACTTGCATTGGGCTTACCCAAGGGCTGTTTGAGATTGGGTAGATCACCCCTGCTTGCCACAACTTCAGCACTTCTTTTTGAACCACTTCATTCATTATTGGATTTAATCTTCTCTGTGGCTGTCTTGAGGGCTTGGCACCTTCCTCAAGAAGGATTTTATGCATGCACATTGAAGGGCTAATCCCCTTTAAATCTGAAAGTGTCCATCCTATGGCATCCTTGTGTTGTCTCAGTACATTGATGAGATCTTCTTCTTGCTCCTCACTCAAGCTTGAATTAATAATGACTGGGTATGTGTTGTTGTCACCCAAGTAGGCATACTTCAAGCTTGGAGGCAGGGTCTTCAACTCCAACTTTGGTGCTTTCATTTTCTTTTGCTTGTCTTGTCTAGCATGATTGAGCCTTCTATGATTTCTTGTGGTAGTTCACTACCTGATGCTTGTTGATCTTGCTCCATTACTTCTTCATATTGTTCCTCTTCTAGGACTCCTTGAACTAGCTTCTCCGTTGTGGCCACCATCATGCATTCACCAATAGACTCCTTTGGGTTGCTCATTGCTTTGAAAACATTGAATACCATCTTCTGTTCGTGTAGCCTTAGGACCAACTCTCCATTTTGCACATCAATTATGGCCACAGCTGTAGCTAAGAATGGTCTTCCTAGTATGATTTATGCATTGGACTCTTCCTCCATATCAAGCACAATAAAGTCTGCTGTGTATATGAATTCTCTTTATTTTACCACCCCATGAGGAAACTTGAACGTTCTATCAGCTAATTGAAGTGCCATTCTTGTTGGTTTGGCCTCTTCAATTCTCATTATTTTCATCATGGCCAAGGACATAAGATTGATGCTAGCTCCCAAATCACATAATGCCTTCTCAATGCTTATATCCCCTATGATGCAGGGGATTTGAAAGCTCCCAGGATCTTTCATCTTTTGGGGAAGCTTCTTTTATATGATGGTACTACATTCCTCTGGGAGTACCACAGTTTTCTTTTCTCCCCAGTTTCTTTTTGTTGTCATGAGCTCCTTTAGAAACTTGGCATAGAGTGGCATTTGCTCGAATTCCTCTACAAAAGGTATGTTAATTTGAAGCTTCTTAAAGATCTCCAAGAACCTAGAAAACTAGCTGTCCTTCCCATCTTTTCTCAGCCTTTGTGGGTAGGATATTTTTGGTACATAGGGCTTCAAGATTTGCTTTGGTGGAACTGTATCAGGTGCCTCTTCTTCCTTCTTGGTTTCTGAGTGATGAGCGGATAATTTATACCCTTTTTGGCATTATTGTTACATAGTTTTTAATATGTTTTAGTTACTTTTTATTATATTTTTATTAGTTTTTATGCAAAAATTGCATTTCTGGACTTTACTATGAGTTTGTATATTTTTCTATAATTTCAGGTATTTTTTGGCTGAAATTGAGGGACCTGAGCAAAAATCTGATTCAGAGGCTGAAAAAGGACTGCAGATGCTGTTGGATTCTGACCCTCCTGCACTCGAAATGGATTTTCTGGAGCTACAAAAGCCCAATTGGCGCACGCCCAATTGCGTTAGAAATTAGACATCTTGAGCTTTCCAGCAATTTATAATAGTCCATACTTTGCCCGAGATTTGATGGCCCAAACTGGCGTTCAAATGCCCACTATTGACCCATTTCTGGAGTAAAACGCCCAAACTGGCACCAGAACTGGAGTAAAACGCCCAAACTGGCACCCAAGCTGGCGTTTAACTCCAAGAATGGCCTATGCACGTGAAAGCTTCAATGCTCAACCCAAGCACACACCATGTGGGCTCCGGAAGTGGATTTCTGCACTATCTGTACTTAGTTATTCTTTTTTTGTAATCCCTAGTAACTAGTTTAGTATAAATAGCACTTTTTACTATTGTATTAGAGGATTATGATATTATCATCCTTGGACTTGGAGGCTGGCCACACGGCCATGCCTAGACTATTTTCTCTTATGTATTTTCTACGGTGGAGTTTCTACACCTCATAGACTAAGGTACGGAGCTCTACTGTTCTTCATGAATTAATGCAAGTACTATTGTTTCTCTTTCAATTCACGCCTACTTCTTCTCCAAGATATACTCTCGTACTTAATTCAGTTAAGGCAGAATGAAGGGGTGACCCGTGACAATCACCCACTATCTTCGTTACTCGCTTGGCCAAGATCTGGGTGCCTGACAACCACAAAGCGGTCTAGATAATGTTCAACGTAGTCATTGGACGACAGCCGGAATATATTCTCTTGGATCTCTAATACACGGACCGAGTCCGTGTGATTAGGATCTTCGTGGTATAGGCTAGAACCAATTGGCAGCCATTCCTGAGATCCGAAAAGTCTAAACCTTGTCTGTGGTATTCCGAGTAGGATCTGGGAAGGGATGACTGTGACGAGCTTCAAACTTGCGAATGTTGAGCGCAGTGACAGTGTGCAAAAGGATAAGGGTCCTATTCCGATGCTAGTGAGAACCGATAGATGATTTGCCGTGCAGTAGCTGTACCTGGTATTTTTCATCCGAGACGAGAAATCCGACAGTTGATTAGCCGTGCAGAGATCGTACCTGGTATTTTTCATTCGAGAGGATCATACAGCTTGCCATGGAAAGGAGCATGCATGATTGGAAGAAGACAATAGGAAAGTAGAGGTTCAGAAGCAACAAAGCATCTCTAAACGCTTACCTGAAATTTCCACCAATGAATAATATAAGTATCTTTATTTTATTTTATGTTTTATTTATCTTTTAATTATCTAAACCTCGTAACCAATTGAATCTGCCCGACTGAGATTTACAAGATGACCATAGCTTGCTTCAAGCCGACAATCTCCGTTGGATCGACCCTTACTCACATAAGGTATTACTTGGACGACCCAGTGCACTTGCTGGTTAGTTGTGCGGAGTTGTGAAAAGTGTGAATCACAATCCGGTGCACCAAGTTTTTGGCATCGTTGCCGAGGATTGTTCGAGTTTGGACAACTGACGGTTCATCTTGTTACTTAGATTGGATAATTTTATTTTATGTTTAACCTTTTTATTTTTATTTTCGAAAAAAAAAACAAAAAAATTTATATTTGTTCTTCAGAATTTCTAAGAATGAATTCTAGAGCTTATTGAGATATGTTGAAGCCTGGCTGGCTGTTAAGCCATGTCTAATCTTTTCGACCGAGGTTTCCACTTTCCATTGTAGAAAGGACATGTCTATATTTGTTATGCTGAAGCTTGGCTGGCCATTTGGCCATGTCTAATTCTTTTGGATCGAAGCTTTAGACTAACATTGCACGAATCCTAGAATTCTTATTAAAAATTTTGAATTTCTTATTTCTCTTTTTCCAAAATAATTTTGAAAAAAAAATACTAAAAAATTTAATAAAGTCAAAAAAACCAAAAAAAAAATTTATGGTTCTTGTTTGAGTCTTGTGTCAAATTTGAAGTTTGGTGTCAATTGCATGTTTTAATTTTTCTTAGATTTTCGAAAATATATGCATTGTGTTCTTCATGATCTTCAACTTGTTCTTGATGACTTTCCTTGTTTGATCTTTAACTTTTCTTGTTTTGTGTTTTTTGTTGTTTTCCATATGCATTTTCAAATTCATAGTGTCTAAACATTAAAAATTTCTAATTTTAGTGTCTTTCATGTGTTTCTTTTCTTAAAAAATTTTCCAAAATTTGTTCTTGATGTTCATCATGATCTTCAAAGTGTTCTTGGTGTTCATCTTGACATTCAAAGTGTTCTTGCATGCATTATTTGTTTTGATCTTAATTTCTTATGTCATGTGTCTTTTTGGTTTTTTCTCTCTTCCTTCATTAATTCAAAAATAAATAAAATAATATCTTTCCCTTATTTTGCTCATAATTTTTGAAATTTTGAGTTGATTTGGTAAAAAAATTTTAAAATTTAGTTGTTTCTTGTTAGTCAAGTCAAAATTTCAATTTAAAAACTTTATCTTTTCAAATCTTTTTCAAAAATAAAATCTTTTTCATTTTTCTTCTTAATATTTTTGAATTTCTTAAATAAATTTTCAAAATTTTTTTCTTATTTTTAATTCATAATTTTTGAAATTATTGCTAACAATTAATGTTTTGATTAAAATATTTCAAGTTTGTTAGTTTCCTGTTAAGAAAGGTTCAATCTTTAAATTCTAGAATCATATCTTTTACTTTCTTGTTAGTCAAGTCTTCAACTTTAATTTCAAAAATCAAATCTTTTTAGTTTCCTTTTCAAATATTTTTCAAAATAAATTTCAATCATATCTTTTTATAATTTTGATTTCACAATCTTTTTCTAACCTCTTATCTTTTCAAAATTTATTTTCAAATCTTTTTCAATTAACTACTTGACTTTTTGTTTGATTTTAAAAAGTTTACTATTTCTTATCATTTTCAAAACCACCTAACTACTTTTCTCTCTCTAATTTTCGAAAATCACTAACCACTTTTTCAAAATTCTTTCTCATTAACTAATTATTTTAAATTCTAATTTTATTTTATTTCTTTTCTTAAATTTCGAATTCTAACTTAAAATAAAAACAAAAATATTTTTTTCTTTTAATTAAAATTTTAAATACACACACTCTCTCATCTCTTTCTATTTATTTTATTTTATTTATTTACTAACACTTCTCTTCTACTTATAATTCGAACCCTCTCCATCTCTCTGTGTTCGAATTCTTCCTCTTCTCCCTTCTTCATTCTATTCTTCTATTCTTCTACTCATATAAAGAAATCTGTATACTGCGACATAAAGGATTCCTCTTCTTTTCTGTTCTCTTCTTTTTCATATGAGCAGGAACAAGGATAAGAACATTCTTGTTGAAGCTGATCCTGAACCTGAAATGACTCTGAAGAGGAAGCTAAGAGAAGCTTAAGCACAAAACTCTGGAGAGGACCTAACAGAAATTTTTGAAAAAGAAGAAGACATGGCAGCCAAAAATAACAACAATGGTGGAGATGCAAGGAAGATGCTTGGTGACTTTATTGCACCAAATTTTGACTTCTATGGAAGAAGCATCTCAATTCCTGCAATTGGAGAAAACAACTATGAGCTTAAGCCTCAATTAGTTTCTCTAATGCAGCAGAATTGCAAGTTTCATGGACTTCCATTGGAAGATTCTCATCAGTTCTTAGCTGAATTCTTGCAAATCTGTGACACTGTTAAGACCAATGGGGTTAATCCCGAGGTCTACATACTTATGCTTTTCCCCTTTGCTATAAGAGACAGAGCTAGGATATGGTTGGACTCACAACCTAAAGAAAGCCTGATCTCTTGGGAAAAGTTGGTCAATGCTTTCTTGGCCAAATTCTTTCCACCTCAAAAGATGAGAAAGCTTAGAGTGAAAGTCCAAACCTTCAGACAGAAGGAAGGTGAATTCCTCTATGAAGCTTGGGAAAGATACAAGCAATTGATCAGAAGGTGTCCTTCTGACATGCTTTCAGAATGGAGCATCTTATGTATATTCTATGATGGTCTGTCTGAATTGTCCAAGATGTCATTGGACCACTCTACTGGTAGATCTTTTCATCTACAGAAAATGCCTGCAGAAGCCCAGGAACTTATTGAGATGGTTGCAAATAACCAGTTCATGTATACTTCTGAAAGAAATCCTGTGAATAATGGGATGACTCAAAAGAAAGGAGTTTTTGAGATTGATACTCTGAATGCAATATTGGCTCAGAATAAAATATTGACTCAGCAAGTCAATATGATTTCTCCGAATCTGACTGGAATGCAAGCTGCATCCGGCAGTACTAAAGAAGCTTCCTCTGAAGAAGAAGCCTATGACCCTGAGAATCCTGCAATGGAAGAAATGAATTACATGGGAGAATCCTATGGAAACACTTATAATCCTTCATGGAGGAATCATCCTAATTTCTCATGGAAGGATCAGCAGAAGCCTAATCAAGGCTTCAATAATAATAATGGTGGGAGAAATAGGTTTGGCAATAGCAATCCTTTTCCATTATCTTCTGAGCAACAAACAGAGAATTCTAAGTAGAGCCTCTCTGACTTAGCAACCATAGTCTCTGATCTATCTAAGACCACTCTCAGTTTTATGACTGAAATAAGGTCCTCCATCAGAAATTTGGAGGCACAAGTAGGTCAACTGAGTAAAAGAGTTACTGAAATCCCTCCTAGTACTCTCCCATGCAATACAGAAGAGAATCCAAAGAGAGAATGCAAGGCCATCAAAATATTCAAAGAGGCCGAACCTATAGAGGAGGAAAAGGCAGTGATTTCTAATGAGGAAGACCTCAATGGACATCCACTGACCATTAAGGAGTTCACTATTGAGGAACCAGAGGAATCTGAGGCTCATATAGAGACCATAGAGATTCCACTGAACTTACTGCTGCCATTCATGAGCTCTGATGAGTATTCTTCCTCTGAAGAAGATGAAGATATTGTTCAAGAGAAAGTTGCTCAGTATCTAGGAGCAATCATGAAGCTGAATGCCAAGTTATTTGGTAATGAGACTTGGAAGGATAAACCTCCATTGTTCATCAATGAACTGAATGCCTTGGTTCAACAGAAATTACCTCAGAAGAAACCGGATCCCAGAAAGTTCTTGATACTTTGTACCATAGGCACCATGACCTTTGAGAAGGCTCTGTGTGACCTGGGGTCAGGAATAAACCTCATGCCACTCTCAGTAATAGAGAAACTAGGGATCTTTGAGGTACAAGCTGTAAGAATCTCATTAGAGATGGTAGACAAATCAATGAAACAGGCTTATGAACTTGTAGAGGATGTCTTAGTGAAGGTTAAAGGCCTGTACATCCCTGGTGATTTCATAATCCTAGACACTGGGAAGGATGAAGATGAATTCATCATCCTTGGAAGACCCTTCCTAGCCACAGCAAGAGCTGTGATTGATGTGGACAGAGGAGAGTAGTTAGTCCTTCAATTGAATGAGGACTACCTTGTGTTTACGGCTAAAGGATCTTCTTCTGTAACCATGGAGAGAAAGCATGAAAAGTTTCTCTCAATACAGAGTCAAAGAGAGCCCCCACACTCAACTTCTAAGTTTGGTGTTGGAAGGCCACCATTAAGCTCTGAGTCTCTGTGAAGCTCTCTAAGAGCTCACTGTCAAGCTATTGACATTAAAGAAGCGCTTATTGGGAGGCAACCAATGTTATTTAATTATATTTATTTATATTCCATTGTCATTTTATGTTTTCTTTAGGTTGATAATCATGTGAAGTCATAAAAATAGCTGCAGAATTAAAGCAAAATAAAAAATAGCATAAAAAATAGCATACCCTAGAGGACAGGTGATGAGCGGATAATTTATACACTTTTTGGCATTGATTTTAGTATGATTTTAGTAGGATCTAGTTACTTTTAGGGATGTTTTCATTAGTTTTTATGTTAAATTCACATTTCTGGACTTTACTATGAGTTTGTGTGTTTTTCTGTAATTTCAGGTATTTTCTGGCTTAAATTGAGGGACTTGAGCAAAAATCAGATTCAGAGGTAGAGGAAGGACTGCTGATGCTGTTGGATTCTGACCTCCCTGCACTCAAAGTGGATTTTCTGGAGCTACAAAACTCAAAATGGCGCGCTTCCAATTTCGTTGGAAACTTGACATCCAGGGCTTTCCATCAATATATAATAGTTTATACTTTGGTCGAGTTTAGATGACGTAAAAGGGCGTTGAATGCCAGTTTTACGCTGCTGTCTGGAATTAAACGCCAGAAACAAGTCACAAACCAGAGTTGAACGCCAGAAATACGTTACAACCTGGCGTTCAACTCCAGAAAGAGCCTCTACACGTGTAACATTCAAGCTCAGCCCAAGCACACACCAAGTGGGCCCCGGAAGTGGATTTATGCATCAATTACTTACTTCTGTAAACCCTAGTAACTAGTTTAGTATAAATAGAACTTTTTACTATTGTATTTTGATCTTTGGTCTCAGTTTTAATCTATTATTCATCTTAGGAGACTATTGATCATGTTTTGGGGGCTGGCCTCTCGGCCATGCCTGAACCTTTCACTTATGTATTTTTCAACGGTAGAGTTTCTGCACTCCAAAGATTAAGGTGTGGAGCTCTGCTGTTCTCAAAAATTAATGCAAAGTACTACTGTTTTCTATTCAATTCAACTTATTCCGCTTCTAAGATATTCATTCGCACTTCAACATGAATGTGACGAACGTGACAATCATCATCATTCCCTATGAACGCGTGCCTGACAACCACTTCCGTTCTACCTTAGATTGAATGAGTATCTCTTAGATCTCTTAATCAGAATCTTCATGGTGTAAGCTAGATTGATGGCAGCATTCATGAGAATCCGAAAAGTCTAAACCTTGTCTATGGTATTCCGAGTAGGATTCAGGGATTGAATGACTGTGACGAGCTTCAAACTCGCGAGTGCTGGGCGTAGTGACAGACGCAAAAGGAGGGTGAATCCTATTCCAGCATGATCGAGAGCCTCAGATGATTAGCCGTGCTGTGACAGAGCATTTGGACCATTTTCACAAGAGGATGAGATGTAGCCATTGACAACGGTGATGCCCTTACATAAAGCCAGCCATGGAAAGGAGTAAGATTGATTGGATGAAGACAGCAGGAAAGCGGAAGCTCAGAGGAACGAACGCATCTCCATACACTTATCTGAAATTCTTACCAATGATATACATAAGTATTTCTATCTTTATTTTCTGTCTATTTATTATTAATTTCGAAAACTCCATAACCTTTGATATCCGCCTGACTGAGATTTACAAGGTGACCATAGCTTGCTTCATACCAACAATCTCCGTGGGATCGACCCTTACTCACGTAAGGTTTATTACTTGGACGACCCAGTGCACTTGCTGGTTAGTTGTATCGAAGTTGTGAATGAAAAATGATTTATTAAGACGTGCGTACAGAGTTTCTGGCGCCGTTGCCTGAGATCACAATTTCGTGCACCAACAGGCTTACTGGCGTTTAAACGCCAATAAGGATAGCAGAATGGGCGTTTAACGCCCAGTCTGGCAGCATTCTGGGTGTTAAACGCTAGAATTGGCAGCCTGACTGGCATTAAATGCCAGAAAAGGGTGTCTGGTGTCTGGCTGGTGTTAAACACCAGAAATGGGCATCAGCCTGGCGTTTAACGCCGGAAAATGGTGTCTAAGGGGCGTTAAACCCCAGAAAGGGGCATCAGCCTGGTGTTTAACACCAGAAAAGGTAGCAAAGTTGGCGTTAAACGCCATAAATGGTATACAGAGGGCATTTAAATGCTAAAATGGTGCAGGGAGCAGAATTTCCTGACACCTCAGGATCTGTGGACCCTACAGGATCCCCACCTATCCCAACTCTCTCTCTCTCCTCTTTACACCTCTCCATAACACTCTTCCCCAAATACCATTCACCTATCAAATTCTACCCTCTTCCCCACAACCTCTTCACCACTCACATCCATCCATCATAAAACCCCACCTACCTCACTATTCAAATTCTAAACATTTCCCTCCCAAACCCAACCCCTCATACACGACTTCCCCCTCTCTCTCTTACCCTATAAATACCCCTCATCACCACCTTCAATTTCACACATCATACACACTCCAACCCCCCTTGGCCGAAACCAACATACTCCTCCATCTCCTCCATTTCTTCTTCTTCTAATCATTTCTTTCTTCTTTTACTCGAGGACGAGCACACCTTTTAAGTTTGGTGTGGGAAAAAGGTATGCTTTTTATTTTTCCATAACCATTAATGGCACCTAAGACCGGAGAAACCTCTAGAAAGAGGAAAGGGAAGGCAATTGCTTCCACCTTCGAGTCATGGGAGATGGAGAAATTCATCTCAAAGGTCCATCAAGACCACTTCTATGAAGTTGTGGCCAAGAAAAAGGTGATCCCCGAGGTCCCCTTCATGCTCAAAAAGAGTGAATATCGGGTGATCTGACATGAGATTCAAAGAAGAGGTTGGGAAGCTCTCACCAACCCAATCCAACAAGTCAGAATCTTAATGGTTCAATAGTTCTATGCTAATGCATGGATCACTAAGAACCATGATCAAAGTATGAACCCGAACCCAAAGAATCGGCTCACAATGGTTCGGGAGAATTACTTGGATTTCACTCCGAAAAATGTGAGGTTGGCATTTTAACATGCCAATGATGCAAGAAGATCGTCACCCTTTCACTAGAAAGGTCAACTTTGATCAAAAGTTGGACAAAGTCCTTATGGACATTTGTGTGGAAGGAGCTCAATGGAAGAGAGACTCCAGAGGCAAGCCAGTTCAATTGAGAAGGCTTGACCTCAAGCCCGTGGCTAAAGGATGGTTGGATTTCATCCAACTCTCTATCAATTCTACTAGCAACCGATCTGAAGTTATAATAGACCGGGCTATCTTGATCCATAGTATCATGAATGGAGAGGAATTAGAAGTTCATGAGATCATACCTCTAGAACTCTACAAGGTGGCGGACAAGCCCTCTACTTTGGCAAGGTTATCCTTCCCTCATCTTATTTGTAACCTATGCAATTCAGCTAAAATTGTTATAGAGGAAGATATCCTCATTGAAGGAGACAAACCCATCACTAAGAAGAGGATGGAGCAAACAAGAGAGCCCACTCATGGACCTCAACAAGAGCATAAGGAAGTTCCTCATCAAGAAATCCCTGAGATGCCTCAAGGGATGCATTTTCCTCCACACAACTACTGGGAGCAACTCAACACTTCTTTAGGAGAATTGAGTTCCAACATGGGACAACTAAGGATGGAGCACGAAGAGCACTCTATTATCCTCCATGAAATCAGAGAGGACCAAAAGGCCATGAAGGGGGAGCAACAAAGGCAAGGAAGAGACATAGAGGAGCTCCAGCACTCCATAAGATCTTTAAGAGGAAGAACTAGCCGCCATCACTAAGGTGGACCCGTTCTTTAATTTCCTTGTTCTTATTTTTCTATTTTTTCAAATTCTATGCTTTATGTCTGTCTATGTTTGTGTCTTTATTACATGATCATTAGTGTCTAGTGTCTAGTGTCTATGTCTTAAAGCTATGAATGATTCCATGAATCCTTCACCATTCTTAAATGAAAAATATTTTTATTTGCAAAAGAACAAGAAGTAAATGAATTTTTAATTTTATCTTGAAATTAGTTTAATTATTTTGATGTGGTGGCAATACCTTTTGTTTTCTGAATGAATGCTTGAACAGTGCATATTTTTTATAGTGAAGTTGATGAATGTTAAAATTGTTGGCTCTTGAAAGAATAATGAAAAAAGAGAAATGTTATTGATAATTTGAAAAATCATATAATTAATTTTTGAAGCAAGAAAAAGCAGTAAAACACAAAGCTTGCGAAAAAAATGCAAAAAAATAAAGAAAAAGAAAGAAAAAAAGAAAAAACAAGCAGAAAAATCCAATAACCCTTTAAACCAAAAGGCAAGGGTAATAAAAGGATCCAAGGCTTTGAGCATTAATGGATAGGAGGGCCCAAAGGAATAAAACCCTGGCCTAAGCGGCTAAATCAAGCTGTCCCTAACCATGTGCTTGTGGCGTGAAGGTGTCAAGTGAAAAACTTGAGACTGAGCAGTTATAGTCGTGATCCAAAGCAAAAAGAGTGTGCTGAAGAGCTCTGGACACCTCTAACTGGGGACTCTAGCAAAGCTTAGTCACAATCTGAAAAGGTTCACCCAGTTATGTGTCTGTGGCATTTATGTATCTGGTGGTAATACTGAAAAACAAAATACTTAGGGTCACGGCCAAGACTCATAAAGTAGCTGTATTCAAGAATCAACATACTGAACTAGGAGAATCAATAACACTATCTGAATTCTGAGTTCCTATGGATGCCAATCATTCTGAACTTCAAAGGATAAAGTGAGATGCCAAAACCGTTCAGAAGCAAAAAGCTACTAGTCCCGCTCATCTAATTGAAACTAATCTTCATTGATATTTTTGGAATTTATTGTATTTTATCTTCTTTTTATCCCATTTTATTTTTAGTTGCTTGGGGATAAGCAACAATTTAAGTTTGGTGTTGCGATGAGCGGATAATTTATACCCTTTTTGGCATTATTTTTACATAGTTTTTAGTATGTTTTAGTTACTTTTTATTATATTTTTATTAGTTTTTATGAAAAAATCACATTTCTGGACTTTACTATGAGTTTGTGTGTTTTTTCTATAATTTTATGTATTTTCTGGCTGAAATTGAGGGTCCTGAGCAAAAATCTGATTCAGAGGCTCAAAAAGGACTACAGATGCTGTTGGATTCTGACCCTCCTGCACTCGAAATGGATTTTCTGGAGCTACAGAAGCCCAATTGGCACGCTCCCAATTGCGTTGGAAGTTAGACATCTTGGGCATTCTAGCAATATATAATTGTCCATTCTTTGCCAGAGATTTGATGGCCCAAACTGGCGTTCAAACGCCCACCATTGACCCTTTTCTGGAGTAAAACGCCCAAATAGCCACCAGAACTGGACTAAAACGCCCAAACTGGCACCCAAGCTGGCGTTTAACTCCAAGAATGGCCTATGCACGTGAAAGCTTCAATGCTCAGCCCAAGCACATACGAAGTAGGCCCCGGAAGTAGATTTCTGCACTATCTGCATTTAGTTATTCATTAGTAACTAGTTTAGTGTAAATAGCACTTTTTACGATTGTATTAGGGGATTATGATATTATCATCATTGGACTTGGAGGCTGGCTGTAACGGCCCAAGTTTCAGCATGTCATGATCATACTAAAAGTTGAACGTTACCAACTTGTTTCCCCAACTTAAGTAATATTTAATAAATATAAGCCTGTTCGTTGTTAACACCTCGCGAGTTTCGAGTAATTTTTTTTAAAAACAATAGTAGTTTAGAGTCGCATACATAGAGTATAAAAACGAAACATGAGTACACACATTCAAGGAATTGTAGAAGGCAATACATAGAATATCACACCACAATATACATCATAATGCAGAAGCAGCTCATTTATACTAGTAAGGAATTATAACACAGCATCCTTCAGTTAGTGACTCATATAATATATACACATATATACATAAGACGTCCCGGGGCCTGGCCTGTCCAAAAGCCCCTAAGCTGGCACCCAGGCTAGGCTAACTCTATGACATGCCTATTCCCTCTGAGCATGCTAGTACAAGTGAGGGAAACACTCTAAGGTACCGTGGTTAGAATGGACGCCTCAAAAGTCTCCTCGTCTCTGATCCAAAAGCCCCTCATAGAAAACTGTTGGGTAGGTGATGATGCCTGCTTGCTGGTGCCCCATCTGGCTCATTACTACCAGAAGAGATATCCTCGATCTCAGGGCCACGTACTATATAATTACGTACACAAGGTGCCGCACATCGGATGTAATACTCGTAGCTGCGCACTGGGTCGTCGTGGATGTACGGATGATTAATCTCGTAGGGCAGGACTCCCATGTCCATCTGAAGAGGTGTAAGGGGTAAGAACTGGGGAGTTCTTAGTAAGATCGGGGTTCATAGTTAAGTCCATTTATAATGTCCGCTTGCAAGTTTCTAAATCCTTTGAAAATTGATGGTTTAACAATCAAATATTCAAAACCTTATCAAAAGAAATCAGTTAATTAACCATAAATCCAAACTTCTTTTCCAGATATAAGAATCTGAAAAGTTTTCTAATGGTATGAATGACCAACTTGTCCCAAGCATAGGTTCAATTAAGTCTATGCTGTAAGAGTTTGATTTTTCATACTTTACTAGACTATAAACATAAAAGAAGTTACCTACGCGGTATAAATGATCATCTTGTTCCAAGCATAGGTTCATTAAGTCTATGCTGAATCAGTCAGATACTTTATACAAAGCTAGACCTCAAACAAACCAACCACAGCCTTAGGCCCAAACAACTCAATCAACATCCAATTACCACAATCCAAACAATCAGTTACAAACACAAGTAATGAAGTTTAAACACAATCAAGAGCAATTACGTCAAGTATAGCAGTTAGCAATTAAACAGAGTTGTTCACATAGGCAAACCAATTAAAATATGCACAAACAAGTATGATGCATGTCTGATCCTACTGCAGGTAATGAGCTCATTTGTCGGTTTCGACCCGCACCCGACGCAATCCGACCCTCCAGGTCAGATAAGGCCTTCCCAGAACTTAATCCCAGATTAAGTACCGCATAACCTCTACTAAGTACTCTCGACTTGCAGGGCTGGTATTTGTTCAAATCTCAATATACCGCAGGTATGCTAATCAGGCCTCTACCAAGCATTCAGCTTGCAGGGCTGGTACATCTCTACCGCAGCCTGTCTGGGAACCAACATCACAATACAGGCGTCCCCGCATAATATTCACAAGCATCGCCCGAAGGCTCATAAGTCACATATAACCATACTTTTCATCACTTAGTAATCATCTTCATCATCTTTCCACAATCATAAATCAAGCATCACAACATCACAGTGAGCTCATTTTACAATTCTCTGCTTACTCTGTAAGGTCAAGCACACTGCTGTATAGCTTTTAATTCCTTTTCTTTCCAACATGTATGAAAGTTTATAAAACCACTTTCATTACCATACATACCTCAATACTTTCTCTTGAACTCTTCCTTAGGTGTTTAATAAAGAGAATTAAGGAATTCTTGACTCAAAACTGCCTTCCTGAGGCTTTTAGGAAAAACTGTCTTTTTATCAATATTTTATTATTATTAATAAAATAATATTTTAATATTTTAATATTAAAATAATAATATTTTATTCAACTTTCAAAAATTGCATTTTGACCCCTAAACTTTTTGGAAACTGCATTTTGACCCCTTAACTTTTAATATTTGCACTTTGGCCCCTTAACTTTTCTTTAATTAACTTCCAGCCCCAAAATTTTTAATAATTATAATTTGACCCCAAAATCCTCAAAACCAATGTTTTTCTTGTCCTTCAAAGACCAAAAATATTTTTCCAAAAGTTCATCAGATTTCAGCTTGATTTTCAACTAGTTTTTCAATCTTTTCTGTAACCGATTTTTACCTGATTTTGACCAAACCAAAGAGCAACGTTTCAGCCATCAAATACACATCAAAAACACATCAAATATCATGAATTTCATGGCTGGAAAGCCACGTTTTCCAGCAGCAACAACAACAACTTCAGACCCATCAAAAACTTGATTTTCAAGCATTAAACAACAAGATCTCATGATCAAACCATCACACAAACACTCAAAATCAAGCTTCAAGCAACAAGAGCTGATTTAACACTTCAAGAACCAAACCAATCATTGATTAATTTACCAAACCTTACCTCCTTTGCAGCTGCCAAGAATTGAACCAAGAATAAGCTTCCAAAAGCACTTTTACGTCTATTTTAACATCAAAAACAAATTTAGAACCATATGAACCATGAAGGCTGAAGCTTCATGATGGTGAAAAGTAGGTTTTCCTCACCTCAAGGCAGCTAGAAATCATGTTTTCTTAGAGCCTGTTGTGATTGAACAAGAGATCTTAAGAGAAAACATGAAGAAAACATCATCAGCTTGAGTTCCCACCATGGATGAAACTTCAAGGAGGAGGAGCAGCCATCATGCCTTGATTTACTCCATGAAAATTGATATAGAAATGAAGAGGAGGAAGAGGTGATCATTTTGGTCGGATTAGATTTTTGATAGGGGTTTTAGTTTGAAAAAGAACGGAGAAAGAAGCTTAGGTGTTCATGGAAGTTTTCATGGAAGTTCTTCCATTTCTCTCTCAAGAATTTCGAATTCTAACTTGTTTAGAAATTAAAAATGATAGTAATGATGATACATGGGAGAACGTGGGGTTTGGATAAGCATTATCCTAAATTTTGGTGTAAAAATATCTCAAGAAAGGATAATTACGGAAGCTAGATGTATTAGAACACAAGTATTTCTTACTTTCTCCTTAAGAAAGCTTTGCTTGGAGAGCAAGAAAGGAAACATGTGGTGGCTAACTCTGGGAGAGCCACGTGTCACTGGGTGCTGACTCATCAGAGTTTAATAATAAAATATCATTCTGAAGATAATTACGAAAATTAGATACATCAGATTATACTACTTAAGGATAAGCATGAGCTTTACTAGTATAAATAATACTAGTAACATGATAATCATGAGAATAAAAGATATATGATGAAGCATTAGCATTGCTAAGTTCATCTAAGAATGCCGGTATTATCCATTACCGGTAGATTTCTAGCTCAGTTATTATATTACCAAACACAGATCAACATTAACCACATTAGAGAAAATAATAATATAATATTCCAAATAAAATAATAATATATGAATATTATATTAATATAATTTTTCTCTCGAAATTCGAGACCGGCTCGTCACATAGAGACAAACTACGGAAATCATAATTTTGAAATTCGGACCCGAAGTGGTTCAAAAACGCAACTTTTTGCGACGTGCCTGCTTAGATTAGGAGAGGTGTCTGGTGCAGTCAAGCTGCTGACTCAGCAGCTTGATGACATAGCACCTGTGTAGTGGAGGTGATTATATGCACTAAAATTCCTAAAAATTCCATAAAAATTCCGGTTGATCCCGAAAAAGCGCCGTTTCTTCGAGGCTAAAGGCTAGGCCGTTACATTCTACCCTCCTAAAAGAAAATTTTGCCCTCAAAATTTTAATTACCTCTAAAGAGAAACAGATAGTCTTTCCTCATTTTTTCTTCTAGTTCCCATTTGTACTCTTCAATACTAGTTTGTTCCCACACCACCTTAACCAATGGTACTGTTTTCCTTTTCAGCTGTTTGTCACTTCGTTCCACAATTCTGGCTGGTAAAGTTTGATATGTTAATTCGGCTCGTAGCTGAGCTATCTTTGGTTGTAAAATGTGGCTTTTGTAGGGATTATATTTCTTGAATTGTGTAACAGGAAAAATATCGTGAAGGTTTGACAAATAAGAAAGGAGGGCTATTTAGTATGCTACTGGATCGACTCTTTTAAGAACTTGAAAAGTACCTAAGTATCGTGGACTCGATTTCTTAGTTCTAAGAGCTCTACCTATCCCAATTGTAGGTGTCACTCTTAAGAAAATATGGTCACCGTTACAAAACCCTAAGGGCCTATGCCTAATATTTGCATAGGTCTTCTGTCGAGTTTGAGCAGTTTGATTCTCTTCTCGAATGTGCTTAATCCATTCAGCAGTCTCTTGTACTAATTCTGGCCCCAAAATCCTACCTTCATCCTTGTCATATCAGCATAATGGTGACTGACACTTTCTTTCATAGAAGGTTTCATACGGTGCCATTTTGATGCTTTGTTGATAACTATTATAATAAGCAAACTCAACCAACAGCAAATATTTGTCCCTATTACCTTGTTGATCTTTCACCCAAGATTTAAACATATCTTCCAAAGTACGAATCGTTCATTTTATCTACTCATCAGTCTGTATGTGATATGTTGTACTAAAATGCAGCTTTGTCTCTCTTATTCCTAATTTTAAGCTTTCAAAGACTGAGATCATCTCTTCTTCCTTGATCATCATCAGGGATATGCCCAAACTCTTTCGACTCAAAGCATCTGCGACTACATTTGCCTTTCCAAGATGATAGCTTAACTTAAAGTCATAATCTTTTAGGAATTCCATCCATCGTCTCTGCCTCATGTTAAGGTCTTTATGATCAAAGATATACTTCAAGCTCTTATGATCAGAGAAAACTTTCAATTGAGCTCCATGCAAATAGTGTCTCCAGATCTTGAGTGCAAAAACCACTGCCACTAATTCTAGATTATGTGTCGGATAATTCTTTTCATGAGGTCTCAGCTGTCTCAAAGCATATGCCACTATATTCCTATGCTGCATCAATACGCATCCAAATCTCTTAAAAGAATCATTATACTACACCTCAAATGGTTCCTGTGGGTCTGGTAACACAAAAACTGATGCCGTCGTCAACTTTTCCTTTAAAGTTTCAAAACTTTCTTCGCACTCTTTTGTCCATTCAAACGGAACTTCCTTCCTTGTGAGGTAAGTCAAGGGTAAAGTTATCTGTGAAAAACCTTCAATAAACCACAAATAATATCCTGCTACCCCAAGAAACTACGAACTTTTTTAACTATTGTAGGTTGTTTCCATTGTATCATTGCATCATTCTTTGAAGGATCTACCATTATACCATCTTGTGTGATCACATGTCCCATGAATGCCACTTTTTCCGAACAAAGCTCACACTTTAACAGTTTCATATACAGCTTCCATCCTCTTAGTATCTAGTTTGAAAGGCAGTCTTAACCATCCGAGTCCTTCACTCAAATTTGATGGTAACTCGACCGCAAAGAAATCTTAGAGAATACTGTCGCACCTCTCAGCTGGTCCATTAGATCATCTATCCTCAGTAGTGAATACTTATTCTTGATTGTAATCTTGTTCAGTTGCAGATAATCTACACACAATCTCGTCCCACTATCTTTCTTCTATACCAGTAACACTGGAGCTCCCCATAATGATACACTCAGACGAATAAACTTCATTCTCAATAACTCATCTAACTATTTCTTCCACTCTGCCAGTTCCAATGATGATATCCAATACAATGCTATAAAAATTGGTTTGGTTCCAAGCACCAAGTCAATACTGAATTCTATCTCTCTCTGGGGTGGAAGTTCAGGTATATCATCAGGGAAAACATCAGGAAACTCCTTTACCACTCAAATTTGCTCCAAAGCTTGTTCATCACTCTTTGAGCTAGCAGATAATAGAAGATAACCCTCTAATCCACTACTACCAAAGGTAACTCTTACGGAATTCGAATAGAACATACACGACTCAACTCACTCAATATGCATGCCAAATGTTTGGGAATATAGCATTTCGTTTAGAACAATCAAGCAAAACATGATGATTAGACAACCAATCTAGACCTAAGATAATATCTATACCATATAAAGGCAAGTCGATCAGGTCATGTATGAAAGTCCTAACCTCAATAACAAAAGGTACCTGTTGACACACTCGTCTAGTCAAGGCATTATGAAATATAGTTGTATGGATAATCAGATCATAATTTAATACAGTAGAATCTAATCCCTACTCATGCGCAACAGTCGCTGAAATAAAAGAATGTGACGCACCAGAGTCATACAATACAGTTAAGAGTCGAGATTTGACATAACACTGACCATGGATTAGGGAGTCTGATTTCATTGCATCATCAGCAATCATGGCAAACACACGTCCCTGCTGTCGCGGCCTATCTATTCCTTGTATTGGCTTCTTCGGACAGTCCTTAGCCATATGTCCAGGTTGACCACAAGAAAAACAGATAATGCCTACAGGTTGACAAGGTCTACTTCCATGCTCCTTTCCACACTGCCTACACACTGGTCGCACTTGTGTCTGCTGAGATTGCTTACCCATATCCTATCTGATTCTTCCTCCATTACCAGTATTACGCTTTCCCAAACGATCAACTGCTGAAGTAGTAGCAGTCGCCGTTTCACGCACAGCCTCAGCCATAGCGTGAATCATAGTAAATAGGTTATCATCGTTTCGTACAGAATGTTAGCGGTAGTCTCTCCCCAAGTGCTGTGTCTCTGTGAACTCATCCTAATCTTGTTCACACCAAACAATCGATACCAAGGTGATCAGTCTGAATACCTCAAGTTGGGCATGAACATTCTCAGAATGAAGGCACAAAGACAATCATGCAACACATATCACATGGATATCCTATAAGCATGAGACGCACAATAGAGCATGCAATGAAGCATGATCCAGTCCATTCCTCAGGCTCTAATAGGAAGGACAGCTCTGATACCAAATTGTAACGGCCCAACTTCCAGCATGTCATGATCATACTAAAAGTTGAACGTTACCAACTTGTTTCCCCAACATAAGTAATATTTAATAAATATAAGCCTGTTCGTTGTTAACACCTTGCGAGTTTCGAGTAATTTTTTTTTAAAACAATAGTAGTTTAGAGTCGCATACATAGAGTATAACAACGAAACATGAGTACACACATTCAAGGAATTGTAGAAGGCAATACATAGAATATCACACCACAATATACATCATAATGCAGAAGCAGCTCAGTTATACTAGTAAGGAATTATAACACAGCATCCTTCAGTTAGTGACTCATATAATATATACACATATATACATAAGACATCCCGGGGCCTGGCCTGTCCAAAAGCCCCTAAGCTGGCACCCAGGCTAGGCTAACTCTATGACATGCCTATTCCCTCTGAGCATGCTAGTACAAGTGAGGGAAACACTGTAAGGTACCGTGATTAGAATGGACGCCTCAAAAGTCTCCTCGTCTCTGATCCAAAAGCCCCTCACAGAAAACCGTTGGGTAGGTGATGATGCCTGCTCGCTGGTGCCCCATCTGGCTCATTGCTACCAGAAGAGATATCCTCGATATCAGGGTCACGTACTATATAATTACGTACACAAGGTGCCGCAAATCGGATGTAATACTCGTAGCTGCGCACTGGGTCGTCGTGGATGTACGGATGATTAATCTCGTAGGGCAGGACTCCCGTGTCCATCTGAAGAGGTGTAAGGGGTAAGAACTGGGGAGTTCTTAGTAAGGTCGGGGTTCATAGTTAAGTCCATTTGCAATGTCCGCATGCAAGTTTCTAAATCCTTTGAAAATTGATCGTTTAGCAATCAAATATTCAAAACATTTTCAAAAGAAATCAGTTAATTAACCATAAATCCAAACTTCTTTTCTTGATATAAGAATCTGAAAAGTTTCCTAATGGTATGAATGACCAACTTGTCCCAAGCATAGGTTCAATTAAGTCTATGCTGTAATAGTTTGATTTTTCATACTTTACTAGACTATAAACATAAAAGAAGTTACCTACGCGGTATAAATGATCATCTTGTTCCAAGCATAGGTTCATTATGTCTATGCTGAATCAGTCAGATACTTTATACAAAGCTAGACCTCAAACAAACCAACCACAGCCTTAGGCCCAAACAACTCAATCAACATCCAATCACCACAATCCAAACAATCAGTTACAAACACAAGTAATGAGGTTCAAACACAATCAAGAGCAGTTACGTCAAGTATAGCAGTTAGCAATTAAACAGAGTTGTTCACATAGGCAAACCAATTAAAATATGCACAAACAAGTATGATGCATGTCTGATCCTACTGCAGGTAACGAGCTCATTTGTCGGTTTCGACCCGCACCCGACGCAATCTGACCCTCCATGTCAGATAAGGCCTTCCCAGAACTTAATCCCAGATTAAGTACCGCATACCCTCTACCAAGTACTCTCGACTTGCAGGGCTGGTATTTGCTCAAATCTCAATATACCGCAGGTATGCTAATCAGGCCTCTACCAAGCATTCAGCTTGCAGGGCTGGTACATCTCTACCGCAGCCTGTCTGGGAACCAACATCACAATACGGGCGTCCCCGCATAATATTCACAAGCATCACCCGAAGGCTCATAAGTCACATATAACCATACTTTTCATCACTTAGTAATCATCTTCATCATCTTTCCACAATCATAAATCAAGCATCACAACATCACAGTGAGCTCATTTTACAATTCTCTACTTACTCTGTAAGGTCAAGCACACTGCTGTATAGCTTTTAATTCCTTTTCTTTCCAACATGTATGAAAGTTTATAAAACCTCTTTCATTACCATACATACCTCAATACTTTCTCTTGAACTCTTCCTTAGGTGTTTAATAAAGAGAATTAAGGAATTCTGGACTCAAAACTGCCTTCCTGAGGCTTTTAGGAAAAACTGTCTTTTTATCAATATTTTATTATTATTAATAAAATAATATTATTAATAAAATAATATTAACAATAAAATAATATTTTAATATTTTAATATTAAAATAATAATATTTTATTCAACTTTCAAAAATTGCATTTTGACCCCTGAACTTTTTGGAAATTGCATTTTGACCCCTTAACTTTTAATATTTGCACTTTGGCCCCTTAACTTTTCTTTAATTAACTTTCAACCCCAAACTTTTTAATAATTATAATTTGACCCCAAAATCATCAAAACCAAAGTTTTTCTTGTCCTTCAAAGACCAAAAATATTTTTCCAAAAGTTCATTAGATTTCAGCTTGATTTTCAACTAGTTTTTCAATCTTTTCGGTAACCGATTTTTACCTGATTTTGACCAAACCAAAGAGCAACGTTTTAGCCATCAAATACACATCAAAAACACATCAAATATCATGAATTTTATGGCTGGAAAGCCACGTTTTCCAGCATCAACAACAACAACTTCAGATCCATCAAAAACTTGATTTTCAAGCATTAAACAACAAGATCTCATGATCAAACCATCACACAAACACTCAAAATCAAGCTTCAAGCAACAAGAGCTGATTTAACACTTCAAGAACCAAACCAATCACTGATTAATTTACCAAACCTTACCTCCTTTGCAGCTGCCAAGAATTGAACCAAGAACAAGCTTCCAAAAGCACTTTTACGCCTATTTTAACATCAAAAACAACTTTAGAACCATATGAACCATGAAGGCTGAAGCTTTATGATGGTGAAAAGTAGGTTTTCCTCACCTCAAGGCAGCTAGAAATCACGTTTTCTTAGAGCCTGTGGTGATTGAATAAGAGATCTTAAGAGAAAACATGAAGAAAACATCATCAGCTTGAGTTCCCACCATGGATGAAACTTCAAGGAGGAGGAGCAGCCATCATGCCTTGATTTACTCCATGAAAATTGATATAGAAATGAAGAGGAGGAAGAGGTGATCATTTTGGTCAGATTAGATTTTTGATAGGGGTTTTAGTTTGAAAAAGAACGGAGAAAGAAGCTTAGGTGTTCATGGAAGTTTTCATGGAAGTTCTTCCATTTCTCTCTCAAGAATTTCGAATTCTAACTTGTTTAGAAAGTAAAAATGATAGTAATGATGATACATGGGAGAACGTGGGGTTTGGATAAGCATTATCCTAAATTTTGGTGTAAAAATATCTCAAGAAAGGATAATTACGGAAGCTAGATGTATTAGAACACAAGTATTTCTTACTTTCTCCTTAAGAAAGCTTTGCTTGGAGAGCAAGAAAGGAAACATGTGGTGGCTAACTCTGGGAGAGCCACGTGTCACTGGGTGCTGACTCATCAGAGTTTAATAATAAAATATCATTCTGAAGATAATTACGAAAATTAGATACATCAGATTATACTACTTAAGGATAAGCATGAGCTTTACTAGTATAAATAATACTAGTAACATGATAATCATGAGAATAAAAGATATATGATGAAGCATTAGCATTGCTAAGTTCATCTAAGAATGCCGGTATTATCCATTACCGGTAGATTTCTAGCTCAGTTATTATATTACCAAACACAGATCAACATTAACCACATTAAAGAAAATAATAATATAATATTCCAAATAAAATAATAATATATGAATATTATATTAATATAATTTTTCTCTCGAAATTCGAGACCGGCTCGTCACATAGAGACAAACTACGAAAATCAGAATTTTGAAATTCGGACCCGAAGTGGTTCAAAAACGCAACTTTTTGCGACGTGCCTGCTTAGATTAGGAGAGGTGTCTGGTGCAGTCAAGCTGCTGACTCAGCAGCTTGATGACATAGCACCTGTGTAGTGGAGGTGCTTATAAGCACTAAAATTCCTAAAAATTCGATAAAAATTCCGGTTGATCCCGAAAAAAGCGCCGTTTCTTCGAGGCTAAAGGCTAGGCCGTTACACTGGCCACACGGCCATGCCTAGACTATTTTCTCTTATGTATTTTCTATGGTAGAGTTTTTACACCTCATAGATTAAGGTGCGGAGCTCTGCTGTTCTTCATGAATTAATGCAAGTATTATTGTTTCTCTTTCAATTCACGCCTACTTCTTCTCCAAGATATACTCTCGTACTTAATTCAGTTAAGTCAGAATGAAGAGGTGACCCATGACAATCACTGATGCACGGAAACTTGTCTCTCAACAATTTTCCCTCAGCAAGTATACCGAATTGTCGTCAAGTAAAAACTCACAATAGAGTTAGGTCGAATTCCACAGGGATTGATTGGTCAAGCAACTTTAATTGGAGGAATGTTCTAGTTGAGCTAAGCATAATTTGATTGGAGATTGCAGGAAATTAAATGGCGGAAAGTAAATGGCAGGAAATGTAATTACTGGAAATAAAGGACTGAAATGACGGAAAGTAAATTGCAGAATCTTAAATGGGGAATGGGGAAGATGAACATAAAAGTAAATGGTAGAAAGTAAAGAGAATGGGTAAGATCAGAAATGGGGAGTTCATTGGGCTTAGAAGATGTTGTATTCTCCGGATCAAGTTCATTTTCATCTCTTCCTCAATCAATGCATTCATTGATCTCCTTGGCAATTTTAAGTGATTGAATTCCAATTCCTTGGTAATTCAATCTCTCAAATCTTGATCAATAGCCAATTCCTTGGTCTAATTGCTCATGAGAAGAGATGAAGTGTGGTCATTGATTATACCACATGTATTCCCAAATCAAAATGTTGGTAGGATTATATGTCACTATATCCATCCAAACCCCAATTTGGTCCAACATGAGAAAGCATTTTTAGCATGATCTCTTCATTCCTCTTCCAAGGTTCCGAAGAGATCCAAGTATGAATAGCTTCTTTTCCAAGACAACTACCCAATTGGATGAAGATTGAAAGCTTTCTAGTAAGATCAAAAGAAAAGAAAGAAAAAGAATAATGAAAACTATTACTGATCAATCGAATTACAACAAAGCTCCCTAACCCAATGAAAGGGGTTTAGTTGTTCATAGCTCTGGAAATGGAAAACAGAGATGGAAAATATATTCTCAAAGTAAAACTAAAAGTGCAGATAAAGTAAAATTATACAGAGAGTAGTTCTCCCAATTGCCAAAAGCTCCCTTCTCTAGTTCAAAACTACTCCTATATATACTACTCTTCTGATCTTCTAGTTGGCTCTTCAAGTCTTTGGATATAGGCCTTTGGATCTTGAGTTAAAGCAGTTTGGAATCTTTAGTGGGCTCAGCTTTACTTGCAAAGAAAGTGTGAAGTAGGCATGGACTTTAGCTAGGACGTTAGTGGCATTAACGTTAAGTGAAAATGTGGGTTCGAGAACGTTAGTGACAATCACCTTTTTCACTAACATCCCTAGCCCAAGATGGTTCACGTTAACTTCAACGTTAGTGGCACTAACGTGACCACTAACGTTGCCTCTTGGTCCATCGCAAGCGTTATTGGCGTTCACCTTTGCCAATAACGTTGCTCTTAGCCCCCCTTTTCTCACGTTAGAGTCCACGTTAGTATAACTAATGTGGCTCTTAACGTGGGCATGCCTTAGCCTCGAGAGCATTAGTGACACTTACCTTTGTCACTAACGCTCCAAACACCCCTTCTCACGTTAGTGCCTCACATTAATTGTCTTAACGTGGCCACTAACGTGGTGGTGATTGCCATCTCCAACGTTAGTGACAAAGGTGAGTGTCACTAGCGTTGGCTCATCATTTCTTTCCTCCACATTAGCTTCCACGTTAATGCAATTAACGTGGCTCATAGTGGCTTGGTCTAACGTTAGTGACAAAGGTGAGTGTCACTAACGTTGGCGATTCCTTGCTCCTCCCACATTAGAGTTCACGTTAATGTAGTTAACGTGACTCTTAACGTGGCCAATTAGGCTTAGTCCAACGTTAGTGACAAAGGTGAGTGTCACTAAGTTGGCATTGTCTTCCCTTTCCACGTTAGAGTTTACGTTAACTGAGTTAACGTGACTCTTAACCTGGCCAATTGCCAATATGGAGCGTTAGTGGTATTCACTTTTACCACTAATGCTGGAGCTCCCTTTCTCTCCATGTTAACTACCACGTTAATGTAGTTAACGTGGCAATTAACGTGGGCCATGATGGTTTCGAAGGCGTTATTGGAAATCACTTTTCTCATTAACGTTGTAAGTTTATTCCCATTCCACGTTAGTGGTCACGTTAATTAGATTAACGTGGCTGCTAATGTGGCTTTTCCTTGCTTCCTTTGTCCTGAAATCAAGCAAATAAAGTGCATCAAAGCTCTAATCCAAGTTATGAGACATGCATTATCCAATTTGTCATTCAATTCATGCATAATTCTCATAAAATCACATGAAATTCATAATATTTTCTTGAATCAAGATGTAAGTGATTATCTACCCAAAACTTGCTTATTAACTAAGAAAATGCATGAAACTACCCTAAAACAGTAAAGAAAAGGTCAGTGAAACTGGCCAAAATGCCCTGGCATCACAACACCAAACTTAAAGCTTGCTTGTCCCTTAGCAAGTACTGAAACATGAGAATGATGAATAAAATGACAAGAGAAATGAGTCATTATTATGGAAGTCATGTCCTTTGTTTTATGGGGTTTCATGCATAGCAACTTAGGTTCATTCCTTCATTAGCTTTCATACCTTTACCATGCCTTGGAATACTCACTTGATTGCGCCCTATGAGACTTTTATTCATTGATCCATTTGTCTTCTCAGGGTTTGGTTGTGTTCTTTAGACTAGGTGCTCTGTAAGGGGCCGACTCTTTAATATAAGCTTTCAGCCAGCACTCCCGAACCAGTTGGTTCAAGATGCTAGGTGTTAAGACACCCCTAAGGACCTACTCCCTCAAGTCTCTTTCCCCCATACATTCACACCACAGGCACATGGTTTGTTATTTTTCTTCTTGAGACCTTGGTGTCCAGCACCTCTTTGGGTTATTAAGTGCTCTGTAGCAAGGGTTACTCTTGATAGTGGACTTTCAGCTGATAATCCCGGGTTAGTTAACTCAAGTTACCAAGTGATAAGGCACCCCTGAGAGCTTATTCATCCAAGTATATTCTTTCCACAGGAGCACCACAGACACATGCCTTAAGATTCAACCCTTGGTGCCTAGCCTTATTTCTTACTCTTTTTCTTTATTTTTCAACTTTCATTTTTCTTTCCCCTTTTCTTATTAGGATCTTGTTATTTAGCTAGTCTCATGGGGTGTGTTTCAAGCATATGATTCAGGACAGATAGTTGCCTTCCTACCTTGTTGGTGAACCAACTTAGCTAAGTAATTACTACACCACAAACTTAAGAACTTACTCCACAAATTGAACATCACTCTGGTCTTTCATAACATCTCTTTTTATTTGACTTAAAGGACAAGCATACAAGTAGGCAAGGTGAAAATGCAGCAGATAGCTTGGCACAGCACACATATGACAAAGGCGGCGAAAAACGAACATTAAATCCTAGTGATGTAAACTAAAGAGTAGCTAATAATCAGGGATACATTCAGACTTCCAATTTGAGCATTTCCAAGCATATGGAATCAAGTAACAATACAACCTTTTGGTGGTGACTTCTAGCCATCCCTTTGTTGTCATCGTCCACAGCTTTTGCATCCTTCTTCGCCTCCTTGGATGATGGTGCACCGTTGTTCCCGAAGATTTAATTGAATTCCTGCAAAGTTATTGGAAGTTGCTTGTTCCCAAAGTACTTGAGAATTAGTTAGCATGCATGTATGCTTGTAAGTTTCTGAACTTGATTTGGTGTGTGAATACCAAACTTAGTTCCTTGCCTAATGCAACAGATTGAATACATGCAGAGGATCTTATGTGCTTTTATTACTAAAACGACTATGAACTAGAAACTAAACTCTTGTCAAGTGGTTTCCCTGATTGGTTGGGGCTAGCAATTTGCTCTTGAATAGGTGTAGTGTGATTCTAACTGAAATCTTTGGTGGAACACCAAACTTAGAGTTACACATTCACTCTTCGATTGTTTTGGTGTGCAACACCAAACTTAGCTCCTCGCAATACAGGGTAAACTACTTGTAACTTTTATTGAAATGATCATGAAAAGGAAACTACCTTAGGTTGGGTTGCCTCCCAACGAAGTGCTCTTTTAGCGTCGCTAGCTCGACGATTTCTCCATCAGTTGAGATGATATTTCACTTTGGGGCTTTCCCCCATGTTGCCCATGTAATGCTTGAGCCTTTGTCCGTTCACAGTGAAAGTCCTCTTTGAGATTTCCTCCATGATTTCTATGTGTCCATACGGCGAGAACTTTGTGACAAGAAATGGTCCAAACCACCTTGATTTGAGTTTCTCAGGGAAAAGTCTCAATTTGGAGTTGAAGAGGAGCACTTGCTGTCCCTTTTCGAAACTCCTGGGTGTCAGATTGAGGTCATGTCTTCTCTTTGCCTTTTCTTTATAGATCTTGGCATTTTCATAGGCTTGAGATCTGAATTCCTCCATTTCCTACAGCTGCAGGACTCTTTTTTCACCAGTGGCAAGGCTATCAAAATTTAGTAGCTTGAGAGCCCAGAGGGCTTTGTGTTCAAGCTCCAATGGTAAATGACAGGCCTTTCCATACACCAGTTGATATGGGGACATCCCGATTGGTGTTTTGAATGTCGTTCTGTATGCCCAAAGAGCATCATCTTGCTTCTTCGACTAGTCCTTTCTTGATGCTCCTACAGTCTTTTCCAGAATCCTTTTTAACTCTCTGTTAGATATCTCGGTTTGCCCACTTGTTTGGGGGTGATAAGGTGTGGCAACCTTGTGCTTTACCCCGTATCGTAGGAGAAGAGCTTCTAGTGGCCTGTTACAAAAATGGATCCCTCCATCACTGATGAGCGCTCGTGGGACTCCGAACTGGCTAAAGATATTCTTTCTGGGGAAGTTCATAACCACCTTGTTATCATTTGTTGGGGTTGCAATGGCCTCTACCCACTTGGAAACGTAATCCACTGCTACTAGGATATACTTGTTTGAATATGAGGTTGGATCGATTTCCAAGCGTGTCATTCTTTCAATGTTGCATGGCAACATTTTCCAATGCATTCCCCTTGAAGACACGTGTATAGTCCTCTTCTTTTGAAGTGGCCGAACCCTTCCTCCTTCAATTGTCCCATCAATTTTCCTACAAAACAAAAGAAATGTGATTAATGAATTTGTGGATAGTGGCGGCAAAATTTAAAAATGGGATAACTACTTTTTAAAGTTTTTGTTTCTAACTAACTAAGTGCTATTCATGAATGCAAACCAACTGACTATTTAATTGTCCATGTATGCAACATTGGTGATACCAAACTTAGTTTGTGTCCATGTGGTGTACAAAGTTTTGTTCAAGGTTCTAAGAGTGACATGATATGAATTACATTCATGTCCTTTTAGTGTGCCTTGAACACCAAACTTGTTCTTCACTATATGTTGCATAAAAGGATTCATTCAAGTATATGTCAGAGTTGAATTGGAATTCATGAACCTTGCATTATTAACTACTTAAAAGCATATAAAACATGGGTTGCCTCCCATGAAGCGCTTCTTTAGCGTCACAAAGCATCTCCAAACACTTATCTGAAATTCCCACCATTGAGTTACATAAGTATCTTTATTTTATTTTATGTTTTATTTATCTTTTAATTATCTAAACCTCGTAACCAATTGAATCTGCCTGACTGAGATTTACAAGATGACCATAGCTTGCTTCAAGCCGACAATCTCCGTGGAATCGACCCTTACTCACGTAAGGAATTACTTGGACGACCCAGTACACTTGCTGGTTAGTTGTGCGGAGTTGTGAAAAGTGTGAATCACATTTTCGTGCACCACTGAGTCATTTACAGCTTCTTTTTCTTGCAAGTTGTGGTTTGAGGAAGTCTCCTCCACCACCTTCCCACTTTCTAGTGTCATGGCCTTGCATTCCCCTCTTGGGTTGGCCATGGTGTCACTGGGAAATGTATGTGTAGGCATTGGTATCTGTTTAGACAAGCTCCCCAGTTGTGATTCCAGTTTTGAAATTGATGTCCCTTGGTTCCTTATGTTGGATCTAGCCCCCTCTTGGATTGCATCTATCTTTTTCTTACCTTGGAATTGTCTATCTGCAACAGTGGTAATATTCCCTGCCAATTGTGACATGGCAGCCTCCAACCTTGCAAAGTTATTGCTGTTATCACATGGTTGTGGGGCTGAGGATGATACATCTTGAGGATAGTTGTTGCATGCTTGTTGGTTGGAGTGGTAGGGTGCAATTTGTGAGTTATGGTAGGGTCTATGGTTATTAGATTGATGGCTGGGGTTGTTGTATTAGCTATTGTGGTATGGTTTATGATCTTGGTTGTGGTTTTATTAGTTTCCCCACCCAAAATTCGGGTGGTTCTTCCAACCTGGGTTGTATGTTTTGGCATTGGGGTCATATGGTGGTCTGGAGGAATTGTTCACATAGTTGGCTTGCTCCCATTCACATTCATCTTTCGGGTTTTCATCTTCTTGTATAGGTGCTTGAGCATAAATAGATGAGACTTAATTCTTCTCAATTTGCTTTGTTAGGGCTGCTAGTTGAGCTGTGATCACCTTGTTTTAAGCCAGCAGAGCATCCATGGAGTTGAGGTCCATTACTCCCCTTCTTGGGTTTCTATCGGAAGCATAAAGTACTCATTATTGGCCACAGTTTCGATTATGTCTATGGCCTCTTCAATTGTCTTCTTCTTGTTGAGTGAGCCTCCTGAAGAATGATCTAAAGCCTTCTTTGATTCTTGTGACAAGCCTTCATAGAAAATATGCAGCTGTACCCATTCATTGAACATATCTGGAGGGCATTTTCTTGGCAACTCTTTGTATTTCTCCCAAGGTTCATAGAGAGTTTCTCCATCTTGTTGTCTAAAGGTTTCCACCTCAGCTCTCAATCTATTAACTTTTTGAAGGGGGGTAGAATCTTGCCAAGAACTTATTTACTACTTCTTCCCAAGTTGTCAAACTTTCCTTGGGAAATGATTCCAACCACTTTGATGCCTTATTCCTGAGAGAGAAGGGGAACAACAACAGCTTATGGGTATCTAGGTGGACACCATTAACCTTCACTGTATCACAGATCTTCAAGAATGTGGTTAAATGTTGGTTGGGATCTTCTTGTGCACTTTCTCCAAATGAACAATTGTTTTGAACAAGGGTGATGAGTTGAGGTTTTAACTTGAAATTGTTAGCATGAATGGTTGGTTTTAGGATGCTACTTTCACAATTTCATGGGTTTAGGTTGATGTAAGAGCCTAGAACTCTTCTCTCCTGGCCAACATGGTTACGAACACCTTCCCCAACATGATTATGTATTTCCTCCTCCATAGTAATGTCTAGATCTTCCTCCACTACTTCTTCTCTAACTATTCCTTTACCTCTTGCTTCCTTCCTTAGTCTAAAGAATGTCCTCTCAGATTCACTATCATAAGAGGATGAAGTTTCTCCTCTTCTACCTGTCACACATTCAGTAACAAACAAGCAAAAGACAAGTGAAGGAATCACTCTTGTTAAGACTTATGGTTAGATTGATTGGTGTAGTTGATCAAACAGGTAGTGGGTTAGTATGCTAAAATTGAAATATATACAGTGAATCAGCTGGAAACATCAAATGCTAAAGGAAAAGAAGAAAATAAGAAACTAAAATTAAAGGATTTAGCAAGGTAAGTAAAATTGCTTAATCTAACTACCCATCAATTTAGTCATTGTCAGATTTAAACCAATCCCCAGCAATGGCGCATAAAACTTGATGACCGAAACTCCCTCACTATATAATGAATCCGTTCCATGGCAAGCGCACCAAAGTATTGCAAGTAATAACCCACTAGGAGTGGGGTCGAATCCCATAGAGATTGGTAGATTGAGTAACTTTAATCAATGGATGAATTAGTCAAGCTAATCAATAGAGATTGTTGAGTGCAGAAATTTAAATAGCAGAAATGTAAATGACTTAAAAGTAAAGGAAAGCAATAAAGTGCAGAAAAGTAAATGACAAGAATGTAATGTGCTAAAACATAAATGACTGAATCGTAAATGGGGAATGGGTAATAACAGAACATAAAGGAAAGCTATAAAGAATAGGAAAGATAAGAATAGGGAAAATTCATTGGAATTGGGAGATGTTGTTCTCTTGGGATTAGACCTAGATCATATCTTCTTCAATCATACAACTCATTGACCTCTTGGCAATCATGATTGATTGAACCCCAATCCCTTAGTGATTCAATCTCTCAAATCTTGATAATTAGACAATTCCTTGGTCTAATTGCTCATGAAGAGAGATATGCTTGGTCCCTGATTATACCACACATCCTTATAGATCCAAATAGTGGGTGGATTTCATGTCACCATATCCAATCCCAAAATCCAGATCTACTCAAGTGTGAGAAGGGATTTTAAGCATGGTTTCATGTTTCCTTTTCCAAGGTTCCCATGAAACCCATTTTGCATTCAACCTCTTTCCCAAGATGATTGAACACTAGCATGAAGAACGAAATTCCTTCAAGAAAATCAAAGAGAAGATGAAGAGAAGAAGAAATTCACTATCATTAATCCATCAAGTACAATAGAGCTACCTCTCCCAATGAGAGGGAGTTTAGCTAGTCATACCTTAGAGAAAAGTATAAGAGATGGAGAATGTAACAACCCTGATTTTCGAGTATGCGAGATCATTTCCGAAGGCACGGATTTTGCCAGAAGATCAGTAAAGGGAACACCTCTTCTATATCAACAAGTATCTCAATCCTCATTGTCATTATGTCATCCTTAAGCTAGAACCTTTTCTGAGGCAAGTTCGATAACGCGGTCACGAAGAACCTAGTTTTTGAACTGTATCGGTTGGCAGTTTTGATTCTGATTTTCGTAAATAGTCTCTGTTTGATGAACCGGACTCGATTCATGAGAGGAGAGATATAATAGTATAATATTATCATTATATTAGTATTATAAAATGCTTGAATGATATTATAAGGTTACCTGGTCTGTTTTAGTTAAAAACAGAAAATCGGTTTAACCGGGTTTACGGTTTACTGGTGCAGCTTAGCACCAGCACTCTCTGATGACTTTAGCAATGCTAAGGCCTCATCATACATGTTCTATTCTCATAATAAATATGTTACTAGTGTCATTTATGCTAGTAGCTCAAAAAATAATTTTTAGAGATGTTTTTACAAGTGTTCGGATACATCTAGTTTTAGTAGTTGTACACCAAAGATATTTTAATATTATTTTAACCCACCTCCAAGCCAACCAATTACAACTCACCTTACACCCCCAAGACCCTCCAAGGCTGGTCATTTACTCCCTTTGGCCGAAATTGAAAGGAGAGAAAAGAGAGAAAACTTCATGAACACTTAATCTTTAAAGCTTGATTTCTTCTTAACCAAAACTTAAATCAAAACTCTAATTTCACCAAAATGATCCTCTCTTCTTCCTCTACATAACCATGTAACTTATCAAGGCTGGAAATAAGGTGATATGGCTGTTCCTTTCCCCTTTCAATTCGGTTTTCAAGGAAAACCATGCAAAACATGTGTTTTCTTGATGTTCTTCCTTAGGAATCATGCTTAACTTGACTTGAGGGCCAAGAAATGTGAATTTTCAGCAAGTCTAAGGTGAGATATCTCTTCCTAACATACTGAGTGAGATTTGGTCAGTTGAGAGTTTTTGGATTTAAAGTTGTTTTTGATGTGATTTAGGAGGAAAAAGTGCTAAAGGACCACCTGAAAGTCTAACTAAATTAGGAGCAGCAAAACCAGGTAGGGTGTCACAAAATTAATCTTAATTATTTGTACTTGAGTTGTGCGAATGTTGTATTATTTGGCTGTGCTAAAAATTGGTTGCATATATGATTGATTCTTGGTGAAAATTTGGTGAAATTTTGATGAAATTTGATAAAATTTAAGCTTTAAAGTTCATGTTCTTAGGTAGCTGGAAAAACGAAATCCTAAGCTTAAATTGAGGTTCAATTAATGTTGAAATCATGTAGAAAAGATGGGGTTTTAGTGGCTGCTAGTTTATTATGAATTATAGTAAAAATCGGTTGCTAAAAAGACTGAAAAACGAGTAAAAACAGAGAAAGAATCTAAAGAATTTATGAAGAACATGAAGAACACTTTGAGTGATGAAGAACAATGAAGAATACCTTTTTGATCCATAAAAGGGCAAGGAAGTAAATATTTTGGTGTTTGGGGGGTTATTTTGTAATTTCTGAAAGTTAGGGTGGTAAAAGTAGAAATATTAAAAGTTACGGGCGGTAAAAAGTGAATTTTAAAGGTTAAAAGTAAAAGTAAGTTAATTTTCGAAAATTTAATGATAAAATAATAAATAATAATAAAATATTAAATAATAATATTTAATTAAAAATAATATTTTAATAAAAATAATAAAAAAATAATGCGGAAAAGGCAGTTTTCTGTAAAAGCTTTAGAAAGACAACTTTAAGTGTAGAATCTCATAATTACATTCATAAAACACTTAGGGAGTGGTAAAAAAATATTAGTGAGGCAAAGATAAATAAAAGATAAAAAGTTGAAGAAAAGATAAAAATCGAAGAAAAGGTCTGTAAAGTTTTAATGACAGAAAAACAGACAGAGACTAGTGAACGAACTAGGGCAACATAGTTAGTCATGGAATTGTGAATAGGGTTAGGTATTATATGAAAAGTTAAACTATTTCAGTATAGACTTAATGAACCTATACTTGGGACAGGCTAACTATTCATACCGAAATTTACATAAGCTTTAAATACATACGTTAAGCAGAGAAATCAGAGCAGAGTAAAGAAAACACAGAGAACAGAGTAACCAGAGAAAAGTAAAGAGATACAGAGAAAAGAGTAATCAAAGCAGAGTAAAAAGACAAAGTGAAAAGAGTAATATGATAAAGAGAAATGGTTTGAGCCAAGATATTGTGAAATTGAAAGATGTAAAGTTTGTATAGTATGATTGAATAGAGAAAGAAAGAAGTACTGCATAAGAATGTGAAAGTGATGATGAATAATGAGAATGATATTGAATGATGATAATGAGAAAAGAGTAATATAACAAAGAGAATAGAGGAGAAGAGTATAAAAATAAAGAGTTAAGCCTTGTGGCATGATATTTTATTATATGTTCATCTGATGCTTTTCTATTGGCCCTAGAGGTCCTGTAGGCCCAAGTTCACCTACAGTAAGTTGTTATTCCTGTAGGCCGAAGTTCACCTGCAGTGAATATCAATTGTGTATCTCAGGGTGTTGCTCCTGTAGGCCGAAGTTCACCTACAGAGAGTTGTGATACCTGTAAGCCGAAGTTCACTTACAGGGGCGCTATTTCTGTAAGCCGAAGTTCACTTACAGAGCTGCTATTTCTGTAGGCCAAAGTTCACCTACAGAAAGTTGTTGTGATTAAACCATTTCTGTAAGCCGAAGTTCACTTACAGAGGTGTTATTTCTGTAGGCCGAAGTTCACCTACAGAAAGTTGTTGTGTTGTGTTTAGACTATTCCTGTAAGCCGAAGTTCACTTACGGGAGTGCTATTTCTGTAGGCCGAAGTTCACCTACAGAAAATAAGCCATATCTAGGACTAGTTCCTAGGTAATGTCGGGCTGCAGGGTGTAAACCGACACGTGAGCTCATGTCCTGCATAGGACAGACATGCATCATACTTGGTTGCGCATTTCCTCTGTTATGATTGTTGTTTGAATGTATGCTTCCTTTGTTTTCATTCTATTCTCTGTGTGTGTGTTTTGTTTTCTTGCATTCTTTTGTTTGTGTTTTGTTTTCTATTTTCTCTATTTATCTGTTTCTTCTGTTTATTGTTTCTCGGTATTCTGCTATTTATCTGCTAAACAACACGGAATTAATGAACTTAACTAATAACCCCGGCCCTACTAAGAACTCCCCAGTTCTTACCGCTTCTCTCTCCCTTCCCCCTTCAGATGGAAGCATGAGTTTGCTTCCGTAATTCACTGACGATCATACGCAAAAAAGGATTCTGCTCTAGGTAGTCCTCTGAGTCTACAGTGAACTCTGTTTCTGTTTATATGTATATACTGTGAGACCAGCCAACGTCTGCACCCCGTTCGTATACGCACTTTAGCCTAAATCCTGTGTACGAGACTCCTATTGTGTGGCTACTTGATGAGGTACCGGAGACACGTTATATGGCAATGTCTGATCGTGCAAAGGAGTAGTAGATGATGTTCTACCATTTGCTGATGTTCCACCTAATTTGATTTTTGAAGACTTAGAACGTACTTTTCCTCGCTTTAGTAGTTTAGAGGGACTAGGTGAGTATAGAGTCTAGGCTAGCCTGGGGGCCAGCTTAGGGACTTCTTGAACAGGTCAGGGCCTAGGATGTTGTATGTATATATATGTATATAGTTATTATCTAGCTATACCTATGGGTGTTGTAACACTAAGTCTATACTTAAATAAAAGTTGGATCACTGAATGTTGTTGACTGCCTGTGATGTATTTATGTGTGGTTGTTTATAACCTTTTTATCTGTTATCAGTTGTGAATTGATTATGAATGATTTCGTCTATTAATCCAAATATATAAAAAAAAAATCCCCCGCAAATTAACTACGTTTTTAACAACGAATCAGGCTCATATGATAAAAATAATAGATAATAATTAGGAAGACAAATTGGTAGCGCTCAGTTTCTGGTATGATCTAGACATATTGAAAATTGGGTCGTTACAATTTGTTATCAGAGCAGTTCGTTCCCAGTAGAGCCTGGGGAGGGGACTGACTATGCTTCGTTGCATACTCTGCTTGTGTGTCTCATGCTGTTAGGGTATCTTTAAGATACATTTGGCCTGAATGTCTATGAGTGCTCACTTTGGGAATGTTCATACTTAACTTGAGATATTAAGACTGATCACCTTAATGTTGATTGTTTGGTGCGGATAAGACTTTAATGACTGTGAATAGGCATGGTTTAATCGAGTTCTGAACGACAAATTCGTGTGAGGCACAACTATTCTTATAGCTGTTATGATCTCCATGGCCATGGCTATGTGATATTTAGATGCTGTAAGGAATGAACTGTATCTTCGTCAGGATGGCTTGAAGGAAATAGACTGCTTAAAGATGGATTCTTGCATGCGGCTGAAATTTTGAGGGCAAAATTTTCTTAGGAGGGTAGAATGTAACAACCCTGATTTTCGAGTATGCGAGATCTTTTCCGAAGGCACGGATTTCGCCAGAAGATCAGTAAAGGGAACACCTCTTCTATATCAACAAGTATCTCAATCCTCATTGTCATTATGTCATCCTTAAGCTAGAACCTTTTCTGAGGCAAGTTCGATAACGCAGTCACGAAGAACCTAGTTTTTGAACTGTATCGGTTGGCAGTTTTGATTCTGATTTTCGTAAATAGTCTCTGTTTGATGAACCGGACTCGATTCATGAGAGGAGAGAGATAATAGTATAATATTATCATTATATTAGTATTATAAAATGCTTGAATGATATTATAAGGTTACCTGGTCTGTTTTAGTTAAAAACAGAAAATCGGTTTAACCAGGTTTATGGTTTACTGGTGCAGCTTAGCACCAGCGCTCTCTGATGACTTTAGCAATGATAAGGCCTCATCATACATGTTCTATTCTCATAATAAATATGTTACTAGTGTCATTTATGCTAGTAGCTCAAAAAATAATTTTTAGAGATGTTTTTACAAGTGTTCCGATACATCTAGTTTTAGTAGTTGTACACCAGAGATATTTTAATATTATTTTAATCCACCTCCAAGCCAACCAATCACAACTCACCTTAAACCCCCAAGACACTCCAAGGCTGTTCATTTACTCCCTTTGGCCGAAATTGAAAGGAGAGAAAAGAGAGAAAACTTCATGAACACTTAATCTTCAAAGCTTGATTTCTTCTTTACCAAAACTCAAATCAAAACTACGATTTCACCAAAATGATCCTCTCTTCTTCCTCTACATAACCATGTAACTTATCAAGGCTTGAAATAAGGTGATATGGCTGTTCCTTTCCCCTTTCAATTCGGTTTTCAAGGAAAACCATGCAAAACATGTGTTTTCTTGATGTTCTTCCTTAGGAATCATGCTTAACTTAACTTGAGGGCCAAGAAACATGAATTTCCAGCAAGTCTAAGGTGAGATATCTCTTCCTAACATACTGAGTGAGATTTGGTCAGTTGAGAGTTTTTGGATTTAAAGTTGTTTTTGATGTGATTTAGGAGGAAAAAGTGCTAAAGGACCACCTGAAAGTCTAACTAAATTAGGAGCAGCAAAACCAGGTAGGGTGTCACGAAATTAATCTTGATTATTTGTGTTTGAGTTGTGTGAATGTTGTATTATTTGGATGTGCTAAAAATTGGTTGCATATATGATTGATTCTTGGTGAAAATTTGGTGAAATTTTGATGAAATTTGATGAAATTTAAGCTTTAAAGTTCATGTTCTAGGGCAGCTGGAAAAACGAAACCCTAAGCTTAAATTGAGGTTCAATTTGTGTTGAAATCATGTAGAAAAGATGGGGTTTTAGTGGCTGCTAATTTATTATGAATTATAGTAAAAATTGGTTGCTGAAATGACTGAAAAATGAGTAAAAACAGAGAAAGAATCTGAAGAATTTATGAAGAACATGAAGAACACTTTGAGTGTGATGAAGAACAATGAAGAACACCTTTTTGATCCATAAAGGGCAAGGAAGTAAATATTTTGGTGTTTGGGGGTTATTTTGTAATTTCTGAAAGTTTGGCTGGTAAAATTAGAAATATTAAAAGTTACGGGTGGTAAAAAGTGAATTTTAAAGGTTAAACGTAAAAGTAAGTTAATTTTTGAAAATTTAATGATAAAATAATAAATAATAATAAAATATTAAATAATATTATTTAATTAAAAATAATATTTTAATAAAAATAATAAAATAATGCGGAAAAGGCAGTTTTCTGTAAAAGCTTTAGAAAGACAACTTTAAGTGTAGAATCTCATAATTACCTTCAAGAAACACTTAGGGAGTGGTAAAAAAATATTAGTGAGGCAAAGATAAATAAAAGATAAAAAGTTGAAGAAAAGATAAAAATCGAAGAAAAAGTCTGTAAAGTTTTAATGACAGAAAAACAGTCAGAGACTAGTGAATGAACTAGGGCAACATAGTTAGTCCTGGAATTGCGAATAGGGTTAGGTATTATATGAAAATTTAAACTGTTTCAGTATAGACTTAATGAACCTATACTTGGGACAGGCTAACTATTCATACCGAAATTTACATAAGCTTTAAATACATACGTTAAGCAGAGAAATCAGAGAAATCTAATGAAAATGCATAAAATTACCAATGTTTGATTGAATCAAGACAAGCATGAAATTCTCACTCAAACACTTATTTGTTGCCTAAAAATGCATAAAAACCAAATAAAAACTAATGAAATAGGCTTGTGAAACTAGCCTAAGATGACTTGTCATCACAACACCAAACTTAAATCTTGCTTGTCCCCAAGCAAGCAGTAAAGCCTAAGGAAAGTTAATGGAAGCAGAGAAGTGTAAAAGCCCTTTATTGGAAGATATTGAATACTGATTGATGGGGTTTTCATGCATTGTATCTTATAGATTTTTATTCTGTGACTGAGACATCAACACTCCTTTGGATCCTTACTTGAATTACACAAAAAATGAGACTTGTTATTGCTTGGTCCTTAGTTTTTCTTGCTCTCTTTCTTGGCTGAGATTTATTGTTTGCTGAGGCTTAATGCTATGTGGTAAGGCAGCTTTTTAGAGTAAGCTTTCAGCTAGCATTTCCGCCCCAGTTGGTTCAAGATGCTAGGTGTTGAATCACCCCTATGGGCTTATGGTGCACGAAATTGTGTTGTCCTGTTCTTTGTACTCGTGTGAGAGTAACAATATATAATTGTATTGAATCCTCATTGTGGCTCTATGTGTGGACACAACTCCGTACAACTAACCAGCAAGTGCACTGGGTCGTCCAAGTAATACCTTACGTGAGTAAGGGTCGAATCCCACGGAGATTGTTGGTATGAAGCAAGCTATGGTCACCTTGCAAATCTCAGTTAAGTTGACTCATATGGGCTACAATATATTATGTAAATAAAACATAAAGAATAGGGATAGAGATACTTATGTAGATTCATTGGCAGGAATTTCAGATAAGCGAATGGAGATGCTTTTCGTTCCTCTGAACCTCTGCTTTCCTGCTATCTTCATCCAATCAGTCTTACTCCTTTCCATGGCTGGCTTTATGTGATACATCACCACTGTCAATGGCTACTTTCGGTTATCTCTCGGGAAAATGATCCAATGCCCTGTCACGGCACGGCTAATCATCTGGAGGCATCACCCTTGTCAATGGCTTCATCTTATCCTCTCAGTGAATAATCTGCTCACGCACCCTGTCACGGCACGGCTATTCATCTGTTGGTTCTCGATCATGCGGGAATAGGATTTACTATCCTTTTGCGTCTGTCACTAACGCCCTGCAATCGCGAGTTCGGGGCTCGTCACAGTCATTCAATCATTGAATCCTACTCGGAATACCACAGACAAGGTTTAGACCTTCCGGATTCTCTTGAATGCCGCCATCATTCTAGCTTTCGCCATGAAGATTCTGGTTAGGAGATCTAAGAGATATTCGTTCTAGCTTAATTCATGTAGAACGGAAGTGTTTGTCAGGCACGCGTTCATAAGGGAGAAGGATGATGAGCGTCACACATAATCATCACCTTCATCACGTTCTTGGGTGTGAATGGATATCTTAGAAGCGAAATAAGATGAATTGAATAGAAAACAGTAGTACTTTGCATTAATCTTTGAGGAACAGCAGAGCTCCACACCTTAATCTATGGAGTGTAGAAACTCTACCGTATGAAAATACATAAGTGAAAGGTCCAGGCATGGCCGAGAGGCCAGCTCCTCTGATCTAAGAACCAGGCGTCCAAAGATGTCTAATACAATAGTAAGAGGTCCTATTTATAATAAACTAGCTACTAGGGTTTACATGAGTAAGTATTTGATGTAAAAATCCACTTCCGGGGCCCACTTGGTGTGTGTTTGGGCTGAGCTTAAGTGTTGCACGTGCAGAGGCCATTTGTGGAGTTGAATGCCAGTTTCTGTGCCAGTTTGGGCGTTCAACTCTGGTTTTGGATCCTTTTCTGGCGCTGGACGCCAGATTTGGGCAGAAGGCTGGTGTTGAACACCGGTTTACGTCGTCAATTCTTGGCCAAAGTATGGACTATTATATATTTCTGGAAAGCCCTGAATGTCTACTTTCCAACGCAATTGGAAGCGCGCCATTTCGAGTTCTGTAGCTCCAGAAAATCCACTTTGAGTGCAGGGAGGTCAGAATCCAACAGCATCAGCAGTCCTTTTTCAACCTCTGAATCTGATTTCTGCTCAAGTCCCTCAATTTCAGCCAGAAAATACCTGAAATTACAGAAAAACACACAAACTCATAGTAAAGTCCAGAAATATGAATTTAACATAAAAACCAATGAAAACATCCCTAAAAGTAACTAGATCCTACTAAAAACATACTAAAAACAATGTCAAAAAGCGTATAAATTATCCGCTCATCACAACACCAAACTTAAATTGTTGCTTGTCCCCAAGCAACTGAAAATCAAAATAGGATAAAAAGAATAGAATATACTATAAATTCAAAACTATCAATGAAACATAGCTCCAATCAAATGAGCGGGACTTATAGCTTTTTGCCTCTTGAATAGTTTTGGCATCTCACTTTATCCATTGAGGTTCAGAATGATTGGCATCTATAGGAACTCAGAGTTCAGATAGTGTTATTGATTCTCCTAGTTCAGTATGATGATTCTTGAACACAGCTATTTTATGAGTCTTGGCCGTGGCCCTAAGCACTTTGTTTTCCAGTATTACCACCGGATACATAAATGCCACAGACACATAATTGGGTGAACCTTTTCAGATTGTGACTCAGCTTTGCTAAAGTCCCCAATTAGAGGTGTCCAGGGTTCTTAAGCACACTCTTTTTTTTTTTTTGCTTTGGATCTTGACTTTAACCGCTCAGTCTCAAGTTTTCACTTGACACCTACACGCCACAAGCACATGGTTAGGGACAGCTTGGTTTAGCCGCTTAGACTAGGATTTTATTCCTTTAGGCCCTCCTATCCACTGATGCTCAAAGCCTTGGGATCCTTTTTATTTGCCCTTGCCTTTTGGTTTTAAGGGTTATTGGCTTTTTCTGCTTGCTTTTTCTTTTTCTTTCTATTTTTTTTTTCGCCTATTTTTTTTTCTTTTTTTTTTTCTGCAAGCTTTGTTTTTTTGCTGCTTTTTCTTGCTTCAAGAATCATTTTTATGATTTTTCAGATTATCAAATAACATGTCTCCTAGTCATCATTCTTTCAAGGGCCAACATATTTAACATTCTTAAACAACAACTTCAAAAGACATATGCACTGTTCAAGCATACATTCAGAAAACAAGAAGCATTGTCACCACATCAATATAATTAAACTAAGTTCAAGGATAAATTCGAAACTCATGTACTTCTTGTTCTTTTGAATTTAAAACATTTTTCATTTAAGAGAGGTGATGGATTCATAGGACATTTATAACTTTAAGACAAAGTTACTACTACTAATGATCATGTAATGAAGACACAAACATAGATAAGCACATAACATAGAAAACGAAAAACAGAGAAAGTAAGAACAAGGAATGAGTCCACCTTAGTGATGTCCTTGAGCTCTTCTATGTCTCTTTCTTGTCTTTGCTGCTCCTCCTTCATTGCTTTTAGATCTTCTCTGATTTCATGAAGGATGATGGAGTGCTCTTGATGTTCCACCCTTAGTTGCTTCCAATAATTGTGTGGAAGAAAATGTATCCCCTGAGGTATCTCAGGGATCTCTTGAATTGCAGTCAAATGTTCTACCATTAAGCTATAGAACCTTGATGGAAGCTTTTGTCTTCCCTTTCTTCTTTCTAGTGGTTTCTCTGGTCTTAGGTGCCATCAATGGTTATGGAAAAAAACAAAAAAGCTATGCTTTTACCACACCAAACTTAGAATGTTGCTCGCCCTCGAGCAAAAGAAGAAAGAATGAAGAAGATATGGAGGAGATGGATGGGAGTGTGTATTCGGCCATATGGGTGGGATTGGGTGGGTAAGAGATGTTGAATTTTTGAAGGTAAGTGGGTGTATGGGTGTGAGTGGTAAATGGAAGACAGAAGGGATGAGTGTTTATTGGGAATAGAGGATGATTGAGAAGAGAGAAGAGAGTGAGTGAAGGTAGGTGGGGATCCTGTGGGGTCCACAGATCCTGAGGTGTCAAGGCATTTACATCCCTGCGCCAATTTAGGCATGTAAAATGCCCTTGCACACAACTCTGGGCGTTCAGCGCCAGGTTGGTGCCTATTTTGGGCGTTCAACGCCCCTTTGCTGCCATTTCTAGCGTTGAACGCCAGAACCATGCTTGTTCTGGGCGTTCAGCGCCAGGATGCTCCCATTCTGGGTGTTCAGCGCCAGAACTATGCTCTGTTCTGGCGTTTGAACGCCAGACAGATGCTCCTCCAGGGTGTGATTTTTCTTCTACTGTTTTTGATTCCGTTTTCAATTTTTATATTTATTTTGTGACTCCACATGATCATTAACCTAAGAAAACATGAAAAACAATAAAAATAAGAATTAGATAAACATTGGGTTGCCTCCCAACAAGCGCTTTTTTAATGTCAATAGCTTGACAGTGGGCTCTCATGGAGCCTCACAGATGTGCAGAGCTTTGTTGAGACTTTCCAACACCAAACTTAGAGTTTGGATATGGGAGTTCAACACCAAACTTAGAGTTTGGTTGTGGCCTCCCAACACCAAACTTAGAGTTTGACTGTGGGGGCTCTGGTTGACTCTGCTTGGAGAGAAGCTTTTCCTGCTTCCTCCTCATGGTTGCAGAGGGAGATCCTTGAGTTTTGAATACAAGGGAGTTCTCATTCCATTGAAGGACTATTTCACCTCTGTCAACATCAATCACAGCTCTTGCTGTGGCCAGGAAAGGTCTTCCTAGGATGATGGATTCATCCTCTTCCTTTCCAGTATCCAGGACTATGAAATCAGTAGGTATGTAAAGGCCCTCAACCTTTACTAATACATCTTCTACTTGTCCATAAGCCTGTTTTCTTGAGCTGTCTGCCATCTCTAGTGAGATTTTAGCAGCTTGCACCCCATAGATTCCCAGTTTCTCTATTACAGAGAGGGGTATGAGGTTTATTCCTGAACCAAGGTCACACAGAGCCTTAAAGATCATGGTGCCTATGGTACAAGGGATTATGAACTTTCCAGGATCCTGTCTCTTCTGAGGCAATGTCAGTTGATCCAGATCACTTAGTTCATTGATGAACAAGGGAGGTTCAACTTCCCAAGCATCAATGCCAAATAATTTGGCATTCAGCTTCATGATTGCACCAAGAAACTTGGCAGTTTGCTCTTCAGTGACATCCTCATTCTCTTCAGAAGAGGAATACTCATCAGAGCTCATGAAGGGCATAAGGAGGTTCAATGGAAGCTCTATGGTCTCTAGATGAGCCTCAGAGTCCTTTGATTCCCCAGAGGGAAGCTCCTTATTGATCACTGGACGTCCCAGGAGGTCTTCCTCCTTGGGATTCACGTCCTCTCCTCTCCTCACAGGTTCGGCCAGGGCACTTATGTCAATGGCCTTGCACTCTCCTTTTGGGTTCTCTTCTGTATTGCTTGGGAGAGTACTAGGAGGGATTTCAGTGATCCTTTTACTCAACTGGCCCACTTGTGCTTCCAGATTTCTAATGGAAGACCTCGTTTCATTCATGAAACTTATAGTGGCCTTAGATAGATCAGAGACTAGATTTGCTAAATTAGAAGCATTTTGTTCAGAGTTCTCTGTCTGTTGCTGAGTTGATGATGGAAAAGGCTTGCTATTGCTAAACCTGTTTCTTCCACCATTATTAAAGCCTTGTTGGGGCTTTTGATCCTTCCATGAGAAATTTGGATGATTTCTCCATGTTGAGTTATAGGTGTTTCCATAAGGTTCACCTAAATAATTTACCTCTGCTATTGCAGGGTTCTCAGGATCATAGGCTTCTTCTTCAGAAGATGCCTCTTGAGTACTGTTGGATGCAGCTTGCATTCCATGCAGACTCTGAGAAATCATATTGACTTGCTGAGTCAATATTTTATTCTGAGCCAATATGGCATTCAGAGTATCAACTTCAAGAACTCCCTTCTTCATAGGCGTCCCATTACTCACAGGATTCCTTTCAGAAGTGTACATGAACTGGTTATTAGCAACCATGTCAATGAGTTCTTGAGCTTCTGCAGGCGTTTTCTTTAGGTGAATGGATCCACCTGCAGAAGTGTCCAGTGACATCTTTGATAGCTCAGATAAACCATCATAGAATATATCCAGGATGGTCCATTCTGAAAGCATGTCAGAAGGTCACTTTTTGGTCAACTGTTTGTATCTTTCCCAAGCTTCATAGAGGGATTCACCTTCTTTCTGTCTGAAGGTTTGAACATCAACTCTAAGCTTGCTCAGCTTTTGAGGAGGAAAGTACTTGGCTAAGAAAGCCGTGACCAGCTTATCCCAAGAGTTCAGGCTGTCTTTAGGTTGAGAATCCAACCATAATCTAGCTCTGTCTCTTACAGCAAAAGGGAAAAGCATGAGCCTGTAGACTTCAGGATCTATTCCATTAGTCTTAACAGTATCACATATCTGCAAGAATTCAGTTAAGAACTGAAAAGGATCTTCAGATGGAAGTCCATGAAACTTGCAGTTCTGCTGCATTAGAGAAACTAATTGAGGTTTAAGCTCAAAATTGTTTGCTCCAATGGCAGGAATGGAGATGCTTCTTCCATGTAAATTGGAATTAGGTGCAGTAAAGTCACCAAGCATCCTCCTTGCATTGTTGTTGGGTTCGGCTGCCATCTCCTTTACTTGTTCGAAATTTTCAATCAAGTTGTCTCTGGATTGTTGTAATTTAGCTTCTCTTAATTTTCTCTTCAGAGTCCTTTCAGGTTCTGGATCAGCTTCAACAAGAATGCCTTTTTCTCTGTCCCTGCTCATAAGAAAGAGGAGAACAAAAGAAAAGAAGAGGAATCCTCTATGTCACAGTAAAGAGGATCCTTATTGTTAGTAGAAGAAAAGAAGAAGAAATTCGAACACAGATAGAGTAGGGGGTTCGAATTTGGTGATGATGTGAGGAAGTAATGTTAGTTAATGAATGAATAAATAGAATAGGATGAGAGAGAGGGGGGGGAATTTTCGAAAATTATTTTTGAAAAGGAGTTAGTGATTTTTGAAAATTGGTTTTTGAAAGTTGTAAGTATTTTTGAAATTTTTTTTTTTAATAAAAACAATTAGTTAATTAAGAAGAAATTTTTGAAAAAGAGGGAGATATTTTCGAAAATTGAGAGAGAGAGAGTTAGTTAGGTGGTTTTGAAAAAGATAAGAAACAAACAAAAAGTTAGTTAGTTAGTTGAAACAAATTTTAAAAAGATAGGAAGTTAGGAAGTTAGAAAAGATATTTTGAAAAGATATTTTTGAAAAAGAAGGAAGATATTTTCGAAAATGAGAGAGAGAGAGTTAGTTAGGAGGTTTTGAAAAAGTTAAGAAACAAACAAAAAGTTAGTTAGTTAGTTGAAACAAATTTTGAAAAGATAGGAAGTTAGGAAGTTAGAAAAGATATTTTGAAAAGATATTTTTGAAAAAGATAAGATAAGAAGATATTTTTGAAAAGATATGATTGAAATTAGTTTTGAAAAAGATTTGATTTTTAAAATCACAATTAATGACTTGATTCATAAGAAATCACAAGATATGATTCTAGAACTTAAAATTTGAATCTTTCTTAACAAGCAAGTAACAAACTTCAAATTTTTGAATCAAAACATTAATTGTTTATGTTATTTTCGAAAATTTGATTAAAAATAAGAAAAAGATTTTTGAAAAATATTTTTTTTGAAATTTTCGAAAATAACTAAGAATTTTGAAAAAGATTTGATTTTTGAAAAAGATTTTGAAAAAGATAAGATTTTCAAATTGAAAATTTGATTTGACTTATGAGAAACAATTTGATTTTAAAAAATTTTTGAAAAAGTCAACTCAAATTTTCGAATTTGATGAGAGAAAAAGGGAAAGATATTTTTTTTTATTTTTGAATTTTTATGATGCAAGAGAAAAACACTAAAAGGATGCAATGCATGAAATTTTTAGATCAAAACAATGAATGCATGCATGAATGCTATGAATGTCAAGATGAACACCAAGAACACTATGAAGAACATGATGAACATCAAAAACATATTTTTGAAAAATTTTTAATGCAAAGAAAACATGCAAGACACCAAACTTAGAATCCTTTAATGCTTACGCACTAAGAATTCAAGAATGCATATGATAAACATGAAAAGACACAAAACAAAAATTCATCAAGATCAAACAAGAAGACTTACCAAGAACAACTTGAAGATCATGAAGAACACTATGAATGCATGATATTTTCGAAAAAATGCAAGATGCATATGCAAGTGACACCAAACTTATAATGTGACTCAAGATTTAAACAAGAAACATGAAATATTTTTTTATTTTTATGATTTTATGATTTTTTTGGATTTTTAACTTATATTTTTCGAAAATTATTTAGAAAAAAGAAAAATAAGGATTCAAAATTTTTAATATGAATTCCAGGAATCTTATGCTCTAAAGCTCCAATCAAAGGGTCAGGCATGGCTTAATAGCCAGCCAAGCTTTAGTATGTAACTCACACATGACACGCCTGACATTCCTTGCATTCAACAGCCAATTGGCTAAGAAAAACAAAGAAGCTCTTCTCTTGAGTATAAGGATTGAGACATGGCTTTACAGCCAGCCAGGCTCCAACATGCTTCATGAAACACTAGAATTCATTCTTAAAAATTCTGAAGCCATAGAATAATTTATTTTTGAAAACATTTTTATTTTTTTTTTTTCGAAAATATTTGGGAAAAAGGAAGCAATGAATTCATAGTCCTCAATCAAAATCCTGGGAGTTAGACATGGCTTAATAGCCAGCCAAGCTAAAACATGTTATCTGAAACACTAGAATTCATTCTTAAAAATTTTGAAGAAAAATATAATTTTGAAAACAAATTTTTTTTTTCGAAAACAAAGAAGAAAATTTTGAAAAATTTTTGAAAAATTTTTGAAAAGAAAACAAAAAGAAAATTACCTAATCTGAGCAACAAGATGAACCGTCAGTTGTCCAAACTCAAACAATCCCCGGCAACGGCGCCAAAAACTTGGTGCACGAAATTGTGTTGTCCTGTTCTTTGTACTTGTGTGAGAGTAACAATATATAATTGTATTGAATCCTCATTGTGGCTCTATGTGTGGACACAACTCCGTACAACTAACCAGCAAGTGCACTGGGTCGTCCAAGTAATACCTTACGTGAGTAAGGGTCGAATCCCACGGAGATTGTTGGTATGAAGCAAGCTATGGTCACCTTGCAAATCTCAGTTAAGTTGACTCATATGGGCTACAATATATTATGTAAATAAAACATAAAGAATAGGGATAGAGATACTTATGTAGATTCATTGGCAGGAATTTCAGATAAGCGAATGGAGATGCTTTTCGTTCCTCTGAACCTCTGCTTTCCTGCTATCTTCATCCAATCAGTCTTACTCCTTTCCATGGCTGGCTTTATGTGATACATCACCACTGTCAATGGCTACTTTCGGTTATCTCTCGGGAAAATGATCCAATGCCCTGTCACGGCACGGCTAATCGTCTGGAGGCATCACCCTTGTCAATGGCTTCATCTTATCCTCTCAGTGAATAATCTGCTCACGCACCCTGTCACGGCACGGCTATTCATCTGTTGGTTCTCGATCATGCGGGAATAGGATTTACTATCCTTTTGTGTCTGTCACTAACGCCCTGCAATCGCGAGTTCGGGGCTCGTCACAGTCATTCAATCATTGAATCCTACTCGGAATACCACAGACAAGGTTTAGACCTTCCGGATTCTCTTGAATGCCGCCATCATTCTAGCTTTCGCCACGAAGATTCTGGTTAGGAGATCTAAGAGATATTCGTTCTAGCTTAATTCATGTAGAACGGAAGTGTTTGTCAGGCACGCGTTCATAAGGGAGAAGGATGATGAGCGTCACACATAATCATCACCTTCATCACGTTCTTGGGTGCGAATGGATATCTTAGAAGCAAAATAAGATGAATTGAATAGAAAACAGTAGTACTTTGCATTAATCTTTGAGGAACAGCAGAGCTCCACACCTTAATCTATGGAGTGTAGAAACTCTACCGTATGAAAATACATAAGTGAAAGGTCCAGGCATGGCCGAGAGGCCAGCTCCTCTGATCTAAGAACCAGGCGTCCAAAGATGTCTAATACAATAGTAAGAGGTCCTATTTATAATAAACTAGCTACTAGGGTTTACATGAGTAAGTATTTGATGTAAAAATCCACTTCCGGGGCCCACTTGGTGTGTGTTTGGGCTGAGCTTAAGTGTTGCACGTGCAGAGGCCATTTGTGGAGTTGAATGCCAGTTTCTGTGCCAGTTTGGGCGTTCAACTCTGGTTTTGGATCCTTTTCTGGCGCTGGACGCCAGATTTGGGCAGAAGGCTGGCGTTGAACGCCGGTTTACGTCGTCAATTCTTGGCCAAAGTATGGACTATTATATATTTCTGGAAAGCCCTGAATGTCTACTTTCCAACGCAATTGGAAGCGCACCATTTCGAGTTCTGTAGCTCCAGAAAATCCACTTTGAGTGCAGGGAGGTCAGAATCCAACAGCATCAGCAGTCCTTTCTCAACCTCTGAATCTGATTTCTGCTCAAGTCCCTCAATTTCAGCCAGAAAATACCTGAAATTACAGAAAAACACACAAACTCATAGTAAAGTCCAGAAATGTGAATTTAACATAAAAACCAATGAAAACATCCCTAAAAGTAACTAGATCCTACTAAAAACATACTAAAAACAATGTCAAAAAGCGTATAAATTATCCGCTCATCAGCTTACCTGCTCAAGCCTCTCCTTAGCACACACACATCACAGGCATTTAGCTTTGTGTTCTTTGGAAATTGATGCCCAGCACCTCTTTGGGTTACTAAATGCTTTTTCTCAAAGTAGCTCTTGATGGTGGACTTTCGGTTGGCAATCCCGGGTTAGTTAAACCAAGTTGCCAGGTGATAAAGCACCCCTTAGAACCTAGTTATCCAAGCTTATCTTTGTAGAAAAACATCACAGGCATTTATCCAAATTTCCAGCCATTGGTGCTGATACGCGAAAACTGTCTTTCAACAATCTCCTTCTGGCAAGTGCACCGGATTGTCGTCAAGTAAAAACTCACAAAAGAGTGAGGTCGAATCCCACAGGGATTGGTAGATTGATCAATTATAATTGGTGAATTATACTAGTTGAGCAAAATCAGATTTGGTTGAGAATTACAGAAAGTAAAATTGGCGGGAAACTTAAATTGCAAGAAATTATAGGAACAGAAAATTAAATTGCAGGGAATTAAAGTGCAGAAGCTAAAATTGCAAGAAAGTAAATGGGAAGGGGGAATTAGCATGAAATTAAAGAGCAGAAAGTAAATAGAATGGGTAGATCAGAGATGGGGAAACTCATTGTGGTCAGGAGATGTGAGAATTCTCCGGATCAAATTCACTCTCATATCTTCCTCAATTAATGCATTCATTGATCTCCTTGGCAATCATAAGTGATTAGATCCCAATTTCGTGGTAATCTATCCCTCTAAGCATGAACAATTGCCCAATTTCTTGATTTAAGTGCTCATGGGAAGAGATGAAGTTTGGTCACTTATGATACCATACAACTTCATAGATCAAAATATTGGTAGGATTACATGTCACTATATCCATCCAAACCCCAATCTAATCCAATGTGAGAAAGCAATTCTAGCATGATCTCCTCATTCCTCTCCCAAAGTTTCGAGGAGATCCAATTATGAATAGCTTCTTTCCCAAGATAACTATCCAATGGGATGAAGAACGAAAGCTTTCCAGTAAAATCAAGAGAAAAGAAAGAAGAAAAAGAATGAAAACTAGTATTGATCCATTAAATTTACACAGAGCTCCCTAACCTAATGAAATGGGGTTAGTTGTTCATAGCTCAATTCAACTTTACAGGAAAAGAAAAATGAAGAAAGAAATAAAGAAAGTACAAAAGAAATTAAAAGAAAAGTGCATGCATGGAAAATAAGGGAATTGAACTCCTAGAACCCCCTCAGGGCCTCCCGAAAGCTTTTTCAATTTTCAACAACTCTTCTATTTATAACCCTCTTCTCATCTTCAATTGGATTAAGTATTTGGATGTGGACCTTGGCCTTGATTGAAGCAATGAGGAATGATTCTTAGTGATGGGCAACGGCAACTAACTTTCATATTCTGAATAGGTGCAATTTGGAATTGAATTGGCTTTAACGTTGGTGATCACGTTTGAGGGCAAACGTTGAGCCAAACGTCCTTTGAAAAATGGTTTCTGGTTTGCTGTCATTGACGTTTGACTCAACGTTGGAGGGCCAACGTTCTGCTATTCACACGTACACGTTACCTACGCATATGCGTGAATGGTCAAATTTTCCATTTCATGCGTGCGCGTGCCGTACGCGTGCACGTGGTTGGGCTGAAAAAGTATGTTTATGCGTACGCGTCATTGACACGTATGCGTTGATGCAAAATTCCCAACTCCCATTTCTGAAATTTTATTGCGGATGTTGGAGGATAACGTTTGAGGTAACGTTGGACCTCCAACGTTCGCACATCCACGCGTGCGCGTGGATGCCAAATTTTCAAGTTCCAAACTGAATGTTGCAAATCAAGCCTTGGGACGTCACTTTGTCCTCTTGTCAACATTGCAAATTTCATGCCCACTATAGACAATTATATATGGTTGGAAAGCTCTGAATGTCAGCTTTCTAACCCAACTAGAATCACCTCAATTGAACATCTTCAACTTAGGTTATGCTCCTTTGAATGGGACAGGGTCGCTGGTGTCGGAGTGCAACGTTGGAGGCAACGTTGGACCTCCAACGTTTGCGCCAACGTTGGGAACATTGCCAGATTCAGAAGCTCAAACGTGTTGTCCACCCCATACTATTATATATTGTTGGAAAGCCCTGAATGTCTACTTTCCAAGGCCGTTGGAAACGCATCATTTGGAGCTCTCCAGCTCGAGTTATACTCCGTTGGTACCATGTTCGTTTATGAACTTTTTGGGGCAGTTTTCTCCCTCAATTTTAGTGTCCACTGTAACGACCCAATTTTCAATATGTCTAGATCATACCAGAAACTGAGTGCTACCAATTTGTCTTCCTAATTATTATCTATTATTTATCATATGAGCCTGATTCGTTGTTAAAAGCGTAGTTAATTTGCGAGATATATATTTTTTTTAAACGTTTGGATTAATAGATTGAATCATCCATAATCAACTCACAACTGATAATAGATAAAACAGTTATAAGCAACCACACATAAATACATCACAAGTAGCTAGCAACATTTAGTTATCCAACCTTTATTATAGTATAGACCTTTAGTTAGAACACCCCTAGATATAGCTACATAATAACTATATACATATACATACATACAACATCCCAGGTCCTGACCTGTTCAAGAGGTCCCTAAGCTGGCACCTAGGCTAGCCTAGACTCTATACTCACCTAGTCTCTCTAGACTACTAAAGTGAGGGAAAGTACGTTCTAGGTCTTCAAAACTCAAGTCTGGTGGAACATCATCAAATGGTAGAACATCATCTGCTACTCCTCTGCATGATCAGACATTGCCATAGGACGTCTCTCTGGTACCTCATGAAGTAGCCACACCGCAGGAGTCTCGTACATAGGATTTAGGTTAAAGTTCACGTACAAACGGGGTGTAGACATTGGCTGGTCTCATAGTATATACATAAACAGAGAACGATATTCACCCTATACTCAGAAGACTACCTAGAGTGGAATCCTTTTTGCAAACGGTCATCAGCGAACTACAAAAAGGAACTCTTGCTTCCATCTGAAGGGGGAAGGGAGAGAGAAGGGGTAAGAACTGGGGAGTTCTTAGTAGGGTCGGGGTTATTAGTTACATTCATTAATATCGTGTTGTTTAGCAAACGAATAGCAAAATACCGAGAAGTAGTGAACAGAAGATACAGATAAATAGAGAAAATAGAGAAATAGAAAGTAGAACACAAACAAAAGAATACAAGAAAATAAAATACAAATACAAAGAATAGAATACAAACAAACAGAGCATACATTCATTCAATAATCATAACAGAGGAAATGCACAACCAAGTATGATGAATGTGTGTCCTATGCAGGCCATGAGCTCACGTATCGGTTTACACCCTGCAGCCCGACATTACCTAGAAACAAGTCCCAGATATGGTTTTCCTTTGTGTCCTTAGTGCATATGTGTCGGTGGTAAGAATACCACTCCTTCGTGACTACCGGCAGTCGGCGCAAAGCCCGACCCCATAATATATGCACAAGGGGAAACAATGATCCTCAGTTCGTGGGTTTCCCCGAGATCAACATACAACAACAAACATGATCCTCAGTTCGTGGGTTATACCTGAGATCAACATACAACAGTTCGTGGGTTATTCCCGTAATCAATGATTATCAGTTCGTGGGTTTTTCCCGCATATAAAATAGTTAACAGTTCATAGGTTTCCCCGAGATCAATGATCACTCAGTTCGTGGGTACTTCCCGTATTTAACCAATTATCCATCCGTGGGTTTTACTACTATTTTCTCTTTGTCTGTTTACTCTGCTCTCATTACTCTTTTCTCTGTATCTGTTTTCTCTACTCTCATTACTCTTTTCTCTATATCCCTATTACTCTTTTTTCTTTATCTCTTTACTTTACTATGGTTACTCTATTTTCTGTGTTACTTTATTCTGCTCTGATTTCTCTGTTTAACGTTTGTTTTTAAGGCTTATGTAAATTTCGGAATGAATAGTTAGCCTGTCCCAAGTATAGGTTCATTAAGTCTATACTGAAACAGTTTAACTTTTCATATAATACCAAACCCTAGTCGCAACTCAGGTACTAACTAAGTTGCCCTAGTTCGTTCACTAGTCTCTGTCTGTTTTTCTATTATTAAAATTTTACAGACTTTTTCTTTGGTTTTTATCTTTTCTTTAACTTTTAATCTTTTCTTTATCTTTGCCTCACTAACATGTTATTACCACTCCCTAAGTATTTTATGAAGGTAATTATGAGATTCTGCACTTAAAGTTGTCTTTCTAAAGCTTTTACAGAAAACTGCCTTTTTCGCATTATTTTATTATTTTTATTAAAATATTATTTTTAATTAAATATTATTATTTAATATTTTATTATTATTTGTTATTTTATTAATATATTTTCGAAAATTACCTTCCTTTAACCTTTTACTTTATAAATTTACTTTTTACCACCCGTAACTTTTAATATTTCTACTTTAACCACCCTAACTTTCAGATATTACAAAATAACCCCTCAAACACCAAAATATTTACTTACTTGCCCTTTATAAGATCTAAAAGGTGTTCTTCAATGTTCTTCACCACACTCAAAGTGTTCTTCGTGTTCTTCGTATATTCTTCAGATTCTTTCTCTGTTTTTACCCGTTTTTCAGTCTTTTCAGCAACCGATTTTTACCAAAATTCATAATAAATTTCCAGCCACTAAAACCCCATCTTTTCCACATGATTTCAACACAATTTGAACTTCAATTTAAGTTCTAGGGTTTCATTTTTCCAGCTGCCCCAAGAACATGAACTTTAAAGCTTGAATTTTATCAAATTTCATAAAAATTTCACCGAATTTTTACCAAGAATCAATCATATATGCAACCAATTTTTGGCACAGCCAAATCATAAAACATTCACACAAATTAAACACAAATAATCAAGATTAATTTCGTGACACCCTACCTTGATTTGATGCTCCAAATCCGGTTACTCTTTGAAGTGTTCTTAAAGCACTTTTTCCTCCTAAAACACATCAAGAACAACTTTAAAACTCTAAACCATCAACTAAACAAACTTCAGCAGCATCTTAGGAAGGTTATCCTCACCTTAAACGTGCAGGAAATCAAAGATCTTTGGCCCACAAATCAAGCTAAGCAAGAGATCTAAGGAAGAACATCAAGAAAACACTTATTTAAGCATGTTTCCTTGAAAACCGGATTGAAGAGGGAGGGAGACAGCCATCTCACCATATTTCCAGCCTTTATAAGTCACATGGTTATGTAGAGGGAGTGGTAAGAACATATTAGTGAGGCAAAGATAAATGAAAGATAAAAAGTTAAATAAAAGATAAAACCAAAGAAAAGTCTGTAAAGTTTTAATGACAGAAAAACAGACAGAGATTAGTAAACGAACTAGGAGCAACATAGTTAGTTCTTGAGTTGCACCCAGGGTTAGGTATTATATGAAAAGTTAAATTATTTCAGTATAGACTTAATGAACCTATACTTGGAACAGACTAACTATTCACACCGAAATTTACATAAACTTTAAATACATATGTTAAGCAGAGAAATCAAAGCAGAGTAAAGAAACACAGAGAACAGAGTAACCAGAGAAGAATAAAGGGATACAGAGAAAAGAGTAACCAGAGCAGAGTAAAGAGATACAGAGAACAGAATAACCATAATAGAGTAAATAGATTAAGAGAAAAGAGTAATCATATTAGAGTAGAAAGACAAAGAGAAAAGAGTAATCTGATAAAGAGAAATGGTTTGAGTTGAGATATTGTAAAAGTAAATGACGTAAAGTTTGTATAGTATGATTGAACAGAGAAAGAAAGAGGTACTGCATAAGAATGTGAAAGTGATGATAACTAATGAGAATGATAATGAATGATGATAATGAGAATGATAATGTGATGATCTGCTGCGTGAAGGCAGTCAGATAGATGGTGATACGACCACCGAGAGTGCTTTCCTGGGATACTTAGCTATAATGCTATTCTGTAAGTTAGAGGACTCTTACAGAGGTATCGAGAAAACACAACTAGCATATACTCCTGTAAGTCAAAGGACTCTTACAGTGAGTGTGTGTGTGCTCCTATAAGTCAAAGGACTCTTACAGTGAGTGTGTTGGGCAGATATAAGTTAACTAGCTCTGCCATGCAAGTCAAAGGACTTTTGCAGTGGTTTGCCTCATAAGTCAAAGGACTCTTGCGAGGAGTATCGCCAACAGAGAAGCCTTACCTGGTCAAAGGACTCCGGGTAACGTCGGGAGCGGGTATGTAACCGACAAAATGAGCTCATTACCTGCACTAGGGCTAGACATGCATCTTACTTGGTTGCGCATTTCCTCTGTTATGATTGTTGTTTGAATGTATGCTTTCTTTGTTTGTATTTTATTCACTGTGTTTGTGTTTTGTTTTCTTGTATTTCTTTTGTTTGTGTTTTGCTTTCTGTTTTCTCTATTTTCTCTATCTATCTGTTTTTTCTGTTTACTGCTTCTCGATATTCTGCTATTTATCTACTAAACAACACGGAATTAATGAACGTAACTAATAACCCCGACCCTACTAAGAACTCCCCAGTTCTTACCCCTTCTCTCTCCCTTTTCCCTCTTCAGATGGAAGCATGAGTACCCTTCTGTAGTTTGCTGATGACTGTTCTGCAAAGAGGATTCCGCTCTAGGTAGTCTTCTGAGTCTAGAGTGAACTCCGTTACCTATTTATATGTATATATTTTGAGGCCAGCCAACGTCTGCACACTGCTTATCTAGAAACTTTAACCTAAATCCTCCGTACGATGTTGCTGTTATGTGGCCACTCGATGAAGTACTTGAGAGACGTTCTTTGATGACATATGATCGTGCAGAGGATTAGTAGACGACCTTCCACCTTTTGATGATGATCCACCTGACTTGAGTTTTGATGACCTAGAACGTACTTTCCCTTGCTTTAGTAGTTTAGGGGCACTAGGTGAGTATAAAGTCTAGGCTAGCCTGGGCGCCAGCTTAGGGACTTCTTGAACAGGTCAAGACCTGGGATGTTGTATGTATATATATGTACATAGTTATTATCTAGCTATGTCTAGAGATGTTGTATGTATGTATATATAATCGTTGGAAAGCTCTGAATGTCAGCTTTCTAACGCAAGTAGAATCACCTCAATTGGACCTTTGTAACTCAAGTTATGCACCTTTGAAAGGGACAGGGTCGCTGGCATAGTCGCTGGCGTTATTGGCAAAAGTGAGTGCCAATAACGTCCGCATTTAGGGGATTAGTATTGCCAAGTTTTGGAGTTCAAACTTAATGTCCACCCCATACTATTATATATTTTTGGAAAGCCCTGGATGTCTACTTTCCAACGCCTTTGAAATCACATCATTTGGAGCTCTACAGCTCGAGTTACACGTCTTGGAAGGCGAAGAGGTCAGCTGACCTTACTACAGGTTGATACCATGTTCATCTTTGCACATTCAGGGCAAGTTTTCTCCCTCCAATTTAGTGTCCACCATGTAGTGCCATATATGCTTGGAAATCTCTAGAATCCTACTTTCCAATACCACTGGAATCACCTCATTTGAAGCTATGTGGCTCAAGTTATTCTTGTTTGAAGAAGGCATGGTCAGGCTGCTGGGTGAGATTTTGCCCACGTTAGTGGCACTAACGTGGCCTTCTTTTTTTCGCAAACGTTAGTGGCGTTCACTTTTACCACTAACTTTCACAGCTGCCTCCTTTGTTCCACGTTAATGCCCAAGTTAGTGGCACTAACGTGCCACTAACGTGGGTGTTCTTGACTTCGCAAACGTTAGTGGCGTTCACTTTTTTCCACTAACTTTCACAGCTGCCTCCTTTCTTCTACGTTAATACCACTAACTTTCTCACTAACGTTGGGGCTTCTCTTTTCTTCCACGTTAGTGCCCACGTTAGTGGAGCTAACGGGGTCGCTAACGTGGGTCTTCTTGCCCTTCGCTAACGTTAGTGGCGTTAACGTTCTCACTAACTTTCCAAGCTTTCCTTCCTTCCACTTTAATGGCCACGTTAGTGGCACTATCGTAGCCACTAACGTGGCTCTTCTCTGATTCTTGTTACCTGAAATCAAGCAAAGTGTATCAAAGAAACATACAAGACAAACTTCATTGTACCAAGTGTGCTAATAATGCCCAAAATCAAAACTTCACTTAGTATGATCTATTTCATCATATTTACCCTGTATATTAGCTAAAATTCACATATGCTTGAGATTTTGTTTCATGCAGATATTTTTCATGCTATTACTCATATATTGGCAAAATTTGTATGGAAACTAAACAAAAATCTACTGAAATAACTACTAAAAATAGGCAATGATGCACGCGCATCACAACACCAAACATAAATCTTGCTTGTCCCCAAGCAAGGAATGAATTATGCACAAAGGATTCTTTTTATTGGAGTGTGCTGAAGAATTTCTTATGATGCTTTGGTGAGTGAAGTGAATAAGTGATAATGGAGGCCAACTCCAATTATATGCTTATGCAAGGATTTCAGTGTTCATTAGTCCTTAAATCTTGGAAGTCTTAGATCTTAGGAGTGTCATTCGGAAGGTTAAGAACACAAGCATGTGACATTTGAGCCTAATTGTGTGGTTACATCATACATAACCACTTATTTTCATTCTTGTATGCATTGTTCTCTTTCTATGATTGTGATCTTTGATTTGTTTGATTCTATATGTCTATTTATTCCATGTATACATGCATTTATATGATTGAGGCCATCATTTCATTTAGCTCACTTACCCAAATAGCCTACCTTTTATCAACCGTTGTTAACCAAATTTGAGCCGATTTAATCCCTTTTGTTCTTAATTATAGCACATCACTACCCCTAAGTGAAAAATGTAACGACCCAATTTTCAATATGTCTAGATCATACCAGAAATTGAGCGCTACCAATTTGTCTTCCTAATTATTATCTATTATTTATCATATGAGTCTGATTCGTTGTTAAAAACGTAGTTAATTTGCGGGGTATATTTTTTTTGAAAACGTTTGGATTAATAGACGGAATCATTCATAATCAATTCAGAACTGATAACAGATAAAACAGTTATAAACAACCACACATAAATACATCACAAGCAGTTAATAACGTTCCGTGATCCAGCTTTTATTTAAGTATAAGCTTTTAGTTAGAACACCCCAAGATATAACTAGATAATAACTATATACATATATATACATACAACATCCCAGGCCCTGACCTATTCAAGAAGTCCCTAAGCTGGCGCCCAGGCTAGCCTAGATTCTATACTCACCTAGTCCCTCTAAATAACTAAGGCGAGGGAAAGTATGTTCTAAGCCATCAAAACTTGAGTCAGGTCGAATGTCATCAAAAGGTGGAACATCATATACTACTCCTCTGCATTATCAGTCATTGCCATATGACGTCTCTCTGGTACCTCATCAAGCAGCTACATAACAGGAGTCTCGTACACAAGATTTAAGTTAAATTTTGCATACAAACGGGGTGTAGACGTTGGCTGGCCTCACAGTATATACATATAAACAGGTAACGGAGTTCACTCTAGACTCAGAAGACTACCTAGAGCGGAATCTTTTTTTTTTGCGTACGATCGTCAGCAAATTACGGAAGAGAACTCTTGCTTCCATCTGAAGGGGGAAGGGAGAGAGAATGGGTATGAACTGGGGAGTTCTTAGTAGGGTCGGGGTTATTAGTTACGTTCATTAACTCTATGTTGTTTAGCAGACTATTAGCAGAATACAAAGAAGCAGTAATTAGAAAACACAGATAAGTAGAGAAGATAGAGAAAACAAATAGCAGAACACAAGCAGAAGAATACAAGAAAATAACACAAGCGCAGAGAATGGAATACAAACAAGGAAAGCATACATTCATACCACAATCATAACAAAGGAAATGCGCAACCAAGTATGATGCATGTCTAGCCCTAGCGCAGGTAATGAGCTCATTTGTCGGTTACATACCCGCTCCCGACGTTACCCGGAGTCCTCTAACTAGGTAAGGCTTTCCTGTTGGCAATGTCCCTCGCAAGAGTCCTTTGACTTGCATGGCGGAGCTAGTTAAATTATATTTGCCCATCACACTCTCTTTAAGAGTCCTTTGACTTACAGGAGCATACACACACTCTCACTGTAAGTGTCCTTTGACTTACAGGAGTATATGCTAGTCGTCTGTTCTCGATACCTCTGTAAAAGAGTCCTCTGACTTACAGAATAGCATTATAGCTAAGTATCCCAGGAAAGCACTCTCAGTGGTCGTACCACCATCTATCTGACTGCCTTCACGCAGCAGATCATCACATAATCATTCTCATTATCATCATTCATTATCATTCTCATTATTCATCATCACTTTCACATTCTTATGCAGTACCTCTTTCTTTCTCTGTTCAATCATGCTATACAAACTCTACAGCTTTTACTTTTACAACATCGTAACTCAAACCATTTCTCTTTATCACATTACCCTTTTCTCTTTGTCTTTTTACTCTGCTCTGATTACTCTTTTCTCTGTATCTCTTTACTTTTTTCTGGTTACTCTGTTCTCTGTGTTTCTTTAGTCTGCTTTGATTTCTCTTCATAACATATGTATTTAAAGCTTATGTAAATTTCGGTATGAATAGTTAGTCTGTCCCAAGTATAGGTTCATTAAGTCTATACTGAAATAGTTTAACTTTTCATACAACACCTAACCCTAGTCGCAACTCAAGTACTAAATAAGTTGCCATAGTTCGTTCACTAGTCTCTGTCTGTTTTTCTGTCATTAAAATTTTACAGACTTTTTCTTTGGTTTTTATCTTTTCTTTAACTTTTTATCTTTTCTTTATCTTTGCCTCACTATCATGTTATTACCACTCCCTAAGTGTTTTATGAAGGTAATTATGAGATTCTGCACTTAAAGTTGTCTTTCTAAAGCTTTTATAGAAAACTGCCTTTTCCGCATTATTTTATTATTTTTATTAAAATATTATTTTTAATTAAATATTATTATTTAATATTTTATTATTATTTATTATTTTAATACTAAATTTTCGAAAATTAACTTACCTTTTACTTTTAACCTTTAAAATTCACTTTTTACCACCTGTAACTTTTAATATTTCTACTTTTACCACCCTATCTTCCAGAAATTACCAAATAACCCCCCAAACACCAAAATATTTACTTCCTTGCCCTTTTATGGACCAAAAAGGTGTTCTTCATTGTTCTTCATCACTCTCAAAGTGTTCTTCATGTTCTTCATAAATTCTTCAGATTCTTTCTCTGTTTTTACCCGTTTTTCAGTCTTTTCAGCAACCGATTTTTACCATAATTCAAAATAAAATTTCAGCCACTAAAATCCCATCTTTTCTACATGATTTCAACACAAATTGATCCTCAATTTAAGCTTAGGGTTTCATTTTTCCAGCTGCCCCAAGAACATGAACTTTAAAGCTTGAATTTCATCAAATTACATCAAAATTTCACCAAATTTTCACCAAGAATCAATCATATATGCAACCAATTTTTAGCACAGCCAAATCATACAACATTCACACAACTCAAACACAAATAATCAAGATTAATTTCGTGACACCCTACCTGGTTTTTCTGTTCCTAATTCGATTAAACTTTCAGGTAGTCCTTAAGCACTTTTTCCTCCTAAATCACATCAGGAAAACACATATTTAAGCATGTTTCCTTGAAACCGAATCAAAAGAGAGATGGTGCAGCCAACTCACCTTGATTCCATCCTTGATAAGTCATATTATTATGTAGAAAAAGAAGAGAGGATCATTTTGGTCGGATTGGAATTTTGATTTGAGTTTTAGTTCAGCAGAAATCAAGCTTTGAAGATTTGGAACTAAGAACTTTTCTCTCTTTTTCTCTCTTGAGAATTTCGGCCACAAGGTGAAAATGAACCAGCCTTGGGGGTTTTAGGGGTGTAGGGTGAGTTGTGATTGGTTGGCTTGGAGGTGGATTAAAATAATATTAAAATATCTCAGGTGTATAACTACTAAAACTAGATGTATCAGAACACTTGTAAAAACATCTCTAAAAATTATTTTTTCAGCTACTAGCATAAATGACACTAGTAATATATTTATTATGAGAATAAAACATGAATAATGAGGCCTTAGCATTGCTAAAGTCATCAGAGAGTGCTGGTGCTAAGCTACACCAGTAAATTGTGAACCCGGTTAAACCGGTTTTCTGTTTTTAACTAAAACAGACCAGGTAACCTTATAATATCATTCAAGAAGCTTCTAAAACTAATATAATGATAATATTATCCTATTATCTCTCTTATCTCATAAATCAAGTCCGGTTCATCAAACTGAGATTATTTACGAAAAATAGGATCAAAACTCCAAACCGATACGGTTTAAAAACTAGGTTCTTCATGACTGCATTATCGAGCTTGCCTCAAAAAGTTCTAGCTTAAAGAAGACGTAACGACAATGAGGATCGAGATACTTGATGATATAGAAGTGGTTCTCCCCTTACTGATCTTCCGGAGAAATCAGTACTTTCAGAAAAGATCTCACGTACTCGAAAATCAGGGTTGTTACATTCTACCCTCCTAAACGAAAATTTTGCCCTCAAAATTTGATGCATAGGTAAAAAGTTGCAATGATATCCGACCTAAGCAAATTCTTAGCATAGAACTTACCTCGAGCGATAGATCCAAACTTTATAGTATTGCCAGCAGACTCATCTACCATTCTTTTTCAACAGTCTCTTGCCCGATGTCCTTCCTTATTACAATAGTAACATAAACCTGTTCTAAACCGGCAAAGCCTACTACCATGATTCTTTCCACAAGTTTGGCATACTACTCCAGTCTGAGCTTGGTGAGGTTGACTCTCATGTCCTTGTCGAATGTCACGGTTATTGTCACTACCATTATTGCGAGTTAGAAGGCTGACATCTCGGTGGTTTCCACTCCAACGCTGGAATTGACGAATGGCTTTAAAGTTGAGACCTTGAAGGGCTAAATTCTGAACAAAGTCTCTTTGTGAATACCCCCTACGACTTGCTCGAGCTATCGCCACCTTCTTTGAACATTCTTCCACTAGTTTACTTTTATTCACTAGTTCCGCAAAATTTTGTATCTCTAGCAGAACAATAGAAATCATCAGTTCTTCTCAGAGTCATCCTTCAAACCTTAAACACTTCCATTCCTCAAAGTCTGCTGGGTTCCCTTGACAAATCTTGGAGAAATGGCACAAGTCATCAAACTTACGGGCATACTCAGCAATAGTCATATCCCCTTGCTTCAGCTGCATAAGCTCCATCTCCTTGGCATCACGTGCTGCTCTCGGAAAATACTTCTTATAGAATTCGTCTCTAAAGGAATCCCAAGGAATGTCACCTTCATTCTGTTGCAGCAGTTGCTGTATCCCCTGCCACCAGTACTCAGCTTCTCCTTCGAGCATATAAGTAGCAAACCCCACATGTTGGGCTTCCAGAACATGTTGTGCTCGTAGTGATCATTCGATAGCCCGAAACCAGTTATCAGCATCGGTCGCAACGAGTGTACCTTTAAACTTAGGCGGTTTAACCTTCAGAAAAGTCGCAAGGCTCATAGGTCTTTCAAGATGCCCCAAGTTATTCTCATCATTCCCACTATCTTCTCCATGTTCATTCTCATTCCCGTTTCTCACCCCAAGACGTTCAACAGCCCTAGCCGCTGCTACTGCAGCCTCACGCACTGCCTCAGCTACAGCGTTCATGGTAGTCATAAACGTTTCCTGTTCTCTCTCTCGGTTATCACTAGGGGTTCCTTCCCGCGCACTCCGTCTCTGTGGTCTCATTGTAGTCCTGTTCACACCAAAGAATCATTATTAAGGTGATCAGTCTTAACACTTCAAGTCAAGTGTGAACATTCCCAGAATGAAAACACAGAGACAATCATGCAACACATATCACATAGATATCCTATAAGCATGAGACACACAACAGAGTATGCAATGAAGCATAGTCAGTCCACTCCCCAGGCTCTATTGGGAACGAACTGCTCTGATACCAAATTGTAACGACCCAATTTTCAATATGTCTAGATCATACCAGAAACTGAGCGCTACCAATTTGTCTTCCTAATTATTATCTATTATTTATCATATGAGCCTGATTCGTTGTTAAAAACGTAGTTAATTTGCGGGGTATATTTTTTTTTTTGAAAACGTTTGGATTAATAGACGGAATCATTCATAATCAATTCAGAACTGATAACAGATAAAACAGTTATAAACAACAACACATAAATACATCACAAGCAGTTAATGACATTCCGTGATCCACCTTTTATTTAAGTATAAGCTTTTAGTTAGAACACCCCTAGATATAACTAGATAATAACTATATACATATATATACATACAACATCCCAGGCCCTGACCTATTCAAGAAGTCCCTAAGCTGGCGCCCAGGCTAGCCTAGACTCTATACTCACCTAGTCCCTCTAAACAACTAAGGCGAGGGAAAGTATGTTCTAAGCCATCAAAACTCGAGTTGGGTCGAATGTCATCAAAAGGTGGAACATCATATACTACTCCTCTGCACTATCAGTCATTGCCATATGACGTCTCTCTGGTACCTCATGAAGCAGCTACATAACAGGAGTCTTGTACACAGGATTTAAGTTAAAGTTTGCATACAAACGGGGTGTAGACGTTGGCTGGCCTCATAGTATATACATATAAACAGGTAACGGAGTTCACTCTAGACTCAGAAGACTACCTAGAGCGGAATCTTTTTTTTTTTTGCGTACGATCGTCAGCAAATTACGGAAGGGAACTCTTGCTTCCATCTGAAGGGGGAAGGGAGAGAGAAGGGGTAAGAACTGGGGAGTTCTTAATAGGGTCGGGGTTATTAGTTACGTTCATTAATTCTATGTTGTTTAGCAGACTATTAGCAGAATTCAAAGAAGCAGTAATTAGAAAACACAGATAAGTAGAGAAGATAAAGAAAACAAATAGCATAACACAAACAGAAGAATACAAGAAAATAACACAAGCGTAGAGAATGGAATACAAACAAGGAAAGCATACATTCATACCACAATCATAATAAAGGAAATGCGCAACCAAGTATGATGCATGTCTAGCCCTAGCGCAGGTAATGAGCTCATTTGTCGGTTACATACCCGCTCCCGACGTTACCCGGAGTCCTCTGACCAGGTAAGGCTTTCCTGTTGGCAATGTCCCTCGCAAGAGTCCTTTGACTTGTGAGGCAAACCACTGCAAGAGTCCTTTGACTTGCATGGCGGAGCTAGTTAACTTATATCTGCCCAACACACTCTCTGTAAGAGTCCTTTGACTTACAGGAGCATACACACACTCTCACTATAAGAGTCCTTTGACTTACAGGAGTATATGCTAGTCGTGTGTTCTCGATACCTCTGTAAGAGTCCTCTGACTTACAGAATAGCATTATAGCTAAGTATTCCAGAAAAGCACTCTCAGTGGTCGTACCACCATCTATCTGACTGCCTTCACGCTGCAGATCATCACATAATCATTCTCATTATCATCATTCATTATGATTCTCATTATTCATCATCACTTTCACATTTTTATGCAGTACCTCTTTCTTTCTCTGTTCAATCATGCTATACAAACTCTACAGCTTTTACTTTTACAACATCGTAACTCAAACCATTTCTCTTTATCACATTACTCTTTTCTCTTTGTCTTTTTACTCTGCTCTGATTACTCTTTTCTCTGTATCTCTTTACTTTTCTCTGGTTACTCTGTTCTCTGTGTTTCTTTACTCTGCTTTGATTTTTCTTCATAACATATGTATTTAAAGCTTATGTAAATTTCGGTATGAATAGTTAGCCTGTCCCAGGTAGAGCTTCATTAAGTCTATACTGAAACAGTTTAACTTTTCATACAACACCTAACCCTAGTCGCAACTCAAGTACTAAATAAGTTGCCCTAGTTCGTTCACTAGTCTCTGTCTGTTTTTCTGTCATTAAAATTTTATAGACTTTTTCTTTGGTTTTTATCTTTTCTTTAACTTTTTATCTTTTCTTTATCTTTGCCTCACTATCATGTTATTACCACTCCCTAAGTGTTTTATGAAGGTAATTATGAGATTCTGCACTTAAAGTTGTCTTTCTAAAGCTTTTATAGAAAATTGCCTTTTCTGCATTATTTTATTATTTTTATTAAAATATTATTTTTAATTAAATATTATTATTTAATATTTTATTATTATTTATTATTTTAATACTAAATTTTCGAAAATTAACTTAACTTTTACTTTTAACCTTTAAAATTCAATTTTTACCACCCGTAACTTTTAATATTTCTACTTTTACCACCCTATCTTCCAGAAATTACCAAATAACCTCCCAAACACCAAAATATTTACTTCCTTGCCCTTTTATGGATCAAAAAGGTGTTATTCATTGTTCTTCATCACTCTCAAAGTGTTCTTCATGTTCTTCATAAATTCTTCAGATTCTTTCTCTGTTTTTACCCGTTTTTCAGTCTTTTCAGCAACCGATTTTTACCATAATTCAAAATAAAATTGCAGCCACTAAAATCCCATATTTCTACATGATTTCAACACAAATTGATCCTCAATTTAAGCTTAGGGTTTCGTTTTTCCAGCTGTCCCAAGAACATGAACTTTAAAGCTTGAATTTCATCAAATTTCATCAAAATTTCACCAAATTTTCACCAAGAATCAATCATATATGCAACCAATTTTTAGCACAGCCAAATCATACAACATTCACACAACTCAAAAAAAAATAATCAAGATTAATTTCGTGACACCCTACCTGGTTTTGCTGCTCCTAATTCGATTAAACTTTCAGGTGGTCCTTAAGTACTTTTTCCTCCTAAATCACATCAGGAAAACACATATTTAAGCATGTTTCCTTGAAACCGAATCAAAAGAGAGATGGTGCAGCCAACTCACCTTGATTCCAGCCTTGATAAGTCATATTATTATGTAGAGAAAGAAGAGAGGATCATTTTGGTCGGATTGGAATTTTGATTTGAGTTTTAGTTCAGCAGAAATCAAGCTTTGAAGATTTGGAACTAAGAACTTTTCTCTCTTTTTCTCTCTTGAGAATTTCGGCCACAAGGTGAAAATGAACCAGCCTTGGGGGTTTTGGGGTTGTAGGGTGAGTTGTGATTGGTTGGCTTGGAGGTGGATGAAAATAATATTAAAATATCTCAGGTGTATAACTACTAAAACTAGATGTATCGGAACACATGTAAAAACATCTCTAAAAATTATTTTTTGAGCTACTAGCATAAATGACACTAGTAACATACTTATTATGAGAATAAAACACGAATAATGAGGCCTTAGCATTGCTAAAGTCATCAGAGAGTGCTGGTGCTAAGCTGCACCAGTAAATTGTGAACCCGGTTAAACTGGATTTCTGTTTTTAACTAAAACAGACCAGGTAACCTTATAATATCATTCAAGAAGCTTCTAATACTAATATAGTGATAATATTATCCTATTATCTCTCTTCTCTCATAAATCAAGTCCGGTTCATCAAACTGAGATTATTTACGAAAAATAGGATCAAAACTCCAAACCGATACGGTTTAAAAACTAGGTTCTTCGTGACTGCATTATCAAGCTTGCCTCAAAAGGTTCTAGCTTAAAGAAGACGTAACGACAATGAGGATCGAGATACTTGATGATATAGAAGTGGTTCTCCCCTTACTGATCTTCCGGAGAAATCAGTACTTTCAGAAAAGATCTCACGTACTAAAAAATCTGGGTTGTTACAAAAAACAATAAATGTCCTTAATTTGGATCTTTGATTAGTTTAGGCTAGTGAGGGTGTGTATTATATGGTTATGGGAAACTTGGGACATTGGTTGAGGTAAAAGTGTAATTTTTATTTTTGTTAAAAATATTGGGAATTGGGTACATATTCATGCACTATATGTAAAACCATATGCATTGATACGTTTGTATATACTTTAAAATATATATATATATATATATAGAAAAGAAAGAAAAAGAATTAGAATAAAAAGGGGACAAAATGCCCCAAGTAAAGCTCAATAAAGATCAATTCATATGTGTGGTGACCAAAAATAGAATACATGAGCGTGTGAAAAAGTGAAGAATGGGTAGTTAGGTTTGTTTAGAATTGTATAGGTTGTCATAGGTTAGGTGGGAAGTTTAAGTTAATCAAAGATTCAAATTTCAAGCTTACTTGACCATATGCATCCTACCTTGACCCTAGCCCCATTACAACCTATGGGAAAGCCCTCATGATATTTGTATGCATGCATAAAGTAATTGTTGATTGTTAGATGAAAAACAAATCTTGAAAAGCATGATTAGGGGAGAATTGAGTGAATCAACCTCGTACACTTGAGCGACTAGAGCGGATACACATCCGGTGAGGGTTCAATTGTTCAATTACATGTTTCCACCCATGATCATTTCTTTTCTTGCAAGTTTGTAAAATCTTTTTAATAATTTAATTTAATTGTTGGTTGAGTGATTTCTATTGCCTTAGACCTTGTGTTTGTATATGTATTCTTGGAAATTGATTTATCTTGACTAAGTGGATGCATACATATAGATAGATTGCATGTAGTTAGTTTGCATTGAATAAATGTTGATGTCCCTTTGCTTCTTTCTTGATTTTAGCATGAGGACATGCTTAGTTTAAGTGTGGGAAGATTTGATAAACCCCAATTTTGTGGTTTATCTTGTGCTTAATTTGGGGGATTTTATCACCTTTTCTCACATTTATTCAATAAAATAGCATGGTTTTATAATTCTCTCTTGATTTGTGCTTAAGTGTAAAAACATGCTTTTTAGGCCCTAAAATTGGTGATTTTAATTCACTTTAATTCCATTCGATGCCTTGATGTGTTTGTTGAGTGATTTCAGGTTCATAAGGCAAGTATTGGATGGAAGGAATGAAGAAAAAGCATGCAAAGTGGGAGAACTCATGAAGAAATGAAGGAACCGTAAAGCTGTCAAGCCTGACCTCTTTGCACTCAATCGACCATAACTTGAGCTATAGAGGTCCAAATGAGGCGGTTCTAGTTGCGTTGGAAAGCTAACATCTGGGGCTTCGAAATGATATAAAATTTGCTATATGTTACTTCGCGCTCAGGGGCGCGCACGTGCCATGTACGCGTACGCGCCAATTTTGCCGTGGCCCACTAAGGTGAAATCGCCCCCAGCGATTTCTGAAGCACTTTGGGCCCAACCCAACTCATTTATAATGCTATTTCATGCAAAATTCAAGCTTGGGCAAGGGGGAAGCAATTGTTTTGGTAGTATAGCATCATGTAGGTTAGTTTCTAGAGAGAGAAGCTCCCTCTTCTCTCTAGAATTAGGTTAGGTTAATCTTTCTTAGATTTAGGTTCAATTACATGTTTTCATCTTGTTTCTTTTATGAATTCTTGCTTCTACTCTTTCATTCTCATGATTTGTAGTGTTAATTTCCCTTTTTGCTCTCTTTTATGTTCATGAATGTTCATGTTGAATTTGATTTTCTTTTAATGAAATTTATGTTTGATGTTTCTTTTATTGATGATTTGAGTTATGATCTTGTTTCCTTACAATTTGTAGTTAGTAGATTTTACTATTCTTGCACATTTTACTATGCTTTCCATTTGTACCCACCAAGTGTTTGACAAAATGCTTGGTTGGGCCTTAGAGTAGATTTTTGAGCATTCTTGGATTGGAGAGAGTAATTAGGCAATCTTGAGTCATGAAAACCCAACTCATGTTGGTGATCTAAAGTTGTTAGCTAATATTGTTTCCATTGACGCTAATCTTTTGCTAATTAAATTAGTGAGTTGATTAGGACTTTTGGAATATTGTTTCCAATGACGCTAATCTTTTGCTAATTAAATAAGTGAGTTGATTAGGACTTTTGGATTGAGATTAGCTAGTCTTATTAGACTTTCTCTCAAGGAAGATAATATGATACCTTCTTCCAATGTTGGAGATGACGTAATAAGATAAATTCTTGTTATTATTGTGGTATGATTGATTAGTCTTGTTTGACTTTCTCCCTATTTGTTGGAGTTGACTAAATAAGATGAATTAATCATTGCATGACTAGGATAGAAAGCCTATGATCTCAACCCTTGCCATGAATGTCTCTCTTTATTACTTGCTTTCTTTAGTTACTTGTTTGAATTACTTTTCTTTCCATTTATTTTATTGCCCAATTATCAACCAAACCCCCCTCACATCCTTCATAACCAATAAGCATACACTTCATTGCAATTCCTCGTGAGACGACCCGGAGTCTAAATACACCAGTTAATTTTCATTTGGGGTTTGTTACATGTGACAAAACCATATTTTAATTTGATGTGAGAGTTGTTTGTTGGTTTGGAGCTATGCTTACAACGAAATTCTTATTTTTATAAGAGAAAATCTAGACCGATAATAATTTTTGCCGTCAGTCAGCTGGCCTTACTACAGGTTGATACCATGTTCATCTTTGCACTTTTGGGGCAGGTTTTCTCCCTCCAATTTAGTGTCCACCATGTAGTGCCATATATTCTTAGAAAGTGATGCCAGGGCATTTTGGCCAGTTTCACTTACCTTTTCTTTACTGTTTTAGGGTAGTTTCATGCATTTTCTTAGGAAATCAGCAAGTTTTGGGTAGAATTTCACTTACATCTTGATTCAAGAAAATATTGTGAATTTTATATGATTTCATGAGAATTATGCATGAATTTAATGACAAATTGGATGATGCATGACTCATAACTTGGATTAGAGCTTTGATGCACTTTATTTGCTTGATTTCAAGCCAAATGAGGCAAGGAAAAGCCACGTTAGTAGCCACTTTAGTCTAACTAACATGACCATTAACGTGGAATAGGAGCTAGCTTGCAACGTTAATGAGAAAAGTGATCGCCAATAACGTCTTCGAAGCCATCATAGCCCACGTTAAATACCACGTTAACTACATTAACGTGGTAGTTAACGTGGAGGAAAAGGAAGCTCCAAGCGTTAGTGGTAAAAGTGAGTGCCACTAATGCTCCAAAAAGGGCAATTGGCCACGTTAAGAGTCACGTTAACTCAGTTAACGTGAACTCTAACATGGAAGAGAAAGATAATGCCAACGTTAGTGACACTCACCTTTGTCACTAACGTTGGACTAAGCCCATATTAGCTATGTTAAGAGCCACGTTAACTTAGTTAACGTGAACTTTAACGTGGAAGGAGCAAGGAATCGCCAACGTTAGTGACACTCACCTTTGTCACTAATGTTGGACTAAGCCACTATGAGCCATGTTAGTTGCCACGTTAATTACATTAACGTGGAAGCTAATATGGAGGAAAGGGATGAAGAGCCAACGTTAGTGACACTCACCTTTGTCACTAACGTTGGAGATGGCAATCAACACCACGTTAGTGGTCACGTTAATGTAATTAACGTGAGGCACTAAAGTGGGAAAGGGGCATTTTGGAGCGTTAGTGAAAAAAGTAGGTGTCACTAACGCTCTCGGAGATTTGGCAAGCCTACGTTAAAGGTCATGTTAACTATACTAATGTGAACTCTAACATAGGGAGAAAGGGGTACTCTCAACGTTATTGAGAAAGGTAAACCCCAGTAACATTTGCGAAGGGCCAAGAGGCAACGTTAGTGGTCACGTTAGTGCCACTAACATTGAAGTTAACGTGGATTGTCACTAACATTCTTGACCCCACATTTTCATTTAACGTTAACACCACTAACGCCCTAAGCTAAAGTCCATGCCTACTGTACACTTTCTCTGCAAGTGAAGCTGAGCCCACTAAAGATGATAACTGCTTCAACTCAAGATCAAAAGGCCCATATCCAAGACTTGAAGAGCCAACTCGAAGATGAGAAGAGTAGTATAAATAGGAGTAGTTTTGAACTAGAGAAGAACTTTTGGATTGGGAGAACTACTCTCTGTATAATTTTACTTTCTCTGCAACTTCTAGTTTTACTTTCAGAATGCACTCTCCATCTTTGTTTTCCATTCCCAAAGCCATGAACAACTAAACCCCTTTCATTGGGTTAGGGAGCTCTGTTGTAATTTGATGGATCAACAATAGTTTTCGTTATTCTTCTTCTTTCTTTTCTCTTGATTTTACTAGAAAGCTTTCAATCTTCATCCAATTGGGTAGTTATCTTGGAAAAGAAGCTATTCATACTTGGATCTCTTCAGAACCTTGGAAGAGGAATGAAGAGATCATGATAGAAAAGCTTTCTCATGTTGGACCAAATTGGGGTCTGGATGGATATAGTGACATGTAATCCTACCAACACTTTGATTTGGAAATACATGTGGTATAATCAGTGACTATACTTCATCTCTTCTCATGAGTAATTGGACCAAGGAATTGGCTATTGATCAAGATTTGAGAGATTGAATTACCAAGGAATTGGAGGTCAATCACTTAATATTGCCAAGGAGATCAATGAATGCATTGATTGAGGAAGAGATGAAAATGAACTTGATCCGGAGAATGCAACATCTCCTAAGCCCAATGAATCCCCCATTTCTGATCTTACCCATTCTCTTTAATTTCTGCAATTTACTTTCATGCTAAATTCCCCATTCCCATTTAAGATTCTACAATTTATTTTCCGTCATTTATATTCAGCTCTTTATTCCCAGCATTTACATTTTCTGCTATTTACTTTCCGCCATTTAATTTCTTGCAACTTTCCCATCAAATTCTGCTTAGCTCGACTAGAACATTCCTCTAATTAAAGTTGATTGACCAATCAATCCCTGTGGGATTTGACCTCACTCTATTGTGAGTTTTTACTTGACGACAATTCGGTATATTTGTCGAGGGAAATTGTTGAGAGACAAGTTTTTGTGCATCAGGTTTATGGCGCTGTTGCCGGGGATTGATTTTGTATCAACAATGATTAAATTGGTGGATAACTAGATTGAGCATTTTTCTTTCTTTTGTTTGATTTAATTTCATTTGAGTAATTTACTTTCAGTTTTCGTTATTTCCTTCCCTTTACCCTTTACCCTTTACCCGTTTGTGGTGTTATCTGTGCATTTTTTTTTACTATTTAGTTCACTGACCCACTAACTGTTTGATATATTGCATCACTCACTAACATCATTTCTAACAAGAATACTCTCTGCATCTACCCCCTTCTTGCTTTTGCCTTGTTGGTTGTATGACAGGTAGAAAAAGCGGGGCTTCAACTTCTTTTGATTCTGAACCTGAGAGAACCTTCCTTAGATTAAGGAGGGAAGCAAGAGGAAAGAGAGTAGTTGGTACGGAGGAAGAAGATGAGTATTTTGAACCAGACATGGATAAGAATATGGAGAACCATAATGAAGAAGAGGCTCACAACCATGGCAGAGAAGGCCCAGTGCATCATGCTGGGCAAGAGAGAAGATTTCTGGGATCCTACATCAATCCGAACCCAGGAAACTGTGGAAGTAGCATCCAAAAACCAACCATACATGCCAACAACTTTGAACTAAAGCCACAACTCATCACCCTTGTTCAGAACAACTGTTCATTCGGAGGAAGTGTTCAAGAAGATCCTAATCAACATCTAACCACCTTCCTGAGGATATGTGACACTGTGAAGTCTAATGGTGTTCATCGTGACACCTACCGACTACTTCTATTCCCCTTCTCACTAAAGGACAAGGCATCTAAATGGCTGGAATCCTTCCTGAAGGAGAGTTTAACAACCTGGGAAGATGTGGTGAACAAGTTCTTGGCGAGATTCTATCCTCCTCAAAGAATCAACAGGTTGAGAGCTGAAGTTCAAACTTTCAGGAAATAAGATGGTGAGACTCTATATGAAGCATGGGAGAGGTTTAAGGATCTGACAAGAAGGTGCCCACCAGATATGTTCAATGAATGGGTGCAGTTACACATTTTCTATGAAGGTCTTTCTTATGAATCAAAGAAGGTAGTAGACCACTCATCCGGGGGATCTCTGAACAAGAAAAAGACCATTGAAGAAGCCATAGATGTTATTAAGACTGTAGCTGAGAATGACTACTTCTATGCTTCTGAAAGGGGCAACACTAGAGGAGTAATGGAGCTAAACAATGTGGATGAACTGCTAGCTCAAAACAAGATGATCACCAAGCAGCTGGCTGACCTTACCAAGAAGATGGAGAGGAGTCAAGTAGCAGTAATCACCACCTCTACAGCAGCTCAAGAAGGAGTGAATGAAGAAGCAGAGGGTGATTAGGAACAAGCCAACTACATTGGAAATCCACCTAGGCAGAACCATGACCCATACTCCAAGACTTACAATCCTGGTTGGAGGAACCTTCCAAACTTTGGGTGGGGAAATCAACAAGACCAAGGCCAAGATCAGAGACGCCACAACCCCAACAATAATGCAGCTCACCAACATTCCACACAGAGATCATATCAGCACCCACTTAATAACACACCTCAACATCCATACCAAAGCCAAAATGGCCCTTCTCATCCCTCCAATCTCAACTCACCATCATCGGAAGAAAGACTATCAAGGATTGAGACTCTACTTGAAGGCATATGCAAAGAGATTCAAGATAACAAGGTGTTCAAAGAGGAGGTGCGAGCTAATCTCAAAAACCAGGGAGACACCATTCAGAGGCTGGAATTTCAAGTGGGATACCTCTCTGAAAAGATTCCCAAACCTACTGATAGCTTCCCAAGTGACACAGAGAAGAACCCGAGAGGTGAAGTAAAGAAGGTCAGATGGGAAGATTGCAAGATGGTTACTATAAGTGATAAGGGGACAGAGGAAGAGCCAAACAAACCATTAGAACAACCTAGAGATACATCAGCAGAGAAACAGGAAGAGGATCACTAAGAAATCAAAATTTCACAGAAGGAGCTGCTGAGACTCTATGCACCCTTTCCCCAAAAACTCAAGGGTGGTGTAGAAAAGAGAATATACTCAAGGTTTCTTGACATGTTTGCATCTCTCCATGTAAACATACCATTCATCAAGGCCCTCCAACAAATGCCCTCATACATTAAGTATATGAAGGAGCTGCTGACCAGGAAAAGCTCACTCAAAGGAGGGCAAACAATAGTGATGAATAATGAGTGCAGTGCTCTCATTCAACCAGAGATGCCTACAAAAAGGAAGGACCCAGGGAGTTTTCACATCCCCTGTGCCATAGGAGAAACAATGTTTGACAAAGGACTCTGTGACCTAGGAGCAAGCATCAACTTGATGCCCTTAAACCTTATGAAGAAGTTACAGATCAATAAGCTAATGCCCACAGACGTAGTCATCAGGCTAGCTGATAAAACTCAAAAACAAGCAGTAGGAGTGGTTGAAAATGTGTTGGTAAAGGTTGGGAACTACTTCCTTCCTACAGACTTTGTCATATTGGAAATGGAAGAGAGTCACCTTCACCCAATCATATTGGGAAGACCACTCCTAACTACAGCTAGAGCGCTCATAAATGTGGAACGAGGAGAGCTAATATTGAGGATACATCACGAACAACTTGTATTCAATGTCTTCAAACCCTCACAAGAAGCAGATCAAGAAAACAAGGAACCAAGGAAAGAGCACGACAAAGCACTGGTGGAAGAAACATGCATTGAATCACAGGGAATCCCTTTGGTTGATGAACAAGATAATCAGCAGCTGTCACAGCTCAAGGAAAATCAGGAGGAACCTAAACCACCAGAGTCATATGAGACCAAGAACAACATTTCCTTGAAAGAAGAGGCCACAAAGAGTAGGGCAACATCAAAAGGAACAAAGAAGAAGGCACCAAGGGGATGGAGGAACAAGAAAATCTCTACAGAGGATTTCTCTTCAGGGGATAAAGTGATCTCAGCTTACTTCCTAGATATCCCACCTCATCTCCCCACCATCCCATCTCAGCTACCTAAGATTTTCACCATCAACAAAGTTCTCTCCTTAGAGCATCTAGAGATCCTTGATGAAGCCAATGGATATAGGTTTACTGCAAGAGGAGAAGATCTAAAGCATTACTAACCACCCTAACAAAGGGCAGAACGTCAAGCTAGTGACGCTAAAGAAGCGCTTCATGGGAGGCAACCCATGTTTTATATGCTTTTAAAAGTAGTTAATAATGCAAGGTTCATGAAGTCCAAATCAACTCTGACATATACTTGAATGAATCCTTTTATGCAACATATAGTGAAGAACAAGTTTGGTGTTCAAGGCACACTAAGAGAACAAGAATGCAATTCTTATCATGTCACTCTTAGAACCTTGAACAATTCCTTTTACTCCACATGGCCACAAACTAAGTTTGGTGTCACCAATGTTGCATACATGGACAATCAATTAGTCAGTTGGTTTGTACTTATGAATAGCACTTAGTCAGTTAACAACAAAAAAAAAATTTAAAAGTAGTTACTCATTCTTTTCTCTTAAATTTTGCCACCACTTTCCACAAATTCATTAATCACATCCCTTTATTTGTAGGAGAATTGATGGGAAAATTGAAGAGGGAGGATTTGGCCACCACAAAAGGAGAAGTACTATACACATGTTTTCAAGGGGGATGCATTGGGAAATGTTGCCATGCAACATTGGAAGAGTGACACGCTTGGAAATTGAACCAACCCCCCTTCATAAAGTTGATGATTCTTGTGCTCATCCCATGCTAAACCCCATCCGTTCATCATACAACCACTCCATCAATCCACACCTTTCATTCACTTACCATCTCCCTATATAAAGTGGTTTCTAGTCCGTACTCCCTTTCACATTCCAATTTCCATCATTTACACTTCCCACTTTTAACACCCAACTCTTCTTACCCCATCAGAAACACTCTCACTCACTCCCTTCACTACACCCCATCTTAATCGGCCGAAGCCAATTATCCACATCCCTTACACCTTCACATATCAACAATCACTCATGGCGTCATCGAGCTCCAAGAGGCAAAAGAGGAAGGAACTGGTGGAGAGCATCCCTTTCGATGAAGGGAAATTCAAGACTGCATTCCATAAACTCGAATTTGAATGGATAAAGCTCAAAAAGATATTGCCTGAGTTAACATTCCAATTTAACGAAGGTGAGGACTCTGAGTGGATAAAAGTGTTCATCCCAATTACTGTCCGATGGATGCATGCGGTTGCATCTTTCCTACCTCAACGAAAGCCAAGAAAGAGGCCAACCCATCAAGTAATAGAAGGACAAAACTTAGAGGAGCAAGCCCCTTTAGACTTGCACCAGCTACAGGAAGCCATTGATGGCTTATCTAGACAATACTTGGAAAATCAAGGGGCACAGAAAGAGTTGCAACTACAGTTGGTAAGCCGTCAAGAAGAATTACTCTCTGGATGGATGAATCAACAGGGAGAATGGCAAAAGCAATTGATGGAGCAGCAACTGGAAGAAGGGAATTATTGGGGTGAATCCTTCCACAGGATAGAGCAAAGGCAAGATCAACAATAAGAAGCCATCCAAAAGCTAATCAACATCCAAGCACATCAAGGTGCACACATACATGAAATGCATCGGAAACAACTGGAACAGGCAGAAGTCTTTGACGAATACAGAGCGTTTGCAGAAGGAGTTTACATGAACGAGACTGGACATCATGTAAACACTCAAGCCAGGCTCGGGTACTTAGTTAGACAACTGCCTGTATTGCACCCGGGAATCACCAGATATGAAGAAGTAAAGGATGAATTAGTGCGAGAAGAAAGACAGAGGGTAGAAAAGAGTCATGAATCAGTAAGGAAGGAACTTGAGGAGTGGAAGAAAGCCAGACTAGCACGGATACGAGGAAACACAAGTGGACACAAAGAGGACAAACAAGAGGGAGAGTATGAGCACCCCCATGAGTAAAAGGTGGTGGAGTTCCCTCTTTGTTCCATCTTTTTCAAAGATTTAAATAAAGAAAATCATGTATGAAATAGAACATGTTTCCACGGTAGTTTAGGATTTTAAATTCTGCATTTAAGTTGTCATTTCTTAGGTCTATGCTTGCTAGTCTAATGTCACTGCTGCATCTTCACCTTGCTTACTTGTATGCTTATCCTTTTGAATCAAATAAAAAGAGAATGTATGCTATGAAAGACCAGAGTGAGGTTCATATTGTGAAGTAAGTTCCTAAGTTTGTGGTGTGGTAATAGATTAGCTAAGTTAGTTCACCAACAAGGTAGGAAGGCAACTATCTGTCCTGAAGTCATATGCTTGAAACACACCCCATGAGACTAGCTAAATAACAAGATCCTAATAAGAAAAAGGAAATGAACAATAAGAGTTGAAAAAGAAAGAAAAGTAATAAGAAATAAGGCTAGGCACCAAGGGCTTGAATCTTGAGGGATGTGTCTGTGGTGCTCTTGTACCAAGGATCTACTTGGATGAATAAGTTCTTAGGAGTGCTTCATCACTTGGTAACTTGGGTTAACTAACCCGGGATTATCAACTGAAAATCCACTATCAAGAGTAACCTTGCTACAGAACATTTAGTAACCCAAAGAGGTGCTGGACACCAAGGCCTCAAGGAAAGAAAATAACAAACCATGTGCCTGTGGTGTGCATGTATGGGGGAGAGAGACTTGAGGGAGTAAGTCCTTAGGGGTGTTTCAACACCTAGCACCTTGAACCAACTGGTTCGGGAGTGTTGGCTGAAAGCTTATTTTAAAGAGTCGCCCCCTCACAGAACACTTAGCCTAAGGATGCAATGAACCTTGAAAAGACAAAGGGGTCAATAAATAAAAGTCTCAAAGGGTGCAATCAAGTGAGTATTCCAGGGCATGATAAAGGTTTGAAAGCCAGTAAAGGAATGAACCTAAGTTGCTATGCATGAAACCCCATAAAACCAAGGACATGACTTCCACAATAATGATTCATTCCTCATTTCATTTCATTCATCATTCTCATGTTTCAGTACTTGCTTAGGGACAAGCAAGCTTTATGTTTGGTGTTGTGATGCCGGGACATTTCGGCCAGTTTCACCGACCTTTTCTTTACTATTTTAGGGTAGTTTCATGCATTTTCTTAGAAAATAAGCAAGTTTTGGGTAGAATTTCACTTACATCTTTATTCAAGCAAACATTATGAATTTTATATGATTTCATGAGAATTATGCATCAATTTAATGACAAATTGGATGATGCAAGACTCACAACTTGGATTAGAGCTTTGATGCACTTTATTTGCTTGATTTCAGGACAAAGGAGGTAAGAAAAAGCCACGTTAGTCGCCACGTTAGTCTAACTAACGTGAGCACTAACGTGGAATGGGAGCTAGCTTGCAACGTTAATGAGAAAAGTGATCGCCAATAATGTCTTTGAAGCCATCATAGTCCACGTTAAATACCACGTTAACTACATTAACGTGGTAGTTAACGTGGAGGAAAAGGAAGCTCCAAGCGTTAGTGGTAAAATTGAGTGCCACTAACGCTCCAAAAAGGGCAATTGGCCACGTTAAGAGTCACGTGAACTCAGTTAACGTGAACTCTAACATGGAAGAGAAAGATAATGCCAACGTTAGTGACACTCACCTTTGTCACTAACGTTGGACTAAGCCCATATTAGCTACGTTAAGAGCCACGTTAACTTAGTTAACATGAACTTTAACGTGGAAGGAGCAAGGAATCGCCAACGTTAGTGACACTCACCTTTGTCACTAACATTGGACTAAGCCACTATGAGCCACGTTAGTTGCCACGTTAATTACATTAACGTGGAAGCTAATGTGGAGGAAAGGGATGATGAGCCAACGTTAGTGACACTCACCTTTCTCACTAACGTTGGAGATGGCAATCAACACCACGTTAGTGGTCACGTTCATGTAATTAACGTGAGGCACTAACATGGGAAAGGGGCGTTTTGGAGCGTTAGTAAAAAAGGTAGGTGTCACTAACGCTCTCGAAGATTTGGCAAGCCTACGTTAAAGGCCACGTTAACTATACTAATGTGAACTCTAACGTAGGGAGAAAGGGGTACTCTCAACGTTATTGGGAAAGGTAAACCCCAGTAACGTTTGCAAAGGGCCAAGAGGAAACGTTAGTGGTCACGTTAGTGCCACTAACGTTGAAGTTAACGTGGACCATTTTGGGTTAGGAACGTTAGCGAAAAAGGTGATTGTCACTAACGTTCTCGACCCCATATTTTCACTTAACGTTAACACCACTAACGCCCTAAGCTAAAGTCCATGCCTACTGCACACTTTCTCTCCAAGTGAAGCTGAGCCCACTAAAGATGATAATTGCTTCAACTCAAGATCAAAAGGCCCATATCCAAGACTTGAAGAGCCAACTCGAAGATGAGAAGAGTAGTATAAATAGGAGTAGTTTTGAACTAGAGAAGAACTTTTGGATTGGGAGAACTACTCTCTGTATAATTTTACTTTCTCTGCAACTTCTAGTTTTACTTTCAGAATGCACTCTCCATCTTTCTTTTCCATTCCCAGAACCATGAACAACTAAATTCCTTTCATTGGGTTAGGGAGCTCTGTTGTAATTTGATGGATCAATAATAGTTTTCATTATTCTTCTTCTTTCTTTTCTCTTGATTTTACTAGAAAGCTTTCAATCTTCATCCAATTGGGTAGTTATATTGGAAAAGAAGCTTTTAATACTTGGATCTCTTCAGAACCTTAGAAGAGGAATGAAGAGATCATGCTAGAAATGCTTTCTCATGTTGGACCAAATTGGGTTCTGGATGGATATAGTGACATGTAATTCTACCAACACTTTGATTTGGAAATACATGTGGTATAATCAGTGACCATACTTCATCTCTTCTCATGAGCAATTGGACCAAGAAATTGGCTATTGATCAAGATTTGAGAGATTGAATTACCAAGGAATTGGAGTTCAATCACTTAAGATTGCCAAGGAGATCAATGAATGCATTGATTGAGGAAGAGATGAAAATGAACTTGATCTAGAGAATGCAACATCTCCTAAGCCCAATGAATCCCCCATTTCTGATCTTACCCATTCTTTTTAATTTCTGCAATTTACTTTCATGCTAAATTCCCCATTCCCCATTTAAGATTCTGCAATTTACTTTCCGTCATTTATATTCAGCTCTTTATTCCCAGCATTTACATTTTCTGCTATTTACTTTCCGCCATTTAATTTCTTGCAACTTTCACATCAAATTCTACTTAGCTCGACTAGAACATTCCTCTAATTAAACTTGATTGACTAATCAATCCCTGTGGGATTCGACCTCACTCTATTGTGAGTTTTTACTTGACGACAATTCGGTATACTTGCCGAGGGAAATTGTTGAGAGACAAGTTTTCGTGCATCAGAAAGCTCTGGAATCCTACTTTCCAATGCCACTGGAATCACCTCATTTGAAGCTATGTGGCTCAAGTTATTCTTGTTTGAAGAAGGCATGGTTAGGCTGCTGGGAGATTTTGCCCACGTTAGTGGCACTAACGTGGCCTTCTTTGCTTCGCAAACGTTAGTGGCGTTCACTTTTTCCACTAACTTTCACAGCTGCCTCCTTTGTTCCACGTCAATGCCCACGTTAGTGGCACTAATGTGGCCACTAACGTGGGTGTTGTTGGCTTCGCAAACGTTAGTGGCGTTCACTTTTTTCCACTAACTTTCACAGCTGCCTCTTTTCTTCCACGTTAATACCATTAACTTTCTCACTAACGTTGGGGCTTCTCTTTTCTTCCACGTTAGTGCCCACGTTAGTGGAGCTAACGGGGTCGCTAACGTGGGTCTTCTTGCCCTTCGCTAACGTTAGTGGCGTTAATGTTCTCACTAACTTTCCAAGCTTTTCTTCCTTCCACTTTAATGGCCACATTAGTGACACTATCGTAGCCACTAACGTGGCTCTTCTCTGCTTCTTCTTACCTGAAATCAAGCAAACAAAGTGTATCAAAGTAACATACAAGACAAACTTCATTATACTAAGTGTGCTAATAATGCCCAAAATTAAAACTTCACTTAGTGTGATCTATTTAATCATATTTACCCTATATATTAGCTAAAATTCACCTATGCTTGAGATTTTGTTTCATGCAGAGATTTTTCATGCTATTACTCATATATTAGCAAAATTTGTATGAAAACTAAACAAAAATCTACTGAAATAACTACTAAAAATAGGCAATGATGCACGCGCATCACCATCTGAAGGGGGAAGGGAGAGAGAAGGGGGTAAGAATTGGGGAGTTCTTAATAGGGTCGGGTTTATTAGTTACGTTCATTAATATCGTGTTGTTTAGCAAACGAATAGCAAAATACCGAGAAGTAGTGAACAGAAGATACAGATAAATAGAGAAAATAGAGAAACAGAAAGCAGAACACTAACAAAAGAATACAAGAAAATAAAATGCAAATACAAAGAATAGAATACAAACAAACAGAGCATACATTCATTCAATAATCATAACAGAGGAAATGCACAACCAAGTATGATGCATGTCTGTCCTATGCAGGCCATGAGCTCACGTGTCGGTTTACACCCTGCAACCCGACATTACCTAGGAACAAGTCCCAGATATGGTTTTCCTTTGTGTCCTTAGTGCATATGTGTCGGTGGTAAGAATACCACTCCTTCGTGACTACCGGCAGTCGGCGCAAAGCCTGACCCCATAATATACGCACAAGGGGAAACAGTGATCCTCAGTTCGTGGGTTATACTCGAGATCAACATACAACAGTTCGTGGGTTATTCCCGTAATCAATGATTATCAGTTCGTGGGTTTTTCCGCATATAAAATAGTTAACAGTTCGTAGGTTTCCCCGAGATCAATGATCATTCAGTTCGTGGGTACTTCCCATAGTTTAGGATTTTCAATTCTGCCTTTAAGTTTGCATTGCTTAGGTCTATGCTTGCTAGTCTAATGTCACTGCTGCATTTTCACCTTGCTTACTTGTATGCTGGTCCTTTAAGTCAAATAAAAAGAGAATGTTATGAAAGACCAGAGTGAGGTTCAATTTGTGGAGTAAGTTCTTAAGCTTGTGGTGTAGTAATTACTTAGCTAAGTTAGTTCACCAAAAAGGTAGGAAGGCAACTATCTTTCCTGAATCATATACTTGAAACAAAACCCATAAGACTAGCTAAATAACAAGATCCTAATAAGAAAAAGGGAAAGAAAAATGAAAGTTGAGAAATAAAGAAAAAGAGTAAGAAATAAGGCTAGGCACCAAGGGTTGAATCTTGAGGCATGTGTCTGTAGTGCTCCTGTGTAAAGGATATGCTTGGATGAATAAGCTCTCAGGGGTGCCTTATCACCTGGTAACTTGGGTTAACTAACCCGGGATTATCAGCTGAAAGTCCACTATCAAGAGTAACCTTTACTACAGAACACTTAGTAACCCAAAGAGGTGCTAGACACCAAGGTCTCAAGTAAGAAAATAACAAACCATGTGCCTGTGGTGTGTATGTATGGGGGAAAGAGAGTTGAGGGAGTAAGTCCTTAGGGGTGTCTTAACACCCAGCACCTTGGACCAACTGGTTCGGGAGTGCTGGCTGAAAGCTTATCTTAAAGAGTCGCCTCCTCACAAAGCACATAGTCTAAGAACACAATTAAACCTTGAAAAAACAAAGGGATCAATGAATAAAAGTCTCAAAGGGTGCAATCAAGTGAGTATTCCAGGACATGATAAAGGTTTGAAAGCCAGTGAAGGAATGAACCTAAGTTGCTATGCATGAAACCCCATAAAACCAAGAACATGACTTCCACAATAATGACTCATTTCTCTTGTCATTTCATTTATCATTCTCATGTTTCAGTACTTGCTTAGGGACAAGCAAGCTTTAAGTTTGGTGTTGTGATACCAGGGCATTTTGGCCAGTTTCACTGACCTTTTCTTTACTGTTTTAGGGTAGTTTCATGCATTTTCTTAGTTAATAAGCATGTTTTGGGTAGATAATCACTTACATCTTGATTCAAGCAAACATTGTGAATTTTACAAGATTTTATGAGAATTATGCATGAATTGAATGATAAAATGGATGATGTATGATCTCATGAGTTAGAACCAAGCTTTGATGCACTTTACTTGCTTGATTTCAGGACAAAGGAAGCAAGGAAGATGCGACGTTAATAGCCACGTTAGTCTAACTAAAGTGACCATTAACATGGAATAGAGGCTAGCTTGCAACGTTAATAAGAAAAGTGAACACCAATAACGCCTTCGTGAGCCATCATAGCCCACGTTAGTGTCCACGTTAACTACATTAACGTGGAAGCTAACGTGGAGGAAAAAGAAAGCCCCAACGTTAGTGGTAAAAGTGAATACCACTAACGTTCCAAAAGGTACAATTGGCCACGTTAAGAGTCACGTTAACTACATTAACGTGAACTCTAACGTGGGAGGAGCAAGGAAGAGCCAACGTTAGTGACACTCACCTTTGTCACTAACATTGGACCAAGCCACTATTAGCCACGTTAGTTGCCACGTTAATTACATTAACGTGGAAGCTAACGTGGAGGAAAGAAATGATGAGCCAACGTTAGTGACAATCACCTTTGTCACTAACGTTGGAGATGGCAATCACCACCACGTTAGTGGTCACGTTAATACAATTAACATGAGGCACTAACGTGGGAAGGGACGTTTGGAGCGTTAGTGACAAAGGTAAGTGTCACTAACGCACTCGAAGCTGAGGCATGCCCACATTAAGGGTCACGTTAGCTACACTAACGTGGACTCTAACGTAGGGAGGAAGGGCAACAAGAAAACATTATTGGAAAAGGTGAATGCCAATAACGTTTGCAAAGGACCAAGAGGCAACGTTAGTGGTCACGTTAGTGCCACTAACGTTGAAGTTAACGTGGACCATTTTGGGTTAGGAACGTTAGTGAAAAAGGAGATCGTCACTAATGTTCTCGAACCCACATTTTCACTTAACGTTAACACCACTAACATCCTAACTAACGTCTATGTCTAACTCACACTTTTTCTGCAAGCAAAGCTAAGCCCACTGAAGATGATAACTGCTTCAACTCAAAGATCCAAACGCCCATATCCAAGACTTGAAGAGCCAACTAAAAGATCAGAAGAGTAGTATATATTGGAGTAGTTTTGAACTAGAAAGAGAGCTTTTGGCATTGGGAGAACTACTCTCTGTATAATTTTACTTTCTCTACAACTTCTAGTTTTACTTTTAGAATGTATTTCCCATTTTTGTTTTCGATTCCCAGAGCTATGAACAACTAAACCCCTTTCATTGGGTTAGGGAGCTCTGTTGTAATTTGATGGATCAATAATGGTTTTCATTATTCTTCTTCTTTCTTTTCTCTTGATTTTACTAGAAAGCTTTCAATCTTCATCCAATTGGGTAGTTGTCTTGGAAGAGGAATGAAGAGATCATGCTAGAAATGCTTTCTCATGTTGGACCAAATTGGGGTTTGGACGGATATAGTGACATATAATTCTCCCAATACTTTGATTTGGAAATACATGTGGTATAATCAGTGACCATACTTCATCTCTTCTCATGAGCAATTAGACCAAGGAATTGGCTATTGATCAAGATTTGAGAGATTGAATTACCAAGGAATTGGAATTCAATCACTTAAGATTGCCAAGGAGATCAATGAATGCATTGATTGAGGAAGAGATGAAAATGAACTTGATCCGAAGAATACAACATCTCCTGAGCCCAATGAACTCCCCATTTTTGATCTTACCCATTCTCTTTACTTTCTGCCATTTACTTTTATGCTCATCTTCCCCATTCCTCATTTAAGATTCTGCAATTTACTTTCCGTCATTTACATTCAGTTCTTTATTTCTAGCAATTACATTTTCTGCCATTTACTTTCCCGCCATTTAATTTCCTGCAATTCTCAAATCAAATTCTGCTTAGCTCAACTAGAACATTCCTCCAATTAAAGTTGCTTGACCAATCAATCCCTGTGGGATTCGATCTCACTCTATTGTGAGTTTTTACTTGATGACAATTCGGTATACTTGCCGAGGGAAATCTGTTGAGAGACAAGTTTCCGTGCATCAATGAAGCACTCCTAAGAACTTATTCATCCAAGCAGATCCTTGGTACAAGAACACCACAGACGCATCCCTTAAGATTTAAACCCTTGGTGCCCAGCCTTATTTCCTATTATTTTTCTTTCTTTTTCAAACTCTTATTGTTCTTTCTCTTTTTCTTATTAGGATCTTGTTGTTTGGCTAATCTCATAGAATGTGCTTCAAGCATGTACTTTAATACACATAAGTGCCCTCAAACCTTATAGGTGATCCAACTTAGCTAATCTATTACCACCCACAAATTTTGAGGACTTACTTCACCATATGAACCCTACTCTAGTTTCTTTCATAACATTCTCTTTCATTAAATTCAAAGGGCGAGCATATAACATGTAACTTGGACCAGCACACATAGACTTAATAACTGAAAATGCTAAAGACAGAATTGAAAATTCCTAAGCTACTATGGAAGCATGTTCTATTTCATACATGATTTTCCTTATTTAGACTTGAAAAAGATAAAATGAAGAGGGAACTCCACCACCTTTTACTCATGGGGATGCCCATGCTCTCTCTCTTGTTTGTCCTCTTTGTGTCCTTCTTAAGTGCTCGAACCCCCATTTCCCTTGCGTTTTCTGACTAACTTTTTCCAGAAGCCAGCATCTTCCATCTTCTTTGTCAATGTTTCCTTCTGTTGTTTCACCTTCCCTTCCTTTTGTTCTGTTAGATCTTTCTGGACTGTATCATACCTTGGGATGGCAGAGTGTAAATTGTGCATATGCCCAGCCACATAAGTCAACTTGGCCTGAGTGTTTATGTTGAATTCTTCCCTGTGTAGTTGCCGTCCTTCATTAAGCACGCTGAACTCATTGAATGCTTTCATCTGAGCTAGCTGTCGTTGGTTGAGTTCTTGAAGGTGTTTATCTTGACGCTCTTGCCTTTCAGTCACTTGATTGATGGCTTGAGTGAGCTGGGAGTGGTGTTCTTATTGCTGCTCCATTTGTTGTCTCTGTCACTCTCCTTGTTGATTTATCCAGTTAGCAAGTAGTTCTTCTTGACAATCCATCCTTTGGGATTGAAAGTGTAGTTGTTGCTCTTGTCCTTCCATATATCTCTTTGATAGATCCTCAATGGCTCCTTGAATGTGATTCAGGTTTATGTTAGTTGGATCATAGTACTCTTCTTACTGGTATTCTTCTTGATAAGGTCCTTCTTGTGATGTTCTTTTCCGTATTTGAGGCCTTCTTTATTGTTGAGCAGGTGCTACATATGTTATGCACTGACGTGTGACTAACCTTGCAGGGTTTATCCAATTCGGATTGCTATCTTCGAAGACCACCTTGGCTTTCATACATAGTCTCAGGATGGTAGTAGGGTACAAAAGCCGAGCATTCGGATCACTCTTTTCGGCTACTTCTTGGATTCCCTCAGCTATAATTTCATGTACATTGATGTCTCCACCGCTCATAATGCAATGTAGCATAGTAGCTGAAGCAATGTTGACCTCAGAATTGTTTAAGGCTGGAAGGATAGATCTTCTTACGAGCTCAAACCATCCTTTGGCTTCCGGGATGAGATCTCCTCTTCTAATGAACCGTGGCCTCTTATCCGAATACCTTTCCCAATCCGATCCTATGACACAAATGTCATTCATAACTTCTTCAAGCTCATCATTGTCAGGGCATTACTTATTCTTGCTTGATAACTTGACTTGTCAGAGGGTTATAATCTAAGATGAAGAGTCCTCATTATAGCATTGGGGCTGAAATCCAGCTCTGTTCCTCTCACGTAGCTTTTGAAGGTAGGAACCTCGGTATTGTCTTCTCTGGCTACATTGGCATAGAACTCCTTAATGAGATTTGCATTTATCTTTGTTTCTGGGTTCGTGAGCTCTTGCCAACCCCTCTGTTCAATCTTTTCTCTAATCTGCGGGCACTCATCATCGTTGAATTGGAATGTCAGCTCTGGCAATACCTTCTTGTGTTTTATATTTTTGAATTGAAGCTCATGGAAGAGGTTCTTAAACCTTCCTTCATCAAAAGGAATGCTCTCCACCGGTGTCTTTCCCTTTAGCCTTTTGGAGCTTGATGATGCCATAAGTGACTTTTGATATGTGAAGGTGTTGAAGGGTGTGGATAGATGATGGAATTCGGCCGGGTTCAGATATGGTATAGTTAAAGAAGTGGGTGAGAGTGCTTTCGATGGGATAAGAGGTGTTGAGTTCCGAAATTGAGAAGTACAAAGAAAGGGGAATTGGAATGTAAAGAGGTACGAACTAGGAACCACTTATATAGAAAAGTGGTGAGCAAATGAAAGGTGTGGATTGATGGTGTAGGCTTATAATGAACGGATGGGGTTTAGCATGGGATGGGCACAAGGATAATCACTTTTATGATGGGGTTGGGTCAGTTTCCAAGTGTGTTATTCTTCCAATGTTGCATGGCAACATTTTCCAATGTATTCCCTTTGAAGACATGTGTATAGTCCCCATTTTTGAAGTGGTCGAACCCTTCTTCTTCACTTGTCCCATCAATTTCTCTTTAATCCTTCCTTTAATTCCTATACAAGACAAAGGAATAAAATTAATAACGTTGAAAATTGGCGACAAAATTAGAAAATAGGATAACTACTTTTTTAAAATTTTTGTTTTTAACTAACTAAGTGCTATTCATGAATGCAACATTGGTGACACCAAACTTAGTTTGTGGCCATGTGGTGTAAAAAGATTTGTTCAAGGTTCTAAGAGTGACATGATATGAATTGCAATTATGTTCTCTTAGTGTGCCTTGAACACCAAACTTGTTCTTCACTATATGTTGCATACAAGGATTCATTTAAGTGTATGTCAAAGTTGATTTGGAATTCATGAACCTTGCATTATTAACTACTTTAAAAACATTTCAAACATGGGTTGCCTCCCATGAAGCGCTTCTTTAGCGTCACTAGCTTGACGTTCTGCCTTTGTCAGGGTGGTTGGTAATGCTTCAAATCTTCTCCTCTCGCAGTGAATCTATCTCCATTGGCTTCATTAAGGATTCCCTCATGTTCTAAGGAGAGAATTCTGCTTATGGTGAAAACTTTAGGCAGCTGAGATGGGATGGTGGGGAGATGAGGTGGAATAGCTGGGAGATGAGCTGAGATCACTTTATCCCCTGGAGAGAAATCCTCTGTAGGGATCTTCTTATTCCTCCATCCCCTCGGTGCCTTCTTCCTTGTTTCTTTTAACGCTACCCTACTCTTTGTGGCCTCCTTTCCCAGGGAAATTTTATTGCTGGTCTCATATGACTCTGGTGGATTTGGCTCCTCTTGGGTTTCCTTTAGCTGTTGCACCTTCTGACTGTTTTGTTTACCAACCAAAGGGATTTTAGGGTGTACTGTTTGTGCTTCGGTGCTTGTTTCTTTCACCAGTGCATCATTATAATCTTCCCTTGGTTCCTTGTTTTCTTGATCTGCTTCTTGTGAGGGTTTGAAGACATTGAATGCGAGTTGTTCATCATGTATCTTCAGTATTAGCTCTCCTCGCTCTACATCTATAAGCGATCTGGCTGTGGCTAGGAATAGTCTTCCCAATATGATTGGATGGAGGTAACTCTTTTTCATTTCTAATATGACAAAGTCTGTGGGAAGGAAGTAGTTTCCAACCTTCACCAACACATTTTCAACCACTCCTACTGCTTGTTTTTGAGTTTTGTCAGCCAGCCTGATGACTGCGTCAGTGGGCATTAGCTCATTGATCTGCAGCTTCTTCATGAGGGATAGAGGCATTAAATTAATGCTTGCTCCCAGATCACAGAGTCCCTTATCAATCAGTGTTTCTCCTATGGCACAAGGGATGTGAAAACTCCCTGGATCCTTCCTTTTTGTAGGCAACTTTGGTTGAATGAGAGCACTGTACTCCTTATTCATCACTACTGTTTGCCCTCCTTTGAGTGAGCTTTTCCTAGTCAGTAGCTCCTTCATACACTTAATGTATGAAGGCATTTGTTGGAGAGCCTTGATGAATGGTATGTTCACATGAAGGGATGCAAACATGTCGAGGAACTTTGAGTATATTCTCTTTTCTACACCACCCTTGAGTTTTTGGGGAAAAGGTGCATAGAGTTTCAGAATCTCCTTCTGTGTAGTTTTAGTTTTTTGGTGGCCCTCTTCTTGATTCTCTGCTGAAGTATCTCCAGAGGGTTCTAAGGGTTTGTTCAGCTCTTCCTCAATCCCCTTATCACTTATAGTGACCATCTTGCATTCTTCCCATCTCACTTTCTTTGCTTCACCTCTCGGGTTTTTCTCTGTGACACTTGAGAAACTGTCAGTAGGTTTGGGAATCTTCTCAGAGAGGTATCCCACTTGAAATTCCAGCCTCTTGATGGTGTCTCCCTGGTTTTTGATATTGGCTCGCACCTCCTCCTTGAACACCTTGTTATCGTGGATTTCCTTACATATGCCTTCAAGTAGAGTTTTGATTCTGGAGAGTCTATCTTCAGATGATGGTGAGTTGAGATTAGAGGGATGAGAAGGGCCATTTTGGTTTTGATATGGATGTTGAGAGGTATTGTTAGGTGGGTGCTGATATGATCTTTGTGTGGAATGTTGGTGAGCTGCATTGTTGTTGGGGTTGTGACGTCTCTGATCTTGGCCTTGATCTTGTTGATTTCCCCACCCAAAGTTTGGGTGGTTCCTCCAACCAGGATTATAAGTTTTGGAGTATGGATCATGGGTGTGCCTAGGTGAGTTCCCAATGTAGTTGGCTTGTTCCTAATCACCCTCTACCTCTGCGTTCACTCCTTCTTGGGCTACTGATGAGGTGGTGATTGCTGCGACTTGGTTTCTTTCCATCATCTTGGTAAGGTCAGCCAGCTGCTTGGTGATCATCTTGTTTTGAGCCAATAGTGCATCCACGTTGTTCAGCTCCATCACTCCTCTAGTATTGCCCCTTTCAGAAGCATAGAAGTAATCATTCTCAGCTACAGTCTCAATGACATCTATGGCTTTTTCAATTGTCTTCTTCTTGTTCAGAGATCCCCCGGATGAGTGGTCTACTGCCTTCTTTGATTCATAAGAAAGACCCTCATAGAAAATATGTAACTGCACCCATTCATTGAACATGTCTGGTGGGCATTTTCTTGTCAAGTCCTTAAACCTCTCCCATGCTTCATACAGAGTTTCACCATCTTGTTGCCTGTATGTTAGTACTTCAGCTCTCAACCTGTTAATTCTATGAGGAGGGTAGAATCTCGCCAAGAATTTGTTCACCATATCTTCCCAGGTTGTTAAACTCTCCTTCGGAAAAGATTCCAGCCATTTAGATGCTTTGTCCTTGAGTGAAAAGGGGAACAAAAGCAATCTATAGGTGTCAAGATGAACACCATTAGACTTCACAGTATCACATATCCTTAGGAAGGTGGTGAGATATTGATTGGGGTCTTCTTGGACACTTCCTCCGAATGAACAGTTGTTCTGAATAAGGGTGATGAGCTGGGGTTTTAGTTTGAAGTTATTGGCATGTATGGTTGGCTTTTGGATGCTACTTCCGCAATTTCCTGGGTTTGGATTGATGTAAGAGCCTAGAACTCTTCTCTCTTGCCCAGCATGATTTGCTGGTCCTTCTCTGGCACGGTTCTGAGCCTCTTCTTCATGGTGGTTCTCCATATTCTCCTCCATGTTTGGTTCAAAATACTCCTCCTCTTCCACAGCACCAACGACTCTCTTTCTTCTTGCTTCCCTCCTTATTCTAAGAAAGGTCCTCTCAGGTTCAGAATCAAAGGAAGTTGAAGCCCCTCTTCTTCTACCTGTCATATAACCAACAGAGCAAAAAGCAGGAAAGAGAATTGATGGAGAAGTTACTCCTATTAGGGGTGCTGTTAGTGTGAGTGATGCAATATATCAAACAGTTAGTGGGTTAGTGAACTGAATTGTAAAAAAAAATTGAAGATAACACCATAAACGGGTAAGGGGTAAAGGGAAGAAAATAACTAAAACTGAAAGTAAATCACTCAAATGAAATTAAATTAAACAAATAAAAATGCTCAATCTAGTTATCCACCAATTTAATCATTGTTGATACAAAATCAATCCCCAGCAACAGTGCTATAAACTTGATCCATGGAAACTTGTCTCTCAACAAATTTCCCTCGGCAAGTATACCGAATTATCGTCAAGTAAAAACTCACAATAGAGTGAGGTCGAATCCCATAGGGATTGATTGGTCAAGCAAATTTAATCAGAGGAATGTTCTAGTTGAGCTAAGCAGAAATTTAGTTGAAATTTGTAGAAAAGTAAATGGCGGGAAAGTAAATAATAGAAAAGGTAATTACTGGAAGTAAATGGCAGAATGTAAATGACGGAAAGTAAATTGCAGAATCATAAACGGGAGTTTGGGGAAATGAACATAAAATTAAATGGCAGAAAGTAAAGAGAATGGGTAAGATCAGAAATGGGGGATTCATTGGGCTCAGGAGATGTTGTATTCTCCGGATCAAATTCATTCTCATTTCTTCCTCAATCAATGCATTCATTGATCTCCTTGGCAATCTTAAGTGATTGGATTCCAATTCTTTGGTAATTCAATCTCTCAAATCTTGATCAATAGCCAATTCCTTGGTCTAATTGCTCATGAGAAGAGATGAAGTATGGTCACTGATTATACCACATGTATTCCCAAATCAAAGTGTTGGTAGGATTATATGTCACTATATCCATCCAAACCCCAATTTGGTCCAACATGAGAAAGCATTTCTAGCATGATCTCTTCATTCCTCTTCCAAGGTTCCGAAGAGATCGAAGTATGAATAGCTTCTTTTCCAAGACAAATACCCAATTGGATGAAGATTGAAAGCCTTCTAGTAAAATCAAGAGAAAAGAAAGAAGAAGAATAATGAAAACTATTATTGATCTATCAAATTACAACAGAGCTCCCTAACCCAATGAAAATGGGTTTAGTTGTTCATAGCTCTGGAAATGAAAGAAGATAAAGAAGAATGCATTGTCAAATTAACTAGAAATTACAGAGAAAGTAAAGTATACAGAGTGTAGTTCAAAACTACTCCTATATAGACTACTCTTCTGATATTCTAGTTGGCTCTTCAAGTCTTGGATATGGGCCTTTGATCTTGAGTTGAAGAAGTTATAGTCTTCAGTGGGCTCAGCTTTGCTTGCAGCAAAAGTGTGAATTAGGTATGGACGTTAGTTAGGACGTTAGTGGTGTTAACGTTAAGTGAAAATGTGGGTTCAAGAACATTAGTGATGATCACCTTTTTCACTAACGTTCCAAACCAAAATGATCCACGTTAACTTCAATGTTAGTGGCATTAACGTGACCACTAACATTGCCTCTTGGTCCTTCACAAACGTTATTGGCATTCACCTTTTCCAATAACATTGCTAATTACCTCTTTTCCCCACGTTAGAGTTCACGTTAGTATAACTAATGTGACCCTTAACGTGGGTATGCCTAAGCTTCGAGAGCGTTAGTGACACTTACCTTTGTCACTAACGCTCCAAACGCCCCTCCTTCCCACGTTAGAGTTCACGTTAATTAGATTAACGTGGCTAAGTGTGCTATTTTGGGGCGTTAGGTGGCATTCACTTTTACCACTAACGTTGGAGCTCCCTTTTTCCTCCACGTTAGCTACCATGTTAATGTAATTAACGTGGCAACCAACGTGGGCTATAATGGCTTCGAAGGCATTATTGGCGATCACTTTTCTCATTAACACTACAAGCTTATGCCCATTCTACGTTAGTGATCACGTTAATTAGATTAGCGTGGCTACTAACATGGCTCTTCCTTGCTTCCTTTGTCCTGAAATGAAGCAAATAAAGTGCATCAAAGCTCTATTCCAAGTCATGAGATTATGAATTATCCAATTTGTCATTCAATTCATGCATAATTCTCATGAAATCATGTAAAGTTCACCATGTTTGCTTGAATCAAGATGTAAGTGTATTTCTACCCAAAACTTGCTTATTTACTAAGAAAATGCATGAAACTACCCTAAAATAGTAAAGAAAAGGTCAGTGAAACTGACCAAAATGCCCTGGCATCGGTTACAACCTGTTGTTTAACTCCAAAAAGAGTCTCTACACATGAAAGCTCAATGCTCAGCCAAAGCACACACCAAGTGGGCCCGGAAGTGGATTTCTACATCATTTACTTATCTTATGTAACCCTAGCTACTAGTTTAGTATAAAAACTACTTTTAGTGATTTATTTTATATCTCTGGGTAGTCTTTGAATAATTTTATGTTCAGAGATCACGTTTAGGGGGCAGGCCATTCGGCCATGCCTGGACCTTCATCACTTATGTATTTTCAACGGTAGAGTTTCTACACACCATAGATTAAGGTGTGGAGCTCTGCTGTTCCTCATAGATTAATGCAAAGTACTATTATTTTTCTATTCAATTCAAGCTTATTCCTATTCTAAGATATTCGCTGGCACTTCAACCACGATGAATATGATAATCCGTGACACTCGTCACTATTATCAACCTATGAACGCGTGCCTGACAACCACTTCCGTTCTACCTTGGATTGAGCATTTATCTCTTAGCCTCCATTCCGAAAGATCGGAGTCTTCGTGGAATAAGCTAGAATTATTGGCGGCCATTCCTGAGATCTAAAAACTCTAAACCTTGTCTGTGGTATTCCGAGTAGGATCTGTGAAGGGATGACTGTGATGAGCTTCACACTCGCAAGTGTTGGGCGTAGTGGCAGACGCAAAAGGATAACTAGATCCTATTCCAACATGATCGAGAACCGACAGATGATTAGCCGTGCAGTGACAGCGCATTTGGACCATTTTCACTGAGAGGACGGGAAGTAGCCATTGACAACGGTGATGCCCAACATACAGCTTGCCATGGAAAGGAGTATGAATGATTGAATGAAGACAGTAGGAAAGCAGAGATTCAGAAGGAGTAAAGCATCTCCACACGCTTACCTGAAATTCTCACCAATGAATTACATAAGTATTTCTATCTTTATTTTCTGTTATTCATATTTTAATTATCAAAATCCCATAACCAATTGAATCTGCCTGACAGAGATTTACAAGATGACCATAGCTTGCTTCAAGCCGACAATCTCCGTGGGATCGACCCTTACTCACGTAAGGTTTATTACTTAGACGACCCAGTGCATTTGCTGGTTAGTTGTGCGAAGTTGTGAAGAAGAATTGAGATTATGATAGTGCGTACCAAGTTTTTGGTGCTATTGAGATCACAATTTCCTGCACCAAGTTTTTGGCGCCGTTGCCGGGGATTGTTCGAGTTTGGACAACTGACAGTTCATCTTGTTGCTCAGGTTAGGTACTTTTATTTTATGTTTAAGCTTTGTAATTTTTTTATTTTTATTTATTATTTATTTTCGAAAAATTTTCAAAAGAAAAATTTATTTCTATTCTTTGACTTCAGAATTTTTAGGAAAGGATTCTAGAGTTTTATGAGATATGTTGAATCCTGGCTGGCTGTAAAGCCATGTCTAATCTTTTGGACCGAGGTTTCAACTATCCTTAGAAGAGCTTCTTTGTCTTTCTCAGCAATTTAGCTGTTGTATGTAATGTTCTGCTAAAGCTTGGCCGGCCATTGGCCATGTCTAGTATTTTGGACCGAAGCTTTCACTGAAAGCTTGGCTGGCTAGTAAGCCATGTCTAATTCATGGACCGGAGTTTTAGACTAACATTGCATGATTCCTGGAATTCTCATTAGAAATTTTGAAATCCTTATTTTTATTTTTCCAATTAATTTTCGAAAAATTACAAAAAAAAAATTTATAAAATCATAAAACAAAAAATAATTTTATGTTTCTTGTTTGAGTTTAGTGTCAATTATTAAGTTTGGTGTCAATTGCATGTCTTTATTCTTCTTGCATTTTTCGAAAGTGTGTTCATGTGTTCTTCATGATCTTCAAGTTGTTTTTGATGATCTTCTTTGTTTGATCTTTGCATTTTCATGTTTTATGTCCCTTCTTGTTTTTCATATGCATTTTCAATTTGTTAGTGTCTAAAGTTTGAAAATTTCTAAGTTTGGTGTCTTTCATGTTTTTCTTTTCTTAAAAATTTTCAAAAATAAGTTCTTGGTGTTCATCTTGATATTCAAAGTGTTCTTGGTGTTCATCTTGACATTTTAAAGTGTTTTTGCATGCATTGTGTGTTTTGATTCATAATTTTTATGTCTTGTGTCTTTTTTGTGTTTTTCTCTTTCTTCATTAAAAACTCAAAAATAAAAAAAAATTATCTTTCCCTTATTCTTCTCATAAAATTCGAATATTTGAGTTGACTTATTAAAAAAATTTTAAAATTTAGTTGTTTCTTATGGGTCAAGTCAAATCTTCAATTTAAAAATCCTATCTTTTCAAAACTTTTTCAAAAATTAAATCTTTTTCATTTTTCTTTTATGATTTTCGAAAATTTTAAAGATGATTTTCAAAATCTTATTCTTAATTTCATTTTATAATTTCAAAATCTTTACTAACAATTAATGTGATTGATTCAAAAATTTTAAAGTCTGTTACTTGCCTATTAAGAAAGGTTCCATCTTTAAATTTTAGAATCATATCTTTTAGTTTCTTGTTAGTCAAGTAATCAACTTTAATTTTCAAAATCAAATCTTTTTAAGTTCCTTTTCAAATCTTTTTCAAATTGATTTTCAATCAAATCTTTCAATCATATCTTTTTCAAAACTTAATTTCAAAATCTTTTCTAACTTCTTTATCTTTTCAAAAATTGATTTTCAAATCTTTTTCAATTAACTACTTGACTTTTTGTTTGTTTTACTATTTCTTATCTTTTTCAAAACCACCAAACTACTTTTCTCTCTCTCTTATTTTCGAAAATCATTAATCTCTTTTTCAAAATTCCTTTTAATTAAATAATTATTTTTAAAATTTTAATTTTAATTTTATTTCTTTTTTTTCGAATCCTAACTACATTTTAAAATAAAAACAAAAACAATTTTTTTATTTTATTTAATTTCGAATTCTTCCCCCTCTCATCTCTTTCTATTTATTTATTTATCTACTAACACTCCTTGATGTGCGGAAAACGATCCGACACAAAACTCACCGGAAGTGAGGTCGATCCCACAGGGATTGAAGGATTGAGCAATTTTAGTTTAGTGGTTGATTTAGTCAAGCGAATCAAGATTTGGTTGAGAGATTTGTGATTTGCAGAATTTAAATTGCATGTAAAATAAAGGGGATGGGTAATTTGCATGAATTTAAAGAGAACTGAAATGTAAAATGCTAAATCTTAAAGAGCAAGAAATTAAATGGCAGAAACTTAGAACGCAAGAAATGTGAATTGCAGAATCTTAAAGTGCAAGAAATGTAAATGGCTTGAATTGTAAAGGAAATTGGGAATTTGATTTGCAGAAATTAAACAAGGAAAAGTAAAATTTAACACACAGAAGAGTGGAAGATGCCTTGGGTTGAATCGGATCTAAAACAGAAATATAAAAGAGCTTGAAAAGCAGTAAACAGAGAAATTGAAAATGGAAATCCAGATCTCAGGACTCAAGAGACTAGATAACCAAGTCTAGATCTCAATGCCTTCCTAGATCCAACAAGAGTAATTGCAAAGGAAATGTAAATTGTAGAGAAAGTAGAAGATGAAGCGATTAACAGAAAAGGAAATTCAATTAAGCAGAAAATTAAACAAGATCTCAAGGTGAGATTGAAACAGAAGTTCTTCAATTCTCCACCCAAGATCCGAAGCAAGAAAAATAAAGAGTGCTCAAGCAAGAACAAGGAAGAAGAGAGATCAATTCTCCTCCCCAATTCTCTTGAATTCTAAAACAAAAATGCCAAAAGGTCAAAGTGAGCTCTCTACAAAACTACCCGATCAAATCCGAAAAGAAAAAGCTCCTTAGAAACTTAAATCCTAATCTATTTATACACTTTCTTCAAATGGTCTTCAAGCCTTGAATTGGGCCTTTGCTCTTGATGGGATTGGGTTGATAGAGGCCTTGGTTGATTGCTCTTGGAGTTGGAAAGAGAACCGAAGTGAACCGGGTTGAGAATTATAAAAGCTTGAGTAAAAGTTTGAGTAAAAGTTTGAGGCAAACTTTTACTCAAACTTTTTACATCAGCAACCCCATTCTTGCTGCTACCAACGTTTGAGCTAAAGTTTGGGGTCAAACTATTGCTCAAACGTTGGCCCCCTTATGCACACTCATGGCGCCAACGTTTGCCAAAAGGTTTGAGGCAAACGTTGGCGCAAACTTTTTGTCTCCAGGGTGTGTTGTTGATGGCGCCAACGTTTGCCAAAAAGTTTGAGGCAAACGTTGGCGCAAACTTTTTCTCTCCAGGGTGTTGATTTATGATGCCAACATTTGCCAAAAAGTTTGAGGCAAACGTTGGCTCAAGCTTTTCTCCCAAAAGTTTGAGCTAAAGTTTGAGGCAAACTTTTGCTCAAGCTTTTTGTTCCCTGGTGTGTTTTCACTTATCCGAAAGTTTGAGCTAAAGTTTGAGGCAAACTTTTGCTCAAACTTTTTGTTCTCTTTTGCTCCTAGCCATTCCTTCTTGCTTCAACCTTTCTCCAAGCTTTCTTCACCTATCATTAATCAACCAAACACATCAAAGCTATGCTTAAAATCATGAGTTTGTCATTCTTTCATAATATGTGGCAATTATAGCATAAATCCTCATGAAATTGCATTAATTCATCTATGGTTGATTAAATCAAAGGAAACATGGAAATCTACCCAATTGGCTTGCTTATGGCTCAAGAAAGTGCATAATTCAATTGAAAATAAAAGAAAAAGGCTATTGAAACTAGGCTAAGATGACTTGTCATCACAACACCAAACTTAAAGCTTGCTTGTCCCCAAGCAAGAAATGAATTATGTTCAAAGGTTCTTTTAATTAAGACGGATTGAAGAACAACTTGTAAAGTCCTGTGAGTGAGGTGATTAAGTGACAGTGGGGTGAACTCTAAATTATATGCTCATGCAAGGGCTTCAGTGCTTACTAGTCCCTACATCTTGGGAGTCTTAGGTCTTAGAACTTTCATCCAAATAATATCATGAAGATCTCTTTATATGTAATCACCTTGAAGCAGCTTATAGTTTCTGTGCTTTGGCCTTGACTCTAAGTGTCATGTCTCAAAGCGGCTCTTTAGATAAGCTTTCAATCAATACTCCTAAACCAGTTGGTTTTAAGGTATTAGGTGTTGAAGCACCCCTTAGGATTTACTTGCTAAAGCCTCTCTCTTTGACACAGTTTGACCACAAGCATTTACTAGGATAACAACTCTTTGAGTTCTTGTTTCTTTCTTCCTTTTTTCGCCTAGTAATTGATGCTCAGAGCCTTGGGCCATGTTCTTTTTGTTTTTGTATTTTCTTTATTTTCTTTTGTTTTGTTTGCTGCTTCTTGGATCAATAAATTTTTGAGAATCTCCACAATACTTCTTTGAACTTCATGTCCTGCCTATGAGCTCCCATGCAAGTTTTCATAAGCATGCAACCTCAATACATTATCATACAACTAGAACCGCCACTTCTCCTAATCTTTTGCTTGCCTCAAAATTGTTTAATTCCTCAATCCTTCTTTTCAAAGAACTTTCATGTGATGCATTTTTGAAGTATTGAGTGCAAACAAGTGTGAAAAGTGTAGTGTTGTGAATAATCAAGCATCTTAATTATTGAATTACATAAAAATTATACTATGCAGGCAAGCAGGGGTATTATATCACTTTCAATCATAGCAGTATCTGATATAAAACAATCACTGAACAATACAACCTTTTGGAATCTACTTGCTGTCCTCCTCCTCATCATCCTCATTGCTGATTTTAGCATTCCTCTTTCATTTCTTTGGGTGATGATGCTTAATCCTTCCAAAAGCTTGTATGACACTCTGCAATGATATTGAAAGTTGCTTGTTCCCCAAGCACTTAGAAACAATGGTTAGCATGCATGATTTATTTGTGGGCCTTTGTACTTACTTTGGTGTGGGAATACCAAACTTAGTACCTTGCCAATGGTTCTCATGCATCAGATTAACCATGTGTGGAACTCTTTTTCTTTTTTCAAAAGCAATAGAACTAAAGACTAGGAAACAGCAGAATAGTTAACTAGTTCGTCTAGATGCTCGAAGCTAGCATTATGCAGAAAGTGAGAATGTGTTTTATGATGGGATTTTGGTGAAACACCAAACTTAGAATCCTTCATTCTCCTTTATATTGTTTTGGTGTGTAACACCAAACTTAGCTTCTTGCAATATAGATGAAGTTAATTAACCTTTTTATTAAAATAACTATGGAAAGAAAACTACCTCAGGTTGGGTTGCCTCCCAACAAGCACTCTTTTATTTTCATTAGCTTGACATCCTTCATCCTCTGATCATGGAGGCTGAAAATCATAGTGCCTCAGCTTTTCTCTTCTTACTGTGAACTTCCTTCCAGTCTTCTCTTTGATGATCTCTAGGTGTTCATGTGGAAGGATCCGGTTCACAGTATAGTACTCAGATAATTGTGGAGGCACCTTCATTGGTTGGGTGTTTAATATCACTTTATCCCCTGGTGAGAAACTCTCAGTGGGGATTTTCTGAATCCCAGCATTTCTCCCCTCTATCTCTTGCCTCTTTCCTCAACCTCCAAAATGTTTCAGGATCAAAAGGTGTGGATTCATCGCTCTTTCCTCCTATCACAAAATCAGAAACACAAATAGAACCAGAAACTAAAACAGAGCACTCTGTAACTTGAGTGCAGTTAGAGTTAGTAGAGACAAAGTCTCGAACAGATAGTGGGTTAGTCAAAATTAAAGAAAAAGTGCTTGATCTAAACTACGACCTCACTTAATGATTGTCAATCTAATCAATCCCCGGCAACGGCACCAAAAACTTGATGTGCGGAAAACGATCCGACACAAAACTCACCGGCAAGTGCACCGGGTCGCATCAAGTAATAATAACTCGCGGGAGTGAGGTCGATCCCACAGGGATTGAAGGATTGAGCAATTTTAGTTTAGTGATTGATTTAGTCAAGCGAATCAAGATTTGGTTGAGAGATTTGTGATTTGCAGAATTTAAATTGCATGTAAAATAAAGGGGATGGGTAATTTGCATGAATTTAAAGAGAACTGAAATGTAAAATGCTAAATCTTAAAGGGCAAGAAATTAAATGGCAGAAACTTAGAATGCAAGAAATGTAAATTGCAGAATCTTAAAGTGCAAGAAATGTAAATGGCTTGAAATGTAAAGGGAATTGGGAATTTGATTTGCAGAAATTAAACAAGGAAAAGTAAAATTTAACACACAGAAGAGTGAAAGATGCCTTGGGTTGAATCGGATCTAAAACAGAAATATAAAAGAGCTTGAAAAGCAGTAAACAGAGAAATTGAAAATGGAAATCCAGATCTCAGGATTCAAGAGACTAGATAACCAAGTCTAGATCTCAATGCCTTCCTAGATCCAACAAGAGTAATTGCAAAGGAAATGTAAATTGTAGAGAAAGTAGAAGATGAAGCGATTAACAGAAAAGGAAATTCAATTAAGCAGAAAATTAAACAAGATCTCAAGGTGAGATTGAAACAGAAGTTCTTCAATTCTCCACCCAAGATCCGAAGCAAGAAAAATAAAGAGTGCTCAAGCAAGAACAAGGAAGAAGAGAGATCAATTCTCCTCCCCAATTTTCTTGAATTCTAAAACAAAAATGCCAAAAGGTCAAAGTGAGCTCTCTACAAAACTACCCAATCAAAATCGAAAAGAAAAAGCTCCTTAGAAACTTAAATCCTAATCTATTTATACACTTTCTTCAGATGGTCTTCAAGCCTTGAATTGGGCCTTTGCTCTTGATGGGATTGGGTTGATAGAGGCCTTGGTTGATTGCTCTTGGAGTTGGAAAGAGAACCGAAGTGAACCGGGTTGAGAATTATAAAAGCTTGAGTAAAAGTTTGAGTAAAAGTTTGAGGCAAACTTTTACTCAAACTTTTTACATCAGCAACCCCATTCTTGCTGCTACCAACGTTTGAGCTAAAGTTTGGGGTCAAACTATTGCTCAAACGTTGGCCCCCTTATGCACACTCATGGCGCCAACGTTTGCCAAAAAGTTTGAGGCAAACGTTGGCGCAAACTTTTTGTCTCCAGGGTGTGTTGTTGATGGCGCCAACGTTTGCCAAAAAGTTTGAGGCAAACGTTGGCGCAAACTTTTTCTCTCCAGGGTGTTGATTTATGATGCCAACATTTGCCAAAAAGTTTGAGGCAAACGTTGGCTCAAGCTTTTCTCCCAAAAGTTTGAGCTAAAGTTTGAGGCAAACTTTTGCTCAAGCTTTTTGTTCCCTGGTGTGTTTTCACTTATCCGAAAGTTTGAGCTAAAGTTTGAGGCAAACTTTTGCTCAAACTTTTTGTTCTCTTTTGCTCCTAGCCATTCCTTCTTGCTTCAACCTTTCTCCAAGCTTTCTTCACCTATCATTAATCAACCAAACACATCAAAGCTATGCTCAAAATCATGAGTTTGTCATTCTTTCATAATATGTGGCAATTATAGCATAAATCCTCATGAAATTGCATTAATTCATCTATGGTTGATTAAATCAAAGGAAACATGGAAATCTACCCAATTGGCTTGCTTATGGCTCAAGAAAGTGCATAATTCAATTGAAAATAAAAGAAAAAGGCTAGTGAAACTAGGCTAAGATGACTTGTCATCACAACACCAAACTTAAAGCTTGCTTGTCCCCAAGCAAGAAATGAATTATGTTCAAAGGTTCTTTTAATTAAGACGGATTGAAGAACAACTTGTAAAGTCCTGTGAGTGAGGTGATTAAGTGACAGTGGGGTGAACTCTAAATTATATGCTCATGCAAGGGCTTCAGTGCTTACTAGTCCCTACATCTTGGGAGTCTTAGGTCTTAGAACTTTCATCCAAATAATATCATGAAGATCTCTTTATATGTAATCACCTTGAAGTAGCTTATAGTTTCTGTGCTTTGGCCTTGACTCTAAGTGTCATGTCTTAAAGCGGCTCTTTAGATAAGCTTTCAATCAATACTCCTAAACCAGTTGGTTTTAAGGTATTAGGTGTTGAAGCACCCCTTAGGATTTACTTGCTCAAGCCTCTCTCTTTGACACAGTTCGACCACAAGCATTTACTAGGATAACAACTCTTTGAGTTCTTGTTTCTTTCTTCCTTTTTTTTGCCTAGTAATTGATGCTCAGAGCCTTGGGCCATGTTTTTTTTGTTTTTGTATTTTCTTTATTTTCTTTTGTTTTATTTGCTGCTTCTTGGATCAATAAATTTTTGAGAATCTCCACAATACTTCTTTGAACTTCATGTCCTGCCTATGAGCTCCCATGCAAGTTTTCATAAGCATGCAACCTCAATACATTATCATACAACTAGAACCGCCACTTCTCCTAATCTTTTGCTTGCCTCAAAATTGTTTAATTCCTCAATCCTTCTTTTCAAAGAACTTTCATGTGATGCATTTTTGAAGTATTGAGTGCAAACAAGTGTGAAAAGTGTAGCGTTGTGAATAATCAAGCATCTTAATTATTGAATTACAGAAAAATTATACTATGCAGACAAGCAGGGGTATTATATCACTTTCAATCATAGCAGTATCTGATATAAAAAAATCACTGAACAATACAACCTTTTGGAATCTACTTGCTGTCCTCCTCCTCATCATCCTCATTGCTGGTTTTAGCATTCCTCTTTCATTTCTTTGGGTGATGATGCTTAATCCTTCCAAAAGCTTGTATGACACTCTGCAATGATATTGAAAGTTGCTTGTTCCCCAAGCACTTAGAAACAATGGTTAGCATGCATGATTTATTTGTGGGCCTTTGTACTTACTTTGGTGTGGGAACACCAAACTTAGTACCTTGCCAATGGTTCAAAACATCTCTTCTGGTTTTTCACTATTCTCTCTAACATTCTAACCAAGACATGACAGTCGTTTTTCCTACTTAACATGAATCCTTTTACATTGCGGATTGTGAATTTTTATTCTCAGACTTTTCACTCCTATACAATCCTTAATGCACATTTACTTACCTCATTTTCATTATTCTATTGCTCCTTTGCCATTATATGCTTCTTTTGATTATTTATCTACCTGATTTCCTATTTTTATTATATCCTGGTTTTCTGTTTTTCAGAATGTCTGACACCCAAAGAAAAGGAAAAGGAAAGGCAACAACTGGCAAACGGAAAAGAGGAGAAGCCTCTATGTCCATACTGGACCTCATGCATGATGACTCCTGGCGGGAGAAACACTTTATCCCGCAGGAGAAGGCTGACCAGCTATTCCCTGCTACTGATCCCATTAAGTTTGCAAACCTCTACTGCGAGCTTAAGTATCCGGTGTTTGTAAACTCCAAGAACCTATACCTGGAGAGGACTCTGAAGATCCCAGAAGAAATCCAGCAATACACCTCTGATCAGATCAAACAAAGAGGCTGGTTCTTCCTGGAGAGAAACCTGACTGAGGTTAATGCATCTTGGGTAAGGGAATTTTACTGCAATTACTTCAAAACTTCCCTAGATGCAGTAAACCTAAGAGGGAAGCAGATTCTGGTCACTAAAGAGGCCAGAGAGGATGTTCTGAAGCTTCTGCCTAAATTCGATCAGCTGGATGGTTATCAAAAAGCTGAGGAGGATATGCGCTTCATGAAGTTTGATTGGGATGCAGTCAAGGCCAGGATAGCCCTTGACCCGACTGTCCCATGGGTCATGGGTCAGAACACCACCATGCCTAAGGGAATCAAGCGGGCATACTTGAACGATGAGGCTCGGCTATGGCATCAGATCCTAAGCAACTTTATTATGCCGAGTACTCACGAGACGGAGCTACTTGCCGCTATGATCACCTTCCTATGGTGTGTGATGGAGGGTAAGGACCTGTACCTGCCACACTTCATTCAGTACTACATGGCCAGGGTCCACGTCCGAGGCACTCTCCCCTTCCCATATCTAATTACACAGCTAGGCCGTCGAGCTGACGTGCCTTAGGAGGATGCTGATGAGAGGCCACCTGCTGCAGAATGCAAGAAAATCATTCCTCACCGTAGGAACTTTCTGGCTTTGGGCTACAGACCTCTATTCCTCACTCCTACTAATGAGACTGGCATAGGGCAGGCTGCATCACAGCAGGAGGTCCCGCATCAGATTCAAGCTGTAGACCCTGAGATTCCTATTCAGTTAGCACCTCCTATGCAGCAGGCAGATCCTCAGACCCCCACCACAGAGACTCCAGCTACCCACCCTTCCAGTGATGACACCCCTTCACATCCTGCTTGAGTGAGCATCAGGGACGATGCTTCATTTTAACTGTGGGGAGGCGCCATCTCTGGCGTTTTTTTTTTGTGAACCACTACAGACTCTTTCATTTTATTTTGCTATTTTTTTGTATTTTTCTCTTTTATTTTTATTTTTTATTTTCTTAGTACTTATACATTGCTATTTTCATGTATTTTTACTCTATTTCTACATTTTGCACCTTAGTTCATATTTTAGCTATTTAGTTTAGTTGCAATTCTAACTTATTAGTTATAGAAATTGTGGATTGATTAGTATAGTTTACCCTTTTTTTAGCATAAGATAACTTAGTTTAATTTGAAAATATAAAAAGGAAGTAAACTAGAGACTTGAACATAATAGAAACAACCCACACCTTGTATATATAGCATTCCATGTTAGTTAGTTAGTAACATTTCATCAAGGAGAAAAACAAACTTTAAAGCCACTCAAAATAAATTTTACATTGAGAATAATGGAAACTCTTGATTTTTACTTGCATGACATATATAACTAATATATGATTTCTGAGTTAGAGAACATACAGCCTGTGAGTTTTGAGCTTAATTGTATGGTTACATTCAAACCATAATTTTTATTCCTGTGTGTTCCACCCTTCTTATTTATTCTGGTGTTCTTTACTTTGTTTTAATCTATATGTCCGATTATAGAATAGAAATACATACCAAGAGAGTGATTGAGGCCATTATTGATTTTAGCTCACTTATCCCAAATTAGCCTACCTTTTACATCACCCTTGTTAGCCCCCTTGAGCCTTTAAATCCCCTCTTATTCTACAAACCACATTACTAGCCTTAAGCAGAAAAACAAAATAAAAATTCCAAGTTGAATCCTTGGTTAGCTTAAGATAGAAATTATGTAATTGTTTAAGTGTGGGAAACCTATTGGGAACATGGACAATAAAAACAAAGGGTAGAAAGTTGAAAAGAATAAAATAATTCAAAATAATTTTTTTTTTGGGAAGCATGCTCATGTGAAATCAAAATAATTAAATTACCATGTGCATTAAAGAAAAAAAAAAAAAATATATATATATATATATATATATATTTCAGTATTTGAATAAAGGGGATACAAAAGAATTCCCCAAATGCAAAATAAAGCAATGCACATAGGACAAAATTAAAACTAATGCATGAGCATGTAACATCAAAAGTGGAAAAAATATGGGAAAATAGGTAAAGAAGCTTTTCTTTACAAGTTATGTATGTTAGGTGAGATCTTAGACTAATCAAGGATTCGCTTAATTAGCTCACTTAGCCTTATACATATACCCTTACCTTTACCTTGGCCCTCATTACAACCTTAATTAAAGACCTCATGACTTTTGTATGACTATATTCTATAATTGTTGATTGGTTAGATGAAGAACAAAGTTATAGAAAGTAAGGATAAAAATAAGAATAGAGTGATTAACCCAATAAACACTGAGTGACTAGAGAGTAAACACAAAATCCAGTGAGGGTTCAATAGCTCATTAACATATATCTCTGCTTGAATTATTAATTGTCTTGCAAGCTTATAAAATATTTTTTTCCCATCTCAATTGTAAAAGTGCTTTATCATTATCTGAGGTCTGGCTATATATATGATTCCTTGAGAAATGTGAATTAATTTAACTACATGTGAGCTTTATATACAAGTGAATAAAAATAATTAGAATTGCATGATGCATTTAGGTAGTTGCATCTAGAATAGATTGTATTGCATGAGATTCCACCACTTCAACCTTACCTTACTCCTTATCTTGGATTTAGAATAATTTGAGTGATTTATTCAATCCTTCACCCACTTATTCATATTAATTGCATGGTTTTACTTTCCCTTCCTTATTATGTGATGTATGTGAAAAACATGTTTCCTATGCTTTAAAAGTAATTATTTTAATTTTCCTTTATTACCATTCGATGCCGTGATTTGTGTGTTGAGTAATTTCAGATCTTGTAAGGCAGGAATGACTTAAAGGATGGAAAGGAAACATACAAAATTGGAAGGAAAGCATAAAACGGAGTTTTTGAAGAAACAGGCAGTGACGCGATCGCATGGACGACGCGGCCGCATGCCAGCGCGAATTAATAGCGATGCGACCGCGTGCTTGACGCGATCGCGCGACAAGGAAAACTCCAATTAGTGCGACTGCATGACCCACGCAGCCGCGTGATAGAGGCCACGCACCAGAAATTACAGAAAACGCTCCCAGCGATTTCTGAAGCCCTTTTTGGCCCAAATCCAAGTCCAGAAGGCACAGATCAGAGGTTATGAAGTGGGGGAGTGCATCCATTCAGGGAGAGTCTCCAATTAGTTAGTATTCATGATTTAGATGCAGTTTTGAGGGAGAGGCTCTCTCCTCTCTCTTTTAGGATTTAGATTTAGGATTTTATTCGCTTTCAGGATTATCTCTTTCTATCAGGTTCAACATTCCTTTTTATTTATCTTTTCAATTTAATTTATGAATTCTTCTATGTTATAGATTACTCTTTTGAATTAATGTTATTTGAGGTATTTCAGTTTACAATTGTTTCTTTTATTTATATCGCTGTTGCTTTCCATCTGAAGACATTTTTATTCCGGCAGATTTACTTTTCTCTTTTGGTCTTGGTTAAGAAATCAGTAACTCAGGAGTTATCAAACTCAAATATGATTGATAATTGTTATCTTTGCTAATTGAATTGAACTTCAATAATCCCAATCTTTCCTTAGGGATTAACTAGGATTTGAGGATCTAACTAATTAGTCACTTGACTTTTCTTCACTTTAAGTGAAGAATAACTGAGTGAAATTAAGATTCAACTTTCATCATCATTGATAAGGGTAACTAGGATAGGACTTCTAATTTCTCATACCTTGCGAAAAGTTTATTTTACAGTTGTTTATTTACCTTACAGTCTTTCACTTATTTTAATTACAATTTAAATTACTTGTTCCTCATCTTCACAACCCCAATTTACAATCTTCATAACCAATAATAAGAACATACTTCCCTGCAGTTCCTTGAAAAGATGATCCGAGGTTTAAATACTTTCGTTACCAATTTATTTAGGGGTTTGTACTTGTGACAACCAAAACGTTTGTAAGAAAGGTTGATTGCTTGGTTTAGTAACTATACTTGCAACAAGAGTTTACTATAACTTCTAAACCATCAATCTTCCAACATCTTTCAATGATCATGTGAAGTCACAAAAACAACTGAAATATCAAAAACAGAATTAAAAATAGCATGAAAAATAGCTCACCCTGGAGGAAGAACTTACTGGCGTTTAAACGCCAGTAAGAAGCATCAAGCAGGCGTTTAAGGCCAAAAACAAGCACCAAACTGGCGTTTAATGCCAGAACAGAGCATCTAATTGGCATTTAACGACAAGAATGGGAGAAAAGCTGGCGTTAAATGCCAGAAACAAGCAGCAACCTGGCGTTTAACGCCAAAAATGCAGTCTAAGGGCGTTTTGCACGCCTAAATGGAGCAGGGATGTTAAGTCCTTGACCCCTCAGGATCTGTGGACTCCACAGGATCCCCACCTACCCCACCTCTTCTTCTCTCCTCTTCACACTCTTTTATAACACTCTTCCCCAAATACCCTTCACCAATCACTTCCATATCTCTTCCCCAAATACCCTTCACCACTTACATCCATCCACTTTTCCCCAAAAACCCCACCTACCTCCAAATTCAAAATCCTTTCCCTCCTAAACCTAACACTAACACACGAAACCTAACCCTTCCCCCACCCCTATATAAACCCCTCAACACTACCTCATTTTCACACATTACAAACACTTCTTTCTCCCTTGGCCGATTACACTATTCCCCTCCTTCTCCTGTATTTTCTTCTTCTTCTACTATTTTCTTTCTTCTTTTGCTCGAGGACGAGCAAACATTTTAAGTTTGTTGTGGTAAAAGCGCTGTTTTTTATTTTTCCATAACCATTAATGGCACCTAAGGCTAGAGAAACCTCAAGAAAGAGGAAAAAGAAGGCAATTGCTTCCACCTCTGAGTCATGGGAGATGGAGAGATTCATCTCAAAGGTCCATCAAGACCACTTCTATGAAGTTATGGCCAAGAAGAAGATGATCCCTGAGGTCCCTTTCAAGCTCAAAAGGAGTGAGTATCCAGAGATCCGACATGAGATTAGAAGAAGAGGATAGGAAATTCTCTCCAATCCTATTCAACAAGTCAGAATCTTAATGGTTTAAGAGTTCTATGCAAACGCATGGATCACTAGGAACCATGATCAAAGTATGAACCCGAATCCAAAGAATTGGCTTACAATGGTTCGGGGGAAATACTTAGATTTCAGTTCGAAGGGTCAACTTTGATCAAAGGTTGGACCAAGTCCTCATGGACATATGTGAGGAAGGAGCTCAATGGAAAATTGACTCAAGAGGCAAGCCGGTTCAATTGAAAAGGCATGACTTTAAACCTGTGGCTAGAGGATGGTTGGAGTTCATCCAACGCTCTATCATTCCTACTAGCAACCGATCCAAAGTAACTATGGATCGGGCTTTCATGATCTATAGTATCATGATTGTGGAGGAAGTGAAAGTTCATGAGATTATACCTCAAGAACTCTACAAGGTGGCTGACAAGTCCTCCACTTTGGCAAGGTTAGCCTTCCCTCACCTCATTTGTCACTTCTGTAATTCGGCTATGATTGTCATAGATGAAGACATCCACATTGAAGAGCACAAGCCCATCACTAAAAAAAGAATGGAGCAAACTAGAGAGCCCACTCATGGACCTCAACAAGAACATGAGGAAATTCCTCATCATGAAATCCCTGAGATGCCTCAAGGGATGCACTTTCCTCCACAAAGCTATTGGGAGCAAATCAACACCTCCCTAGGAGAATTAAGTTCCAACATGGGACAACTAAGGGTGGTGCACCAAGAGCACTCCATCATCCTCCATGAAATTAGAGAAGATCAAAGAGCCATGAGGGAGGAGCAACAAATGCAAGGAAGAGACATTGAGGAGCCAAAGCACTCCATAAGATCTTCAAGAGGAAGAATTAGTCGCCATCACTAAGGTGGACCCGTTCTTTAATTTCCTTGTTCTTTATTTTTCTGTTTTTTTTTCGTTTACTATGCTTTATTTTTATTTATGTTTGTGTCTTATTACATGATCATTAGTGTCTAGTGTCTGTGCCTTAAAGCTATGAATGTCCTATTAATCCATCACCTTTCTTAAATGAAAAATGTTCTAAAAAACAAAAGAACAAGAAGTATGATAAACCGTTATTTTATGATTTATATTGTATTTTATTGTGTGGTATTATCAAGTCTTCACCCACTTATTCATATGATTTGCATGTATTTACAATTCCTTCCCAAATTTGTTCTATGGTTGAAAACTTGCTTCTTAGAGATCTTTTAATTATGTATTTTAATTCTCCTCTATATCGTTCGATGCCGTGATCCATGTGTTAAGTGTCTCAGGTTTCATAGGGCAGAAATAGCTTAGAGAATGGAGAGGAAGCTTGCAAAAATAGAAGAAACACAAGAAATTAAGGAGATGAGCAGCGAGAAGCGATGTGGACGCATGGCTCACGCGACCGCGCAAAATGGAGAAATCGAAGTGACGCGCTCGCGTGCCTGATGCGAACGCGTGGATTGGAAGCCACACGAGTGATGCGAACGCGTGGACGACGCGTACGCGTGGCAAGGAAAAATGCTGAACGAAGCGCACGCGTAAACGACGCGTACGCGTGACATGCGCGATCTGCAAAATTAACAGAATTCGCTGGGGTGATTTCGGGTCGTGTTTTGACCCAGTTTTCGGCCCAGAAACACAGATTAGAGCTAGGCAACATGCAGAGACTCGGGAGGAGAACGCATTAGGATAGTTTTTAGTTTTTAGTTCTGATTTTACTCCTCCTTGAGGTTTTCTCTCTACACATTCATAGTTCCTAGAATTTTGCTTTATTGCTTTTTGGATTAGGTTATTGAGAAGAGTTATTACCCCCGCCAAGACTTCATCATTCTAGTTTGGTTCCTTACTTTTCACTTACTCTTTCATATCTTTAATTTATCCAGAGTTACAATAGGATTATTTTTATAATTTATTAATACAAGAACCATTTTTATTTTTAATTGATCTCTCTTTTATTATTGATTATCATGTCCTTCTTTATTTTCCTTTTTAATTTTGTGAAGTTTACATTCATGATAATGGAGTAGTTTTCTAACTTGATTGAGAGTGATTAAAAGGAGAACCTTAAGTTGGATTACTCAAGAGTTAAATTGTAATTGGGTTTATTGTTGGCTGGCTCTCTAGTCACTAACGATAATCCTTCCCAAGGGAGAGGATTAGAACTTATGAATAGAAGTAGACTTCCAACTTACTTGACTTTCTTTTACTTTACTTGGTAAAGGATAACTAAGTAGAAGCAACCTTCAATTATCAATTGATCTTGAGAGAAATCCAACAAGGATAGAAATTCCAATTAATCTATTCCCGGTCAAGGCCTTTATTTGAATTATATAAATTCTCTTATTTATTTTTCTCTTTCTCAAACTCAAATTTTTCGGGAAAACCTCTGACCAATAAGCTGCATTCTTTCCTGCAACTCGTTGGGAGACGACCTGGGATTCATACTCCCAGTATTTTTATTCTAATTTTGTGACAACCCTTCTAAATTGATAAACGGATTTTTGGTTGGTTAAGAACAGTACTTGCAACATATCTTTTACATTAATTTCTTAATCTGCCAATTTCCCCCATGACAAAGTACATGATTTTGAATTCATCCTTGAGCTTAGTTTAATTATTTTGATATGGTGGCAATACTTTTTGTTTTCTGAATAAATGTTTGAACAGTGCATTTTTTTGAATTTGTTGTTTATGAATGTTAAATTTGTTAACTCTTGAAAGAATGATGAGAAGGAGAAATGTTATTGATAATATGAAAAATTATAAAATTGATTCTTGAAGCAAGAAAAAGCAGTGAATACAAAAGCTTGCAGAAAAAAAAGGGGCAAAAAAAAGAGAGAAAGAAAAAAAGAAAAAGCAAGCAGAAAAAGCCAATAGCTTTTTAAACCAAAAGGCAAGAGCAAAAAGTCAATAACCCTTTAAACCAAAAGGCAAGGGTAAAAAGGATCCAAGGCTTTGAGCATCAGTGAATAAGAGGGCCCAAAGGAATAAAATCCTGGCCTAAGTGGCTAAACTAAGCTGTCTCTAACCATGTGCTTGTGGCGTGAAGGTGTCAAGTGAAAAGCTTGAGACTGAGCGGTTAAAGTCGAGGTCCAAAGCAAAAAAAGGGTGTGCTTAAGAACCCTGGACACCTCTGATTGGAGACTTTAGCAAAGCTGAGTCACAATCTAAAAAGGTTCACCCAGTTATGTGTCTGTGGCATTTATGTATCCGGTGGTAATACTGGAAAACAAAGTGCTTAGGGCCACGGCCAAGACTCACAAAGTAGCTGTGTTCAAGAATCAACATACTGAACTAGGAGATCAATAGCACTATCTGAATTCTGAGTTCCTATAGATGCCAATCATTCTGAACTTCAAAGAATAAAGTGAGATGCCAAAACTGTTCAGAGGCAAAAAGCTACTAGCCCCGCTCATCTAAATTGGAGCTAAGTTTCATTGATATTTTGGAATTCATAGTATATTCTCTTCTTTTTATCATATTTGATTTTTAGTTACTTGGGGACAAGCAACAATTTTAGTTTGGTGTTGTGATGAGCGAATAATTTATACGTTTTTTGGCATTGTTTTTAGGTAGTTTTTAGTATAATTTAGTTAGTTTTTACTATGTTTTTACTAGTTTTTAAATAAAAATCACATTTTTGGACTTTACTATGAGTTTGTGTATTTTTCTATGATTTCAGGTATTTTCTAGCTGAAATTGAAAGACCTAAGCAAAAATCTGATTCAGAGGCTAAAAAAGGACTGCAGATGCTGTTGGATTCTGACCTCCCTACACTCGAAATGGATTTTCTGGAGATATAGAAGCCCAATTGGCACGCTATTAATTGCGTTGGAAACTAGACATCCAGAGCTTTCCATCAATATATAATAGTCCATATTTTGCTCGAGTTTTGACAACGCAAACTGGCGTTCAGACGCCAACTTCCTACACTATTCTGGAGTTAAACACTAGAAACAGGTTGGAAATCAGTGTTAAACGCCATAAATAGGTTACGACCTGGTGTTTAACTCCAAAAAGAGTCTCTACACATGAAAGCTCAATACTCAGCCAAAGCACACACCAAGTGGGCCCGGAAGTGGATTTCTACATCATTTACTTATCTTATGTAACCCTAGCTACTAGTTTAGTATAAAAACTACTTTTAGTGATTTAATTTATATCTCTGGTTAGTCTTTGAATAATTTTATGTTCAGAGATCACGTTTAGGGGGCTGGCCATTTGGCCATGCCTAGACCTTCATCACTTATGTATTTTCAACGGTAGAGTTTTTACACACCACAGATTAAGGTGTGGAGGTCTACTGTTCCTCATGGATTAATGCATAGTACTATTGTTTTTCTATTCAATTCAAGCTTATTCCTATTCTAAGATATTCGCGTGCACTTCAACCATGATGAATATGATGATCTGTGACACTCATCACTATTCTCAACCTATGAACACGTGCCAGACAACCACTTCCGTTCTACCTTGGATTGAGCGTTTATCTCTTAGCCTCCATTCCGAAAGATCGGAGTCTTCGTGGTATAAGCTAGAATTATTGGTGGCCATTCATGAGATCTAGAAAGTCTAAACCTTGTCTGTGGTATTTCGAGTAGGATCTAGGAAGGGATGACTGTGATGAGCTTCAAACTCGCAAGTGTTGGGCGTAGTGACAGATGCAAAAGGATCACTGGATCCTACTCCAACATGATCGAGAATCGACAGATGATTAGCCGTGCGGTGAAAGTGCATTTGGACCATTTTCATTGAGAGGACGGGAAGTAGCCATTGACAACGGTGATGCCCAACATACAGCTTGCCATGGAAAGGAGTATGAATGATTGAATGAAGATAGTAGGAAAGCAGAGATTCAGAAGGAGTAAAGCATCTCCACACGCTTATCTGAAATTCTCACCAATGAATTACATAAGTATTTCTATCTTTCTTTTCTGTTATTTATATTTTAATTGTCAAAATCCCATAACCAATTGAATCTGCCTAACTGAGATTTACAAGATGACCATATCTTGCTTCAAGGTGACAATCTCCGTGGGATTGACCCTTACTCACGTAAGGTTTATTACTTGGACGACCCAGTGCACTTGCTGGTTAGTTGTGCAAAATTGTGAAGAAGAATTGAGATTATGATAGTGCGTACCAAGTTTTTGGCGCCATTGAGATCACAATTTCGTGCACCAGTTATATATTTGGCTAAGTGGGCTAAAATTTGAATCCCTTGATTAACTTGAGCTTTCCACCTAACCTATATAACATCCTATACAATTATGTACTATTCTAACTACCCATTCCTCACTTTTTCACATACCCATGCATTTACTTTTGATCATTACACATATGCATTTATTTGTCTCTAAGTGTTGCCTTGGGGCATTTTGTCCCCTTTTATTGCTTCAACTTTATGCCAGAATATCAATGCATATGGTCTATACATTTAATCAACACATGAGTATGTATCCACTTCCCAATATTTTCAACAAAAACAACATGCTCTTATCTCAACCAATGCTTCCCCCCGTTTTCCCACACTTGAGTGGCACTCACGCACTAGCCTAAGCTATTCAAGGATTCAAATAGGGACATTCATGGTTTTTCGTCTTTGGCTTGTGATGTGCTAAAATTAAGAATAAGCGGGTTAAGCGTAGGTTCAAAATTGGTTGCAAATGTTGTTATAAGGTAAGGTCATTTGGATAAGTAGCTAAGTGAATTGATAGCCTCAATCATGCACATGCATTCATACATATAACAATGGACATATAGAGTCAAACAAATTAAGGACCACAATCATAGAGAGAGAACAATGCACACAAGAAAGAAAGTAAGTGGTTATAAGATGCAACCACGCAATTAGGCTCAAAACTCACTTGCTTGTGTTCTTGGCTCAAAATTCATGTTCCAAAATATATTCTTTGAACAAGCTTAGCATAAAAAATTTTCAAAATTGGTAGGGTTACCCCAAAATTCTAGTTTTCTAAGAAAGACGTCATTACTCTAGCCAAGTGGATTTATTAGGAGATACTAATATGCAAAGGATGTTGAAAATGAAAAACCTAATATGCGACCTATTCTAGTTAACAAAAGAGATTCATGTAATTTATTCGGGTGTTACTATGAAGACCGGTCGGCCGACCGACCTCCCTACACTTAGAAGTTGGCATGGTCCTCCGTGCCTTGAGTGAGACGCAGTGGTTGATCGGCTTCCGAGTGTCCATCCTCTTCATCATGGTCACTTTCTTCATTATCGGTGCCGGTGGACGTGGAAATTTCCGGTTCTTCCATAGGTGGTGCTAGGAAACTTAGAAGCTTCTTGACAAAAGCGTAACGGCATTGGTTATGCCGCTCATAACGGTAAAGCTTCTAGTGGAGCTCCTCTATGCGTTGTAAGGATAAATTTGGTGGTGCGGATGAGGTGGAGGGGATGCTCGTAGGGACGGCTAAGTGTGGCTCCTCGGTGTCCGCCGGAGGGTAAAGATATCTCCCGTTGGGAACAACATCGCCGTCTATCGGGATCATGGCCCTTTGATCCTTAGTCTCTCGGGGGACACCGACTGCGACAACTAAGTCGGTCACTAGAGCGGGAAAAGGTAGGTTCCCCTTAGCGTGGATGTGGCCCATAGCTTGGCGAATGAGACGGGGGATATGCACCGGTCTCTCAGTGAGGACACATCAAGCCAATAAGGCTAACTCGGTAGTGATAGATGAGCAATGGGTGCTTGGGAGCACATAGTGGGCTAGAATTTGGGCCCATGCATGAGCCTCTCTAGTGAAAAAATGTGAGGTGATGCCCTTGGGCCGGGGTCTCATCCTTCCTTGAATCCATAATGATTCGGGTATAGCAATGACCTTGAGGATAGAATCCCAATGAAATGCATATTTGCACCGTGCCGACAAAATCTCTTGATATGCATCAATCCCTTCCGCTAACGGTTCGGTCTTAAGAACATGTTGAATGGCCTCCTCTGTGACGGGAACTTGTCTTCGGCGCACAAATACCGATGCAAGGGATGATGAATGGTAGTTAGTGTAGAAATCTACCACCCAAGACAAGTTTGCCTCCCGTGTCTTCCTCAATAGGAACTCCCATTGCCGCTGTTCGATGCGGGGCATGATGAGCGGAATAACATGAGCCAGAGGGGCTAGTAGAGGCTCTGCATGATAGTTCCTTGGTTTGATCAAAGGGAAGACAAGTTCGTAATAGCGGTTGGAGAACTTGTTCGGATCCCTTGCTGGATTGTCCTTTTCCAAAACATCAATGTTAGCAACGCTCCTTGTCTTATTGGGGAGGGGCTTGGCTCTAGGTCCTTGTTGTACTTTGCTAGTGGACCGTGAGGGTGCCTTCTTAGGCGCCTTTCCATTGTCTCATTCGATCACCATCCTAGAAAGAAGGGAGAGATGGTAAAATTAGGCCCAAAGAAGCACGAAAAAATGATAAGCATGCTAGTGACAAAGTATAAGAGAATAAGTGACTTAGATACATTACAGTTGCCACATGTAACTAAGGCAATAATGAAGATCATGGTTAATCACTAGCATGTGATGTATGAGTGGTATATGCATGCAAACAAGAAGCACGAGAAGCACACACTCTTAACATCAATAACAAGAAGTAAGAATTAGGGGATGAGCATGTAGGAATGAAACAAGAAAGGTAGTAAGCTCAATGCATATATAAACAAACAAGTGAATGAGAAAGAACACTAAGATAGAAAACACTAAGTCAAAGTAACTCCAAAAAGTCATGTGGGTCTTCCATCAAACACTTGGTGTGCATCCCTATTTGTGACAAAATTGAGAGAAGGGTGACAATGTAACATCCCATAAAGCATCATCAATCAATATATCATACCACAAATTGCAAAAGAAAGCAAATAAATCAAACAAACTCATCAATACAAGAGTAATCTCCACTTGTAACACCCATAAGAAAAGGAAAAGAAAGAGAGAAAGAAAATTCAACAAACAAAGAAAACATGAATGAAACTAACTAAGAGGAAGATTAAGGGAATGTAACTAAGAAAAGGAAGAAGGAACAAAAGAAAACCAAACAAAAATAGAAATGAGAAGTACCTTGAGAGGAAGAAGAGAGATGGGTGTGGGACCGCCGGAGGTCGGAGGTGGTGGTTGCCGCCAGTGGTGGCGGAGAAGAGGTGGTAGAGATGGTAGAAGGGGGTAGAAGTGAAGAAAAGGGGTGGTGGTAAGAAGAAAGAAAGAAAATGGAAGGGAAAGGCGCGCTCTAATGCAATTGGTTCGCGGAACTGACGCGCGCAGGCCATGCGCGCGCGCTGATGAGAGAACTTTTGTGTGGTCTAGAAATTTGCGGATAAATTCTCGTTGCAAGTATAGTTTCTAAACCTTCAAAAGTCCTTTCATACAAACGTTTTGGTTGTCACAAGTAACAAACCCCTTTAAAATTGATAACCGAGTATTTAAACCTTGGGTCGTCTTCTCAAGGAATTGCAGGGAGGTATATTCTTATTATTGGTTATGAGTTTGTAAATTGGGGGTTTTGAAAGTAAGGAAGCAGTATGTTGAACAAAAAGAATAAAATAAAATAGTAATAATAAAATAAACTCTTAGCAAGGTATTAGAAATTAGAGGTCATATCCTAGCTATCCTTATCGATGATGATGAAAATTGAATCTTAATTCCACTTCGTTAACCTTTACTAAGGCAAAAGAAGGTCAAGGGATTAATTGGTTTGATCTTCGGATCCTATTTATTTCCTAAGAAAAGATTGGGATTATTGAAGCTCAATTTAATTAACAAAGATAACAATTATCAATCATGTTTGAGTTTGATAACTCCTGAGTTACTGATTTCTTAACCAAGACCAAAAAGGAGAAAAGTAAATCTACTGGAATAAAAACGTCTTCAGATGGGAATAACAATAATGTAAATAAAAGAAAGCAATAATAAACTGAAATACCTCAAATAACATTAATTCAAAGAGTAATCTGTAACATAGAAGAATTCATAAATAAAATTGGAAAAATAATAAAAAGAACATTGAACCAGGGATTGAGAGTCACTCCTAAAACTAAGAGAAATCCTAAATCCTAATCCTAAGAGAGAGGAGAGAAGCTTTCTCTCTAAAAACTATATCTACTCTTAAAATTGTGAATATGAAAGCTTGTTCATGAATGGATGCATTCTCCCACTTTATAGCCTCCAATCTGTGCTTTCTGGGCCGAAAACTGGGTCAGAAACAGCCCAGAAATCGCTGGTTGTGAAATCTGCCACGCTGGTTTTTTGTCATTGCGACGCATCCGCATGGAGCACGCGTTTGCGTTGCCTAGCGTCAGAGAAACTACGACATATTATATATCAAATCGAAGCCCCGAATATTAGCTTTCCAACGCAACTGAAACCGCGTCGTTTGGACCTTTGTAGCTAAAGTTATAGCCGTTTGAGTGCGAAGAGGTTAGGCTGGACAGCTTAGCAATTTCTCCAACTTCTTGTATTCCTTCCACTTTTGCATGCTTCTTTTCCATCCTCTGAGCCATTCCTGCCCTGTAATCTCTGAAATCACTCAACACACATATCAAGGCATCTAATGGTAATAAGAGAGAATTAAACATAGGGAACTTAAGGCCAAAGAAGCATGTTTTCAATCAAAACACATAATTAGGAAGGCAAATGTAAAACCATACAAATAGTATGAATAAGTGGGTAAAGAGTTAATAAAATCCACTCAATTGAGCACAAGATAAACCATAAAATAGTGGTTTATCAACCTCCCCACACTTAAACACTAGCATGTCCTCATGCTAAGCTCAAGAGTAGCTATAAAGATGAAGAGGAATGGTAAAATATATGAAATGCAACCTATGAATGCAACTACATGCTAAATGCTTTTACTTACTTGGTTAAGAGTAAATAAGTTCTTCAAGACAAAAGTAATTCAAATTCCACTAATTCAAATCATACAATAAAAAGCAAGTAAACTTGTAAGAATATAGCTCATGAAAGTAGGGAACATAGAATTAAGCACTGAACCCTCACTGGTAGTGTATATCACTCTAACTCTCAAGTGTCTAGGGTCAATCACTCTACTCTTATCTAATCATGCTTTCTAAACCTTGTTCTTCATCTAACCAATCAACAATATTTAATATACCAATGCAAACATCATGAGGTCTTTTCAAGGTTGTAATGAGGCTAAGGTAAGGGTAAGGGTATATGTATATGGCTAAGTGAGCTTTATAAATTGAATCTTTAATTAACCTAAGCTTTCACCTAACATACATATACTCTATATAACTCTAGAATCATGCCTAGCTACCCATAGTCTTCACTTTTGCATTACATACTCATGTATCAATTTTTCTTTAATTTTATCATATATGCATTGATCTTTTATTAACTTAACATTGGGGTAATTTTGTCCCCTTATTTATTTATTTATATTATATATTTTTTCTCTTTTTCTTTTTCTCTTTTTTTTTTGAACATAGAAACATAAAAATAACATAGCTTATCAATGCACAGATTTTTAATTCTTACAGTTTCTCATGAGTAGGTATCCAAATTCCCAGTATATTATCATGACTCATTCCCTTATTATCCTTTGCTTCCACAATTTTCCATACTTAAATAACACACACAATTCTATCTTAAGCTAACCAAAGATTCAATTTGGGATATATAATTCTTTTTCTGCTTAAGGCTAGTAATGTGGTAAAATATAGAACAAATGGGATTTAAAGGCTAAAAGTGGCTAACAAAGGTAATTGAAAGGGTAGGCTTTATTTGGATAAGTGAGCTAAACAAATAATGGCCTCAATCATATGCAAACATATAAATACACTAAATAATGGACATATAGATTGGAACAAAGCAAAGATTGCAATCATAGTGAAGAAAACACACAAGAATAAAAATTTATGGTTAAATAATGTAACCATATAAATAAGCTCAAATCTCACATGTTGTGTGTTCTTTGGCTCAAAAACCATGTTCAAAATACAACTTCAAACAAGTTTTAATAGAAAAGTTTTTAATTTAAATTAGTAAAATACTATCAAAATTTCTTGAAAAAGAAAATATTACTTCAACCATGTAGTAATTAAATGCATAAAATCAAACAAACATGCAATTAAATATGAAAATGCAACAATGAATTAACAGAGAAAATAAAACATTGGTGTTGAGAAGAAGGCAACTAACCCATGGAGATCGGTATCGACCTCCCCACACTTAAAGATTGCATCGTCCTCGGTGCATGCTGAGATGTGGAGGTGGACGGGTCGCTTCAACTGACGCTTTTCTCATCAAGGAATGTGCAGATGGAATTGTCTGTCTCCCTTTTTAGAAGTTTCTCCCTTTTTCCATCTTTGGTGGCCAGCCTGAAAGAAGAAGGGAAGAAAGGTAACCCAATAATAGAGATAAGAAAATAAATAAAGTATGGTTGGGTTAATGCCTAATGATAAGGGTTTCATTTACATGGAAGCTTCAACATGTACGTGAGAAAACAATAGAAGCCATGGCATACCAGTGGTGCAGAATTTGCAACAAAGGATAGGGGAATGTGGGTAATGCAAGATAGTATAAGTTCATATCAATGCAAGAGAAGTACGAGTATCATAAAAGATTAGCATTGATTTAAATAATGTTACCCAATCAGAATAAAACAAGTTACTAAGCACTAAGATAATACCAGAAAAGATATAACAGTTGAATAAGAACATTGGAACACCAATGGTAAAATAATAAATTTAGAAAAGAAAAATAAAAATATACAAAATTAAAATGCAATGAATGAAAGTATGCAAATAAATAAAATAAAATAAAAGATAAGAAGAATGAGAAGGGAAAGAAATAAAGTAAGAAAGAAAGAAGAAAGAAGAAAAGATAGAAGAAACTAGGATTGAGGAAGAAAAGATAAGATATTTGGCAAATTAGGATAAGCTGTGCGGCGCAGGCGACGCGGTCGCATGGGGCACGCAGTCGCGCGACTTGTGCTTAAACTGATTGACGTGGTCGCGTCGGCCACGCGGTCGCGTGACCCGTTTTATGCCACTGGCGCGCGGACAGCCTCGCGCTCGCACAACTCTCTGTTCAAAATCATTAATTGATATTAGGTGACGCGATCACGTGGGGCATGCGATCGCGTGAGTGGGCTTTTAGAAGGATATGACGCGATCGCGTCGCTCACGCTGCCGCGTGAGAAGGATTATGCGCTCAGCACCAATCCAGCACCACTCTAGCACAAATTTTGGTCGTGCACCCTTGTTACATCGAAATCCAGGTCACGCGGCCGCGTGGGGCACGCGGTCGCGTGGGAGGCCAATATTCCCATTCGACGCGGTCGTGTGGGACGATTTTTGTGCCACGGGCACACCTCCAGCCACGCTCCTGCATGACTCTCTGTTCGTTTATTATTTTCTCCTATCTCCCTGCGACACGGACGCGTCAATGATACGGTCGCGTCGCGTAATGTTTTTTTTTATATAATTTGAAAAAAAATGCAGAATGCAGTGTTAATATGATTATGATGCAAAACTCCAGGTTCAATATAATAAAATAAAATAAAACTCGAAAATAAATAAAACTAAATGAAAATGAAAAAGGAACGATCATACCATGGTGGGTTGTCTCCCACCTAGCACTTTTAGTTAGAGTCCTTAAGTTGGACATTTGGTGAGCTCCTATTATGGTGGCTTGTGCTTGAACTCATCCAGGAATCTCCACCAATGTTTGTGATTCCAGTAACCTCCGGGGTCCCAAACTAGGCATGTAAAGCCCTTAAGAAGCTTCAAACAGATTCTTAGGCTCCCGGGGTGACAAATGTCAGAGCAGATTGCAGGATCCCAAACCTTGCTTTTACACCCGTCTTCAAGTTGATTATCATGATTCCATCCGGGTGGTTCAGCTTTAGAATTCTCACTAAGACATCCAAACAGCTTCTTAGACCCATTCAGTTGAGCTTTATACCAACCTTTGCATTTAAACTTAAAGCTTCCAACCATAATGAACCTTGCAGGACAATTCTTACCACTGACCATCTTCCTCTTACTCTTAATGCCACAATGAGCTCTAAGTTGAGCATCCGTCTCCAGTAGCCCATATTCAAGTGGAATTAGAAAGCTAAGGGATATGAATTTTACCCATTTGAATGTTGTGAAGGATGATGGCAACTTAGGGGGAGGGGTCTCCAATAACTTTGGCAAGATGATTTCAAGCTCCACTCCCTTGTGCTCTTTGACAATTTCCACCTCTTTGCAAACTTCTTCAATTTCAACCTCTTCCTCTTGGTAGCTTTCTTCCAATTCAATCTCTTCTTCATTACTTACCAAGGGCATGGGAGGCTGTGCTTCTTCTTCTTTGATCTCCATCTCTTGATCAACCTCTACAAAGTCTTCAACCATGATCTGCCTTGGAGGTTGTACACCCTCCTCAGCATCAATTTCAATCTCCTTGGAAGGAGGTTTTATAACCTGACTTTTCCATGGAGGTTCAGCATCTCCTAAGTCTTCAACCACTTCTTCCTCTGCAACTATTATGGCTTCCTCCACTTGTTCCAATACAAAGCCATGTTCCTCATTGTCCACCGAAGTTTCTAGTGTCTCCTTCATGCTTTGCTCTTCTTTTGATTCTCCACATGTAGCCATGGGAGTTCTTTGAGTGCTCAGATATTGGGAAGCTATTATATTTACTAACTCACCTAAGGTGGCCGTGAAATTTAGCACACTCTTATTCATCATTTCTTGTCTTTGAAGAATACACGAAGTCTGTCATCCATTGGAGGTTGGGGTGGATATGAGGATTCATTGGTTGGGAGAGAGGGTTCATAATAGGAAGGTGGTTCATCTTGATAATGATATGGAGATGGTGAATATTGAGGTGGTGGTTCATGAGAGTAGTTGTGTTGGAAAGGTGGTGGTTCTGTGTATGGTTCATTTGGCTCATAAGGTGGTTGGTATGGTGGATACGGGTTAGGGTCATATGGAGGTGATTGGCGGAAAGGGGCTTGTGAGTATGGTGATCCAAAGTCATGTTGAGGAGAGGGTTTATAGGCATATGGTGGTGGTTGTTGATAGTCCATTAGAGGTGGTTGTTGCCAGGAGGGTTGATCAAATCCTTGTGGCTCCTCCCATCTTTGATTGTTCCAACCTTGATGCCTGTTCTCCTTGTAATTTCCTCTTCCTGCAACATAATTGTAACCAGACCCATATCCAAAGGGGTGAGAGTTTATAGTAGCAAATAAAAATTAAAAACGAAAATAAAAATAAATTTAAATTAAAAGGTTATTTAAATTTTGAATTTGAAAATTAAATTTTGAAATTTGAAAATTAAATTCTGAAAATTGAAGATTGAAATTTTGAATTTAAAATTTTTGAAATTGAATTTTTGAAATTTGAATTTTGAAATTTGAAATTTAAATATTTGAATTTTGAAATTTGATTTTTGAAATAAGATAAGATAAGATTTTGAAAAAGATATGATTTTTGAAAAAGATTTGAATTTTGAAATTTGAGATTCGAAATTTGAAAAATTTTTTAAAATTGAATTTTGAAAATTTTGAAATTTGAATTTTAAATTTTTTTTTTAAATTTTGAATTTTTTAATTTAATAAGGAAAGAGAAAAACAATAAAATGACAACAAACTCAAAAATTTTTAGATCAAAAACGAAGAAAACAACTAAGAACAACTTGAAGATCAAGAAGAACACGAAGAACAAATTTTTGAAAAATATTTTTAATAACTAAATAAAAACCAATAACCTCTTAATTTATGAAAAAGCAAAAATAAAAACAAATAAACAAGCAAAAAGCAAATATTTACAATAACCAATAATAAGGCACACGTTTGTAATTCCCCGGCAACGGCGCCATTTTGATGAGAGAACTTTTGCGTGGTCTAGAAATTTGCGGATAAATCCTCATTGCAAGTATAGTTTCTAAACCTTTAAAAGTCCTTTCATACAAACGTTTTGGTTGTCACAAGTAACAAACCCCTTTAAAATTGATAACCGAGTATTTAAACCTCGGGTCGTCTTCTCAAGGAATTGCAGGGAGGTATGTTCTTATTATTGGTTATGAGTTTGTAAATTGGGGGTTTTGAAAGTAAGGAAGCAGTATGTTGAACAAAAAGAATAAAATAAAATACTAATAATAAAATAAACTCTTGGCAAGGTATTAGAAATTAGAGGTCCTATCCTAGCTATCCTTATCAATGATGATGAAAATTGAATCTTAATTCCACTTTGTTAACCTTTACTAAGGCAAAGGAAGGTCAAGGGATTAATTGGTTTGATCTTCGGATCCTATTTATTTTCTAAGAAAAGATTGGGATTATTGAAGCTCAATTTAATTAACAAAGATAACAATTATTAATCATGTTTGAGTTTGATAACTTCTGAGTTACTGATTTCTTAACCACGACCAAAAAGGAGAAAAGTAAATCTACGGGAATAAAAATGTCTTCAGATGGGAATAACAATAATGTAAATAAAAGAAAGCAATAATAAACTGAAATACCTCAAATAACATTAATTCAAAGAGTAATCTGTAACATAGAAGAATTCATAAATAAAATTGGGAAAATAATAAAAAGAACATTAAACCAGGGATTCAGAGTCACTCTTAAAACTAAGAGAAATCCTAAATCCTAATCCTAAGAGAGAGGAGAGAACCTCTCTCTCTAAAAACTACATCTAATCCTAAAATTGTGAATATGAAAGTTTGTTCATGAATGGATGCATTCCCCCACTTTATAGCCTCCAATCTATGCTTTCTGGGCCGAAAACTGGGTCAGAAACAGCCCAGAAATCGCTGGTTGCGAAATCTGCCACACTGGTTTTTTGTCATTGCGTTCGGGTCACCTAGCATCAGGGAAACTATGGCATATTATATATCAAATTGAAGCCCTGGACGTTAGCTTTCCAACGCAACTGGAACCGCATCGTTTGGATCTCTGTAGCTAAAGTTATAGCCATTTGAGTGCGAAGAGGTCAGGGTAGACAGCTTAGCAATTTCTCCAACTTCTTGTATTCCTTCCACTTTTGCATGCTTCCTTTCAATCCTCTGAGCCATTCCTGCCCTGTAATCTCTGAAATCACTTAACACATATATCAAGGCATCTAATGGTAATAAGAGAGGATTAAACATAGGGAACTTAAGGCCAAAGAAGCATGTTTTCAATCAAAGCACATAATTAGGAAGGCAAATGTAAAACCATGCAAATAGTATGAATAAGTGGGTAAAGAGTTAATAAAATCTACTCAGTTGAGCACAAGATAAACCATAAAATAGTGGTTTATCATGCACGCGTGCATGAGCAAAAATCAGTAAGGGCGCGGATGCGCACAGTGCACGGATGCGTGAATTGGCGAAATGCAGGTGTGCGCGCGAGCGCCAGGTGCGCATGCACGTGCACATGAGTTGTGCCCTCAGCATAAGTTGCACACAACTTTGGCTCAACTCTCGGGAAAAAGTACTAGAAGATGAATTTTGACAAACGACACGGACGCGCACGGTGTGCTGGCGCATCGATTTGCGTTATTATTGAAGTGCGCGTGCACGCCTGGTGCGCGTACGTGTGAGGTGAGTTAGGCCAGTGGCATGAAATTGGCCCAACCAGGGCATAACTCTCGGAAAAAATGGCCCAGGATTGCAAATCGCAGTAGTGGCGCGGACGCGGCAAGTGCGCGTACATGTGCATTTGCGCAAATGGCTATGGACGCGTACGCGTATTGTGCGCGCACGCGTGATGCTGGTTATGCCCAGAGCTCAAAGCTGGCCCAGATTTTGCACAACTCTCTGGAAAATTACCCAGAAGCTGCGAAGACCTAAGGACGCGTACGCGCGCAGTGCGCGCACGCGTGCCCCCCCCCCCTTTTTTTTGAATGGGTAGAATAATGCCCAATTATCATGTATTCAATGGCCAAACAAGCCAAAGAGGCCAAGAACACCCAAAATCAATGCAAAACCTAAAGAGGGGTGTTCTTCTACCATACAATTAATTCATTTGTTGAAAAATCAATGCAAGTCTTCATGAACAAAATATCCAAGGTATTCACAATCAATATTTAATCAAGCAAAGTCATAGCTAAGCAAATACACAACAATGAAGAGTTCAAGAACTATATACAAAAGGTAAAAAGGATAGATCTCACCATGGTGGGGTGTCTCCCACCTAGCACTTTTGTTTAATGTCCTTAAGTTAGACTTCCACCAGCTCATTGCTCTTTGCCAAGAGGAGCATCTTCCAAAAGAAATACCTCAATCTCCTTGTTGCTCTTCATTTGCTCACCATGATATAACTTGAGACGGTGCCAATTGACCTTGAAGATATCCGAACTTGAGGGATGGCGCAATTGGTAAACCCCATAGGGTTCCGCTTTCACTACTTGATACGGGCCTTCCCATTTCGACCTTAGTTTGCCGGGTAACAATCTCAATCTAGAGTTGTAAAGAAGGACTAGATCACCGGCTTTAAATTCTGCACGGCTTTCATTTTCTCTTTGTAAAGTCTAGAGTTGTCATAGCCTTCAAGCCTCAAACATTCCAACTCCGCTAGTTGTAGCTTCCTCTCAACTCCAGCTCCACCCAAACTTGGATTGCATTCCTTGATGGCCCAATATGCCTTGTTCTCTATCTCCACCAGTAAGTGGCAAGCTTTGCCATATACCAACCGAAAGGGACTTATGCCAATTGGTGTTTTGTATGTCGTTCGGTAGGCCCATAATGCATCGGTGAGCTTAGCACTCCAATCTTTCCTATTGGGTTTCACAATCCTCTCCAAGATGCGTTTAATTTCTCAATTGGAAACCTCGGCTTGGCCGTTTTTTGTGGGTGGTAGTCCGTGGCTACTTTATGCATGTTGCTATATTTCTTCATGAGCCCGTCCATCCTCTTATTGCAAAAATGTGAACCTTGGTCGCTCATGATTGCTCGTGGCGACCCAAATCTACAAATGATATTGTTTCTCACAAAAGAAAGGACCACATTAGCATCATCAGTTTGGGTGGGTATCGCTTCCACCCATTTGGGCACATAATCAATGGCAAGCAGAATGTAGAGAAAACCATTAGAATTTGGGAATGGCCCCATGAAGTCAATTCCCCACACATCAAAAATCTCACAAAATAGCATGGTTTGTTAGGGGATTTCATCCTTCTTGGAGATATTACGAAATCTAATGCATTGAGAACAAGATTTACAAAAATGAGAAGAATCCTTGAAAAGAGTTGGCCACCAAAAGCCACAATCTAGGATTTTCCTTGCCGTTCTTTAAGGTCCAAAATGGCCTCCTCCTTCGGAGGAGTGGCAAGCTTCCAAGATTGAGTGGAATTCGGTTTGTGGAATGCACCTCCGAATTACTTGATCCGCCCCACATCTCCAAAGGTATGGGTCATCCCATACATAGTATTTGGATTCGCTTTTTAGCTTATCCCTTTGATGTTTGGAGAGATTAGGAGGGAAGGAGCGAGATACTAAGTAATTGGCGATTGGTGCATACCAAGGAGTTGTTTCTGAGATTGCATGCAAGCCCTCAATGGGAAAAGAATCATTAATAGGATTGGTATCGCCTTTTGTGTGTTCAAGGCTACTTAAGTGGTCCGCTACTAGGTTTTACGTACCACTCCTATCCCTAATTTCCAAGTCAAACTCTTGCAACAATAAAATCCATCTAATCAATCTCGGTTTGGATTCCTTCTTATCCAACAAATACTTTAACGCTGCATGATCCTAGTACACTACCACCTTTGAACCGAGTAGATATGCTCGGAACTTGTCCAAGGCAAAGACAATGGCCAAAAGTTCTTTTTCGGTGGTAGTGTAGTTGGATTGGGCTCCATCTAGTGTTTTTGATGCATAGGCTATGACATATTTCGAATGGCCGACTCCAATCCGGCCCTCGCACAATGGGAGCTTGGGTCAATGCTACCTTGATCTTGTCAAAAGCCTCCATGCATTCCTTGCTTAAATCAAACTCAATGTCCTTTTGCAACAACCTTGAGAGAGGCAATGCTACCTTACTAAAGTCCTTTATGAATCTCCGATAAAATCCTGCATGTCCAAGGAAAGAACGGACTTCCCTCTCGGAAGAGGGGTAAGGCAAGCTAGATATAACATTAATCTTTTCCGGGTCTACGGAAATACCATCCTTGGAAACAATATGTCCTAAAATAATTCCTTGCCTAACCATGAAATGGCACTTCTTAAAATTCAAGACAAGGTTAGTTTTAGTACATCTTTCCAAGACTTTTTGAAGATTGCCCAAGCAATGATCAAAAGAATCACCATATACCGTGAAGTCATCCATGGATACCTCCATGCATTACTCTAGAAAATCCGCAAATTTGCTCATCATGAATCTTTGGAAAGTTGCCGGTGTATTGCATAAGCCGAATGGCATACGCTTGTAGGAATAAGTTCCAAAGGGGCAAGTGAATGTTGTTTTCTCTTGGTCCTCTAGAGCAATGTGTATTTGGAAGTATCCCGAATAGCCATCTAGATAGCAATAATGGAATTTACCGGATAATCGATCAAGCATTTGATCGACAAACAGAAGTGGAAAGTGATCTTTTCTAGTGGCCGAGTTCAACCTTCGGTAGTCTATACATACTCGCCAAGAGTTTTGCACCCGTGTCGCTATGAGCTCCCCGCTTTCATTTTTTATTGTGCTTACTCCGGCCTTCTTTGGAACGACTTGAACGGGACTCACCCATTCACTATCCGAAATAGGGTAGATGATGTCCGCCTCGAGTAACCGTGTTACTTCTTTCTTGACAACCTCCAAAATGGTAGGATTCAATTGCCTTTGAGGTTGTCTCACGGGTCTAGCTTCTTCTTCCAAAAAGATCCGGTGCTCACACACTTGGGGACTTATCCCCACTAGATCCGCCAAACTCCACCCTATTGCCCTGTTGTCTTCCTCAAAACACACAGCAACTTCTCTTCTTGTTGAAGACTTACTTCCCTTGCTATGATCACTAGGAACTTGTGGGCATCATCAAGGTATGAGTACTTTAGGTGGGGCGGTAGTGACTTCAATTCTAGCTTTTGCTCTTGGCTTGTCACTTGAACTTCTTCACTTGGATCTTCACTATCTTCTTCAACCATACGTTTTTCTTCTAGCTTTGCATGATGCACTTCGGCCACAATGTTGTCAATTAAATCACACCGAAATATGGAATGGTTCTCCGGTGGGTGCTTCATTGCTTCTTCTAGGCTAAAACTTACAACTCTCCCATCTATCTCAAATGAGTAGGTTCCCGAATGGGCATCCAACTTGAATCTATAGGTCCTCAAGAACGGCCTCCCAAGTAGGATAGATGATTCCTCTCGGATTCACTTGGTGGCATCTCAATGATATGGAAATCAATTGGAAATATCAAACTATTTATGTTGACCAACACATCTTCCGCAATACCCACCACGGTTATTATGCTCTTGTCTGCCAAGACAAACCTAGCCGCCGACCGTTTCAACGGTGGAAGCTTCAATAGATGATAAACGGAAAGAGGCATAATGCTAACGCATGCACCAAGGTCACACATACAATCAATGAATTGGACTCCATCAATGACACAAGAGACTAGACAAGGGCCCGGATCAATACACTTTTCCGGAATGGCCCCCATTACAGCCAAAATGGAACTCCCCAATGGAATAGTTTCGAACTCATGAATTCTATCCTTGTTCATACACAAGTCCATAAGAAATTTTGCATATTTAGGCATTTGATGTATAGCATCAAACAGGGGGATAGTTACCTTCACTTTCTTAAACATTTCCACCATTTTTAGGTCAAGTTCTACACGCTTCTTAGCTTTTCTTGCCAATGTAGAAAATGGGATTGGTGGAGCCACTTCCTCTAAGACTTGCTCCTTTATGGGGACTTCACTCCTTGGTTGAGGGTCTTCATCTTCAACTATCACATGTGATTCTTCCTCCTCTTCTATCTCTTCTATCTCCTCTATCTCAACTCCATCTTCCTCTTGAGTAATTATTATTGGGTTAGGTGCCTTTAAGTCCCTGATAAACCCATATTTTATGACATATTTTGTGCTTAGTTTGAGTGATTTATTCAACCCTTTTACCCACTTATTCATATTAATTGCATGGTTTTACTTTCCCTTCCTTATTATGTGATGTATGTGAAAAACATGTTTCCTATGCTTTTAAATTAATTATTTTAATTACCTTTGTTTCCATTCGATGCCGTGATTAGTGTGTTGAGTAGTTTCAGATCCTCTAAGGCAGGAATGACTTAAAGGATGGAAAGGCAACATACAAAAATGGAAGGAAAGCGCAAAACAGAGTTTCTGAAGAAACTGGCATCCACGCGATCGCATGGACGACGCGATTGCGTGCCAAGCGCAAATCAACAGTGACGCGGCCGCATGACTAACGTGACCGCGCGCCTTAAGCAGAATGCATATGACGCAGTCGCATGACTGACGCGACCGCGTGGTAAGGAAAAGCTCCGAACGACGCGACCGCGTGACCCACGCGGACGCGTGACAGAGGCCACGCACCAGAAATTGCAGAAAACGCTCCCAGCGATTTCTGAAGCCCTTTTTGGCCCAAATCAAAGTCCAGAAGGCATAGACCAGAGGTTATGAAGTGAGGGAATGCATCCATTCAAGGAGAGCTCGCCAATTTTTACTTTCAATGATTTAGACTTAGCTTTGAGAGAGGTTCTCTCCTCTCTCTTTAGGATTAGGATTTAGATTTAGGATTTTTATTCGCTTTCAGGATTATCTCTTTTGGTCAGGTTCAATATTCCTTTTATTTACTTTTGCAAGTTACTTTATGAATCCTTTCATGTTACAGATCACTCTTTTATTAATGTTAGTTGAGGTATTTCAGTTTAATATTGATTTCTTTTATTTATGCTATTGTCACTTTTACTCTGAAGACATTTTTATTCCAGTAGATTTACTTCCCCTTTTGGTTTTGGTTAAGAAATCAGTAACTCATGAGTTGTCAAACTCAAACACGATTGATAATTGTTATCTTGTTAATTGAATTGAACTTCAATAATCCCAATCTTTTCTTAGGAAATAAATAGAATCCGAATATCAAACCAATTAATCCCTTGACCTTCCTTTATATTAGTAAAGGCTAACGAAGTGGAATTAAGATTCAATTATTATCATCACTGATAAGGATAGCCGGGATAGGACCTCTAATTTCTCATACCTTGCCAAAAGTTTGCTTTACAGTATTTATTTATTTTTAATTGCCATTTAAATTATTTGTCAAATTTGTTCCTCATTCTTGAAACCCCAAATTTACAATCTCCATAAGTAATAATAAGAACATACTCCCCTGCAGTTCCTTGAGAAGACGACCCGAGGTTTGAATACTTCGGTTATCAATTTTTAAGGGGTTTGTTACTTGTGACAACGAAAACATTTATACGAAGGGATTTTTGTTGGTTTAGAAACTATATCTACAACGCGACTGTTTTATTAAAATTCTTTACTGGCAAAAATCCTAACGTCAAAATGGCGCCGTTGCCGGGGAACTGCTAATGTGTGCCTTATTATTGGTTATTGTAAATAATTTTCTTTTATTTGTTTATTTATTTCTGTTTTTTTTCTTTTCAATTTCATTTTCTACTATGAACTCTCACCCCTCTCGCTTTGAGTTTGGTTCTAACTTTGTTGAAGGAAATAGAAGTTACAGCAGGAATATGCATCAAGGTCAGACCAATCAAGGATGGATGGAGCCAAGAGGATCTAATCAACCCTTTAGGCATCAACACCCTCCAAGATATCACGGACAACGACCATTCTACAATGCATGCCCCGCTGAAAGATATGGTAGACAACCTTGTAACTACCAACAAGCCCTACCCCGTGCCTATAGACCATCCTCTCAACATAACCTCGAACCACCACACTCACAAGCTTCTCTTCACCATTCGCCACCGTATGATCCTTTCCTACCCCAGTTCCAATCCAATCACTCCCAAGCACCACCACTTCCCTATGTTTCATGTCCAAATCGATCACCCAGAGAATCAGAAGTTCGCCTCAAGGAAACAGTAAATAAACTTCAAACAACCATTCGACAACTGGAGCAAGCAGTAATTCAATTAGCTTATAGACGCGCGAACATTCAAGGACCAACCACAACCCCATGTGGACAATCTAACGAAGAGCGTAGCATGAAGGAAATACTAGAAACTCCAGTGGACAAGACAGAGAATGAATTCATACTAGAACAAGTGGAAGAAGCTGTCATTATGCAAGAAGAAGAGTTGGTTGAAGATCTAGGAGATGTTGAACCTCCATGGGAATCCAGAGCTGAAGAGAAATCCGTCGAGGACACTACAATTGATGCTAAGGAGGATAGAGCACAATCCTCGAGGCAAGTCGTTTATGAAGAACTAGACGGAATAACCCAGGACACAAATTCCCTTGATGATGATAGTCACAAGTCAAGCTCTGTTAGTAATAAACTTGCATCCGCAAGTGAATTATCTGAGATCGAAGAATCTTCCCCAAATGAATACGAAGATAATGCAGAGGTAGATTTCTCTCAACCTCCAATCTATGACTCGAGTGATGAGGAAGACATAGAAGACTTTGACCAGGATACAGATGCATTTGAAGAATCTTGCGAAGAAGTGGAGGAATTCACAGAAGAGCACAAGGGAGTAGAACTTACAGAACCACCAGAAACACCTACCCCAAGGCCATTACTGCCCAATACAAGCTTCAAGTGGGTACAATCCTTAACCTTTAACTTTACTTTTTCACTTGAATATGGTTTGCTTGAAACAGATGGCCAGCTTAGAGCTCTCTGTGGCTTTAAGAATAAGAGGGAAATGGCTCGTACTCAGAGCTGGTGTACAAGGTTCAATAAGGTTCCACGCTTCAACTTGAAGTGCACAGATTGGTATCATGTTCAATTGAATGGATCTCGGAAAACGTTTGGTTACTATGGTAAGAATCTACTTTCTAAACCGCCCGGATGGAAAAATATAGATCAAGACGGAGGCGGATTTAAAAACAAGGCTTGGGATCATGGAATCTATTCTGACATTCGTCACCCCGGGAGCCTGAGACTCTGTTTGAAGCTGCTCAGAATCTTTACATGCCTAGTTTGGGACCCTGGAGGCTATTGGCATTCCAAGCATTGGTGGAGATTTCTGGATGAATTTAAGCATAAGCCGCCATAGCAGGAAGCTCTTTCAATGTCCAACTTAAGGACTTTAACTAAAAGTGCTAGGTGGGAGACAACCCACCATGGTAAGATCATTCCTTTTGCAATTTTAATTTTATTTAATTTTGTTTGTTTTTGAATTTTATTTTATTTTATTGAACCTGGAATCATGCATAGCATTCACATTAAGCACTGCATTCTGCATTCTGTATAAAAAAAAGAGTGGTGTGCGACGCGACCGCATCACCCATGCGATCGCGTCAATTGCGAAGAACACTACCCACGCGACCGCGTCACCCACGTGGCCGCGTGATATGGAAATCGGCGTAAGGATCCAACGTCCAGAAAGTTGGGCTGGAATCGTGCGGCCATTGTGCGTCTAGCACAAAATGACCCACGCGATCGCGTCGCAAGATTGCACAAATCCCAAAAGTAGACAGAGAGTTGGGCTGGAACGACGCTGGATTCGTGCGTTTAGCACAAATTCCAGCGACGTGATCGCATGTCCCAGGCGATCGCGTCACCCCCCATTTCGCACCAGCAACGCGACCGCGTGCCCCACGCGGCCGCGTGGATTCAAATTTATAACCCCCCAGGTCACGCGAAACCCTATTATCGCGCCCCCCCTGAACCCCCTCCCCTCCCTTCTCTCTTCTCTAATCTAACCACCACCACCCAGTCACCAACACCGCCACCCCCAGACGCCGCCGACCTCCCAGACGCCGCCGCCACCTTTCCCCCCTTCCTCCCTCCCCTTCTTTCTTCCTCTTTCCCCCTTCTCCGCCACTGCTCCTCCGTGCACCACCAACCACCGCCAGCCACCTTTCTGCCCAATCTCATTCTACGGCCTTCCAGGTTCCGCAAAACGTCACCCTTTTATCTATCCATAGTTAGTTCATATCTTTCTGTTTATGTTCATATTTTAGGCTAGTTAGATATGCGTGCTGTAGTGGATTTTAGGTTGTTAGGTAGCCTAGGATGTGGTTAGTGGATTTAGGTCTGTTTAGTTGCATCGTTCGTGTTTATTGTTTTATGTTTTCGCAATCCTGCTGCTGCTATGATGTTAGTTCATATGCCGTAATTTCTTATTTCATGCTGCTCTTTACTCTGACTTTTCATGATCATACTCTTTATATGTAATTGCAGCTTTATTTTTGATTCATATGAACTATTCTATGCTGTTTATTTTCCGGGATAGTCCAATTTTAGCCGGAATGCTGCCTAAATTTCTGTAAAATATTTCCCTTCATGTCTTGGTTTTGGCATTTTCAACTGTGCTTTCCTTATATTTCCCCAAACCAATTCATGAATGCTTAGGCACGCATTCTTATTTTCTTTGATCTCCTGGTTCTAAATTGCAATTTTGATGTTTGATTCTATTTTTTGTTATTTCTATATCTATCTGAATATTATCCACTTGTTTTCCTTGTTTGGTTTTGAGTTACTTATCGCTTCTAATTGTGAATGCTTGTTACTTAAAAAACTTATCCTTATGCCACTTACCTTAACCCATTTTTTACTAACTCACTAATTCTAATTTTCTGACACTCTTTTTCAATTCTAACCATACTCACCTTTTAAAATGTCTTTTCTGGTTTTTCACTTTCTTTTAACTTTCTAACCATGGCATACTGATAATTTTTCCTACTTAACATGCCTTCTATTACATTTTGGATTGTGAATTCTTCCTTTCAAACTTTTCACTCCTATACAATCCTTAATGCACATTCACTTAAATCATTTACCTCATTCTAATTCTCCTTTGCCACTTTGTGTTTCTTTTGACTATTTGCCTATTTGTTTTCCTATTTTTATTATATCCTGATTTTCTGTTTTTCAGGATCTCAGATTCCCAAAGAAAGGGAAAAGGAAAGGCTACCACTGGCAAACGTAAAAGAGGAGAATCATCTTTGTCTATCATAGATCTCATGCATGATGCCTCCTGGCGGGAGAAAAACTTCACCCCGCAGGAGAAGGCCGACCAGCTACTTCCCGCCACTGATCCGATTAAATTTGCAAACCGATACTATGAGCTTAAGTATCCGGTGTTTGTAACCTCCAGGAACCTATACCTGGAGAGAACTTTGAAGATCCCAGAAGAACTCCAGCAGTACACCTCTGATCAAATCAAACAAAGAGGCTGGTTCTTCCTGGAGAGAAACCTGACAGAGGTCAATGCATCTTGGGTTAGGGAATTCTACTGCAACTACTTCAAAACTTCCCTAGATGCATTGAACCTCAGAGGGAAGCAGATTCTAGTTACTGAGGAGGCGATAGAAGATGTTCTGAAACTTCTGCCTAAGACTGATCAGATAGATGGTTATCAGAAAGCTGAGGAGGATATGCGCGTTATGCGATTTGACTAGGATGTAGTAAAGGCGAGGATCGCCCTTGACCCGACAGTTCCTTGGATCATGGGTCAGAACACCACCATGCCCAAGGGGATCAAGCGGATTTACCTGAACGATGAGGCTCGGCTATGGCATCGGATATTCAGCAACTACATTATGCCGAGTACTCACGAGATTGAGATACCAGCCGCTATGATCACCCTCCTTTGGTGTGTGCTGGAGGGTAAGGACCTGTACCTGCCACGCTTTATCCGGCACTATATGGCCAGGGTCCACGTTCAAGGCACTCTTCCCTTTCCCTATCTAGTTACATAGCTAGGCCGTCGAGCTGACGTGCCATGGGAGGATGCTGATGAGAGGCCACCTGCTGCAGAGTGCAAGAAGATTATCCCGCACAGCAGAAACTTTCTGGCCTTAGGCTACAGACCTCCATTCCTGACTGCCACTGCTGAGACAGCCACACCTTCTGCCAGCCCCTCTTCCTCTACAGCCATACCTGCCACCACCACTGTACCTCCACCTGCCCCAGAGCCCATCTATCATCTAGTGCACCGCTTGTTTCGACGACTTGACCAGATGGAGCGTCGCAACAAGCAACGCTATGAGCACCTGAAGCTGATGATACGATCCGGCGACATCCCCTCCGAGCCTGACACACCATCCGAGGCATCTGAGGAGGAGGCAGATGTGCCCGAGGCAGAGGACATTCCACTTCAGGAGGCCGAGCAGGCCGCATCACAGCAGGTGGCTGAGCATCATATTCAGGCTGTAGGACCCGAGATCCCATTCAGACAGCCCCTCCTCCGCAGCAGTCAGACCCTCAGCCAGTCACCACCACAGAGACCCCAGCTACCATCCCTTTCAGTGATGACACCCCTTCACACCCTGCTTGAGTGAGCATCAGGGACGATGCTTCATTTTAAGTGTGGGGAGGTCGCCATCTCTGGCGTATTATTTTTGTGAACCACTATAGACTCTTTTTCTTTTATTTTGGATATTTTTCTGTATTTTCCTCTTTATTTTTATTTTTATTTTCTGAGTACTTATACACTGCTACTTTTATGTATTTTCATTCTATTTCTGCATTTTGCACTTTAGTTCATATTTTAGTTATTTAGTTTAGCTTGCAATTCTAACTTAGTAGTTATAGAAATTGTGGATTAATTAGTATAGTTTACCCTTTTAGCATATGATAGCTTAGTTTAAATTGAAAATATAGAAAGGAAGTAAACTAGAGACTTTAACAGAATTAAAACAATCCACACACCTTGTATATATAGCATTACATGTTAGTTAGTTAACAACATTTCATCAAGGAGAAACACTAGAACTTTAAAGCCACCTTAAGTTTTACATTGAGAATAATGGGAATTTTTAAACCTGCATGACATACATAACTGATAAATGATTTTTAAGCTAGAGAACATACAGCCTGTGAGTTTTGAGCTTAATTGTATGGTTACGTTCAAACCATAATTTTTATTCCTGTGTGTTCCGCCCTTCTTTTATATTCTGATGTTCTTTACTTTGTTTTAATCTATATGTCCGATTATAGAATATAAAGATACATACCAAGAGAGTGACTGAGGCCATTGTTTGATTTTAGCTCACTTTATCCCAAAATAACCTACCTTTCACATCACCCTTGTTAGCCCCCTTGAGCCTTTAAATCCGCTTTTTATTCTATAAACCACATTACTAGCCTTAAGCAGAAAAACAAATAAAAATCCCAAGTTGAATCCTTGGTTAGCTTAAGATAGAAAATTATGAATAGTTTAAAAATGTGGGAAACCTATTGGGAACATGGATGATAAAAGGTAGAAGAGTTGAAAAGAACAAAAATAAATCAAAATGAGAATTTTTGGGAAGCATGCTCATGAGAAATCAAATTGAAAGAATTACCATGTTCATTCAAAAAAAAAAGAGAGTTATTTATTTTTCAAGCATATGAATAAGGGGATACAAAAGAATTCCCCAAATGCAAAAATAAAAGCAATGCACATGGGATAAAAATAAAAATTGAAACATGAGCATGTAACATCAAAAGTGGGAAAAGATGGGAAAATAGGTAAAGTAGCTTTGTTTTACTAAGTATGTATGTTAGGTGAGATTTTAGTCTAATCGAGGATTCACTTATTAGCTCACTTAGCCTTATACATATATCCTTACCTTTACCTTGGCCCTATTACAACCTTAATTAAAGACCTCATGATTTTTGGTATGTTTATATTCTATAATTTTTGATTGGTTAGATGAAAAACAAAGTTATAGAAAGGAAGAATAAAAAGAAGAATTGAGTGATTAACCCAATAAACACTGAGTGACTAGAGAGTAAACACAAATCTAGTGAGGGTTCAATAGCTCATTAAAATTTATCTCAGTTTAAATTATTTAATTGTCTTGCAAATTTGTAAAATGCTTTTCTCTCCCATCTCAATTGTAAAGGAACTATATTACTATCTAAGGTTAGGCTATATATATATATATGTATATGATGACTCCTTAAGAATGTGAATTAATTCAACTACATGCAAGCCTTATATACAAGTGAGTGGATAAAAATTAGAATTGCATGATGCATGACTCATTTAGGTAGTTGCATTTAGGTTAGATTGCATTGCATGACATTTCCCCACTTTATCATTACCTTGGACTTAGCATGAGGACATGCTATTGTTTAAGTGTGGGGAGGTTGATAAACCCATATTTTATGACATATTTTGTGCTTAGTTTGAGTGATTTATTCAACCCTTTTACCCACTTATTCATATTAATTGCATGGTTTTACTTTCCCTTCCTTATTATGTGATGTATGTGAAAAACATGTTTCCTATGCTTTTAAATTAATTATTTTAATTACCTTTATTTCCATTCGATGCCGTGATTAGTGTGTTGAGTAGTTTCAGATCCTCTAAGGCAGGAATGACTTAAAGGATGGAAAGGAAACATACAAAAATGGAAGGAAAGCGCAAAATGGAGTTTCTGAAGAAACTGGCATCCACGCGATCGCATGGACGACGCGATCGCGTGCCAAGCGCAAATCAACAGCGACGCGGCCGCATGACTAATGCGACCGCGCGCCTTAAGCAGAATGCATATGACGCGGTCGCATGACTGACGCAACCGCGTGGTAAGGAAAAGCTCCGAACGACGCGACCGCGTGACCCACGTGGACACGTGACAGAGGCCATGCACCAGAAATTGCAGAAAATGCTCCCAGCGATTTCTGAAGCCCTTTTTAGCCCAAATCCAAGTCCAGAAGACATAGACCAGAGGTTATGAAGTGAGGGAATGCATCCATTCAAGGAGAGCTCGCCAATTTTTACTTTCCATGATTTAGATTTAGCTTTGAGAGAGGTTCTCTCCTCTCTCTTTAGGATTAGGATTTAGATTTAGGATTTTTATTCGCTTTCAGGATTATCTCTTTTGGTCAGGTTCAATATTCCTTTTATTTACTTTTGCAAGTTACTTTGTGAATCCTTTCATGTTATATATCACTCTTTTATTAATGTTATTTGAGGTATTTCAGTTTAACATTGATTTCTTTTATTTATGCTATTGTTGCTTTTACTCTGAAGACATTTTTATTCCAGTAGATTTACATCCCCCTTTGGTTTTGGTTAAGAAATCAGTAACTCAGGAGTTGTCAAACTCAAACACGATTGATAATTGTTATCTTGTTAATTGAATTGAACTTCAATAATCCCAATCTTTTCTTAGGAAATAAATAGGATCCGAAGATCAAACCAGTTAATCCGTTGACCTTCCTTTATATTAGTAAAGGCTAACGAAGTGGAATTAAGATTCAATTATTATCATCATTGATAAGGATAGCCGGGATAGGACCTCTAATTTCTCATACCTTGCCAAAAGTTTGCTTTACAGTATTTATTTATTTTTAATTGCCATTTAAATTATTTGTCATATTTGTTCCTCATTCTTCAAACCCCAAATTTACAATCTCCATAACCAATAATAAGAACATACTCCCCTGCAGTTCCTTGAGAAGATGACCCGAGGTTTGAATACTTCGGTTATCAATTTTTAAGGGGTTTGTTACTTGTGACAACCAAAACGTTTGTACGAAGGGATTTTTGTTGGTTTAGAAACTATATCTACAACGCGACTGTTTTATTAAAATTCTTTACTGGCAAAAATTCTATCGTCAGTCCCTCTCTTTCAATTGAGTCCCAGACCTCAAGGTTACGGCGTTGATGCTACCCTTGGGGTTGGGTAGAGGTTGAGAAGGCATGGCACTAGGATTTGAGGTTTGAGGAGTGGAAGTGGAAGGTGGCTCCATGCGAGCAATGAGTGCTTGGAGGGTGGAAGTGAGACCATTGAGACTTAATTTGAGTGTGTTTTGGAGTTCTTTTTGTCCTTAGAGTATGGACCGAAGTGTGTCATCTTGATTTGGAGATGTGGAAGTGTATGTGATTTGTGGTGCTTGGGGTTAGTTGGGTTGAGGTAGTTGTCTATGAGGTGGTATGTAGGTTTGGTAGTTTCTTCCTTGGTTTGGTTGTTGGTTTGGAGGGTTTTGTGAATAGCGGTTTTGTGGAGTATTGTTGTTCCATCTTTGGTTGCCTCCGTTGTCCCTACCCCTTGTTGATAATTGTCCCGTCAACCTTGATTAAAGTTGTTACTCCCTTGGTTATAATTGCCTCCATGTTGGGGGTACCCTTGGTTGTAATTGCTCCCTTGTGAATGGTATCCTTGATTAGCACGTTCATAGTAGGAGCGATCATAAAAGTTGTGGGTAGCCACTAGAGTGTTATCTTCTTGGAGACTTGGACACTCATCTATGTAGTGGGAGTAACATGAACAAATGCCACATACTTTTTGGGGGACCAATTGTTGGCTTTGTTGGTGTTGAGGAGGTAGTGGTTGTTGTTGGGATGGAGGTTGTTGATTCACTTGGAGTTGCTTTAGAAGGCTTGTCATCTGACACAAGGTCTTAGTAAGGGTAGCGGTCTCACCATTTAAAGAGACTTTATTCACGGCCTTTAGGCGGTTGACTCTCCGCCTAGCATGTTGAGTGGATTCGGCTAAGTCGGTAATGAGTTGCCATGCCTCCTCCGCTGTTTTATACTTAGACAAAGAACCGTTGCTTGAGGCATCCAATAGATTCTTATCTTGCTCTCTCATGCCTTGGCACACATAACCAAGCAATACTTGAGTGTCAAGCATGTAATTCAGACATGAGTCAAGAAGTTTGCGGAACCACTCCCAATATTCATATAGAGTTTTCGTCTTGCCTTGTACAATACATGAGATCTCCTTCCTTAGTTTGTCCGTCATTTCTCTGGGCATAAATTTATCAAGGAATCCTCTCCTAAGCAAGTCCCAATCGGACACAACATTACTAGGTAAGGTATAGAACCACTCATTGGCTCTTCCCTCAAGAGAAAAAGGGAAGGCAAACAACCATATAGCCACTTCATCGGACCCTTCCCGCTTAGTAGTCGAGCATACACCATGAAAATCCATGAGGTGTCTAATTGGATCTTGTGCGGAAAGTCCATGGAACTTTGGTAAGAGATTGATGAGAGCGTTCTTGAGTTCAAAGTTTGCATTCAAGTTGGGATGAAGCACATGGAGGGGTTGGAGAACAAAGCCTGGTGCACTCACTTCCTTGAGAGTAACTCTCCTTGGAGCAGCCATGTTGTCAAAACCTTGATCAAAAGAAGAACTATTAGTAGTATCAACGGAAGAGTAATTAGTGCCTTCGTTGGATGATGATGATGTGGTTGGTGAATTGGTAAGAACCTTTTCACCTTCCTCAAAGGCTAACCGCCTTCGAGCTTGCCTAATATGAAGCAAAGTTCTTTCAATTTCCGAATCAAATGGTGCTAAGCTCGGATTTGGTAGTGAACGCATCATACAATGAAGGGGAAAAGAAACTCATGACATTAATTGGTGTCTAAGCAAAATCTAGTCCTATGTAACAATCAAACAAGCAATCATTCAAGAGAAAAAATACAAATATTCACATATTAACATATTCACACTAACCAATAGAATGTCACAAATAAGCAATTCCCCGACAACGGCGCCATTTTGATGAACGGAAATATTCGTATGCCGGTTGGAAACTATCAATATATCTAATCGTGAGTATAGTCTAACCAACACGCAAATATCGCATCAAACAATTCTAAAATCTATGACCGAGAGTATTGATCTCGGGTTGTCTTCCCTAGGAATTGCCTTAGAATGCGTATCATTGATTAGGAAAGCTTTTATGGTTTTGAGAGTTGGTGCAAGAATTCAAGCTAACAAAAGCAAACAACAATTAATTGAAAAAAAAAAGCCTTGGCCAAGGGTATGCATTGGAAGTTCCATCATTATAGTTTCCTTCAATTATGATAAGGATTGATTATTGCTTCACTTAGTTAACCCTCTAACAATGGAGGAAAGTCAAGTGAGAGTAACTAACTTGAGTCACAAGTCCTAGTCTCACCCTAAGGAAGTCTAGCTTTAGTGCACTCCAAGTCAATTAGCAACTTCTCAATTCATAATCCACAATTGCTATCCACTATTCAAGTGTCTCTAATAACTCAACCCCTAAGCCAAGTAAGGGAAATCTACTCTATAACTAGGGTTGTCATTATCACAAATAATTGGTAGGCAATCATAAGAAACATGATGTATATTAAAAGAAGAGAATTGTATTAAAGCTATCTAATCCAAACAATCATCAACAATAAAACAATTGAGTGAAACTTCAATTCATTAATCCAAATTCAAACTAACAAAGTCAACCAAATCTAGATCTAAGAAATTGAATCAAAAGAGCATCAATTAAGAGTAGAAGAAGAGTAGATCTACAACTTGTACCAAAGCAAGAGTGAATTAAAAATGGATTCCACCAAGAAATCAAAGGAGAATTGCAATGGAGGAAGTGAAATTCTAGAGAGAAGTTGGAGTTTCTCTCTCTAAAAACAAAATGTAACTAACTCCCTAAAATATATAGAATTATGACTAATTGTCCTAACACTCTTAATCATTGGTCTTCTTAAGCTTTTCCCTCCAAAATCTGCTCCAAAACAGGGTACTCCTTGAAATCGCTGGGCACGTGTTTCTCTTAAAAAATCAAGTGCGCATATCGACGCGTTCGCGCACGGTGCGCGTACGCGTCCCTGGGGTCTTTTGCGATCTGCGCGCAGGCGTATGGTGCGCGCGAGCGTCATAGGGAAAATGGCCCAGCCATATAAGCGCACCAGCTCCTCGCTCAGCTCCACTGCGCTGGCTTTGGATGTGCGCATCTATGCATACGCGTAGGGTGCGCGTACGCGTGCATGTCCAAAATCCAAATCTTCAATTTGTTCCATGATCCCTCCATTCATGCATGCTTCCTTCATTCCTCTTAGCCATTTTTGCCCTGTAACTTTTGAAATCACTTAACAAATGGATCAAGGCATCTAATGGTAATAGAGGAGGATTACAATATATCAATTTTGATGCAAAAGAAGCATATTTTCACCTATGAGGCAAAATGGGGGAAGGAACACAAAATCACGCAATTTTATATGAATAAGTGTGGAAGATCATTGGTAAAACCCGTAGATTCTATACGTGATAAACCCTAAGAACGGGGTTATCAGCATTCTTTCTTTGAACGCAATGTTACTCTGCTCTGCCCTTCTTCCTCTTTATTTTTCACCTGAAATCAACCAAACAAAAACATCAAAGCCTTGGCATGATCATCAAATCTTGCATCTTTCATATTATCAACTAAATCTTACAAGAAATCTAATGAAATTGCATAAAATTACCAATGTTTGATTGAATCAAGACAAGCATGAAATTCTCAATCAAACACTTATTTGTTGCCTAAAAATGCATGAAAAGTAAATAAAAACTAATGAAATAGGCTTGTGAAACTAGCCTAAGATGACTTGTCATCAGCACGTCCAGTCTTCTTTTTTACTTGTGAGCTTGTGTTGGCATGCCACGCCTTCGAGCTCAAGTGGCACGCCCAGTGTTGGTATTTGAACTCTTCAAGCTTGGCGTGTCATGCCTAGAACTCAAGTGGCACGCCCCAGACTCGAGCAAGGTTGGTGTGCCACGCCTTCGACCCTAAGTGGCACACCTAGTATGCTTAGCCTTCTATTCCTCTCTGCTTAATTGAACTGGCGTGCCATGCCTTCAACCTCAAGTGGCATGCCCATTTTGGTGTTGAGCTTCTCCAAGCTTGCCGTGCCACGCCTAGAACCTAAGTGGAATGCCCAAGACACAAATAGGGTTGGCGTGCCACGCCTTCGACCCCAAGTGGCATGCCTAGTATTGAACCTTCATCTTTCTTCTCTGGAACAATGAACTGGCGTGCCACGCCTTCGAGCCCATGTGGCACACCTAGTGTGTATAATGGAATTGGCGTGCCACGCCCAACCTGGCATGCCACGCCCCTTTGTGTGTCTTCAAAGATGGTCTCTGGAATATATAGTTGGCGTGCCACGCCCATAGTAAAACTCCAATGATGCTTCTCTTGAAAATATAGTTGGCGTGCCACGCCTGGCCTTGGCGTGCCACGCCCATTGAAAGCTTGATGGACTCTTCTCTGGTCTTGACAACTAGCATGCCACACCTATATAAATTCTTCCTCTTTGCTTCTCTGTAATTGTCAACTGGCGTGCCACGCCCATTGAATTTGTTGGTGTTTTCACCAAGTGGCATGTCCAGTACACACGCCCAGCACACTTTTCTTGTTTCCTTCTTCTTTTGTTGCTTTTTCACCTGGAATCCAAATAAAACACATTTCAAAGCAATGTTCCATAATATTCTTTATTTAACTCATGAAATCGCATTGATTGAATGAGACTACACTCTTTTTATGGTCCTTTTAGATAGGAGAAAGAGGTTGATGATGCAAGTCATCACTCATCCCAATTCTCCCCCTAAAAGAGAGCCAACTGTACAACACTTAGTGTGCGAACCCTCTCTCTCTGTGCAAAGCTCTGTAGAGCCCCCAGACATCAAACCTATGTTTGGTGTTGGGTAGCCCTCAACAAGCTCTAAGCACAAAGGTACTAAAAAGAAAGTACCTAAAGGCTAGAAAGACAAGAAAATTCCAACAGAAGGCTTCTCACCTGTCATGAGAATTGTCTTCACCAAGAATCCAGTCCTACCACATACAGTGAGTCGTGTCCTATCTCTAGAGCTTGTAGAGCTCATTCATGAGAGGACAAGAAGAAGATTCACTGCAAGGGGCAAAAATATAAGCCCATACTCTCCTCCAAGAAGAGCTAAAGGTCAAGCTAGTGACGTTAACGAAGCGCTTGTTGGGAGGCAACCTAACCTTACTCAACCATATTTATTTTTCCTTTATTTTGTTTTTCTTTTCAGTTGTCAGATTCATGATCATATACATCAGTCAAGAGACAGAATTCACAGCAGTGAAAACAGGGCACTCTAGATGTAGTGTCAAAGTTGAACGCCAGTGAGGAAGCCCTCATTGGGCGTCCAACACCCATCATGGGCAGCATTGCTGGCATTGAACGCCAGCCAGGGAGCAGCCCCTGGGCATTCAAACGCCAATACAGAGAAGTAGGGAATCTGAAATTCCCTAGCCTCTCAAGACTAGTGGGTCCCACAGCATCTTCACCTACCCCACTTAACCCTACCTACTTTCACACTTCCCCAAACACACTTCCCTAAAAACCCTAGCCCAATCACATTCATACCACTTCCCCAAACCATCATAACTCCCACTACCCCCACCCACTTCAAAATCCAATTTCCCACCCAAAACCACCCTTGGCCAAAACTACCCACTCCCCACTCCTATAAATACCCCTCTCCATAACCCTTCATACACACACCTCTCTCATACCATAATACACCCACAAGGCCGAGCCCTCTCTCTCCCTCTTTATCCTTCTATTTTCTTCTTCTTCTTACCTTAATTTTGCTCGAGGACGAGCGAAGTTTTAAGTTTGGTGTTGGAAAAGCATAGCTTTTTTCCTTTTCATTACCATTCATGGCACCCAAGGTTGGAGACTCCTCTAGGAAGAGGAAAGGAAAGGCAGTAGCCAATCCCTCTGAATCTTGGAAGATGGAGAGATTCATCACCAAAGTTGATCATGTCCACTTCTATGAAGTAGTGGCTGAGAAGAAAGTGATCCCTGAGGTCCATTTCATGCTCAAGAAGAATGAGTATCCAGAGATCCAAAGAGAGATCCGGAGAAGAGGTTGGGAAGTCCTAACCAATCCCATTCACGAGGTTAGGATTCTCATGGTGCAAGAAATTGGATCACCATGACACTTGTGTGAACCTAAATCCAAGGAATTGGATAACCATGGTCTGAGGAAGAATCTTAGATTTTAGCCCAGAAAGTGTGAGGTTGGCATTCAACTTGCCTCTATTGTAAGGAGATCATCATTCTTACACTAGGAGAGTAAATTTTGATCAGCGATTGGATCAAGTGCTCCCAGACATCTGTGTAGAAGGCGCACAGTAGAAAAAGGATTGCCAAGGCAAGCCTATTCAGTTAAGAAGGGTTGACTTAAAGCCCATAGCTAGAGGATGGTTGGTATTCATCCAAAGATCCATTATCCCTACGAGCAACCGGTCAGAAGTGACCATTGACAAAGCCATCATGATTCATTGCATCATCGTTGGAACTGAGGTGGAAGTACATGAGGTGATTCCTCACACCAATGCCAGGTTAGCATTCCCACACATCATCTGTCACCTATGCAATTCAACAGGAATTATCATACATGGAGATATATCCATTGGAGAGAATAAGCCCATCAATACAAACCGGATGGAGCAAACCAGAGAGCATGTACAAGAGGAAACAAAGGTAGAAAATCAACTGAAAAGGAGGAAAAAAAATAGTTAAAGAAATGAAAAAAAGCAAAAATTCAAAAGTTAGGTGCATAGTAAAAAATTTCCTTAATTTCAAATAGTTTCTAAAGTTTCAAAACAAGCAAGTTTGTATTCACTTCTCAACAATTCAAAATACCAACAGAAGTAATGCAAATGCATGTGTAGAGCACATAATCAGGTAAATATCAATCACAAGTAAATTGGCATAAGTTAAAACAATTTGGTGTTGACTAAGTTAGAAACATAGAGAAACAAGTAAGCCAAAGAACATTTGAACACCAAATTCAATGAGGCACGAAGACTAAGTTAATGGTCAATTTAAAAATTAATGTAAAACTCATTTAAAGCTCAAGAATAATGTACAATTGAAAGCAAGCAAATAAGTTGAAGTATTGACCAAAAGTTGCAAGAAAGTCCTTGAGAAAATTTCCAAAACCATTTAGCAAACAAGATTCTTTTTGACACATAATTCTATCAAACATAATCTTGTTTCACCAAGTAACACAATGTCATTTAATGAAACAATGTTATGGAAAATCCAGCAGCATTTCAACAGTAAATTGGCCTATTTCTCAAATTCAAACAATCAAATCAAATTTCCCATGACACTTAAATTCACAAAAATCATATATGGCTTCATAGGAAATCAGAAAGTGAGCCAAAATACAGCAAGAACAAAAAATATAGCACCAAAATAATGAACCAATTAACAAGCAGGCAAGCTGAATTCAAACACTCAGGTGCAAAATTGAAAGAAAACATTAGCAGCAATCAATCTTGAAGCAAGAACAAAATGGAAAATTGAAATGGAGCAATTGACAATTGAATTCAAATTCAAGAAAATCACCATCATTCCAGCAGAAGCCTTCAACAAGAATAAGGCAGTAATACAACTATGCAGCAGCATCAAACAATCAAGTTTAGCACAAAAGTAAATCAATAAAATAGCAACATAACATCAATAACAATTTAAACCCAACCAACAGCATCAAGCAGCATTCTTTTCATTGAGTTCAATAACCATTCCAGAAGCAGCATGAGTTCAAAAAATTAAGCATAATTGAATCCAACAAAGAAGTGCAAATTTAACAAGGAACTCAGCCAACAACACTCAGCAAAAACAGATAACCAGGCAGCAGCATTCTTTTTGTTGGACAAATAACAGAAAAATAATGGCCTAAAAACATAGTTCCAAAATAGCACAAGGAACAACAGTAATTGATTCAGTCAGCATTCCTTTCATTGAATTCAATAATCAATCACAAGTAGGCAGCATGAGTTTAAACAATTAAGCATCACTGAATTAAACAATGAAGTTTAAATTGAAATAGGAACTTAGCAGCAATAAGATCTTAAACTGAGAATTTGGTCAAGACTATCACTGCATAAGAAATCCAGCACTTGTGCCTTCCAATTAACAGCCATGAACAAGGATAAAGCAGCAATAAGACTATGCAGCAGCAATAAGACTATGCAGCAGCATCAACAAATCAAATTAGCACAGAGCAAATCAATGAAACAAAACATTTCCAAATAGTAGTGTTATTAAAAACAAACCTAAATCCACTATCCATGCCAGATTCTCTAACGACCTAATGAACTAAACATGCATTAACTAACTAAATTAAGCTAAACAAAATTAACTAACAGTAAACTAATGACTGAAACAGAACTCAATTAAAAAAATGTGAACCTGGGAAGAAGAATTGGAACAGAGGAAAGGAAGGAGAAGAAGAAGGTTGATGATGGTGAGTGAACGGCTGGAGCAACTCAGCTGGCCTGGTGGTGGAGCTGCTCCAATGGCAGCATCGGAGGAGGGGCGCAACAAAGAAACAAGGGACTTGCCCTGTTCTGGCCTTCGAAGGCAGTGAAGAGCAACAGGGGGAAGGAGCTCATGTGTGGGGAGGAAAGAGGGCTAGGTCGCCGTGGCTCGTCAATGGTGGAGGCTACAGTGGTTCACGGTGGTGGTTTGGCCAGTGAGAGGTGGGAGGAGGGTAATGTCGCGATGGCTAGAGGCTGGTTCACGGTGAAGCAGGGGTTGGCGCGAAGAGAACTGGGTTTCGATGGAGAAAAGAGAAGAGGGAAAGAAGAAAAGAAAGGGGTGCGACGGTGTGGGTTGTGGTCGGCAGCTAAAACGGAAGGCGACAGTGGTGCTGGGCTCGCGGAGCTGCTGGCAGAGAAAAGTGAACGGGAAATGGGACAGGGAAGGGGAAGAGAAGAAGAGGTGAGGTTGAGACAGGGAGAGAGGAAAAAGAGAGGGGAAAGGACGCGGCGGCTGCGGCTATCTCCGGTAGTTGTATTGGTGGGTGGTTCGACGCTGGTGATTCTGGTGGTTGGAGAAGTTGAAACGAAAAAGAGGAGGGCTTATGGTGGCTCAGAGAATAGGAAAAGAGAATGGAACGAAGAGTAGGGGGATGCGGATGCACCAACTGTGCGGGTGCTCCCAGCAGAAGGGGGTGAATTGGGAGTGCTTACGCACCAACGTTCGTGCGTATGCACGGATAGGAAAATGGGCAATAGTGCGTATGCATATGCTGTGCGAACGCTGTGAGCCGAGGGCGTGTATGAGAGTGTGCGTCCGCACCAGGCGTGTGCATACGTGATGGGATATTTTTGTGGAAAAATGAATTTCTCCAAAACACCCAAATCTAACCGGCAAGTGCACCGGGTCGCATCAAGTAATAATAACTCACGGGAGTGAGGTCGATCCCACAGGGATTGAAGGATTGAGCAATTTTAGCTTAGTGGTTGATTTAGTCAAGCGAATCAAGATTTGGTTGAGAGATTTGTGATTTGCAGAATTGAAATTGCATAGAAAGTGAAGGAAATGGGTAAATTGCATGAAATTAAAGAGAACTGGAATTTAAAGTGCTGAATCTTAAAGAGCAAGAAATTAAATGGCAGAAACTTAGAACGCAAGAAATGTAAATTGCAGAATCTTAAAGTGCAAGAAATGTAAATGGCTTGAATTGTAAAGGGAATTGGGAATTGGATTTGCAGAAATTAAACAAGGAAACGTAAAATTGCAACAAGCAGAGAAATAGAAGAAGACTTGGATCGAATCGGATCTAAAACAGAAAAGTAAATGAGCATGAAAAGCAGTAAACAGAGAATGTAAAATTGGAATTCAGATCTCAGGACCCAAGAGACTAGAAAACTGAGTCTAGATCTTAATGCTTCAGTAGCTTAGTGATGGATCAAGCAACTTTAGTGGATGATTAGTTTAGTCAAGCTAACATTTGAGTGATAATTGATGCAGCAGAAAGTAAATGACAAGGAAAATTAAAGTGCAGAAAGTAAATTGGCAAGTAGCTTAAGGGGCAAGAAATGTAAATTGCAAGAATCTTAAATTGCAAGAAATGTAAATTGCATGAAATTAAAGGGGAGTGGGTGCTGGAAATTAAAGAGAGCAGTAGATCAAGTAACTGGAAAGTTAAATTGCAGGAAGAATAAATCAAGATCACAACAACTCAAATGTAAAGTACAGAGGAACAAAAGTGCTGGAAAGTAAATTGGGAACAAGGAGATCAGAGAGCAAAGTGACTGTGCTTAATTTGCAAAAATTTAAAAGGATGTTGAAGATCTCAGGAGTGGATCCTTCCTTGATCCAACAAGAGAAAAGTTGCAGAGAGTAAAAAAAAGATTGCAGAAGAAGTAAAGAGAAGTTGCAAATAGAGAATGAAAACAAAATTCCTTCCAATCTCAATTCAAGATTCAAAACAGAAAATGAAACTCAGAGAGAGAGCTCTGTATTCCTAATGCTCCCTAGTGGAGCTCGCCCCCCTAATAAAATGAAACAGATGCCTATTTATAGGCATTTTTACAAAATGAAAATGAAATTCAAAACAAATTACAATTAAAATGAAATTTCTATTCTAACTATCTCTTGTGCCTTTGAGTGATGACAATTGGGCCCTTGCTCTTGATGGAATTGGGTTGATAGAGGCCTTGGTTGATTGCTCTTGGAGTTTGGAGAAGAACCGAATTGAACCAGGTTTGGAATCATGAAAGCTTGAGTAAAAGTTTGAGTAAAAGTTTGAGGCTAACTTTTACTCCAACTTTTCACATCAGCCACCCTTCTTTGCTGATACCAACGTTGGGGCAAAAGTTAGGGGTCAAACTTTTGCTCCAACGTTGGCCCCCTTGTGTGCATGTGTGGGGTGCTACTTTGTCCTCTTGTCAACGTTGCCAATTTCATGCCAACTATGGACTATTATATATGTTTGGAAAGCTCTGAATGTCAGCTTTCTAACCCAATTGGAATCACCTCAATTGGACATCTACAACTCAAGTTATGCTCATTTGAAGAGGACAAGGTCGCTGGCCTTGGTGTGCAGCGTTTGAGGTAAAGTTTGCCTCAAACGTGGACGAAAACGCCAGTTCTGGAGGCTCAAACGCATTGTTCACCCCATACTATTATGCATTTTTGGAAAGCCCTGAATGTCTACTTTCCAATGCTTTTGGAAGCACATCATTTGGAGCTCTACAGCTCGAGTTATACTCCGTCGAAGGTGCAGAGGTCAGTTGGCCTCACTGCATGTTGCCACCATATTCGTTTATGCACATTTCGGGGCAGTTTACTCCCTCAATTTTAGTGTCCACCATGCAGTGCCATATATGCTTGGAAAGCTCTTGATTCCTACTTTCCATTGATTTTTGAATCACCTCATTTGGAGCTCTGTAGCTCAAGTTATTCATGTTGGAAGTATACCCCTTGTATGCCTTGTGGCACCAACGTTAGCCAAAAAGTTAGAGGCTAACGTTGGCGCAAACTTTTGCTCTCCAGGGTGTGTTTTTCATGCGCCAACGTTAGCCAAAAAGTTAGGGGCTAACGTTAGCGAAACTTTTGCTCTCCAGGGTGTTGATTTGTGATGCCAAAAGTTAGCCAAAAAGTTTGAGGCTAATTTTTGCTCCAGCTTTTTGCCCAAAAGTTAGCCAAAAAGTTTGAGGCTAACTTTTGCTCCAGCTTTTTGCTCCCTGGTTCATTTTCAATTAATCCAAAAGTTTGAGCTAAAGTTTGAGGCAAACTTTTGCTCAAACTTTTTGTCCTCTCTTCCTCCTAGCCATTCCTCCTTGCTTCAACCTTTCTCCAAGCTTTCTTCACCTATCATCAATCAACCAAACACATCAAAGCTATGCTCAAAATCATGAGTTTGTCATTCTTTCATAATATGTGACAATTATAGCATAAAACATCATGAAATAGCATTAATTCATACATGGTTGATTAAATCAAAGGAAACGTGGAAATCTACCCAATTGGCTTGCTTATGGCTTAAGAAAGTGCATAAAACCTATTGAAAACAAAGGAAAAAGCATAGAAAAACATGACATGGTGACATGTCATCAATACGCACAAAGTGAATTTATTTATTTATTTATTTTTCAAAACAAAATTTCACCCAACATTCTAATATGCATATAAACAAGAAATTAGTAAAAATATGCAACTATTTACATTAAACTTTAAAATTAATCCAAAATTTTATTTTCCAAATAAAAATCTATCCAAATTCTACCATCTAAAAACTAATTTAAAATTTTAAACATGCAATTCAAGTCAAAAAGACAATTTAAACAAGATTACTAATTATTCACATATGCATTTTAAAATAAAAATTTATTACTAACAACCAAGAGACATATTTACATGCAAAAAAACAAGCAAACAATAAAAAACAAACTATTCACATATTAACAATAACCAACAATGTAACACCATTGCAAAATCGCCGGCAACGACGCAAAAAACTTGATGTATGAGTTTATGTTGATCTAGAATTTCACAAAAAATAGAATCTCATTGCAAGCATAGTCTAGACCAACAATAAACTCTCAATCAAAGTTTAAATCAAAGATGTCACAATTCAAATCAAATAATCAAGAGTATTTAAACTCGCGGGTCGTTCTCCCTAGGAATTGCAATGAAATGTTCAATTATTCGCGGGTCATTTTTGGGATAGCAAGTAATTAAAATGCAAGAAATCAAATAAGCATGCAAGGAAATTAAAACTCAAAGCAAGTAAAGCAAAAAGGGAAATCGAGTGGCAAAAAGGACTCTTGCCAAGGATTGGAGAATTAAGGATTCCTATCATAATCATAGACCACAAACATGATAATTGCTAAGAATTAATCCCAATTAGTCTATTCTAACATCGAGAATAAGTCAAAAGGGCATAATTGATCTCAATCCACAAGTCCTAATCAACTCACAAATTAACTAATTGATCTCAATCCAGAAGTCCTAATCAACTCACTAATTAACTTAGTGAAAGACTAGCGTCAATGGAAACCAAACCAATTAACAATCCTAATGACAATATTGAATGGACATCTATGTTTCAAGGTCAACTAATTATCCAATTCCAAGCCAAGAGTGTGAAAAACTATACAAAAACTAGAAGAGATATTTTACCAAACATCTAGCATTCATAGAAGGGAAAAGATCATAAATTGCAATAAAAATAAATTCTATAACTACCAATTGCAATAAAATGATAATAACAACTCAAATAAGCATTAAAGAAACATAAAACACCAAAATTGCATTAAATGAAATTAAAAGTGACAAGTGTGTTCAAAGAACTAAAGTGGCATGAAAGCAAAATTAACAAAGGAAACTAAGACATTAAAGGCAATAAAACATGAAAATGTAAATGAAACTACAATAAAATAAGAATTAAAGAGAGAAATGAAAGAGAGAATAAAGCTAAAAACCTAATTCTAGAGAGAAGGGGGAGCTTCCCTCTCTAGACCTTTAATCACCATATTCGCATACCATACACGTTTTATAGTGTATTTTTATTCCAATATGAGTTTCTAAACCTCCTAAGTTGAGGGAAGGAGCCCTGCTGAGTCCTATGAATTAATAAAAGTATTACTGTCTCTTCTCCGATCCGTGTTTGATTAATTCTAAAATGTATATTCGCACTTCAACGTGGTGAATAGGATGAACTGACAAATTAGCTATGTTCATCACATTAAGATGAACGTTCCTGACAACCACCCGCGTCTACTTGGGTTCGTGTGAATACTTCAGTGGAAAGCATGCACCACCAGCTTGAATCATACATCTCTCAGACGGCTAATCCACGACTTCGTTGGGGACTTCTCGAGACACCAGTTTAGTCGATTTCGGGGAGATTAGGGTCTCTGTGGTAGAGGGTAGAACCCAATGATGCAGTATTCTTTGATCCAGAAGATCCGACATTGTCTATGGCGCTTTGAGTAGGATCATTAAGGAGAATGGACTATACGCTCTTCACCCTCAAGCAGAGATGGATCCATACTAACCCGGGCTTCAGATTCGGAGGAGTATTGATGGCCTCTCAACCGGCGTCAATCACATACAGCCTGCCATTGAAGAGATCATTCACAAACTGAGAAGACAATAATACCGGAGTTAATTCAGAAAGACAACGTGACTCCAATCCTTAACCCTATTCCTATCAGTATTTTCTACCACTTTTTCTTTATTCTGCATTAAATAGTTTCCCTTGATGAATGAAACTCAACAACCTTCTGATTCCGCCTGACTAAGACCTGCAAGATAACCATATCTTGCTTCAAACCACAATCTCTGTGGGATCGACCCTGACTCGCTCAGGTATTACTTGGACGACCCAGTGCACTTGCTGGTACTGTTGTACGAAGGTGTCTGGTTCGTGCGCACCACTTCCTCTGAAGTAGAAGCTTATGATCCTGACGAATCCACCATGGAAGAGGTGAATTACATGGGAGAACCCTATGGAAACACCTACAACCCCTCATGGAGAAATCATCCTAACCTTTCATGGAAGGATCAATAGATGCCTCAGCAAGGCTTCAACAACAATCAAGGTGGAAGGAACCTAAATAGGTTCAACAACAGGCCACCATTCCAATCTTCTCAGGAACACATGGAGACTCCTAGGCAGAGCCTTTCTGACTTAGTCACTATAGTTTCTGATGAATCCATATTTGATGATATATTTTGGATTGACATGAGTAGATTTCATCATATAAACCCACATTTGTTCATCCAAATAGCATACTTTTGTTTTCTCTCCCTAAGTTGATCTTAATTGTAAAAAGATACTCTTTTGTGCTTAATATAATCAATTTTATTTCATTTACTTTCCATTCGATACCTTGATGTCGTTTGTGAGTGATTTCAGATGTAGAAGGTAGGAATGGCTTGCTAAAGATGGAAGAAGAGCATGCAAGAGGGAGAAAATATGAAGAAAATAAAGGAGAAGCACACATTAGAGTGTGCGTGCGCACAACCCCCTGTGCGTACGCACAAGAATCACACAGCCATGTGTGCATGCGCACAAGAAGAAAATCAGCATGTGTGCGTACGCACACACCTATGCGTACGCACAAGTCCCAGCACGTGACTCACGTAATGCAAGTCGCTGGGGGCGATTTCTGGGCCTCCAGAGCCCAGTTTTTGGACTTTTTGAAGATGATTCCTGCTATATCAAAGGGCCTCACTCCATGTGGAAAAGGGCGGGGGGAGGAGAAATTAGGATTAGTTTAGCATTATGTAGGTTATTTTCTAGAGAGAGAAGCTCTTCCTTCTCTCTAGAATTAGGGTTTCTTAGTTTAATTTCTTTGTAATTTCTATCTTTAATTCTTGTTTTCATCTAGTTTCTTCTACCTTTCTTTGTTTTATTGTCTTAATTTCTCATTTTCCTTGCTTTTTATGTTTATGAGCACTCTTGTTATTTTAATTTACAATTAATGCAATTTATGTTTCATGCCCTTTTATTGTTTAATTGAGCTGTTATCTTTACTTTCCTTGCTTGGTAGTTGTAGCATTTATTAATCCTTGTAATTTTGTCATGCTTTCTTTTCATGTCCACCAAGTGTTTGATAAAATGCTTGGTTGTATTTTTGCCTAATTTTTCACACTCTTGGATGGGAAATTGGGTGATTGGGTGAAATTGAGTTATGGATGTCCATTCCACATTGTGTGAGGATTGTTAATTGATTTGGTTTCCACTAACACTAAGCATTCCATTAATAGAGTTGGTAAGGACTTGTGGATTGGGATCAATTATGCCCTTTTGACTAATCCTCGATGTAGGATTGACTAATTGGGATTAACTCCACACAATTACCATGTTGTGGTCCATAACTATGATAGGAATCCTTAGTTTCCCAATTCTTGCCAAGAGTCCTTTTTAGTATTTAATTTCCTTTTTATTGCTTTAATTGCTTTACATTTATTTTCTTGCATGCTCATTTAATTACATGCAACTTACATTCCTTGCCTCTTACAATCAAAAACCCAAAAATCCCATAGCCAATAATATGACATTTCATTTGCAACTCCTACGGAAGACGACCCGGGAGTTAAATACTCTCGGTTAATAATATTTGTTTTGAATTGTGACATCTTTAGGATTTAAAATTTGATTTGAGTGGTTTCATCAAGTCTTCACCCACTTATTCATACTAATTGCATGATTTTACATTTTCTTTCCTAGTATTGTTCTATGGTTGAAAACTTGCTTCCTAGAGATCTTTAGTTAGTATATTTTAATTCTCCTTTATACCATTCGATACCGTGATTTGTGTGTTAAGTATTTCAGGCTTTATAGGGCAGGAATGGCTTAGAGAATGGAGAGGAAGTTTGCAAAAATGGAAGGAACACAAGAAACTAAGGAGATGACCAGCGAACACCGACGTGCGTGCATGGCTCACGCGAGTGCGCGAAATGGAGAAAATTGCAGTGACGCGCACGCGTGCCTGACGCGTACGCGTGGATTGGAGTTTGCACAAATGACGCGAACGCGTGGACGACGCATACGCATGACAAGGAAAATCACTGAATGACGCGCACGCGTGGACGATGCGTACGTGTGACCTGCGCAATTTGCAGAAATAATAGAAAATGCTGGGGGTGATTCGGGCCGCGTTTTGACCCAATTTTCGGCCCAAAAACACACAATAAAGCCAGGGAACATGCAGAGACTCAACACACTTTTTTTACACACATTGATACATTCTCATTAGGATAGTTTTAGGTTTTAGATCTGAATCTAGAGAGAAATTACTCTTCCTCTAGGTTCTCTTCTACATTCATAGTTTATTAGTTCTATGCTTTTGGATATTGAAGAGCCATTACCTCCATTGAAGATACTATTCTAGTTTGTTTCCTTACTTACTCTTTTATTTAATCCATATTCTTAATTCTTGTTTAAAGTAGTAATTGGATTATTTTCATGGATTGTTAGTGAAAAGGATTACTTTTATCTTTAATTAATTCTCAAAGCTTTATTTTATTCAATTCATCATGTCTTCTTCTTATATTTCTATAAGCGTTATATTCATGTCAATGGAGTAGATTCCCTACATGACATGGGGGTTGATTAAAAGGAGACACTTGAGTTTGAAGGCTTAAGTGCTGATTAAACTGGAAGTTGTTGGCTAGTTCTGTATTTACTAACGCTAGAACTTCCCAAGGGAGAGGACTAGGATTTGCGAATAAGAGTTAGCTCAATTACTTGAATTTTCTTTATTTAGTAAGGGTTAACTAAGTGAAAATAACAACCTTTTTAATACTACACTTAAGAGATCCCAACAAGGATAGAACGTCCAATTAATCATTGCCCCAGTCAAGGCTTTTTATTTAGAATATTAATAACCATTCTTAGTTTTTGTTACTTTAATTTACATTTATTTAATTACTCATTATCCAAACTCAAACTCTCTTGGAAATTCCTAATTAATAAAATAGCATCCTTTCTCGCAACTCGTTGGGAGACGACCTGAGACTCATACTCCCAGTATTTTTATTCTAAATTTTTGTGACACCTTTCTAAATTGGTGAGGCGGATTTTAGCTTGTTAAGAGCTATACTCGCAATGCTGTTCTTATATCACAATCTCTTAATTGGCCTAACTTCTGCCATACACCAGTTTTTGGCGCCGTTGCCGAGGAGTTGCAATTGTGTGCTAAATTATTAATTAGTGTACATATTTTTATTTTTATTTGCATATTTTATTTTTATTTTATTACCATGAACTATATGTTTCTTTCATTGAATGACGCGTTCACTGCCTGATCCGTGCTTAGCCGCATTTGATCCTGAAATTGAAAGAACTATTTCACGTATTAGGTGAGCTCGACGTCGGTTAGCCTCTGAGGATGGTGAAGTGATTGTTATCGATTCACCAGTCTCATCTGAGGGCGAATCTGAACCGCCATCTGAGAGCAAAACAAGCTCCTTTACTACTGATTCAGTTAATTCACATGCAGATAGAATGGCAGCACCTAGGAGGATTACTCTCAAGGAAGCTGGAGCCCCAGATTTTACAATGTAGCCGTATCAAGTGCATCATCCAACTCTGGCTGCAAATTTTGAACTGAAGACTGGACTAATCAACTTGATGCCTAATATAACGACCCAACTTCTAGAACGTCATGATCGTACCGAAAGTAAGGTGTTACCAACCTGCTTTCCTTTATTAACTATTTACTATTGAGCCTCTAGTTCGATATCGCGATTCAGTTTTATAGAAAATGCCAGAAAATTTTGTTTTTATTTATTAAATCATATATCAAGCATCACCAAATAATAATAATCATATAATTATTAGTAAATATTATACAAACAAATTCAAGTGTAACTTAGATACAACTCCTATCCCTCTTTATAAAATAAGATCTTAAGCAACAAAGGCGAGGGAATTCTATGAAAGCAACTCAATTCAAAAACTTAACTCATAAATAAGGTCTAACAATCGCCCGCAGCTTCAAACTGAGTCTTCGAACCTGTATCATTGAAAAGGGTGGAAGATTTTGGGGTGAGAACAAACCACACGTTCTCAGTAGGGAATGGGAATGCCGTAAAAGTAATGATTAACATGCAAATAATTAACTCCAGTTTCCAATGTAGTTTTCTTTATCAAACCTTTTCAAAATTTCTTAAGACTTACTTGAAACCGTTTAAATCCCTTTCTTTAAATCATATTACTTAAATAAAGTCTCAACTGCATTAGCAATTCTTCAGCTACAAATAACATTCCTCAACCATCACAATAACTAAGTAAATCAGCAACATATATAATATACCCAAACCTCACTTCACAAATACCATTCCTCAATACTTCACTAAGTTCAAAGCATCAACAAAAATATCTAATCAAACACACAAGCAAGTCACCAAGACAAGCAGCACAATCACAAAGAAACAAGACAAGCAACACGATCAAATGCATATGCACAAACAATATGATGCATGTCTGTCCTAAGCAGGCCATGAGCTCACGTGTCGGTTGGCTGCCCGCAATCCCGACATTTACCCGGTCACGAGTAATCCCGATTTTCCGGATACGATTTTCCGTTCCTAAATAAATGCGCATATAATAATAGCTGCTCATCTGAGACAGCCTCTGCTTACTGCAGGAAAATATATATATACTCTGCTCTGCTCTGGGGAAGCGGAAAATAGCTGTAGGTAACTTAGTTTCCCTACAGAAGCTCTGGGTTGCATTAAGCAACTAATATATATTAAATATAGCTCTGGGTTGCATTAAGCAACTAATATATATTAAATATAGCTCTGGGTTGCATCAAGCAACTAATATATATAAATATAGCTCTGGGTTGCATCAAGCAACTAATATATATATAAATATCTCTTTATTATATTACTCTTCTCTTTATATCTCTTTACTCTGTTCTGGTTTCCCTTTTCTCTGTATCTCTTTACTCTGCTCTAGTTACTCTGTTTTCTGTATCTCTTTACTTTTCTTTGATTACTCTTTCCTTTATATCTATGTTACTCTTCTTCTCTTTATCTCTTTATCTCTTTACTTTACTCTGGTTACTCTATGCTCTGTGTTACTTTACTCTGCTCTGATTTTTCTGCTTAACGTATGTATTTAAAGGTTATGTAAATTTCGATATGAATAGTTAGCCTGTCCCAGGTATAGGTTCATTAAGTCTATACTGAACCAGTTTAACTTTTCATATAACACCTAACCCTAGTCGCAACTCAAGTACTAACTAAGTTGCCCTAGTTTGTTCACTAGTCTCTGTCTGTTTTTCTGTCATTAAAACTTTACAGACTTTTCTTTGGTAAATCGAACTCAAAATATTATAATTCCTTTCTTAACTAAATAAAACTCATGTAATATAATTTTCCAAATTCAAAGCTTCTAAAATAACTTTTCAAATAAAACCTCAGATTTTCATAAAATTTCGGCAGCACCTCCCCTAAAACTCGGACTTAGCCATCCTTACGGGTTCCCTCTTTCTCAACATCTCATCAAACCTTTCTCAACAATTGCCACAACAATATATTCTCAAAAACATTTGATAATAGTATAGAAAATCTATTTCTCAAATCCCATATCCAAGTAATCACCAAAACAACATCGGCAGTCTAATTTCAATTTTATTTTTAAAATATCAAACGAATTCGGAATTACGCAAACCTTGTATCCATGTGACCGTCTCGGATTAAGCTTTCTATTAAACTAAAAATCACAGTTTTTCGCTGGCTCTAGCTTCAGGAATATAAGCAAAACCGTGACTGCTCTGTAGTGCCTTAAAACCAGAAGACAGCAGCAGCGGACAACATTCGAAATTTCATATAAAATTCAAATTAAATCCAACCACCTTCAAAATTAATGTGGTTAAACATAACTTATCCAAATTTCTTTCTCAATTGGTTCCAGGGTCATACCAGTTTTAATGAAAGAGTTACGTAGCTTGGAAGTTAGGTAATTTTCTGCTGAAGTCTGTTTTACAAATCATTGAACATAACCTCTTTCAAGTCCCATAACTCACTTATTAAAACATGGAATACCCTGAAATTTAAATCATATATACTAAACATACTCAAATTTCACCTCCAATTGGTTGCATCTCAATATCATTCCAGAATTAAAAATTATAAAGGCTCAAAGTTACTGACTTATAAAACAAAACCTAATTTTTACTGCTTAATACATCTTACTTTAAAAATTCATATCTTTAAAACCACAACTCTAACAATTCTAAATTTTTATGAAATTAAAGTACTAGGACCAGAGTTTCATTTAAAATTGGTTCCATTTCAAAATTCAAACTGGAGAATTTTTAATAGAGGAGACAAGTTGCTGCTGTCTTAAGCGTCCTGCAGAAAACCAGATTTGGCATTCCTAATTCAAAAATTTACCATAAATCATAAACTTAATGAAAAAGCCTCAAATTCACTAGTCCAGCTTCCTATATTCCAAAGCTTAATCCAGACTTGGTCCCACGCAATTCTAATCATCACAGAATTAGTTTTAGATTTTCAAAGTCTCCGGCTTCATTTAAAAGTAATGCAGAAAATCAAGTTTTACATTTTAACTTTGAAAAATCTTAACTAGTTCTATAGTTAATGCAAACTTCCCAAAATTGAATCCCAACAACAACTTTAATTACAGTTTACTCGGCCTTTACTCTCATATCATTTTGATTATTGTTGAATAACTGATTCACTTCCAAAGTCATCTTTTAATCTCAAAAATCAGATTTTCAGCAACTAGTTCAACATTTTAAGATTCAATCTTCCAATTATTCCTTAAGCCCAACTTCAATTAATCACTAACTAAACCCATTACAATAAACCAAGTCAACAGCAATAGTTTCAATTTGACTCATCAAAATATGGAAATCACAATAATCTCTCATCAAAAAATTTATAATTCAATCTCACAAAATCAACAAATTCAACCAAAGTTCCAATAAAAAATCTCAATCATTCCAATCATAATTTCAGCTACACAACTCAACTAATTCAGTATAATCACATAGAGTCAGAACTTTTCAACAATTCCATCCATATCAGAGAACACAATATCAATTACAACTTCAAACACTCACAACAAAGCCCAAAGACATTCACAGCTTTAACCTGAATTCAATAATCCAATTGAAGCACTAACACATCATCAAACTCACTCCAAATTCAATAACCCCAAACCAAACACAAATCTAACTCAGTTCATCAATTATCATTACGACAACTTTTCAATAATTAACTCATCAAATTTCAATTTAACAAGTATTATCAAATGAATCACCATTCACAGCCACATTTAATTCCAGTCACAGCTCAAAATATTCACAACAACTAACAAATTTCAAATGCATTTCAGGTCATTCATGACAATTAAGAAATTCTAAACCATTGTTAACCATTTGCACTTATTCAAATAACTTGGTGGGCATTCTAAATTAAAAACGTTAAATCCCCTACCTCAATGTCGCATTAACTACACAATCAAACCAAACATCAGCCTCAATAACATTTTTCTGATGAGTTCCCTTCCTCCGGCAACAACAAAGCAGCTCCGAACCTACGTAGCAGCATCAGAATCATCAAGGGCAGCTCCAACATTGGTTCCCAGCGACTCCAACGGTAATACCCACGGCGGCAGAGATTCAGGTAACTGCGAAAATCAAAAGCAGAGGAAGAACAGAGGACAACCGTGAGCAGGGACAAGGATGAATTACATCAGAGTCAAACAGCAACTTCGGCAGTCTCAATTAGTACCAGCGGCGGACTTCACTCACGGTGATGGCGATGGCCACAACAGCAACGTCAGTGGCTCCTCTGGCTCACAGTTCCTGCGGCAGCTTCGTACGTCACTTCCTCTCCCTCGCAGCTTCGGTCTCTCTCGCTCTCCTCAGTCGCACTTGCTTCCTCTTCCTCCGTGAATGATGACGGCAACGTCGTGGAGTGTGGCGGCAGTAGTAGCTTGAACGACGACGACAGCAAGCTCTACGGACAGCGCGACCCAACCTCCTCTCTCTCCCTCGTGACGCTACTCCCTGCCTCGGCTCCGGTCTTCCCCGTGAAGGCGTTGGCGACAGGACGGCGGCTGCGTGGCAACGGCTCCCTCATGGTGGTCGCCCTCCTTTCGGCGATGTCAGCGGCGGGACGGGCTCGACGTGCACGGCGCAACAATGGGATGGACGGCGGCGGTACCCAGCCAGCGGTGCCACGCCCTTCTCCTTCTCTTCTTCCTCTCCATCTCTGTGTTTCTTTCTCTATTTTGTGTGTGTATTGTGTTTAGGAAGAAAAGGGGGTGGAGGCTGCGTTCAGAGGCTGAGGAAAGGGAGAAAGTTAGGGTTAGGGTTTCTGATTCAATTTGGGAATTAAAGTTAGAAATTATGATTTTATAAAAGAATATGGATAGATATGAATAGATATTTTGATAAAATTGGAGGGTAGAGTAGTTTTAAAATCAAATGTACTCTATTAAAAATATTTAGAAACATTATTTATCAACATATTGCTAAGTTGAATTAATTATTTCTAGTTTAAATTATAAAATAAGCATATTAATCATATAATTATAAAATATAGTTTAAACTCAATATTAATTATTCAAATTGAATGATATAACTTTTTATTATATTTCTATTATCAAAACTCTAATTTCAATTTGTGTAGAATAACTAATTATAATAAAAATTGTACTTAAACATTAAGTAACTTAAGCTTAAACTATTTATAAAAATCAAACTAATTATTTCTAGTAAATTAATCTCTAAGAGTATAAATTAATAAAATAGAACATAATTCATTCATAATAAAAATTACTTAAATTGAAAGGTACAATTCTTTCTTATTTTTCAATTACTAACATTATAATTTCAATTATATCAAATATTCAATAAAAATTATATAAGAATTCTAATTAATTTAAACTTCAATTATGATGAAACTATATTTAATTACCTTTAATAAAATAATTTTCTTAAAATAAATCACAAATAACTAATTATTTTATTTTCAAAAACTAGGGTTGTTACACCCAAGTTTCATGGCTTACCTGATCAGGAGCCCATCAAGCACCTCAGGGATTTTCAGACAGCCTGTTCTCCTGTTAGGCATCAGGGTGCAAATAAAACTTCTATTCTGTTAACTGCCTTCCCATTTTCTCTTGAGGGAAAGGCGAGGGAGTGGTACTACTCCCAACCTGAAGCGACTGTTACCAACTGGGATACGCTTAGAAGAGAATTTTTGGAGAAATACTTTCCAGCTGAAGTTACAGACAGACTAAGGAAAGAGATCTCATGCATTGTTCAAGGTGAATCAGAAACTCTCTATGAGTACTGAGAGCATTTTAAGAACCATCTGGACGCATGCCCCCATCACATGATTGACAGGCTAGTGTTAATAAGCTATTTCACTCAAGGCATGAAGCCTCTGGATAAAACTACACTAGATGGTGCAAGTAATGGTTCTCTAAAAAAGTACAAGACCGCAGATGAAGCATGGCAACTAATCAGCGACTTAGCTGAGTCCACCAGGAATCACAGGCATAGGAATAGCCACTCAAAAGCTATTGCAGAAATTTCCTCTAGTACTGAGACTTCTGCTCTTACACAGAATATATGTGAAATGACCAACCTACTTAAGCAATTACAGTTGAATTAACAACAACAAGCTCAGCCTTCCCCACCACAACAAAGCCAACAGTTAGTTCTCCAAAGAGTATGCGGCATATGTGCTGATTATAGTCATTATACTGATGAATGCCCGCAGCTCCAATAAGAAGACAATACTGTGGCAGCTACTCATAACTTCTATGACCGCCCAAATCAAGGATACAACCAACAAGGCGACAACTACAACCAAGGTGGGAACTATAACCAAGGATGGCAAGACAACTCCAACCAAAGTTGGAGAGATAATTCCAAACATGGCTGGAGGGACAACTATAACAGAGGAAGCAGAGACAACAATGGAAACCAGAGGTGGAATAACAACAAAAGACAGCAGAATTAGAACCAACCTTACAGAGCTCCTCACTTAAGACAATCACAAGGACCCCAGCAAAACCAACAACAAGTACCTCAAATCACTTATCCCACTTCCTCATCAAATGACGAGATGCTTCGTTCTCTTGCACAAGGACAACAAGATATGTAGCCTACACTGAACTCTACTCTAAATGGTCTGAATGCCACTTTACAAGCTCTCGCTACCCGGATAGATTCATTACCTACTTCCACTAACCAACCTTTAAACTCCAGTGAAATTCCTTCTCAACCCTTACCTAACCCCAAGGGTGGCATCAATGCCATCACTTTGAGGTCTGGAACCACACTTCCAGAGAGGAATCAGGAGTAGCCAAGCCCAATAGAACACACTCCAATTGAAGACTCAGTGGAAGTAGAAGATGCTGAAATGGAAGATGCTGAAGAGGAAGATGAAGTACAAGACAAGGTTGAAGAAGAAGTAGCTCAGCAAAGGAATGGACCACCAAAGGATACAGAAGCTACAAGTGGTGCCATCCCTATCCCATTCCCACACCTTGCAAGGAAGTCCAGAAAGTAGATTGAACTTGATCCCAAAATGGTAAAAATTTTCAAAAAGGTTGAGGTAATTGTTCCACTTTTTGATGTTATTCAGCAAGTACCTAAATATGCAAAGTTTCTGAAAGATTTATGCATTCATAAAGAGAAAATTAATGAATTAGAAACTATCCCTTTAGGTAGTTCTATATCTGCTTTAATGGGAGGTATACCTGAAAAATGTAGTGATCCAGGTCCATGCATGGTTAACTGTACCATTGGAGGTGTAATATTTTCTTATTGCATGTGTGACTTATGAGCGTGTGTTAGTATAATGCCATTGTCTATGTATGATACTCTAAGGCTCCCTCCCTTAAAAAGGTCGGCAGCTCGCTTTGTGTTAGCAGATAAAAGTATTATTACAGTAGTTGGAATTGCTGAAGATGTATTAGTGAGCATTAAGGGGCTCACATTTCCCATTGACTTCTATATCCTGGAAATGCCCCCCAATGACTCAGGAAGACCATCATCAATCCTGCTTGGAAGACCATTCCTGAAAACCTCAAAGTTCAAGCTGGATGCATTCTCCGGAACATACTCCTTTGAGATAGATGGCAGAACGGTAAGTTTTAGTTTAAATGAAGCTATGAAGCACCCTCCGGAAGATCATTCTATCTTTCAGTGCGACATCATTGATGAAACTATAGCTAAAGTTCACCAAGAAGAAATATAAGAGAAGTACATGGAGCAATGTCCAAGTGTGGGGACACCCTCTGAACATAATGAAGACACCTTACCATTACCACTAGCCCCGGATGATCCAGAACCTAGCCATGAGCAGAAATTGGAATTGAAGGCCCTTCCTCCACACCTCAAGTATGCTTACCTTGAGGATAATCAGAAGTTTCCAGTTATTATTGCAAGGGAACTCACTTCTCAACAGGAGGAGCAACTGCTCAGTGTGCTGAGGAAGCACAAGAAGGTAATTGGTTGGAGCTTGGCAGATATAGTAGTCATCAGTCCTCAAGTTTGTAAGTACAGAATATATTTAGAAGAGGAACCAAAACCTGTCCATCAACCCCAAAGAAGATTGAATCCCACCATCTTAGAAGTTGTCAAGAAAGAAGTAACCAGGCTACTTGAAGCAGATATCATTTACCCCATCTCAGACAGTGAATGGGTCAGTCCAGTACAAGTGGTGCCCAAGAAGTCTGGAGTCACAACAATAAAGAATGAGCATGGAGAACTCCTGACAACAAGAGTGCAGAATTCATGGAGGGTTTGCATTGACTATAGGCGTCTCAACCAAGCTACTCGCAAGGATCATTACCCTTTGCCATTTATTGATCAGATGCTCGATCGCCTGTCAGGTAAATCCCATTACTGCTTTTTAGATGGTTATACAGGATATTTTCAAATTCATATAGCTCCTGAAGATCAGGAAAAGATCACTTTTACATGTCCCTTTGGAACGTATGCATATAAAAGGATGCCTTTTGGCCTATGTAATGCACCTGCTACTTTCCAAAGATGCATGATGAGTATCTTTTCAGATCTTATTGAGAACTGTATGGAAGTATTTATGCATGATTTTAACGCATATGGTGATTCATTTGACCTTTGCTTGGATAGTTTAGCTAGACTATTAGACAGGTGTGTTAGTACAAACTTTGTATTGAATTTTGAAAAATGTTACTTTATGGTAAAACAAGGAATTGTTCTAGGATATGTTGTCTCTAAAACTGGTATTTCAATAGATCCAGCAAAGGTAGATGTCATTTCTAGTTTACCTTACCCCTCCTCCGTGAGGGAAGTCCGTTCATTCCTAGGCCATGCAGGTTTTTACAGGAGATACATCAAGGACTTCAGTAAGGTAGCATTACCTTTATCCAGACTGCTACAGAAAGATATTGAGTTTGAGTTCAGTGAGGATTGTATGAAAGCATTTGATAAGCTGAAAATTGCCCTGACTCAAGCTCCAATTGTGAGAAGACCAGACTGAAATTATGTGTGATGCCTCCAACCATGCAGTAGGAGCGGCGCTGGCTCAGCGCGAAGGTAAGGATCCTTTCGTAATTGCTTATGCATCTAAAACCTTAGATGCTGCTCAGTCTAATTACACTACTACTGAGAAAGAGCTTCTTGCTATTGTTTTTGCTCTGGATAAATTCCGAGCCTATTTACTTGGTACTAAGGTAGTAGTGTATTCAAACCATGCAGCTCTAAAATATTTATTAGCCAAAAAAGAGTCCAAACTAAGGTTGATACGTTGGATACTGCTGCTACAAGAATTTGATTTAGAAATTAAGGATAGGAGTGGTAACCAGAATTTAGTGCCAGACCCCTTGAGTCACCTTGCGCACATTAAGGATGACTCCACTCCTATAAATGATGCTTTTCCATTTGATAGCTTGCATGCAGTATCTGAAGTAGTTCCTTGGTATGCACCTGTAGCTAATTATCTAGTTAGCCATACTTTCCCTCCCAATTTTACTAAACCTCAAAGGGACAAGCTGAAATGCGAGTCTAAATATTATATATGGGATGACCCATATATATGAAGGTGTGGTACTGACCTGGTAATTAGGTGTGTGCCTCAAACAGAATTTCAATCCATCTTAGAGGCCTGCCACTCTTCTGAGAGTGGAGGACACTTTGGCCTTCAAAGAACAGCTAGAAAAATCTTAGACTGTGGATTCTGGTGACCTACTATTTTTAAAGATGTTGCTAAATTTTGTAAATCTTGTTCCCCATGCCAAAGATTTGGTAATATATCCAAGAGGGATGAGATGCCTTAACAGATTATGCTTTTCTGTGAAATTTTTTATGTTTGGGGCATTGACTTCATGGGTCCATTTCCAAACTCTAATGGTTACCTTTATATACTGTTAGCCGTAGATTATGTTTCTAAATGGGTGGAAGCAATTCCTACCCGTACTGATGACGCTAACACTGTTGTTTCCTTTGTTAGAAACTATATTATTTGTCGCTTTGGATCACCACGAGCAATCATGAGCGATCAAGGAACTCACTTTTGTAACAGGAGACTAACAGGATTACTGAAGAAGCATGGGATTGTTCATAAAGTAGCAACAGCCTATCATCCCCAGACCAATAGACAAGTAGAAGTGTCTAACAGAGAAATTAAATGCATTCTGGAGAAGATAGTAAAGCCTCATAGGAAAGACTAGAGTGCCAGGCTATAGGATGCACTCTGGGCATATAGAACAGCATATAAGACACCCATTGGGATGAGCTCCTTCCGCTTAGTGTACAGAAAGGCTTGCCACCTTCCAGTAGAGGTGGAACACAAAGATTTCTGGGCTGTAAAGGAATACAATATGAATTTTGAAGAATCTGGTGCTGAAAGAAAGCTGCAACTAGCAGAATTAGAGAATCTTCACCTAGAAGCATATGACAATTCCAGGCGATACAAAGAGAAGATGAAGGCTGTCCATGACAAGCACATAAAAAGGAGAGAATTCAGACCAAGGGAGTTAGTTCTTCTTTATAACTCTAGACTGAGGCTTATGCTAGGCAAACTATGATCAAAATGGGAAGGTCCCTATAAAGTAGAAAAGGCAGAGCCATACAGAATTTTTCACTTGCGTCATCCTTCTAGCTCCAAATTCCTAAAGGTCAATGGACATCGCCTGAAGCTTTATCATGGAGAGAAGATGAAGGATCACAAAGAGCTAGAGGTTTTCCTCTTGGAAGACCCAACAACAGAAGTAGAATGTGCCAGAAGACCGTCCAACTTAAGGATGTAAAAGCAAAGTGCTAGGTGGGAGACAACCCACCATGGTATGATCGTTCAGCTTTAGTCTTAGTTTTATTTTACTCTATTTTGTTTTTGCTAATGACTCTTCTCATAATCTTTGCATATAGCCTGCATTTGCATTTGCATACTGCGTAAAAAAAAATGCACGCGATGCGCAAGCGTCGCTGACGTGTCCACGTCATTAGTGCATTAGAAACTAGGAAGAAAATAAGCAAAGAGTCACGCGGGAGCATGGCTGGAGGCGTGCCTTAGGCACAATCACGTCCACGTGAATGCATCCCTGACACGTCCGCGTCCCTGACGCGTCCGCGTCATTTGAAAAATTAACCCCCCACGCGTGCATGTCGCCCATGCGCACGCGTGACCCTGCGAACACGACGTAAATGGGTATATGGTAGAGAGTTATGGTGGATTAGGGCTGGAATGGTGCTGGAAGCATAAGCCCTACCACGCGAACGCGTTGATAAACCACTATTTTATGGTTTATATTGTGTTTAATTGTGTGGTTTTATCATAATCCTTACCCACTTATTCATTAATTTAGCATGCATTTATATTTCCTTCCTGAAATTATTACATGATTGAAAACTGCTTCCTAGAGACTTTTAATTATGCATTTTAATTCTCCTTTATTCCATTCGATGACGTGATCTGTGTGTTAAGTGTTTCAGGCTTTATAGGGCATGAATGAGTTGGAGATTGGAAAGGAAGCTAGCAAAAATGGAAGGAACACAAGAAATTGAGGAGATAACCAGCGAGAAGTGACGCGGCCGCATGGCTCATGCGACCGCGTGAAAGAAGAGAAATCGCAGTGACGCGGCCGCATGGCTCACGCGACCGCGTGAACTAGAAAAGCACGAGCGACGTGGAGGCGTGGACGACGTGAACACGTGGCAACGAAAAGGTCGAATGATGCGTCCGCATGGATGACGCAATCGCGTGACATGCGCGATCTGCATAATCTACAGGATTTGCTGGGGGCGATTTTGGACCCTATTTTGACCCAGTTCTCGGCCCAGAACAGCAAACTAGAGCCAGAGAACATGCAGAAACCAGGGACAACATCCATTCTACACAGTTTTAGTTTTTAGATCTAGTTTTACTCCTCCCCTAGGTTTTCTCTCTGAAGACAATGATAGTTCTTAGGATTTTATTTTTCTCTAGCTTTTTGCATTGGGATATTGAGAAGAGTTATCACCTCATCAAGACTTCGTCATTCTAGTTCGTTTTCTTTACTTGGCTTACTCTTCCATGTTCTTTGATTTGTTTAATTTTACCATTGGAATATTTTTAGGAATATTTAATACAAGGATCATTTTTATTTTTAATTGACTATTTTAATTTTTATTTACAATGTATTTCTTTAATTCCTTTTCATATGCTATGAATTTTACCTTTACAATGAGTGAGTAGTTCCCTAACTTGATGGGGAGTTAATTGAAAGGAACCCTTGAGTTGGAAGGTTCAAGAGAAAGATTGTAATTGGGTTATTGTTGGTTTGCTCTCTAGTTCCTGACACCAATCCTCCCAAGAGTGGATTGGGACTTGTGGATAGAACAGTATTCCAACTTGTTTTATCTTCCCTTACTTAGTAAAGGATAACTAAACGAAATAACTCTCAATTGTCAATTAATCTTAAGAGTGTTCCATCAAGAATAGGGCTTCCATGTAATCAACTCCTAGTCAAGGATTTTATTTACATTATTCAATTTCATCAGTTTAATTTCCTGTTTACTCAACTCAAACTTTTTCGAAAACATCTGATTAATAAAATAGCACCCTTTCCTGCAACTCGTTGGGAGACGACCTGAGATTCATACTCCCAGCATTTTAAATTTCAATTTTCTGTGACACCTTTCTAAATTGAGCGGTGGATTTCTGGCGAGTTAAGAACTATACTTGCAACGCATATATTCTAATAATTTTTAATTCACCAATTTCTGCCCGCATCACGCGTGCCCCACGCAGCCGCGTCATTTTTCAAAATATGGCCATTTACGCGTGCGCGTCACCCACGCGCACGCGTCACCCAGATTTTTGCCAAAATACATATAAAACAGAGAGTTGTGCGTACGCAAGGATGCACTAGCGCCAATAGCACAAATCAGGCCACGCGTGCGCGTGACCCACGCGTCCACATCACCTGAACTTATCACACACCATGCGATCGCATGCCCAACGCGTCCGCGTCACATGCGACGTACAGCTTATCCAGATCAGCGCCAAATATCTTATCTTGTCTTCCCCAAATCTAAATCTTTTCTTTTCCCTTCTTGTTTCTTTCTTATCTCTTCTTCTTCTTTATTCTTTCTCACTTTTTACTTTCTCCTCTCTTATTTTCTCATCCATTATCAAGGTTATTTTCTTTCTTTCCTTACTTTTTACTTTTCCTTTATTATTTTTTAATGTTTTCTTCTTTTTCTTTTCACTTTTATTATCTATAATTTCTTTTTCTTTCTTTTTTTTTTCTTTTTATTCCTTTAATTACTGTTAGAAATTTAATTGGGTGATTATTTTCTTTTACATTTTGCTTGTGAGTTATTGTGAAATTGTTTGACAATTTATATTACTTCTTAAAGGGTTGCTTGCATATTCAATTTAATACTTTCAATAACATATTCACCATGCATACTATGTGTTTGTGAAAAAGCCCGTATGGCATTGTGCATTATTTTTACATTACTCTATTCTACTACTCTAATGTCTGTTTTTTACAAAACCCCTTTTATATTTTATTGATTAAATATAATTTTCAATACAAACAGATTGTTAGTTTAAAAGAGTTGATAGTCAAACATGGACATTTAATGCTTGATCTATGCTACTCATGCCTTTGCCGGCATGCCAATAAACATCTTGCATTTAATAGCCATCACATGCACTTGCTATATTTTCATTGATGAACTTTTCACATGTAGTCATGACCATGTGTTAACGACATCCTTCTTTACTGTGCATTGATTATCACCTATACCATCCTCTTCCTTGCTCAAACCTTTAGCTTTACATATTACTTTCTTTTTCCTTTCTCAGGATGGCCACCAATAAGGGTAAAGAGAAAGCTACTCCCAAACCACCAGCAAGGAAAGGAACAAAAAGAAAACTAGTGGCAGAGCCATCTCCAACAGTAGTAAAGCCCTCAACAAAGCAAATCAAGAGGATCATCAAGGTCGATGAAAAAGAGAAAGCTTTTCCAGCAAAGGACACTGCGCGATTCACTAATCGCCACTGTGAGCAGATGTTCCCTATCCTGGATGAGAGAAACTATAACAATGGGTATTTACTAATCCTCCCGACCAACATTGTTGAATTTGTTGAGCCCCACATTGAGCGAAGACAATGGGGATTCCTACGGAGACAGCCACGGCAAATTAATCTATCATGGGTAGTTGAATTCTACTCCAATTTTCACATGCCAACCATGCCGTCTGTCTATGTCCATCAGAAGCAAGTTCCTATAACTGAAGAGGCCATTTAAAAAGCTCTAGATCTTCCCCCTGCACCAGAAGGATTGGACGCATTCCAAGAAGCCTCATTCAAACGCCAGACACACCAATTTGACTGGAACACCGTTCTCAGAGTTATAGCACAACCTGGCAGCATATGGATCTATGGATACCATCGATCTCGACCTAAGAGCATATTGGCTTCAGCACTCACCTTGGAGGCTCAAGTATGGGCACAGATTATGTCCCATTACGTCTTTCCGAGCACTCATGAGTCCTCCTTCACTGCAGACATGGTTGTTCTACTCTGGTGTATCCTTACAAACCAACACCTCAATTTACCAAGACACATTCGGCATGCTATGGAACACGTACAGATTGCGGGCAACCTACCTTTTCCAGCCTTGGTTTCAGATCTAGTCTCAGCAGCCAGAGTCTCCTACAGAGCTGGGGACACCAAGGCCATAATTCCACGGGATGATCAAGTCGTCCCTAACGGGAAGTATATCAGACCTCCAGCAGCCACTTGACGTTAGGATTTTTGCCAGTAAAGAATTTCATAAAAACAGTCGCGTTGTAGATATAGTCTCTAAACAAACAAAAATCCCTTCGTACAAACGTTTTGGTTTTCACAAGTAACAAACCCCTTTAAAATTGATAACCGAGTATTTAAACCTCGGGTCGTCTTCTCAAGGAATTGCATGGAGGTGTTCTTATTATTGGTTATGAGTCTTGTAAATTAGGGGTTTTGAAAGTAAGGAAGCAGTATGTTGAATGATAAGAAAAATAAATAATAATAATAAAATAAACTCTTGGCAAGGTATTAGAAATTGGAAGTCCAGACTTAGTTATCCTTATCAATAATAATAAAAGTTGAATCTTAATTCCATTTAGTCAACCTTTACTAAAGTAAAAGAAAGTCAAGGGATTAATTAGTTTGATCTTCGAATCCTATTTATTTCCTAAGAAAAGATTAGGATTATTGAAGTTCAATTCAATTGGCAAGATAACAATTATCAATTATGCTGTTGAATTGGATAACTCCTGAGTTACTGATTTCTTAACCAAAACCAAGAATGTAAAAAGCTAAATATAAATCACAAATCTGAAAATACCTCAATTGCATTAATAAAGAAAATCATAACATGAAAGCCATAAGCCAATTATTCAAAAGATAAATATCAATTAAAGTACTAAGGTAAATAAAAATGGAAACGAAATTAAACAGAAAAGAACATTAAACCTGGGATCGAGAGTCACTCCTAAAACTAAGAGAAGTCCTAAATCCTAATCAGAAGAGAGAGAGGGGAGAGAACCTCTCTTTCTAAAACTACATCTAAAACATGAAAAGTGAATTATGAGAGCCTCCTTATGAATGGATGCATTCTTCCACTTTATAGCCTCTAATCTATGTTTTCTGGACCGAGAACTGGGTCAGAAACAACCCAGAATTTGCTGGTCTCAAATTCAACCATGCTGGAATTCTGTCACTGCGACGCGGCCGCATGGAGCACGCGGTCGCGTCGCCTAGCATCAAAGAAACTATAGCATATTATATATCAAATCGAAGCCCCGAACGTTAGCTTTACAACGCAACTGGAACCGCGTCATTTGGACCTCTATAGCTCAAGTTATGACTGTTTGAATGCGTAGAGGTCAGGCTGATAGCTTTGCAGTTTCTTCAACTTCTTGTATACCTTCCACTTTTGCATGCTTCCTTTCCATCCTCTAAACCATTCCTACCCTGTAATCTCTGGAATCACTTAACACACATATCAAGGCATCTAATGGTAATATGAGAGGATTAATAATAAGCAAATATAAGATCAAAGAATCATGTTTTCAATCAAAACACATAATTAGGAAGGAAATATAAAACCATGCAAATAGTATGAATAAGTGTGTAAAGAGTTAATAAAAACCACTCAATTGAGTACAAGATAAACCATAAAATAGGTTGTACTGATCATACCACGGTGGGTTGTACTGATCCAGGAAGCTCCACCAATGTTTGTGATTCCAATGGCCTCCGGGATCCCAAACTAGGCGTAGAAAGCCTTCAAGTAAGTTAAAGCAAGTGACAAGGCCCCAAGAGTGCTGATTTCTTGATTGAATTCCGGGGTCCCAGACCTTGCCTTTGCACCCATCTTCTTGTTGATCATCATCATTTTTCCACTTGGGTGGTGAACAGTCGGAATTCTCACTGGGACATCCAAACAGCTTCTTAGACCCATTCAGTTGAGCTTTATACCACCCATTGCGTTTAAACTTAAAGCTTCCAACCATAATGAACCTTGCAGGATAATTCTTACCACTGGCCATCTTCCTCTTACTCTTAATGCTACAAAGAGCTCTAAGTTGACCATCCGTCTCCAGTAGCCCATATTCAAGTGGGATTAGAAAGCTAAGGGATATGAATTTTACCCACTTGAATGTTGTGAAGGATGATAGCAACTTAGGGGGAGGTGTTTTTAATGAAATTGCAAGCTCCACTCCCTTGTGCTCTTCTCTGATAATTACCACCTCTTTGCAAGCTTCTTCAATTTCAACCTCTTCTTCTTGGTAGCTTTCTTCCAATTCAATCTCCTCTTCATTGCTTTCCAAGGGCATGGGATGTTGTGCTTCTTCTTCTTGAATCTCCATCTCTTGATCAACCTCTTCCAAGTCTTCAACTGTGATATGCCTTGGAGGTTGTACACCCTCCTCAGCATCAATTTCAAATGTCTTGAAAGGGGGTTCTATGACTGGACTTTCCCATGGAGGTTCTGCATCTCCTAAGTCTTCAACCACTTCTTCTTCTTCAATAATTCCGGCTTCCTCCACTTGTTCCAGTACAAAGTCATGTTCCGTACTGTTCACTGGAGTTTCTAGTATCTCTTTCATGCTACGTTCTTCATTAGATTGTCCACATGAAGCCATGTGGGTTCCTTGAGTGTCTGAACGTCGGGAAGCTAATTGAATTATCGCTTGCTCCAATTGACGAATGGTTGCATGAAATCGATCCACTGTTTTGTTGGAACGATCCTTTGTCTCTTGATGCACTCGGTTTTGATAAATAGGATCATAGTGCTCTTGGATTGATGGATATGGAGATGGTGAATATTGAAGTGGTGGTTCTTGTGAGTAATTGGGTTGGAATTGGGGTGGTTCTATGTATGGTTCATATGGCTCATAAGGTGGTTGGTATGGTGGTTGAGGGTTAGGGTCATATGGAGGTAAATGGTGTAAAGGGGCTTATGAGTTTGGTGGTCCAAAGTTATGTTGAGGAGAGGGTTCATAGGCATATGGTGGTGGTTGTTGATAGTCCATTGGAGGTGGTTGTTGCCATGAGGGTTGATCAAATCCCTGTGGCTCCTCCCATCTTTGATTGTTCCAACCTTAATGCCTGTTCTCATTGTAATTTCTTCTTCCTGCAACATTATTGTAACCAGACTCATAGCCAAAGGGGTGAGAGTTCATAGTAGCAAATAAAAATTAAAAAATAAAAATAAATTGAAATTAAAAGGTTATTTAAATTTTGAATTTGAAAATTAAATTTTGAAATTTGAATTTTAAATTTTTGAAATTTGAATATTTTTGAAATTTGAAATTTGAAAAATTTTAAATTTGAATTTAAAAAAAAAATTTTTAATTTGAATTTTGAAAATTGAATTTTGAAATAAGATAAGATGAGATAAAAATTTTAAAATAAAAATCAATAACCTCTTAATTTATGAAAAAGTAAAATAATAAAAATAAAAATAAAAACAAATCAAAAAGCAAATATTTACAATAACCAATAATAAGGCACACGTTTGCAATTCCCCGGCAACGGCGCCAATTTGACGTTAGGATTTTTGCCAGTAAAGAATTTCATAAAAACAGTCGCGTTGTAGATATAGTCTCTAAACCGACAAAAATCCCTTCGTACAAACGTTTTAGTTGTCACAAGTAACAAACCCCTTTAAAATTGATAACCGAGTATTTAAACCTTGGGTCGTCTTCTCAAGGAATTGCAGGGAGGTGTTCTTATTATTGGTTATGAGTCTTGTAAATTGGGGGTTTTGAAAGTAAGGAAGCAGTATGTTGAATGATAAGAAAAATAAATAATAATAATAAAATAAACTCTTGGCAAGGAATTAGAAATTGGAAGTCCAGACTTAGTTATCCTTATCAATAATAATGAAAGTTGAATCTTAATTCCACTTAGTCAACCTTTACTAAAGTAAAGGAAAGTCAAGGGATTAATTAGTTTGATCTTCGAATCCTATTTATTTCCTAAGAAAAGATTGGGATTATCGAAGTTCAATTCAATTGGCAAGATAACAATTATCAATTATGCTGTTGAATTGGATAACTCCTGAGTTACTGATTTCTTAACCAAAACCAAGAATGTAAAAAGCTAAATATAAATCACAAATTTGAAAATACCTCAATTGCATTAATAAAGAAAATCATAACATGAAAGCCATAAGCGAATTATTCAAAAGATAAATATCAATTAAAGTACTAAGGTGAATAAAAATGGAAACGAAATTAAACAGAAAAGAACATTAAACTTGGGATCAAGAGTCACTCCTAAAACTAAGAGAAGTCCTAAATCCTAATCCTAAGAGAGAGAGAGGAGAGAACCTCTCTCTCTAAAACTACATCTAAAACATGAAAAGTGAATTATGAGAGCCTCCTTATGAATGGATACATTCCTCCACTTTATAGCCTCTAATCTATGTTTTCTGGGCCGAGAACTGGGTCAGAAACAGCCTAGAATTTGCTGGTCTCGAATTCAACCACGCTGGAATTCCGTCACTACGACGTGGCCGCATGGAGCACGCGGTCGCGTCGCCTAGCGTCAGCGAAACTATAGCATATTATATTTCAAATCGAAGCCTCGGATGTTAGCTTTCCAACGCATCTAAAACCGCGTCGTTTGGACCTCTGTAGCTCAAGTTATGACTGTTTGAATGCGAAGAGGTCAGGCTGACAGCTTTGCAGTTTCTTCAACTTCTTGTATTCCTTCCACTTTTGCATTCTTCCTTTCCATCCTCTAAACCATTCCTGTCCTGTAATCTCTGAAATCACTTAACACACATGTCAAGACATCTAATGGTAATAAGAGAGGTTTAATAATAAGCAAATATAAGATCAAAGAAGCATGTTTTCATTCAAAACACATAATTAGGAAGAAAATATAAAACCATGCAAATAGTATGAATAAGTGTGTAAAGAGTTAATAAAAACCACTCAATTGAATACAAGATAAACCATAAAATAGTGGTTTATCACCACTACTAGCCGACCTGCCGAACCGGCCGAAGATATTCCTACTCCTTCCACATCACAAGCACCTTCAACAAACCAACTACTCCATCAGATAATTGAGAGGCTAGACCGGCTTGACCGGAAAGGAAAGCAAAGGGAGTGCCGTAACAAGCGCCGATTTACATACCTCAAGGAGCTGCTTGTAGGTCACCACCCACCTAAAGAAGACCCAGACACCCCGGACTCCACTTCATTTACTAGCACAGGGAGCCTTGACGGTCCCGATTGTGGAGATGCTGCTGCCATCCCCCCTTTGTTCCTAACTGATGGCACCGAAGACGGTGCCAAGCTTTAAGTGTGGGGAGGTCGGTCAGTAACTGACTTCTAGAGGTAATTTCTCTTTCTTAGCACCAATAGAATAGGATATTTATTTAATTTTTCTTATGTTTAGGATAGGATAAATTGCATAGTAATAGGTTATTTGCATGCATGTTCTATTTGGTTAGAAAATAATAAGTTTCTTTTTAAGACCCTATTTTTGAAAGATTTCACTAATTTACATCAAAACTTTTGTGTTAAACTTGTTTGGAAGTTGTATTTGGAACATAGTTAAAAGCTAGAACACACAACCTGTGAGACTTGAGCTTAATGACATGGTTACAATATTTAACCATAAAATTTTATTCTTGTGTGTTTGCTTCTCTATGATTGTAATCTGTATTTTGTTCCATCCTATATGTCCAATATGTAATGTGTTACATGCATGCATATGATTGAGGTCATTACTTTATTAACTCACTTACCCCAAATAGCCTACCCTTCCATTTACCTTTGTTAGCCAAATTTAGCCTTTTAATCCCATTTGTTCTATATTTTACCACATCACTAGCTTTAAGTAGAAAAACAAGTAATACCCCAAATTGAATCTTTGGTTAGCTTAAGATAGAAATTGTGTGTCAATAAAGAGTGAGAAAATTGTGGGAACATGGGTTAACAAGGGAATGTGTAATGCTAAAATAATTGGAAATTTGGGTACCTACTCATGTGAAACTAGAAAAATTATAAATCCATGTGCATTGATAAGCTATGTTTATATTTTCAAAAAAAATCCCAAAAATATTCAATTAAATAAGTAATTAGATAAATGAATAAGGGGACAAAATTACCCCAATGCTAAGTTCAGTTTAATGAAAAATCAATGCATATGTGATATAAGTTAAAGAGAAAAGTTGATGCATGAGTATGTAATACAAAAGAGGGAAAATTTTGGGTAGCTAAGGCATGATTTAAGAGGAAAATAGAGTATGTATGTTAGGTGATCGCTTAGGATAATCAAGGATTCAATTTATAACTCACTTAGCCATATATATACCCTCACCTTTACCTTAACCCCATTACAACCTTGAAAAGACCCCATGATGTTTGCATTGGTGCATTAAATACTTGTTGATTGGTTAGGTGAAGAACAAGGTTTAGAAAGCATGATTAGAGAAGAGTAGAGTGATTACCCTATACACTAGAGTGACTATAGTGCATATACACCATCAGTGAGGGTTCAAATGCTTAATTCTATGTCCCCTGCTTTCATGAGCTGTCTTCCTACAAGTTTACTTGTTTTTACTGTATAATTTGAATTAGTGAAATTTGATTTATTTTTGTCTTGAAGAACTTATTTATTTTTAAGTAAGTAGGCAAAATCATTTTATCATATAGTTGCATTCATATACATAGGTTGTATTACATTACATGAGTCTCACTTTTCCCTACTCATTTGTTTTATCTCCTTAAGCTAAGCATGAGGACATGCTAATGTTTAAGTGTGGGGAGGTTGATAAACCACTAGTTTACGGTTTATCTTGTGTTTAATTTAGTGGTTTCATCAAGTCTTCACCCACTTATTCATACTAATTGCATGATTTTACATTTTTCTTCCTAGTATTGTTCTATGGTTGAAAACTTGTTTCTAGAGATCTTTAGTTAGTATATTTTAATTATCCTTTATACCATTCGTTGTCGTGATCCGTGTGTTAAGTTTTTCAGGCTTTATAGGACAGGAATGGCTTAAAGAATGGAGAGGAAGCTTGCAAATATGAAAGGAACACAAGAAACTAAGGAGATGACTAGCGAACACTAACGCGCGTGCATGGCTCACGCAAGCGCGCGGAATGGAGAAAATTGCAGCGACGCGTGCGCGTGCCTGACGCGTACGCGTGGATTGGAGTCTGCACAAATGACGCAAACATGTAGATGACGCATACGGGTGACAAGAAAAATCGATGAATGACGCGCACGCGTGGACGACGCATACGCGTGACCTGCGCGATCTGTAGAAATAACAAAAAATGCTGGGGGTGATTTTGGGCCGCATTTTGACCCAATTTTCGGCCCAGAAACACAGAATAAAGCCAGGGAACATGCAGAGACTCAACACAATTTTTTTTACACACATTGATACATTCTCATTAGGATAGTTTTAGGTTTTAGATCTGAATCTAGAGAGAAATTACTCTTCCTCTAGGTTCTCTTCTACATTCATAGTTTATTAGTTTTATGCTTTTCAATAATGAAGAGCCATTACCTCCGTTGAAGATACTATTCTAGTTTGTTTCCTTACTTACTCTTTTATTTATTTGATATTCTTAATTCTTGTTTAAAGTAGTAATTTGATTATTTTCATGGATTGTTAGTGAAAAGGATTACTTTTATCTTTAATTAATTCTCAAAGCTTTATTTTATTCAATTCATCATGTCTTCTTCTTATATTTCTATGAGCGTTATATTCATGTCAATGGAGTAGATTCCCTACTTGACATGGGGGTTGATTAAAAGGAGACACTTGAGTTGGAAGGCTTAAGTGCTGATTAAACTAGAAGTTGTTGTCTAGTTCTGTATTTACTAACGCTAGACCTTCCCAAGGGAAAGGACTAGGATTTGCGAATAAGAGTTAGCTCAATTACTTGACTTTCCTTTATTTAGTAAGGGTTAACTAAGTGAAAACAACAACCTTTTTAATACTACACTTAACTTACGAGATCCCAACAAGGATAGAACTTCTAATTAATCACTGCCCCAATCAAGGCTTTTTATCTAGAATATTAATAATCATTCTTAGTTTTTGTTGCTTTAATTTACATTTATTTAATTACTCATTATCCAAACTCAAACTCTCTTGGAAATTCCTAATTAATAAAATAGCATCCTTTCTCGCAACTTGTTGGGAGACGACCTGGGACTCATACTCCTAGTGTTTTTATTCTAAATTTTTGTGACACCTTTCTAAATTGGTGAGGCGGATTTTAGCTGGTTAAGAGCTATACTCGCAACGCTGTTCTTATATCACAATCTCTTAATTGGCCTAAATTCTGCCACGCACCATTTCGCTTGCCTATTTTTGGCTATTGTAAATATGTCAATATGTGAATATCTTGCTTTTTGTTTGTTATCCTGATTTTGCTTGTATGGAAAGTAAATTTTGGTAGCTCATAGCTTGTTAGACACTCCCTCTAAACTTGGTCCAACCAATGGAGAGTTGGGAGACTCAAGCATTGTTAGAGCTCTCCATAAGTCCAACATAAGGACATTAAACCAAAGTGTTAGGTGGTAGACACCCCACCATGGTAACATTGTTTCACTTCTCTTTGTTTATAATTTGCCTTAATTACATTTTTGTTTGATTGGTTCACTTATAATTAGTTTAATTTTCAGATTTGATAGGTTAATTTTGGTTTGGATCATGAATTTATGGGTTCTTGCATGTTTTGATGTCGAGTTTTGATAACCAGTGATAAGAAGATGGTTAAGGCTTGGAGATGCTTTGTTCTTCTGGATTAATCTTGTCTTACTATCTCCTTCAACTGTGAATGATTTCTTCTATGGCAGGCTATATGTGATCAACACCGGTTGAGAGGTCGCCAATGCTCCTCCAGATCTGAACCCCAGGGTTAGTGTAGATCCATTTTGATTGAGGGTGAAGCTCCTGCAGTTCATTCTCCTTAGTGATCCTACTCAAAATGCCACAAAGAAGGTTAAATCTTCCGGATCAGAGAATGCTGCACCTTTGGTTCTAGCCTCTACCACAAGGACTCTAATCTCTCTATACCTAGGTTGAACTGGTGTCTTGAGAAGTTCCCAACGAAGTCGTGGATTAGACGTCTAAGAGATGTATGATCAAGCTAGTGGTTCATTGTTGTCCGATGAAAGACTCACTCTGAACCCACGTAGAATGAGATAACCTTGGTGACTGTTTGGGCTGAGCTTGATTGAGATCTATGTGCTAGGAGGCCTCTAGGGTATTGAACACTGGCTAAGTGGTCCTTCTTGGGCGTTGGATGCAAGTCTCTTCTCATTTGGGTGTTGGATGCCTAGACTGTGGTAGATGGCTGTCGTTGAACGCCAGTTTTCGGCCTTCAATTCAGAATCAAAGTATAAACTATTATATATTTCTGGAAAGCCCTGGATGTTAGCTTTCCATAGTCGTTAAGAGCGCTTCATTTGGATGTTTGTAACTCCAGAAAAGCTCTTTCAAGTGCACAGAGGTCAGATCTAGACAGCATCTGTAGTGCTTTCTTCGCCTCTAAATCAGACTTTTGCTTCATCTCCTCAATTTCAGTCAGAAAATACCTGAAATTGCATAAAAATACAAAAACTTATAGTAGAATCAAAAAATGTGAATTTTACACTAAAACCTATGAAAATATAATAAAATTTAAACAAAAGATACTAAAAACTATATGAAAACAATGCCAAAAAGCGTATAAAATATCCGCTCATCAGAACACCAAACTTAAACTGTTGCTTGTCCACAAGCAAAAAAAAATAATGTAGGATAAAAAAGAAGAGTGAGGTACAATAAATCTTAGAGTTTCCAATGAAGCTTAGTTTCAATTAGATGAGCGGGACTTAATAGCTTTTTGCTTCTGAATAGTTTTGGCATCTCACTATCCATTGAAACTCAGAGGTGTTGGCATCTTTAGGAAATTAGAATCTAGATGATATTATTGAATCTCTTAGTTTAGTTCTTTTTTATTCTTGAACACCGCTTTTTAGAGTCTTGGCCGTGGCCCTAAGCACTTTTTTTTCCTGTATTACCACCGGATACAAAAATGCCACAGACACTTAACTGGGTGAACCCTTTAGGATTGTGATTCAGCTTTGCTAGAATCCACAGATAGAGGTGTCTAGAGTTCTTAAGCACACTCTTTTTGCTTTGGATCACGACTTTAACTGCTCAGTCTCAAGCTTTTTACTTGACACCTTCACACCACAAGCATATGGTTAGGGATAGCTTGGTTGAGCTGCTTAGGCCAAAAACTTTTTGTTTCTTTTAGGCTCTCCTAACCATTGATGCTCAAAGCCTTGGATCCTTTTACCCTTGCCTTTTGGTTTAAAGGGTTATTGGCTTTTTCTGCTTGCTTTTATCATCATTCTTTCAAGAGCCAACATTCTTAATTCCAATTTCAAATATGCACTGTACATTCATACATTCAGAAAACAAAAGCAATGCCACCACATCAAAATAATGGTCTTTTCTTATTATAAAACTCGAAATTCATGTATCTCTCAATTCTTTTCAAATAAAATTTTCTTTCAAGTAAGGTGAGAGATATACGAAACATTTTATAACTATAATGTAATGGCCCAATTTTCAGTATATCTAGATGATAACGGGAACTGAGCGTCACCAACTTGTCTTCCTAATTATTATCTATTATTTATTATATGAGTCGGATTCGTTGTTAAGAGCGTAGTTATTTAGCGAGGTACTTTTTTTTTTGAAAATGTTTGGACTAATAAACAGAATCATTCACAATCAATTCGCAAATAATAACATATACAACAGTTATAAACAACCACACTTATATACATCTCAAACAGTTAACAACACTCGGTTATGTTCTTAGGTGGTCCTTAAGCACTTTTTCCTCCAAAAACACATCAAGAACAACTTTGAATCCATAAAACCTCAGCTGAACAAACCTTAATCAACATGTTAAGAAGGGATTCCTCACCTTAAACGTGCTGGGAATTGAAGATATTTGGCCCACAACTCAAGCTAAGCAAGAGATCTAAGGAAGAACATCAAGAAAACACATGTTTATGCATGTTTTCTTGAAAACTGAATTCAAAGGGGAAAGGAACAGCCATCTGACCTTATTTCCAGCCTTGATAAGTTACATGGTTATGTAGAAGAAGAAGAGAGGATCATTGATAAACCACTATTTTATGGTTTACCTTGTGCTAATTTGAGTGGTTTTGATCAACTCTCTGCTCACTTATTCATATAATTTGCATGGTTTTACAAATCCTTTCTAATTCTGTGATATAGTTGAAAACATGTTTCCTAGGCCTTTAAACTATCAAATTTAATTATCCTTTATTGCCATTCGATGTCGTGATCTGTGCGTTAAGTGTTTCCAGGCTTTTTAGGGCAGGAATGGCTTAGAGGATGGAAAGAAAACATGCAAAAATGGAAGGAGCACAAGAAATAAAGGAGATAACCAGCGAGAAGTGACGCGCACGCATGGCTCACGCGTGCGTATGAATTGGAGTTTGCACGGCGATGTGTGCGCGTACCTGACGCGTACGCGTGACACGCGAAGATGACCAGCGACGCGCACGCATGACTGACGTGATGCATGACGTGCGCAGCCTGCAGAAATCACAGAAAATGCTTGGGGTGATTTTGGGCTGAGTTTGGACCCAGTTTTTGGCCCAGAAGCACATACTAGAGCCAGAGGACAAGCAGAGACTCAACACACATTCTTATTAGCATAGTTTTTAGTTTTTAGCTTTGAATCTTAGAGAGAAATCACTACTTCCTCTAGGGTCTTCATATTCATAGATTTCTAGTTTTAAGCTCTTGATGCTTTGATTTAGATATTGAGAAGAGTCACTACCTCCGTTGAAGTTGCCATTATTCTAGTTTGTTTTCTTATTCCTTTACTCTTTTGATTACCTATTAACCCTGTTCAGATAAGGATGGTTATGATTTTGGCATTTATTAATGCAAAGAACTACTTTTACCTTTAATTATTTTTCCGTTATTATTCTATTTAAGTTATCATGTCTTCCTCTTATTCCCTGTATGTATTTGTGAAAGCAGTATCCATGTCAATAGAGTAGACTCCCAACTTGACTTGGTGGTTGATTAAAAGGAGACCCTTGAGTTGGAATACTCAAGTGTCAATTTCAATTGGAAGTTGTTGGCTAACTCTCTATTGACTAACTCGAATCCTTCCATAAGAGAGGATTAAGACTTGTGAGTAAGAGTTAGCTCAATCACTTGACTTTTCTTTATTCGGTAAGGGTTAACTAAGTGAAAACAATAACCTCTTGCTATTACACTTGGGAGAAATTCAACAAGGATAGAACTTCCAATTAATCTTCCCTCGGTCAATGCTTTTATTTTGATTATATAAATTTTCTCGCTAATTTGCATTGCGTTAGTTTACAATCATTTATTTTTCTGTCCTCCAACTCTTAAATTTCTCAGAAAATTCCTAACTAATAAAATAGCACTCTTTTGTCAACTCGTTGGGAGACGACCTCGGATTTCTACTCCTAGTATTTTTATTCTAAATTTGTGAAAACCCTTTTAAATTTATAAGCGGAATTTTGTCGGTTAAGAACTGTACTTGCAACACTGTTCTATTTATAAATTCTTAAACGGCAATTTTCCGCCCGTTCAATTTTTGGCGCCATTGCCGGGGAGTTGCAATATTGTGCTAAATTATTGGTTGGTGTAAATATTTTTAATTTTACATATTTGCATATTTTTATTTTATTTTATTACCATGAGCTGTATGTTTCTTTCATTGAATAACGCGTTCACTGCCTGATCTGAGCTTTGCTGCGTTTGATCCTAAAATTGAAAGATCTATTTCACGTATTAGGCGAGCTCAGCGCAGGTTAGCCTCTGAGGTTTGTGAGGTGGTTACTACTAATTCACCAGTCTCTTCTAAAGGCGAATTTGAAGCGCCATATGAGGAAAAAACAAGCTCCTCTGCTACTGATTTTGTTGATTTACGTGCAGGTAATATAGCGGAGCCCAGAAGGATTACTCTCTAGGAAGCAGGAGCTCCAGACTTTACACTGCAACCGTATCAAGTGTGTCACCCAAATCTGGCTACAGATTTTGAATTGAAGACTGCGCTAATCAACTTACTGCCCAAGTTTCACGGCTTACCTGCTCAGGAGCCCATAAAGCACCTCAGAGATTTTCAGACAGCCTGCTCAACTACTAGGCGTCATGGTACAGATGAAACTACTATTTGGCTATATGCCTTCCTATTTTCTCTTGAGGGAAAGACAAGGGAGTGGTTCTACACTCAACCCGAAGCAGTTGTCACTAACTGGGATCTGCTCAGAAGGGAATTCCTGGAGAAGTACTTTCCAGCTGAAGTTACAGATAGACTGAAGAAAGAAATTTCCTACGTTATCCAAGGAGAGTCAGAGACTCTATATGAATATTGGGAACGCTTCAGGAATCTCCTAGACTCATGTCCCCACCACAAGATTGACCAGTTGGTGTTGATCAGTTATTTCACACAAGGCATGAAGCCGCAAGATAAGACTACGCTAGATGCTGCAAGTAATGACTCTCTGAAGAAGTACAAGATGGTGACAGAAGCGTGGCAACTGATAACTGATCTAGCTGAATCTACCCGAAATTTCAGGCACAGGAACAACCATCCCAAGGCTATTGTGGAGGTTTCCTCTAGTAGTGAGACTGCTGCTCTCACACAGACTCTGGGAGAGATGACCAACATACTGAAGCAGCTACAGCTGAATCAACAACAACCTCAGCTTCCCCCACAACAACACTGTCAACAGTTGGTTCCTCAGAGAGTGTGCGGAATATGTGCCTGCTATACTCATTACACTGATGCGTGTCTACAGCTCCAACAAGAAGACAACACGTTGGCAGCTATTCATAATTTCTATGAGCGCCCAAATCAAGGATACCATCAACAAGGCAGTAATTATAACCAAGGTGGGAAATACAATCATGGTTGGCAAGATAACTCCAGCCACGGCTGGAGAGACAATTCCAACCAAGGATGGAGGGACAACTATAACCGAGGAGGCAGAGACAACGATGGAAATCAGAGGTGGAACAACAACAATAATCAGCAAAACCGGTATCAGCAGAACCCTCCTTACCAACAGCAAAACCAAAACCAGCCTTACACAGCACCTTACCAAAGGTAGTCCCAAGCACCTCAGAACAACCAACAGTAGGCCCCTCAAATTACTTATTCCCCTTCTTCTACCAATAATGAGATGCTTCACTCTATTGTACAAGGGCAGAAAGACCTTCAGAATTTGCTTACCTCTAGCATCACTGGTCATACCTCCACTTTACAAGCTCTTATCTCCCGACTAGAACCACCTTCTTCCCCCAACAATCAACCTGCAAGCTCCAATGCACTACCCTCTCAACCCCTACCCAACCCCAAAGGTGGAATCAATGCCATTACTTCGAGGTTTGGAACCACACTGAAATAGAAGAGTCAGGAGGAGCCAAGCTCAAAGGAAGATATCCAAGCTGAAGACATTGTTGAGGTGGAGGATGTTGAAGAGGAAGAGGAAGTACAGGACATGGTTGAAGAAGAAGTAGCTCAATCAGGGAATGGAGTACCAAAAGAAGCTGAAGTTACAAGAGATGCCATTCCCATTCCATTTCCACTCCTTGCTAGGAAATCCAGAAAGCAGATGGAGCTAGACCCCAAGATGGTGGAGATCATCAAAAAGGTTGAGGTAACGATTCCACTTTTTGATGCCATTCGCTAGGTACCTAAGTATGCGAAGTTTCTAAAAGATTTATGCATGAATAAAGATAAAATACAGGATTTAGAAACTATTCCTCTAGGTTACTCTATTTCTGCTTTAATGGGTTATATACCTGAAAAATGTAGTGATCCAGGTCCATGCATGGTTACTATTACTATAGAAGGTGTAAAATTTTCTGATTGCATGTGTGATTTAGGCACGTGTGTGAGTATTAAGCCATTATCTGTATATGATGTTCTGAGGCTCCCTCCCTTAGAAAAGGTCGGCAGCACGTTTTGTTTTGGCAGATAAAAGTATAATCTCAGTGGTAGAAAATGCTGAGGACGTGCTGGTGAGCATTAAGGGGCTCACATTCCCTATTGATTTCTACATATTGGAGATTCCCCCTAATGACTCAGGAAAACCATCATCCATCCTCCTTGGAAGGCCATTTCTGAAAACCTCAAAGTTCAAGTTGGATGCATTCTCAGGAACTTACTCCTTTGAGATAGATGGCAGAGCAGTGAGCTTCAACCTGGATGAAGCTATGAAGCATCCTCCGAAAGATCATTCCATTTTCCAGTGCGACATCATTGATGAGACTGTAGCTACAGTTCACCAGGAAGAAGTAGAAGAGAGGCACATGGAGCAAGGTGCAAGTGTGGGAAAGCCCCCTGAACAAGATAAATACACATTGCCACCTTCACTAGCTCCAGATGATCAAGTGCCTGGCCATGAGCAGAAAATGGAGTTGAAGCCCCTTCCACCCCACCTCAAGTATGCTTACCTTGAGGATCATCAGAAGCTCCCAGTTATCATTGCAAGGGAACTCACTTCCTAACAGGAGGAGCAGCTGCTTAGTGTGCTGAGAAGACACAAGAAAGCAATTGGGTGGAACTTGGCAGATATAGTCGGCATCATCCCTCAAGTTTGTGAGCACAAAATATTTTTAGAAGAGGGAGCAAGGCCTGTCCCTCAACCTCAAAGGCGGCTGAATCCTACCATCTTAGAAGTTGTCAAGAAGGAAGTGACCAGACTACTCGAAGCTGATATCATCTACCCCATCTCAGACAGTGAATGGGTCAGCCCAGTACAAGTGGTGCCCAAGAAGTCTAGAGTTACAATAGTGAAGAATGAGCATAGAGAGCTCCTGACAACTAGAGTGCAGAATTCTTAGAGGGTGTGCATTGATTACAGGCGCCTCAACCAGGCCACTCGCAAGGATCACTACCCCCTGCTGTTTATCGATCAGATGCTTGATCGCCTGTCAGTTGATGATTGGATTTTTGATGGTATAAAATTCACAATAAATTCTCGTTGCAAGTATAGTTTCTAAACCAACAAAGAATCCTTTCATACAAAAGATTGTTTGTCACATTTACAAACCCCTAAAATTTATAAACCGAAGTATTGGAACCTCGGGTCATTCTCCGTAGGAATTGCAATAATGTGTTCTTGTTATTGTTTATGACGTATGTTTAGGGTTTTTTGATAAGATACATGAAAGATAAATGGCAAGGAAGTAAACTAATGGCTAAAAAGGTCTTGGTAAGGTTTGGTGGTCAAGGATCTCTATCCCTATCACCAACCACAACATGAGAATTGGCAAGGATCAACCCCACTAAGTCATCCTCTAACTAGTAGTAAAGGAAAGTCAAGTGAGCTATATCAATCCAAGTCCATAAGTCCTAGCTCTCCACCAATTCAATTAGAGAGACCTAGAGTTAATGGCTCCCAATCATCAATTACTTGGACATTAGTAACTCAAGGGTTCCTAAGTTACCTTCCCAAGCCAAGAGAATAAAATTCTACTCTAAAATCCAACCAAGCATTTTATCAAACACTTGGAAGGCATAAAAGGAAAGCATAGTAAAATTGCAAGGAAAGTAAATCTACACTACTCAATTGCAAGGAATTAAACAACAACAATTCAATTGAACAATAAAAGAACATGAATCATAAATTGCATTAAAAGAGGAAATAGAAGAAACAAAAGTGCATCAACATAAGAGTAGAGAATTAAAAGAATTAAATGCTAAACTAGAGAGAGGAGAAGTAGAGGAAGAAAAATTGATAAAGGAAAAGTAAATCTAAACATGAAATTAACCTAGATCTAAGAAATTCTAATCTAGATCTAACCTAATCCTAATTCTAGAGAGAAGTGAGAGCTTCTCTCTCTTAAACTAACTTTCCCTCCAAAACTAATCTAAACTAAGCTAATAATGACTAGATGTCTCATCCCACTTCAATCCTTGGGTTAAATAGAATCAGAAATGAGTTGGATTGGGCCCAAAATGCACCAGAAATCACTGGCCACGAGTTGCACTTAAGTGGGTCACGTGCAACATCAGCACGTACACGTATAGTGCACGTGCGCGCCTCTAAACACGATACAACTATGACAAATTTTATATCATTTTGAAGCCCCGGATGTTAGCTTTCCAACGCAACTGAAACCGCCTCATTTGGACCTCTGTAACTTAAGTTATGATCAAATAAGTGCGAAGAGGTTGGGCTTGACAGCTTTGCGATTCCTTCATTTCTTCATGAGTTCTCCATTTCTACATGCTTTTTCTTCATTCCCTTGATCCAATCTTTGCCTCCTAAACCTGAAATCACTTAGCAAACACATCAAGGCATCTAATGGAATCAAGGTGAATTAAATTTAGCTATTTTAAGTCCTAAAAAACATGTTTTCACTCTTAAGCACAATTAAAGGAGAATTTACGAAATCATGCTATTTCATTGAATAAATGTGAGAAAAGGTTGATAAAATGCTCTAAATTCAACACAAGATAAATCCTAAAAATGGGGTTTATCATCAGGTAAATCACACTACTACTTTTTAGATGGTTACACTGGCTATTTTCAGATTCATATAGCTCTTGAAGATCAGGAGAAAACTATTTTTACGTGTCCCTTTGGAATGTATACATACAAGAGGATGCCTTTTGGCTTATGTAATGCATCGTCTACTTTCTAAAGATGCATGATGAGTATTTTCTCAGATCTTATTGAGAACTGTATGGAGATTTTCATGGATGACTTTGATGACATGTCACCATGTCATGTTTTTCTATGCTTATTCATACAAGAAATTGATGATTTGTGCTTGAATAATGAATACTTTTGTACTTAAATGGTATATTTTCTTGATCTTTTGATTTTATAAATTTTGTAGGAGATAAGAGGAAAAATAAGCAAAAAGCACAAAATAAGCTAAAAAGGAGAAAAAAAGAGCTTTGGGGCACACTTTGGAGGCTTAGGCCACGCTTTTAAAAGCGTGGCCCATGACCAAATTAAAGGGAATTGGCAATCAGCACACAAAGCTCCGCTCTTGCCAAGAGCGGAGCATTATCGTGATGCAAAGATGAACTTGGAAGCAAAATTTTCGCTAAGTTAAAATCTGGGCGCTCATAGCATGACTATGCCTCCTTCAAAGGGCTATAACTTGAGCTACAGACGTCCAATTGATGTACTTCCAGTTGCGTTGGAAAGCTGACATTCAGAACTTTCCAACGATATATGGCAATTTATATTTGGCACAAAATTGAGACACGAGTAAAAGGCATCTTTAAGGACCAAAAATAAGCAAAAAATATACCAAAGTGCAACCACCAAGGTTCGAAGCTGGAACCTCACTCCAAAGCAATGTAGCGCTCTACATCATTATTATGCTCCGCTCTCTTGGAGAGCATTGTCGTGCTCTCTCCAAGAAAAATTCAAAGGAAAATGTTTGCTAGTGAAGTCACAAGGATTTGAACATGAATACCTCACCAAGGAAGCAAGGATGTTGCGCTCTTGGTGAGAGCGAAGCGCTACTTTGATGCTTGGACCTTGTCACGCACCAAAATTGACTTGGCCAGGGACACAAATTGAATGCTGTGCTCTTGTGGAGGTGTCCCACACCAAACCAACTTGAACCAAGCTTGAACCATGCTCCAAACCAATTAAACCAAGGCCAACCAAACCCATCTCTCTTCAAATTCAAAGCAAGCAAAGCCCACATCATCACTCAAAGGCACAAGAACAAGCTAGAATTAGGATTTTCATTTAATTTGTTTTCATTTCAATTTCATTTTATTTTGTAAAAAGCCTATATAAAGGCATCATTCTCATTTTCAAAGGGGGAGTTCCATTAGAGAGTATAGGGTCAGCTCTATTAGAGAGCTCTCTCTTAGTTTTCATTCTTGTCTTGGATCTTGGGTGAAAAATTGAAGAAATTCTGTTTCAATCTCACCTTGAGATCTCTTGTTTATTTTTTTGCATAACTTTAGAAATTGTGATTTGAATTCAAATTCTGTTTACTGCCTTCTTCTACTTCTTTTGCACTTTACTACTCCATTTTCTTTTTCAATTGTTCTTGGGTGGATCAAGAAAGGATTTGAGATCTAGACTTGTTTTCTAGTCTCATCAAACCCTTGAGATCTTAAATTTCCCGTGAGCTATTGTAGAGCTATATTTTGCTTTCTGTTTGGTTTCTCAAGTAATTCATCTTCTCTTTTTTAGATCTGTTGCATTTTAATTCATCTTTTACTTCTCTGTTTAATGCGATTTTACTTTCTCTTGTTTAATTTCTATAATTCCAGCACCAAATTCAATTTACTTTCAAGCAATTTAATTCTTCTGCACTTGTTTGGCATTTTACATTTCTGTTCATGATTTGATTTACTTTTTCAGCAAGTTTAATTTTCTGCAGTTGCTTTAAGCCTTAAACTATTGCTTTCTTTAAATTTCCTGCACCCAACCCCCTCTACTTTTTATGCAATTTACATTTCTTGTCATTTAAGTTTTTGCAATTTACATTTCTTGCTCTTTAAGTTTCAGTCACTTTACTTTCTGCACTTTAACTTTACTTGCTATTTACTTTTTGTTGATCAACTTCACACAATTCACTCAATGTTAGCTTGACTAAACTAATCACCCACTAAAGTTGCTTGATCCATCAATTCCTGTGGGATCAACCTCACTCTAAGTGAGTTTTACTACTTGATGCGACCCGGTACACTTGTCGGCGAGTTCTAGGTGTTTTGGAATTCGTTTTCCAAAATATCCATCAGACTTTAGTGTGTATGGTGATTCATTTAGCCTTTGCTTGGATAGCTTAGCTAGAGTATTAGACAGGTATGTTAGCTCAAAACTTGTATTAAACTTTGAAAAATGTCATTTTATGGTAAAACAAGGTATTGTTCTAGGACATGTTGTTTCTAGTACTGGTATTTCTGTAGATCCAGCAAAGGTAGATGTGATTTCTAGTTTACCTTACCCCTCCTCCGTGAGGGAAGTCCGTTCGTTCCTTGGTCATGCAGGTTTCTACCAGAAATTTATCAAGGACCTCAGTAAGGTAGCATTGCCTTTATCCAGACTGCTGCAGAAGGATGTTGAGTTTGAGCTGAGTGAGGACTGTAGGAAAGCGTTCGATAAGCTGAAGATCGCCTTGACTCAATCTCCGATTGTGAGAGGACCAGACTGGAGCCAGCCTTTTGAGATTATGTGTGACGCCTCCAACCATGCAGTGGGAGCGGCGTTGGCTTAGCACGAAGGTAAGGACCCTTTTATAATTGCTTATGCTTCTAAGACCGCAGACGCTGCTCAGTCAAATTATACTACCACTGAAAAAGAGCTTCTGGCTATTGTTTTTGCTCTGGATAAATTCCGAGCCTACTTACTTGGTACTAAGGTGGTAGTATACTCAGACCATGCAGCTTTAAAATATTTGTTAGCTAAAAAAGAGTCAAACCCAAGGTTAATACGTTGGATATTGTTGCTACAAGAATTTGATTTAGAAATTAAAGATAGAAGTGGTTCCCAGAATTTAGTGGCAGACCACTTGAGTCGCCTAGAGCACATTAAACATGACTCCACTCCTATCAATGATGCTTTTCCGTTTGATAGCTTGCACGCAATATCCAAAGTAGTTCATTGGTATACACTTGTAGCTAATTATCTAGTTAGTCATACCTTCCCTTCTAATTTTATTAAGCATCAAAGGGACAAGCTGAAAAGCAAGTCCAAATATTATATATGGGATGACCCATATTTATGGAGGTATGGTTCCGACCAGATAATTAGAAGTTGTTTGCCTCAATCAGAATTCCAGTCAATTTTAGAGGCTTGCCACTCCTCTCACAGTGGTAGATATTTTGGCCCTCAAAGAACAGCTAGAAAAATTTTAGACTGTGGATTCTGGTGGCCCATTCTTTTTAAGGATGCTACTGCCTTCTGTGAATCTTGTTCCCCATGCCAAAGGTTTGGCAATACATCCAAGAGGGATGAGATGCCTCAACAGCTTATGCTATTCTGTAAAATTTTTTATGTTTGGGGCATTGACTTCATGGCTCCATTCCTAAACTCTAGTGGTTTCTTATATATATTGTTAGCTGTAGATTATGTTTCTAAATGAGTGGAAGCAATTCCTACCCGTACTAATGATGCTAACGTTGTTGTCTCCTTTGTTAGAAATTATATTATCTGTCGCTTTGGATCACCACGATCAATCGTGAGTGATCAAGGCACTCACTTTTGTAACAGGAGATTAGCAGGTCTACTGAAGAAGCATGGGATTGTTCATAAGGTAGCAACAGCTTACCATCCCCAAACCAATGATCAAGCTGAGGTGTAGATAGTCAAGCCTCATAGGAAGGACTGGAGCACCAGGCTTGTAGATGCCCTCTGGGCTTATCAGACAGCATACAAGACACCCATCGGAGTGAGCCCCTTCCGCCTAGTGTATGGAAAGGCTTGTCACCTCCCAGTGGAGGTGGAACACAAGGCTTTCTGTGCAGTAAGGGAATGCAACATGGGATTTGAGAAGCCTGGTGCTAAAAGGAAGCTGCAACTGGCAGAACTGGAGACCCTTCAACTCGAAGCATATGACAACTCCAGACTATATAAAGAGAAGGTGAAGGCTTTGCATGACAAGCATATCAAGAGAAGACATTTCAGACCTGGGGAGCTAGTTCTCCTTTACAACTCAAGGCTGAGGCTTGATGCACGGGAATTTGCCTCTCAACAAAATTTCCTATCGGCAAGTGCACCGGATTGTCGTCAAGTAAAAAGTCACTATAGAGTGAGGTCGAATCCCATAGGGATTAGTAGATTGAGCAATGTTAATTGGAGAATTATACTAGTTGACTGAAATCGGATTTGGCTGAGAATTGCAGAATGTAAATTGGCGGGAAGCTTAAATTGCAAGAAAGTAAATGAACAGAAATTAAATTGCTGAAATTAAAATGATTGAAGCTTAAATTGCAAGAAATTAAATGGGAATGGGAATTAGCATGAAATTAAAGAGTAAAAAATAAATAGAACCGGTAGATCAGAGATAGGGATTCATTGGGTTTCAGGAGATATTGAATTCTCCAGATCAAATCATTTTCATATCTTCCTCAATCAATGCATTCATTGACATTGCTTGGCAATCTTAGATGATTGGATCCCAATATCTTGGCTCACCAATCTCTCTTAGCATGAACAATTACCCAATGTCTTGATTTAATTGCTCATGGGAAGAGTTGAAGTTCAGTCACTGACTATACAACACAAATTTATAGGTCAAAGTATTAGTAGGATTACATGTCACTATATCTGACGTTAGGATTTTTGCCAGTAAAGAATTTCATAAAAATAGTCGCGTTGTAGATATAGTCTCTAAACCAACAAAAATCCCTTTGTACAAACGTTTTGGTTGTCACAAGTAACAAACCCCTTTAAAATTGATAACCGAGTATTTAAACCTCGGGTCGTCTTCTCAAGGAATTGCAGGGAGGTGTTCTTATTATTGGTTATGAGTCTTGTAAATTGGGGGTTTTGAAAGTAAGGAAGCAGTATGTTGAATGATAAGAAAAATAAATAATAATAATAAAATAAACTCTTGGCAAGGTATTAGAAATTGGAAGTCCAGACTTAGTTATCCTTATCAATAATAATGAAAGTTGAATCTTAATTCCACTTAGTCAACCTTTACTAAAGTAAAGGAATGTCAAGGGATTAATTAGTTTGATCTTCGAATCCTATTTATTTCCTAAGAAAAGATTGGGATTATTGAAGTTCAATTCAATTGGCAAGATAACAATTATCAATTATGCTGTTGAATTGGATAACTCCTGAGTTACTGATTTCTTAACCAAAACCAAGAATGTAAAAAGCTAAATATAAATCACAAATCTGAAAATACCTCAATTGCATTAATAAAGAAAATCATAACATGAAAGCCATAAGCCAATTATTCAAAAGATAAATATCAATTAAAGTACTAAGGTGAATAAAAATGGAAACGAAATTAAACAGAAGAGAACATTAAACCTGGGATCGAGAGTCACTCCTAAAACTAAGAGAAGTCCTAAATCCTAATCCTAAGAGAGAGAGAGAGGAGAGAACCTCTCTCTCTAAAAGTACATCTAAAACATGAAAAGTGAATTATGAGAGCCTCCTTATGAATGGATGCATTCCTCCACTTTATAGCCTCTAATCTATGTTTTCTGGGCCGAGAACTAGGTCAGAAATAGCCCAGAATTCGCTAGTCTCGAATTCAACCACGCTGGAATTCCGTCACTGTGACGCGGCCGCATGGAGCACGCGATCGCGTCGCTTAGCGTCAGGGAAACCATAGCGTATTATATATCAAATCGAAGCCTCGGATGTTAGCTTTCCAAATGCAACTGAAACCGCGTCGTTTGGACCTCTGTAGCTCAAGTTATGACTATTTGAATGCGAAGAGGTCAGGCTGACAACTTTAAAGTTTCTTCAACTTCTTGTATTCCTTCCACTTTTGCATGCTTCATTTCCATCATCTAAACCATTCCTGTCCTTTAATCTCTGAAATCACTTAACACACATATCAAGGCATCTAATGGTAATATGAGAGGATTAATAATAAGCAAATATAAGATCAAAGAATCATGTTTTCAATCAAAACACATAATTAGGAAGGAAATATAAAACCATGCAAATAGTATGAATAAGTGGGTAAAGAGTTAATAAAAACCACTCAATTGAGTACAAGATAAACCATAAAATAGTGGTTTATCAACCTCCCCACACTTAAACAATAGCATGTCCTCATGCTAAGCTCAAGAGAAACTATAAAGGTGAAGAGGAATGATAGAATGTATGAAATGCAACCTACCTATATGAATGCAACTACATGCAAAATGTTTCTACCTACTTGGTTAAGAGTAAATAAGTTCTCCAAGACAAATACAAACCAATTTCCACTAATTCAAATCATACAATAAAAAGCAAGTAAACTTGTAAGAAGACAGCTCATGAAAGCAGGGAACATAGAATTTAAGCGTTGAACCCTCACTGGAAGTGTATATTACTCTAATCTCTCAAGTGTATAGGGTAATTCACTCTGGTCTTCTCTAATAATGCTTTCTAAAACTTTGTTCTTCATCTAACCAATCAACAAATATTTAGCATACAAATTCAAACATCATGAGGTCTTTTCAAGGTTGTAATGGGGCTAAGGTAAAGGTAAGGATATATATATGGCTAAGTGAGCTATAATTTGAATCTTTGACTAACCTAAGTTCTCACGTAACATACATACACTCTATATAACTTTAAAATCATACCTAGCTACCCATAATTCAAACTTTTGTATGATTCCCATACTTATGTACCAAATTTTGATATTTCTTTACTTTTGTCACATGTGCATTGATATTTTCATTAACTTAGCATTGGGGTAATTTTGTCCCCTTATTTATTTATTTATATTATATATATATATTTTTTTTCTTTTCTCTTTTTCTTTCTTTTTTTTAACATAAAAGCAAACATAACTTATCAATGCACATGGATTTTCCATTATTTTTCTATTTTGGTTTTTCATGAGTAGGTTCCCAAATTCCCAATATTCAAATAAATTAGAAACATGATACATTCCCTTATTAACCCATGTTCCCACAGTTTCCCCACACTTAGTTGATGCACAATCTCTATCTTAAGCTAACCAAAGATTCAATTGGGATATTACTTTTGTTTTTCTGCTTAAGGCTAGTGATGTGGTAAAATAGAACAGAAGGGGATTAAAAGGCTCAAAGTGGCTAACAAAGGTGATTTAAAGGGTAGGCTTATTTGGGATAAGTGAGCTAATAACAAATAATGGCCTCAATCATATGCAAGCATGTAAATACACTAAATAATGGACATATAGATTGGAACAAAATATAGATTACAATCATAGAGAAGAAAACACACAAGAATAAAAATTTATGGTTAAATAATGTAACCATGTAAATAAGCTCAAAATCTCACAGGTTGTGTATTTTTTAGCTCAAAAATCATGTTCCAAATACAACTTCTGATAAGTTTAACACAAAAATTTTGATTTTAAATTAGTGAAATTTTTTCAAAAATAGGGTCTTTAAAAAGAAACTTATTATTTCTCAACCAAGCAATAGCTAAATGCATAAAATCAAACAAACATGCAATTAAATATGCAGATGCAATAATGAACAAACAAAGAAAATAAAACAATGGTGTTGAAAAGAAAATACTAAACCATGGAGATCGGTATCGACCTCCCCACACTTAAAGATTGCGCCGTCCTCAGTGCATGTTAAGATGTACAAGTGGATGGGCTACTCCAACTGATGCTTTTCTCCAAGGATTTGTGCAGATGGACTTGTCCATCTCCCCATGTAAACGTCTTCCGGTTCTCTTTCTGGTGGCCATCCTGAAAGAAAAAGGGAAGAAAGGTAACCTAATAATAGAGATAAGAAAATAAATGAAGTATGGTTGGGATAATGCCAATTGGTAAGGGTCTCAATTACATGGAAGCTTTAACATGTACGTGAGAAAACAAATAAAAGCACATGGCAATTCAAGAATGGAATAATTTGCATCAATAGGGAAGAGAGTGTGGGTAAGGAGAGGTAATGTAAATTCATGTCAATGCAAAAAGTAATACAGGTATAAAAGATATAATATAACCTATCCAGAATAAAACAAGTCACTAAGCACCCAAAAATAATTCAAGGGAAGATGCAACAGTTAAATATGAAAATTTTAACACCAAAGGAAAAATAATTAATTTTAGAAAAGAAAATAAAAATATGCACAAAATTAAGATGCAATGAATGAAATATGCAAATAAACTAAGTAAAATAAAATGGAGGTGAAAGAAAATAAGAAAGGAAGAAGAAAGAAATAAGAAAAGATAAAAAAATAAGGATTATAGAAGAAAAGATAAGAAAATTGGCTGATCTGGATATTCTGTGCGCCGCTTGTGACGCGGACGCGTGAGTGACGCGGTCGCGTGGTGCGCGAGAAGGTCAGGTGACGCGGACGTGTGGGTCACGCAATCGCGTGGCCTGTTTTGTGCGATTGGCGCGAGTGCAGCCTCGCGGTCGCGCAACTCTCTGTTCGAAAATCTTTTTGCCAAAATTCTGGGAGACGTGATCGCGTGGTCGACGCGATCGCGTGAGTAGCCTTTCTTTTAAAAATGATGCGGACGCGTGGGGCACGCGTTCGCATGGTAGGGCTTGGGCTTCCAGCACGAGTCCAGCCCAACTCCAGCTCAACTTTCTGCCATACACCCTTTTTACGCCGATTTCAGGTCACGCGGCCGCGTGGGTGACGCGGTCGCGTGGGAGGCTATTTTTCCAAATGACGCGGACGCGTCATCAACGCGGTCGCGTGGAGTCAATTTGTGCTAATGGCACACCTCCAGCCACGCTTTTCGCGTGACTCTCTGTTCAACCTCATTTTCTTCCAAACGCACATACGACGCGGACGCGTCGGTGACGCTGTCGCGTCGCGTGCAAAAATCCCTTTTTTTTTTTGATAATCTGAAAAAAATGCAGAATGCAGTGTTAATATGAATGTGATGCAAAACTCCAGGTTCAATATAAAATAAAATAAAACTCAAAAACAAACAAAACTAAATAAAAATAAAAAAGGAATGATCATACCACGGTGGGTTGTCTCCCACCTAGCACTTTTAGTTAAAGTCCTTAAGTTGGACATTGGATGAGCTTCCTGTGTTATGGTGGCTTGTGCTTGTACTGATCCAGGAATCTCCACCAATATTTGTGATTCCAATGGCCTCCAGGATCCCAAACTAGGCACAGAAAGCCTTCAAGTAAGTTAAAGCAAGTGACAAGGCCCCAAGAGTGCTGATTTCTAGATTGAATTCCGGGGTCCCAGACCTTGCCTTTGCACCCATCTTCTTGTTGATCATCATCATTTTTCCACTTGGGTGGTGAACAGTCGGAATTCTCACTGAGACATCCAAACAGCTTCTTAGACCCATTCAGTTGAGCTTTATACCAACCTTTGCGTTTAAACTTAAAGCTTCCAACCATAATGAACCTTGCAGGATAATTCTTACCACTGACCATCTTCCTCTTACTCTTAATGCTACAAAGAGCTCTAAGTTGACCATCCGTCTCCAGTAGCCCATATTCAAGTGGGATTAGAAAGCTAAGGGAAATGAATTTTACCCACTTGAATGTTGTGAAGGATGATGGCAACTTAGGGGGAGGTGTTTTTAATGAAATTGCAAGCTCCACTCCCTTGTGCTCTTCTCTGATAATTACCACCTCTTTGCAAGCTTCTTCAATTTCAACCTCTTCCTCTTGGTAGCTTTCTTCCAATTCAATCTCCTCTTCATTGCTTTCCAAGGGCATGGGATGTTGTGCTTCTTCTTCTTGAATCTCCATCTCTTAATCAACCTCTTCCAAGTCTTCAACTGTGATATGCCTTGGAGTTTGTACACCCTTCTCAGCATCAATTTCAAACGTCTTGAAAGGGGGTTCTATGACTGGACTTTCCCATGGAGGTTCTGCATCTCCTAAGTCTTGAACCACTTCTTCTTCTTCAATAATTCCGGCTTCCTCCACTTGTTCCAATACAAAGTCATGTTCCGTACTGTTCACTGGAGTTTCTAGTATCTCATTCATGCTACGTTCTTCATTAAATTGTTCACATGAAGCCATGGGGTTTCCTTGAGTGTCTGAACGTCGGGAAGCTAATTGAATTATCGCTTGCTCCAATTGACGAATTGTTGCATGAAATCGATCCACTGTTTTCTTGAAACGATCCTTTGTCTCTTGATGCACTCGGTTTTCATAAATAGGATCATAGTGCTCTTGGATTGATGGATATGGAAATGGTGAATATTGAACTGGTGGTTCTTGTGAGTAATTGGGTTGGAATTGTGGTGGTTCTATATATGGTTCATATGGCTCATAAGGTGGTTGGTATGGTGGTTGAGGGTTAGGGTCATATGGAGGTAAATGTTGTAAAGGGGCTTGTGAGTTTGGTGGTCCAAAGTTATGTTGAGGAGAGTGTTCATAGGCATATGGTGGTGGTTGTTGATAGTCCATTGGAGGTGGTTGTTGCCATGAGGGTTGATCAAATCCCTCTGGCTCCTTCCATCTTTGATTGTTCCAACCTTGATGCCTGTTCTCATTGTAATTTCTTCTTCTTGCAACATTATTGTAACCAGACTCATAGCCAAAGGAGTAAGAGTGCATAGTAGCAAATAAAAATTAAAAAATAAAAACAAATTGAAATTAAAAGGTTATTTAAATTTTAAATTTGAAAATTAAATTTTGAAATTTGAATTTTAAATTTTTGAAATTTGAATTTTTTTGAAATTTGAAATTTGAAAATTTTTAAACTTAAATTTTAAAAAAAAATTTTAATTTGAATTTTGAAATTTGACTTTTGAAATAAGATAAGATGAGATAAAAATTTTAAAATAAAAATCAATAACCTCTTAATTTATTAAAAAGTAAAAAAATAAAAATAAAAATAAAAACAAATCAAAAAGCAAATATTTACAATAACCAATAATAAGGCACACGTTTGCATTTCCCCGGCAACGGTGCCAATTTGACGTTAGGATTTTTGCCAGTAAAGAATTTCATAAAAACAGTCGCGTTGTAGATATAGTCTCTAAACCAACAAAAATCCCTTCATACAAACGTTTTGGTTGTCACAAGTAACAAACCCCTTTAAAATTGATAACCGAGTATTTAAACCTCGGGTCGTCTTCTCAAGGAATTGCAGGGAGGTGTTCTTATTATTGGTTATGAGTCTTGTAAATTGGGGGTTTTGAAAGTAAGGAAGCAGTATGTTGAATGATAAGAAAAATAAATAATAATAATAATAATAAAATAAACTCTTGGCAAGGTATTAGAAATTGGAAGTCCAGACTTAGTTATCCTTATCAATAATAATGAAAGTTGAATCTTAATTCCACTTAGTCGACCTTTACTAAAGTAAAGGAAAGTTAAGGGATTAATTAGTTTGATCTTCGAATCCTATTTATTTCCTAAGAAAAGATTGGGATTATTGAGGTTTAATTCAATTGGCAAGATAACAATTATCAATTATGCTGTTGAATTGGATAACTCCTGAGTTACTGATTTCTTAACCAAAACCAAGAATGTAGAAAGCTAAATATAAATCACAAATCTGAAAATACCTCAATTGCATTAATAAAGAAAATCATAACATGAAAGCCATAAGCCAATTATTCAAAAGATAAATATCAATTAAAGTACTAAGGTAAATAAAAATGGAAATGAAATTAAACAGAAAAGAACATTAAACATGGGATCGAGAGTCACTCCTAAAACTAAGAGAAGTCCTAAATCCTAATCCTAAGAGAGAGAGAGGAGAGAACCTCTCTCTCTAAAACTACATCTAAAACATGAAAAGTGAATTATGAGAGCCCCCTTATGAATGGATGCATTCCTCCACTTTATAGCCTCTAATCTATGTTTTCTGGGCCGAGAACTGGGTCAGAAACAGCCCAGAATTCGCTGGTCTCGAATTCAACCACGCTGGAATTTCGTCACTGCGATGCGGCCGCATGGAGCACGCGGTCACGTTGCCTAGCGTCAGGGAAACTATAGCATATTATATATCAAATCGAAGCCCCGGACTTTAGCTTTCCAACGCAACTAGAACCGCGTCGTTTGGACCTCTGTAGCTCATGTTATGACTGTTTGAATGCGAAGAGGTCAGGCTGACAGCTTTGCAGTTTCTTCAACTTCTTGTATTCCTTCCACTTTTGCAAGCTTCCTTTCCATCCTCTAAACCATTCCTGCCCTGTAATCTCTGAAATCACTTAACACACATATCAAGGCATCTAATGGTAATAAGAGAGGATTAATAATATGCAAATATAAGATCAAAGAAGCATTTTTTCAATCAAAACACATAATTAGGAAGGAAATATAAAACCATGCAAATAGTATGAATAAGTGGGTAAAGAGTTAATAAAAACCACTCAATTGAGTACAAGATAAACCATAAAATAGTGGTTTATCACCACTACTAGCCGACCTGTAGAACCGGCCGAAGATATTCCTACTCCTTCCACATCACAAGCACCTTCAACAAACCAACTACTCCATCAGATACTTGAGAGGCTAGACCGGCTTGACCGGAAAGGAAAGCAAAGGGAGTGCCGTAACAAGCGCCGATTTACATACCTCAAGGAGCTGCTTGTAGGTCACCACCCACCTAAAGAAGACTCAGACACCCCGGACTCTACTTCATTTACCAGCACAGGGAGCCATGACGGTCCCGATTGTGGAGATACTACTGCCAGCCCCCCTTTGTTCCTGACTGATGGCACCGAAGACGGTGCCAAGCTTTAAGTGTGGGGAGGTCGGTCAGTACCTGACTTTCAGAGGTAATTTCTCTTTCTTAGCACCAATAGAATAGGATATTTATTTAATTTTTCTTATGTTTTGGATAGGATAAATTGCAAGTAATAGGTTATTTGCATGCATGTTCTATTTGGTTAGAAAATAATAAGTTTCTTTTTAAGACCCTATTTTTGAAAAATTTCACTAATTTACATCAAAACTTTTGTGTTAAACTTGTTTGGAAGTTGTATTTGGAACATAGTTAAAAGCTATAACACACAACCTGTGAGACTTGAGCTTAATGACATGGTTACAATATTTAACCATAAAATTTTATTCTTGTGTGTTCGCTTCTCTATGATTGTAATCTGTATTTTGTTCCATCCTATATGTCCAATATTTAATGTGTTACATGCATGCATATGATTGAGGTCATTACTTTATTAACTCACTTACCCCAAATAGCCTACCCTTCCATTTACCTTTGTTAGCCAAATTTAGCCTTTTAATCCCATTTGTTCTATATTTTACCACATCACTAGCCTTAAGTAGAAAAACAAGTAATACCCCAAATTGAATCTTTGGTTAGCTTAAGATAGAAATTGTGTGTCAATAAAGAGTGGGAAAATTGTGGGAACATGGGTTAACAAGGGAATGTGTAATGCTAAAATAATTGGAAATTTGGGTACCTACTCATGTGAAACTAGAAAAATTATAAATCCATGTACATTGATAAGCTATGTTTATATTTTCAAAAAAAAATCCCAAAAATATTCAATTAAATAAGTAATTAGATAAATGAATAAGGGGACAAAATTACCCCAATGCTAAGTTCAGTTTAATTAAAAATCAATGCATATGTGATATAAGTTAAAGAGAAAAGTTGATGCATGAGTATGTAATACAAAAGTGGGAAAATTTTGGGTAGCTAAGGCATGATTTAAGAGGAAAATAGAGTATGTATGTTAGGTGATTGCTTAGGATAATCAAGGATTCAATTTATAACTCACTTAGCCATATATATACCCTCACCTTTACCTTGGCCCCATTACAACCTTGAAAAGACCTCATGATGTTTGCATTGGTGCATTAAACACTTGTTGATTGGTTAGGTGAATAACAAGGTTTAAAAAGCATGATTAGAGAAGAGTAGAGTGATTACCCTATACACTAGAGTGACTATAGTGCATATACACCATCAGTGAGGGTTCAAATGCTTAATTTTATGTCCCCTGCTTTCATGAGCTGTCTTCCTACAAGTTTACTTGTTTTTACTGTATAATTTGAATTAGTGAAATTTTATTTATTTTTGTCTTGAAGAACTTATTTATTTTTAAGTAAGTAGGCAAAATCATTTTATCATATAGTTGCATTCATATACATAGGTTGCATTGCATTACACGAGTCTCACTTTTCCCTACTCATTTGTTTTATCTCCTTAAGCTAAGCATGAGGACATGCTAATGTTTAAGTGTGGGGAGGTTGATAAACCACTATTTTATGGTTTATCTTGTGTTTAATTGAGTGGTTTCATCAAGTCTTCACCCACTTATTCATACTAATTGCATGATTTTACATTTTTCTTCCTAGTATTGTTCTATGGTTGAAAACTTGTTCCTAGAGATCTTTAGTTAGTATATTTTAATTATCCTTTATACCATTCGTTGCCGTGATCCGTGTGTTAAGTGTTTCAGGCTTTATAGGATAGGAATGGCTTAAAGAATGGAGAGGAAGCTTGCAAATATGGAAGGAACACAAGAAACTAAGGAGATGACCAGCGAACACTAACGCGTGCGCATGGCTCACGCGAGCGCGCGGAGTGGAGAAAATTGCAGCGATGCGTGCGCGTGCCTGACGCGTACGCGTGGATTAGAGTCTTCAAAAATGACGCGAACACGTGGACGACACATACGCGTGACAAGAAAAATCGCTGAATGACGCGCACGCGTGGACGACGCGTACGCGTGACCTGCGCGATCTGTAGAAATAACAGAAAATGCTGGGGGTGATTTTGGGCCACATTTTAACCCAGTTTTTGGCCCAGAAACACAAAATAAAGCCAGGGAACATGCAGAGACTTAACACACTTTTTTTTACACACATTGATACATTCTCATTAGGATAGTTTTAGGTTTTAGATATGAATCTAGAGAGAAATTACTCTTCCTCTAGGTTCTCTTCTACATTCATAGTTTATTAGTTTTATGCTTTTGGATATTGAAGAGCCATTACCTCCGTTGAAGATACTATTCTAGTTTGTTTCCTTACTTACTCTTTTATTTATTCGATATTCTTAATTCTTGTTTAAAGTAGTAATTTGATTATTTTCATGGATTATTAGTGAAAAGGATTACTTTTTTCTTTAATTAATTCTCAAAGCTTTATTTTATTCAATTCATCATGTCTTCTTCTTATATTTCTATGAGCATTATATTCATGTCAATGGAGTAGATTCCCTACTTGACATGGGGGTTGATTAAAAGGAGACACTTGAGTTGGAAGGCTTAAGTGCTGATTAAACTAGAAGTTGTTGTCTAGTTCTGTATTTACTAACGCTAGACCTTCCCAAGGGAGAGGACTAGGATTTGCGAATAAGAGTTAGCTCAATTACTTGACTTTCCTTTATTTAGTAAGGGTTAACTAAGTGAAAACAACAACCTTTTTAATACTACACTTAAGAGATCCCAACAAGGATAGAACTTCTAATTAATCGCTGCCCCAGTCAAGGCTTTTTATCTAGAATATTAATAATCATTCTTAGTTTTTGTTGCTTTAATTTACATTTATTTAATTACTCATTATCCAAACTCAAACTCTCTTGGAAATTCCTAATTAATAAAATAGCATCCTTTCTCGCAACTCGTTGGGAGACGACCTGGGACTCATACTCCTAGTGTTTTTATTCTAAATTTTTGTGACACCTTTCTAAATTGGTGAGGCGGATTTTAGCTAGTTAAGAGCTATACTCGCAACGCTGTTCTTATATCAAAATCTCTTAATTGGCCTAAATTCTGCCACGCACCATTTTGCTTGCCTATTTTTGGCTATTGTAAATATGTCAATATGTGAATATCTTGCTTTTTGTTTGTTATCCTGATTTTGCTTGTATGGAAAGTAAATTTTGGGAGCTCATAGCTTGTTAGACACTCCCTCTAAACTTGGTCCAACTAATGGAGAGTTGGGAGACTCAAGCATTGTTAGAGCTCTCCATAAGTCCAACTTAAGGACATTAAACCAAAGTGTTAGGTGGTAGACACCCCACCATGGTAACATTGTTTCACTTCTCTTTGTTTATAATTTGCCTTAATTGCATTTTTGTTTAATTGGTTCACTTAGAATTAGTTTAATTTTCAGATTTGATAGGTTAATTTTGGTTTGAGTCATGAATTTATGGGTTCTTGCATGTTTTGATGTCGAGTTTTGATAACCAGTGATAAGAAGATGGTTAAGGCTTGGAGATGCTTTGTTCTTCTGGATTAATCTTGTCTTACTATCTCCTTCAACTGTGAATGATTTCTTCTATGGCAGGCTATATGTGATCAACACCGGTTGAGAGGTCGCCAATGCTCCTCCAGATCTGAACCCCAGGGTTAGTGTAGATCCATTTTGATTGAGGGTGAAGCTCCTGCAGTTCATTCTCCTTAGTGATCCTACTCAAAATGCCACAAAGAAGGTTGAATCTTCCGGATCAGAGAATGCTGCACCTTTGGTTCTAGCCTCTACCACAAGGACTCTAATCTCTCTATACCTAGGTTGAACTGGTGTCTCGAGAAGTTCCCAACGAAGTCGTGGATTAGCCGTCTAAGAGATGTATGATCAAGCTAGTGGTTCATTGTTGTCCGATGAAAGACTCACTCTGAACCCATGTAGAATGAGATAACCTTGTGCCAATTCAATGCATTCATAATGATGAAGAACGAAGATACATCTTAGAATAGAGAATCAAACACGAATTGAGAAAGAACAGTAGTACTATATTAATCCATAAAACTCAGTAGAGCTCTTCCCCTCAACCTAGGAGGCTTAGAAACTCATAGTGACAGAAAATACAATGATAAACATGTCAAGTGGTGGAAGATCGAAAAAGTCCTTAACAAATAGTGATCTTCTACTTTAAATACTAAACTAATGACTAAGGATTACATGAAAAGGGCAAAATAGTCTTTTAGTGCAAAAATCCACTTTTGGGGCCTACTTGGTGAGTGTTTGGGCTGAGCTTGATTGAGATCTACGTGCTAGGAGGCCTCTAGGGTATTGAACTCTGGCTAGGTGGTCCTTCTTGGGCATTGGATGCAAGTCTCTTCTCATTTGGGTGTTGGATGCCTAGACTGTGGTAGATGGCTGTCGTTGAACGCCAGTTTTCGGCCTTCAATTCAGAATCAAAGTATAAACTATTATATATTTCTGGAAAGCCCTGGATGTTAGCTTTCCATAGCCGTTAAGAGCGCTTCATTTGGATGTTTGTAACTCCAGAAAAGCTCTTTCAAGTGCACAGAGGTCAGATCTAGACAGCATCTGTAGTGCTTTCTTCGCCTCTAAATCAGACTTTTGCTTCATCTCCTCAATTTCAGTCAGAAAATACCTGAAATTGCATAAAAACACAAAAACTCATAGTAGAATCAAAAAATGTGAATTTTACACTAAAACCTATGAAAATATAATAAAATTTAAATAAAACATACTAAAAACTATATGAAAACAATGCCAAAAAGCGTATAAAATATCCGCTCATCAGAACACCAAACTTAAACTGTTGCTTGTCCACAAGCAAAAAAAAACAAAGTAGGATAAAAAAGAAGAGTGAGGTACAATAAATCTTAGAGTTTCCAATGAAGCTTAGTTTCAATTAGATGAGCGGGACTTAATAGCTTTTTGCTTCTGAATAGTTTTGGCATCTCACTATCCATTGAAACTCAGAGGTGTTGGCATCTTTAGGAACTTAGAATCCAAATGATATTATTGAATCTCCTAGTTTAGTTCTTTTTTATTCTTGAACACCGCTTTTTAGAGTCTTGGCCGTGGCCCTAAGCACTTTTTTTCCTATATTACCACCGGATACATAAATGCCACAGACACTTAACTGGGTGAACCCTTTAGGATTGTGATTCAGCTTTGCTAGAATCCACAGATAGAGGTGTCCAGAGTTCTTAAGCACACTCTTTTTGCTTTGGATCACGACTTTAACTACTCAGTCTCAAGCTTTTTACTTGACACCTTCACACTACAAGCATATGGTTAGGGATAGCTTGGTTGAGCTGCTTAGGCCAAGAACTTTTTGTTTCTTTTAGGCCCTCCTAACCATTGATGCTCGAAGCCTTGGATCCTTTTACCCTTGCCTTTTGGTTTAAAGGGTTATTGGCTTTTTCTGCTTGCTTTTATCATCATTCTTTCAAGAGCCAACATTCTTAATTCCAATTTCAAATATGCACTGTACATTCATACATTCAGAAAACAAAAGCAATGCCACCACATCAAAATAATGGACTTTTCTTATTATAAAACTCGAAATTCATGTATCTCTCAATTCTTTTCAAATAAAATTTTCTTTCAAGTAAGGTGAGAGATATACGAAACATTTTATAACTTTAATGTAATGGCCCAATTTTTAGTATATCTAGATGATAATAGGAACTGAGCGTCACCAACTTGTCTTCCTAATTATTATCTATTATTTATTATATGAGCCGGATTCGTTGTTAAGAGCGTAGTTATTTAGCGAGGTACTTTTTTTTTGAAAATGTTTGGACTAATAAACAGAATCATTCACAATCAATTCGCAAATAATAACATATACAACAGTTATAAACAACCACACTTATATACATGTCAAACAGTTAACAACACTCGGTTATGTCCTTAGGTGGTCCTTAAGCACTTTTTCCTCCTAAAAAACATCAAGAACAACTTTGAATCCATAAAACCTTAGCTGAACAAACCTTAATCAACATGTTAAGAAGGGATTCCTCACCATAAACGTGCTAGGAATTGAAGATATTTGGCCCACAACTCAAGCTAAGCAAGAGATATAAGGAAGAACATCAAGAAAACACATGTTTATGCATGTTTCCTTGAAAACCGAATTCAAAGGGGAAAGGAACAGCCATCTGACCTTATTTCCAACCTTGATAAGTTACATGGTTATGTAGAGGAAGAAGAGAGGATCATTGATAAACCACTATTTTATGGTTTACCTTGTGCTAATTTGAGTGGTTTTGATCAACTCTCTGCTCACTTATTCATATAATTTGCATGGTTTTACAAATCCTTCCTAATTCTGTGATATAGTTGAAAACATGTTTCCTAGGCCTTTAAACTATCAAATTTAATTATCCTTTATTGCCATTCGATGTCGTGATCTGTGCGTTAAGTGTTTCCAGGCTTTATAGGGCAGGAATGGCTTAGAGGATGGAAAGAAAACATGCAAAAATGGAAGGAGCACAAGAAATAAAGGAGATAACCAGCGAGAAGTGACGCGCACGCATGGCTCACGCGTGCGCATGAATTGGAGTTTGCACGGCGATGTGTGCGCGTACCTGACGCGTACGCGTGACACGCGAAGATGACCAGCGATGCGCACGCGTGACTGACGCGACGCATGACGTGCGCAGCCTGCAGAAATCACAGAAAATGCTTGGGGTGATTTTGGGCTGAGTTTGGACCCAGTTTTTGGCCCAAAAACACATACTAGAGCCATGGGACAAGCAGAGACTCAACACACATTCTTATTTGCATAGTTTTTAGTTTTTAGCTTTGAATCTTAGAGAGAAATCACTACTTCCTCTAGGGTCTTCATATTAATAGATTTCTAGTTTTAAGCTCTTGATGCTTTGATTTAGATATTGAGAAGAGTCACTACCTCCGTTGAAGTTGCCATTATTCTAGTTTGTTTTCTTATTCCTTTACTCTTTTGATTACCTATTAACCCTGTTCAGATAAGAATGGTTATGATTTTGGCATTTATTAATGCAAAGAACTACTTTTACCTTTAATTATTTTCTGTTATTATTCTATTTAAGTTATCATGTCTTCCTCTTATTCCCTGTATGTATCTGTGAAAGTAGTATCCATGTCAATGGAGTAGACACCCAACTTGACTTGGGGGTTGATTAAAAGGAGACCCTTGAGTTGGAATACTCAAGTGTCAATTTCAATTGGAAGTTGTTGGCTAACTCTCTATTGACTAACTCTAATCCTTCCATAGGAGAGGATTAGGACTTGTGAGTAAGATTTAACTCAATCACTTGACTTTCCTTTATTCGGTAAGGGTTAACTAAGTGAAAACAATAACCTCTTGCTATTACACTTGGGAGAAATTCAACAAGGATAGAACTTCCAATTAATCTTCCCTCGGTCAATGCTTTTATTTTGATTATATAAATTCTCTCGCTAATTTGCATTGCGTTAGTTTACAATCATTTATTTTTCTGTCCTCCAACTCTTAAATTTCTCAGAAAATTCCTGACTAATAAAATAGCTCTCTTTTGTCAACTCGTTGGGAGACGATCTTGGATTTCTACTCCTAGTATTTTTATTCTAAATTTGTGACAACCCTTTTAAATTTATAAGCGGAATTTCGTCGGTTAAGAACTGTACTTGCAACACTGTTCTATTTATAAATTCTTAGACGGCAATTTTCTGCCCGTTCAATTTTTGGCGCCATTACCGGGGACTTGCAATATTGTGCTAAATTATTGGTTGGTGTAAATATTTTTAATTTTACATATTTGCATATTTTAATTTTATTTTATTACCATGAGCTGTATGTTTCTTTCATTGAATGACGCGTTCACTGCCTGATCTGAGCTTTGCCGCATTTGATCCTAAAATTGAAAGATCTATTTCACGTATTAGGCGAGCTCGGCACAGGTTAGCCTCTGAGGTTTGTGAGGTGGTTATTACTAATTCACCAGTCTCTTCTGAAGGCGAATGTGAAGCGACATCTGAGGAAAAAACAAGCTCCTCTGCTTCTGATTTTGTTGATTTACGTGCAGGTAATATGGCGGAGCCCAGAAGGATTACTCTCCAGGAAGCAGGAGCTCCAGACTTTACACTGCAACCGTATCAAGTGTGTCACCCAAATCTGGCTACAGATTTGAATTGAAGACTGCGCTAATCAACTTACTGCCCAAGTTTCACGGCTTACCTGCTCAGGAGCCCATAAAGCACCTCAGAGATTTTCAGACAGCCTGCTCAACTACTAGGCGTCATGGTACAGATGAAACTACTATTTGGCTATATGCCTTCCCATTTTCTCTTGAGGGATAGACAAGGGAGTGGTTCTACACTCAACCCGAAGCAGTTGTCACTAACTGGGATCTGCTCAGAAGGGAATTCCTGGAGAAGTACTTTCCAGCTGAAGTTACAGACAGACTGAAGAAAAAAATTTCCTACGTTATCCAAAGAGAGTCAGAGACTCTATATGAATATTGGGAACGCTTCAGGAATCTCCTAGGCTCATGTCCCGACCACAAAATTGACTAGTTGGTGTTGATCAGTTATTTCACACAAGGCATGAAGCCGCAAGACAAGACTACGCTAGATGCTGCAAGTAATGGCTCTCTGAAGAAGTACAAGATGGTGACAGAAGCGTGGCAACTGATCACTGATCTAGCTGAATCTACCCGAAATGTCAGGCACAAGAACGACCATCCCAAGGCTATTGCGGAGGTTTCCTCTAGTAGTGAGACTGCTGCTCTCACACAGACTCTAGGAGAGATGACCAACATACTGAAGCAGCTACAGCTGAATCAACAACAACCTCAGCTTCCCCCACAACAACACTGTCAACAGTTGGTTCCTTAGAGAGTGTGCGGAATATGTGCCTGCTATACTCATTACACTGATGAGTGTCTACAGCTCCAACAAGAAGACAACACGTTGGCAGCTACTCATAATTTCTATGAGCGCCGAAATCAAGGATACCATCAACAAGGCGGTAATTATAACCAAGGTGGGAAATACAATCATGGTTGGCAAGACAACTCCAGCCAAGGCTGGAGAGACAATTCCAACCAAGGATGGAGGGACAACTATAAGCGAGGAGGCAGAGACAACGGTGGAAATCAGAGGTGGAACAACAACAATAATCAGCAAAACCGGTATCAGCAGAACCCTCCTTACCAACAACAAAACCAAAACCAGCCTTACACAACACCTTACCAAAGGTAGTCCCAAACACCTCAAAACAACCAACAACAGGCCCCTCAAATTACTTATCCCCCTTCTTCTACCAATAATGAGATGCTTCACTCTATTGTACAAGGGCAGAAAGACCTTCAGAATTTGCTTACCTCTAGCATCACTGGTCATACCTCCACTTTACAAGCTCTTATCTCCCGACTGGAACCACCTTCTACCCCCAACAATCAACCTGCAAGCTCCAGTGCACTACCCTCTCAACCCCTACCCAACCCTAAAGGTGGAATCAATGCCATTACTTCGAGGTTTGGAACCACACTGAAATAGAGGAGTCAGGAGGAGCCAAGCTCAAAGGAAGATATCCAAGCTGAAGACATTGTTGAGGTGGAGGATGTTGAAGAGGAAGAGGAAGTACAGGACATGGTTGAAGAAGAAGTAGCTCAACCAGGGAATGGAGTACCAAAAGAAGCTGAAGTTACAAGAGATGCCATTCCCATTCTATTTCCACACCTTGCTAGGAAATCCAGAAAGCAGATGGAGCTAGACCCCAAGATGGTGGAGATCATCAAAAAGGTTGAGGTAACGATTCCACTTTTTGATGCCATTCGCTAGGTACCTAAGTATGCGAAATTTCTAAAAGATTTATGCATGAATAAAGATAAAATACAGGATTTAGAAACTATTCCTCTAGGTTACTCTATTTCTGCTTTAATAGGTGATATACGTGAAAAATGTAGTGATCCAGGTCCATGCATGGTTACTATTACTATAGAAGGTGTAAAATTTTCTTATTGCATGTGTGATTTAGGCACGTGTGTGAGTATTAAGCCATTATCTGTATATGATGCTCTGAGGCTCCCTCCCTTAAAAAAGGTCGGCAGCACGTTTTGTTTTGGCAGATAAAAGTATAATCTCAGTGGTAGAAAATGCTGAGGATGTGCTGGTGAGCATTAAGGGGCTCACATTCCCTATTGATTTCTACATATTGGAGATTTCCCCTAATGACTCAGGAAGACCATCATTTATCCTCCTTAGAAGGCCATTTCCGAAAACCTCAAAGTTCAAGTTGGATGCATTCTCAGGAACTTACTCCTTTGAGATAGATGGCAGAGCAGTGAGCTTCAACCTGGATGAAGCTATGAAGCATCCTCCGAAAGATCATTCCATCTTCCAGTGCGACATCATTGATGAGACTGTAGCTACAGTTCACCAGGAAGAAGTAGAAGAGAGGCACATAGAGCAAGGTGCAAGTGTGGGGAAGCCCCCTGAACAAGATAAATACACATTGCCACCTTCACTAGCTCCAGATGATCAAGTGCCTAGCCATGAGCAGAAAATAGAGTTGAAGCCCCTTCCACCCCACCTCAAGTATGCTTACCTTGAGGATCATCAGAAGCTCCCAATTATCATTGTAAGGGAACTCACTTCCCAACAGGAGGAGCAGCTGCTTGGTGTGCTGAGAAGACACAAGAAAGCAATTGGGTGGAACTTGGCAGATATAGTCGGCATCATCCCTCAAGTTTGTGAGCACAAAATATTTTTAGAAGAGGGAGCAAGGCCTGTCCCTCAACCTCAAAGGTGGCTGAATCCTACCATCTTAGAAGTTGTGAAGAAGGAAGTGACCAAACTACTCGAAGCTGATATCATCTACCCCATCTCAGACAGTGAATGGGTCAGCCCAGTACAAGTGGTGCCCAAGAAGTCTGGAGTTACAACAGTGAAGAATGAGCATGGAGAGCTCCTGACAACTAGAGTGCAGAATTCTTGGAGGGTGTGCATTGATTACAGGCGCCTCAACCAGGCCACTCGCAAGGATCACTACCCCCTGCTGTTTATCGATCAGATGCTTGATCGCCTGTCAGGTGATGATTGGATTTTTGATGGTATAAAATTCACAATAAATTCTCGTTGCAAGTATAGTTTCTAAACCAACAAAGAATTCTTTCATACAAAAGATTGTTTGTCACACGTACAAGCCCCTAAAATTTATAAACCGAAGTATTGGAACCTCGGGTCGTTCTCCCTAGGAATTGCAATAATGTGTTCTTGTTATTGTTTATGACTTATGTTTAGGGTTTTTTGATAAGATACATGAAAGATAAATGGCAAGGAAGTAAACTAATGGCTAAAAAGGTCTTGGCAAGGTTTGGTGGTCAAGGATCTCTATCCCTATCACCAACCACAACATGAGAATTGGCAAGGATCAACCCCACTAAGTCATCCTCTAACTAGTAGTAAAGGAAAGTCAAGTGAGCTATATCAATCCAAGTCCATAAGTCCTAGTTCTCCACCAATTCAATTAGTGAGACCTAGAGTTAATGGCTCCCAAACATCAATTACTTGGACATTAGTAACTCAAGGGTTCCTAAGTTACCTTCCCAAGCCAAGAGAATAAAATTCTACTCTAAAATCCAAACAAGCATTTTATCAAACACTTGGAAGGCATAAAAGGAAAGCATAGTAAAATTGCAAGGAAAGTAAATCTACACTACTTAATTGCAAGGAATTAAACAATAACAATTCAATTGAACAATAAAAGAACATGAATCATAAATTGCATTAAAAGAGGAAATAGAAGAAACAAAAGTGCATCAACATAAAAGTAGAGAATTACAAGAATTAAATGCTAAACTAGAGAGAGGAGAAGTAGAGGAAGAAAAATTGATAAAGGAAAAGTAAATCTAAGCATGAAATTAACCAAGATCTAAGAAATTCTAATCTAGATCTAACCTAATCTAAATCCTAGAGAGAAGTGAGAGCATCTCTCTCTTAAACTAACTTTCCCTCCAAAACTAATCTAAATTAAACTAATAATGACTAGATGTCTCATCCCACTTCAATCCATGGGTTAAATAGCATCAGAAATGAGTTGGATTGGCCCCAAAATGCACCAGAAATCACTGGCCACGAGTTGCACTTAAGTGGGTCACGTGCAACATCAGTGCGTACGCGTATAGTGCACGTGCGCGCCTTTTAACGTGATGCAACTATGACAAATTTTATATCATTTTGAAGCCCTGGATGTTAGCTTTCCAACGCAACTGAAACCGCCTCATTTGGACCTCTGTAACTTAAGTTATGATCAAATAAGTGCGAAGAGGTCGGGCTTGACAACTTTGCGATTCCTTCAGTTATTGAAGTTCAATTCAATTGGTAAGATAACAATTATCAATTATACTGTTGAATTGGATAACTCCTGAGTTACTAATTTCTTAACCAAAACCAAGAATGTAAAAAGCTAAATATAAATCACAAATCTGAAAATACCTCAATTGCATTAATAAAGAAAATCATAACATGAAAGCCATAAGCCAATTATTCAAAAGATAAATATCAATTAAAGTACTAAGGTGAATAAAAATGGAAACGAAATTAAACAGAAAAGAACATTAAACCTGGGATCGAGAGTCACTCTTAAAACTAAGAGAAGTCCTAAATCCTAATCCTAAGAGAGAGAGGAGAGAACCTCTCTCTCTAAAACTACATCTAAAATATGAAAAGTGAATTATGAGAGCCTCCTTATGAATGGATGCATTCCTCCACTTTATAACCTCTAATCTATGTTTTCTGGGCCGAGAACTGGGTCAGAAACAGCCCCGAATTTGCTGGTCTCGAATTCAACCACGCTGGAATTCCGTCACTGCGACGCGGCCGCATGGAGCACGCAGTCGCGTCGCCTAGCGTCAGGGAAACTATAGCATATTATATATCAAATCGAAGCCCCGAACGTTAGCTTTCCAACGCAACTGGAACCGCGTCGTTTGGACCTCTGTAGCTCAAGTTATGACTGTTTGAATGCGAAGAGGTCAGGCTGACAGCTTTGCAGTTTCTTCAACTTCTTATATTCCTTCCACTTTTGCATGCTTCCTTTCCATCCTCTTAACCATTCCTGCCCTGTAATCTCTGAAATCACTTAACACACATGTCAAGACATCTAATGGTAATAAGAGAGGATTAATAATAAGCAAATATAAGATCAAAGAAGCATGTTTTCATTCAAAACACATAATTAGGAAGGAAATATAAAACCATGCAAATAGTATGAATAAGTGGGTAAAGAGTTAATAAAAACCACTCAATTAAGTACAAGATAAACTATAAAATAGTGGTTTATCAATATCCATCCAACCCCCAATCTAATCCAATATTAGAAAGCAATTCTAGCATGAACTCTTCATTCCTCTCTCGAGGCACCGAAGAATTCCAATTAGGGATAGCTTTTCTCTCAAGACAACTATCCAATTAAATTAAGACCGAAAGCTTTCTAACAAAAAGCAAGAAAAAAGAAAGAAGAAGAAGAATGAAACTAATATTGATCCATTGAATTACAATAGAGCTCCCTAACCCAATGAAAGGGGTTTAGTTGTTCATAGCTCTTAGATAAATCTCATTTTTAGGGTTTATCTTGTGTTGAATTTAGAGGGTTTTATCATTTTTTCCCACATTTATTCAATGAAATATCATGGTTTCGTAAATTCTCCTTTAATTGTGCTTAAGAGTGAAAACATGCTTTTTTTAGGTCTTAAAATAGCTAAATTTAATTCACCTTAATTCTATTAGATGCCTTGATGTGTTTGCTAAGTGATTTCAGGTTTAGGAGGCAAAGATTGGATCAAGGAAATGAAAGGAAATGCATGTAGAAATGGAGAACTCATGAAGAAATAAAGGAATCGCAAAGTTGTCAAGCCTGACCTCTTCGCACTTAATTGACCATAACTTGAGCTACAGAGGTTCAAATGAGACGGTTCTAGTTATGCTGGAAAGCTAACATCCGGAGCTTCAAAATGATATAAAATTTGCCATAGTTGCATCACATTTAGGGATGCATACATGTAACATTTTGATGAATGGATTTTTGACAGTATAGAATTTCACTAATGAAATCTCGTCGAAGTATAGTTTCTAAACCAATCAATAATCCTTTCATACAAATATTTGTTTGTCACAAGTACAAACCCCTAAAATTATAAACTGAAGTATTTAAACCTCGGGTCGTCTCTCAAAGAAATTGTAGGGTAGTGTTCTTGTTATTGGTTATGAGTTGTATATTTTGGGGTTTTGGATAAGAAACAAGAAAAGTAAATGGCAAGGAAGTAAACTAATAGCTACAAAGGTCATGGCAAGGGTTGGTGGTCAAGGATCTCTATCCCTATCACTAACCACAACATGAGAATTGACAAGGATCAATCCCACTAAGTCATCCTCTAACCAATAGTAAAGGAAAGTCAAGTGAGCTATATCAATCCAAGTCCATAAGTCCTAGCTCTCCACCAATTCAATTAGTGGGACCTAGAGTTAATGGCTCCCAATCATCAATTACTTGGACATTAGTAACTCAAGAGTTCCTAAGTTGCCTTCCCAAGCCAAGAGTTAAAATTCTACTCTAACATCCTTCCAAACATTTCATCAAACACTTAGAAATGTAAAATTGCAAGAAATGTAAATCTACACTACTCAATTACATGGGAATTAACAACAACAAAGCAATTCAACAATAGAGAAACATGAATTATAAATTGCATTAAGAGAAAATTGAGGAAACAAAAGTGCATCAACATAAAAGTAGAGAATTACAAGAATTAAATGCTAAACTAGAGAGAAGAGATATAGAAGAAAAAGAATTACAAAGGGAAAAGTAAATCAAAGAATGAAATCAACCTAGATCTAAGAAATCCTAATCTAGATCTAACCTAATCCTAATTCTAGAGAGAAGAGAGAGCTTCTCTCTCTAGAAACTAACTTTCCCTCCCAAAACTAAACTACAACTCACTAACTAACTAGATGCCTTATCTCTCTTCATTCCTTGGGTTAAATAGCATCAGGAATGAGTTGGATTGGGCCCAAAATGCACCAGAAATCGCTAGCCATGAGTTGCACTTAAGTGAGTCACGTGCAACATCGGTGCGTACGTATACAATGCACGTACACATCCCTAAACGCGATGCAAATATGGCAAATTTTGTATTATTTTGAAGCCCAAGATGTTATCTTTCCAACATAACTAAAACCGCCTCATTTGGATCTCTGTAGCTCAAGTTATGGTCGATTAAGTGCGAAGAGGTCAGGCTTGACAACTTTGCGATTCCTTCATTTCTTCATGAGTTCTCCATTTCTACATGCTTTTCTTTTCATTCCCTTGATCCAATCTTTGCCTCCTAAACCTAAAATCACTTAGCAAACACATCAAGGCATCTAATGGAATTAAGGTGAATTAAATTTAGCTATTTTTAGACCTAAAGAAAGCATGTTTTCACTCTTAAGCACAATTAAAGGAGAATTTACGAAACCATGCTATTTCATTGAATAAATATGGGAAAAGAAGATAAAAACCCTCTAAATTCAACACAAAATAAACCCTAAAAATGGAGTTTATCAACCTCCCCACACTTAAACCATAGCATGTCTTCATGCTAAACCAAGAAGGATAAGAGAAGGGGTATGGACATTTATTCAATGCAAATAACCTAAATGCATCTATCTATATGAATGCAACTAAATGCAAAATGATTCTACCTACTTGGTTAAAAATAAATCAATCTCCAAGACATACATGCACAAGTACGGCCAAGATCGATTTATGAATCCTTCCAATTCAAATATCAAAATGAAGTTCAAGTAGACTTGCAAGAAGAACGCTCATGAAAGCCGGGAATCAAGTAATTGAGCATCGAACCCTCACCAGAAGTGTTTGCACTCTAGTCAGTCAAGTGTGTAGGGTCGATTCTCTCAATTCTCTCCTAATCATGGTTTCCACGATTTGTTTTTCATCAAACAATCAACATTTATTTCATGCATGCATACAACTATCATGAGGACTTTTCATAGGTTGTAATGGGGCTAGGGTCAAGGTAATATAAGGATGCATATTTGGTGAAGTGGACTTGAAATTTGAATCTTTGATTACCTTAAACTTCCCACCTAACCTATATAGCAACCTATACAATTCAAAGCTAACCTAACTACCCATTCTTCACTTTTTCACATACTCATGCATTTTTTTCCTTGATCACAACACATATGCGTTGACTCTTATTGGACTTCACTTTGGGGCATTTTGTCCCCTTCTTATTGTTTTTCTTCTTTTTTTTCTTTTTCTATTTTTTTCTTTTTTCTTTTCTTTTCTTTTTCACATTTTTTTTTTCTTTTTCTTTTTTTTTCTCATTTTTTTTCTTTTTTCAATAAGGTATATACAAAAGTATCAATGCATATGGTTTTACATTTAATTAACACATGAGCATGTACCCAATTCTCAATATTACCAACAATAATATAATACACCCTTTTATCCCAACTAATGTCCCAAGTTTTCCCACACTTGAATGATACACACTCACACTAGCCTAAGCTAATCAAAGATCCAAATTCAGGACATTTATTATTTTTTTCTTTAAGGCTTGTAATGTGCTAAAATAAAGAACAATTGGGTCAAGCGTAGGCTCAAAATTGGCTAACAATGGAAGATAAAAGGTAAGGCTATTTGGGTTAGTGAGGTACATGAAATGATGGCCTCAATCATATAAATGCATGTATACACAAAATAATGGACATAAAGAATCAAGCAAATCAAAGATCACAATCATAGAAAGAAAACAATTGCACACAAGAAGGAAAAATAAATGGTTATAAGATGTAACCAGACTATTAGGCTCAAATCTCACAAGCTTGTGTTCTTAGCTCAAAAACCATGTTCCAAAATAAATTCTTCAAGCAAGTTTAACAAAATTTTTTTTTCAAATTGGTAGGGTACCCCAAAACAGTTTCTTGGAAAAGAAATCATCACCCTAACTAAGTAGTCCTAATACGAAAGAAGTAGTAAAATATGTACAAATTATAACTAACATGCAACCTATCATACAATGCAACAACTAGCTAACATTGGTGACGAAAAAGAAAATTGTTACCCGTGAAGATCGGTCGAACGACCTCCCCACACTTGAAGATTGCACCGTCCTCGGTGCATGCAAAGAAGAGCAAGTGGACAGGTTGCTAAAACTGATGAGCTTCTTAAAAAGATTGTGCGGATGAATTGTTGGTTGCCCTATTTAAAAGCTTTTCCTTTTCCTCTTCTTTCTTGGTGGCTTGCCTAAAAAGAGCAAAAAAGAAAGAAAATTAAGCCTACAACAAAGATATTAAAGCAAAGAGAACATAGGCGCGGCTAATGCCAAATAAGAGTAAAGTTCTCTACTACATGGTAGCTAAGCATGTGGGTGAGAAGGCAATATAAGCTAATGGCATGTCAACTAATACTTGATGCAAGAGTAAAGTCAAAGCATGAAGAGCATATTGAGCATCAAGTTCAAATAAGAAAAAGTGGATCATGAAAAACAATATGAGCTCATATCAATGCACAAGGGATACAAGAGTCATAAAAGATGAAGCGTTAATTTAAAAGTTTCATCTCTCATTAATATCAAACAAGTCACGAAGCACCAAAATAATGCAAGAAATTCTCAACAATTGAGTAAGAGAATTCAATACCATTATTAAAATAAGAAACTCGAAAAAAAATAAAGTAAAAACAAGCAATAAAAACAAAATAAAAATGCAAAGAATAAAAGTATGCGAATGCAATGGACAAAAGAAAATGGAAGATGAGAAAAAAACTTTTTTTTCTTTTTTTTTTACCGACGCGGACGCGTCATGCACGCCCACGAGTCGATGCGCAGTTTCGCAGAAGGACGCGTGCGCACACAGCGTCAGCCCAAGGTTGGCCCAACTCTCTAGAAAATGTACCAGGGATGCAGGTGGCGCAATCAACGCACGCGTGTACAGCATGCGTACGCGTGCATTGCGCAATTAGAATCAAGGACGCGTACGCGCCAGTGCAGGCCTAACTCTCGGGTTTTTCGGCTTGGAATGAAATTTTTGCATCCATGCATACGCGCCATGTACGCGTGCGCGTGGATGGTCGAAAATGCTTGGGTCACGTGTACGCGCCAAGTGCGCATACGCATCGGTTGGTGCTCTGTTTTTCAAAATTTTTCCAAGTTCTTGCACCAAACCAAGCCGTCCAAACCTCCAAACAGCTACCAAAACACCATGAAACCTTATTTAACATAACAAACTACCAAATAAACTTAACAAACAAAACAAAACAAGAAATCAAACCTATTCTACCAATATTTACAAAAGGGAAAAATGAAAAGAGTTTACCCTGGTGGGGTGTCTCCCACCTAGCACTTTTGTTTATTGTCCTTAAGTTGGACCTATGGGGGGCTCTTCATCAAGGTGGCTTGTGCTTGAACTCATCTTGGAACTCCCACCAATACTTGGTTTTCTATTGTGCCCCAAGATTTCTAATAAGTTGCACCAAGTCTTGATGGATGAAAAGAGCGAAACTCTCGCGCGATCTAGAATTTTCTAAAAAATAAATTCCCGTTGTAAGTATAGCTTCTAGACCGACAACAATTCCTTCCTTACAAAAGTTTTGTTTGTCACTTAAGCAAACCCAATAAAATTGATAACGGAGTATTTAAACCTCGGGTCGTCTTCTCAAGGAACTACAGGGAGGTGTTCTTATTATTAGTTATGGAAAACAGTGTTTTGGGTTTTAAAAAAGTTTGAACAAGATAAATAAATTGCAGGAATTAATAAATAATAAATAATAAAACTCTTGGCAAGGTATGAAAACTGGAAGTCCTATCCTAGTTATCCTTATCAATGGTGATGAGAATTATATTTTTTTTCCCACTAAGTCAACCTCTAACTATGAAGGTAAGTCAAGTGGATAAATCAATTTAACACCTAAAGTCCTAGTCAACTCCTAAGGAAAGACTAGAGTTATAGAAATTTAAATCAATTAGCAAAGATAACAATTATCAATCACGATGAGTTTGACAACTCAAGAGTCACCAATTAATCAACCAAATCCAAAAGGAAAAAATCTAAATTATTTTAGATAAATAAAGGAAAGCAATCATGAGTATGAAATACCTCAAATAATAATAGAACATTCAAATCTTGACATGAAAATGTTCATAAGCTAAATTGAAACATTAACAAGTAAAAGCTTTGGAATAAATGGGAAAATATTATGGAATAAATGCGAAATATAAGAATCTTAAATTAAAGGAACATTGAACCTGTGATTGAAGAAGTTGAAATCCTAAAACCTAAGAGAAATCCTAATCCTAAATTCTAAGAGAGAGGAGAGAACCTCTCTCTCTAAAAACTACATCTAAAACTAAAAATTATGAATTATGAGCTGATGATTATGAATGAATAGATTCCCCCACTTTATAGCCTCTAATCTGTGTTTTCTGGGCCAAAAACTGGGTCGAAAACAGCCTAGAAATCGCTGGAGAAGAAATCTGCCACGCTGATTTTCGTCACTGCGATGCGTCCACGTGGAGCACGCATTTGCATCGCCTAACGTCAAGGGAACTATGGTATATTATATATCAAATCGAAGCCCCAGACGTTAGCTTTCCAACGCAACTGGAACCACGTCGTTTGGACCTTTGTAGCTCAAGTTATGACTATTTTAGTGCGAAGAGGTCAGACCGGACAGCTTTGCAGTTCCTTCAACTTCTTGTATTCCTTCCACTTTTGCATGCTTCCTTTCCATCCTCCAAGCCATTCCTGCCCTGTAATCTCTGAAAATAATTAACACACATATCAAGGCATCGAATGGTAATAGGAGAGGATTAATAATTAGATATTTAAAGGCCAAAGAATCATGTTTTCAACCATAGCACAAAATCAGGAAGGAAAACGTAAAACATGCGATTAGTATGAATAAGTAGGTAAAGAGTTGATAAAAATCACTCAATTGAGCATAAGATAAACCATAAAATAGTGGTTTATCAACCTCCTCACACTTAAACATTAGCATGTCCACATGCTAAGCTCAAGAGAAGCTATAAAGGAGTGAAGAGGAATGGTAAAATGTATGAAATGCAACCTATCTATATGAATGCAACTACATGCTAAGATGTTTCTATCTACCTGGTTAAAAGTAAATAAGCTCTTCAAGACAAAAATAAATCAGATTTCACTAATTCAAATCATACAATAAAAGACAAGTAAACTTGTAAGAAGATAGCTCATGAAAGCAGGGAACATAGAATCAAGCATTGAACCCTCACTGGTAGTGTATATCACTCTAGTCTCTCAAGTGTATAGGGTAATTCACTCTACCCTTCTCTAATCATGCTTTCTAAACATTGTTCTTCATCTAACCAATCAACAAATATTTAATGTACCAATGCTAACATCATGAGGTCTTTTTAGGGTTGTAATGGGGCTGAGGTAAAGGTAAGGATATATGTATGGCCAAGTGAGCTTTATAAAGTGAATCCTTGATTAGTCTAAGATCTCGCCTAACATATACATACTTTATATAATTTTAAAATGCTTTACCTAGCTACCCAAATTTTTTCCACTTTCGTATTACATGCTCATGTATCAAACTTATTTTTGAATTTTGTCCCATGTGCGTTGATTCTTTTTATTTTGCATTTGGGGTAATATTATTTTTCTTTCTTTTTTTTTATTTTTTTTTGTATCCCCTTATTTAATTACTTAATATTTTTTTCAATGCACATGTTAATTTAATTATTTTGATTTCACATGAGCATGCTTCCCAAATTTTCAAATAACTTATTCAATTTAATTCCTCTTTTTTTTTTCTATCATCCCATGTTCCCATAAAATTCTACACACTTAAATTATACACAATATCTATCTTAAGTTAACCAAGGATTCAACTTGAGATTTTTATTTTGTTTTTCTGCTTAAGGCTAGTAATGTGGTTATGAAATAGAAGGGGGTTAAAAAGTTCAAAGTGGCTAACAAGGGTGATGTAAAAGGTAGGCTTATTTGGGATAAGTGAGCTAATAATAAATAATGGCCTCAATCATATGCAAGCATGTAAATACACTAAATAATGGACATATAGAATGGAACAAAGCAAAGATTGCAATTATAGAGAAGAAAACACACAAGAATAAAAATTTATGGTTAAATAATGTAACCTTGTAAATAAGTTCAAAATATCACAGGTTGTGTGTTCTTTGGCTCAAAAACCATGTTCCAAATACAACTTCAAACAAATTTAACACATAGAAAATTTTAATTTTTTTAATTTAAATTAGTGAAATTTTTCAAAAATAGGGTCTTAAAAAGAAACTTATTATTTTTCAACTTAGTAGTGCTTAAATGCAAACAATCAACTACACATGCAATCTATTATGTAATGCAACAATGAACTAATAAAGAAAATAAAACAATGGTGTTGGAAAGAAGAAAATAGCTAACCCATTGAGATCGGTATCGACCTCCCCACACTTAAAGATTGCACCGTCCTCGGTGCATGTTATGATGTACAAGTGGACGGGTTGCTTCAACTGATACTTTCCAAAGATTGTGCAGGTGGACTTGTTTCTCTTCCCATTAAGAAGCTTTTCCTCTCCCTTCGTGGTGGCCATCTTGAAAGAAGAAGGAAAAGAAGAAAAGTAACCCAAAAATAAAGCTAGAAAATAAATAAAATATGGGTGTTAATGCCAGATAATAAGGGTCCCAATTACATGGTAGCTACAACATGCAAGTGAGAAAACAGTAGAAGTACATGGCAAATCAAGAGTGCAAAAATTTGCAACAATGGGGAAGAGAGTGCAAGACAATATAAAGTAATGTCAATGCAAAATTAATACAAATATCATAAAAGATTAGCATTGACTTAAATAATATTACCCAACAGTGTAAAACAAGTCACTGAGCACCAAAATAATACCAGAAAAGAGACAACAGTTGAATATGAACAAGTGACACCAATGGAAAAATAATAAATTTAGAAAAGAAAAGAAAAATATGCACAAAATTAAAATGCAATGAATGAAATATGCAAATAAATTAAGTAAAATAGAATGAAGGTGAAAAAGAATGAGAAGTGAAAGAAATAAAGTAAGAAAGAAAGAAGAAAAAAGAAAAGATAGAAGAGATTAGGATTAGAAAATAAAAGACAAGATAATTGGCATTAATCTGGATAAGTTGTGCGGCGCAGGCGATGCGGACACGTGAGTGATGTGGTCGCGTGGTGCGCGATAAGGTCAGGTGATGCGGACGCGTGGGTCACGCGATCGCGTGACCTGATTTGTGCGATTGGCGCGAGTGCAGCCTCGCGTTCGCGCAACTCTCTGTTCGAAACTCTTTTTGCCAAATTTTTGGGTGACGCGGTCGTGTGGTTGACGCGATCGCGTGGATGGCCATATTTTGAAAACGACGCGGCCGTGTGGGGCACGCGGTCGTGTGGTAGGGCTATGCTTCTAGCATGGTTCCAGCCCCATTCCAGCCCAACATACTGCCATACACCCCTTTATGTCGATTTTACAGAGCCACGCGTTCGCGTGGGTGATGCGGACGCGTGGGGAAGCTATTTTTCAAATGACGCGGCCGCATCGGCGACACGGTCGCGTGGGCATATTTGTGCCTAAGGCACGCCTCCAGCCACGCTTTCGCGTGACTCTCTGTTCACTTTTCTTTTCTTCCTAATGCACTGTGACGCGGACGCGTCGGCGACGCTGTCACGTAGCGTGCGATTTTTTTTTATTAATGCAGTATGCAGAATGCAATGCTAATATGAGTGTTATGCATGATTCCAAGTCCAATCAAAACTCAAAAACAAACAAAATAGACTATAATTAAAACTGAAAAAGGGACGATCATACCATGGTGGGTTGTCTCCCACCTAGCACTTTTAGTTAAAGTCCTTAAGTTGGACATCTGATGAGCTCCCTGTTATGGTGGCTTGTGCATGAACTCGTCTTGAAACTTCCACCAATGCTTGGACTTCCATTAAGCTCTATCAATACCAAGTAAATTCCTCAGGCTTTGATGGAGTTCTTCACAAGCTTTGAGATCCCAAAATTGATCCTCATATATTCCTGGATCCCAAATCTTGTTTCTACACCCGTCTTCAAGTTGATTATCATGATTCCATCCGGGTGGTTCAGCCTTAGAATTCTCACTGAAGTGTCCAAACAACTTCCCATACCCATTCAATTGAGCTCTACACCAACCTTTGCGTTTAAACTTAAAGCTTCCAACCATAATGAACCTTGCAGGACAATTCTTACCACTGACCATCTTCCTCTTACTCTTAATGCCACAAAGAGCTCTAAGTTGACCATCCGTCTCCAGTTGCCCATATTCAAGTGGGAAGGTAAAGGTCAAGGATAAGAATTTTACCCGCTTGAACATTGTGTTGGACGGTAATGGCCTTGGGAGAGGTGTTTCTAATAAACTTGCAAGCTCCACTCCCTTGTGCTCTTCTCTGACAACTTCCACCTCCTTGTAAGCTTCTTCAATTTCAACCTCTTCCTCTTGGTAGCTTTCTTCCAATTCAATCTCCTCTTCACTGCTTTCCAAGGGCATGGGAGGTTGTGCTTCTTCTTCTTGAATCTTCATCTCTTGATCGACCTCTTCCAATTCCTTAACCATGACATGCCTTGGAGGTTGTACACCCTCCTTAACATCAAATGCAACCGTCTTGGAAGGAGGCTCTATGTCTTGACTTTCCCATGGAGGTTCAGCATCTCCTAAATCTTCAACCACTTCTTCCTCTACAACTATTATGGCTTCCTCCACTTGTTCCAATACAAAGCCATGCTCCTCATTGTCCACCGAAGTTTCTAGTGTCTCCTTCATGCTATGCCCTTCTTTTGATTCTCCACATGTAGCCATGGGAGTACTTTGAGTGCTCAGATATTGGGAAGCTAATCGATTTACTACCTCGGTTAAGGCAGTCGCGAGTTCCAGTACATTCCTTTGCATCCTCGCTTGTCCTTGAAGAAGACCACGAAGGATGTCATCCATTGGAGATTGGGGTGGATATGAGGGTTCATTATTTTGGAGAAAGGGTTCATAATAGGAAGGTGGTTCTTCTTGATAAGAATATGGAGATGGTGAATATTGAGGTGGTGGTTCTGGGTGTGGTTCATATGGTGTTTGGTGTGGTGGATATAGGTTAGGGTCATATTGTGGTGTTTGGTGGTAAGGGGCTTGTGAGTATGGTGGTCCAAAGTTGTGTTGAGGAGATGGTTCATAAGCATATGGTGGGGCTTGTTGGTAACTACAAGGGTGTCCACCATAGTCATCATTTTAGTATGCATCACAGAATGGTTGTTGGTTATAGTGCATTGGAGGGGGTTGTTGCCAAGAGGGTTGATCAAATCCTTGTGGCTCCTCCCATCCTTGATTCTTCCAACCTTGATGCCTATTTTCATTATAGTTTCCATTCCTTACAACAACATTGGAACCAAACTTAAAGCGATGGGGGTGAGAACTCATAATAGGAAATAAAAATTAAAAACGAAAATAAAAACAAATTTAAATTAAAAGGTTATTGAAATTTAAATTTTGAATTTTGAATTTTAAATTTTGAAATTTGAAATTTTGAAATTTGGATTTTAAATTTTGAATTTTGAAAAAGTCAACAATATAAGATAAAAATTTGAAAAAGGTTTAAATTTTGAAAAGGTTTGATTTTTAAAATTTTAAATTTAAATTTTGAAATTTGAATTTTGGAATTTAAATATTAAAATTTGAAATTTGATTTTGAAATAAGATAAGATAAGATTTTGAAAAAGATATGATTTTTGAAAAAGATTTGAATTTTGAAATTTAAAACAAAGATAAGATAAGATAAAAATTTAAAAAAAAATCTAAATATTTTTTTTATGCGAAAATCAAAAATTCAATTAAAATAAATAGAAAAGATTTTTTTGAATTTAATGATGAAAGAGAAAATCAACAAAATGACACCAAACTTAGAATTTTTAGATCAAAACAAAGAAAACAACTAAGAACAACTTGAAGGTCAAGATGAACACGAAGAACAACTTGAAGATCAAGATGAACACCAAGAACAAATTTTTTAAAAAATTTTTAATAACTAAATAAAAACCAATAACCTCTTAATTTACGAAAAAGAAAAAATAAAAACAAAAATAAAAACAAAAAAACAAGAAAAGAAAAATATTTACATTAACTAATAATAAGGCACACGTTTGCAATTCCCCGACAACGGTGCCATTTTGAAAAGAGTGAAACTCTCGCGCGATCTAGAATTTCCTAATAAATAAATTCTCGTTATAAGTATAGCTTCTGGACCGACAAGAATTCCTTCCTTACAAAAGTTTTGTTTGTCACTTAAGCAAACCCAATAAAATTGATAACCGAGTATTTAAACCTCGGGTCGTCTTCTCAAGGAACTACAGGGAGGTGTTATTATTATTAGTTATGGAAAACAGTGTTTTTGGTTTTAAAAAGGTTTGAACAAGAGAAATAAATTGCAGGAATTAATAAATTAATAAATAATAAAACTCTTCGCAAGGTATGAAAACTGGAAGTCCTATCCTAGTTATCCTTATCAATGGTGATGAGAATTATATTTTTGCTCCCACGAAGTCAACCTCTAACTATGATGGTAAGTCAAGTGGATAAATCAATTTAACACCTAAAGTCCTAGTCAACTCCTAAGGAAAGACTAGAGTTATAGGAATTTAAATCAATTAGCAAAGATAACAATTATCAATCACGATGAGTTTGACAACTCAAGAGTCATCAATTAATCAACCAAAGCAAAAAGGGAAAAATCTAAATTATTTTAGATAAATAAAGGAAAGCAATCATGAGTCTGAAATACCTCAAATAATATTAAATAAAACATTCAAATCTTGACATGAAAAGGTTCATAAGCTAAATTGAAACATTAACAAGTAAAAGCATTGGAATAAATGGGAAAATATTATGGAATAAATGCGGAATATAAGAATCTTAAATTAAAGGAACATTGAACCTGTGATTAAAGAAGTTGAAATCCTAAATCCTAAGAGAAATCCTAATCCTAAATCCTAAGAGAGAGCAGAGAACCTCTCTCTCTAAAAACTACATCTAAAACTAAAAATTATGAATTATGAGCTGATGATTATGAATGAATAGATTTCCCCACTTTATAGCATCTAATCTGTGTTTTCTGGGCCGAAAAATGGGTCGAAAATAGCCTAGAAATCGCTGGAGAAGAAATCTGCCACGCTGATTTTCGTCACTGCGACGCGTCCACGTAGAGCACGCGTTCGCGTCACCTAGCGTCAAATCAACTATGGCATATTATATATCAAATCAAAGCCCTGGACGTTAGCTTTCCAACGCAACTAGAACCGCGTCGTTTGGACCTCTGTAGCTCAAGTTATGACTATTTGGTGCGAAGAGGTCAGGCTGGACAACTTTGCAGTTCCTTCAACTTCTTGTATTCCTTCCACTTTTGCATGCTTCCTTTCCATCCTCCAAGCCATTACTGCCCTGTAATCTCTGAAAATACTTGACACACATATCAAGGCATCGAATGGTAATAGGAGAGGATTAATAATTAGCAATTTAAAGGCCAAAGAAACATGTTTTCAACTATAGCACAAAATCAGGAAGGAAAACGTAAAACATGCGATTAGTATGAATAAGTGGGTAAAGAGTTGATAAAAACCACTCAATTGAGTACAAGATAAACCATAAAATAGTGGTTTATCAATGGAGTTCTTCACAAGCTTGGGGCTCCCAAAGTCGATCCTCTTCATGTAATCTGGGATCCCACACTTTATTTTCACACCCGTCGTGAAGTTGATCATTATTAATCCTTCTGGGTGGCATGACTGTAGAATTCTCTTTTAAGTGGCCAAACATTCTCCTAGGCCCAAGTGATCTAGCTCTATACCTACCCTTACAATGCCAACAACTAACCATCTCTCTTTTGCTTTTAAAGCCACAAATATTTCTAAGTTGACCATCGTCTTAATCAGACCATATTCAAGGGGAATAATAAAGCTTAAGTATAAGGAATTTATCCACTTGAATGAAAGAATGGATGGTGATGGCTTGGGGAGAGGTATCTCCAATGTCCTTGCAAGCTCCACTCCCTTATATTCTTCCTTGACTACCTCCACCTCCCTTATATTCTTTCTATCTCATTGGGAGAAGGTTCTTCATTTGCAAAGGATTCACCACCGAATAGGGTTGATGCATGATCTTCATCACCAAGCCTTCATTGAAAAATTGTTTTGGAGATTGTGCACTCTACTCCTCAACATCAAATTCAATCTTCTTGGAAAGGTTCTCTTCGACTCTAGGTTCCCAAGAAGGTTCCGTATCTCCTAAGTCTTCAACCATTTCTTCCTCTTCTTCAATGATCATAGTCTCCTCTAATTGCTTTAATACAAAATAACATCCCTCATTTTCCACAGGAGTTTCCAATCTCTCCTTCATGCTATGCTTTTCAATTAATTCTCCACATGTGACCATGGGAGTACTTTGAGTGCTCAAGCATTGGGAGGCTAAAGTGCTTACTACCTTGGTCAAGGTAGCCATAAATTCTAGTGTCTCTCTTTGCATTTCTCCTTGCCCTTAAAGTATAAGGCCAAGGATTTCATCCGTTGGGGATTGGAGTGGATAAGAGGGTTCACTGTCTTGGAGAAAGGGTTCATAATACGAAGGTGGTTCTTCTTGGGAAGGGTATGGTGGTGTGTCTTGAGGTGGTTCTTGGGAGTATGGATATTGGAATGGTGGTTCCATGTATGGCTCATATGGTTCAAAAAGTGGTTGGTATGGTATATATGGATTAGGGTCATATAGAGGTGTATGGTGGAAAGAGGCTTGTGAGTATGGTTGAGGTTCATGTTGAGGATATGATTCGTAGGCATATGGTGGTGGTTCTTGAAAGTCACAAGGAGATTCACCATAGCCATTGGATTGATATGCATCAAAGAATGGCTCTTGTTCATAGTCTATTGGTAGAGGTTGTTGCAATGAAAATTGATCATATGTATATGGCTCCTCCCACCATTGATTATCCCATCCTTGATACACATCTTCATTGTAGCCCTCATTTTCTACAACATAGTTAAAACCAAACTCATAGCCAAAGTGAGAATTTATAATGAAAAGAGAAAATAAAATTCAAAAGCTAATAGAGAAATAATGAAACAAAGTCCTAAAACTAGCAAAACTAACAAGCAATCCAAAAATAAAGCTATTCACAATATTCACATATCTACAATAACCAATAACATAACACCATTGAAATTCCCCGGCAACGGAGCCATTTTGATGAATGGATTTTTGACGGTATAGAATTTCACTAATGAAATCTTGTCGAAGTATAGTTTCTAAACCAATCAACAATCCTTTCATACAAGCATTTGTTTGTCAAAAGTACAAACCCTTAAAATCATAAACCAAAGGAAGTAAACTAATATCTACAAAGGAATTGCAGGGTAGTGTTCTTGTTATTGGTTATGAGTTGTATATTTTGGGGTTTTGGATAAGAAACAAGAAATGTAAATTGCAAGGAAGTAAACTAATAGCTACAAAGGTCTTGGCAAGGGCTGGTGGTCAAGGATCTCTATCCCTATCACTAACCAAAACATGAGAATTGGCAAGGATCAATCCCACTAAGTCATCCTCTAACTAGTAGTAAAGAAAAGTCAAGTGAGCTATATCAATCCAAGTCCATAAGTCCTAGCTCTCCACCAATTCAATTAGTGAGACCTAGAGTTAATGGCTCCCAATCATCAATTACTTGGACATTAGTAACTCAATAGTTCCTAAGTTACCTTCCCAAGCCAAGAGCATAAAATTCTACTCTAACATCCTTCCAAGCATTTCATCAAACACTTGGAAGGCATAAAAGGAAAGCATAGTAAAATTGCAAGAAAATTAAATCTACACTACTCAATGCAAGGGAATTAACAACAACAAAGCAATTCAACAATAGAGGAACATGAATCATAAATTGCATTCAGAGAAAATAGAGGAAACAAAAGTGCATCAACATAAAAGTAGAGAATTACAAGAATTAAACGCTAAACTAGAGAGAAAAGATGCAGAAGAAGAAGAATTACAAAGGGAAAAGAAAATCAAAGTATGAAATTAACCTAGATCTATGAAATCCTAATATAGATCTAACCTAATCCTAATTCTAGAGAGAAGAGAGAGCTTCTCTCTCTAGAAACTAACTTTCCCTCCCAAAACTAAACTACAACTCACTAACTAACTAGATGCCTCATCCCTCTTCAGTCCTTGGGTTAAATAGCATCAGAAATGAGTTGAATTGGGCCCAAAATGCACTAAAAATCGCTGGCCATGAGTTGCACTTAAGTGAGTCACATGCAACATCGGCATGTACGCATACAGTACACGTGCGCATCCTTAAATGCGATGGGACTATGGCAAATTTTATACATTTTGAAGCCCCGGATGTTAGCTTTCCAACGCAACTGAAATTGCCTCATTTGGACCTCTGTAGCTCAAGTTTTGGTCGATTAAGTGCGAAGAGGTCAAGCTTGACAGCTTTTGCAATTCCTTCATTTCTTCATGAGTTCTCCATTTCTACATGCTTTTCCCTTCATTCCCTTAATCCAATCTTTGCCTCCTAAACCTGAAATCACTTAGCAAACACATCAAGGCACCTAATGGAATTAAGGTGAATTAAATTTAGCTATTTAAAGACCTAAAAAAAGCATGTTTTCACTCTTAAGCACAATTAAAGGAGAATTTACAAAATCATGCTATTTCATTGAATAAATGTGGGAAAAGATGATTAAATCCTCTAAATTCAACACAAGATAAACACTAAAAAAGGAGTTTATCACTCTCAAAATGGGAATTACAGTTGAAAGAGACATTGCTGAAAATTAAAGAATTGCAGAAAGTTAAATTGAACTCAAAAGTGAAAAAGTCCCGAAAAAGGCCCAAAGGTTCTTTTCAACTTAAATTCTAAGCTATTTATACACTCTCTTCCATTGATCTTCAATCTCTAAATTGGGCTTTTGGCCTTGATGGAATTGGGTTGAAACTGGCTCCAATTGGTTTCCCTTGCTGTTGAGAAGAGATTGGTTTGAATTGCAGAGTCTGATGCTTCACGTTGGAGTCAACGTTTAATGGGCAACGTTGACTCAAACGCTATTTAGAAGAAAACCAGAAAAATTAGATACTTTGCTGTCATTGGCGTCTGACTCAACGTTGGAGGGCCAATGTTTTGCTATCCACGCGTACGCGTGCTGCACGCGTGTGCGTGGATGCAAAGATTTCATTTTACAGCTTTAAAACAATGCAGGGGACGTTGGCCTCAGCGTTGAACTTCCAACATTCCCTCCAACGTTGGCGTTTTCACGCGTGCACGTACTCCATGCTTACGAGTGAATCGCCCTTTTCCCCATCCAGGCGTATGTGTCGATTCAAGTTTTTCAAATCCAAAGTATGGGTTCCTTATCGCGGACATTGGAGGCTAGTGTTTGAGGTAACGTTGGACTCCAACATTTGTATAATTAGAATTCTTATCATTCTCGTAGATTCAAGTTTTTCAAATCCATGCTTTCCTTCACCTATCATCAACCAATAAATGCATCAAAGCCTTGCTAAAGTCATGAAAATTCTTATCATTCTTAGCATACAAGTAATCATAGCATGAATCATCATGAAATTGCATCAAATTACTCATGCTTTAATGAATCTAGGCATACATGAATTTCTACCCAATTTGCTTACTTATAGCTCAAGAAACTGCATAAAACCTATTAAACTAAAGGAAAAAGGATAGTGAAACCAGCCTATGATTCCCTGGTGATAAACCCCATTTTTAAGGTTTATCCTATATAGATTTTGAGAGTTTTATCAATAATCTTTCACACTTATTCATATCAAAATGCATGATTTTGTGTTCCTTTCCCAGTTTTTCCTCATGGATAAAAACATGCTTCTTTCGCATTGAAATAGATATATTTTAATCCTCCTCTATTACCATTCGATGCCGTGATCCGTGCGTTAAGTGATTTCAGAGCTTATAGGGCTGGGATGGCTTGGAGGAGAGGATGGAAGCATGCATAAAAGGGAAGGAGAATGGATAAGTTAGAGTTTTGGAACTTGGGCATGGACGCGCACGTGCACCGTACGTGTACGCGTGAATGTGCATCCTCAGAGCCAGCGCGATGGAACCGAAACGAGAAGCCGGCGCACTTACATGGCTGGGCTAGAAATCCTTGGACGCGCCTGCCCGCGGATTGCAAAAAGCCCAGGGAGGCGTGCGCGTGCTGTGCGCGTACGCGCCGATGGCCGCATGTGATTTTTTAAGGAGAAAACGTGACCAGCATTTTTAGGCAGTTGCAAACCTTGTTTTAGGGCAGAGTTCTGGCGGGAAGAGCATAAGAAGACCAAGGATTAGGGGGATTGATATTATTAGAGATTTTTCTAGATATTTCCATTAGTTAGTTACATTTCTTTTAGAGAGAGTAACTCCAACTTCTCTCTAGGATTTTACTCTCTCCATTACAATTCTCCTTTGATTTCTTGGTGAGATCCATCACTAATTTACTTTTACTTTGATACAAGTTGTAGATGTACTCCTCTTCTACTCTCAATTAGTGCTCTTTTGATTTATTCACTTGGATTTTAGGTTTGTACCCTTGTTACTTTGAATTTTGATTAATGAATTGAGGAATTTCATTCAATTGCTTGATTGTTGATGATTGCTTCAGTTAGATAGCTTTAATTCAATTCCTTTTTCTCAATTTCGTCATGTCTCCTATGATTGCCCACCAATTGTTTGTGGAAATGACAACCCTAGATATGGAGTAGATTTCTCTTACTTGGCTTGGGGGTTGAGTTATTGGAGACGCTTGAGTAGTGGATATCAATTGTTGATTGGGAATTGAGAATTGGAAATTGACTTGGAGTGCACTAAAGCTAGACTTCCCTAGGGTTAGACTAGGACTTGTGACTCAACTTAGTTACTTCCACTTGACTTTCCTCCATTATTAGGGGGTTAACTAAGTGAAGCAATAATCAATTGTTATCATAATTGAAGGAAAATACAATGATGGAACTTCCAATACTCACCCTTAGGCAAGGCTTTTATCTTAATCAATTGTTGTTTACCTTTGTTGGCTTGAACTCTTGCACCAACTCTTAAAACCACAAAAGACTTCCTAATCAATAATGTGCATTCTAAGGCAATTCCTAGGGAGAACGACCTGGGACCAATACTCTCGGTCATAGATTTTAGAATTGTTTGATGCGATATTTGCATGTCAGTTAGACTATACTCACGATTGGATTCATTGCTAATTTCTATACCGGCATAAGAATCTCGTTCATAACCTAGCATCACAACACCAAACTTAAATCTTGCTTGTCCCTAAGCAAGTACTGAATTATTGAGAAGAAAGAATAAAACAGAAGGTGATGTTCATATCAGAAAGGCATTATTAGTAGCTCATGGGGTTTCATGCAGACAATGCAGTAGCTAACTTCTTATTGATCTTTAGGCATAGACTGTCTCCTTTAAGCATCCATTAACACACTGCTATGATTGTTGATGCCATTTTCGTTGCTATTCCAGAATTGGTTTTGTGGATTTCTGGCAAGTGAGATCTTATGTGGACTAGTGCGTGAAAGCAATTAAAACAAAAGCACCTAATGATAAATCAAAGTATGATATATAAATAGAGCTGGGATTAGGCCCTCGTGGTAGACTTTTGGGGCGCATTCCGCCAGTAGTGATCAACTAGGAAAGGGACACCTTTCTCTTAGAGAAAAGATAGGTTCAAAGCCCTCTCCTAAGAGTCGAGATCTCCCCAGTGTGAAACTAAAGGAGGGTTCCTACCAACCTATTCATTGTCGACAGGCGAAAGGAGAAAGTCAATTGAATTATTCTGTCATCTGAGTTCGGTCCCTTGCTAAGTGGTTATAGGTTTAACTACCTGCAGGCAGGCAAAGAAATTTATTGTTCCCCTTCCTTTGTCACAAGGCTCGACCGATGTCGCATTATCTATGGGAGGTGCAGATGAGGAGTTTTTCCAATCCTATTAATCTGGTTAAGCATAGGAACTCCGTGGTCAACACTTTACCCGGATAGCTTTCACTCTGGACTAGCCTCCTCGAGGCGAAAGGTTGTGCTCTTATCGAGAGCCCCTCGGTCACCCAAGGAATTGTCTATCCTTTCTAAGCCTTCTGGCGATGCGAATTCAGAGATTATATGCTACCAATTCACACCCGAGTGCGAATTTCGATTTATCTGTACCCTGGCTTATAAATCTGCACAGGTTGTGGGACTTGAAGCCCCAATGTTGATTTATTATGGCTCTTGCAGAGTAGAAATCTTCTCACTTAGCCGAAACCTTACCCTCTCTTTTGGAGAAGCCCATGGTACCGAGGTGACGAACTGTGACCACTCTCTCACTAATAGGAGTGGCAAGTCTATTTCTTTCGGGCTTCATCAATGGGGAAAGACGTATCGATGCCTCTTTGGAGGTGCGTGATTAGCGTAGGCTATCCCCCTCGTGAGTGTTGAGCGACTACTTTGACTTTCCCATCCTCCTGGAGAAGTCACCGAAGGCGAAGACGATCGGCTCGATGGCAGCAAAAGAGGACCATTCCTATCTACCTAACCCGTAGAAGATAAGATGGACGCGGTCAGTGTCGATAGCTTTGGCGCATTTATTCCCCATAACGAATAGGCTAGCAGGTTCCCCGATCTTTCTTCTGTCCCAGCCGTTAGGTTAGGTCACCGGGACTAGGTGAGGAAATGTCTTTTGGAGAGTAGAGATTTCCCACCCCAGCCAGCAGGGGTTTGACATCGAGGATGTCACTCTTAATCCTAGGCTACGGCCAGGGAAGATTCAAGAACCGGATCTGAGAGATTCTTAGCGGCGGACGTGAATATATCTGTTTGTTCTAAGGCTTAATGATCTCTTATTATTCACTCATCCTTGGTAATTGCTTTTTTTTTTATTTTCTTTTTTCTGTAAACTTGTTTCTTACTTGTAGCTTAGTGTCATGGGTAGCAGTAGCTTCTTTAGCTCATTTGTACTCAACACATATTCACTACAGACACTTGGCTCACAATTCTTCTTAAGACATTGATGCCCAGCACCTCTTTGGGTCACTAAATGCCTTGTAACTAAGTTGCTCTTGATCATGGACTTTCGGTTGATAATCCCAGGTTAGTTAACCCAAGTTACCAAGTGTTAAAGCACTCCATAGAACCTAATCATCCAAGCAGATCCTAGGACAAGACACTACAGGCATATGTCCTAAGATTGAAGCTATTGGTGTCTATCCTTATTCTTTTGCTTTCTTTTGTTTTTGGTTGCCACATTTGGCCTTTCTTTTCTTAATTTTTACTTATTTTTCTTTCCTCCAAGGACTTTTATTTGCTAAGACTCATAGACAGCATGCTAATCTACACTAAAGGGGAACAATCTATCCTTTTATTCATTATAAGTGAGCTACTACACAATCAAACATATATACCACCACTTACTGTTATTTCACTTCTTGCAAAAAAGGAACTCTTCCACTTCTTGTTCAAACATTTATTTTATTTAATTTGAAAAGACTTAGGGGACAAGACAAGCATTTAACAAGTGAAAGTGAAAGCACACACACTTAGGCTAGCATACTTATTGCAAAACTAAACACTACAGAGTGTAAAACAACTTAAACTACAAGTTGACCATTAATATGGGCACATTCAGACTTCCAATTTAAAGCATTTCAAAGCGGATGGAATTAAGTAACAATACAACCTCTTGGTGGTGCTTTCTAGTTGCTTCCTCTAATGGTGTGTATTCTGATGAGCAGATAATTTATACCCTTTTTGGCAGTATTTTTAAGTAGTTTTTAGTATAATTTAGTTACTTTTTATTATATTTTTATTAATTTTTATTAAAAAATTACATTTCTGGGATTTTACTATGAGTTTGTGTGTTTTTCTGTAATTTCAGGTATTTTCTAGCTGAAATTGAGGGACTTGAGCAAAAACCTGATTCAGAGGCTGAAAAAGGAATGCAGATGCTGTTGGATTCTGACCTCCCTGCACTTGAACTGGATATTTTGGAGCTACAGAAGCCCAATTGGCGCACTCTCAATTGCGTTGGAAAGTAGACATCCTGAGCTTTCCAGCAATATATAACAGTCCATACTTTGCCTGAGATTTGATAGCACAAACCAGTGTCCAAAGTCAGACTAAAATTGTCTGGCGTAAAACGCCAGAACTGGCACCTTTTTCGGCGTTAAACGCCCATTCTGGCACCTGGGGTGACGTTTAATGCCAACCGTGGGCATATAAACGTGAAAGCTTGAAAGCTCAGCCTAGACACACACCAAGTGGGTCCCAGAAGTGGAATTCTGCACTATCTGCACTTAGTTACTCATTTTCTGTAAACCTAGGTTACTAGTCTAGTATAAAAACTAATTTTAGATATTCATTGAGGACCCTATGACATTTTTACACTTCATATTGTATGTCTGATGATGCGAGTCTCTAAACCCTATGGTTGGGGGTGAGGAGCTCTGCTGTGTTTCAATGAATTAATGCAATTACTACTGTTTTCCATTCAATCACGCTTGATTCTATTCTAAGATATTCATTCGTACTTCAATCCAGAGAAGATGATGATCCGTGACACTCATCATTATTCTTAATTCTATGAATGTGTACCTGACAAACACTCCCATTCTATCTGAGCTCAACGTAGTCATTGGGCGACAGCTTGAATGTGTATCTCTGGGGTTTCTGAGCCACGGACAGAGTCCCGAGGTTAGAACCTTCGTGGTATAGGCTAGAATTATTGGCAGCCATTCTTGGGATCCAGAATGTCTAAACCTTGTCTGTGGTATTCTGAGTAGGATCTGGAAATGGATGATTGCGACGAGCTTCAAACCTGCGAATGTTAGGCACAGTGAGACAGTGGGCAAAAGGACAAAGGTCCTATTCCAATGCTAGTGGGAACCGACAGATGATTAGCCGTGCGGTGACAGCGCTTGGTATTTTTCATCCGAGAGGATCATACAGCCTGCCATGGAAAGAGCTATGTGTGTTTGGAGAAGAAGACAGTAGGAAAGCAAAGATTCAAATGACAGAGCATCTCCGGAACCTCAACATGTTCCTCATTACTGAATCACAAGTACCTTTTATTTTATGTTATTTATTTTCATAAATAAGATCACTCTTATCATTAATCTCCTGACTAAGATTTACAAAATAACGATAGCTTCCTTCAAGCCGACAATCTCTGTGGGATCGACCCTTACTCACGTAAGGTATTACTTGGACGACCCAGTGCACTTGCTAGTTAGTTGTGCGGGGTTGTGAAAAGTGTGATTTACAATTTCGTGCACCAAGTTTTTGGTGCTGTTGCCGGGGATTGTTCGAGTTTGAACAACTGACGGTTTATTTTGTTGCTTAGATTAGGAAACATTTATCTTTTTGGTTTAGAGTCTTCTATTATTGTTTTTGGTTAAAAATTTTTAAAATCCTTATTTTCTTTTTCTAATTTAATTTCAAAAATTTTTTTAAAACCAATAATTTTATTTTATGTCTTGTGTCAATCGCATGATTTTATTTTTCTTTCAATTTTCGAATTATATGTTCTTAGTTCTTTATTTATCTTCAAATTGTTCTTGATAATTTTCCTTATTTGATCTTTAAAATTTCTTATGTGGTAATTGTTGCTGTTTATCTTATACATTTTCAAATTATTAGTGTCCAAAATATAAAAATTTTTAAGTTTGGTGTCCTTTGTGTTTCTATGTTCTTAAAAATTTTTAAAATTTGTTCTGGGTGTTCATCCTGATATTTAAAGTCTTCTTGGTGTTCATCTTGACATTCAAAGTCTTCTTGTTGTTTTCTTACTTTTGATCTAAAAATTCTAGGTTTGGTGTTATTTTATTGTTTTTCCCTTTCCTCATTAAATTCAAAAATATCTTTTCTATTTATTTAATTGAATTTTCGAAAATTTTAATTAAAAATTCAGATTTTTATTTTAAAATTTTTTATTTTATCTTATCTTAAGCTTTAAAATTTCAAATTTCAAATTCTTCTTCAAAAATCATATCCAAAGTTTTTCAACTCCTCTTAATTAATTGATTATCTTAGTTTTCGAAGTTTTTTCTTTTTCTTTTAGTTTTCAAAATTTATATTTTGTTTTCCAATTATTTTATTTTATCTTTTTTTATTTATTTATTCGGTTTTTTTAATTAAATAAAATAAAAATAAAAATATATTTTGTTTGCAATCTACATCATCTCCCTTTCTCCATCATGGACCTAAGTGGAAATGAACAGTCCAGAAGGACTCTGGGGTCATATGCTAACCCCATTACTGCTACTTATGGGAGTAGTATCTGTATACCACCCATCAAGGCCAGCAGTTTTGAGCTAAATTCCTCAGCTTATTATCATGGTGCAGCAAAATTGCCAGTATTCCGGTCTTCCACAGGAAGAACCTACTAAGTTTCTGGCACAGTTCTTACAAATTACTGACACAGTACGTGATAAAGAAGTGGATCAGGATGTCTACAGATTATTACTGTTTCCATTTGCTGTAAAAGATCAAGCTAAGAGGTGGTTAAATAACCAACCCATAGCAAGCATAAAAACATGGAAATAGTTATCAGACAAATTTCTGAATTAATATTACCCTTCAAAAAGGATGACACAGCTAAGGCTGGACATCCAAGGCTTTAAACAAGAGGATGATGAATATCTTTATAATGCCTGGGAGAGGTACAGAGGGATGCTAAGGAAATGCCCCTCTGAAATGTTTTCAGAGTGGGTGCAGTTAGACATCTTTTACTATGGGCTTACAGAAAAAGCTCAAATATCTCTAGATCACTCAGCTGGTGGATCTATACATATGAGAAAGACAATTGAAGAGGCTCAAGAGCTCATTGATACAATTGCTAGAAATCAGCATCTGTACTGGAGTAGTGAGTCCTCCCTGAAAGAAGAGGCTAAAGCAGTATCCACTAAACTTAGTCCTCAAGAACAAGTTGCTGAACTCAATTAGTAATTTCTTATCATAACAAAACAATTTGCAGAATTCAAAGAGACGCTCCAAGACACTAAAAATGCTAACCAGAATACAGAAGCACAATTGGATCAGACAAGACAGCAGCTTTCTAAACAGATAACAGAATAATGCCAAGTTGTTCAATTAAAGAGTGGGAAAACACTGAATGTATCAATCCATGGTAGCAGGAAGCCAAGAAAGGAACAACTGACAAAGGATAACCAAACCACTGCCTAAAATCCCTCTGAGGACATTAAGAGCCCAGAGAGGAATGATTTTGGCGTTCAAACACCAGAACATGGTGAAAAAGTGGCGTTAAACGCCCAAGGGACAGCCAATTCTAGCGTCCAGACACCAGAAAAGGGTGGCAATCTAGCGTTAAATGCCCATGTAGCCCTCAATTCTGGCGTTAAAATGCCACAAAGGGGTCAGACACTTGGAAGTGCTGATAATAACCCCCTTAAGCAGGCTTCTCCAACCACTTCTGTAGGAAATAAACCTGCAGCAACCAAGGTTGAAGAATATAAAGCCAAGATGCCTTATCCTCAGAAACTCCGCCAAGCGGAACAGGATAAACAATTTGCCCGCTTTGCAGACTACCTCAGGACTCTTGAAATAAAGATTCTGTTTGCAGAGGCACTTGAGCAAATACCCTCTTACGCTAAGTTCATGAAAGAGATCTTAAGCCATAAGAAGGATTGGAGAGAAACTGAAAAAGTTTTCCTCACTGAAAAATGCAGTGCACTCATTCTGAAAAGCTTACCAGAAAAGCTTAAAGATCTCGGAAGCTTTATGATACCATGCACATTAGAGGGTGCTTGTACCAAGACAGCTCTGTGTGACCTTGGGGCAAGTATCAACCTAATACCTGTATCCACTATCAAAAAGCTTGGTTTGACTGATGAAGTTAAACGAACTCGGATATGCCTCCAACTTGCTGATGGCTCCATTAAAATCCCATCAGGTATAATTGAGGACATGATTGTCAAGGTTGGGCCATTTGCCTTTCCTACTGACTCTGTAGTGCTGGAAATGGAGGAGCACAAGAGTGCAACTCTCATTCTAGGAAGACCTTTCCTTAGCAACTGGACGAACCCTCATTGACGTCCAAAGAGGAGAGATAACTCTGAGAGTCAATGAGGATGAGTTTAAGTTGAATGCTGTCAAAGCTATGCAGCATCCAGACACACCAAAGACTGCCTGAGCACAGATGTTATTGACTCCTTGGTAGAAGAGGTCAATATGACTGAGAGTCTCGAATCAAAGCTAGAGAACATTTTTAAAGATGTTCAGCCTGATCTGGAGGAACCAGAGAAAATGGAAGAACCTCTGAAAATTCCCTAGGAAGAGGATAAGCCTCCTAAACCCAAACTCAAACCACTACCACCATCCCTGAAATATGCAATTTAGGAGAAGGTGACACTTTTTCGGTGATCATAAGCTCTGCTTTAAATCCACAGGAAGAGAAAGCACTAATTCAGGTGTTAAGAACACACAAGACAGCTCTTGGGTGGTCCATAAGTGATCTTAAGGGTATTAGGCGAGCAAGATGCATGCACAAGATCCTATTGGAGGATGATGCTAAGCCAGTGGTTCAACCACAGAGGCGGCTAAATCCAGCCATAAAGGAGGTGGTGCAGAAAGAGGTCACTAAGTTACTGGAGGCTGGGATTATTTATCCTATTTTTGATAGCCCCTGGGTGAGCCCTGTCCAAGTTGTCCCCAAGAACGGAGGCATGACAGTGGTTCATAATGAAAAGAATGAACTGGTTCCTACAAGAACAGTCACAGGGTGGCGTATGTGTATTGACTATAGAAGGCTCAATACAGCCACCAGGAAGGATCACTTTCCTTTACCATTCATAGATCAGATGCTAGAAAGACTAGTAGGTCATGAATGCTACTGCTTTTTGGATGGCTATTCAGGTTACAACCAAATTGTAGTAGATCCCCAAGACCAAGAGAAAACAGCATTCACATGTCCATCTGGAGTATTTTCCAACAGAAGGATGCCATTTGGTCTGTGCAATGCACCTGCAACCTTTTAGAGGTGCATGCTCTCTATACTCTCTGATATGGTAGAGAAGTTTCTGGATGTCTTCATGGATGACTTCTCAGTATTTGGAGACTCATTCAGCTCCTACCTTGACCATCTAGCACTTGTTCTAAAAAGGTGCCAAGAGACTAACCTAGTTTTAAACTGGGAGAAATGTCACTTTATGGTGACTGAAGGAATTGTTCTTGGGCACAAAATTTCAAACAAGGGGATAGAGGTGGATCAAGCTAAGGTAGAGGTAATTTAAAAATTACCACCACCTGCCAATGTTAAGGCAATCAGAAGCTTTCTGGGACATGCAGGATTCTATAGGAGGTTTATAAAGGATTTTTCAAAAATTGCAAAACCTCTGAGCAATCTGCTAGCTACTGACACGCCATTTGTCTTTGACATAGAGTGTCTGCAGGTGTTTGAAACTCTGAAAGCTAAGCTGGTCACAACACCAGTTATTTTTGCACTAGACTAGACATTACCATTCGAACTAATGTATGATACTAGTGACCATGCCATTGGTGCAGTATTGGGACAGAGGCATAACAAGCTTCTTCATGTCATTTACTATGCCAGCCGTGTTTTAAATGATGCACAGAAAAATTACACAACCACAGACTCATAAGATGGGTGTTGCTTCTGCAAGAGTTTGATATAGAAATAGGAGACAGAAAAGGGACAGAGAACCAGGTAGCAGATCACCTATCCCGGATAGAACCAGTAGCAGGAGCGTCCCTCCCCTTTACTGAGATCTCTGAAACCTTTCCGGATGAGCAACTCTTTACCATTTAGGAAGTACCATGGTTTGCAGACATTGCAAACTATAAAGCTGTGAGATTCATACCCAAGGAGTACAGTAAGCAGCAAACAAAAAAATTAATTACTGATGCAAAGTACTACTTGTGGCATGAACCATATCTCTTTAAGGAGTGTGCAGACAGAATGATCCGTAGATGCATGCCTAGAGAAGAGGCACAGAAGATCCTATGGCATTGCCATGGATCACAACATGGAGGACATTTCGGAGGTGAGCGAACAACCACAAAGGTCCTCCAATGCAGCGTCTACTGGCCCACTCTCTATAGAGACTCTCGAGAGTTTGTACGTAACTGTGACAGTTGCCAGAGAGCTGGTAATCTGCCTCACGGTTAGGCCATGCCTCAGCAAGGGATTTTAGAGATTGAGTTGTTTGATGTATGGGTCATTGACTTCATGGGGCCTTTCCCACCATCATATTCAAACACTTATATTCTAGTGGCAGTAGACTATGTATCTAAATGGGTAGAGGCAGTTGCAACACCCACTAATGATACTAAGACAGTGATGAAGTTCCTCCAAAAGAATATCTTCAGCAGGTTCGGTGTCCCTAGGATACTGATCAGCGATGGAGGCACTCATTTCTGCAATAAACAGCTTGACTCTGCTTTGGTCCGATATGGAATCAACCATAAAGTAGCAACTTCATATCATCCACAGACAAATGGGCAGGCTAAAGTCTCAAATAGGGATCTAAAGCGGATCTTGGAGCGGACTGTAAATGCCCATAGAAAGGATTGGGCAAGAGATAGATGATGCTCTGTGGGCATACAGAACAACATTCAAGACTCCTATAGGGACCTCTCCATAACAGCTTGTGTATGGAAAAGCCTATCATCTACTAGTGGAACTGGAACACAAGGCCTACTGGGCAACCAGATTCCTAAACCTTGATACTAAGGTAGCTGGAGAGAGGAGATTACTCCAGTTGAATGAGCTGGAAGAATTCAGACTCAATGCTTTCGAAAATGCCAAGATTTATAAGGAGAAAGCAAAAATATGGCATGACAAAAGGCTGTCATCTAGAGTCTTTGAGACAGGACAGAAGGTCCTACTATTTAACTCAAGGCTCAGATTGTTCCCCGGGAAATTGAAATCCCGGTGGAAGGGCCCGTATGTGATTACAAGTGTGTCACCATATAGCTATGTAGAACTTCAAGATATTGATTCTGAGAAAAAGTTCATTGTTAATAGACAAAGAATCAAACATTATCTTGAAGGCAATCTTAAGCAAGAATGCTCAAAGCTGAGACTGAGTTAAAAGCTCAGTAAAGTCCAGCTAAAGACAATAAAGAAGAGGTTGCTGGGAGACAACCTAGCCATTATCAATAATTAGATGTTTGTAACAGTTAGATAAGTCTTCTTAATTTTGTTTTTCTTGTTATTTAATATATTTTCAGTGAAAAAGTCAGGAAAATGGTGATTCAACACATAAAACAGCAAAATCACAGAGGAAATGAGCTCACTGGCGTCAAAACACCAGTAAAGAGGCAAACTGGGCGTTAAACACCAGAATGGATACCATTCTGGGCATTAAATGCCAGAATGGATACCATTATGGGCGTTTAACGCCAGAAAAGGTAGCATTCTTGGCATTAAAGGCCAGAGTAGGCAGCATTCTGGGCATTCAGAATAACGCCCAGTGAAGAAGGATTTCTGGCGTTTAACGCCAGCCTGGGTACCTGGCTGCGCGTTAAATGTCCAAAATGGCCAGAAGATGGGCGTTAAACGCCATAATAGATATCATTCTGGGCGTTTAACGCCAGAACAGACAGGGGAGAAGTAATTTCATTTTCAATCCAAATTTTTTCAAATTTTCTTGTTTTAATTCAAAATTTTCTGCATCTAAACATTACAAACATTCAATTTCTAACTTCCATTAACAAAAATTCATAATCTTATAAATTGTTTTTAATTCTCCTTCAAATTCTTTTCAAATCTTTTTCAAAAACTCATTTATCTTCCCAATTTCTTTTCAAATCTTTTCAATTCATTCATATTATCTTTTATTTCTTAGATACATAAACAAAAAAATTTCAGATTTAACTTCCTCATATCTTCTTCATATCTCTTAATTTTTGAAAATAATTTTCTCTTTTGCATGTCATGTTTATTTTTTTATCAATCATATCTTTCAATCATATCTTTTTCTTTTTAAATTTTCGAAACCATACCCTCCCTCCCCTCTATTTATACATTCGGCCATCACCCCTCCTCCATCATTCGAATCATTCTCTCCATCTACTCATCTTCTTTCTTTGCTTTTGCTCGAGGACAAGCAAACCTCTAAGTTTGGTGAGATTTTCCATGATCACTGACCAAGATCATGGCCCCTAAAGGAAAACAAACCACTCCTAGAAGAAAGAAAGAAAACAATCCAAAACCACAATGGATGCATGAGAGGTTCTGCACCAAAGAACATGCGGATCATTACTTCAAAATAGTGTGCAGAAGATCAGTGATCCCGGAAGTCAAGTTCGATCTGAAAGAAGACGAATATCCGGAGATCTAAGAGCAGATTCGAAACAGAGGCTGGGAAATCCTAGCTAATCCTGAGATGAATGTGGGAAGAAACATGGTCCAGGAATTTTATGCAAATATGTGGCTGACAGATAAGCAAAGAATGGAGGGAATTGCCTTTCGCACTCTTTGAACCATGGTCAGAGGCAGGATTATCTATTTCCATCTGACAAAGTGAGAGAATTCCTCAAACTTCCTCAACTGCAGGATGATCCAGAATCCTTTAACAGGAGAATGGCTAAAGATAAAAAGTTGGATCAAGTTCTAGAGGACATATGCCTCCCTAGAACGGAGTGGATAACCAATTCAAAAGGTGTCCCAAACCAACTGAAGAGAGGAGACCTCAAGCCAGTTGCTAGGGGCTGGCTGGATTTCATTAGGCGATCCATACTCCCCACTAGTAACCGCTCTTTAAACCAAAATGCAAGGGTAAAAAGGTGATGAGTGGATAATTTATACGCTTGTTGGCATTGTTTTTACATAGTTTTTAGTATGATTTAGTTAGTTTTCAGTATATTTTTATTAGTTTTTAAATAAAAATCACATTTCTGGACTTTACTATGAGTTTGTGTGTTTTTCTGTGATTTTAGGTAATTTTTGGCTAAAATTGAGGGACTTGAGCAAAAATCAGATTCAGAGGTTGAAGGACTGTAGATGCTGTTGGATTCTGACCTCCCTGAACTCACAGTGGATTTTCTGGAGCTACAAAACTCCAAATGGCGCGCTCTCAATTGCGTTGGAAATTAGACATCTAGGGCTTTCCAGCAATATATAATAGTCCATACTTTGCCCGAGTTTAGACGATGCAAACTGGCGTTTAACGCTAGTTCCATGTTGCATTCTGGAGTTAAACGCCAAAAACAGGTTGCAAAGTGGAGTTAAACGCCAGAAACAGGTTACAAACTGGAGTTCAAATCCAAGAGAAGCCTCTACACGTGTAAAGCTCAATGCTCAGCCCAAGCACACACCAAATGGGCCACAGAAGTGGATTTCTGCATCATTTACTTATTTCTGTAAACCCTACTAATTAGTTTAGTATAAATAGGACTTTTTACTATTGTATTTACATCTTTGGATCATCTTTGATCGGTTTTATGCTATCTTAGACCTTTATGGGGGCTGGCCATTCGGCCATGCCTGGACCTTGTTCTTATGTATTTTCAACGGTAGAGTTTCTACACACCATAGATTAAGGTGTGGAGCTCTGTTGTTCCTCATGAATTAATACAAAGTACTATCATTTTTCTATTCAATTCAAGCTTATTCCGATTCTAAGATATTCATTCGCACTTCAATATGAATGTGATGATCGTGACAGTCATCATCATTCCCAACCTATGAACGCGTGCCTGACAACCACTTCAGTTCTACCTTAGATTGAATGAATATCTCTGGGATTTCTTAATCAGAATCATCGTGGTATAAGTTAGAATCCATGGACGGCCATTCTTGAGATCCGGAAAGTCTACACCTTGTCTATGGTATTCCAAGTAGGATCTAGGAAGGGATGGCTGCGATGAGCTTCAAACTCACGAGTGCTGGGCGTAGTGACAGACGCAAAAGGATCAATGGATCCTATTCCAGTATGATCGAGAACTGACAGATGATTAGCCATGCAGTGACAGCGCATTGGACCATTTTCACTGAGAGGACAGGATGTAGCCATTGACAACGGTGATGCCTAACATACAGCTTGCCATAGAAAGGAGTATGAATGATTGGATGAAGATAATAGGAAAGCAGAGGTTCAGGAGGAACAAGCATCTTCATACGCTTATCTGAAATTCTCACCAATGAATTACATAAGTATCTCTATCTTTAATTTACGTTTTATTTATCTTTTAATTATTAAATCTCCATAATCAATTGAATCCGCCTGACTGAGATTTACAAGGTGACCATAGCTTGCTTCAAGCCGACAATCTCCGTGGGATCGACCCTTACCAAAAGTTCCCTTTCGAAGTCCTGGAGAGGAAGATGCATCTTGGGTTGACATATACTGCGACTTGTCAGATATATATGGGTTATTGAAACAAATACACCAATCACTTTTAATATAAGAAGTCGAGTAGGCGGATTGGTGCGAATGGAGAAGAAACAGCCATGGGTTCTCTGCCCCTGCGGGGATGGAGCGAAAGAAGCTTTGAGAATTCAAGAGAAGGTCCCGGCAATCATTAAAAAAATGAAAAAAATGGCCAAAGAAAAGAAAAGGGGGAGTTTAACGAGAATTTTTATGAAAGCCTTTCATTTGCTTCTCTTCGATGGAAGTCTTATTTTCCCAGAATGTATCCTAATTTTTGGCGTAATTCTTCTTCTGATGATCGATTCAACCTCTGATCATGAAATTTCACCTTAACGACGAGACCTATTATCATTTTTCGCATGTCCTCGGAAGTTTAGAGTAGGTGATTTAATAATAAATAGGAAATTTCCCTAACATGGAAATCTATTTCATTTTTATGGAATGTTCGGGCAGAAATAGACCCCTTTTTATTAGAAAAAAAAAAGCTATCGAATGAATCGTTGTACATTTCAAATTTGAATTAAGAATTCGGCAGAAAATCCAAGTGGTTATTCTCACGTAAGGTTTATTACTTGGACGACCCAATGCACTTGCTGGTTAGTTGTGCGAAGTTGTGACAAAGAACTAAGATTATGAACGTGCGTATTAAGTTTTTAGCACCGTTACCAAGGTATGAACCGTCATGATTTCTGCGCACCAAGTTTTGGCGCCGTTGCCGGGGATTGTTTGAGTTTGGACAACTGACGGTTCATCTTGTTGCTCAGATTAGGTAATTTTATTTTAATTTTAGTCTTTTTGTTTTTATTATTCTTATTTTCGAAAAAAAAATATTTTTAAAAAAAGATTTCTAAAAAAATAAATTATTCTATGTTCTTCAGAATTTTTAAGAAGGAATTCTAGAGTTTCATGAGATATGTTGAATCCTGGCTGGCTGTTAAGCCATGTCAAATCTTTTGGACCGAGGTTTCACTTATCCTTAAGAGAAGAGCTTCTTTGTCTTCTTCAGCAATTCAGCTATTGTATGCCTGATTTGTATCTGCTGAAGCTTGGCTGGCCATTGGCCATGTCTAGTGTTTTGGACTAGAGCTTTCACTGAAACCTTGGCTGGCTAGTGAGCCATGTCTAATTCCTGGACTGGAGCTTTAGACTAACAGTGCAAGTTTCCTGGAATTCCTATTAAAAATTTTGAAATCCTTATTTTTCTTTTTCCAATTAAATTTTCAAAAAATATAAAAAAATTATAAAATCAAAAAATAAAAAATAATTTGATATTTCTTGCTTGAATCTAGTGTCAAGTCATAAGTTTGGTGTCAATTGCATGTTTATCTCTTGCATTTTTTGAAAATTCATGCATTGCATTCTTCATGATCTTCAAGTTGTTCTTGGTAAGTCTTCTTGTTTGATCTTCATATTTTCTTGTTTTGTGTCTTTTGTTGTTTTTCATATGCATTTTTGCATTCATAGTGTTTAAACATGAAAATCTCTAAGTTTGGTGTCTTGTATGTTTTTCTTTTCTTGAAAATTTTCAAAAATAAGTTCTTGGTGTTCATCATGATCTTCAAAGTGTTCTTGGTGTTCATCTTGACATTCATAGTGTTCTTGCATGCATCACTAGTTTTGATCCAAAATTTTCATGCATTGAGTCTTTTTGATGTTTTTCTCTTCCATCATTAAAAATTCAAAAATAAAAAAAAATATATCTTTCCCTTTTCTTCTCATAAAATTTGAATATTTGACTTGACTTTTTCAAAAATTTTTAAAATCTAGTTGTTTCTTATGAGTCAAATCAAATTTTAAATTTAAAAATTCTATCTTTTTCAAATCTTTTTCAAAAATCAAATCTTTTTCATTTTTTCTTTCATATTTTCGAAAATTTCAAATTAATTTTCAAAAATCTTTTTTTTATCTTGTTCATAATTTAGAAATCTTTACTAACAATTAATGTGATTGATTAAAAAATTTTTAAGTTTGTTACTTGCCTATTAAGAAAGGTTCAATCTTTAAATTTCAAATCATATCTTTTTAGTTTGTTGTTAGTCAAGTAATCAACTTTAATTTTCAAAATCAAATCTTTTTAATTTCTTTTTCAAATCTTTTTCAAAATAAGTTTCAATCACATCTTTTTCAAAATCAATTTCAAAATCTTTTCTAACTTCTTTTCTAACTTCTTTTCAAAAATTAAGTTTCAAATCTTTTTCAATCAATCTTATCTTTTTGTTTGATTCTTATCTTTTTCAAAACTACCTAACTAACTCTCTCTTTCTAATTTTCGAAAATCCCTTCCCTCTTTTTTAAAATTCCTTTTTAATTAACTAATTGTTTTAAACTTTAATTTAATTTAATTCAATTTCATTTTTCTTTTTAATTTTCGAATTCTAACTTTGATTTTAAATTAAAACCAAAATTACTTTTATTTTAATTTATTTAATTTTCAAAATTCTCTCCCCCTCATCTCTTTCTAATTATTTTATTTATTTACTAACACTTCTCTTCATTTAAAAATTCGAACCCTCTCCTCTTTCTGTGCTCGAATTTCTTTTCTTCTTCTACTTACATTAGGAATCTCTATACTGTGACATAGGGGATTCCATATTTTCTTTTCTGTTTTCTTCTTTTTCATATGAGCAGGAACAAGGATAAGAACATTCTTGTTGAGGCTGATCCTGAACCTGAAAGGACTCTGAAGAGGAAGCTAAGGGAAGCTAAAGCACAACTCTCTGGAGAAAATCTGACAGAAATTTTTGAAAAAGAAGAAGACATGGCCAAAAATAATAACAATGCAAGGAAGATGCTTGGTGACTTCACTGCACCAAATTCTAATTTACATGGAAGAAGCATCTCAATCCCTGCCATTGGAGCCAACAACTTTGAGCTGAAACCTCAATTAGTTTCTCTGATGCAACAGAACTGCAAGTTTTATGGACTTCCATCAGAAGATCCTTTTCAGTTCTTAACTGAATTCTTGCAAATCTGTGATACTGTTAAGACCAATGGGGTTGATCCCGAGGTCTACAGGCTCATGCTTTTCCCGTTTGCTGTAAGAGACAGAGCTAGAATATGGTTGGACTCTCAACCTAAGGATAGCCTGAACTCTTGGGATAAGCTGGTCACGGCTTTCTTAGCCAAGTTCTTTCCTCCTCAAAAGCTTAGCAAGCTTAGAGTGGATGTTCAAACCTTCAGACAGAAAGAAGGTGAATCCCTCTATGAAGCTTGGGAGAGATACAAGGAACTGACCAAAAAGTGTCCTTCTGACATGCTTTCAGAATGGACCATCCTGGATATATTCTATGATGGTCTGTTTGAATTATCTAAAATGTCATTGGACCATTTTGCAGGTGGATCCATTCACCTAAAGAAAATGCCTGCAGAAGCTCAAGAACTCATTGACATCGTTGCTAATAACCAGTTCATGTACACTTTTGAGAGGAATTCTATAAGTAATGGGACGCCTCAAAGGAAGGGAGTTCTTGAAATTGATACTCTGAATGCCATATTGGCTAAGAACAAAATATTGACTCAACAAGTCAATATGATCTCTCAGAGTATGAATGGATTGAAGGAATCATCCAACAGTACTAAAGAGGCATCTTCTGAAGAAGAAGCTTATGATTCTGAGAACCCTACAATAGCAGAGGTGAATTACATGGGTGAACCCTATGGAAACACCTATAATCCCTCATGGAGAAATCATCCAAATTTCTCATGGAAGGATCAACAAAATCCTCAAAAAGACATTAATAATGGTGGAAGAAACAGGTTTAGCAATAGCAAACCTTTTCCATCATCCACTCAGCAACAGACAGAGAATTCTGAGCATAACCCATCTAGCTTAGCAAATATAGTCTCTGATCTATCTAAGTCTACTGTGAGTTTCATGAATGAAACAAGGTCCTCCATTAGGAATTTGGAGGCACAAGTGGGCCAGCTGAGTAAAAGAGTCACTGAAACACCTCCTAGTACTCTCCCAAGCAATACAGAAGAAAATCCAAAGAGAGAGTGCAAGGCCATTGATTTGACCATCATGGCCGAACCTACAAGGGAGGAGGAGGACGTGAATCCTAGTGAGGAAGACCTCCTGGGACGTTCAGTGACCAATAAGGAGTTTCCCTTTGAGGAACCCAAGGAATCTAAGGCTCATCTAGAGACCATAGAGATTCCATTGAACCTCCTTCTGCCCTTCATAAGCTCTGATGAGTATTCTTCTTCTGAAGAGAATGAAGACATTACTGAAGAGCTAGTTGCTAAGTACCTTGGTGCAATCATGAAGCTGAATGCCAAATTATTTGGTAATGAGACTTGGGAAGATGAACCTCCCTTGCTCACCAATGAACTGAATGCATTGGATAGGAAGAAATCACCTCAAAAGAAACAGGATCCTGGCAAATTCTTAATACCCTGTACCATAGGCACCATGACCTTTGAGAAGGCTCTGTGTGACCTGGGGTCAGGAATAAACTTAATGCCACTCTCTGTAATGGAGAAACTTGGGATCTTTGAGGTGCAAGCTGCCAGAATCTCATTAGAGATGGCAGAAAACTCAAGAAAATAGGCTTATGGACAAGTAGAGGACGTGTTAGTAAAGGTTAAAGGACTTTACATCCCTGCTGATTTCATAATCCTAGACATTGGGAAGGATGAGGATGAATCCATCATCCTTGGAAGACCCTTCCTAGCCACAGCAAGAGCTGTGATTAATGTGGACAGAGGAGAGTTGGTCCACCAACTGAATGAGGACAACCTTGTGTTTGAAACTCAAGGATCTCCTTCTGTAACCATTGAGAGAAAGCATGAAAAGCTTCTCTCACTATAGAGTCAACCAAAGCCCCCACAGTCAAACTCTAAGTTTGGTGTTGGGAGGCCACAACCAAACTCTAAGTTTGGTGTTGAACCCCTACATTCAAACTCTAAGTTTGGTGTTGGGAGGTTCCAACCTTACTCTGATTATCTGTGAGGCTCCATGAGAGCTCACTGTCAAGCTATTGACATTAAAGAAGCGCTTGTTGGGAGGCAACCCAATGTTATTTAATCATATCTATTTTATTTTCTTTTTGTTATTTCATGTTTTATTAGGATGAAGATCATGTGAAGTCACATAAACTACTGAAAAATCAAAAATAGAATGAAAAATAGCATTGAAAACAGCACACCCTGCAGGAGAGCAGTTTGGCGTTTAAACGCCAGAAACAAGCATCGGTCTGGCGTTTAACGCCAGAAACAAGCACCAAGCTGGCGTTTAACGCCAGAAACAAGCATCTTCCTGGCGTTAAATGCCAGAAACAGGCTACATTTGGGTGTTTAACGCCAGAAACAAGCAGCAGTCTGGCGTTAAAGGCCAGGATTGCACAGCAAGGGCATTTTACACGCCTAATTAGAGCAGGGATGTTAAGTCCTTGACCCCACTTGATCTGTGGACCCCACAAGATCCCCTCAGGATTTGTGGACCCCACAGGATCCTTACCTTTTCTTCTCTCCTCTTCACGCCTTTTCATAACTCTCTTCCCCAAATACCCTTCACCAATCACCTTAATCACTCTTTCCCATCACCCCCTCACCACTCACATCCATCTTCTCTTCCCCATAAACCCCACCTACCTTCAAAATTCAAACTATTTTCCCTCCCAAACCCAACCCTAATGGCCGAACCCTAACCCTTCCCACACTCCTATATAAACCCCTCATTCCTTCTTCATTTTCACACAACACAACCCTCTCTTCTTCCCCTTGGCCGAATACACCCCTCTCTCCCTCTCCTCCATTTCTCTTCTTCTTTTCCTTCTTTCTTTCTTCTTTTGCTCGGGGACGAGCAAACATTTTAAGTTTGATGTGGTAAAAGCATAGCTTTTTGTTTTTCCATAACCATTAATGGCACCTAAGGCCAGAGAAACCTCAAGAAAGAGGAAAGGGAAGACAATTGCTTCCACCTCTGAGTCATAGGAGATGGAGAGATTCATCTCAAAGGTCCATCAAGACAACCTCTATGAAGTTGTGACCAAGAAGAAAGTGATATCTGAGGTTCCTTTCAAGCTCAAAAATAATGAGTATCCGGAGATCCGACTTGAGATCCAAAGAAGAGGTTGGGAAGTTCTCACCAACCCCATTCAACAAGTCCGGATCTTAATGGTTCAAGAGTTCTATGCAAACGCATGGATCACTAGGAACCATGATCAAAGTGTGAACCCGAATCCAAAGCATTGGCTCACCATGGTTCGGGGGAACTACTTAGATTTCAGTTCGGAAAATGTAAGGCTGGCGTTCAACTTGCCAATGATGGAAGAAATTTCACGCCCCTACACTAGAAGGGTCAACTTTGATCAAAGGTTGGACCAAGTCCTCATGGACATATGTGTAGAAGGAGCTCAATGAAAAATTGACTCAAGAGGCAATCCGGTTCAATTAAGAAGACTGGACCTTAAGTCTATAGCTAGAGGATGGTTGGAGTTTATTAAATGCTCAATCATTTCTACTAGCAACCGGTCTGAAGTTACTATAGATCGGGCCATCATGATCCATAGTATCATGATTGGGGAGGAAGTAGAGGTTCATGAGATTATACCTTAAGAACTCGACAAGGTAGCTGACAAGTCCTCTACTTTGGCAAGGTTAGCCTTTTCTCACCTTATTTGCCACCTCTGCAATTCGGTTGGAGTTGACATAGAGGGAGACATCCTCATTGAAGAGGACAAGCTGATGAGCGGATAATTTATATGCTTTTTGACATTGTTTTTAGTATGTTTTTAGTAGGATCTAGTTACTTTTAGGGATGTTTTCATTAGTTTTTATGTTAAATTCACATTTCTGGACTTTACAATGAGTTTGTGTGTTTTTCTGTGATTTCAGGTATTTTCTGGCTGAAATTGAGGGACTTGAGCAGAAATCAGATTCAGAGGTTGAAGAAGGACTGCTAATGCTGTTGGATTCTGACCTCCCTGCACTCAAAGTGGATTTTCTGGAGCTACAGAACTCGAAATAGCGCGCTTCCAATTGCGTTGGAAATTAGACATCCAGGGCTTTCCAGAAATATATAATAGTCTATACTTTGGCCAATAATAGATGATGTAAACTGGCGTTCAACGCCAGCTTTCTACCCAAACCTGGCGTCCAGCGCCAGAAAAGGAGCCAAAACCAGAGTTGAACGCCCAAACTGGCACAAAAGCTGGCGTTCAACTCCAAGAAGGACCTCTACATGTACAACACTCAAGCTCAGCCCAAACACACATCAAGTAGGCCCCGAAAGTGGATTTATGCATCAATTACTTACTCATGTAAACCCTAGTGACTAGTTTATTATAAATAGGACCCTTTACTATTGTATTAGGTATCTTTGATCATCTTTGGATGCCTGGTTCTTAGATCAGAGGGGCTGGCCATTCGGCCATGCCTGGACCTTTCACTTATGTATTTTTAACGGTAGAGTTTCTACACTCCATAGATTAAGGTGTGGAGCTCTGTTGTTCCTCAAAGATTAATGCAAAGTACTACTGTTTTCTATTCAATTCATCTTATTTCGCTTCTAAGATATCCATTCGCACCCAAGAACGTGATAAAGGTGATGATTATGTGTGACGCTCATCACCTTTCTCCCCTATGAACACGTGCCTGACAAACACTTCCGTTCTACATGAAATAAGCTAGAATGAATATCTCTTAGATCTCCTAACCAGAATCTTCGTGGCGTAAGCTAGAATGATGGTGGCATTCAAGAGAATCCGGAAAGTCTAAACCTTGTCTATGGTATTCCGAGTAGGATTCAATGATTGACTGTGACGAGCTTCAAACTCGTGAGTGCTGGGCGTTAGTGACAGACGCAAAAGGAGGGTGAATCCTATTCCAGCATGATCGAGAACCGACAGATGATTAGCCGTGCTGTGACAGAGCATGTGAGCATATTTTTCACTGAGAGGAGGGGATGTAGCCACTGACAACGGTGATGCCCTTGCATAAAGCCAGCCATGGAAAGGAGTAAGACTGATTGGATGAAGATAGCAGGAAAGCAGAGGTTCAGAGGAACGAAAAACATCTCCATTCGCTTATCTGAAATTCCTACCAATGATTTACATAAGTACCTCTATCTCTATTCTATTATTTATTATTCGAAAACACCATTATCAATTTATATCTGCCTAACTGAGATTTGCAAGGTGACCATAGCTTGCTTCATACCAACAATCTCCATGGGATTCGACCCTTACTCACGTAAGGTATTACTTGGACGACCCAGTGCACTTGCTGGTTAGTTGTATCGAAGTTGTGAACCATGGCATTGGCTCCATGTTCTTGGCGCCATTGCCAGGGAAAGAAAGAGCCATGAATTTTACATAATCAAAGTGTAATCACGATTGCGCGTACCAAGTTGCTCACGTTGCCAGGGATTGTTTGAGCCTGGACATCACAATTTCGTGCACCAAGTTTTTGGCACCGTTGCTGGGGATTGTTCGAGTTTGGACAACTGATGGTTCATCTTGTTGCTCAGATTAGGTAATTTTCTTTCTATTTTCTTTTCAAAAATTTTTCAAAAATTTCTCATCTGTTTTCGAAAAAAAAATGTTTTCAAAAATATATTTTTCTTCAAAATTTTTAAGAATGAATTCTAGTGTTTCATGAAGCATGTTGAAGACTGACTGGCTGTAAAGCCATGTCTCAATTCTTTTGGACTCAAGAGAAGAGCTTCTTTATCTTTCTTAGCAAATTGGCTACTGAATGTAAAGTTCTGCTAAAGCTTGACTGGCTATTAAGCCATGTCTAACCCTCAGATTGGAGCTTTAGACTAACATGGCAAGATTCCTGGAATTCATATTAAAAATTTTGGAATCCTTTTTTTTCTTTTTCAAAATGATTTTCGAAAAAATTAAAAGAAAATACAAAAAAATCATAAAATCATAAAAATAAAAAATATTTTGTGTTTCTTGTTTGAGTCTTGAGTCATGTTATAAGTTTGGTGTCAATTGCATGTGCATCTTGCATTTTTCGAAAGTTCTCATGCATTCATAGTGTTCTTCATGATCTTCAAGTTGTTCTTGGTAAGTCTTCTTGTTTGATCTTTGCATTTGCATGTTTTGTGTCTTTTCTTGTTTTACATGTGCATTTTTCGTTTCTTAGAGTCTAAGCATTAAAGAATTCTAAGTTTGGTGTCTTGCATGTTTTCTTTGCATTAAAAATTTTTCAAAATTGTGTCTATGATGTTCATCTTGACATTCATAGTGTTCTTGGTGTTCATCTTGACATTCATAGCATTCTTGCATGCATCACATGTTTTGATCTAAAAATTTCATGCATTGCATCTTTTTAGTGTTTTTCTCTCTCATCATAAAAAATTCAAAAAAAAATCAAAAAAAAAATATCTTTCCCTTTTTCTCTCTTCAAATTCGAAAATTTGGATTGACTTTTTCAAAAATTTTTAAAATCAAGTTGTTTCTTATGAGTCAAATCGAATTTTCAATTTAAAAATCTTATCTTTTTCAAAATCTTTTTCAAAAATCAAATCTATTTCAAATTTCTTAGTTATTTTTGAAAATTCTAAAAATATTTTTCAAAAATCTTTTTCTTATTTTTGTATTAAATTTTCGAAAATAACATAAACAATTAATGTTTTGATTCAAAAAATTTCAAGTTTGTTACTTACTTGTTAAGAAAGATTCAAACTTTAAGTTCTAGAATCATATATTGTGATTTCTTGTGAATCAAGTCATTAATTGTGATTTTAAAAATTCAAATCTTTTTCAAAAACTAATTTTTATCATATCTTTTCAAAAATATCTTCTTATCTTATCTTTTTCAAAAATTTTTCAAAATATCTTTTCTAACTTCCTAACTCCTTATCTTTTCAAAATTTGTTTCAACTAACTAACTAACTTTTTGTTTGTTTCTTAACTTTTTCAAAACTACCTAACTAACTCTCTCTCTCATTTTCGAAAATATCTTCCCCCTTTTTCAAAATTTCTTTTTGATTTATTAATTATTTTGATTTTTAATTTTTAAATCTTAATTTTCGAAAATTACTAACATTTTTCAAAAACTATTTTCAAAAATCACTAACTCTTTTTCAAAAATATTTTTCGAAAATTATCCCTTCCCCATCTTATTCTATTTATTCATTCATATACTAACATCTCATCTCACATCTCTGCCATCCTCACAGTTGTGTATCTTCCATTATATTACATTCTTTATCTCCCCCTCTTTTCTCCCACTCACAAAGGGACCCCTATACTGTGGTATAAAGGATCTCTATTATTATTATTATTATTTTTCTGTGCCCTCTTCTTTGTCATATGAGCAGGAGCAAGGATAAGAACATTCTTGTGAAAGCAGATCCAGAACCTGAAAGGACTCTGAAGAGAAAATTAAGAGAAGCTAAAATACAACAATCCAGAGATAACCTTTCAGAAATTTTCGAACAGGAAGAGGAGATGGCAGCCGAAAATAATAATAATGTAAGGAAGATGCTTGGTGACTTTACTGCACCTAATTCCAATTTACATGGAAGAAGCATCTCCATTCCTGCCATTGGAGCAAACAACTTTGAGTTGAAACCTCAATTAGTTTCTCTGATGCAGCAGAACTGCAAGTTTCATGGACTTCCATCTGAAGATCCTTTTCAGTTCTTAACTGAATTCTTGCAGATATGTGATACTGTTAAGACTAATGGAGTAGATCCTGAAGTCTACAGGCTCATGCTTTTCCCTTTTGCTGTAAGAGACAAAGCTAGATTATGGTTGGATTCTCAACCCAAAGACAGCCTGAACTCTTGGGATAAGCTGGTCACGGCTTTCTTAGCCAAGTTCTTTCCTCCTCAAAAGCTGAGCAAGCTTAGAGTGGATGTTCAAACTTTCAAACAGAAAGAAGGTGAATCCCTCTATGAAGCTTGGGAAGATACAAACAGTTGACCAAAAAGTTTCCTTCTGACATGCTTTCAGAATGGACCATCCTGAATATATTCTATGATGGTCTATCTGAGCTATCAAAGATGTCACTGGACACTTCTGCAGGTGGATCCATTCACCTAAAGAAAACGCCTACAGAAGCTCAAGAACTCATTGACATGGTTGCTAATAACCAGTTTTGTACACTTCTGAAAGGAATCCTGTGAGTAATGGGACGCCTATGAAGAAGGGAGTTCTTGAAGTTGATACTCTGAATGCCATATTGGCTCAGAATAAAATATTGACTCAGAAAGTCAATATGATCTCTCAGAGTCTGCATGGAATGCAAGCTGCATCCAACAGTACTCAAGAGGCATCTTCTGAAGAAGAAGCTTGTGATCATGAGAACCCTGCAATAGCAGAGGTAAATTACTTAGGTGAATCTTATGGAAGCACCTATAACTCAACATGGAGAAATCATCCAAATTTCTCATGGAAGGATCAAAAGCCTCAACAAGGCTTTAATAATGGTGGAAGAAATAGGTTTAGCAATAGCAAGCCTTTTCCATCATCAACTCAGCAACAGACAGAGAACTCTTAACAAAATACTTCTAATTTGGCAAACTTAGTCTCTGATCTGTCTAAAGCCACTGTAAGTTTCATGAATGAAACAAGATCTTCCATTAGAAATTTGGATGCACAAGTGCGCCAGCTGAGTAAAAGGATCACTGAAATCCCTCCTAGTACTCTCCCAAGCAATACAGAAGAGAATGCAAAAGGAGAGTGCAAGGCCATTGACATAAGCACCATGGCCGAACCTACAAGGGGAGTGGAGGACGTGAATCCCAAGGAGGAAGACCTCCTGGGACGTCCAGTCATCAATAAGGAGCTTCCCTCTGAGGAACCAAAGGACTCTGAGGCTCATCTAGAGACCATACAGATTCCATTGAACCTCTTTATGCCCTTCATGAGCTCTAATGAGTATTCCTCTTCTGAAGAGAATGAGGATGTTACTGAAGAGCAAACTGCCAAGTTTCTTGGTGCAATCATGAAGCTGAATGCCAAATTATTTGGCATTGATACTTGGAAAGTTGAACCTCCCTTGTTCATCAATGAACTAAGTGATCTGGATCAATTGACATTGCCTCAGAAGAGACAGGATCCTGGAAAGTTCATAATACCCTGTACCATAGGCACCATGATCTTTAAGGTTCTGTGTGACCTTGGTTCAGGAATAAACCTCATGCCCCTCTCTGTAATAGAGAAACTGGGAATCTATGGGGTGCAAGCTGCTAAAATCTCATTAGAGATGGCAGACAATTCAAGAAAATAGGCTTATGGACAAGTAGAGGACGTGTTAGTAAAGGTTGAAAGCCTTTACATCCCTGCTGATTTCATAGTCCTGGATACTGGAAAGGAAGAGGATGAATCCATCATCCTAGGAAGACCTTTCCTGGTCACAGCAAGAGCTGTGATTGATGTTGACAGAGGTGAAATAGTCCTTCAATGGAATGAGAACTCCCTTGTGTTTAAAACTCAAGGATCTCCCTCTACAACCATGAAGAGGAAGCAGAAAAAGCTTCTCTCAAAGCAGAGTCAACCAGAGCCCCCACAGTCAAACTCTAAGTTTGGTGTTGGGAGGCCACAACCAAACTCTAAGTTTGGTGTTGAACTCCCATATCCAAACTCTAAGTTTGGTGTTGGAGATTCTCAATAAAGCTCTGCACATCTTTGAGGCTCCATGAGAGCCCACTGTCAAGTTATTGACATTAAAGAAGCACTTGTTGGGAGGCAACCCAATTTTTATTTATCTAACTATATTTTTCTTAGTTACATGTCTTTGTAGGTTCATGATCATGTGGAGTCACAAAATAAATATAAAAGTTGAAAACGGAATCAAAAACAGCAGAAGAAAAATCACACCCTGGAGGAGCATCTGTCTGGTGTTCAGCGCCAGAACAGAGCATGGTTCTGGCGCTGAACGCCCAAAATGGGCAGCTTCTGAGCGCTGAACGCCAGAACAGGCATGGTTCTGGCGTTCAACGCCAGAAGTGGCACACAAATGGGCGTTGAACGCCCAAAATGGCCACCAACCTGGCGCTGAACGCCCAGAGTTGTGTGCAAAGGCATTTTTACATGCCTAATGGGTGCAGGGATGTAAATCCTTGAACACCTCAAGATATGTGGACCCCACAGGATCCACTCAGGATCTGTGGATCCTACAGGATCCCCACCTACCTCCACTCACTTCTTCTCACCACTCTCTTTCACACAACCCCATAAACACTCTTCCCCAAAAACCCTTCACCAATCACCTCAATCTCTCTTCCCCATCACCTCTTCACCACTCACATCCATCCACTCTTCCCCAAAAACCTACCTCATAAACTCCACCTACCTTCAAAATTCAAAACCAATTTCCCACCCAAACCCACCCATATGGCAGAAACCATACCCCCGTCCCTCCCCTATATAAAGCCCTCCATTCTTCACCAAATTCACACAACAACACCCCTCTACACCCTTCTTGGCCGAAACACTTCCCTCTCTCCCTCTCCTCTATTTCTTCTTCTCCTTCATCTATTCTTTCTTTTATTGCTCGAGGGCGAGCAAAATTCTAAGTTTGGTGTGGTAAAAGCATAAGCTTTTTGTTTTTCCATTACCATTGATGGCACCTAAGACCGGAGAATCCTCTAGAAAGGGGAAAGGGAAGACAAAAGCTTCCACATCCGAATCATGGGAGATGGAAAAGTTCATCTCCAAAGCCCATCAAGACCACTTCTATGATGTTGTGGCCAAGAAGAAGGTGATCCCTGAGGTCCCTTTCAAACTCAAAAGAAATGAGTATCCGGAGATCAGACATGAAATTCAAAGAAGAGGTTGGGAAGTTCTAACAAATCCCATCTAACAAGTCGGCATCCTAAGGGTTCAAGAGTTCTATGCCAATGCATGGATCACCAAGAACCATGATCAAAGTAAGAACCCGGATCCAAAGAATTATGTTACAATGGTTCGGGGGAAATACTTAGATTTTAGTCCGGAGAATGTGAGGTTGGCGTTTAACTTGCCCATGATGCAAGGAGATGCACGCCCCTACACAAGGAGAGTCAACTTTGATCAAAGGTTGGACCAAGTCCTTATGGACATATGTGTAAAAGGAGCTCAATGGAAGATTGACTCCAAAGGCAAACCAGTTCAACTAAGAAGATTGGACCTTAAGCCTGTAGCTAGAGGATGGTTGGAGTTCATTCAATGCTCAATCATTCCCACTAGCAACCGGTCTGAAGTTACTATAGACCGGGCCATCATGATCCATAGCATCATGATTGGAGAAGAGGTGGAAGTTCATGAGATTATACCTCAAGAACTTTACAAGGTGGCTGACAAGTCTTCCACTATGGCAAGGTTAGCCTTTCCTCACCTCATTTGCCACCTATGCAATTCAGCTGGGATTGACATAGAGGGAGATATCCTCATTAAAGAGGACAAGCCCATCACTAAGAAAAAGATAGAGCAAGCAAGAGAGCCCATTCATGGAGCTCAAGAGGCGTATGAAGCTCATCACTATAAGATCCCGGAAATGCCTCAAATGCACTTTCCTCCACAAAACTATTGGGAGCAAATCAACACCTCCCTAGGAGAATTGAGTTCCAATATGGGACAACTAAGGGTGGAACATCAAGAGCACTCCATCATGCTCCATGAAATAAGAGAAGATCAAAAAGCAATGAGGGAGGAGCAACAAAGACAAGGAAGAGATATAGAAGAGCTCAAGGACATCATTGGTTCCTCAAGAAGGAAACGCCACCATCACTAAGGTGGATTCATTCCTTGTTCTTATTTCTTCTATTTTTCGTTTTCTATGTTATGTGCTTATCTATGTTTGTGTCTTCATTACATGATCATTAGTAGTTAGTAACTATGTCTTAAAGTTATGAATGTCCTATGAATCCATCACCTCTCTTAAATAAAAAATAGTTTTAATTCAACAGAACAAGAAGTACATGAGTTTCGAATTTATCCTTGAACTTAGTTTAATTATATTGATGTGGTGACAATGCTTCTTGTTTTCTGAATGAATGCTTGAACATTGCATATGTCTTTTGAAGTTGTTGTTTAAGAATGTTAAATATGCTGGCTCTTGAAAGAATGATGACTAGGAGACATGTTATTTGATAATCTGAAAAATCATAAAAATGATTCTTGAAGCAAGAAAAAGCAGCAAAGAACAAAGCTTGCAGAAAAAAATAATAGGCGAAAAAAAATAGAAAGAAAAAGCAAAAGCAAGCAGAAAAAGCCAAAAGCTCTTAAAACCAAGAGGCAAGAGCAAAAAGCCAATAACCCTTAAAACCAAAAGGCAAGGGCAAATAAAAAGGATCCCAAGGCTTTGAGCATCAGTGGATAGGAGGGCCTAAAGGAATAAAATCCTGGTCTAAGCGGCTAAACCAAGCTGTCCCTAACCATGTGCTTGTGGCGTGTAGGTGTCAAGTGAAAACTTGAGACTGAGCGGTTAAAGTCAAGGTCCAAAGCAAAAAAAGAGTGTGCTTAAGAACCCTGGACACCTCTAATTGGGGACTTTAGCAAAGCTGAGTCACAATCTGAAAAGGTTCACCCAATTATGTGTCTGTGGCATTTATGTATCCGGTGGTAATACTGGAAAACAAAGTGCTTAGGGCCACGGCCAAGACTCATAAAGAAGCTGTGTTCAAGAATCATCATACAGAACTAGGAGAGTCAATAACACTATTCGAAATCTGAAGTTCCTATAGATGCCAATCATTCTGAACTTCAATGGATAAAGTGAGATGCCAAAACTATTCAAGAGGCAAAAAGCTATAAGTCCCGCTCATATGATTGAAGCTCTGTTTCATTGATGGTTTGGAATTTATAGTATATTCTCTTCTTTTTATCCTATTTGATTTTTTAGTTGCTTGGGGACAAGCAACAATTTAAGTTTGGTGTTGTGATGAGCGGATAATTTATACGCTTTTTGACATTGTTTTTAGTATGTTTTTAGTAGGATCTAGTTACTTTTAGGGATGTTTTCATTAGTTTTTATGTTAAATTCACATTTCTGGACTTTACTATGAGTTTGTGTGTTTTTCTGTGATTTCAGGTATTTTCTGGCTGAAATTGAGGGACTTGAGCAGAAATCAGATTCAGAGGTTGAAGAAGGACTGCTGATGCTGTTGGATTCTGACCTCCCTGCACTCAAAGTGGATTTTCTGGAGCTACAGAAATCGAAATGGTGCGCTTCGAATTGCGTTGAAAAGTAGACATCTAGGGCTTTCCAGCAATATATAATAGTCCATACTTTGGCCAAGAATAGATGACGTAAACTGCCGTTCAACGCCAGCTTTCTACCCAAACCTGGCGTCCAGCGCCAGAAAAGGAGCCAAAACCAGAGTTGAACGCCCAAACTGGCACAAAAGCTGGCGTTCAACTCCAAGAAGGACCTCTACACGTGCAACACTCAAGCTCAGCCCAAACACACACCAAGTGGGCCCCGGAAGTGGATTTATGCATCAATTACTTACTCATGTAAACCCTAGTGACTAGTTTATTATAAATAGGACCCTTTACTATTGTATTAGGTATCTTTGATCATCTTTGGATGCCTGGTTCTTAGATCAGAGGGGCTGGCCATTCGGCCATGCCTGGACCTTTCACTTATGTATTTTTAACGGTAGAGTTTCTACACTCCATAGATTAAGGTGTGGAGCTCTGCTGTTCCTCAAAGATTAATGCAAAGTACTACTGTTTTCTATTCAATTCATCTTATTTCGCTTCTAAAATATCCATTCGCACCCAAGAACGTGATGAAGGTGATGATTATGTGTGACGTTCATCACCTTTCTCCCCTATGAACACGTGCCTGACAAACACTTCCGTTCTACATGAAATAAGCTAGAATGAATATCTCTTAGATCTCCTAACCAGAATCTTCATGGCGTAAGCTAGAATGATGGCGGCATTCAAGAGAATCCGGAAAGTCTAAACCTTGTCTGTGGTATTCCGAGTAGGATTCAATGATTGGATGACTGTGACGAGCTTCAAACTCGCGAGTGCTGGGCGTTAGTGACAGACGCAAAAGGAGGGTGGATCCTATTCCAGCATGATCGAGAACCGACAGATGATTAGCCGTGCTGTGACAGAGCATGTGAGCATATTTTTCACTGAGAGGAGGGGATGTAGCCACTGACGACGGTGATGCCCTTGCATAAAGCCAGCCATGGAAAGGAGTAAGACTGATTGGATGAAGATAGCAGGAAAGCAGAGGTTTAGAGGAACGAAAAACATCTCCATTCGCTTATCTGAAATTCCTACCAATGATTTACATAAGTACCTCTATCCCTATTCTATTATTTATTATTCGAAAACACCATTATCAATTTATATCGGCCTAACTGAGATTTGCAAGGTGACCATAGCTTGCTTCATACCAACAATCTCCGTGGGATTCGACCCTTACTCACGTAAGGTATTACTTGGACGACCCAGTGCACTTGCTGGTTAGTTGTATCGAAGTTGTGAACCATGGCATTGGCTCCATGTTCTTGGCGCCATTGCCAGGGAAAGAAAGAGCCATGGATTTTACATAATCAAAGTGTAATCACGATTGCGCGTACCAAGTTGCTCACGTTGCCAGGGATTGTTTGAGCCTGGACATCACAATTTCGTGCACCACAATCCCATCACTAAGAAAAGGATGGAGCAAACAAGAGATCATGGACCTCAACATGAGCATGAGGAAATTCCTCACCATGAAATTCCTGAGATGCCTCAGGGGATGCACTGTCCTCCACAAAACTATTGGGAGCAAATCAACACTTCCCTAGGAGAATTAAGCTCCAACATGGGACAACTAAGGATGGAACACCAAGAGCATTCCATCATCCTCCATGAAATTAGAGAAGATCAAATAGCTATGAGGGAGGAGCAACAAAGACAAGGAAGAAACATAGAGGATCTCAAAAGCACCATTTGTTCTTCAAGAAGAGGAAGGCGCCACCCTCACTAAGGTGGACTCATTCCTTAATCTCTTTGTTTATTTATTTTACTGTTTTTCAATTTTGGAGCTTTATGTTTTATTTATGTTTGTGTCTTTACTATATGATCACTAGTGTCTACGTGTCTATGCCTTAAAGTTATGAATGTCCTATGAATCCATCACCTCTCTTAAATGAAAAAATGTTCTAAAAACAAAAGAACAAGAAGTACATGGTTTCGAATTCATCCTTGAAACTAGTTTAATTATTTTGATGTGGTGACAATACTTTTTGTTTTCTGAATGAATGCTTAAACAGTGCATATGTCTTTTGATATTGTGGTTTATGAATGTTAAATATGTTGGCGCTTGAAGAATAAGGAAAACGGAGACATGTTATTTGATAATCTGAAAAATCATAAAAATGATTCTTGAAGCAAGAAAAAGTAGTGAATACAAAAGCTTGCGAAAAAAAAAAAGAAAAAAAATGGCGAAAAAAAAAGAGAAAGAGAAAGAAAAAGCAAGCAGAAAAAGCCAATAACCCTTAAAACCAAAAGGCAAGGGTAAATAAAAAGGATCCAAGGCTTTGAGCATCAGTGGATAGGAGGGCCTAAAGGAATAAAATCCTGGCCTAAGCGGCTAAACCAAGTTGTCCCTAACCATGTGCTTGTGGCGTGAAGGTGTCAAGTGAAAGCTTGAGACTGAGCGGTTAAAGTCAAGGTCCAAAGCAAAAAAAAAAGAGTGTGCTTAAGAACTTTGGACACCTCTAATTGGGGACTTTAACAAAGTTGAGTCACAATCTGAAAAGGTTCACCCAGTTATGTGTCTGTGGCATTTATGTATCCGGTGGTAATACTGGAAAACAAAGTGCTTAGGGCCACGGCCAAGACTCATAAAGTAGCTGTGTTCAAGAATCAACATACTGAACTAGGAGAATCAATAACACTATCTGAACTCTGAGTTCCTATAGATGCCAATCATTCTGAACTTCAATGGTTAAAGTGAGATGCCAAAACTATTCAAGAGGCAAAAAGCTACAAGTCCCGCTCATCTGATTGGAGCTAAGTTTCATTGATATTTTGGAATTTATAGTATATTCTCTTCTTTTTATCCTATTTGATTTTCAGTTGCTTGGGCACAAGCAACAATTTAAGTTTGGTGTTGTGATGAGCGGATAATTTATACGCTTTTTGGCATTGTTTTTACATAGTTTTTAGTATGATTTAGTTAGTTTTCAATATATTTTTATTAGTTTTTAAATAAAAATCACATTTCTGGAGTTTACAATAAGTTTGTGTGTTTTTCTGTGATTTCAGGTAATTTCTGGCTGAAATTGAGGGACTTGAGCAAAAATCAGATTCAGAGGTTGAAGAAGGACTGCTGATGTTGTTGGATTTTGACCTCCCTGCACTCAAAGTGGATTTTCTGGAGCTACAGAACTCCAAATGTCGCGCTCTTAATTGCGTTGGAAAGTAGATATCCAGGGCTTTCCAGCAATATATAATAGTCCATACTTTGCCTGAGTTTAGATGACGCAAACTGGCGTTCAACACCAGTTCCATGTTGTATTCTGGAGTTAAACGCCAGAAACAGGTTGCAAAGTGGAGTTAAACGCCAGAAACAGGTTACAAACTGGCGTTCAACTCCAAGAGAAGTCTCTGCACGTGTAAAGCTCAATGTTCAGCCCAAGCACACACCAAGTGGGCCCCAGAAGTGGATTTCTGCATCATTTACTCATTTCTGTAAACCCTAGTAACTAGTTTAGTATTAATAGGACTTTTTACTATTGTATTTACATCTTCGGATCATCTTTGATTAGTTTTATGCTATCTTAAACCTTTATGGGGGCTGGCCATTCGGCCATGCCTGGACCTTGTTCTTATGTATTTTCAACGGTAGAGTTTCTACACACCATAGATTAAGGTGTGGAGCTCTGCTGTTCCTCATGAATTAATTCAAAGTACTATCATTTTTCTATTCAATTCAAGCTTATTCCGATTCTAATATATTCATTCGCACTTCAATATGAATGTGATGATCATGACAGTCATCATCATTCCCAACCTATGAACGCGTGCCTGACGACCACTTCAGTTCTACCTTAGATTGAATGAATATCTCTGGGTTTCTTAATCAGAATCTTCGTGGTATAAGTTAGAATCCATGGACGGCCATTCTTGAGATCCGGAAAGTCTAAACCTTGTCTGTGGTATTCCGAGTAGGATCTGGGAAGGGATGGCTGCAACGAGCTTCAAACTCGCGAGTGCTGGGCGTAGTGACAGACGCAAAAAGATCAATGGATCCTATTCCAGTATGATCGAGAACCGACAGATGATTAGCCATACAGTAACAGCGCATTGGACCATTTTCACTGAGAGGACAGGATGTAGCCATTGACAATGGTGATGCCTAACATACAACTTTCCATAGAAAGGAGTATGAATTATTGGATGAAGACAATAGGAAAGCAGAGGTTCAGGAGGAACAAGCATCTTCATACGCTTATCTGAAATTCTCACCAATGAATTACATAAGTATCTCTATCTTTAATTTATGTTTTATTTATCTTTTAATTATTAAATCTCCATAATCAATTGAATTCATCTGACTGAGATTTACAAGGTGACCATAGCTTACTTCAAGCTGACAATCTCCGTGGGATGGACCCTTACTCACGTAAGGTTTATTACTTGGACGACCCAGTGCACTTGCTAGTTAGTTGTGCGAAGTTGTGACAAAGAACTAAGATTATGAATGTGCGTATTAAGTTTTTAGCGCCGTTACCAAGGTATGAACCGTCACGATTTCTGCACACCAAAAGGATCCAAGGCTTTGATCATTAATGGATAGGAGGGCCCACAGGAATAAAATCCTGGCCTAAGCAGCTAAACCAAGCTATCCCTAACCATGTGCTTGTGGCGTGAAGGTGTCAAGTGAAAAACTTGAGACTGTGCGGTTAAAGTCATGGACCAAAGCAAAAAGAGTGTGCTTAAAAGCTCTGGACACCTCTAACTGGGGACTCTAGCAAAGCTGATTCACAATCTGAAAAGGTTCACCCAGTTATGTGTCAGTGGCATTTATGTATCCGGTGGTAATACGGGAAAACAAAATACTTAGGGTCACGGCCAAGACTCATAAAGTAGCTGTGTTCAAGAATCAATATACTGAAATAGGAGAATCAATAACACTATCTAAATTCTGAGTTCCTATGGAAGCCAATCATTCTGAACTTTAAATGATAAAGTTAGATGCCAAAACTATTCAGAAGCAAAAAGGCTACAAGTCCTACTCATCTAATTGGAACTAAGTTCATTGATAAATTTGGAATTCATTGTATATTCTCTTATTTTTATCCTATTTTGTTTTTAGTTGCTTGGGGACAAGCAATAATTTAATTTTGGTGTTGTGATGAGCGGATAATTTATACCCTTTTTGGCAATATTTTTAATTAGTTTTTAGTATAATTTAGTTACTTTTTATTATATTTTTATTAGTTTTTGTTCAAAAATCACATTTCTAGGCTTTACTATGAGTTTGTGTATTTTTCTGTAATTTCAGGTATTTTCTGGCTGAAATTAAGGTACCTGAGCAAAAACCAGATTCAGAGGCTGAAAAAGGACTGCAAATGCTGTTGGATTCTGACCTCCCTGCACTCGAACTGGATTTTTTGGAGCAACAGAAGCTTAATTTGCACCCTCTCAATTGCGTTGGAAAGTAGACATCCTGTGCTTTCCAGCAATATATAATAGTCTATACTTTGTCTGAGATTTGAGGTCCCAAACCAGCGTCTAAAGTCAGCCTAAAACTGTCTGGCGTAAAACGCCAGAACTGGCACCTTTTTCGGCGTTAACCGCCCATTCTGGCACCTGGGGTGGCGTTTAATGCCAACCTTGGGCATATGAACGTGAAAGGTTGAAAGCTCAGCCTAGGCACACACCAAGTGGGTCCAAGAAGTGGAATTGTGTACTATCTGCACTTAGTTACTCATTTTCTGTAAACCTAGGTTACTAGTCTAGTATAAAAACTACTTTTAAAGATTCATTGAGGACCCTATGACATTTTTACACTTCATATTGTATGTCTGACGACATGAGTCTCTAAACCCCATGGTTGGGGGTGAGGAGCTCTGCTGTGTTTCAATGAATTAATGCAATTACTACTGTTTTCCATTCAATCACGCTTGATTCTATTCTAAGATATTCATTCATACTTCAATCCGGAGAAGATGATGATCTGTGACAATCATCATTATTCTCAATTCTATGAACGCATGCCTGACAACCACTCCCATTCTATCTGAGCTCAACGTAGTCTTTGGGCGATAGCTTGAATGTGTGTCTCTTGGGTTTCTAACCCAAGGACCGAGTCCGGAGTTTAGAACCTTCGTGGAATAGGCTATAATTATTGGAAGCCATTCTTGGGATCCTGAAAGTCTAAACCTTGTCTGTGGTATTCCGAGTAGGATCTGGAAGGGAATGATTGCGATGAGCTTCAAACCTACGAATATTGGGCACAGTGACAGTGTGCAAAAGGACAAGGGTCCTATTCCGATGCTACTGGGAACCGACAGATGATTAGCCGTGCGGTGACAGTGCCTGGTATTTTTCATCCGAGAGGATCATACAGCCTGCCATGGAAAGAGCTGTGTGTGTTTGGAGAAGAAGACAGTAGGAAAGCAGAGATTCAGATGACAGAGCATCTCCGGAACCTCAACATGTTCCTCATTACTGAATCACAAGTACCATTTATTTTATGTTATTTATTTTCATAAATACTATCACTCTTATCATTACTCTCCTGACTAAGATTTTCAAAATAACCATAGCTTGTTTCAAGCCGACAATCTCTATGGGATCGACCCTTACTCATGTAAGGTATTACTTGGATGATCCAGTGCACTTGATGGTTAGTTGTGCAGAGTTGTGAAAAGTGTGATTTACAATTTCGTGCACCATATTCCTTCCGAGAGATTGATTGAATACCTGTAAGTCATTGGAAGTTGCTTGTTCCCCAAGCACTTGAGAGATTGTTAGCATGCATGTATATTTGTAGGATTTTGAACTTAGATTGGTATGTGAACACCAAACTTAGTTTCTTGCCTTATGCAGCAATTGAGTCTTATGAAGAAAACATCAAGTACTTTTATTAAGAAAGTAAAATATGAACTAGAAAACAACCATGAACTAAGTAACAAACTAGAACTAGAAAACAAACAACTTTTTGAGTAATTTCTCTTACTGTTTGGAGCTGACAACTAGTTATGCTGAGGGTGCAATGTGTTCTTCATGCAATCCATGGTGGAACACCAAACTTAGGATTACACATTCACCCTTAAATTTCTATGGTGTGCAACACCAAACATAGCTCCTTGTAATAGAGAATTTACTTAACTCTTATTGACAAGCTATGAAAAGAGAATTACCTTTTGTTGGGTTGCCTCCCAACAAGCGCTCTTTTAACATCACTAGCTTGACGGTTAACTCTCTCAGTCGAGTCTGTATTTTGTCTTAGGCCCTTCCCTCATATCACCCAAATAGTGCTTGAGCTTTGTCTGTTTACAGTGAAGGTCTCCTATGATTTTTCCTCCATAATTTCTATATGTCCATAAGGAGAAACCTTGGTGATAAGAAAAGGACCTGACCACCTTGATCTTAACTTCCCAAGGAACAATTTTAGTCTGGAGTTTTAGAGTACCACTCTCTGTCCTTTCTCGAAGCTTCTTGGTGCCATCTTGAGGTCATGTCTTTCCTTTGCCTTTTCCTTGTACATTTTGGCATTTTCATAGGCTTGGAATCTGAACTCCTCTAATTCTTGCAGTAGCAAGAGCCTCCTTTTACCAGCAGCTTGGCCATCAAAATTCAACAACTTGAGTGCTCAGAAAGCTTCAAGCTCTAATGGCAGGTGGCAAGCCTTACCATACACCAGTTGATATGGAGACATTCCAATTGGTGTTTTAAATGCTGTCATGTATGCCCAAAGAGCATCATCCAGCTTCTTCGACAAGTCTTTTTTGAAGCTCCCACCGTCTTTTCCCGGATCCTTTTCAGCTTTCGGTTGGATACTTCTGTTTAACCACTTGTTTGGGGGTGATAGGGTGTGGCAACCTTGTGCTTCACCCCATATCTCAAGAGGAGGGTCTCTAGGGGTCTATTGCAAAAATGGCTTCCTCCATCACTGATGAGTACTCTGGGAACTCCAAACCTGCTAAAGATATTCTTTCTGAGGAAGTTCAGGACCACCTTGTTGTCATTTGTAGGGGTTGCAATGGCCTCCACTCGTTTTGATACATAGTCCACTGCCACCAAAATGTAATTATTTGAGTACGAGGTTGGGAAGGGCCCATGAAATCAATCCCCCATACATCAAACAGCCCAAGTTCCAAGATGAATTATTGTGGCATCTCATTTCTCTTAGCCAGATTTCCAGACAGTTGACATTCATTGCACTTCTTCACTAACTCTCGTGCATCTTTGAAGATGGTGGGCCAAAAGAACCTGCATTGCAAGACTTTTGCTGCGGTTCTTTCTCCTCCAAAATGCCCTCCATAGTCAGAACCATGACAATTCCATAAAACTTCCTTTCCTTCCTCCTCTGAAATACACCTTCTGACCAATCCATCAGAGTATTTTTTGAATAAGTATGTCTCATCCCAAATGAAATACTTTGCATCATTGATGTGTTTCCTCTTTTGATGCTTGTTGATCATTGGAGGAACATCCCCGGTGGCCTTAAAATTAGCAATGTCTGCAAACCAGGGTGCCTTGTGAACCAGCATTAATTGCTTATCAGGAAAGAATTCATTGACACTTGATTTGTGGGTGCTACCTTCTTCATAAGGGATTCTGGACAAATGATCTGCTACTTTGTTCTCCACTCCATTCTTGTCTTTAATCTCAATGTCAAATTCCTGCAATAGCAAAATCCACCTTATCAGTATCGGTTTTGATTCTTGTTTTACAAGTAAATATTTTAATGCTGCATGATCAGTGAAAACAATAACTTTAGATCCAATGAGTTATGATCTAAACTTATCAAATGCAAACACTATCACCCATAATTCTTTCTCGTTAGTTGTATAATTCCTTTGACTTTCATTTAAAACCTTGCTAGCATAATATATAACATGCACCAAATTCCCTTTCCTCTGTCCAAGTACTGACCCAACAACAAAGTCTGATGCATCACACATCAGCTCAAAAGGTAAATTCCAATCAGGTGGGGCAATGATTGGTGCTGAGGAAAGTTCTCTTTTCAATGTTCCAAACGCTAGTGTGCATCTTTGATCAAACACAAAAGGTGTATCAGAGACTAATAGGTTGCTCAAAGGCTTTGCAATTTTAGAAAAATCTCTGATAAACCTTTTCTAGAAACCAGCATGGCCTAAAAAACTCCTAATTGCCTTGACAGTACTAGGCAGAGGTAATTTCTCAATTAATTCCACCTTAGCTTTGTCTACCTCTATGCCTTTTTCTGAAACTTTATGACCAAGGACACTCCCCTCTGTCACCATAAAGTGGCATTTCTCCCAGTTAAGAACTAGGTTTGTCTCTTGGCACCTTTTTAATACTAAGGCAAGATGATTAAGGCAATTGGGAAAGGAATCTCTAAAAACCGAAAAATCGTCCATGAAGACTTCAATGAACTTTTCAATCATGTTTGAGAAAATAGACAACATGTATATTTGGAAAGTTGCAGGGGCATTGCACAATCCAAAAGGCATGCGCCTGTAAGCAAAAACTCCATATGGACAGGTGAATGATGTTTTTTCTTGATATCTTGGATCAACCACTATTTGATTATAACCCGAATATCCATCAAGAAAACATTAATATGCATGTCTTGCCAATCTCTCCAGCATCTGGTCCATAAAAGAGAGTGGAAAATGATCCTTTCTAGTTGCCTCATTAAGTTTTCTATAGTCAATGCAAATCCTCCAGCCTGTTACTGTTCTTGTGTGTATGAGTTCGTTCTTCTCATTGGGTACAACTGTGATCCCTCCTTTCTTTGGAACCACATGGACAAGACTCACCCATGGGCTGTTAGAAATGGGATAAATGACTCTTGCTTGCCATAGCTTCATCACTTCTTTTTGGACCACTTCTTTCATGACAGGATCCAATCTTCTTTGGGCATGAATGGAGGGTTTGGAATCATCTTCCAACAAGATCTTATCCATGCATAAGGATGAGCTTATCCCTTTTAAGTTAGCAAGGGTCCATCCAATGGCATCTTGGTGCTTTTGTAGCACCTTGATTAATTCCTCTTCCTGTTCTTGACTAAGGGCAGAATTGATGATCACTGGGTAACTTCCATCACTTCCCAAGTATGCATACTTGAGAGTAGGGGGCAGTGCTTTCAACTCCAGTTTGGGTGCTTCCTTCTCCTTTTTCCTTTCCTCCCATGTGTTGGGAATAGACATTTCAGCTGAGTTGACATCAGCAACCTCAACATTTAACATGGAATTACCCTTTGTCAATCCTTCAAGTGCTTCTTCAAAGATTTCGTACACCACAGTTTCCATTACATCTAGCCTCATTCACTCTCCCAGTGACTCTGGTGGATAGCTCATGGCTTTGAATACAATGAATACCATCCTCTCCTCATGTAGCCTAAGGGTAAGTTCACACTTTTGGACATCAATGATGGCTCCAACAGTGGCTAAAAATGGCCTTCCCAGAATTATTGAAGCCTTAGCTTCTTCCTCCATGTCCAATATCGTAAAGTCAGCAGGGAAGATGAAGTCTCCTACTTTCACTAGCAAATCTTCTACTATTCCCAGGTCAATTGGAGGGCCATTCTTGTTGGTTTGGCTTCCTCAATTTTCATTCTTTTCATCATAGTTAAGGACATCAAATTTATACTAGCTCCCAGGCCACATAAGGCTTTTTCAACTGTTATTTTCCCTATGATGCATGGGATTTGGAAGCTTCCTGGGTCCTTCAATTTTTGAGATATCTTGTGTTGAAGGATAGAACTACATTCCTCAGTTAAGATTACAGTTTCATCATTCCTCCAGCTTCTCTTCTTGGTCATTAATTCCTTCAGAAACTTAGCATAAAGTGGCATTTGCTCTAGTGCTTCTGCAAAGGGAATGTTGATCTGAAGTTTCTTGAAAAAATTTGGAGAATTGGCTATCCTTTGCATTTTTCATTAGGCGCTGAGGGTAAGGAGCCATTGGGACATATGGCCTTAGAACTTCTTTCTCTTTTGATGGAGTGGGAGCAGGTTCTTGTGCTTTTTCCTTGTCATCTAAACTACCCTCTGTTTTCTCCTCTTGAATCTCCTTTGAATTCTCGGCCAATTCCCTTCTACTTCTGAGGGTAATAGCTTTGCATTCCTCTCTTGAAGTTATTTTGGTGGCATTACTTGAACCATGGCCACGAGCTTGCTTGGATAAGTATCCAATTTATGCCTCAAGTTTCTGAGTCGTAGCATCTTGATTTTGCAGATTGGATGTTACTTCCTCTTGGAATTTCTTCATGTCTTTAATCTCCTTGCACAAGTTTGCAAGCATAGCTTTTACTTTGGCCATTATGTTATCATCATGTGGTGATGGTTGGTTGGAATTTGGGTGTTTAGAGTAGTTGTTGTGGCTTTGGTATGGTTGCTGTGAGTAAGTGTTTTGTGTGGTCTAGTATGGTTTTTGGTTGGAGTTTTGGTGAGTGGAGTTGTTATACTGGTTTGGGTTATGGGGTCTGTGTTCTTGGCCTTGGCTTTGTTGGTTCCCCCACCCAAAGTTTGGGTGGTTCTTCCAACCAGAGTTATAGGTTTTAGAGTATGGATCATTAGCTTGCCTAGATAAATTTCCAAGGAAATTAGCTTCCTCCTAGTTAACTCCTTCTTCTGTCTCCAATTCTTCTTGAGGTGATGGTTGAGGGTGGATAGCTGCAACCTGAGTTTTCTCTATTTGCTTGGTCAATTCAGCCAGTTGCTTGGTGATCATCTTGTTATGGGCCAGGATTGCATCCATATGGTTTAGTTCCAAGACTCCCCTGTTGTTGCTCCTATCTGAGGCATAAAAGTACTCATTGTCAGCCACTGTCTCTATAACATCAATAGCCTCTTCAATGGTCTTCTTCTTGTTTAGAGAACCTCCAGATGAGTGGTCAACAGCCTTCCTTGATTCACAATTCAGCCCTTCATAAAAGATGTGGATTTCCACCCACTCATTAAACATATCAGGGGGACATTTCTTTGTCAAGTCTTTGAATCTCTCCCAGGCTTCATAAAGAATTTCACCATCCTACTGTCTGAATGTCTGCACTTCAGTTCTTAGCCTGTTTACTCTTTGTGGAGGGTAGAACCTTGTTAAGAATCTGTTCATTACATCTTCCCAAGTGGTCAAGCTTTCCTTGGAGAATGATTCAAACCATTTTGATGCTTTGTCCCTCAAAGAGAATAGAAACAGTAGCAATCTATAGGTGTCAGGATGAACACCATTAGATTTAACCGTGTCACATATCCTTTGGAATTTAGTGAGATGCTCATTAGGGTCCTCTCAGGCACTTCCTCCGAAAGAGCAATTGTTCTGGACAAGCGTTATGAGCTGAGGCTTCAATTCAAAATTATTAGCATGGATAGTTGGCATTTGAATGCTGCTGCCGCAATTTCCTGGATTTGGATTGATGTATGATCTAAGAACTCTCCTCTCTTGTCCAGCAGGGTTAGCTCCACCACTTCTGGCATGATTGTTCACCTCACCTTCATGATGGTTTTCCATATCATCCTCCATAGTTATATCAAAGTATTCCTCCTCTTCTTCTGCACCAACAACTCTTTTTCCTCTTGCCTTCCTCCATAATCTCAGGAAACTTCTTTTCGGTTCATTATCAAATGAGGTTGAGGTTTCCTTTCTCCTACCTGTCATACAATGAGCAAGTACAAGAAACAGCAAGTGTAGAGTCTACTAAAACAGAGTATAGTTAGCTTGGTTAGAGCAATTTATCAAATAGTTAGTAGGTTAGGTTGCTGGAAACTAATGAAGTAAGGAAAAATTAAAGAGAAATAACTAATAGAAAATTGCAGAGAGTAAACTGAACAACTGGAATTAAAATTCAATTAATCAAAAGGAAAAGTAAAGTGCTCAATCTAGTTATCCTTAAATTTAGTAATTGTCAATACAAAACCAATCCCTGGCAACGGCGCCATAAACTTGATTCACGAAAATTTGTCTCTCAACAAATTTCCTTCCGGCAAGTGCACCGGATTGTCGTCAAGTAAAAACTCATTGTAGAGCGAGGTTGAATCCCACAGGGATTGGTAGATTGAGAAATGTTAATTGGAGAATTATACTAGTTGAGCGAAATCAGATTTGGTTGAGAATTGCTGAATGTAAATTGGCGGGAAGTTAAATTACAAGAAAGTAAATGAACAGAAATTGAATTGCTGAAATTAAAATGGCTGAAACTTAAATTGCAAGAAATTAAATGGGAATGGAAATTAGCATGAAATTAAAGAGTAAAAGGTAAATAGAACGGGTAGATCAGAGATGGGGATTCATTGAGTAAAAGAAGGAAGAAGAAGAATGAAACTAATATTTATCCATTGAATTACAATAGAGCTCCCTAACCCAATAAAAGGGGTTTAGTTGTTCATAGCTCTCAAAATCTGAATTACAATTGAAAGAGACATTGCTGAAAATTAAAGAATTGTAGAAAGCTAAATTGAACTCAAAAGTGAAAAAGCCCCAAAAAAGGTCCAAAGGTTCTTTTCAACTTAAATTCTAAGCTATTTATACACTCTCTTCCATTGATATTCAATCTCTAAATTGGGCTTTTGGCGTTGATGGAATTGGGTTGAAACTGGCTCCAATTGGTTTCCCTTGCTATTGAGAAGAGATTGGTTTGAATTGCAGAGTCTGATGCTTCACGTTGGAGTCAACATTTGATGGTCAACGTTGACTCAAATGCTATTCAGAAAAAAACCAGAAAAATCAGATACTTTGCTATCATTGGTGTTTGACTCAACGTTGGAGGGCCAACGTTCTGCAATCCACGCGTACGCGTGCTTTGCGCATTTGCGCACAAGGGGCAAAAATTCTCATCCACGCGTACGCGTGCTGCATGCGTGCACGTAGATGCAAAGATTTCATTTTACAGCTTTAAAACCACGCAGGGGACGTTGGAATTTTAACGCGGCTGCGTACTCCACGCTTACGTGTGAATCGCCCTTTTTCCCATCCACGCGTATGCATCACTGACGCATACACGTCGATTCAATTTTTTCAAATCCAAAGTCTGGGTTCCTTATCACGGACGTTGGAGGCTAGCATTTGAGGTAACGTTGGACTCCAACATTCGTGTAATGACGCATACGCATGACTCACGCGCTTCCACACGTGCGCGTGACTCATGCTCATGCGTGGATTCGAAAATTTTGCTTTTTCACGTGTACATGTCACTCAAAAATCCTTCAGCCCCATAATTGATCATTTTCTCACAACGTTATATGTAACATTGGATGTCCAACGCTACCTCTAACATGAGCATCAGCACACTTTACAGAGAATTGCTCTGCTTCTCTTCCATCGTTTGAGGCAACATTGGTGGTCTAACTTGGCCACCAACGTTGCTTCCTCTTCATCTTTTCCATGCTCATTCTTCAACCTTCCTCCATGCTTTCCTTCACCTATCATCATGCAATAAATGCATCAAAGCCTTGCTAAAGTCATGAGAATTCTAATCATTCTTAGCATACAAGTAATCATAGCATGAATCATCATGAAATTGCATCAAATTACTCACGGTTGAATGAATCTAGGCATACATAAATTTCTACCCAATTTGCTTACTTATAGCTCAAGAAAGTGCATAAAACCTATTAAAATCAAGGAAAAAGGATAGTGAAACTAGCCTAAGATGCCCTGGCATTAATGCTCATGCCAGGCAAGCTGAGAACAAGGTGGGAAGGCCCCTATAGAGTAGAAAAGGTAGAGCAATACGGAGTCTTCCACCTGAGTCACCCTTCAAGTTCCAAATTCATCAAGGTCAATGGACATCGCTTAAAGCTGTATCATGGTGAGAAGATGAAGGATAATAAAGAGCTAGAGGTCTTCCTCTTGGAGGATCCACCAACAGAAGCAGACTGAGCTTGTGAACCGTCCAACTTAAAGACGTAAAAGCAAAGTGCTAGGTGGGAGACAACCCACCATGGTATGATCATTCCTTTTCATTCTTAGTTTTATTTTCTTTTGTTTTCCACAGTAGTCATTCATAATTTCTGCATATTCATCTGCATTCTGCATTTTGCATTCTATATAATAAAAAAAAGGATAAGACGCGCGGGCGTCCACCACTCATATGCGTCATATGTGCTTACGAGAAAAAGAAGAATTGAACAGAGAGGTGCGCGGGAATGGCGCAAGAAGTGTGCGTTACGCACAATCAAGATCACGCGTACGCGTCCATGATGCGTGCGCATCATTTGCAAACGTGGCACTCCACGCGTACGCGTCAAGAACGCGTACACGTGGATAGGGAAATCGGCATCAATGGGTGTTTGGCCAGAGAGTTATGTTGGTGTGGGGCTGGAACTGTGCTGGGAGCACAAGCCCCCTCATGCATACGCGTCTCTGATGCGTGCGTGTTGTTTTCCTATAATGCGTATCAATCAGAGAGTTGTGCGTGTGCAGGGCTACCTTCACGCCATTTGCACAACCCAAATCACGCGTACGCGTCCCTAACGCTTACGCGTGGCTTCAAATTAGCGCGACCCACGCGTGCCCGTGCTGTACGCGTACGCGTCAGATGCGACGCCCAATTAAACCCATTCACCGCCTAATTTCAATTCTCTTCTCCCCCAATCCTAATTCTTTTCCAATCCTTCTTATTTCTTCTCTCTTCTTCCTCCTTTCTTCCTTATTCTTTCTTATTATCCACTCTTTTCTTCTTCCCTTCTTCATCTTCCCCATTAGGTTTTTTTTTCCTCCCATCTACCCTTTCTTTATTGCATTTAATTATTTTTCTTTCTTCTCAATTTTTCTTTTTGCTTAATTATCCATGGTTTCTTTTTTTTTTTTTTTTCATGCATTCTTATGTTGGTATTGGAGTTTATTTGGGTATTACCTTATTATTCTTGAGCTTGTGATTATTATGAGGAGTGATTTGACAATTGACATTTAATTTTGGCTCTCATATACATTTGGATTATATTATTTTTATTCCTATTTTGACTTGCACACCACGTGTTTGTGAAAAGGCTATTATGGCATTTTGAATTCTATTTTGTCTTACTCTTATACTTTAATGCCCCTTTTTCACAACACTTGTACTCCGCATGTATTGGGATTATCATTCACAATTGTCATCATCTACGTGCTCTTTTATTTGGTACGTTTAATTATTGATGCTTGAGTTATGCTTCTCATGCCTATTACTTGCATGCTTTTACTCTCTTGCATCTGATTAGTATGAATTGCCTATGTGCTCTTAATTGATGTCTTACCTACATGTTGTAGCTACCATGTATTTAAGCTATTATCTTCTGCTTGGCATTCATTATCACTTAGAGTTTTCTCCCTTCCGGTTTTAGTTATCTATATTTCACATTCTTCCTCTTTCTTTCTTCCTTAGACATGGGTACTGTTCATATCCTGGGTCGAGTGTACGACCCGGGCTGTTTGAAGACAAAGCGACCGACCTGTTCAGGTCTGGAATTTCCGATCTCTTCTCAAAGAAGTCGGCCAAATCGAGAATAGAGGCCCAAAGCAGGCTAAAAATAGAGGAATGCGACCCAAATCCAAAGGCAGCCCAAGCCTTGAAGGACAAGGGCAGTTCCCTTGAAGATAAAGATGACTTCACTCAAAGATAAGATAACTATCTTATCCCCAGAAAGATCACTCTAAAAACATTATAAATACACTGGAGCACCCAGGTATAACTCATACTCTGATTCTATAAAATACCTGCTTAATACCCTTGCTAACTTAAGCATCGGAGTCCCTTGCAGGTACTACCACCCTCCGGTGACAAAGGATTAGCAGCATTACCTGTCCAACAAGTCGGACGTGGCAGCGCCGGCCACCACCCACAAGTCGGATACACCATCTCTGACCAGCACTGAAGATCTCGTCCGAGATCGACCTACAGTTTCAGGTAACCCTCGGAACATTGGCGCCGTTGCCGGGGAACCTGGAAGTCATCCCATCATCATGGTGGACAACCTTGACAACGACCACAAGTCTGATTTGGAGAACAGAACACCACACAAGAACGCGAAGGTCACGCTAGATGATACTTCTCAGCCTAACAAAGATAAAAACTCGCCAAATACAGGAGTCATGGAGGCACTTTAAGATCGATTAAAACAACTCGAAAAAGAAGTCGAATATCAACGTGAAGCCGAGAGAGACCTGCGAAGGGAAGCTAGGCGATGTCGAGAGTTAGAAGACAAGCTCCTAAAGCTTGAAGCCGATCTCAAAGCTAAAACTACTCGATCCAGCCACGAAAATAACTCCCCCAAAGACCAAGACCCATTTAACAAGGAGATCATGAAAGCCAAAATACCAAAAGACTTCAAACCACTTGACATGACCCATACAATGGTACATCAGACCCCAACCATCATCTCAGTAATTTCAGAAGTAGAATGTATCTCACCGATGCCTCAGACGTAATTCGATGCAAAGCCTTCCCGACCACCTTGACAAAGACACCAATTAAATGGTTCGACAATCTGCCCCCTAGGTCCATCTCAAGCTTTAACGACTTAGCCAAGAAGTTTCTAGCCATATTCTCCATCCAGAAAGATAAAAACACACTCCCAAGCCTATTAGGGATCAAGCAAAGAGATCGGGAAAGTCTTCATAGCTACATGGAAAGATTCAACAAAGTAGGTCTGGACATACAAAGTCTACCAATAGAAACAGCCATTATGTGTCTCATCAATGGCTTGTGAGAGGGACCTTTTAGTCACTCCATATCAAAAAAACATCCCACATCTCTGAATGAAGTGCAAGAGCGAGCAGAAAAGTACATCAACATGGAGGAAAACTCCTGACTAGGAGAGACCTCAAAGTCTGGATTCTCCTACTCCTCCCGAGATAAGGATAAAGAGTCCAAGAAAAAAGAAGATCAGCATGGGGAAAAGATCAAAAAATTCCATAATTACACACCTCTTCGGGTGTCTCTTGTAGATATCTATCGAGAAATATGCCACACTGAAAAGATACCCCCACCTCACCCACTCAAAAGCAAGAAAGGAGGAGGAAATCGGACAGAATACTGTGAATACCATCGAATCTATGGACATCCCACCAACGATTGCTTCGATTTGAAGAATGTCATAGAAAAATTAGTGAGAGAGGGGAGACTAAATCGATACCTAGGCAGTAAAACAGATTAGCCAAGAAAAAGAAGAAGGAACAAAGAGGTCAGACGAACTGAACGACAAGCTCGTATCCCGGATAGACATGTCCACGTGATACGCGGAGGATTTGCGGGAGGAGGAATTTCCAAATCATCTCGCAAAAGACATCTGAAAGAAGTATATCATGTCGAGGGAGGCATAGGAGCACCCGACCTCCCCACTATCACCTTCGCCAAAGAGGACGCAGCTGGCGTCATCTCGGGACATGATGATCCCATGGTCATCACTATCATATTGGCCAATGCTAATCTCCACCGTACACTGGTGGACCAGGGAAGCTCGGCTGACATACTGTTCAAAACCGCCTTTGACAAACTCGGCCTAGAGGAAAAGGAACTCAGAGCATATCTGAACAACCTATTCGGGCTAGAAGACTGTTCATACCCTAGGTCGAGTTATCCGACCTGGGATGATCGACGACAAAGCGACCGACCTCTTCAGGTCAAGCGGACCGACTTCTTCTAAAAAAAATCGGCCAAGTTGACAGGAAAGCCCATAAAAGGGCCCAAGTAGAGGAACACGACCCAAGTCCAAAGGCCGTCCAAGCCTATAAGAGATAAGGGCGGTTCCCTTAAAGATAAGCTGACCTCAACTCAAAGATAAAGATAAGATAAGATAACTAACTTATCTTATCTAGAAAGGTCACTCTACAACTACTATAAATACACTGGAGCACCCAGGTATAACTCATACTCTGATTCTACATAAAAACTTGTTTAATACCCATGCTAACTTAAGCATCGGAGTCTCTTGCAGGTACCCCCCACCCTTCGGTGATAAAGGATCAGCAGCACAACCGGTCCAACAAGTCGGACGCATCAGTACCGGCGCCATTCACGAACCGGACATCTCAGGTTCCGACTAGCCCCTAAGATCTCGACCGAGATCGACCTACAAAATCAGGTAACCCTCGGAACATTGGCGCCGTTGCCGGGGAACCTGGAAGTCATCCCATTACCATGGCGGACAACCATGACAACGATCACGATTCAGGTCTGGAGGATCGAACACCGCACAAAAACGCGAACGTTACGCTACAAGACGCTCTGGAGACCAACAAAGACAAAGACTCGCCAAATTCAGGGGCCATAGAAGTACTCCTAGATCGCCTAAAACAACTGGAAAAAGAAACCCAGGGAAATCGGAAGGGATCTACAAAGAGAGATGCGGCGACGTCGGGAGTTGGAAGAAAAACTGCAGCAATTGGAAGCCGATCTCAAATCAAAAGCCCCTCGCGCTAATCTCGAAGAGAATTCACACAAAGAACAATACCCCTTCACTAGGGAAATCATGAAAACCGAAATTCCAAAAGACTTCAAACTCCCGGATATGGCTCTATATGACGGCACCACGGATCCTAACCACCATCTCAGTAACTTCAGAAGCAGAATGTATCTTACTGACGCCCCAGACGCCATTCGCTGTAAAGCCTTCCCAACAACTCTGACAAAGACAGCTATGCGGTGGTTCGACAACTTACCCCCAAAATCCATCTCAAGTTTCGATGACTTAGCTAAGAAGTTCTTAGCCAGATTTTCCATTCAAAAGGATAAAGCTAAGCACGCCCCCAGTTTATTAGGAATCAAACAAGGAGATCGGGAGAGCCTTCGCAACTACATGGAAAGATTCAACAAAACATGCATGGACATACAACATTTACCCACGGAAGCCGCAATCATGGGATTCATCAACGGCCTACGAGAGGGACCTTTCAGCCAATCTATATCAAAAAAGTACCCGACTACCCTCAACGAAGTTCAGGAGAGAGCAGAAAAATATATCAATATGGAAGAAAACGCTCGTCTGGGAGAGTCCTCAAAATCGGGAGCTTCCTACCGTGACAGAGACAAAGAATCCAAAAGAAAAGACGATAGACAAGGAGAGAAAATTAAGAAGTATCATAACTACACTCCTCTTAGGGCATCACTGGTCGAAATATATAAAGAAGTCTGCCACACGGAAAGAATCCCCCCAGCTCGGCCACTTAAAGGCAAAAAGGGAGGAGGAAACCGAAAAGAGTATTGTGAATATCATCGGGTCCGGGGACACTCCACTAACGAATGCTTCGATTTAAAAAACATAATAGAAAAATTGGTAAGGGAAGGAAAACTAGATAGATTCCTGGCCACCCGAGATGACGAGCAAAGAAAGAGACGAAGGGATAATGATACCGAACAAACAGAACGATCACCTCGGACGCCAGAAAGACACGTCCATATGATACATGGCGGTTTCGCAGCAGGAGGAATCTCCAAATCCTCTCGTAAGAGATACCTCAAAGAGATATACCATGTCGAAGGAGAGGGAGAAGCACTCAGCATCCCAGCAATAACATTTACTAAAGAGGATGCAGCCGGTATCATTACCGGACACAACGATCCCATGGTTGTCACCGTCATCTTGGCAAACGCCAATTTACACCGGACAATAATAGACCAAGGGAGTTCTGCCGTCATCTTATTCAAAACAGCCTTCGATAAGCTCGGCTTAGAAGAAAAAGAACTTAAAGCATATCCAAACAGTTTGTTCGGGTTAGGAGATACTCCGGTTCGACCACTAGGATACATACCACTGCATACAATCTTTGGAAAAGGAGACCAATCAAGAACTCTCAAAATAGACTACATTGTAGTCGACGTAAGCTCAGCCTACAACGCTCTCATAGGTCGGACCACGCTCAACCAACTCGGAGCAATAGTCTCGACCCCACACCTGTGCATTAAATTCCCAACTCCAAAAGGAATAGCTACAATAAAAGCAGACCAGAGGATGGCGCGTCGCTGTTACAACGAGAGCCTCAACCTCAGAGGCAAAAGAGAAGAGTTCCACACAATTGAACTGGGCAGAGTTCAACGACGAAAGGAGTTCCGTCCCCAACCAGAGGGTGAGATAGAAAAAATTCAGATCGGAGACACCTCGGAAAAAATAACTAATATCGGCACAATCCTCAAAGGAGATCTAAAAGAACTGCTAATACAATTTTTGCGAGATAATGCCGACCTGTTTGCATGGAAAGCCGCAGACATGCCAGATATAGACCCTAAGCTAATGTGTCACAAGTTGGTAGTCTATCCAGGATCTCGACCAGTACAACAGAGACGAAGAAAGCTTGGGCCAGAGCGATCCCAGGCTGTGGAAGAGCAAGTGTAGGCACTATTGGAAGCTGGATTTATAAGAGAAGTCAAATACCCACTATGGCTAGCCAACGTTGTCTTAGTGAAGAAGTCAAACGGGAATTGGCGAATGTGCACCGATTATACGGATCTCAACAAAGCTTGCCCAAAAGATCCATACCCACTCCCGAGTATCGACGCCCTGGTAGACGCTTCCTCTGGGTAGAAATATCTCTCGTTTATGGATGCGTATTCGGGATACAACCAAATCCCCATGTACCCACCGGACCAGGAAAAGACTTCGTTCTTAACACCAAAGGCAAACTACTGCTACATTGTAATGCCTTTCGGCCTTAAGAACGCAGGAGCCACTTATCAAAGATTGATGAATAAAGTCTTCTCGGAGCACATCGGGAAAATTATGGAAGTTTATGTGGACGACATGCTAATTAAAACGAAAAGCGAACAGACACTGTTGACCGACCTAGCCCAAGTATTCGACACCATCAGGAAACATGGTATGCGACTCAATCCAGCTAAATGCACCTTCGCGGTAGAAGCAGGAAAATTCTTAGGCTTCATGCTCACACAACGGGGAATTGAAGCAAACCCAGATAAATGCCAGGCCATATTGAACATGAAGAGCCCAACCTGCATAAAAGAAGTACAGCAACTCAACGGGAGGCTGGCCGCCCTATCACGATTCTTAGCAGGAGTTGCAATAAGATCTCTCCCCTTCTATGCAACTTTAAGAAAAGGAAAACAGTTCGAATGGACGACAAAATGCGAACAAGCGTTCCAAGACTTTAAGAAGTTCTTAGGACAGCCACCTATCCTATCCCGACCTCAAGAAGGAGAACCACTCATACTATATCTTGTAGCAGGAGAAAAGGCAGTAGCATCAGCATTGATCCGAGAAAGCGAAAACGGGCAACAACCCATCTACTTCATTAGCAAAGCACTACAGGGATCTGAGCTGAACTATCAGAAAATAGAAAAATTTGCCTACACTCTCGTTTTAACATCTCGATGACTCCGCCCCTACTTCCAGGCTCACACCATCAAAGTTTGAACTAATCAGCCCTTAAAAGGAATACTACAGAAAACGGATTTAGCCGGTAGAATTCTACAATGGGCAGTCGAGCTGTCAGAATTCGACCTTCAATATGAAGCTCGGACCGCCATCAAATCACAATACCTAGCCGATTTTATCACCGAGTTCACAGATACCCTAGAGGCCCCCATAGAGTGGAATTTGTATGTGGATGGATCTTCAAACAAAACAGGAAGTGGCGCAGGAGTGATAATAGAAAGCAACCAGGGAGCCCACGTTGAGCTTTCCCTCATGTTTGGATTCTCGGCTTCAAATAACCAGGCGGAATACGAAGCGTTGCTAGCTGGCTTGAAACTGGCTGAAGAAGTGGGAGTGCGAAAACTCAACATCTATAGTGATTCACAAGTAGTCACGTCACAGATAGCAGGGAGCTACCAAGCCAAAGATCCCATCATGAAAAGATACCTGGATAAAACCAAGCAACAGCTCGAACAATTCAGGGAATACAAGATCTGCCACATACCCCGCGAGCAAAATGCTCGAGCTGACGCACTCTCAAAGCTGGCTAGCACCAAACCAGGAGGCAATAATAGAAGCCTCATCCAGGAAATGCTACAGAACCCATCAATCTCGGAAATAGAAAAAGTCCTAAACATAACAGACCAGGACCAAGACTGGATGATCCCCATAATCAACTACCTCAAGTCAGGAACACTCCCCGCAGAAGAAAAGGAAGCAAAAAAGCTAAAAAGGGAAGCACAATACTACACCGTTATAAATAACACCTTGCACAAAAGAGGGATATCGGTACCATTACTAAAGTGCGTGCCGACCTCCCACACCAGGGAAGTACTAGAAGTGGTACACAGCGACATCTGCGGCAGTCATCTCGGAGCAAGGGCTCTTGCCAAAAAGATACTCCGGGCAGGGTTTTACTGGCCAACTCTACAGAAAGAATCTACAGAATTCGTAAAGACATATCCACCATGTCAGAAGCATGCCAACTTCCACATTGCCCCACCAGAAGAACTCATCAGTGTAACCGCACCTTGGCCTTTTGCAAAATGGGGACTCGACCTTCTCGGCCCCTTTCCCCAGGGATCAGGGCAAGTTAAATTCCTCATAGTAGGGGTAGATTACTTTACAAAGTGGATCGAGGCAGAACACTTGGCCAATGCCACTGCCCAAAGAAGCCGGAAGTTTTTATACAGAAACATTGTCACAAGATTTGGGGTCCCATATTCAATAACCACAAACAATGGCACCCAATTCACAGATGCCAGCTTCAGGAAACTAGTATACGACTTGAATATAAAGCACCAGTTTACTTCTGTCGAACACCCTCAAGCCAACGGACAGGCCGAAGCCGCCAATAAAGTCATATTAGCAGGGTTAAAACGACGACTACAAGATGCAAAGGGAGCTTGGGCAGAGGAGCTTCCACAAGTCCTATGGGCCTATCAAACGACGCCACATTCTACCACAAAGGAATCTCCATTTCGGTTAACATACGGAACGGAGGTAATGATTCTAGTAGAAATTGAGGAAGGATCGCACAGGGCAGTCCATTATAATGAGGGAGCAAACCCCCAACTTCAGAGGGAAGAACTCGACCTACTGCCTGAGATCCAGGAAAGAGCTCGGATCAGGGAAGAAGCGCTAAAACGTCGAATGGCATCCAGATACAACCAAAAGGTAGTACCAAGGAGTTTCGCTGAGAACGATCTCATCTTAATCCGAAACGACATAGGAACAACCCGACCCGGAGAAGGAAAACTGGCAGCCAATTGGAAAGGACCATACCGGGTCACAGAAGTACTCGGGAAGGGCTACTACAGAATATCCGAACTCGACGGACGGGAGCTTCCATGGTCATGGCATGCCTGCAACCTAAGAAGGTACTACAGTTAGAAAGAGTAAAGGATCTCACCAGTGGATGCGCTCTTTTTCCTGAAAAGGTTTTTTAATGAGGCACCTGGTGATGTGTGGAAAACGATCCAACACAAAACTCATCGGCAAGTGTACCGGGTCGCATCAAGTAATAATAACTCACATGAGTGAGGTCGATCCCACAGGGATTGAAGGATTGAGAAATTTTTGTTTAGTGGTTGATTTAGTCAAGCAAATCAAGATTTGGTTGAGTGATTGTAACTTGCAGAAACTAAATTTGCTTGGAAAGTAAAGGGGGAGGGGTAAAGTGCAGTAAATTAAAGAGCAGGAAAGTAAAGAAGCATATTCTTAAAGTGCAAGTAATGTAAATTGCAGAAACTTAGATTGCAAGAAATGTAAATGGCTGAAGCTTAAAGTGCAAGAAATGTAAATTGCTTGAATCATAAAAGGAATTGGAAATTAGGATAGCAGAATTTGAACAAGAACAACTAAATTGCATTAAACATAAAAGAGAAAATTTAAGTGCAGTGAAGTAGATCTTATCAGAAAAGTAAAATGACTTGAGAATTTAAAGAATTGGAAAGCAGTGCTTAAGTTGCAGCAATTCTAAAAGGTGTTGAAGATCTCAGGAAATCAAAGAGACTAGAAAACAAATCTAGATCTCACTCCCTTCCTAGATCCAACAAGAGAAATTGCAAAAGAAGTAAAGAAAAGTAAATTGCAGAAGCAAAGTAGATGAAGAAGCAGTAAACAGAAATTCAAATTCAATTATGTAGAAAGAAAACAAACAAGATCCCAAGGTGAGATTGAAACAGAAGTTCTTCAATTCTCTACCCAAGATCCAAAGCAAGGAAATAAAAGAGTGCTCAAACAAGAACCAAGAAGAAGAGAGATCAATTCTCCTTCCAAGTTCTCTCAGAAATTCAAAAAGCACAGAATTAAAATGCAAGTAAAAAGGGAAAATTCAAAATGAAGTCTAGAGGTTCTAAGGTAAAAGAAAAAGGTCCTAATTACATCAAACTGACTCCTATTTATACACTTTCTATTCTTGGATATTGGAATTTGGATGGGCCTTTGATTTGGTGAAGGAATGAAGTAAGTTGGAATTTTAAATTTCAATTTCAGCCCAAATGCATCTCCCAGGGGAATGCTCAGCTCACAAAGTGAGCTGAGCTTTGTGCTTTGCATAGCGTGTCTTGCTGATTGGGAAGCATCAGGGGAGAGCTCAGCTCACTTTGTGAGCTGAGCGCTAGTGTCTTGGTGCCAAATTGTGCACGCCTTGTGCTGCCCAGGACCGTGTCATGCGCGCTCCACTCTTTTCCTGGCCGTGTCAAGATGTGTTGCATGTGCCCATGGATAGCGCTCAGCTCACTTTGTGAGCTGAGCTTTGGTGCATCCAAGGAAGGGTCCTTGGTTCGAAACTTGGAGGAAGCATGCGCTGGAGCTTTTCCTTGAGTTCGAACCGTGAGGAGTGCATTTGGCCATTTTTTGCTTATTTTCCTTAGTGAGTAGCGCCTCTCCCATCCCCCTTGGTCATGAGTTCAAGCCTTGGAGCATCCATTTGCAAATCATTTTCTTTGAATTTTGCCTTTAGCGCTCTCGATAATGCTCACCTTGTGAGCTGAGCTTGGTCTTCCTTTCTTTATTCCTTGGCATCATATTGTGCTCAGCTCACAAAGTGAGCTGAGTTTTGTGTCTTGATTCCCAGGGAGTAAGTGTAGTGCTCACTTGGTGCTTGGTGTTCTTTGGGGAGAGCTTTGTGGTTTGTTGCCCCACACTTCCTCCTTTTTTGGCCACACTTTCTATTCCTTGAACCACGCTTCTTAGGCCACGTTTTTCTTATTTTCTTCTTTTCTTCACCTACAATTAATCAAAACAACCAATCAAAGTATCACCAAATTCACAAGGCTTATAAATCATTAAAAATCAATTAACTTTAGTTTAAACCTCATGATTTAGCATCAATTTCATGGTGGTTGTTTGATTCAAAGAAGTCATGCATTTTCATTCCAAATTACTTACTTAGAGTGCAAGAAAGTGCATAAAACCAAATGAAAAACAAAGAAAAAGGCTAGTGAAACTAGGATAAAATGACTTGTCATCACAACACCAAACTTAAAACTTGCTTGTCCCCAAGCAAGAAAAGAATTATGCTCAAGGATTTCTTTCAATTAGAATGGAGTTGAGGAATTACATGTACTATCCTGTGAGTGAAGTGATTAAGTGACAGTGGGGTGAACTCTAAATTATATGCTCATGCAAGGGCTTCAGTGCTTACTAGTCCCTACATCTTGGAAGTCTTAGGTCTTAGAACTTTCATCAAAATGATATCATGGAGATCTCTTTATATGTAATCACCTTGAAGCAGCTTATGATTTGTGTTTTTGGCTTTGACTCTAAGTGTCATGTCTCAAAGCGGCTCTTTAGATAAGCTTTCAATCAATACTCCTAAACCAGTTGGTTTTAAGGTATTAGGTGTTGAAGCACCCCTTAGGATTTACTAGGATGATAACTCTTTGAGTTCTTGTTTCCTTTTTTTCTTTTCTGCCTAGTAATTGATGCTCAGAGCCTTGGGCCATGTTCTCTTTGTTTTTATATCTTCTTTATTTTCTTTTGTTTGCTGCTTCTTGGGTCAATAAATGTTTGAAAATCTCCACAATACTTCTTTGAACTCTATGTTCTGCCTATGAGCTCCCATGCAAGTTTTCATAAGCATGCAACCTTAATGCATAATCATACAACTAGAACCACCACTTCTCCTAATCTTTTGCTTGCCTCAAAATTGTTTAATTCATCAATCCTTCTTTTCAAAGAACTATCATGTGATGCCCTTTTTTGAAATCTTGAGTGCATGCAAGTTTGAAAAGTGTAGTGTTGTGAATAGTCAAGAAATCTTGATTATTGAATTACAGAACAACTATATTATGCAGACAGGCAGGAGTATTATATCACTTTCAATCATAGCAGTGTCTAATGTAAAATAATCATTGAACAATACAACCTTTTGGAATTTACTTGCTGTCCTCCTCATCATCATCATCATTGCTGGTCTTCACATTCATTCATCTCTTTGATTGATGATGCTTAATCTTTCCAAAAGTTTATATGGTGCTCTGCAGTGATATTGAAAGTTGCTTGTTCCCCAAGCACTTGAAAAATGGTTAGCATGCATGATTTATTTGTGGGCCTTTGAACTTACTTTGGTGTGGGAACACCAAACTTAGTACCTTGCCAATGGTTCTCATGCATCAGATTAACCATGTGTGAAACTCCTTTTTTTTTTCTTTTTCAAAAGCAATAAAACTGAAAACTAGGAAACAGCAGAATAGTTAACTAGTTCATCCAACATGCTTGAAGCCAGCCTTATGCAGAAAGTGAGAATGTGTTTTATAATGGGATTTTGGTGAAACACTAAACTTAGAATCCTGCATTCTCCTTTAGATTGTTTTGATGTGCAACACCAAACTTAGCTTCTTGCATTATAGATAAAACTAATTAACCTTTTTATTAAAATAGTTATGAACAGAAAACTTCCTCACGTTGGGTTGCCTCCCAACAAGTGCTCTTTTATTGTCACTAGCTTGACATCCTTCATCCTCTGATCATGGAAGTTGAGGTTTCTGTTGCCTTTGGTTTCCTCCTCTCACCGTAGGCTTCTCCTTGATAGTTGTTTCTTTTCCTGTAGCCTTCTCACTGTTTTCCATAACTGCTTTTCCTTTCAACCCAGCAGCTTTTTCACTGTTCTTTGAGTCATCTTCAGTGGCTCTTAGGGACATATTTCCCTCTCTCTCGCCCAGTTTAGCAAGGTTTTGAACCAGTTGTTCCATGTGCCTTTCAATTCTCTTGAGATATGCCTCTTGGTTATTCCTTATATCCTCCTGCTCTATTATTGTCATTTCTTGAATTTTCATAAACCTTTCCATCATCATTTCTAGAACATAGAGTCTTTGGAAGTTTAGGATTGGTTGTGGCAGTGTCAATTGTGGTGATTGATGTAAGTCATTTTGGGCAGGTGGTGAGGTAGGACAGGGCTGGAGGTGTGTATATTGGGGTGGTGTGTAGTGATTTTTGTTGGTATGGTGGTGTTTTTGCAGGTTTGGGAAGTTGGGGTTGTTATAGTTGAAGTCCCTTTGTTCCTGATGCTGAGATTCCCTCATTCTTAGATAAGAATGTGGTTTCCATGGTGAAAATTGTGCATTCACTGTGGCAGAATGTAGAGAATCAATTTGTCTAGCTATTGATTCTAATTGCTGCTGAGTTTGCTGGTATAGCTGTTTGTTTTGATTCATGATTGCTCTCACTCCTTCAAGATTCATTACTTCCTTTTCTGAAATTGTATTCCGTGGTGTCTCAAATGAGTGTTGGTTATTGGCTCTTTTTTCACTGAACTCTGCAGTTCCTTGGATGGTTGCTATTGCCTTGAGTAGGCCATCTGAGAAGTAATCTACTGCTCTTCTTGTTTCTGAGGTTAATCCGTCATAGAACGCTTAAAAGTCCACCTTGTCACTTGCTTTCTTGTATCTTTCCCATGCTTTGAACAATGGTTCTTCCTCTCTTTCTATGAATGGATGTATTCCTTCTTTCATCTTAATGATTTGTCGGGATGATGAGAATTTGGCTAGGAACTTAGCAACCAAATCATCCCAACTAGTGATACTTCCTTGGGGAAAGGTTTCAAGCCATTGTGCCGCTTCATCCTTCAGTGAGAAAGGAAATAACAAGAGCTTACAGGTATCATGGTTTACACCATTGAGATTGACAGCACCACAAGTTTTCAAAAAAATGGATAGGTGCTGTTTAGGGTCCTCCAATGGATTTCCACCATAGGAACAATTGTTCTCTATTAGTGTAATGAGTTCTGGCTTCATGTTGTGGTGTTCTTCTTTCTCGAAAACTCCTTCCTCAATGATATCCTTTCCTTTGGCTGCTCTTCTTCCCTATGACATATAAATCAACAACGAAACACACAGTGATACTTTTGCAAATTGAGTGTAGTCAGTTGAGACAAAACTTCAAACAGTTAGTGGGTTAGTCAAAAACAGAAAAATAAAAAGTGCTTGATCTAGATCTTCACTTTACATAATCATTGTCAATCTAATCAATCCCCGGCAACGGCGCCAAAAACTTGATGTGTGGAAAACGATCCAACACAAAACTCACCGGCAAGTGTACCGGGTCGCATCAAGTAATAATAACTCACATGAGTGAGGTCAATCCCACAGGGATTGAAGGATTGAGCAATTTTTGTTTAGTGGTTGATTTAGTCAAGCGAATCAAGATTTGGTTGAGTGATTGTAACTTGCAGAAACTAACTTTGCTTGGAAAGTAAAGGGGGAGTGGTAAAGTGCAGTAAATTAAAGAGCAGGAAAGTAAAGAAGCAGATTCTTAAAGTGCAAGTAATGTAAATTACAGAAACTTAGATTGCAAGAAATGTAAATGGCTGAAGCTTAAAGTGCAAGAAATGTAAATTTCTTGAATCATAAAAGGAATTGGAAATTAGGATAGCAGAATTTGAACAAGAACAACTAAATTGCATTAAACATAAAAGAGAAAATTTAAGTGCAGTGAAGTAGATCTTATCAGAAAAGTAAAATGACTTGAGAATTTAAAGAACTGGAAAGCAGTGCTTAAGTTGCAGCAATTCTAAAAGGTGTTGAAGATCTCAGGAAATCAAAGAGACTAGAAAACAAATCTAGATCTCACTCCCTTCCTAGATCCAACAAGAGAAATTGCAAAAGAAGTAAAGAAAAGTAAATTGCAGAAGCAAAGTAGATGAAGAAGCAGTAAACAGAAATTCAAATTCAATTATGCAGAAAGAAAACAAACAAGATCCCAAGGTGAGATTGAAACAGAAGTTCTTCAATTCTCTACCCAAGATCCAAAGCAAGGAAATAAAAGAGTGCTCAAGCAAGAACCAAGAAGAAGAGAGATCAATTCTCCTTCCAAGTTCTCTCAGAAATTCAAAAAGCTCAGAATTAAAATGCAAGTAAAAAGGGAAAATTCAAAATGAAGTCTAGAGGTTCTAAGGTAAAAGAAAAAGGTCCTAATTACATCAAACTAACTCCTATTTATACACTTTCTATTCTTGGATATTGGAATTTGGATGGGCTTTTGATTTGGTGAAGGAATGAAGTAAGTTGGAATTTTAAATTTCAATTTCAGCCCAAATGCATCTCCCAGGGGAATGCTCAGCTCACAAAGTGAGCTGAGCTTTGTGCTTTGCATAGCGTGTCTTGCTGATTGGGAAGCATCAGGGGAGAGCTCAGCTCACTTTGTGAGCTGAGAGCTAGTGTCTTGATGCCAAATTGTGCGTGCCTTGTGCTGCCCAGGACCGTGTCATGCGCGCTCCACTCTTTTCCTGGCCGTGTCAAGATGTGTTGCATGTGCCCATGGATAGCGCTCAGCTCACTTTGTGAGCTGAGCTTTGGTGCATCCAAGGAAGGGTCCTTGGTTCGAAACTTGGAGGAAGCATGCGCTGGAGCTTTTTCTTGGTTTTCTTGTGATGCCTTGCTTCCTTGCTTCCTCATGGTGGTGAGTTCGAACCTTGAGGAGTGCATTTGGCCATTTTTTGCTTATTTTCCTTAGTGAGTAGCGCCTCTCCCATCCCCCTTGGTCATGAGTTCAAGCCTTGGAGCATGCATTTGCAAATCATTTTCTTTGAATTTTGCCTTTAGCGCTCTCGATAATGCTCACTTTGTGAGCTGAGGTTGGTCTTCCTTTCTTTATTCGTTGGCATCATATTGTGCTCAGCTCACAAAGTGAGCTGAGTTTTGTGTCTTGATTCCCAGGGAGTAAGTGTAGCGCTCACTTGGTGCTTGGTGTTCTTTGGGGAGAGCTTTGTGGTTTGTTACCCCACACTTCCTCCTTTCTTGGCCACACTTTCTATTCCTTGAACCACGCTTCTTAGGCCACGCTTTTCTTATTTTCTTCTTTTCCTCACCTACAATTAATCAAAACAACCAATCAAAGTATCACCAAATTCACAAGGCTTATAAATCATTAAAAATCAATTAACTTTAGTTTAAACCTCATGATTTAGCATCAATTTCATGGTGGTTGTTTGATTCAAAGAAGTCATGCATTTTCATTCCAAATTACTTACTTAGAGTGCAAGAAAGTGCATAAAACCAAATGAAAAACAAAGAAAAAGGCTAGTGAAACTAGGCTAAGATGACTTGTCATCACCTGGTCGAGACCCAGACCCAACTTAAGAGGATGAGAAAAATCCCACATGTATATATTTGCATTTTTCTTTGAATAAAATATTACCTAGGTATTCTACAAAGATTTCAAGACGCATTATTCTGAAGCATTCATCGTCCGATTATAAAGCTACAGGTCGGCAAAAAGTGAAAAACAATTTCACTGCATGACCACGATAAAGACAAATCGTCCAATAAAGGTGAAAGCGCGACTCACCCAAAGGACGAGCTCAATATGCCAACCACTTTCTGCAAATCGGCAAAAATTAACACAAAATAATGTAAGAAGTTATCGAAAGCAATCTAAAAAAGAACCTAACGAGGTCTTACGGATAGCTAATATAAATAACTTAAAAAGACTGGCCGACATCAAAAAGTCAGACCATGTCAACCCAAGTTATCAGCGAATCCCTGGAAAGAGGTCTGATCAACCCTATTAAAGAGGAATTGCTATAACTTAGAAGAGATCGACCTAACGAAGTCGGTTTCCTACAAAAACAAGTTATAAAAGTAATCCCTGAAAGAGACCTAAAAGGGTCCAAGAAAGAGGATTACGAAATAACTTAGAAGAGATCGACCTAACGAAGTCGGTCTCCGACAAAAACAAGTTATAAAAGTAATCCCTGAAAGAGACCTAACAAGGGTCCAAGAAAGAGGATTACGAAATAACTTAGAAGAGATCAACCTAACGAAGTCGGTCTCCTACAAAAACAAGTTATAAAAGTAATCCCTGAAAGAGACCTAACAAGGGTCCAAGAAAGAGGATTACGAAATAACTTAGAAGAGATTGACCTAACGAAGTCGGTCTCCTACAAAAACAAGTTATAAAAGTAATCCCTGAAAGAGACCTAACAAGGGTCCAAGAAAGAGGATTACGAAATAACTTAGAAGAGATCGACCTAACGAAGTCGGTTTTCTACAAAAACAAGTTATAAAAGTAATCCCTGAAAGAGACCTAACAAGGGTCTAAGAAAGAGGATTACGAAATAACTTAGAAGAGATCGACCTAACGAAGTCGGTCTCCTACAAAAACAAGTTATAAAAGTAATCCCTGAAAGAGACCTAACAAAGGTCCAAGAAAGAGGATTACGAAATAACTTAGAAGAAATCGACCCAACAAATTCGATCCACTACAAAAATCCAGCAATCCATGAAAGAGACCTCACGAAGGTCCAAGAAAGAGGATTACAAAAAGGAGTCTATTAGGGGACCAATGCAAAGAAGTCGATCACATGGCACTAAAAAACACACGCAAAGCAAGAAAACCAAATTGGACCCCTACGACTACAAAGAATTAAAAACTCAAAAAAGTTCAAATTGGGAGAGTTCAACATAAGCAGGTTTTATATAAAATTATAAAGGCCTCGAAGGATCACCAACACTTACTACCCAAAGGATAGCAAGCTACTTGTCTGTTTCTAAAAGTAATAAAAGTTGCTAGGAAAGCAACTAAGAAGAGTCAACATCTAAATAAAGAGATCAAAAGGCCAAAAAATCGGGCCATATACACAAAAATCTATAAAAAGTTCCCACAAAACGCCCACAAGCCGGGCCAACTACAAATCAACAGGCATCAGAAGTTTTCTCGGCACCATCAGGAGCTTTCTTCGCGGCATCAAGACCAGGGGAAGGAGGGCGAGCTTGAAGCGGCACCGCATCAACAGTTCCATCCTCCTGATTCAGGATCTGGCAATCCAAGTCAGGCACAGCAGGAGGAGCGGAAGAAGCCGGCGCCTTGGTGGAAGACACGAGGGGAGGAACAACTTCATCATCATCACCATCATCATCAGGGACAATTTTGCCATCTCGGACAACATTATCCAAACTGAAAAGGGTGAGATCGGCCTCAGGAGCAAGGATCCGGACTTGTTCTTTCAAGTTCTCGTAAGCAGCAGTTACGCTACCAACAAGATGACCCTGGAGGTCGGCATAATCCTCCCGGGCATTGTCCAGCTCTTCCCTCAAGCGCCTCCCCTCCCTATAGGATGTCACAGAGCTTTCCTTGTACATCATGGCTGCATCCTCAGCCAACCTCAAGGAAGCAGCCAGCGACTCAGAGCTCGCCTTCTCATTCTCGAGGTTCTTCTCCAACTTGGCCACCTTCACCTCGAGCTCCTCCTTCAACCCCTTCATCCGGTCGAACTCCCGTTTCGCCTCCTCCATTAATGCTTTAGTAGCATGAAGAGGAAGGTTCTGGGCAGTTCGATGAATCGCAGCCGCCATATAGGCCATCCTCACATGATTCTGAGCCATAAACTCCAAATGATGGAGATTGGACACATCATCCATGGGAATGGTGCCATATGGCCCAATCTGTTGATCTATAAATTCAATAGCATTGAAGTTAGGAGCATTGAGATCAAAGGGCTCGGAAGTCTTTTGCTTCTTGCTTGGAGGAACAATGGGTGGAATAGCAGAAGAAGAAGGGGGATCCACTAAACGGACCCGAGGTATCGGGATCGTCTTCTTCACCCCGGGAGAGCTCGGCACGGCCGGCTTCTCCCGAGGCTGAGAAGACCCCTCCCCAGCAGCCCTGGCTGCAACATTCCTGGCAGCAGTCGCCTTTTGTGCCCTTTTAAAAGCTTTCATAGACTCATTGTTCTTCATTGCCTCTCCAAATAAAATAGAAGTCAAGCTACAAATCAAACAAGTCGAAAATACAGCTACGAGCATTATAAGACAAACAGCAAAGGAAACACAAGATACCCAGTTCAGATTGAAGAAGAGAACGGTTGGTTAGAAATTTCTTTGTGTCAAGATGGGGAGGCTGACCCCAACACTCCTCTAAAACAGTCACAAAGGCCCGCTCAGCCTCATCCAACATGTCCCAAGAGTACCTAGAGACCCTAATATCCTTCTGCCACTCTAGGGGAAAGGCGGGCTCGTCATTTTCATCCAAGAAAAAGGGCCTAGATCCTTCAACAACTCGGACCTTGAAGAAATAGTTTTTAAAATCCCGAAACGATTCGTCAAACATGGAAAAAACTTTCTTTCCTTGGGTAGAACGGAAGGAGACCCAAGCTGACTTCTTTTTCATCACACCAGGCTTAGTCAAGACAAACAAATAGAAAAAGAGAGATTGGGAAGCAGGAATACCAAAACTATTACACAACAATTGGAAGATTTTAATAAAGTCCCAGGAATTGGGGTGAAGTTGAGAAGGGGCAACATTACAAGACCATAACAGGTCGATTTCAAATGGAGTAAAGGGAAGAGTAACTCCGAGTTGACCAAAGAAAAAATTGTAAGCATAAAAGAAAGGGCGATTGTCAACAACTCGAGTCGAGAAACAGACTCTCTCATCAGAGGAAGGAGGAACAAGCTCATAATTCTTCTCAGCACCAGAGTTACTACAGACGCTGTGAAACTGCCTATGCTAAGAACAAAACTCAGAATCAACCAGCGAGACACACATGAGGACCATGGAATCCACCCAATCGGCCATACCCGCAGGGACCTGAGAAGGCGTCGCTACGACGTTATTTCGGGAAGACATGAGGTCAACTAAGATCCTAAAAAAGAAAAGAAGAGCGGATTACTCAAAAAACATCTCGGGCACGGGTCAAAACATCTCGACGGGCGGATAAACAAAAGGAAAACCCCAAGACTAAAGCCAAAAAGTCCTGGGGCATCCTTTGGAGGCAATAACAAAGCAAGATTTCTAGGAAAAACCTACACCCCAGTATCTCTCAAAACAAGGAAAGAAGACCTAAAAGCAGCAAGCATTTCGTCCATCAAAGTTAAGAAATGCAAAGTCATCAAAGCAACTATCTTTTTACAGTCTACCAGCGAAAGCACTATTAACGTCAGCAATGCCAAACAAAAAACCATCAAAAGCAGGGAAATAGCAAAGACGCAAACTTTTTCGAAATCAAGCAAAAAATCATCATCAGAGAACAAGCACCAACATCGAACACTCCCAAAAACGTCAAAGGAGCAACCTTTTTCAGAGTCAAACAGAGTCATCATTCCAAAGCTTCAAATACAAAAGCATTCACAAAACATGCAAAGTTCTTAAAGTATAAAAAAAAATAGAGGGAGAAACTACAAGACACACAATGATCAGCAAAAAAAAAACGAAAAAACCCAAACTTTCTCAAAACAGACACAAAAAAAATGGTATAGAGAAAGATAGAAAGAAAATCGAACCTGGAGAAATAGAAGAAAGACTGTAAAAGAAAGCCGAAGAGCAGAAGCAAAACCACCCCCCTCGAAGCAGAAATTACGAAGATCGAAGGAGAAATCTGGAAATCACCCCTTTCCCACAGAAAGCAGTAACAGAACAGGCGTTGCAGGAGAAATTGCGAAAGAAACAGAAAATGAGATAGTAAAGGGAGAAGTTACGAAGAGGAGCGAAGAAAAGAAACCGTTTTTTGATTAAGAATTTCAAAATAAAAAAGAGAACGAGGGCAATTAATAACCAATTAATGAAGGCATTAAACCCTCTCACGTTCCCAAGAACTAACCGCTGGTATAAAAGCGCGCGTTTTTAGAGGAAAACGTTCTAGATTCAAAAGCTCTACGTAGAAAGGAGTCGACAAAAGTGCTCGAGTTTGGCTTCGCTATAAAGAAGTTCAAAGTCAAGAAACTCGACTTCAAAGCAGAAGACCGAGCTCAAGCAGGGGCACTGTTCATACCCTGGGTCGAGTTATCCGACCTGGGATGATCGACGACAAAGCGACCGACCTCTTCAGGTCAAGCGGACCGAATTCTTCTTAAAGAAATCGGCCAAGTTGACAGGAAAGCCCATAAAAGGGCCTAAGTAGAGGAACACGACCCAAGTCCAAAGGCCGTCCAAGCCTATAAGATATAAGGGTGGTTCCCTTGAAGATAAGCTGACCTCAACTCAAAGATAAAGATAAGATAAGATAACTAACTTATCTTATCTAGAAAGGTCACTCTACAACTACTATAAATACACTGGAGCACCTAGGTATAACTCATACTCTGATTCTACATAAAAACCTGTTTAATACCCATGCTAACTTAAGCATCGGAGTCTCTTGCAGGTACCCCCCACCCTTCGGTGATAAAGGATCAGCAGCACAACCGGTCCAACAAGTCGGACGCACCAGTACCGGTCGCCATTCACGAACCGGACATCTCAGGTTCCGACTAGCCCCTAAGATCTCGACCGAGATCGACCTACAAAATCAGGTAACCCTCGGAACAAAGACACTCCAATCCAACCACTTGGATACATCTCACTGCACACAACCTTTGGAATAGGAAACCGGTCAAGGACACTCAACATAGACTATATCGTGGTCGACGTGAGTACAGCCTACAATGCCCTGATAGTTCACACAATGCTGAATCAGCTCAACGCAGTAGTCTCGACTCCACATCTGTGCAGGAAGTTCCCAACCACAGAAGGGATCACTACGGTAAGAGCAGACCAGAAGACAGCATGCCGCTGTTACAACAAAAGTCTGAACCTCAGAGGCAAAGGAGAATAAATCCACACCATTAAACTCAGGAGAGTTCGAGGGCGGGAAGAACTTTGTCCACAACCTAAATGAGAGACAGAAAAAGTTCAAATCAGAGATACTCCCAATAAAACGAACAATATTGGCACAATCCTAAAAGGAGACGTAAAAGAGTCCCTCATACAGTTCTTAAGAGACAATGTCGACCTCTTCGCATGGAAGGCTGTAGACATGCCGGGCATGGACCCCAAGCTAATGTTACACAAGCTGGCAGTATACCCAGGATCTTAGCTAGTACAGCAGAGACGTAGAAAGCTTGGGCCAGAACGATCCCAAACTGTGGAAAAGCAGGTATAAGCTCTACTAGAGGCCGGATTCATAAGAGTAGTTGATGAGATATTTTGGTGAGAAACGAATCTCTCACAAAACATCACAAAACTAACCGGCAAGTGCACCGGGTCGTATCAAGTAATAAAAACTCACGGGAGTGAGGTCGATCCCACAGGGATTGAAGGATTGAGCAATTTTTGCTTAGTGGTTAATTTAGTCAAGCGAATCAAGATTTGGTTGATGGTTTTGTGACTTGCAGAAATAAATTGCATTGAAGTAAAGAGGACGAGAAATAAATGGCTGAAACTTAAAGAACAAGAAATTAAATGACAGAAACTTAGAGTGCAAGAAATGTAAATTGCGGAATCTTAAATGACAAGAAATGTAAATTGCTTGAAATGTAAAGGGGATTGGGATGTGGATTTGCAGAAATTAAACAAGGAAAAACTAAATTGCATTAAACAGAAGAGGGAAAAGGAATTGGGATTGAACCGGATCTTGAAGCAGTAAAGTAAATGAAGAGAAAAAGCAATAAACAGGAAATAGAAATGAGAAATTCAGATCTCAGGACCCAGAGACTAGAAAACCAAGTCTAGATCCAACAAGAACAATAGCAAGGAAATTGTAAATTGCAAAGAAAAGAGATGAAGAACAATGAACCGGAAATGAAATTCAATTAACAGTAAAGTAAAGAAACAGAGAGATCCAAGATTGAGATTGAAACAGAATTTCTTCAATTCTCCAATCCAAGATCCAAGACAAAAGTAAAATGAAATTGCAAGTAAAAGGAAACAAAGAAATTCAAGTTCACTCAGTAACAAAAGCTTCCCCAAAAACTTTTATGAAAATTCTAAAAGGAAAAGCTCTCTTAATAACTTGAATTCTATCCTATTTATACACTTTCCAAAAATGATCTTCAAGCCTTGAGTTGGGCCTTTGTTCTTGGTGGAATTGGGTTGAAAGAGGCCTTGGTTGATTGCTCTTGAAGATTGAAGAAGAACCGAAGTGAACCAATTGAACCGGTTTTTGAAGTTGGCCAAAGTTGATCTCAACGTTAGGGTCAAAGTTAGGGGTCTAACTTTGACCCTAACTTTTCATATCAGCAAGCTAAATTCCCTGGTTTGGACGTTGGTGCCAACGTTAGGGGTCTAACTTTGACCCTAACGTTGGCCTTCCTTATATGCTAGTGGTGCCAACGTTAGCCTCCAAGTTAGGGGGCTAACGTTGGCGCAAACGTTGGTGCCCCTCCCTTTGAAATTTAAGTGCCAACGTTAGCCTCCAAGTTAGGGGGCTAACGCTGGCGCAAACGTTGGTGCCCAGGGGAGAAACTCTCAAGTTCCAACGTTAGCCTCCAAGTTAGGGGGCTAACGTTGGAGCTAACGTTGGCCACCTCTTTGCAATGTCATATGCCAACGTTAGCCTCCAAGTTAGGGGGCTAACGTTGGCTCAAACGTGGGAGCCCAGGGAGTGATTTTCATGCCCAACGTTAGCCTCCAAGTTAGGGGGCTAACGTTGGGGCTAACTTCATGCAACCCGGTTCAATTTTCACTTATTCCCTTGTCCTCTCTTCACTCCTAGCCATTCCTCTTTACTTCAACCTTTCTCCAAGCCTTCTTCACCTATCATTGATCAACCAAGCTAATCAAAGCTTTGCTCAAAATCATGAGGTATTCAATCTTCCACAATATGCAACAAATATAGCACAAAACCTCATGAAATGGCATGAATTCACATATGGTTGGTTCAATCAAGGGAAACATGAAAATCTACTCAATTAGCTTGCTTGTAGCTCAAGAAAGTGCATAATTCTAATGAAAACTAAAGAAAAAGACTAGCTAAAATGGGCTAGGATGACTTGTCATCAGTAGTCAAATACCCACTATGGCTAGCTAACGTCGTCTTGGTGAAAAAATCAAATGGGAAGTGGCGGATGTGCACTGACTAAACCGATCTCAACAAAGCTTGCCCAAAAGATCCTTATCCACTCCCAAGTATTGACACTCTGGTGGATGCCTCCTCCGGATACAATTACCTCTCGTTTATGGACGCCTATTCAGGATACAATCAAATCCCAATGTACCCACCTAATCAAGAAAAAACCTCATTTTTAACCCCAAAAAGCAAACTACTGCTACGTCGTCATGCCATTCAGACTCAAAAATGTAGGAGCCACTTATCAAAGATTAATGAATAAAGTCTTCACAGACCATATCGGGAAAGTCATGGAAGTATACGTGGACGACATGTTAGTAAAGACACAAAGCGAGGAATCATAACTGTCTGACCTCACCCAAGTATTCCACACTATAAGAAGGCATGGCATGCGACTTAACCCTGCAAAATGCACCTTCGCAGTAGAAGCTGGCAAATTATTGGGTTTCATGCTCACACAAAGAGAAATCGAGGCAAATCTGGATAAATGCCAGGTTATAATCGACATGAAGAGCCTGACCTGTGTCAAAGAGGTACAACAACTCAATGGAAGATTAGAAGCCTTGTCCAGATTTCTAGCCGGATCAGCAATAAGATCTCTCCCCTTTTACGCCACTTTAAGGAAGGGAAAGAGGTTTGAATGGACAACAGAGTGTAAGCAAGCTTTCCAAGATTTCAAAAGGTTCTTGGGACAACCACCTATTCTAACTCGGCCATGGGAAGGAGAACCACTTATATTGTACCTCGCAGTAGGAAATCGGGCAGTAGCTTCAGCACTGGTTAGAGAGGACGAAAGCGGACAACAACCTATATACTTCATCAGCAAAGCACTACAAAGGTCCGAACTGCACTACCAAAAAATAGAAAAATTCGCCTATGCTCTCATACTAACATCTCGACGACTTTGCCCATATTTTCAAGCCCATATCATCAAGGTTCGGACCAGCCAGCCCATAAAAAGCATTTTGCAGAAAACAGATTTGGCAGGATGAATCTTACAATGGACAGTCGAGTTGTCTGAATTCGACATTCAATATGAAGCACGGACAGCCATCAAATCACTGTACCGGGCTGACTTCATCGTAGAGTTTACTGACACTCCGAAAATCCCTACAGAATGGAATCTCTACATATACGGCTCCTCGAACAGGAGAGGAATTTCAACACCACTGTTCAAATGTGTGCCGACTTCCAACACAAAGGAAGTTTTAGAAGAAATATACAGTGGCATCTGTGGCAACCATCTCGGAGCACAAGCTCTACTAGAGGAAGCAAATTTTATTGGCCACCTTTACAAAAGGAAGCAACAGAGTTCTTAAAGACATGTCCACCATGTCAGAAACACACTAATTTCCACATCGCCCTACTAGAGGAAGTCATCAGTGTAACCTCACCCTGGCCATTCGCAAAATGGGGACTCGACCTCCTTGGGCCCTTCCCCCAAGGATCAGGACAGGTCAAGTTCCTCATCGTTGGGGTAGATTATTTCACAAAATGGATTGAGGCAGAAGAAGTAGAAAATTCCTATATAGAAACATTGTCACAAGGTTTGGGTTTCCATACTCCATCACCACAGACAATGGAACCCAATTTACAGACACATGCTTCAGAAAATTAGTGGCCGACTTGAAAATAAAGCACCAATTCACATCCGTACAATACCCACAGGCTAATGGACAAGCAGAAGCTGCCAACAAAGTCATAATGGCTGGGTTAAAACGGAGGTTACAGGACACGAAGGGAGCCTAAGCTGAAGAGCTTCCACAAGTCCTATGGGTATATTGGACAACTCCACCCTCCACCACAAAGGAATCACCTTTCCGATTAGCTTACGGAATGGAGGCAATGATCCCAGTGAAGGTCGAAGAAGGATCGCCCAGAGTGATCCATGGTATGCGGAATCGTGATTACACTTTAATTATGTAAAATTCATCGCTCTTTCTTTCCCTGGTAATGGCACCAAAAACATGATGCCAAGACCATGGTTCACAGCTCCGTGTAACTAACCAGCAAGTGCACTGGGTCGTCCAAGTAATACCTTACGTGAGTAAGGGTCGAATCCCACGGAGATTGTTGGTATGAAGCAAGCTATGGTCACCTTGCAAATCTCAGTTAGGCAGATATAAATTGATAATGGTATTTTCGAATAATAATTAATAGAATAGGGATAGAGGTACTTATGTAAATCATTAGTAGGAATTTCAGATAAGCGAATGGAGATGCTTTTCGTTCCTCTGAACCTCTGCTTTCCTGCTATCTTCATCCAGTCAGTCTTACTCCTTTCCATGGCTGGCTTTATGTGATACATCACCATTGTCAACGGCTACTTTTGGTCATCTCTCGGGAAAATGATCCAATGCCCTGTCACGGCACGGCTAATCGTCTGGAGGCATCACCCTTGTCAATGGCTTCATCTTATCCTCTCAGTGAAAATGATCAACGCACCCTATCACGGCACGGCTATTCATCTGTCGGTTCTCGATCATGCTGGAATAGGATTTACTATCCTTTTGCGTCTGTCACTAACGCCCTGCAATCGCGAGTTTGGAGCTCGTCACAGTCATTCATTCATTGAATCCTACTCGGAATACCACAGACAAGGTTTAGACCTTCCGGATTCTCTTGAATGCTGCCATCATAAGCACACTCTTTTTTTTTTTTTGCTTTGGACCTTGACTTTAACCGCTCAGTCTCAAGTTTTCACTTGACACCTACACGTCACAAGCACATGGTTAGGGACAGCTTGGTTTAGCCGCTTAGACCAGGATTTTATTCCTTTTGGCCCTCCTATCCACTGATGCTCAAAGCCTTGGGATCCTTTTTATTTGCCCTTGCCTTTTGGTTTTAAGGGTTATTGGCTTTTTGCTCTTGCCTCTTGGTTTTAAGAGCTTTTGGCTTTTTCTGCTTGCTTTTCTTTCTATTATTTTTTTTTCGCCTAATTTTTTTTTTCTGCAAGCTTTGTTCTTTGCTGCTTTTTCTTGCTTCAAGAATCATTTTTATGATTTTTCAGATTATCAAATAACATGTCTCCTAGTCATCATTCTTTCAAGAGCCAACATATTTAACATTCTTAAACAATAACTTCAAAAGACATATGCACTGTTCAAGCATTCATTCAGAAAACAAGAAGCATTGTCACCACATCAATATAATTAAACTAAGTTCAAGGATAAATTCGAAACTCATGTACTTCTTGTTCTTTTGAATTAAAACATTTTTCATTTAAGAGAGGTGATGGATTCATAGGACATTCATAACTTTAAGACATAGTTACTACTACTACTGATCATGTAATGAAGACACAAACATAGATAAGTACATAACATAGAAAACGAAAAACAGAGAAAGCAAGAACAAGGAATGAATCCACCTTAGTGATGGTGGCGTTTCCTTCTTGAGGAACCAATGATGTCCTTGAGCTCTTCTATGTCTCTTCCTTGTCTTTGTTGCTCCTCCCTCATTGCTTTTTGATCTTCTCTTATTTCATGAAGCATGATGGAGTGCTCTCGATGTTCCACCCTTAGTTGTTCCATATTGGAACTCAATTCTCCTAGGGAGGTGTTGATTTGCTCCCAATAGTTTTGTGGAGGAAAGTGCATTTGAGGCATTTCCGGGATCTCATGGTGATGAGCTTCATACGCCTCTTGAGCTCCATGAATGGGCTCTCTTGCTTGCTCCATCTTCTTCTTAGTGATGGGCTTGTCCTCTTTAATGAGGATATCTCCCTCTACGTCAATCCCAGCCGAATTGCATAGGTGGCAAATGAGGTGAGGAAAGGCTAACCTTGCCATAGTGGAAGACTTGTCAGCCACCTTGTAGAGTTCTTGAGGTATAATCTCATGAACATCCACCTCTTCTCCAATCATGATGCTATGGATCATGATGGCCCGGTCTTTAGTAACTTCAGACCGGTTGCTAGTGGGAATGATTGAGCATTGAATGAACTCTAACCATCCTCTAGCTATAGGCTTGAGGTCTAATCTTCTTAGTTGAACCGGCTTGCCTTTGGAGTCAATCTTCCATTGAGCTCCTTCTACACATATGTCCATAAGGACTTGGTCCAACCTTTGATTAAAGTTGACTCTCCTTGTGTAGGGGCGTGCGTCCTCTTCCATGTTTGGCAAGTTGAACGCCAACCTCACATTCTCCGGACTAAAATCTAAGTATTTCCCCCGAACCATTGTAACATAGTTCTATGGATCCGGGTTCTTACTTTGATCATGGTTCTTGGTGATCCATGCATTAGCATAGAACTCTTGAACCATTAGGATGCCGACTTGTTGGATGGGATTTGTTAGAACTTCCCAACCTCTTCTTTGAATTTCATGTCGGATCTCCGGATACTCATTTCTTTTGAGTTTGAAAGGGACCTCAGGGATTACCTTCTTCTTGGCCACAACATCATAGAAGTGGTCTTAATGGGCTTTAGAGATGAACCTTTCCATCTCCCATGACTCGGATGTGGAAGCTCTTGTCTTCCCTTTCCCCTTTCTAGAGGATTCTCCGGTCTTAGGTGCCATCAATGGTAATGGAAAAACAAAAAGCTTATGCTTTTACCACACCAAACTTAGAATTTTGCTCGCCCTCGAGCAATAAAAGAAAGAATAGATGAAGAAGAAGAAGAAATGGAGGAGAGGGAGAGTGGGAAGTGTTTTCGGCCAAGAAGGGTGTAAAGGGGTGTGTTGTGTGAATTTGATGAAGAATGGAAGGCTTTTTATAGGGAAGGGAGGGGGGAAAGGTTTCGGCCATATGGGTGGGTTTGGGTGGGAAATTGGTTTTGAATTTTTGAAGGTAGGTGGAGTTTATGAGGTAGGTTTATGGGGAAGAGTGGATGGATGTGAATGGTGAAGAGGTGATGGGGAAGAGAGTTTGAGGTGATTGGTGAAGGGTTTTTGGGGAAGAGTGTTTATGGGGTTGTGTGAAAGAAAGTGGTGAGAAGAAGTGAGTGGAGGTAGGTGGGGATCCTGTGGGGTCCACAGATCCTGAGTGGATCCTGTGATGTCCACAGATCCTGAGGTGTTCAAGGATTTACATCCCTGCACCCATTAGGCATGTAAAAATGCCTTTGCATACAACTCTGGGCGTTCAGCGCCAGGTTGGTGGCCATTTTGGGCATTCAACGCCCATTTGTGTGCCATTTCTGGCGTTGAACGCCAGAACCATGCCTGTTTTGGCGTTCAGCGCCCAGAAGCTGCCTATTTTGGGCATTCAGCGCCAGAACCATGCTCTGTTCTGGCGCTGAACGCCAGACAGATGCTCCTCCAGGGTGTGATTTTTCTTCTGCTGTTTTTGATTCCGTTTTCAATTTTTATATTTATTTTGTGACTCCACATGATCATGAACCTACAAAGACATATAACTAAGAAAAATATAGTTAGAGAAATAAAAATTGGGTTGCCTCCCAATAAGCGCTTCTTTAATGTCAATAGCTTGACAGTGGGCTCTCATGGAGCCTCACAGATGTGCAGAGCTTTGTTGAGACTTTCCAACACCAAACTTAGAGTTTGGATATGGGAGTTCAACACCAAACTTAGAGTTTGGTTGTGGCCTCCCAACACCAAACTTAGAGTTTGACTGTGGAGGCTTAGGTTGACTCTGCTTTGAGAGAAGCTTTTCATGCTTCCTCTCCATGGTTGCAGAGGGAGATCCTTGAGTTTTAAACACAAGGGAGTCCTCATTCCATTGAAGGACTAGTTCACCTCTGTCAACATCAATCACAGCTCTTGCTGTGGCCAGGAAAGGTCTTCCTAGGATGATGGATTCATCCTATTCCTTTCCAGTATCCAGGACTATAAAATCAGCAGGGATGTAAAGGCCTTCAACCTTTACTAACACGTCCTCTACTTGTCCATAAGCCTGTTTTCTTGAGTTATCTGCCATCTCTAATGAGATTTTAGCAGCTTGCACCCCATAGATTCCCAGTTTCTCTATTACAGAGAGGGGCATGAGGTTTATTCCTGAACGAAGGTCACACAGAGCCTTAAAGATCATGGTGCCTATGGTACAGGGTATTATGAACTTTCGAGGATCCTGTCTCTTCTGAGGCAATGTCAGTTGATCCAGATCACTTAGTTCATTGATGAACAAGGGAGGTTCAACTTCCCAAGTATCAATGCCAAATAATTTGGCATTCAGCTTCATGATTGCACCAAGAAACTTGGCAGTTTGCTCTTCAGTAACATCCTCATTCTCTTCAGAAGAGGAATACTCATCAGAGCTCATGAAGGGCATAAGGAGGTTCAATGGAATCTCTATGGTCTCTAGATGAGCCTCAGAGTCCTTTGGTTCCTCAGAGAGAAGCTCCTTATTGATCACTGGACGTCCCAGGAGGTCTTCCTCCTTGGGATTCACGTCCTCCACTCCCCTTGTAGGTTCGGCCATGGTGCTTATGTCAATGGCCTTGCACTCTCCTTTTGGGTTCTCTTCTGTATTGCTTGGGAGAGTACTGGGAGGGATTTCAGTGATCCTTTTACTCAGCTGGCCCACTTGTGCTTCCAAATTTCTAATGGAAGACCTGGTTTCATTCATGAAACTCACAGTGGCCTTAGATAGATCAGAGACTAGATTTGCTAAATTAGAAGCATTTTGTTCAGAGTTCTCTGTCTGTTGCTGAGTGGATGATGGAAAAGGTTTATTATTGCTAAACCTGTTTCTTCCACCATTATTAAAGCCTTGTTGAGGCTTTTGATCCTTCCATGAGAAATTTGGATGATTTCTCCATGATGAGTTATAGGTGTTTCCATAAGGTTCACCTAAGTAATTCACCTCTGCTATTGCAGGGTTCTCAGGATCATAAGCTTCTTCTTCATAAGAAGCCTCTTGAGTATTGTTGGATGCAGCTTGCATTCCATGCAGACTCTGAGAGATCATATTGACTTGCTGAGTCAATATTTTGTTCTGAGCCAATATGGCATTCAGAGTATCAACTTCAACAACTCCCTTCTTCATAGGCGTCCCATTACTCACAGGATTCCTTTCAGAAGTGTACATGAACTGGTTATTAGCAACCATGTTAATGAGTTCTTGAGCTTCTGCAGGCGTTTTCTTTAGGTGAATGGATCCACCTGCAGAAGTGTCCAGTGACATTTTTGATAGCTCAGATAAACCATCATAGAATATATCCAGGATGGTCCATTCTGAAAGCATGTCAGAAGGACACTTTTTGGTCAACTGTTTGTATCTTTCCCAAGCTTCATAGAGGGATTCACCTTCTTTCTGTCTGAAGGTTTGAACATCAGCTCTAAGCTTGCTCAGCTTTTGAGGAGGAAAGTACTTGGCTAAGAAAGCCGTGACCAGCTTATCCCAAGAGTTCAGGCTGTCTTTGGGTTGAGAATCCAACCATAATCTAGCTCTGTCTCTTACAGCAAAAGGGAAAAGCATGAGCCTGTAGACTTCAGGATCTACTCCATTAGTCTTAACAGTATCACATATCTGCAAGAATTCAGTTAAGAACTGAAAAGGATCTTCAGATGGAAGTCCATGAAACTTGCAGTTCTGCTGCATCAGAGAAACTAATTGAGGTTTCAACTCAAAGTTGTTTGCTCCAATGGCAGGAATGGAGATGCTTCTTCCATGTAAATTGGAATTAGGTGCAGTAAAGTCACCAAGCATCTTCCTTACATTATTATTATTTTTGGCTGCCATCTCCTCTTCCTGTTCGAAAATTTCTGAAAGGTTATCTCTGGATTGTTGTATTTTAGCTTCTCTTAATTTTCTCTTCAGAGTCCTTTCAGGTTCTGGATCTGCTTCCACAAGAATGTTCTTATCCTTGCTCCTGCTCATATGACAAAGAAGAGGGCACAGGAAAATAATAAGAATAATAGAGATCCTTTATACCACAGTATAGGGATCCCTGTGTGAGTAGAAGAAGAGGGGGAGACAAAGAATGTAATATAATGGAAGAAACACAACTGTGAGGATGGCAGAGATGTGAGATGAGATGTTAGTAGATGAATAAATAAATAGAATAAGGTGAGAGAGAAGGAATTTTCGAAAATGATTTTTTGAAAAAGAGTTAGTGATTTTTGAAAATAGTTTTTGAAAAATGTTAGTAATTTTCAAAAATTAAGATTTAAAAATTAAAAATTAAAATAATTAATAAATTAAAAAGAAATTTTAAAAAAGGGGGAAGATATTTTCGAAATGAGAGAGAGAGAGTTAGTTAGGTAGTTTTGAAAAAGTTAAGAAACAAACAAAAAGTTAGTTAGTTAGTTGAAACAAATTTTGAAAAGATAAGAAGTTAGGAAGTTAGAAAAGATTTTTTGAAATCAAATTTTTGAAAAAGATAAGATGAGAAGATATTTTTGAAAAGATATGATAGAAATTAGTTTTGAAAAAGATTTGATTTTTAAAATCACAATTAATGACTTGATTCCCAAGAAATCACAAGATATGATTCTAGAACTCAAAGTTTGAACCTTTCTTAACAAGTAAGTAACAAACTTGAAATTTTTGAATCAAAACATTAATTGTTATTGTTACTTTCGAAAATTTGGTATAGAAATAAGAAAAAGATTTTTGAAAAACATTTTTGGAATTTTCGAAAATAACTAAGAATTTTGAAAAAGATTTGATTTTTGAAAAAGATTTGATTTTTGAAAAAGATTTTGAAAAAGATAAGATTTTCAAATTGAAAATTTGATTTGACTCATGAGAAACAATTTGATTTTAAAAATTTTTGAAAAAGTCAATCCAAATTTTCAAATTTGATGAGAGAAAAAGGGAAAGATATTTTTTTGATTTTTGAATTTTTATGATGAGAGAGAAAAACAATAAAAAGACTCAATGCATGAAAATTTTTGAATCAAAACAATGAATGCATGTATGAATGATATGAATGTCAAGATGAACACCAAGAACACTTTGAATGTCAAGATGAACATCAAGAACATATTTTTGAAAAATTTTTAATGCAAAGAAAACATGTAAGACACCAAACTTAGAAATGTTTCATGTTTAGACTCTAACAAACGAAAAATGCACATGAGAAACAACTAAAGATGCAAAACAAGAAAACATCAAGATCAAACAAGACTTACCAAGAACAACTTGAAGATCATGAAGAACACTATGAATGCGTGATATTTTCGAAAAATGCAAGATGCATATGCAATTGACACCAAACTTATGATATGACTCAAGACTCAAACAAGAAACAGAAAAATATTTTTGATTTTTATGATTTTCTAATTTTTTTGTATTTTTTTTCGAAAATTAATTGAAAAAGAAAAAATAAGGATTCCAAAATTTTTAACATGAATTCCAGGAATCTTGCATTCTTAGTCTAAAGCTTCAGTCCAGGAATTAGACATGGCTCACTAGCCAGCCAAGCTTTCAATGAAAGCTCCGGTCCAAAACACTAGACATGGCCAATGGCCAGCCAAGCTTCAGCATGTAATTCAGACACGACATGCCTGACATACCCTACAGTTGTATAAAAGTGATGGTTGGAAGCCTCAGTCCAAACGAATTTAGACATGGCTTTACAGCCAGCCAGGCTTCACATGCTTCATGAAACACTAGAATTCATTCTTAAAAATTTTGAATCTAAAATTTTTTTGAAAACAAAAAAAAAATTTTTGAAAGATTTTTGAAAATTTTTTGAAAATAAAACAAAAAAGAAAATTACCTAATCTGAGCAACAGGATGAACCGTCAGTTGTCCATACTCGAACAATCCCCGGCAACGGCGCCAAAAACTTGGTACGCGGAATCGTGATTACACTTTAATTATGTAAAATTCATCGCTCTTTCTTTCCCTGGTAATGGCACCAAAAACATGATGCCAAGACCATGGTTCACAACTCCGTGTAACTAACCAGCAAGTGCACTGGGTCATCCAAGTAATACCTTACGTGAGTAAGGGTCGAATCCCACGGAGATTGTTGGTATGAAGCAAGCTATGGTCACCTTGCAAATCTCAGTTAGGCAGATATAAATTGATAATGGTATTTTCGAATAATAATTAATAGAATAGGGATAGAGGTACTTATGTAAATCATTGGTAGGAATTTCAGATAAGCGAATAGAGATGCTTTTCGTTCCTTTGAACCTCTGCTTTCCTGCTATCTTCATCCAGTCAGTCTTACTCCTTTCCATGGCTGGCTTTATGTGATACATCACCATTGTCAACGGCTACTTTCGGTTATCTCTCGGGAAAATGATCCAATGCCCTGTCACGGCACGGCTAATCATCTGGAGGCATCACCCTTGTCAATGGCTTCATCTTATCCTCTCAGTGAAAATGATCAACGCACCCTGTCATGGCACGGCTATTCATCTGTCGGTTCTCGATCATGCTGGAATAGGATTTACTATCCTTTTGCGTCTGTCACTAACGCCCTGCAATCGCGAGTTTGGAGCTCGTCACAGTCATTCATTCATTGAATCCTACTCGGAATACCACAGACAAGGTTTAGACCTTCCGGATTCTCTTGAATGCTGCCATCATTCTAGCTTACGCCATGAAGATTCTGGTTAAGAGATCTAAGAGATATTCATTCTAGCTTGTTGCATGTAGAACGGAAGTGTTTGTCAGGCACGTGTTCATAGGGGAGAATGGTGATGAGCGTCACACATAATCATCACCTTCATCACGTTCTTGAGTGTGAATGGATATCTTAGAAGCGAAACAAGATGAATTGAATAGAAAACAGTAGTACTTTGCATTAATCTTTGAGGAACAGCAGAGCTCCACACCTTAATCTATGGAGTGTAGAAACTCTACCGTTGAAAATACATAAGTGAAAGGTCCAGGCATGGCCGAGATGGCCAGCCCCCTAAAACGTGATCAATAGTCTCCTAAGATGAACAATGGATTAAAACTGAGACCAAAGATGTCTAATACAATAGTAAAGGGTCCTATTTATAATAAACTAGCTACTAGGGTTTACATGAGTAAGTAATTGATGCATAAATCCACTTCCGGGGCCCACTTGGTGTGTGCTTGGGCTGAGCCTGAGTGTTGCACGTGTAGAGGTCCTTCTTGGAGTTGAACGCCAGCTTTTGTGCCAGTTTGGGCGTTCAACTCTGGTTTTGGCTCCTTTTCTGGCGCTGGACGCCAGATTTGGGCAGAGAGCTGGCGTTGAACGCCAGTTTGCGTCGTCTATTCTTGACCAAAGTATGGACTATTATATATTTCTGGAAAGCCCTGGATGTCTACTTTCCAACGAAATTGGAAGCGCGCCATTTCGAGTTTTGTAGCTCCAGAAAATCCATTTTGAGTGCAGGGAGGTCAGAATCCAACAGCATCAGCAGTCCTTCTTCAACCTCTGAATCTGATTTCTGCTCAAGTCCCTTAATTTCAACCAGAAAATACCTGAAATCACAGAAAAACACACAATCTCATAGTAAAGTCCAGAAATGTGAATTTAACATAAAAACTAATGAAAACATCCCTAAAAGTAACTAGATCCTACTAAAAACATACAAAAAATAATGTCAAAAAGCGTATAAATTATCCGCTCATCAATCCACTACGGTGAAGAGGCCAACTCCCAACTTCAAAGGGAAGAACTCGACCTACTTCCAGAAATCTGAGAAAGAGCTCGGATCAAGGAAGAGGCATTAAAACGTCGAATGGCCTCAAGATATAATCAGAAGGTAGTACAACAAAGCATTGCCAGCAACGACCTCATACTAATCCAAAATGATATCGGAACAAGTCGACCGGGAGAGGGGAAGCTAGCAGCTAACTGGAAAGGACCTTACCGAGTCACAGAGGTACTGGGAAAAGGCTACTACAGGGTGTCCGAACTAGAAGGGCGAGAGCTACCAAGGTCGTGGCATGCCTGCAACCTAAGAAGGTATTATAGTTAGAGGTAATAAAGATCTTAGGTCAAGGTGCACTCTTTTTCCTGAAAAGGTTTTTTAACGAGGCACCAAGCCAAGATCTATAAAATTGCCCGACTTAGAAGGGTAAACACCCAAATGTATATATTTGCATATTTTCTATTTTGAATAAAGCTTTTTCAGATTTTCTACGAATCCTCCTTATCAAGACGCATTAATCTTAAACGCAAAAAATTCATCACCCGATTATAAAGCTACAGATCGGCAAAAAGTGAAAACCAAACTCACTGCTCAATCACGATAAAGATCAACAAATATGAAAACCGAATTCATCAAAGGTCGACCAAGCGAGGATCAAACTCAAATTCTACAAAATCGGCAAGATGAAAAGAAAAAATAGAATAATGCGTGAAGTTATCAAAAAGTAATTCATAGGAAGAGACCTGACGAGGCCTCAATAAAAATAGATTGTTAGAAATAAATTAGATGGGACCGACATGATGAAGTTGGCCCGACAAAACTACAAAAGTCATGAAAAGTAATCCATAAAAGAGACCTGACAAAGGTCCAAATAAAATGGATTACTAGAAATAACTTAGAAAGGACCGACATGATGAAGTCAGCCCGACAAAACTACAAAAGTTATAAAAAGTAATCCATAAAAAGAGACCTGACAAAGGCCCAAATAAAATGGATTACTAGAAATAACTTAGAAGGAACCGACATGATGAAGTCGGCCCGACAAAACTACAAAAGTTATAAAAAGTAATCCATAAAAAGAGACCTGACAAAGCTCCAAATAAAATGGATTACTAGAAATAACTTAGAAGGGACCGACATGATGAAATCAACCCGACAAAACTACAAAAATTATAAAAAGTAATCCATAAAAAGAGACCTGACAAAGGCCCAAATAAAATAGATTACTAGAAATAACTTAGAAGGAACCGACATGATGAAGTCGGCCCGACAAACTAAAAAAAGTTATAAAGTAATCCATAAAAGATACCTGGCAATGGTCCAAATAAAATGGATTACTAGGAATAACTAGGAACAGACTGAGATAAAGAAATCGGCCGACAGAAGGCATGCGCTATAAGAGATTCAAGTCGAACCTAGAAAGCCATGTCCTCAATAAAATCAATCTACAAGTATTATATGAAAGAATGCAAAAAAGACTAGTTGAACAAAGCTAGCTTCGACTAAAGCAGGAAATAAAGCACAAAGGCAATGAAAAAGACGTCGGACAGCAAGATTCCAAAACTCTTAAGATTCCAGAAAAGTGTCAAAAACATACAGACAAACATATCGCAAAGGAACAAAGCCACTATAACAATAGGCTCAAGAGGCCACCCAAGAAATCGACCTCAGAGAGCTCAAAATGCTAATTTGTTTTTCTACATAGAATTGCTATAGAAAAGTAACCAAAATATCCAAGTCAAGACCACAAGCTGCAAAAAATAAAGAGTTCAAAAGCCCACAGACCGGGCAATACACAATACATAAAGGAAAACTATAAAGGATGCAAGGACTCCCCAGTAGCAATATCTCGGGGTGAAGGAGGACGAGTCTGAAGAGGTATTGCTTTTACAGTCCCATCATCCCGGTTCAAGATCTGGACGTCAGGGCCAGACTCGGGCTGGCCGACCTCAGTAGCAGGAACTGAAGAAGCCGGGGCAGCAGGGGCCTTGGCAGATGGCACAGGAGGAGGGTCTACATCCACATCATCATCATCCGAGCCATCAAGGACAATCTTACCATCCACTACAGTGTTGTCCAAGCTGAATAGGGTAAGGTCGAGCTCGAGCGCAAGAACTCAAACCTAAGCCTTCAAATTCTCATAAGCAGCATTCACGCTGCCTACAAGATGACCCTGGAGCTCGGCATAGTCGGCCTGGGCAGATTTCACCCTCTCCCTGAGCTCTATCATCTCCCCATAAGTTAAGACATAGCTCTCCTTATGCTTCAAAGCCATCTCCTCAGCCAAGTTCGCAGAAGCCATTGCAGCAGTAGCCCGAGTCTTCTCACCCTCCAACTCTTTTTCCAGTTTAGTCACTTTCACCTCGAGCTCCTCCTTTAACCCCTTGATCTGGTCATATTCCGACTTAGACTTCTCCATAAAAGCCTTTGTCGCGTGAACTGGAACATCCTGGGCAGTCCAAAGTAGCACTGCCCCCATGTGTGCCATTTTTATACTGCTCCGAGTGATGAAGTCCAAATGACGAAGAATGGATACATCGTCAGTGGGAACAACACCATAAGGAGCATTTTGTTGATCAACAAACCCGACAACATCAAAGTCGGGAGCATCAAGATTGAAAGGCTCTGCAGTCCTTTGTCTTTTTGGAAGAGGAACGGCACTAGGAGAAGAGGTAGTAGCAGATGCCTGGGGAGGATCAATCAAGTGGACCTGAGGAGTAGGAATCATGTTCCAGCACAGTCACAAAGGCTTGCTCAACCTCATCCAATATCTCCCAAGACCTAGACACCACTACATTCTTTTGCCATTCTAAAGGAAAGATGGGCTCGCCATTCTCATCCAAAAAGAAAGGCCGAGCTCCTTCAACAGCTCGGACCTTGAAGAAATAGTTCTTAAAAATGCAAAAAGATTCATGACCCAATGAAAAAACTTTCTTTCCCTGGGCAGCACAGAAAGATACCCAAGCAGCCTTCTTCATAGCCACCCCAGGCTTAGTCAAAACAAAGAGGTAAAGAAAAAGGTTTTGAAATGGTTTAACATCCAACTCTTGACACAGTAATTGAAAAATCTTAAGAAAGCCCCACGAATTCGGGTGAAGCTGGGAGGGAGATACATTGCACGACCACATCAAATTGGTCTCAAAAGGAGTAAAAAGAAAAGTAATATTCAGCTGGCTGAAAAAACAATCATAGGCATAAAAGAAGGGATGCTCCCCTTGGACCGAGGTCGTGAAACAAACCCTCTCATTGGAATCAGGAGCTACAAGCTCATAATCTTTCTCCTATGCCCGACTACAACAAATCCTATGATGTTTCTTCAACTTTACACAGTACTCAGCATTTACCATAGAGAGACACATCAACACGAGGGAGTCTAGCCAGTCCGACATACCCTCAGGGACTTTGGAAGAAGTCTCGACAATATTTTTGTGAGAAGACATGGGTCAACTAGTCCAACAGTAAGAAAAGGAAAAAGGGGTTACTAAAAAGCTCGGGAAAATAAAAAAACAACTCGGGCTAAAACATACAAACAGTAAAAGGAGACCCCAGGACTCACACCAAGGTCTAGGGGCTTCTTTTGGAGGCAGAAACATAATAAGGTTTCAGGAAAAATATACGACCTACATCCCTCAAAACAAGGAAGCAACTCTCCTTCGATAGCGACACTCCACAAAAAACACAACATAATCTATCAAAATCATTACTTTTTACAGCCTATCAGAAAAGTCAAAACATCAAATCATGCAAAGGGGCAATCATCAAGGACGCAACCTTTCTCAGAATCAAACAAGTTCAGTATTTCAAAGGAGGAAATCAAGAAGATACAATCAGAAACAGTAAACAGCATTCAAAACCCTGAAAACGCATCAAATACCAGCAAACAAGGAAAGGTTCTACAAAATTAAAGAAACCCTAAAACAGCACACAGAGCAGAAACAAATAAGACGCAACAACCAAAGAAAGATTCAAACTTTCCAGCTTTTCCCAAACAAAATCAAAAGGATTACAAATATCCAAGCATAAAAATAAGGAGAAAAAGGAGAGAAGCCAACCTGCAGTAAGGAAGGAACAATGAAGTGATCAGAGATTGAAAAGAAGCAAACACCAACAATCGCCTCTTCAAAAGCATAAGATAGAACGAAAGAAAAGTTGCGGGGAAGCAAGAACAGGAGAGATAGAGAAGAAAAACTCTTTGAAAAATTTTGAAAAGAAGTAAGAAGTGGGAAGCAAAGGAAACGGCAAAAGGGGAGGTTAATGGGCATTTAAAACCTTCGCATGTTCCTAAGGAAGTAGAAAAACGTGCGCTACAAAGAGAAATGTTCCGCATTTAAAGCTACTTAAATGAAGTTCTACAAATAGACCCAACAAAAGAATGCTCGAGTTTGGCTTCCCCAGAAGAGATCGAAGTTCCAAAAACACGACCTCAAAAGAAAGACCGAGTTCAAGCAGGGGCACTGTTCATATCCTGGGTCGAGATGTACGACCCGGGCTGCTTAAAGACAAAGTGACCGACCTGTTCAGGTCTGGAAATCCTAATCTCTTCTCAAAGAGGTTGGCTAAATCGAGAATAGAGGCCTGAAGCAGGCCCAAATAGAGGAACGTGACCCAAATCCAAAGGCAGCCTAAGCCTTGAAGGATAAGGGCAGTTCCCTTGAAGATAAAGATCACTTCACTTAAAGATAAGATAAATCCCCAGAAAGATCATTCTACAAACATTATAAATACACTGGACCACCCAGGTATAACTCATACTCTGATTCTACAAAATACCTGCTTAATACCCTTGCCAACTTAAGCATCGGAGTCCCTTGCAGGTACCACCACCCTCCGGTGACAAAGGATCAACAACATTACCCGTCTAACAAGTCGGACGCGGCAGCGCCAGCCACCATGATAAACCCCATTTGTAGGGTTTATCTTCTACTTCATTTAAGGGATTTTATCACCTTTTCCCACATTTATTCAATAAAATAGAATGGTTTTATAACTTCCTTTAATTGTGCTTAAGAGTGAAAACATGCTTTTAGGATATAAAATAGCTAAATTTAATTCACCTTGATTCTATTAGATGTCTTGATATGTTTGTTAAGTGATTTCAGATTTAGGAGGAAAATATTGGATCAAGGGAATGAAGGAACAGCATGTAAAAATGGAGAACTCATGAAGAAATGAAGGAATCGCAAAAGCTGTCAAGCCGACCTCGTTCACTTAATCGGCCATAACTTGAGCTACAGAGGTCCAAATGATGCAGTTTCAGTTGCATTGGAAAGCTAACATCCGGGGCTTCGAAATGATATAAGATTTGCCATAGTTGCTACACGTATGGTGATGCGTACATGCACTGTACGCACATGCGTCGTTGTTGCCATATGATCCACTTAAAGCAATACGTGGCCAGCGAATTCTAAAGCCTTGTGGGCCCAATCAAACTCATTTCTGATGCTATTTAAGCCAAGGATTGAAGGGGAATTAACATACTTACACATCTAGTCATTAGTTTAGTTTTATTTTAGTTTTATTTTAGGAGTAGATTAGATCTAGATTAGGAACTCTTAGATCTAGTTTAATTTAATGCTTTGATTTACTTTTCTCTTTGCAATTCTTCTTCTTCTACCTTTCCTCTTTCTAGTTTTGCATTTAATTCAAGTAATTCTCTACTTTTATGTTGATGCACTTTTGTTTCTTCCATTTTCCTTTAATGCAATTTATGATTCATGTTCCTTTATTGTTGATTTGATTTGTTGTTGTTTAATTCCTTGCAATTGAGTAGTGTAGATTTACATTCCTTGCTACTTTACTATGTTTTCCTTTTATGCCTTCCAAGTGTTTGACGACATGCTTGGTTGGATTTTAGTGTAGATTTACATTCCTTGCAATTTTATTATGTTTTCCTTTTATGCGTTTTAAGTGTAGATTTTAGTGCTCTTGGCTTGGAAAGGTAACATAGGAACTCTTGAGTTACTAATATCCAAGTGATTGATGATTGGGAGCCATTAACTCTAGATCTCACTAATTGATTTGGTGGAGAACTAGGACTTATGGACTTAGATTGACATAGCTCACTTGACTTTCCTCTACTATTAGTTAGGGGTTAACTTAGTAGGGTTGATCCTTGCCAATTATCATGTTGTGGTTAGTGATTAGGATAGAGATCCTTGACCACCAAACCTTGCCAAGACCTCTTTAGTTGTTTGTTTATTTTTATTGCCATTTACATTTCTTGTCTCTTATCCCAAAAACCCCAAAACATACCTCATAACCAATAACAAGACACTTTATAAATTTAGGGGTTTATACTTGTGACAAACAATTTTTTGTATGAAAGGATTATTGATTGGTTTAGAAACTATACTTGCAACGAGAATCCATTTGTGAATTATAAACCACACAAAAGTCCAATGGTCACACCACCCACAAGTCGGATATACCATCTCCGACCAGCACAGAAGATCTCGTCCGAGATCGACCTACTGTTTCAGGTAACCCTCGGAATATGTACCAACAAAGGAAAAGAGAAGGCCACTGACAAGACACCCGCAATTAGAGGAACCAACCGAACACCGGCTAAAGCACTGTGACATGTACATATTGTGGGTAGCCTGCCTTTCCCCACCTTGTTTTCAGATTTAGTCTCTGCAGCCGGTGTGTCCTATCGGGCTGGAGACACGAAGGTCATGATCCCTAGAACCGACCAGTATGTCCCGCATGGGAAGTACATTCGGCCACCAGTCCCTTCTGCGAGCCGGCCTGTAGGCCCATCTTTGGATACTCCTCCTTCTCCTCCTCCCTCATCATCCACACCACAAGCACCATCCACCCATCAGATGTTCCTTCAGATATTTAAGAGGTTCAACCGGCAAGACCGGCGGATGGAGCAAATGGAGCACCGTAACAAGCGCTGATACAACTACCTGAAAGACCTCATAGTTGGTACTCACCCACCTACAGAACAGAAGGACACCCTGGTATCCCCTTTATCCAGTAGCATAGGAAGCCAGGGCCAACCAGACAGCAGTGGCGATGCTTCCAGCCGTCCCTTGCTTCTTATTGATGGCACGGAGGACCGTGCCAAGCCTTAATTGTAGGGAGGTCAGTCATTGACTTCCGGAGGTAGTTTCTCTCTTTTAACACCAACATTTGACTTATTCTTTTGTTAGATAGGATAGATTGCATGATAATAATTGTTTGCATGTATGTTTTGCTTGGTTAATGTACTAAGTTTCTTTTCAAGACCCTTTTTATAGTATTTCACTAATTTAAATTGAAAATTTGTGCTAAACTTGTCTAAGGATTGTAAATTGGAACATGGTTGATAGCTAAGAACACACAACCTATGAGATTTGAGCTTAATTACATGGTTATATTATTTAACCATAATATTTTATTCTTGTGTGTTTCCTTCTCTATGATTGTAATTTATATTTTTTTCCATTCTCTATGTCCATTGTTTAGTATATTTGCATGCATACATATGATTGAGGCCATCATTTGTTATTAGCTCACTCATCCCAAATAGCCTATCATTTCATTTACCTTTGTTTGCCACTTTGACCCTTTTTAATCCCCATTTGTTCTTTATATTACCACATCACTAGCCTTAAGTGAAAAAATAATTAATTACCTGATTTGAATCTTTGGTTAGCTTAAGATAGAGATTGTGTATCAATTAAGTGTGGAGAATTATGGGAACCTGGGTTAATGGGAAGGTGTTATGATTCTACTTTATTTGAATATTAGGAATTTGGGTGCCTACCCATATAAGACCAGAAAAACCATATGCATTGATATGTTATATTTGCTCTCATGTTAAAAAAAAATTGAATAAATAAATAGTACAATATAAAAAAATAAATGAATAGGGGATAAAATCACCCCAATGTTAAGTTTAATAAAAGATCAATGCATATGTGGTGAAATTAAAGAAAATTTGGTATATGAGTATGTGATGCAAAGTGGGAATTTTGGGTAGCTAGGCATGATTTTAGAATCACATAGAGTGTGTGTGTGTTAGGTGAGAGCTTCGGTTAGCCAAAGATTCATATTATAGCTCACTTGGCCATACATATATCCTCACCCCTACCTTAGCCCCATTATAACCTTGAAAAACCTCATGATGTTTGCATTGGTATACTAAATATTTGTCGATTGGTTAGATGAAGAACACAATTTTAGAAAGCATGACTAGAGAAAAGTAGAGTGAATTAACCCTAGACACTTGAGCGATTAGCGTGCATATACACTACCAGTGAGGGTTCAATGCTTGATTATATATTCCCTGCTTTCATGAGTTGTCTTCTCACAAGTTTACTTGCCTTTTATTGTGTGATTTCAATTAGTGGAATCTGATTTATGTTTGTCTTGAAGAACTTATTTACTTTTGACCAAGTAAGACAAAAACATCTTAGCATATAGCTACATACATATGTTGCATCTCATGAGTCTTACTTTTCCCCATTCATTCCTTTTGTCTCCTTGAGCTTAGCATGAGGACATTATAATGTTTAAGTGTGGGGAGATTGATAAACCACTATTGTATGGTTTATCTTGTGCTAATTTGAGTGTTTTTGATCAACTCTCTGCTCACTTATTCATATAATTTGCATGGTTTACAAATCCTTCCTAATTCTATGATATAGTTGAAAACATGTTTCCTGGGGCTTTAAACTATCAAATTTAATTATCCTTTATTACCATTCGATGTCGTGATTTGTGCGTTAAGTGTTTTTAGGCATTATAGGGCAGGAATGGCTTAGAAGATGGAAAGGAAACATGCAAAAATGGAAGGAGCACAAGAAATAAAGGAGATAACCAGCGAGAAGCGACGCGCACGCATGGCTCACGCGTGTGCGCGAATTGGAGTTTGCACGGCAACGCGTGCGAGTACCTGACGCATACGCGTGACATGCGAAGATGACCAGCAATGTGCACGCGTGACTGACGCGTACGTGTGACGTGCGCAGCCTGTAGAAATCGCAGAAAACGCTGGGGGCGATTTTGGGCTGAGTTTGGACCCAGTTTTCGGCCCAGAAACACAAACTAGAGCGAGGGGACACGTAGAGACTCAACACACATTCTCATTTGCATAATTTTTAGTTTTTAGCTTTGAATCTTAGAGAGAAATCACTACTTCCTCTAGGGTCTTCATATTCATAGATTTCTAGTTTTATGCTCTTGATGCTTTGATTTGGATATTGAGAAGAGTCACTACCTCCGTTGAAGTTGCCATTATTCTAGTTTGTTTTCTGATTCCTTTACTCTTTTGATTACCTATTAACCTTGTTCAGATAAGGATGTTTATGATTTTGGGATTTATTAATGAAAAGAACTACTTTGATTTAACTAAAACAAACCAGGTAACCTGATAATATCATTCAAGCATCTTCTATTACTAATATAATGATAATATTATACTATTATCTTTCTTCTCTCATGAATCAAGTCTGGTTCATCAAACAGAGACTATTTACCAAAACTAGAATCAAAACTCCTAACAAATACGGTTAAAAAACTAGGTTCTTCGTGATTGCGTTATCGAGCTTGTTTCAAAAGAGGTTCTAGCTTAAAGATGACATAATGACAATGAGGATCGAAATACTTGTTGACATAGAAGAGGTGTTCCCTTTACTGATCTTCCAGAGAAATCTGTGCCTTCAGAAAAGATCTCGCGTACTCGAAAAACAGGCTTGTTACATTCTACCATCCTAAAAGAAAATTTTGCCCTCAAAATTTCAGCCACGTGTAGAATCCATCTTCAAGCGTTCTATTTCCTTCAATCCATCTTGACGAAGAGATCGGTCTGTTCCTTACAGCATCCAAATCTCACATAGTCATAGCCATGGAGACCATAACAGCTTTGAGGAAAGCTGTATCTCGCATCGATTTATCATTTAGAACTCGATTAAACTATGCCTATTCACAGTCATTGAGGTCTAATCCACACCAAACAATTAATATTAAGGTGATCAGTCTTAATATCTCAAGTTAAGTACAAACATTCCCAAAATGAACGCTCATAGACATTCATGCCAGATGTATCTTAAAGATACCCTAACAGTATGAGACACACAAGCAGAGTATGCAGTAAAGCATAGTTAGTCCACTCCTCAGGCTCTACCAGGAACGAACTACTCTGATACCAAATTGTAATGACCCAATTTTCAGTATGTCTAGATCATACTGGAAACTGAGCGTCACCGACTTGTCTTCCTAATTATTATCTATTATTTATTATATAAGCCTGATTCGTTGTTAAAAGCGTAGTTATTTAGCGAGGTACTTTTTTTTTGAAAATGTTTGAACTAATAAACAGAATCATTCACAATCAATTCGTAAATTAATAACATATACAACAGTTATAAACAACCACACTTATATACATTTCAAACAGTTAACAACATTCGGTTATGTCCTTAGGTGGTCCTTAAGCACTTTTTCCTCCTAAAACACATCAAGAACAACTTTGAATCCATAAAACCTCAACTGACAAAACCTTAATCAACATGTTTGGAAGGTATTCCTCACCTTAAACATGCTGGGAATTGAAGATATTTGGCCCACAAGTCAAGCTTAGCAAGAGATCTAAGGAAGAACATAAAGAAAACACATGTTCATGCATGTTTCCTTGAAAACCGAATTCAAAGGGGAAAGGAACAGCCATCTCACCTTATTCCCAGCCTTGATAAGTTACATGGTTATGTAGAGAAAGAAGAGAGGATCATTTTGGTGAAATTAGAGTTTTAATTTGAGTTTTAGTTCAGAAGAAATCAAGCTTTGAAGATTAAAGTGTCATGAAAGTTTCTCTCTTTTCTCTCTTGTAATTTTCGACCAAAATGAAGAAATTAGACATCCTTGGAGGTCTTGAGGGTGTAAGGTGAGTTGTGATTGGTTAGCTTAGACATGGATTAAAATAATATTAAAATATCTTAGGTGTATAACTACTAAAACTAGATGTATCAGAACACTCGTAAAAACATCTCTAAAAATTCTTTTCTGAGCTACTAGAATAAATGACACTAATAACATATTTAATATTATAATAGAACATGTATGATGAGGCATTAGCATTGCTAAAGTCATCAGAGAGTGCCGGTGCTAAGCTGCACTAGTAAACTGTGAACCCGGTTAAACCGATTTCCTGTTTTTTACTAAAACAGACCAGGTAACCTTATAATATCATTCAAGCATCTTATAATACTAATATAATGATAATATTATACTATTATCTTTCTTCTCTCATGAATTGAGTGCAGTTCGTTAAACAAAGACTATTTATGAAACTAGAATCAAAACTCCTAACCGATACGGTTAAAAAGCTAGGTTCTTCGTGATTGCGTTATCGAGCTTGCCTCAAAAGGGGTTCTAGCTTGAATATGACATAATGACAATGAGGATCGATATACTTGTTGATATAGAAGAGTTGTTCCCTTTACAAATCTTCCGGAGAAATCCGTGCCTTCAGAAAATATCTCGTGTACTCGAAAAATGAGGTTGTTACATTTAAGACATAAATGAAAATGATCATGCAATAAAAACAAGAGAACAAACAATAAAATATAACAGAAAACAGAAAAATTAAAATAAGCAAGGTGATAAAACGGGACCACCTTAGTGATGGCGGCTACCACTTCCTCTAGAAAATCCAATGGTACGCTCGATATATTCAATGTCACGCCCTTGTCTCCGTTGTTATTCCCTCATAACTCTTTATTCTTCCCTCATGGCTCTTTGATCTTCTCTTATTTCAAGGAGGGTGGCGGAATGATCCTAATTTTTCATCCTCAATTTCTCCATATTAATTCTTAGTTCTCCAAGAGAATTATGCCATGGATCCTAATAGCTTTGAGGAGGAAAATACATCCCTTGAGGCATCTCAAAGATCTCATGTTGAGGTGGCTCCACATGCTCTTGTTGTGGTTCATGTGCCGGCTCTCTAGTATGCTCCATCCTACTTTTAGTGATGGGCTTGTCCTCCTTAATAGGAATGTCACCTTCTATGACAATTCCTGCTGAATTGAATAGGTGACATATAAATAGAGTGCTGGAAATTAAAGTGCTGAAAGTAAATTGCGAAATGTAAATGGAGGAAACTTAAATAGCAAGTAACTAAAGAACTGAAACTTAAATGGCAAGATAGTAGAAGCAAGAATGTAAATGACAATGAAAGGTAAATTGTGTGAAATGTAAATGGGTTTTAGGAGCTAGGAATCAAAGAAAGCAGGAAACTCAAAGCAATTAAAGTGAAGAATAACAATTGGAGAGATTCATTAGGGATTGGAGATATCATAATCCATCATGAATCAATGGGTCTCAACTTCATTCTCAATCATATGAAGTAGATCTATGGCGGATTGTAATTAATTGAGTTCCAATTCCTTGGCAACCCAATTTCTCTTAACACAATCAATTTGCAAATTCCTTGATCTAATTGTCATGGGAAGAGGTTAAGTTCAATTCTCTTATCCATAAGGCACACAAGTTCTCAGGATCTCAACTCAAACCAAAATTTATTGATCAAGAGAGTTGTGAGAGAAAGAGCTTCAAACTAATTTCTATGATTCCCCTTTCGAGGCTCATTTAGAAATTTAATGGATCTAAACCCCCTTTCGTTAGTGAATAAATCAATTAAGCATGAAAGTTATCTCTTAGCTACAACAAGCGGATTGAGAAAAAGAAGAATTTCATTCATTAATTTAAATTACAATAGAGCTCCTCCCCTTAATGATGTGGGGTTTAGTTAATTATCGCTCTAAGAACAATTACAGGAAATTGAAATTGCATCAAAGTAAACCAAAACTCAATACAAGCTAATGTAAACTTTATAGAATGTAAAGGAGCATAAAACCAAAATCCTTAGCTAAGCTCCCTGGAACATCCACCAGCGTAAGTGTCCTTATTAAGTTCAAAAGCTCTCCTATATATACTCTTCTTCTCATCTTTAAAATGGGTCTTCAAGTACTTGGATGTGGGCTTTTGGCATTAGTTGAAGCAAATTAGGTGTGGCTCTTTCTGAAGTTAACACTGGCGTTAGCTCACTAACATTCTCATGAGTGCCCCTTAATGATGTGGGGTTTAGTTAATTATTGCTCTAAGAACAATTACAGGAAATTGAAATTGCATCAAAGTAAACCAAAACTCAATACAAGCTAATGTAAAATTTATAGAATGTAAAGGAGCATAAAACCAAAATCCTTAGCTAAGCTCCCTGGAACATCCACCAGCGTAAGTGTCCTTATTAAGTTCAAAAGCTCTCCTATATATACTCTTCTTCTCATCTTTAAAAATGGGTCTTCAAGTACTTGGATGTGGGCTTTTGGCAATAGTTGAAGCAAATTAGGTGTGGCTCTTTCTGAAGTTAACACTGGCGTTAGCTCACTAACGTTCTCATGAGTGCCCCTGGACTGGCGTTAATGATGCCGTTAGTGCATTAACGGTCCCACTAACTTTTTCTTCAAATCAATTATAGCGTTGCCATTGGCTTTAGCACACTAACAGGGCCATCAACGTTCTTACTGTGCGTACATACACTGCCTCGTGCGTGGGCACACCAACCTATTTTCCTCCTGTGCGTACGCACACTAGCCAAATCCTCCAGCCCAAACTCATAAAATAGTCGAAGACGTTAGTGTGCTAACTTAGGCCACTAACGTTGGCACCTCTTCTTGTGTTGTAATGTTAGTGAGCCAACTTAGGCCACTAACGTTGCTTCCTTCTTCCTTGAGTTACGTCAGTGAGCCAACTTTGGCCACTAACGTTGTCTCTCATCCTTGAGTAACGTTGGTGAGTCAACTTTGGCCACTAATGTTGCCTTTCATCCTTGCAATGTTAGTACTAGTGTTAGTGGGCTAACTTTGGCCACTAACGCCAGCTTTTTCTTGTAGAGCCAACGTTAACCATGCCATTGGTGGACCAACTTGGCCACTAACGCTACAGCCTCTGCTTCTTCTCTGCTTCTCCTTTACTTCTCCGTGCCTGTCATCAACCAAAGAAAAGCATCAAAGCTTTGTCATAATCACAAGATAATGCACCATTCATTTCATAAAGTAATTCTTGCACCAGTCCCATGAAAATGTTTATCATTCACAATGTTTGATTGAATTAAGACATGCATACATTACTCATCCAAATGCTTACTTATTGCCTAAGAAAATGCATGAAAACTAAGTAAAAACTAATGAAAATGGCTTGTGAAACTAGCCAAAGATGCTTAGGCATCACAACACCAAACTTAAATCTTGCTTATCCTCAAGCAAGCAGTAAAGCATAAGAGTAATGAATGAAAACACAGAGAGATATAAGTCCTTATTGAAAGATATTCAATCCTGGTTTATGGGGTTTCATGCATGATATCTTTGAAGTTAATAAACTTATTGGTTTCCAGGTTATTACATCCCCTTAATTACTAAATCTGCTGCTTCTATGAAACCTTTTTATTCGTTGATCGTTGTCTTGAGCTTATTGTTTTTCTTTTTCTTACTAGAAGCTTATTCTTTTTATTGAAGCTTAGTATTCTGTGTTAAGGCAGCTCTTTATGATAAGCTTTCAATAAACACTCCCGACCCAGTTAGTTCAAGGTATTGGGTGTTGAAGCACCCCTCAGGACTTACTAACTCAAGCCTCTCCTCAACACATACACACCACAGGCACTTGACTTGTAATCAAATCCTTGGGACATTGATGCCCAGCACCTCTTTGGGTTACTAAATGCTTTGTAGTAAGGTTGCTCTTGACAATGGACTTTTGGTTGATAATCCCAGGTTATTTAACCCAAGTTATCAAGTGATGAAGTACTCCTTAGAACCTAATCATCCAAGCATATCCTAGTACAAAAGCATCACAGGCATATATCTTTAGGGTCAAGCTATTGGTGCCGAGCTTAGTCATTTTTCTTCTTTCTTTATTGTTGCCAACCTTAGTGCTGACGTTAGTAGGCTAACTTGGCCACTAACGACAACCTCTTTCTTTTTTTTATTTTTCTTTCCTTCAAGGATCTTTTGTTCACAAAGGTTTCATACAATGCACACTAAGCTTATACTTAAGGGAACACTCTATCCTTTAACTTTATTTGTGAACATACCAAGTATTCAAGCATGCACCACCACATAACCTTAGGACTTTAATTCTATCATTCTAACAAATTGGACTTTTACTCTTTCTCTGTTTTATAACATTCTCTTTTATTAAAGCATAGGGAACAAAGCATACAATTCAAGCAAGATGAAATGATATAGGCACTTGAACTAGCAAGCCAAAATGACATAGAGACAAACATAATGTAGATGAATCATGACTAAGAGGACATTGATCGATAGGGACACAATTGCACATTCAATTAACACATTTAAGTTAGAGATAGTCATGTAACAATACAACCTCTTGGTGTCCACTTGTTTACTCTTTGTCATCACCATCTTTTGACTTTTGTATCCTTATTCTATCTCTCTAGATGGTGGTGCATATTCCCTCCAAGAGGTGAAATGACTATCTGCAAAGATATTGAAAGTTTCTTGTTCCCCAAGCACTTGAGAGATGGTTAGCATGCATGTATGCTTGTGATTTTCTGAACTTAAGTTGGTGTGTGAACACCAAACTTAGTTCCTTGCCTACTTCTATATGCAGCAAATTGAATACATAGAGAAAACAGCATGTGCTTTTATTGAGGAAACAAACTATGAACTAGAAATTAAACAACTGTTAAGTAGTTTCCATGGTTGTTTGGAGTAATGACTAGTCATACTATTTGGAGGGTTGCAATGTGTTTCAATGAAATTTGTGGTGGAACACCAAACTTAGCGTCACACATTCACCCTTGAATTGTTTACTTATGAGCTTACTTTGGTCTGTAACACCAAACTTAACTCATTACAATGCTGGAAAATCTACTTAACTCTCTTATTGAAAAGGAAAAAGAAAAGACTTAAGAAAAGAAAGTTACCTCTAATTAGGTTGCCTCCCAACAAGCTCTCTTTTATCGTCACTAGCTTGACGTCCTTAATTTTTGTTCAAGTCAGCTCATGAATGCTCTCCATCTTGTTCCATGGTCCTCCCAGGTAGTGCTTCACCCTGTGACCATTCACTGTGAATATATCCTTTGAAGTTTCATTTCAAAGTTCAAGATTTCCATGTGGTGAAACCTTGGTCACCAAATAAGGACCAGTCCATTTGGACTTGAGTTTTCCAGGGAAAATCTTGAGCTTGGAATTATACAATAGCACTTCTGGTCCTGGCTCAATATCTCTTGCAATTTTTTTATCATGCCATATTTTGCTCCTCTCCGTGTAGATCTTAGCACTTTTATAAGCTTCCAGTCTGAATTCATCCAATTCATTAAGCTACAGTAATCTCTTTTCTCCTACTCTTTAGGAATCAAGATTGAGGAACTTATTGGCCCAAAAAGCCTTGTGCTCGAGCTTCACAGGAAGGTGGCAGGATTTGCCATAGAAAAGCTGAAATGGTGACCTCCCGATTGGGGTTTTGAATGTAGTTCTATATGCCAACAGGGCATCATCCAACATCCTTACCCAGTATTTTCTTGTAACTCTAACCGTTTTCTCTAGAATTCTTTTTCACTCTCTGTTTGCTAACTCAGCCTAGCCATTAGTTTGAGGATGGTATGGTGTAGCCACTTTGTGAGTTACTCCATATCTGTGGGGCAGCTTATCCATCTATTTGTTACAAAAGTGACTGCCACCATCACTAATGAGGCCTTTAGGCACTCCAAATCTGGTGAAGATATACTTCCTGAGAAACTGGCAAACAATGTTTGCATCACATGTGGTTATTGCTATGGCTTTCACCCATTTGGAGACACATTCTACTGCCACCAATATATACTTGAATGAGTGCGATGGTGGAAACGGTCCCATGAAATCTATTCCCCAAAGGTCAAACAATTCTACTTCCAATATGAAATTCTAGGGCATTTCATTTCTCCTTGTTAGGCCTCCTGCTCTTTGGCATTCATCACACTGAATTACAAACTTCTTGACGTCTTTGAATATAGATGGCCAATAGAACCCACTCTGAAGAACTTTGGGCGCTGTTCTTTCGACCCCAAAATATCCACCATAATCTGAACTATGGCAGTGCCATAGGATGTTTGTCATCTCACTTTCTGGCAAACACCTTCTAATTATCCCATCATGACATCTCCTGAATAGAAAAGGTTCATCCCACAAGAATTTCTTAGCTTCAGTGAGCAACTTCTTCACTTCTTGCCTTGTGAAATATTGAGAAATCCTTCTTCCCACCTTGTAGTTTGCAATATCAGCAAACCAACGTGCTTGTTGGACTTGAAATAGATGCTCATCTGGGAATTTCTCAGTCACTGGTTGTGGTGCTTCTTGGTTAATCTCTTGTGGTAACCTTGACAAATAATCTGGAACTTGGTTCTCACTTCCTTTCCTATCCCTTACTTTAATGTCAAACTCTTGTATCAACAGCACCCACCTAATAAGCCTTGGCTTAGCATCCTACTTAGACATGAGATACTTGAGAGCAGCATGGTCAGTATATACTACAACTTTTGAACCAATCAAGTATTGCCTGAATTTATCAAATGCATATACAATTGCCAATAGTTCTTTTTCTGTGGTGGTGTAATTTTTCTGTGTCTCATTTAACACTTTACTTGCATAGTATATGACATAATGCAATCTATCCTTCCATTGTCCCAATACAGCACCAATTGTAAAGTCACTTACATCACACATTAGTTCAAAGGGAAGTCCTCAGTCTAGGGGTGTGATAATTGGTGTTGTAGTCAGTTTAGTTTTCAAAGTTTCAAAAGCATGCTTGCAGTTATCATCAAAGATAAAAGGATTGTCAACCACTAGCAAGTTGCTTAGTGGTTTAGCTATCTTTGAGAAATCTTTGATAAATCTCTTGTAAAATCCAGCATGCCCAAGAAAACATCTCACTGCTTTCACATTGATTGGTATAGGAAGCTTTTTTATGATCTCTATTTTAGCCTTGTCAACTTCTATACCCTTGTTTGAAACTTTATGCCCAAGAACAATACCTTATAGTAACATAAAATGACATTTTTCCAATTCAAGACTAAGTTTATTTTTTGGCATATTTTCAAGAAAAGGATTATATGATGCAAACAAGTATCAAAAGAATTACCAAAAACAGAAAAATCATCCATAAAAACCTCTAAGAATTTCTCTACCATATCAGAGAATATGGAAAGCATACACCTTTGAAAGGTTGTTGGGGCATTGCACAGCCCAAAGGGCATCCTTTTGTAGGCAAAGACTCTGAAGGGACAAGTGAAAGAAGTCTTTTCTTGGTCCTTGGGATCTACCACTATCTGACTGTACCCGGAGTACCCATCTAAGAAGCAACAGTAGGCATGGCCAGCCAATCTTTCTAGCATATGATCAATGAAGGGGATAGGAAAGTGGTCTTTCCTTGTAGCATCATTCAATCTTCTGTTGTCAATGCGCATTCTCTACCTGGTCGTCCTTGTAGGGATGAGCTCATTCCTTTCATTGAAGATGACAGTCATGCCTCCCTTCTTTGGTACCATCTGGATTGGACTCACCCAAGGACTGTCAGAAATGGGGTATATGATTCCAGCATTTCATAACTTCATCACCTCCTTTTGAACCACCTCTTTCTTGGATAGATTAAGCCTCCTTTTTGATTGCACCACTGGCCTTGAGTTCTCCTCTAGCTAAATTTTATGCCTGCAAATAGCAGGACTTATACCCTTGATGTTATCAATTGTCCACCCTAGAGCAGTTTTGTGAGTTTTTAACACCTCAAGCAACTTTGCTTCATCTTGTGTACTCAGAGAGGAGTTGATGATTACTGGAAATGTTTCCTCCCCACCAAGAAATGCATATTTGAGATGAGGTGGTAGAGGCTTCATGTCTAACTTTGGTGCCTCCTCTTTCTTTCCTTCAAGTGAATTTTCAGTTACTTGCTTCTCTTTGGCATCTTCATCTTGAATCCTTTGAACTTCTTCTTCTTGTTCTTCAAGATGGCTTGTCTTAAGTACTTCTTCCACCAAGGTTTCTATCGTCTCTACCCTCATATGGTTGTCTTTCTCAGGGAGGTATTGCATTACCTTAAAGACATTGATGATCATTTGCTTATTATGTACCCTGAGAACCATTTCACCTTTTTCTACATCAATGATGGCTCTTGCTGCGGCTAAGAAAGGTCACCCGAAGATAATTGAGTTGTGTCCCTCCTCTTCCATATCTAGGATTACAAAGTCAGCAGGGAAGATGAACTCTCTAACCTTCACCAATAAGTTTCTCACAACTCCATTAGGTATCTTGAGTGATCTATCTGCCATATGAAGTGACATTCTGGTGGGTTTAACTTACTCTATTAATAGATTTTTCATCATTGAGAGTGGCATCAGATTTATACCAGCACCCAGGTCACAGAGAACTCTTTCTAATGTTATGTTTCTTGTAATACATGATATGACGAAACTCCCTAGGTCCTTGAGTTTTGGTGGAATACCTCTTTGAATTACAACACTGTATTCTATGGTGAGGATCACAGTTTCCTTCTTTTTCCTGCTCCTTTTCTTGTTAATGAGTTCCTTGAGAAACTTTGCATAGAGTGGCATTTGTTCTAAGGATTCAGCTAGTGGGATGTTGATCTCCAATTTCTTGAAAATCTCCAAGAACTTAGGGAATTGTTGATCCTTCATCTCATTGTGAAATCTCAGAGGGTAAGGAAGTGGAGGAACATTTGGTTTCACCTCCTCTTTCTGCTCTTGTGTTTGTGTCTCTAAGACTTGCTTGCCTTTCCTTGGAGCTTGTGGTTTATCATCTTTTTTGGGATCCTCCTTGTCATTTTTCTCAGCCTCTGTCTCTTCCTTGCTATTTTTTTCCAATGTTTTACCACTCCTAAGTTGTATTGCCTTGCACTCCTCCTTTGGATTTGGAATGGTGACACTTGGAAAGGCATTGATTGGCCTCTCAGTAGGCTGTTTGGACAATTGCCCAATTTGTCTTTCAAGGTTTCTCATTGATGCTTCATAGTTATTGTTTGCCATCTCTTGGTTCTTCTTTTACCCAAGAAGAACCAATTATTGATGAGAGGTTGTGGTTGTGGTTGTGGATGAGAGGTTGGTTGTTGATGGAAGTTGGTTGGGGTGTTTGAAGGGTTATTTTGTGGGTAGAATGTGAACGTAGAGACGTTATTTTATGGTTTTCTGTATGGATTATTGTTAGTGGGGTGATGGTTTTGGTTGCTTGTGTTGCGAAAGTTATTGGAGTTAGAGTTCCTCTGCCATTGGTTCTAGTTATCTCCCCATCTCAAGTTGGGATGGTTCCTCCATGAGGAGTTATATGTGTCCCCATGAAAATCATTGTGGTGGGGGTTTGTGTTATGCATGAATTGGAGTACCTCAGGGTGCTGCTCATTGTTATATGCCTCAAAGCTTTCTTCATTTTGGCCCCATGCATTTGGTGCTTGGCTTACGGTGCTAATTGCAGCCAATTGCATTCCATCCATCTTTTTTATCATCATTTCCATCTGCTGCTGAAGTTGTTGGTGCATCAACTTGTTCTGGGCTAGGATAGCATCCATACCCTCAAGCTTAAATATACCTCAGTTGCTTGTCTCTCTGAGGAGTAGAAATACTGATTATTAGCCACCATATCTATGAGATCATGTGCCTCCTCTGGAGTTTTCATCATTTGAAGTGACCCTTCTGAAGAGTAGTCCAATGCCTTTCTTGCTTTCATGGAGAGACCTTCATAGAAATTCTGGAGCTTCACCCACTCACTAAACATATCTGAAGGACATCTTCTGATTAGTGTCTTGTACCTCTCCCAGACCTCATATAAGGATTCTCCTTCCAATTGTCTGAACATTTGCACCTCAGTTTTGACCTTGATGATTCTTTTAGGGGGGTAGATCTTGGCCAAGAATTTGCTAACCAAGTCATCCCAACTTGTGACGCTCTCTTTTGGAAAAATTTCCAACCACTGAGTCGCTTTGTCCCTGAGAGAGAAGGGAAATAGAAGTAGCTTGTAGATGTCTGGGTTCACTCCATTAGTTTTGATAATGTCACAAATCCTTAGGAAAATCGATAGATGTTGATTAGGGTCCTCCGAGGCACTTCCTCCATACTGACAATTATTCTGAACCAACGTAATGAGTTGAGGTTTAAGCTCAAAATTGTTGGCATGTACATTAGGGGTGAGTATACTACTCCCACAATTCTAATGACAAGTCATCTTATGCTAGTTTCACAAGAATTTTTCACTTGTTTCATTAAGTTTTTATGCACTTTCTTGCATAATAAGTAAGCAATTAGATTGAAATTTCATGCATTTCCCAAGTCAATTAAACATGGTTGTTTATGTGCTTATTCATAAGGTTTTATGCAACTTTTACTAGATGTTATGAATTATGCAAATACCTCATGTTTACAACAAACTTTGAGGCAATTGTTGATTGATTGTAGGTGGAAATAAGGCAAGAAAGAAGTAAGAAATAAGAGGAGGAAAGAGAGCAAAAAGTATTGAAGAAGAGAGGGAGATGCAACGTTGGTGGTAACGTTGATCCACCAACGTTGCAGGCAACACTTTTGAAGGAAAAAAATTGGGTGCCAATGTTGAGGGCAACGTTGGGGATCCAACGTTGCCTCAAACGTGGGAAGAGAGATGAGCTTTGATGCCAACGTTGGAGGGAACATTGGCAAACCAACGTTACCTCCAACGCTTGTGCTAAATTGCATTTCTGGAGCTAAAAGATTTTTGGGCGACGTGTACACGTCTATTACGCGTACGCGTGAAAGTGGAAAAATTTTGAATCCACGCATATGCGTGGGTCACGCGTAAGCATGACCAAACAAATGTTGGAGGTCCAACGTTGCCTCAAACGTTGCCTCCAACGTCCGTGACGAGCATCCCAGATTTGGATTTGGAAACTTTGCATCGACGCATACGTGTGGGTCACGCATACGCGTGGATGCAGATTTTGGCCAGACACGCCAACGCATGAGCGAAGCACACGCGCAAAATGCCATTTTGATGCGTACGCGTGGGCAACACGCACGCGTCGGTGGAAAAACATTGGTACATCAACGTTGAGTCAAACATTGGTGCCAACGCTCATCCCTTTGAAAAGAATTCCTCAAGCCCATCATTTGACTCAACGTTTTCTTGCAAACGTTGAGGCTAACGTTAACATTAGCTCCAAGGCAATTAAACACCCATGCTGATTTTTAAGATGAATTTCCAATTGCCCTTTTCAAGATCACTGAGACCCACTCTTGCTTGCTTCAAGAAGGCCCAAGCGAAGGACTTGAAGATCAATTTAGAAAGTGTATTAAATAGAAGGAAATTTCATTTAGAGGGGAGTCAGTAAGGAATTTTGCATAGGGGTTAGCTGGTTGGCTAGTCAGTAGGGTATTGGGAGCTGTAGTAGTTAGTTACAAATCTGAGATTTTGCATTTTCCTTTTTGTATTTTTCTTCTGCACTTCTCTTTGCAACTTTTTATTTCTGGTTTTACTTGAGCAATGATGAACTAAACCCCAAATTCATTAGGGGGAGGAGTTCTATTGTAATTCCAATGAAATAATGAAATTCTTCTTCTCCTCAATTCATTATTGGATATCTTCTGTTTTGATTTAGAATTCTTCACTCCAGAAAGGGGGTTGAATTCAGTTGAATGCTTGTGTGAGCCTCTGAAGGGAAATCACTTGCATTAGAATTGGAGCTCTATCCTTCACTACTCTCTTGATCAACACCATTCGGGAGGAATTGAGATCTTGAGATTTAGTGTGGCTTATGGATGAGAGATTTGCACTTAACCTCTTCTCATGACAATTAGATCAAGGAATTAGCAAGATTGATTGTGATTAGAGAAATTGGATTGCCAAGGAATTGGGATCCAATCAATTTCAATCCGCCATAGATCTACTCAAATGATTGAGGAAGGAGTTGAGACCCAATTAATTCATGAAGGATTGGAATATCTATGATCCCTAATGAATCGCTTTCTCTAATTTTCTTCATTTTAAACTTCTCTGATTTCAATTCGCATTTGATTTGTCTTGCTGTTTGATTCCTTGCACCCAATTTCCTTTATAATTCATGCAATTTAAGTTTTCTCGCAATTTAGATTATGCAATTTTACTTTCTTGCACTCCAAGATCCAGTTATTTACATATCTTGCAATTTAAGTTTCAGCTATTTTAATTTTCTTGCACTTTAAGATTAAGCAATTTAAGTTTCTTGCCATTTAAGTTTCAGTTAATTTACATTTTACAACTTAGATTCATAGCAATTTACATTCTGTCAATCAATTTCCACTCAAATAATCAATATTACCTTAACTAAATTCATCACCATACTAAAGTTTCTTAATCCATCAATCCCTGTGGGATCGACCTCACTCCTATGAGTTATTACTACTTGGTGCGACCCGGTTCATTTGCCGGTTAGTTTGTGTGGAATTGATTTCCCCTCACCAAGTTTTTGGCGCCGTTGCCGGGGATTGATTTAGATTGACAATAATTAAGTAAGGTGATAATCTAGATTAAGCATTTTCTTTTGTTTTTGCTAAGCATACTAACTGTTTAAGTTTTTGTTTCTGCTAACCTTAACTTCACTCTAGCAATACAGTGTTCCATTTGAGTTTTTAGTTTGTTTGTGTTTGTATGCCAGGAGGGAGAAGAGGTGAGTCCACTTCTTTTGATTCTGAGCCAGAGAGAACATTTTTGAGATTGAGAAGAGAAGCAAGAGGGAAGGGAGTTATTGGAGAAGAAGAATCAGAAGAGGAAGATCAAGAGATGGAAGGTAACTTACCTAATCCACCTGAGGATGTAACCAACAACAATGGTCAGCCCTCATAGAAGAGTTTTAGCTTCATATACCATCCCCAACCCAAGGAATTGTGGAAGCAGTATCTTAACCCCCAATGTCCATGCTAATAACTTCGAACTCAAGCCTCAATTGATTACCCTGGTCCAGAATAATTGTCAGTATAGAAGAAATGCTGTTGAAGATCTGAACCAAAACCTCTCTGTATTTTTAAGAATATGTGATACTGTTAAAACAAATGGAGTCCACCCTGACATCCATAAGCTCTTATTATTCTCATTCTCACTGAGAGACAAAGCCACACATTGGCTAGAAACCTTCCCTAAAGAAAGCATCACTAACTGGGATGATCTAGTTAGCAAATTTCTAGCCAAATTCTACCCCCCTCAAAGAGTCATTAAGCTAAAAACTGATGTGCAAACCTTCAGGCAGCAAGAAGGAGAATCATTGTATCAAGCCTGGGAGAGGTATAAAGCTTTGATCAGAAGGTGTCCAGAGGGAATGTTCAGTGAGTGGGTGGAGCTGCAGAATTTCTATGAGGGCTTGAATATGAGTTCAAGGAAAGCATTGGAATCCTTGCAAATGATAAAAACTTCTCAAGAGGCACATGATCTTATAGACATGGTAGCCAACAATGAGTATTTTTACTCTTCTGAAAGGCAAGCAGCTCTAAAGAGAGGTTGGTGTGGGAAATCGTGATTCACACTTTTCACATCTCCGCACAACTAACCAGCAAGTGCACTAGGTCGTCCAAGTAATAAACCTTACGTGAGTAAGGGTCGATGCCACGGAGATTGTCGGCTTGAAGCAAGCTATGGACATCTTGTAAATATCAGTCAGGCGGATTCAAATGGTTATGAGGTTTTGATAATTAAAATATAAATAAAACATAAAATAAAATAAAGATACTTATGTAATTTATTGGTGCGAATTTCAGATAAGCGTCTGGAGATGCTTTGTTGCTTCTGAACATCTGCTTTCCTATTGCCTTCTTCCAACTATGCGTGCTCCCTTCCATGGCAAGATGTAGGATCCTCTCAGTGAGAATGGTCCTCTACGGTTTCTGCACGGCTAATCAACTGTCGAATTTCTCGTCTCGGATGAAAAATACCAGGTACAGCTACCGCATGGCTAATCATCTGTCGGTTCCCGCTAGCATCGAAATAGGATCCATTGATCCTTTTGCACACTATCACTGCACCCAACATTCGCAGGTTTGAAGCTCGTCACAGTCATCCCTTCCCAGTTCCTACTAGAAATACCACAGACAAGGTTTAGACTTTCCGGATCCCAGGAATGGCTGCCAATTGGTTCTAGCCTATACCACAAAGATACTAATCTCACGGACTCAGTCCATGTATTAGATATCCAAGAGAATATACTCCAGCTGTCATCCAATGACTATGCTGAACATCATGTAGACCGCTTTGTGGTTGTCAGGCACGCAGATCTTGGCTGAGCGAGTAACGAAGATTGGGTGATTGTCACGGGTCACCCCTTCATTCTGACTTAACTGAATTAAGTACGAGAGTATATCTTGGAGAAGAAGTAGGCATGAATTGAAAGAGAAAACAGTAGTAATTGCATTAATTCATGAAGAACAGCAGAGCTCCACACCTTAATCTATGGGGTGTAGAAACTCCACCGTTGAAAATACATAAGTGAAAATAGTCTAGGCATGGCCAAATGGCCAGCCTCCAAAACGTGAAAATATGATTTATGATCGCATGTTCCAAAACTCTGAATACAATAGTAAAAAGTGCTATTTATACTAAACTAGCTACTAGGGATTACAGAAAATAAGTAACTAAGTACAGATAGTGCAGAAATCCACTTCTGGGGCCCACTTGGTGTATGCTTTGGCTGAGCATTGAGCTTTACACGTGCATAGGCTGTTTCTGGAGTTAAACGCCAGCTTTGGTGCCAGTTTGGGCGTTTTATGTCAGGAAGTTTTAGGCTGTCTTTGGATGCCAGTTTGGGCCTTTAAATATCCGGCAACGTATAGACTATTATATACAGGATGTCTACTTTCCAACCCAATTAAGAGCGTGCCAATTGGGCTTCTGTAGCTCCAGAAAATCTACTTCGAGTGCAGGAGGGTCAGAATCCAACAGCATCTGCAGTCCTTTTTCAGCCTCTGAATCAGATTTTTGCTCAGGTCCCTCAATTTCAGCCAGAAAATACTGGAAATCACAAAAAAATACACAAACTCATATTAAAGTCTAGAAATTTTATTTTTGAATAAAAACTAATAAAAATATAATAAAAAGTAACTAAAACATACTAAAAACTATGTAAAAATAATGTCAAAAAAGGGTATAAATTATCCGCTCATCACAACACCAAACTTAAATTGTTGCTTGTCCCCAAGCAACTAAAAACATAATAGGATAAAAAGAAGAGAAAATACAATAAATTCCAAACTTTTCAATGAACTTAGTTCCAATCAGATGAGCGGGACTTGTAGCCTTTTTACTTCTGAACAGTTTTGGCATCTCATTTTATCCTTTGAAGTTCAGAATGATTGGCATCCATAGGAACTTAGAATTCAGATAGTGTTATTGATTCTCTTAGTTCAGTATGTTAATTCTTGAACACAGCTACTTTATGAGTCTTGGCCGTGACCGTAAGTATTTTATTTTCCAGTATTACCACCGGATACATAAATGCCACAGACACATAACTGGGTGAACCTTTTCAGATTGTGACTCAGCTTTGCTAGAGTCCCCAGTTAGAGGTGAAACCAGAGCTCTTAAGCACACTCTTTTTGCTTTGGACCACGACTTTAACCGCTCAGTCTTAAGCTTTTCACTTGATACCTTCACGCCACAGGCACATGGTTAGGGACAGCTTGATTTAGCCATTTAGGCTAGGATTTTATTCTTTTGGGCCCTCCTATCCATTAATTCTCAAAGTCTTGGATCCTTTTTACCCTTACCTTTTGGTTTAAAGGGCTATTGGCTTTTTTTTGGCTTGCTTTTTCTTTTTCTTTCTTTTTTTCTTTATTTTTTTTGCCATTTTTTTCACCACAAGAACAGAGGAAGGAGGTGAAACCCTACATTCCTCCTCTGCCATACCGTCAAAGGCTGCAAAGAGAGCTCAAGGATCAACAATTTCGCAAGTTTTTGGAGGTGTTTAAGAAGCTGGAAATCAACATTCCCCTTGCTGAAGCTTTAGAGCAAATGCCATTGTATGCTAAATTCCTCAAGGAACTCATTAACAAGAAGAGAAGCTAGAATGAGAAGGAGACCGTGATCTTGACACAAGAATTCAGTGCAGTGATTCAAAAAGGTCTCCCACCAAAGCTCAAAGATCCTGGGAGTTTCATCATATCATGCACCATAGGCAATATGACCTTGGAAAAAGCTCTCTGTGACTTAGGTGCTAGCATCAATTTGATGCCTCTCTCACTATTGAAAAAGCATGCAACAGGGGAAGTCAAGCCCATCAGAATGTCATTGCAAATGGTGGATAGATCGCTTAGAATACCCAATGGGGTTGTGGAGAACTTATTGGTGAAGGTTGGAGAATTCGTCTTCCCTGCCGATTTTGTCATTTTGGACATGGAAGAAGAAGGCCACAACTCAATTATGTTGGGTAGACCTTTCATGGCAACAGCAAGAGCTATCATTGATGTGAAGAAAGGGAAGATGACCCTCAGGGTGCACAGTGAGCAAGTGATCATCAATGTCTTTAAGGCCTTACAATATCCCCCTGAGAAGGAAAAGCATATGAGGGTGGAAATGATAGAATAATTGGAAGAAGAGCTACTTGAAGCCAACAGTCAGTAGGAACAAGAAGAGGAAATAGGAACAGAATAAGTTGTCTCAAGAGAACAAGTGACTGAAATCTCTTTTGAAGGCAAGAAAAAGGAGGTACCAAAGCAAGAGTTAAAGCCCCTCCCTCGTCATCTCAAATATGTATATCTTGGTGAAGAAGATAGTCTTCCAGTAATCATTAGTTCATCCTTGAGCACATAGAATGAAACCAAATCGATTGAGGTGTTGAACACTGACAAGACAGCTTTAGGATAGACAATTGATGATATCAAGGGCATAAGCCCTGCAATTTGTATGCACAAAATCTTACTAGAAGAGGACTCAAGACATGTGGTACAACTCCAAAGAAGGCTTAACCCAACCATGAAGAAAGTGGTCAAAAAAGAAGTAATGAAGCTGTGGAATGCTGGAATCATATACCCAATCTCTGACAGCTCTTGGGTAAGCCCAGTTTATGTAGTGCCAAAGAAAGGTGGCATGACTCTCATCTTTAATGAAAAGAATGAACTCATCCCTACAAAGACAGTGACATGGTAGAGAATGTGCATTGACAACAGAAGGCTGAAAGATGCCATAAGGAAAGATCACTTTTCTCTCCCCTTTATTGATCAGATGCTGGAAAGATTGGCTGGCCATGCATACTATTGCTTCTTGGATGGGTACTCTAGGTACAATCAGATAGTGGTAGATCCCAAGGTTCAAGATAAGACATCCTTCACATGTCCATTCGGAGTCTTTGCCTACAGAATGATGCCCTTTGGGCTGTGCAATGCCCTTGCTACTTTTCAAAGTTGTATGCATTCTATATTTTCTGACATGTAAGAAAAATATTTAGAAGTCTTCATGGATGATTTCTCTGTCTTTCGCAATTCATTTGATACTTGCTTTCATCATTTAACTCTTGTCTCGAAAAGATGCCAAGAAACTAATCTGCTCTTGAATTGGGAGAAATGCCATTTCATGGTTCTCGAAGGGATAGTTCTTGGGCATAAGGTTTCAAGCAAAGGTATAGAAGTTGATAAAGCTAAGAATGAAATCATAGAAAAGCTTCCTATACCAATCAATGTAAAAGCAGTGATAAGTTTTCTTTGGCATGCTGGTTTTTATAGGAGATTGATAAACCACTATTTTATGGTTTATCTTGTGCTCAATTGAGTGGATTTTATCAACTCTTTACCCACTTATTCATAATATTTGCATGGTTTTATATTTCCTTCTTGATTTTGTGCTATGATTGAAAACATGCTTCTTTGATCTTATATTTGCTTATTATTAATCCTCTCTTATTACCATTAGATGCCTTGATACGTGTGTTAAGTGATCTCAGAGACTACAGGGCAGGAATGGTTTAGAGGATGGAAAGGAAGCATGCAAAAGTGGGAGGAATACAAGAAGTTGAAGAAATTGCAAAGCTGTCAGCCTGACCTCTTCGCATTCAAACAGCTATAACTTTAGCTATAGCGGTCCAAACGATGCGGTTCCAGTTGCGTTGGAAAGCTAACGTCTCGGGTTTCGATTTGATATATAATATGCTATAGTTGCTCTGACGCTAGGCAATGCGACCGCGTGCTCCATGCGGTCGCATCGCAGTAACGGAATTCTAGCGTGGTTGAATTCGAGACCAGCGAATTCTGGACTGTTTCTGACCCAGTTCTCGGCCCAGAAAACACAGATTAGAGGCTATAAAGTGGAGGAATGCATCCATTCATAAGGAGGCTCTCACATTCACAATTTTAGGAGTAGATGTAGTTTTTTTAGAGAGAGAGGTTCTCTCCTCTCTCTTAGGATTAGGATTTAGGACTTCTCTTAGTTTTAGGAGTGACTCTCAATCCAAGGTTCAATGCTCTTTTTATTTATTTCTCTAATTTAATTTGTATGTCAGATTTAAGTTCTTTTGTGAATGCAATTCGAGGTATTTTCAGACTTAATTTTGCTTTGCTTTATTTATATGAATGCTTTTGGTCTTGGTTAAGAAATCAGTAACTCAGGAATTATCCAACTCAATAGCATAATTAATAATTGTTATCCTTGCTAATTGAATTGATCTTCAATAATCCCAATCTTTTCTTAGGAATTAACTAGGATTCAAAGATCTAACTAATTAGTCGCTTGACCTTCCCTTGTTATAGCAAAGGTTAACTAAGTGGAATTAAGATTCAGTTTTCATCATCATTGATAAGGATAACTAGACTGGACTTCCAATTTCTCATACCTTACCAAAAGTTTATTTTACAGTCATTTATTTATTTTATTTGTCACTTAAATATATCTGTGCTCATTGCCGAAGCTCTAAAACCCCCAATTTACAAAACTCATAACCAATAATAAGAACATACTTCCCTGCAATTCCTTGAGAAGACGACCCGAGGTTTGAATACTCGGTTATCAATTTCAAAGGGGTTTGTTACTTGTGACAACCAAAACGTTTGTACGAAGGGATTTCTGTCGGTTTAGAGACTATATCTACAACGTGACTGTTTTTATGAAATTCTTTACTGGCAAAAATCCCGACGTCAAAATGGCGCCGTTGCCAGGGAATTACAAACGTGTGCCTTATTATTGGTTATTGTAAATATTTAATAAAAAAATTTTTCTTTTGCTTGTTTATTTATTTTTGTTTTTAATTTTTATTAATTAATATGAATTCTCACCCCTTTGGATTCAAGTTTGGTTCCAATGTTGTTGTAAGGAATGGAAACTATAATGAAAATAGGCATCAAGGTTGAAACAATCAAAGATGGGAGGAGCCACAAGGATTTGATCAACCCTCATGGCAACAACCACCTCCAATGGACTATCAACAACCACCACCATATGCCTATGAACCCTTTCCTCAACATAACTTTGGACCACCACACTCACAAGCCCCTTTCCGTCATTCACCTCCATATAACCCCAACCCTCAACCACCATACCAACCACCTTATGAGCCATATGAACCATATATAGAACCACCCCAATTCCAACCCAATTACTCACAAGAACCACCACTTCAATATTCACCATCTCCATATCCATCAATCCAAGAGCACTATGATCCTATTTATGAAAGCCGAGTGCATCAAGAGACAAAGGATCGTCTCAAGGAAATAGTGGATCGATGTCAGGCAACCATTCATCAATTGGGGCAAGCAATAATGAGTCAATTAGCTTCTCGACGTTCGGACACTCAAGGAACCCCCATGGCTTCATGTGGACAATCTAATGAAGAACGTAGTATGAAGGAGATACTAGAAACTCCAGTGAACAGTACGGAGCATGACTTTGTACTGGAACAAGTAGAGGAAGCCGGGATTATTAAAGAATAAGAATTAGTTGAAGACTTAGGAGATGCTGAACCTCCATGGGAAAGTCAAAACATAGAGCCTCCTTCCAAGACGGCTGCAATTGATGTTGAGGGGGGTGTACAACCTCCAAGGCATACCCTGGTTGAAGACATGGAAGAGGTTAAATTTGAAGAAGCTTGCAAAGAGGTGGAAGATGTCAAAGAAGAGCACAAGGAAGTGGAGCTTGCAAGTTCATTAGAGACACCTCCCCCAAGGCCATTACCGTCCAACACAACATTCAAGTGGGTAAAATTCTCATCCTTGACCTTTACTTTTCCACTTGAATATGGGCTACTGGAGACGGATGGTCAACTTAGAGCTCTTTGTGGCATTAAGAGCAAGAGGAAGATGGCCAAGAATTGTCCTGCAAGGCTCATTATAGTTGGAAGCTGTAAGTTTAGACGCAAAGGTTGGTATAAAGCTCAACTGAATGGGTCTAGGAAGCTGTTTGGATGTCTCAGTGAGAATTCCGGCTGTTCACCACCCAAGTGGAAAAATGATGATCAACAAGAAGATGGGTGCAAAGGCAAGGTCTGGGACCCCGGAATTCAATCTAGAAATCAGCACTCTTGGGGCCTTGTCACTTGCTTTAACTTACTTGAAGGCTTTCTGCAGCTAGTTTGGGATCCCGGAGGATACTGAAATTACAAACATTGGTGGAGATTCCTGGATGAATACGAGCATAAGCCACCATAACACAGAGCTCACCAAATGTCCAACTTAAGGACTCTAACTAAAAGTGCTAGGTGGGAGACAACCCACCATGGTATAATCGTTCCTTTTTCATTTTTTTATTCAGTTTTATTTGTTTTCTAGTTTTATTTTATTTTATTATATTGAACCTGGAGTTTTGCATCACATTCATATTATCACTGCATTCTTTATTTTTCAGATTATTAAAAAAAAAGGGGATTTTTCGCACGCGACGCGACAGCGTCGCCGACGCGTCCGCGTCGTGTGTGCGTTGGAAAGAAAAGAATTGAACAGAGAGTCACGCGAAAGCGCGGCTGGAGATGCGCTAATGGCACAAATTGATCCACGCGACCGCGTCGCTGACTCGGCCGCGTCGCAGTAACGGAATTCCAGCGTGGTTGAATTCGAGACCAGCGAATTCTGGGCTGTTTCTGACCCAGTTCTCGGCCCAGAAAACACAGATTAGAGGCTATAAAGTGGAGGAATGCATCCATTCATAAGGAGGCTCTCACATTCACAATTTTAGGAGTAGATGTAATTTTTTTAAAGAGAGAGGTTCTCTCCTCTCTCTTAGGATTAGGATTTAGGACTTCTCTTAGTTTTAGGAGTGACTCTCAATCCCAGGTTCATTGTTCTTTTTATTTATTTCTCCAATTTAATTTATATGTCAGATTTAAGTTCTTTTGCGAATGCAATTCGAGGTATTTTCAAACTTAATTTTGCTTTGCTTTATTTATATGAATGCTTTTAATTTAATTTAGATATTTTCCCTCTTGGTCTTGGTTAAGAAATCAGTAACTCAGGAATTATCCAACTCAATAGCATAATTGATAATTGTTATCCTTGCTAATTGAATTGATCTTCAATAATCCCAATCTTTTCTTAGGAATTAACTAGGATTCAAAGATCTAACTAATTAGTCGCTTGACCTTCCCTTATTATAGCAAAGGTTAACTAAGTGGAATTAAGATTCAGTTTTCATCATCATTGATAAGGATAACTAGACTGGACTTCCAATTTCTCATACCTTGCCAAAAGTTTATTTTACAGTCGTTTATTTATTTTTTTTTGTCATTTATATATATCTGTGCTCATTACCCAAGCTCCAAAACCCCCAATTTACAAAACTCATAACCAATAATAAGAACATACTTCCCTGCAATTCCTTGAGAAGACGACCCGAGGTTTAAATACTCGGTTATCAATTTCAAAGGGGTTTGTTACTTGTGACAACCATAACGTTTGAACGAAGGGATTTCTGTCGGTTTAGAGACTATATCTACAACGCGACTGTTTTTATGAAATTCTTTACTGGCCAAAATCCCGACGTCAGAGATTCATGAAAGACTTTTCAAAAATAGCTAAACCACTAAGCAACTTGTTAGTGGTTGACAATGCCTTTGTGTTTGATGATGATTGCAAGCATGCCTTTGAAACCTTGAAAAAGAAATTCACTACAGCACCAATCATCACACCCGCAAAATGGGGACTTCCTTTTGAATTTATGTATGATGCAAGTGATGTTGCAAATGGTGCTGTATTGGGGCAAAAGAGAGACAAGCTACACCATGTCATATATTATGCAAGCAAGGTGTTAAATGAGGCACAAAAGAATTACACCACAATAGAGAAAGAGCTTTTGGCTATTGTGTATGCATTTGAAAAATTTATTACAATACTTGATTGGTTCAAAAGTTGTAGTATATACTGATCATGCTACTCTCAAGTATCTCATTTCTAAACAGGATTCCATGCCAAGGCTTATTAGGTGGGTGCTGCTGCTACAAGAAATTGACATTGAAGTGAGAGATAGAAAAGGAAGTGAGAATCAAGTGGCAGACCATTCAAGATTGCCACAAGAGGCCACTCAAGATGCACCACAACCAGTGAACGAGAAGTTCCCAGATGAACATCTTCTCCAAATACAGCAAACACCTTGGTTTGCTGACATTGCAAACTACAATGTGGGAAGAAAGATTCCTCAAGAGTTTACCAAGCAACAAGTGAAGAAGCTATAATAAAGCCAAGAAATTCTTGTGGGACAAGCCATTCTTCTTCAAGAGATGTCCAGATGGGATGGTTAGAAGGTGTATCCCTAAAAATGAGATGAGAGATATATTGTGGCACTGTCATGGTTCAGCTTATGGTCGACATTTTGGACCAGAAACAACAGCAACTAAAGTGCTTCAATGTGAATTTTATTGGCCAACTATATTCAAAGATGCCAGAGAATTTGTGCACCAATGCAATGAATGTCAAAGAGATGAAGGGATAGCAAAGAAGAACAAAATGCCTCAAAACTTTATTTTAGAAGTGGAACTATTTGATCTCTGGTGTATGGACTTCATGGGGCCCTTTCCTCCATCCTATTCCTTCAAATACATTCTAGTAGCAGTAGAGTATATTTCCTAATGGGTGGAGGCTGTAGCCACAACTACTTGTGATGCACCAATTGTCCTTCAATTTCTCAAGAGACACATCTTTACAAGATATAGGGTGCCCAAGCGCCTTATTAGTGATGGTGGCAGGCATTTTTGCAACAAACAAATTGAAAAACTACTCCACAAATATAGAGTAATTCACAAAGTAGCCACACCATACCACCCTCAAACTAATGGGAAGGCTGAATTGGCAAACAGGGAGCTAAAAAGAATCTTGGAGAAGACAGTTGGAATCACTAGAAAAGACTGGGCCAGAAAGTTGGATGATACCCTGTGGGCTTACAAAACCGCATTCAAAACCCCAATTAGAAAGTCACCCTTTCAGCTAATCTATGGAAAATCATGTCACCTTCCTGTGGAGCTAGAACATAAAGCTTACTGGGCCACTAAGCTCCTCAATCTTAACTCTCAAGCAGGAGGAGAAAAAAGGCTATTGCAACTCAATGAGTGGATGAATTCAGATTGAAGGCTTATGAGAATGCAAAAATATACATGGAGAGAGCTAAAAAGTAGCATGACAAAAAAAATCTTAAAAAGGGAGTTCAAACCAGGACAACAAGTGCTCTTATATAACCCCTGGAAAACTCAAGTCCAAATGGACTGGCCCTTATTTGGTGACAAAGGTTCTCCCTTATTGGAGTCTTGAACTCCTGAATGAAGCTACAGAGAACACATTCACAGCAAATGGTCACAGAGCTAAGCATTACGTGGGAGGACCCTGGAACAAAAAAGAAAGCATTCATGAGCTAGGATGAACATGGATGAAGGACGTCAAGCTAACGATGATAAACAAGTGCTTGTTGGGAGGCAACCCAACTAGAGATAGTTTTCTTTTCATAGCTATTTCAATAAAAATTCAAGAGTTTGCCTGTATTGCAAGGAATTAAGTTTGGAGTTTCACACCAAAAGGAGTATAAAAAGGGTGAATGTTTGATTTTAAGTTTGGTGTCCCACCAAGATTTGATGGAAAGACACTATAACCCTTTAAAGAACATCAAGAGTCATAAATTCCAAATCAATCAGGGAAATCTCTTGACAGTTTCTTGAATTTATTCACTGTTTTACTTAATAAAATCACAAGGTTTCATGCATATGATTAATCTTACTATGGACAGCAGGAAGGGTCTAAGTTTGGTGTTTCCACACCAAAGTAAGTTCAAAAACCTACAAGAGTTCATGCATGCTAACTGTTTCCTTAAGTGCTTAGGAAACAAGCAACTTCCAATGATTATGCAGGGAAGCATTTGACCTCTTGAAAGAATCATACATCAGCACCAAAAGAAATACAGAGGTTATAGATGGTGATGACAAAAGGAAAGCTAGAAGACAATCCTAAGAGGTTGTATGGTCACTTAATTCCCTTTATTTTGAAATGTTCTAAATTGGAAGTTTCTATATACCCTGCTAATTCTGATGTCTACTAAGTATTTTAGTATAAATGCTTGCTTTATTTTCATCTGCTTAAATGTTTGTCTTGTACCCCCTTTTTGCATAATAAAAGAAAAGGTTAACACAAAAGCTATGAAAGTCCAATATGGTAGACATTAGAATAAGGACCAGTGATGGTAATTGCTTGATTAGTTAATAAGCTCAATAATAAAAGCTGCAAGGTACAATGTCTCTTGCAAGTATAAACTTAGGTGCTGCTATGAATCTTTGATGAATAAATGTCCTTGGAAGAAAAAGAAAAAGTAAGAAGGAAAGAATGAAAAGCCAAGAATTGGCAACAAAAGAATGAAAGAAACAAAGAATAAAAGCTAGACACCAATAGCTTGGACCTTAAGACATATGCATGTGGTGTCTTTGTACTAGGATTTGCTTGGATGATTAGGTTCAAAGGAGTATTTCAACACTTGGTAACTTGGGTTAACTAACTTGGAATTATCAACCAAAAGTCCATTATCAAGAACAACCTAGTTACAAGAGGTGCTGGGCATCAATGCTCTTAAGAAGAATTGTAAGCCAAGTGTTTGTAGTGAAGATGTGTTGATTGAAAATTAAGCCAAAGAGCTGATGCAACACTTGACATTGAACTAAAATTGAAAAATAAGTTTCTAAAGCAAAAGGAAAGAAAGAAAAATCTAGCAAGGATCAATAAAGACTGAGGTTTCATATCAACAACTCTAGTTAACACTTAAAGGGGAATTTTACATTTGGAAGTTGACAATAATTGAGCTGCATTCTGTCTGCGTAAAACCCCATGAGCCAAATTCAATTACTTACTAATAAGGCCATATATGCTTATCTGTTTTCATGCCTTTTTCTTATTTTAGTGCTTGCTTTGGGACAAGCAAGATTTATGTTTGGTGTTGTGATGACAAGTCATCTTATGCTAGTTTCACAATCATTTTTCTCTTGTTTCATTAAGTTTGTATGTACTTTCTTGCACAATAAGTAAGCAGTTGGATTGAAATTTCATGCATTTTCCAAGTCAATTAAACATGGTTGTTATGTGCTTTTTCATAAGGTTTTATGCTACTTTTACTAGATGTTATGAATGATGCCAATACCTCATGATTACAGCAAACTTTGAGGCAATTGTTGATTGATTATAGATGGAAATAAGGCAAGAAAGAAGTAAGAAGAAGAGGAGGAAATAGAGCAAAAAGTATTGAAGAAGAGAGGGAGATGCAATGTTGGTGGTAACGCTGATCGACCAACGTTGCCTCAAATGTGGAAAGAGAGCTGAGCTTTGATGCCAACATTGGAGGGAACGTTGGCAAACCAACGTTATCTCTAACGCTTGAGCTAAATTGCATTTCTGAAGCTAAAAGTTTTTTGGGCGATGCGTACGCGTCAACGACGCGTACGCGTGAAAGTGGAAAAATTTTGAATCCACACGTACGCATGAGCTACGCGCACGCGTGAAATGGCAAAATTGACCATTCACGCATACGCGTCGGTCACGCGTAGTCACGCGTACGCGTGACCAAATGAACGTTGGAGGTCCAATGTTGCCTCAAACATTTCCTCTAACGTTTGCGACGAGCAGCCCAGATTTGGATCCGGAAAATTTACATCGATGCGTACGCGTGGATGCAGATTTTGGCAAGACACGCCAACGCGTGAGCGACGCACACGTGCAAAATGGCATTTTGACGCGTACCCATGGGCGACACGTACGCGTCAGTGAAAAAATGTTGGTACATCAACGTTGAGTCAAACGTTGGTGCCAACACTCATCCCTTCAAAAATCATTCCTCAAGCCCAATGATGACAGGTCATTTTGTGCATATTTTACTAGATATTTTTACCTGTTTTCATTAGGTTTCATACACTTTCTTGCACAATAAGTAAGTGATTGGAGTGGAATTTCATGTTTATCTTTATTCAATCAAACATTATTAATTTTGTTCAAAATCATGAGATTTATGCAAGAATTAGGTGATTATTATGAATGATACAAAACCTTATGATTTTGGTGAGACTTTGATTGCATATTTGATTAATTTCAGGTGAAAAAATGAAGAAAAAGAAAGGCAGTGCAGAATAACGCTGCGCTCAAATGAAGAATGCCACACTCTCTTGCGATGCGCACGTATACAGGATGCCTATGCGTCGAGAAAGCAATTTAGAAGACCCACGCGTACGCGTGCATGACGAGTACGCGTTCATGACGCATACACGTGGATGTGGACAGCGCTCATTTGCAAAGAGAGCGCTACGTTACCTAAATGAGCGCCTGCGACAAAATTTAAATTTGGGATCTAAGTTTTGCAACTGACGCAGATGCGTACATTACGCGCACGCGTTGATGGAGCATATGGGATGAAGCATGCGCAAGGGAAGCGAACGCGTGGGGAGCTCTTATGGCGCGAACGGAGCGCTCATTTAACGAACGCTATCAGGGACGCGCACGTGTGAATAGGTGCATGCAAGCATGGCCGAGGCTGAAGATGGCAATTACGCGTACGCGTATGTGACACGTACGTGTCGGTGTGCAAAAATGCAAAAGAGATGCATGGGCGTGAAGCACGCGTACGCGTATGATCATTCAGCGAGCAAGGATGCGCACGGGCAATAGACGCGTATGCGTCGGTGAATGAACGCTGCGCTCAATTTCAGAACGCTACGTTCTCCTGGAGCTGCAACCAAGTACCAATCCTAACCCACTTCATCAAAGGCCAAAAAGCCTACTCCAAATACTTGATGACTAAATTAGAAAGTGTATAAATAGGAGAAAATTTGATTTTATTAGGACCTTCCTTTTACTTTTTCTTTTAGCTCTTCTTTTAGGATTTCTTTAGAATTTTTAAATTTGTTTTCATTTTCTTTCTATTTTCCTTTTGTTCTTCATCTTCTGCAATTTTCCTTTTCTGTTTGTGTTAGAGCAATGATGAAATTTAATGCACGAAAACTTGTTGTGATGGTCTAGATTTTTTTTCTCTTTTGGAAAGGAATTACTTCGTTGTGAGGATAGCTCCAAACTAACAAACAACTCTCGCATCAAATTAAGTTTTTTAATCTTGTCACATGTACAAACCCCAATGAAAATTAACCAAAGTATTTAGACTCCGGGTTGTCTCCCTAGGAATTGTAATGAAGTGGTCAATTATTGGCTAAGAAGGGGCAAGGGGGTTTTGGTTTATAAGAGGAACAAGAAAAGGTAAATCAAGCAAGTGATTAAAGGAAACAAGTTAGAAAAGCAATAAGTAAATAGAGACATTCATGGAAATGGTTGAGATCATAGGCTTTCTATCCTAGTCATTAATCATAGCAATGCTTAACAAGAATTTATCTTATTTCGTCATCTCCAATGTTGGAAGAAGGTGTAAGTTATCTTCCATGAGAGAAGGTCAAACAAGACTAGCTAATCTCAATCCAAATGTCCCAATCAACTCACTAATTAAATTAGCAAGAGATTAAAGTCAATGGAATTAATATTAACTAACAACTATAGATCACCAATCTAGTTTGGGTTTTCATGGCTCAAGATTGCCTACTTACTCTTTCCAAGCCAAGACTGCTCAAAGTCTATTCTAAAGCCCAACCAAGCATTTTATCAAACACTTGGTGGGTAATAAAGGAAAGCATGGTAAATATACAAGAATGATAAATCTAACAACTACCAATTGCAAGGAAAATAAATCAACAATTTAATTCATCAAAGAAAGAAACACCAACATCAAATTGCATTAAATGTAAACCAAATTCAACATGAGTTCATCATCACAAAAGAGAGAAAAATGAGAAAATAACATTACAACTAAGAAAATCAAGATGTAGACATTAGAAGTTATAAAAGAAACAGGATGAAAGCAAAGAATTAAACATGGATCTATGACAATTTAACCTAATCCTAACCTAATTCTAGAGAGAAGAGGGAGCTTCTCTCTCAAGAAAACTAACTAAAGGCTCATGTTGACTAACTAATTGCTCCCCCTTTGCTTAGACTTCAATTCTGCATGAAATACACTCAGAAAAAAGTTGGATTTGGGCCTAGGTAGCTTAGAAATCGCCCCCAGCATTTTGCCTTTAAGTGAGTCACGTGCTGGTATCGGCGCGTACGCGCCATGTGCGCGTGCACGTCGATTGGCTGTTTCTCCATCCGCGCGGACGCGGTATGTACGTGTGCGCATCTCTATGCGAAATCACTTATGCCTGTGCATGCCTTGTACGAGTGCGCGGCCATCGATTCATTCCCAACTCTTGTTTCTTCATGCATTCTCCACTTTGTATATTTTTCTCCTTTTTTCTTCCATCCAATACTTGCCTTATGAACCTGAAATCACTTAACGAACACATCAAGGCATCGAATGGAATTATAGTGAATCAAAATCACCAATTTAAGGGCCTAAAAGGTATGTTTTTATACTTAAGCACAATTCAAGGGAGAATTACAAAACCATGCTAATTCATTGAATGAATGTGGGAAAAGGTGGTAAAATCCCCTAAAATAAGCACAAGATAAACCACGAAATCGGGGTTTATCAAACTTACCGCCAATTTCATTAGCGGGAGGAGCTCTATTGTAATTCCAATTAATCAATGAGATTCTTCTTCTCAATTCATTTTTGTAGCTATTGGATACCTTCTGTTTTGATTTAGGATTCTTCACTTCGGAAGGAGGTTGAATTCAATTGAATGCTTATGTGAGCCTCGGAAGGGGAATCACTTGCATTAGAATTGGATCTCTATCCTTTACTACTCTCTTGATCAACACTATTCGGGAGGAATTGAGATCGTGAGAGTTAGTGTGGCTTATGGATGAGAGATTTGCACTTAACCTTTTCTCGTGACAATTAGATCAAGGAATTGGCCAGATTGATTGTGATTTGAGAGATTGGATTACCAAGGAATTGGGATCCAATAAATTTCAATCCGCCATAGACCTACCAAATGATTGAGAAAGGAGTAGAGACCAACTTGATTCAGGAAGGATTACAGTATCTCCAATCACTGATGAATCACTTTTCTTGAATTTCTTCAACTTAGAGTTTTCTGATTTTTACTGCAATTCACATTGTTAAATTCTGTTTGATTTCCCAGCACCCAAATCCATTTACTATTCATGAAATTTTAGTTTCCTTGCAATTTAGATTCAGCAATTTAAATTTCTTGCACTTTAAGATTTAGTCATCTACCTTTCTTGCAATTTAAGTTTCAGCTCTTTTAATTTCTAGCACTTTAAGTTTTAGCCATTTAAGCTTCCTATAGTTTACTTCTCAGTTAATTTACATTCTGCAGTTAAACTACCTTGCAATTTACTTTCTATCAATCAATTTCCACTCAATTCATCAATATTAGCTTAACTAAATTCATCACCATACTAATGTTACTTAATCCATCAATCCCTGTGGGATCGACCTCACTCCTGTAAGTTATTACTACTTGGTGCGACCCGATTCACTTGCCGGTTAGTTTGTGTGGAATCGATTTTCCCTCATCAAGTTTTTGGCGCCCTTGCCGAGGATTGATTTAGATTGACAATGATTAAGTAAGGTGATAATCTAGACTAAGAACTTTCTTTTGTTTTTGCTAAGCACACTAACTGTTTGAATTTTTGTTTCTGATAACCATAACCTCACTCTAGCAACATAGTGCCCTATTTGTGTTTTTGGTTTGTTTGTGTTTCTATGCCAGGTGGGATAAGAGGTGAATCCACTTCTTTTGATTCTGAGCCAGAGAGAACATTCTTGAGATATGGAGGAGAAGCAAGAGGGAAGGGAGTTATTAGAGAAGAAGAATCAGAAGATGAAGATCAAGAGATGGAGGGTAATCTACCAAATCCACCTGAGGATGTGGCTAACAACAATGGCTAGCCTCAGAGAAGAGTATTAGCCTCTTACACTATCCCCAACCGAAGGAATTATGGGAGCAGTATCTTAACCCCCAATGTCCATGCTAATAACTTCGAACTCAAGCCTCAATTGATTACCCTGGTCCAGAATAATTGTTAGTATGGAGGAAGTGCTGCTGAAGATCCAAACCAACACCTCTCTGCGTTTTTGAGAATATGTGATACTGTTAAAACAAATGGAGTCCACCTTGACATCTACAAGCTCTTATTATACCCATTCTCACTGAGAGACAAAGCCACACATTGGCTAGAAACCTTCACTAAAGAAAGAATCACCAACTGCGATGATCTAGTCAGCAAATTTCTAGCCAAATTCTACCCCCTCAAATAGTCATTAAGCTGAAAACTAATGTGCAAACCTTTAGGCAGCAAGATGGAGAATCATTGTATGAAGCCTGGGAGAGGTATAAAGCTTCAATCAGAAGGTGTCCAGAGGGAATGTTCATGAGTGGGTGGAGCTACAGTATTTCTATGAGGGCTTGAATATGAGTTCAAGGAAAGCTTTGGATTATTCTTCAGGAGGATCCTTGCAAATGATGAAAACTGCTCAAGAGGCACATGATCTTATAGATATGGTCGCCAATAATGAGTATTTTTACTCTTCTGAAAGGCAAGCAGCTCCAAAGAGAGGTGTATTTGAGGTTGAAGGAGTCGATACAATCTTAGCTGAAAACAAAATCATGCATTAGCAACTTCAATAGCAAATTGAGATAATGTCAAAAAGGATGGATGGCTTGTAACTTGCAGCAGTAAGCACAACTAATCAACCACCAGTTGTGTGGGGACAACAAGAGGAAAGTTTTGAAGAGCAGCAACCTGAACAAGTGCAATACATGCACAATCAAGGAGCTGGACATAATGAGTTCCATGGAAACACTTATTACCGATATTGGAGGAACCATCCCAACTTGAAGTGGGGAGAGAACCAGAAGCAGTAGCCTTGGCAAAGAAACTCCAACCAAAATAACTTCCGTAACACAAACCACCAAAAGCATCAAAAAACGAACCAAAATTTCATACAGAAAACCACAAAATAACCATCCTACATCCAATTTTTATCCACCCAATAACCCATCAACAAACTAAAACAACTTTCATTCACCATCTACATCCCACATTCAGCCACAACCATCCCACGAATCCCAAAGAATCTCCAACTTGGAGATGATGATGGAGAATATGATAAAGCATCAAGAACTAGCCAATAAGAACCATGATGCTTCACTGAGAAACATAGAAAGACAAATTGGACAATTATCCAAGCAGACATTTGAAAGGCCAACCAACTCTCTCCCAAGTGACACCATCCTAAATCCCAAAGAAGAATGCAAAGCAATTCAACTTAGGAGTAGAAGAACATTGGAGAATAAGAAGGCTAATATCAAGAAAGAAGTGGCAGCAGATGAAAAAGATCATTGATTCGCGGAAATTTGCCTCTCAACAAATTTTCTATCGGCAAGTGTACCGGTTCGTCGTCAAGTAAAAACTCACTGTAGAATGAGGTCGAATCCCACAGGGATTGGTAGATTGAGAAATTTTAATTAGAGAAATATAATGGTTGAGCGAAATCAAAATTGGGTTGAGATTGCGAAATGTAAAGTTGGCAGGAAACATAAATTGCAAGAATTAAATGACAGAAAATAAATTGCTAGGAATTGAATGACAGAAGCTTAATTTGCAAGAAATTAAATGGGATTGGGGCTTAAGCATGAAATTAAAGAAGTAGAATATAAAAGAATGGGTAGATCAGACATGGGGAAATTCATTGGGGTCAGGAGATGTGAGAATTCTCTAGATCAAATTCATTCTCATCTCTTCCTCAATCAATGCATTCATTGATCTCCTTGGTAATCTTAAGTGATTAGATCCCAATTCCTTGGTAATCTAATCTCTCTAAACATGAACAATTGTCCAATTCCTTGATTTAAGTGCTCATGGGAAGAGATGAAGTTTGGTCACTGATTATACCACACAAATTCATAGATCAAAGAATTGGTAGGATTACACGTCACTATATCCATCCAAACCCCAATCTAATCCAATGTGAGAAAGCAATTCTAGCATGATCTCCTCATTCCTCTCCTAAGGTTCTGAGGAGATCCAATTATGAATAGCTTCTTTCCCAAGATAACTATCCAATTAGATGAAGAACGAACGCTTTCTAGTAAAATCAAGAGAAAAGGAAGAAGAAGAAGAATGAAAACTAGTATTGATCCATTGAATTTACACAGAGCTCCCTAACCCAATAAAAGGGGATAGTTGTTCATGGCTCAGTTCAATTTATAGATGAAGAAGAGTGCAGGAAAATAAAGCCTGGCTAAAAAGTAAAAGAAAAGAATGTACATAAACAAAAGGGAAAAGTGCAGAAGAAAATTAAACAGAGTGCTGAGCTCCTAGAGCCCCCTCAGGGCCTCCCGAAAGCTACTTAATCTTCAACAATTCTTCTATTTATAACCCTCTTCTCATCTTCGATTGGATCCAGTAATTGGATGTGGGCCTTGGCTGAAGCAGTGAGGAGTGATTATCCAGTGATGGGCATTGGCAACTAAGTTTCATGTTGGGCATAGGTGCAATCTTGGCCTTAACGTTGGTGATCACGTTTGAGGGCAAACATTGAATCAAACACTGCTTTGGAAATTCAGTTCTGCTTGCTGTCATTGACGTTTGACTCAACGTTGGAGTGCCAACATTCTCGTGTCCACGCGTACGCGTGAAAGCTGTGTTTTTGCTTTTCGACGCGTACGTGTACATCACGCTTACGCGTGCATTGCCTTTTTTTTTCATTCCACGCGTACGCGTCATAGACGCGTGCGCGTCGACTTCAGTTTCCCAACTCCAAACTCTGGGCTGCTTATCGCGGACGTTGGAGGCAACATTTGAGGCAATGTTGGACCTCCAACGTTTGTTTGGTGACACGTACGCGTGATCCACGCATACGCGCGGATGGTCAATTTTGCCATTCTACGCATGCGCATGACTCACGATTGCGCGTGGATTTAAAAATTTTCTCCTTTCACGCGTACGCGTCATTGACGCATACGCGTCACTTGAAATTCTTTCAGCTCCAGAAAATGAGCATTTTCAAGGACGTTGGAGGTAACGTTGGACTACCAACGTTCCCTCCAATGTTGGCACTAGAAACTTCCAGAAAGTTGCATTGCCTCCTTTCCTTTCCTTGCTCCTCTTCTGCTTCCTTTCTCCTACTATCAACCAAACAAATACATCAAAGCTTTGCTATAATCACAAGAATTTGCCTCATTCTTAGCACACAAGTAATTATGACATAAATATCATGAAAATGCATCAATTTAACATTGTTTGCATGAATCAAGGTAAGCATGAATTTCTCATCCAAATACTTACTTATGGCCTAAGAAATGCATGAAACTACTCTAAAACAAATTGAAAATGGCTTGTGAAACTAGCCAAGATGCCCTGGCATCACAACACCAAACTTAAATCTTGCTTGTCCTCAAGCAGGTGATAGAACATGAAAATACAAGAGATACAAGTCCTTATTTAGAGAATTCAAATCCTTAGCTCATGGAGTTTCATGCATGGCAACTTAGGTTCATATTCATGCTAGTTTCTAGGCTCTCATATGCTCTTGAATTCACTCTATTGCCTTTCTATGAGACTTTTATTCTTGATCATCAACTTATCTATTTTTGTTTTCCTTTCTTCTTTAGAGCTTATTGCTTTCTATAGCTAAGTGTTCTGTGTTGAGACAACTTTTTAGGATAGGCTTTCAGCCAACACTCTCGAACCAGTTAGTTCAAGGTGTTAGGTGTTGAAACACCCCCAAGGACTTAATTACCCAAGTCTCTTCTCAGCATATACACACCACAGGGACATGGTTCGTTATTCATTCCTTAGACCTTGGTGTCCAGCACCACTTTGTGTAACGACCCAACTTCCAATACATCATGATCGTATCAAAATTAAGGAGTTACTAACCTATTTCTTTTATTAACTATTTAATATTGAGCCTTTAGTTCGATATCGCATTTTTATTTTATGGAAAATTCAAGAAAATTTTGTTTTTATTTATCAAATCATATATCAAGCATCACCAATTAATACTAATCATATAAGTATTAGTAAATATTATACAAACAAATTCAAGTGTAACTTAGATACAACTCCTATCCCTCTTTATAAAATAAAATCTTAAGCAACAAAGGCGAGGGAATTCTATGAAAGCAACTCAATTCAAAAACTTAACTCATAAAAAAGGTCTAACAATCGCCTGCAGCTTCAAACTGAGTCTTCGAACCTGTATCACTGAAAGGGTGGAAGATTTTGGGGTGAGAACAAACCACACGTTCTCAGTAGAGAATGGAAATGTCGTAAAAGTAATGAAATAGAATGCAAATAATTAACATACTCAAGAGAACTATATTTCAACAAACCTTTTTGAAAATACTTCCGGTTTTACTTTAGCTACTTAATTACCTCTTTCAAAATCTCTAACTCAAAAGAAATTCTAAAAATGAAACTAGTCACATTAACCATCTATCAGTCACATAATTAATTCTCAATCAAAACATCAATTCTTAATCAATTTAATACATTCACAAACTAATAGTACAAGCAAGAGATTCAGTTCAACATACAAACAAGTCACAGCAAGACAAACAGCACAATCACAGGGAAGTATAATAAAAAAACCCAATCAAATACAAATGCGCAAATAAGGATGATGCATGTCTAGCCCTAGTGCAGGAAATGAGCTTATCTGTCAGTTTCTACCCGCTCCCGACGTAACCCGAAGCAGCTGAAACGGGTATGGTTTTCCAGTCAGCATAGGTACAGTTCTCACTAACCGACGTATGCGTCATATCCTCTGTAAGCAAACTCTGCCTTATAGGTGGCGGCATTCCAGCCGTGTATGAAGTCATATTCTCTGTAAGCAATCCTTGCCTTACAGGTGCGGCATTCTAGCCGTGTATGAATTAATATCCTCTGCAAGTGATCCCAGGTTATCAGTTGCAGGTACAGCTCTCAATAGCTGTGTAACACTGGAAAACGTTCTGTGGTCGTACCACTATTTATCTGACTGCCTTCATGCAGCAGATCATCACATAATCATTCTCAGGAGTTGCCATAGCGCAACAAATAAACATCTCTTGGGTTGCCTCAAGCAACAAATGACCTTTCAACAGGTCCTCTACTTTTTATTCTCTTTTATAATCATAAATACGCAAGCGGGACAAAATCTACGTCATTGCCAACAATATCATAAACTGAATACCTTTTCTCAAAAGAATCAGTGTAATTATCATCATAAGTTATCATTCTCATTATTCATCTCCAGTTACATATCCTTATACAATATCTTTCTTTTTCTTTGTTCAATTATACCATACAAACTTTACATCTTTCACTTTTACAATATCTTGGCTCAAACCATTCCTCTTTACCATTCGGATTCAAATATTATAAAATTCACCAAACTCCTGAAAAGTAATCCTTTATTTCAAGCCCAAAACATAACTCTTTTCATATTAAATCAATCATGAAATATAGTTTCTTTCTTAAATAATTTAATTTTGAAACATAAACCTTTCTTTGGTAAATTGAAATTAAAATAGAATAATTCTTTTTTTTACTAAATAAAACTCAAGTAATATAATTTTCCAAATTCAAAGCTTCTAAAATAACTTTTCAAATGAAACCTCAGATTTTTATAAAATTTCGATAGCACCTCTCCTAAAACTCGGACTTAGCCACCCTTACGGGTTCCCAATTTCTCCACAAATCACCAGCCCTTTTCTCAACAATTTTCAAACGGGCAATTCTCAGTCAATCAAACATTCACAATTCATAATAATTAACAAGTCAATCATACTCCACAATTCCAACTAATCCATCAAACCAACTCCAATCTCATCAATTTATATTTACTTTTCACATATCATAGAATCTTTTCAAAATTAAACTCAATCAACTAGTAATCCCAAAAATCAGCCTTTCATAATTCAAAGTCATTTACTTGTTAACAAAGTAACTATTTTAGTTTATAAGTCATATTTCAAGAGAATAATTCGGTAATCAAACTTCAATCTTTTAACAGTTCTCAAGCATAACTCTAATTAATCACGAATCAACATTAACAAGCATCAAAACCAATTCCAACCAGTCACAAGTCAACTTCACAGCCATTCCAACATATCATCTTACTAAAATCAACAACAAAACGCTTATTCTCAATAATCAAAATATAGCCACAACTCAAACCATCATCACAATAATCCCAAACCAAACACAAATCCAACTCAGTTCATCAATTGTCAATACGACAACTTTTCAATAGTTAGCTCATCAAATTTCAATTTAACAAGTATTATCAAATGAATCACCATTCACAGCCACTTTTCAACCAATTCGGCAATATCACATAGGTCAGAATTTTGAACAAATCCATCAAAATCAGAAAAACCAATATCAGTCACAGCATTAACCAAAATTAATCTTGTCGGATTAATTATTCATAATAACAAAAAACATAGTGACATTCTCAGCCATAACCTAAACTCAATAAACTAATTGAAACACCAGAATATCATCTCAATATAAGACTTAATCCAAATTTCACAACCTCAAACCAAACTTATTCCTATCAATTAATCATATATATGAATTATTTGTAATTACTCACTAAACCTCATTGGCATTCATAAGTTAAAACTGTTAATTTTGAAACAAATCCTCTACCTCGATGTCGAAACTCACGAAGATCGCCAAGCACAGCAGTTCCGTTAGCAGTTCCCAGCACCAGTTCCCATGGCAACATCAGCAACAAGGAAAACGGCATCCTCCCCTTTTTGGTTTGTGATTCCAGTGGCAGCAGTCAGATTCTCGAAACAGGATAGAATCAGAATGAGTGACAAAAACCTCTGAGCAGTTCCAGCAAGCTCTATTGGTAGTTCTCCGACGGCCAGAACGACTACAACAACAACAGACAGCTTAATGGCGGCAATGCATTCTCGTCAGATTCCATAAACCAGAAGCAGAGGCAGAACAACATCTTCTTCCCTTGATTCTCGTGGTGCTCCTCTTCTATGTACACATAGTGACAATGGCTTCCTCTGGTGGCAGCTCGGACGGTGAACTGCACCCACGGCGACGGCGACACTTTCTTCTATAAACCTTGGCGGCAGCGGCGAACTCAGATGGTGGCAGTGGCGATGGCCGTTCCGACGGAGGCGACGCGACGGCAGCTACCAGACACGGTGCCTTCTCCCTCCCGATCTGGTTCCCGCTCGTCTATCCCTCTCTCCCCTGGAGACGGCAAAGACGGCATGGCTGTAGCGGCTGCGCGACGCGACGGGGACTAGGCGGCTCCTCCAGCATCGCGTTTTCTCCCTCCTCCTCTCGGTGATAGAGGCGCGACTCATGGCTCCGTGGACTGGACGACCATGGCGGCGCGGATTGGGTAGTAGCATCAATGTGGCCTCCTTCTTCTCTTCACTTTCTGCTTCATTTTTCTTCTTCATTGCAGCGTTGTTGCTGCTTCTGGGTGTGTTGCACGCTGTTGCTGGGAGTAAGGAAGAAGGGTTGAGGATGTGGCGGCTGAAGAGAGAAGAAAATATGTGGGTTAGGGTTTTTGATTAGGAACTTAGGGTTTCCAATTTGGAAAATTAGGGTTTCTGAGTTTGATTTGGAAATTAGGGTTAGAAATTAGGATTTTATAAAAGAATATGGAATGATATGAATAGATATTTTGATAAAATTGGAGGGTAAAGTATTTTTAAAATCAAATATACTCTCTTAAAAATATTTAGGAACATTATTTATCAACATATTGCTAAGTTCAATTAATTATTTCTCATTTACATTATAAAATGAACAAGTTAATTATATTTTGTAAAGTACAATTTAAATTCAAATATCAATTTTCTAGATTAAATCATACAAATCTCAATTATTTTTCTATCTCTGAAACTTTAATTTCAATTTATAAAATAATTAATATAATAAAAATTGTACATAAATATTAATTGACTTAAACTTAAAGTATTTATAAATATCAATTTAATCATTTCTAATAAAATAATTTCTAGGAGTTCAAATTAATAACATAATTCATTCAAAATAGAATTTATTTAAATTAAATTATACAATTCTTTCCTATTTTTCAATTACCAAAATTATAATTTCAGTTATACCAAATATCTAATAAAGATTATATAAAAATTATAATTAATTTAAACTTCAATTATCATAAAACTCCATTTAATTACCATTAGCAAAATAATTTTCTTAAAATGAATCACAAATAACTAATTATTTGATTTTCAAAACTAGGGTTGTTACACTTTGGGTTGCTAAATGTTTTGTGACAAGGTTGCTCTTGATAGTGGATTTTCAGTTGACAATCCCGGGTTAGTTAACCCAAGTTGTCAAGTGATGAAGCACTCCTAAGAACTTACTCATCCAAGTAAATCCTTGCACAAAAACACCACAGACACATGCCTCAAGGTCCAAACTATTAGTGCCTAGCTTTATTTTATGCTCTTTTCTTTCTTTTTCATTCTCTTTTTCTCCTTTTTAGGATCTTTATTAATTCATTTAAGTCTCATAGAATAAACTTCAAGCTCATAATTCAAGAGATATCTTAGCCCTTTAACTTATTGATGAACCAACTTAGCTAACAAATACTCTGCACATTGGATTTCACTCTTGTCTTTCACAGCAAATTCTCATAAACTCTTTTATTGAGCTCAAGGACATAGAATACAATTCAAGCAAAGAAGCAGTATCCTAGGTACTTAGACTAGCACACTTATGACAAAATTAAAGAAAATGAACACTAAATTCTAATGACTTAAACTAAAGAATAACTATCAACAGGGGCACATTCAGACTTCCAGTTTAAACATTCCAAAGCAGATGGAATTAAGTAACAATACAACCTCTTGGTGGTGCCTTCTAGCTCTCCCTTTGTCATCATCATCCATAGCTTTTGTGTCCTTCTTTTTCTTCTTAGCTGATGGTGTGCATTCCTTCCAATAGATTATTGATTGAATTCCTACAAAGTTATTGGAAGTTGCTTGTTCCCCAAGCACTTGAGAGATTGTTAGCATGCATGTATGCTTGTGATTTTCTGAACTTAAGTTGGTGTGTGAACACCAAACTTAGTTCCTTGCCTAATGCAGCAGATTGAATACATGCAAAGAGCCTCATGTGCTTTTATTAAGAAAACAACTATGAACTAGAAAAACAAACTATGAATCTAGAAATTAAACTATTGTTAAGTTGTTTCCCTGATTGGTTGGAGCTAGTGACTAGTCATGCTGAGGGTTACAATGTGTTCTTTAATGAAATTTTTGGTGGAATACCAAACTTAGAATTACACATTCATCCCTAAATTATTTTGGTGTGCAACACCAAACTTAGCTCCTTTCAATACAGAGAATCTACTTAACTCTTTTATTGAATTAAATAGGAAAAGAAAACTACCATTGGTTGGGTTACCTCCTAACTAGTGCTCTTTTAATGTCACTAGCTTGACATTTTGGTCATTAATTTCTTCCTTTTCTTCCAGTTTGTTAAGAGGAATGACCTCAAGTGGAAAAAGGAGCCAGTTGATGCCCCTTGCTTTGAGTGACTCCTTCCAGCAAGCTTTGTTTTGTGATTGGCTTGAGTGAAATTACTTGTTGGACCAGCAGTTGGATTGTTCTTTGACCTTCTCCTCTTTATGGATATAGTTCTTTATTTTTCGGTCATAATCCTCATTTTTGTGCTTGTTTCTACTACCTTCACACCTTTGATCTCAATACTTGGGTATTGTTGGATAGTTGGAGCTTCCTCTTCATCAAGAGCTTCTAGAAGTGGTGGTTTACTGAACTTACCCTCTATGCAACTCATTGTTTTATTGGAGTGTGAACTCCCTCGATTGACTTCCTCCCATTCTTTCTACATGATGGTGCATTGAGTCTTTTGAAAGTAAGTTTGCTTATTCTTTTGTCACCCCTAGTAGACTCTGTGGGTATGGAGCCTTAGGCTTATATATTCTCACAACCTCCTCCTTCTTCATAGGAATCTCACTTGGTATGAATGCCTCTTTTTCTTGTTCTTCTGATTCCTCCCTTGTACTTGTCTTGATGGCATTACCAGAACTGTGGCTAGGAGCTTGCTTGGATAAGTATCCAATTTGTGCTTCAGGTTTCTGAGTAGCAGCATCTTGATTTTGCAGATTGGATCTTACTTCTTCCCATAATTTTTCCATATCTTCACACTCCTTGCAAAGGTTTGCAAGAATAGCTTCCATTTTGGACATTCTGTCATCATCATGTGGTGATAGTTATTTGGAAGTGGGGTGTTGAGGCTGATTGGCTTGTGAATGGAGTTGGTTGTTTTGTGGTTGTGTGTTCTGAAAGTGGTATAGCTCTTGTGGGTAATGAAATGAGTTTTGTGGACTGTGAAAGGAATTTTGTGTGTGGTGGAATGAATTGTATGGATCGAGGAAGGAATTTTGTGCTAAAGCATACTCAAGTGATGAAGAACCTAGACATGTAAAACTAGGAGGTGAGGTTGGATAATAAAGAGGTGATGGCTTTTAATGAATGGGGTATGAATGAGTGAAATTCCTTTGATTTTGATATTCCAAGGCACAACTTAGGTAGTGATCAATTTCACCAAAACATGGACCATTTTGTGGCTCTGGGAATTACCCCATTTCAGATTCTTTATGCTCCCACCCACCATGAGCATAATAACATGAATCATTCTGTGGTGGTGAGGAGTTTCTCCTGAATTTTAATTGACCAGAATATGATCGATGCTTCCTTCTTTCTTGCATGATGCCCTGTCTCAAACAATAATCACCAAAAGACATTGGAATTTTCATAGTGAGAAAATATCACAAATAGCTAGTGGTTAGTTTGCTAACAAGTGAATGAAGAAAGAAAACCGACTAAAATTGCAAAAATTAGCAGTAATCAAATTGAAACAAAAACTATTAGCAAAAGAAAAGAAAAATTGCTCAATCTAGTTATCCTCCAATTTAATAATTGTCAATACAAAACAAATCCCCGGCAATGGCGCCAGAAACTTGATTCGCGGAAATTTGCCTCTCAACAAATTTTCTACCGGCAAGGGCACCGGTTCGTCGTCAAGTAAAAACTCACTGTAGAATGAGGTCAAATCCCACAGGGATTGGTAGATTGAGCAATTTTAATTAGAGAATTATACTAGTTGAGCGAAATCAAAATTAGGTTGAGATTGCGAAATGTAAAGTTGGCGGGAAACTTAAATTGCATGAATTAAATGACGAAAATTAAATTGCTGGGAATTGAATGACAGAAACTTAATTTGCAAGAAATTAAATGGGATTGGGGCTTAAGTGATGTGTATTTTCGTGGAAAAATGAATTTCCAAAACACCCAAAACTCACCGGCAAGTATATCGGGTCGCATCAAGTAGTAAAACTCACGTGAGTAAGGTCGATCCCACAGGGATTGATGGATCAAGCAACTTTAGTGGGTGATTAGTTTAGTCAAGCTAACATTGATGTGAATTGTGTGAAATTGTAACCAACAGGAAGTAAAGGACAATGAATTTAAAGTTGCAGAATGTAAATTGGCAAGTAACTTAGGGGGCAAGAAATGTAAATTGCAAGAATCTTAAATTGCAAGAAATGTAAATTGCATGAAATTAAAGGGGAGTGGGTGCTAAAAATTAAAGAGAGCAGTAGATCAAGTAACTAGAAAGTTAAATTGCAGGAAGAATAAATCAAGATCACAACAACTCAAATGTAAAGAGCAGAGGAACAAAAGTGCTGGAAAGTAAATTGGGAACAAGGAGATCAGAGAGCAATCAATCCAAGAATCAGAATGTGAAATCAAATGCAGCAGATTTTAAACAGAAGTGCTTGAAGAATTAAAAACAGAAAGTGACTGTGCTTAATTTGCAGCAATTTAAAAGGATGATGAAGATCTCAGGAGTGGATCCTTCCTTGATCCAACAAGAGAAAAGTTGCAGAGAATTAAAAGAAAGATTGCAGAAGAAGTAAAGAGAAGTTACAAATAGAGAATGAAAACAGAATTTCTTCCAATCTCAATTCAAGATTCAAAACAGAAAATGAAAATTCAGAGAGAGAGCTCTCTAGTGGAGTCACCCTCCCTTCTCTCTCTTCGGCTCCCCTTCTAAAATGAAAATGATGCCTTTTTATAGGCTTTTACAAACATGACAAATGAAAATGAAATTGAAAAGCAAATTACAAAGAAAATGAAATTCCTAATCAAATTGTTTCTTGTGCCTTTGAGTGATGTCAATTGGGCTTTTGGCCTTGATGGAATTTGGTTGAAAATAGCCTCTGTTGATTGCTCTTGACCTTGGGAAATATTTAAGCTTTGAACCGGACCATGAACCAAAAAATGTTTGAGTCAACAAACTTTGACTCAAGATTTTTGTAGCAGCTTGCTCTTTTTGCTGTCATCCACGTTTGGCTTAAAGTTTGAGGTCAAACTTTAGCTCAAACGTGGATCCTCCCTTGCATGTCTTGTGGCGCTACTTTGTCCTCTTGTCAACGTTGCCAATTTTATGCCAACTATAGACTATTATATATGGTTGGAAAGCTCTGAATGTCATCTTTCTAACCCACTTAGAATCACCTCAATTGGACATCTACAACTCAAGTTATGCTGCTTTGAAGAGGACAAGGTCGCTGGCTTTGGTGTGCAGCGTTTGAGGCGACGTTTGCCTCAAACGTGGTCGAAAACGCCAGATTTTGGAGACTCAAACACATTGTCCACCCCATACTATTATACATTGTTGGAAAGCCCTGAATGTCTACTTTCCAATGCCATTGGAAGCGCATCATTTGGAGTTCCACAGCTCGAGTTATACTCCGTCGAAGGTGCGGAGGTCAGTTGGCCTCACTGCAAGTTGCCACCATGTTTGTTTACGCACATTTCGGGGCAGTTTTTTCCCTCAATTTTAGTGTCCACCATGCAGTGCCATATATGCTTGGAAAGCTCTCGATTCCTACTTTTCATTGCTTTTTGAATCACCTCATTTGGAGCTCTGTAGCTCAAGTTATTTTTGTTTGAAGTATACCCCTTCAGGCTGTTGTGGTGTGTGGCGCCAACGTTTGCCAAAAAGCTTGAGGCAAACGTTGGCGCAAGCTTTTTCCTCCAGGGTGTTTGTTTTGTGGTGCCAACGTTTGCCAAAAAGTTTGAGGCAAACGTTGGCTCAAGCTTTTCTCCCAAAAGTTTGAGCTAAAGTTTGAGGCAAACTTTGGCTCAAGCTTTTTTCCTCTGGGATGTTTTCAACTCTTCTAAAAGTTTGAGCTAAAGTTTGAGGCATACTTTGGCTCAAACTTTTTGTTCTCTCTTGCTCCTAGCCATTCCTTCTTCCTTCAACCTTCTTCAAAACTCTTTTCACCTATCATCAATCAATCAAAACAATCAAAGCTATGCCCCAAATCATAAGATTGTGTTTCTTTCATAATATATGACAGTTATAGCACAAAATCTCATGAAAGTGCATTAATTCATCCATGGTTGATTGAATCAAAGGAAACATGGAAATCTACCCAATTGGCTTGCTTATGGCTTAAGAAAGTGCATAAAACCTATTGAAAACAAAGGAAAAAGCATAGAAAAACATGACATGGTGGCATGTTATCACAACACCAAACTTAAACCTTGCTTGTCCCCAAGCAAGAAAAGAATCATGCAATAGAGATTGACAATCCAAGGTAAGAAGAATAGCAACTCAATGTTCATAGTAAGCTAGTTTTCTAAGCATGCTACAATCACAAAAGAAATGTAAATGATTGATGCTTCTATCTAGCTCATTTTATGAAATCTTTTCCTTATATTTCTTCCTTGAAACAAGCTTTTTGCTTTTCTTATTAGCTTCTCCTTTTGGGTGCTTTTCCCCATGAGTTAATAACAAAGCTACGACTTCTAAATGCTTTGTTTTCAAGTATTACCACTTGATACATAAGCACCACAAGCATTTGATTAGAGGACTTCATTAAGCTCATTTTTCTTTTCTTTTCTTGACTCTCTAATCATTGATGCTCAGAGCCTTGAGCTTTGAGGGAGTGCTTTTGCACTTTGAGCCTAACCTTGACTTCTAAGTGTTTTGTTTTAAAGCATTTGGCTTGATACATAAACACCACAAGTACTTAACAAATAAATTGCCATTGGTACTCAGAGCCTTCAGCTTTCTCATTCTTTCCCTTTTTCTTTTCTTGCTTTAATTGCTTCTTCAAGGTTTTCATGATTTTCAAAAGATTTCACAAAATGTCCTAGTTGAAAACTTCAATTAAATAAAATCCAATGCAATTGAGCAACAATTAATCATACTAGCTTTCCAATACTTGTATGCTCATGCTAAACTCTTCTTTAATTCCTTGTTTGTTTATGATCATGATGCTTTACTGCTTTTGAATTCACAAAACTCAAGTTGGTAATCATAATGGCACAGCACCATGTTGCAATTTAGAAATCAAACTATGCCTTTTCATACACACATGCATACACAGAAAGTAAAGACAATCATGCAGTTTATAGTGCTTGAAACAAATGAGGAGAAAATGAACTCTACAACCTTGTAGTTCATCTTCATTATTGTTGTCCTTTTTCCTCTATTCTTCCTCCTTCCCTTGCCAAACTCAGAATGCTTGCTCTTCCTCAAACAACAATTAGAACAATGGCTATGGGGCTAAGATGGATCATGAATGTCTTATACAATGAAATGTTAGTAGCATATGTGTTTTAAGCAAGCAAAATTAAAGATATGAAGGCACAGAGACAGAGACATTTTGATTGCATAGATAAGAAGGTGTGCACAATACATTGTATAAAAGATAAGTGGCACACCAAACTTAGTGTGACACTTTCACTTGGAATTGATGCAAGTATCTTGTAAGGATTAGAACCAAATTTTGTTGCATAGCAACACCAAACTTAGAATGCAACCATATGCCAATTTATTGAATTTAAACAAAGCAAAGAAAAAGAAAACAAAGCAGAAAAGAAATGTTACCTATGGTTGGGTTACCTCCCAACAAGTGCTCTTTTAGTGTCATTAGCTTGACATGTTGTTCTTCACTTTCTTCCTCTTCTTCCAGTTTGTTAAGAGAAATGACCTCAAAGGAGGGAAGGATTCAGCTAGTGTCCCTTGTTTTGGCCTTTCCTCAGCAAGCTTCATTTTGCAAATGGCTTGATTGATCTTGCTTGCTGGATTAGGGACCGAATTGGTGTTCTTGCTAGTTGCCTTCACTTCTTTGGATTCAAGACTTGGTTGCTGTGTGATTATTGGAGTTTTGTATTCATCCAGAGCCTTTTGAATTGGTGGTTTCATGAGCTCTTCCTTCATGTACTTCTCTGCCCCACTTGAGTGTGAATTTTCTTGAATGACTTCCTCACTTTTTTGTTCCTCCACTCCTTTCTTTGCACTCAACATTTGACTTAATAGTTCTTTTATGGAGGAGGTTTGTTGTTCTTCCCAAGATTTCTTCATCTCCTCTTCATATTTTTTTATCACAGATTCAAGGGAAGTTTGTGAGGGTTGTGAATGTTCATGTTCCTTTGTCACCTCAAGTGCAGTTTCATTTTCAACCACCTCATTCTTCATTAAAAATCCACTTGACTCAGTAGCCTCTTCCTCTTGTTTTTCCTCCTTCTTCATTGCATTTTCACTTGACAGAAGGACCTTTTGTTCTTGTTTTTCCACTTCCTCTCCCACAGATTGATTTTTACTGTTTGATGGTTCTAAGTGTTTCCTTATGTTCTCGAGGTGCTCATTCGTCCTCTGACAGATGATTTCTTCCCTTTTCCAGGCTTGTTCTTGTCTTTCAAAAAATCCTCTGGACTTTTGAAGGAGATCCTCTGAATCACAATTTGAAGAATTATTGAACTCATCACAGAATGGATTACTAAGATTTTGTTGATTTTGACTTTCCCAGCCACAATATGAGTAGTTGTTAGAATCATCAAAATCTGGATCATATTGTGTCTCTAGGAGGTGTCCCATTTTAACTGATTGTTCACATTCTTCTTGATATGTCCAGACACCATGAGAATAATGATATAAGTCATTTTGTGGTTCTGGACAGTATCTCATGTGCTCAACTTGATCAATTTGTGGCTCTGGAGCAAGTCTCCATGGATTGGAGTGCTTAGAATTTGTAAATTCTTGGTGATATTCCCAGCCACCGTTAGAGATTTGTGATGGTGGGTGATATCCCAGAAAATTTGTTTGATCACTAGATGAGTTGAACTCCATTTGAATTTTGTAAAACACAACACCAAGGAAAATTGAAATTCATATCTCAGAGATGAATTTCTTAGTGAGGCAATAACTCAAACACCTTGGTTTCAACTTAGAACAGAGAACAAAAATAAAGAAAATACTTGATCTAGACTTCTCACCCACTTAATCATTGTTGATCTAAATCAATCCCCGGCAACGGCGCCAAAAACTTGATGTGTATTTTCGTGGAAAAATGAATTTCCAAAACACCCAAAACTCACCGGCAAGTATACCGGGTCGCATCAAGTAGTAAAACTCACGTGAGTGAGGTCGATCCCACAGGGATTGATGGATCAAGCAACTTTAGTGGGTGATTAGTTTAGTCAAGCTAACATTGATGTGAATTGTGTGAAATTGTAACCAACAGGAAGTAAAAGACAATGAATTTAAAGTTGCAGAATGTAAATTGGCAAGTAAATTAAGGGGTAAGAAATGTAAATTGCAAGAATCTTAAATTGCAAGAAATTAAAGGGGAGTGGGTGCTGAAAATTAAAGAGAGCAGTAGATCAAGTAACTGGAAAGTTAAATTGCAGGAAGAATAAATCAAGATCACAACAACTCAAATGTAAAGAGCAGAGGAACAAAAGTGCTGGAAAGTAAATTGGGAACAAGGAGATCAGAGAGCAATCAATCCAAGAATCAGAATGTGAAATCAAATGCAGCAGATTTTAAACAGAAGTGCTTGAAGAATTAAAAACAGAAAGTGACTGTGCTTAATTTGCAGCAATTTAAAAGGATGATGAAGATCTCAGGAGTGGATCCTTCCTTGATCCAACAAGAGAAAAGTTGCAGAGAATTAAAAGAAAGATTGCAGAAGAAGTAAAGAGAAGTTGCAAATAGAGAATGAAAACAGAATTTCTTCCAATCTCAATTCAAGATTCAAAATAGAAAATGAAAATTCAGAGAGAGAGCTCTCTAGTGGAGTCACCCTCCCTTCTCTCTCTTCGGCTCCCCTTCTAAAATGAAAATGATGCCTTTTTATAGGCTTTTACAAACATGACAAATGAAAATGAAATTGAAAAGCAAATTACAAAGAAAATGAAATTCCTAATCAAATTGTTTCTTGTGCCTTTGAGTGATGTCAATTGGGCTTTTGGCCTTGATGGAATTTGGTTGAAATTAGCCTCTGTTGATTGCTCTTGACCTTGGGAAATATTTAAGCTTTCAACCGGACCATGAACCCAAAAATGTTTGAGGCAAACTTTGACTCAAGCTTTTTGTAGCAGCTTTCTCTTTTTGCTGTCATCCACGTTTGGCTTAAAGTTTGAGGTCAAACTTTAGCTCAAACGTGGATCCTCCCTTGCATGTCTTGTGGTGCTACTTTGTCCTCTTGTCAACGTTGCAAATTTTATGCCAACTATAGACTATTATATATGGTTGGAAAGATCTGAATGTCAGCTTTCTAACCCACTTAAAATCACCTCAATTGGACATCTACAACTCAAGTTATGCTCCTTTGAAGAGGACAAGGTCGCTAGATTTGGTGTGCAGCGTTTGAGGCGACGTTTGCCTCAAACATGGTCGAAAACGCTAGATTTTGGAGACTCAAACACATTGTCCACCCCATACTATTATACATTGTTGGAAAGCCCTGAATGTCTACTTTCCAATGCCGTTGAAAGCGCATCATTTGGAGTTCCACAGCTCGAGTTATACTCCGTCGAAAGTGCAGAGGTCAGTTGGCCTCACTGCAAGTTGCCACGATGTTCGTTTATGCACATTTCGGGGCTGTTTTCTCCCTCAATTTTAGTGTCCACTATGCAGTGCCATATATGCTTGGAAATCTCTCGATTCCTACTTTCCATTGCTTTTTGAATCACCTCATTTGGAGCTCTGTAGCTGAAGTTATTCTTGTTGGAAGTATACCCCTTCAGGCTGTTGTGGTGTGTGGCGCCAACGTTTGCCAAAAAGCTTGAGGCAAACGTTGGCGCAAGCTTTTTCCTCCAGGGTGTTTGTTTTGTGGTGCCAACGTTTGCCAAAAAGTTTGAGGCAAACGTTGGCTCAAGCTTTTCTCCCAAAAGTTTGAGCTAAAGTTTGAGGCAAACTTTGGCTCAAGCTTTTTTCCTCTGGGATGTTTTCAACTCTTCTAAAAGTTTGAGCTAAAGTTTGAGGCATACTTTGGCTCAAACTTTTTGTTCTCTCTTGCTCCTAGCCATTCCTTCTTCCTTCAACCTTCTTCAAAAATCTTTTCACCTATCATCAATCAATCAAAACAATCAAAGCTATGCCCCAAATCATAAGATTGTGTTTCTTTCATAATATATGACAATTATAGCACAAAATCTCATAAAAGTGCATTAATTCATCCATGGTTGATTGAATCAAAGGAAACATGAAAATCTACCCAATTGGCTTGCTTATGGCTTAAGAAAGTGCATAAAACCTATTGAAAACAAAGGAAAAAGCATAGGAAAACATGACATGGTGGCATGTCATCATTAAGCATGAAATTAAAGAAGCAGAATATAAAATAATGGGTAGATCAGAGATGGGGAAATTCATTGGGGTCAGGAGATGTGAGAATTCTCTGGAGCAAATTCATTCTCATCTCTTCCACAATCAATGCATTCATTGATCTCCTTGGCAATCTTAAGTGATTACATCCCAATTCCTTGGTAATCTAATATCTCTAAACATGAAAAATTGCCCGATTCCTTGATTTAAGTGCTCATGGGAAGAGATAAAGTTTGGTCACTGATTATACCACACAAATTCATAGATCAAAGTATTGGTAGGATTACATGTCACTATATCCATCGAAACCCCAATCTAATCCAACGTGAGAAAGCAATTCTAGCATGATCTCCTCATTCCTCTCCCAAGGTTCCGAGGAGATCCAATTATGAATAGCTTCTTTCCCAAGATAACTATCCAATCAGATGAAGAACGAACGCTTTCTAGTAAAATCAAGAGAAAAGAAAGAAAAAGAAGAATGAAAACTAGTATTGATCCATTGAATTTACATAGAGCTCCCTAACCCAATAAAAGGGGATAGTTGTTCATAGCTCAATTCAGTTTACAGATGAAGATGAGTGCAGGAAAATAAAGCCTAGCTAAAAAGTTAGAAGAAAGGAAAGTACATAAACAAAAGGGAAAAGTGCAGAAGAAAATTAAACAGAGTGCTGAGCTCCCAAAGCCTCCTCAGGGCCTCCCAAAAGCTACTTAATATTCAACAATTCTTCTATTTATAACCCTATTCTCATCTTCAATTGGATCCAGTAATTGGATGTGGGCCGTGGCTGAAGCAGTGAGGAGTGATTCTCTAGTGATGGGCATTCGAAACTAACTTTCATATTGGGCATAGGTGCAATCTTGGCCTTAACGTTGGTGATCACGTTTGAGTGCAAACGTTAAATCAAACGCTGCTTTGGAGTTTCAGTTCTGCTTACTGTCATTGGCATTTGACTCAACGTTGAAGTCCCAATGTTCTCGTGTCCATGCGTGCGCGTACACCACGCGTACGCGTGAAAGCTGTGTTTTAGCTTTTCGACGGGTACGCGTACATCACGCTTACACGTGCATTGCCTTTTTTTTTATTCGACGTGCACGCGTCATAGTGCGTGCGCGATGACTTTTGTTTCCCAACTCCAAACTTTGGGCTGCTTGTCGCGGACGTTTGAGGCAACATTTGAGGCAACGTTGGACCTCCAACGTTTGTTTGGTGGCACGTACGCGTGATCCACGCGTACGCGTGGATGGTCAATTTTGCCATTCCACGCGTGCCCGTGACTCACGCTTGCGCGTGGATTTAAAAATTTTATCCTTTCACGCGTACGCGTCATTGATGCGTACGCGTCGCTCGAAATTCTTTCAGCTCCAGAAAATGAACATTTTCAAGGACGTTGGAGGTAACGTTGGACTACCAACGTTCCCTCCAACGTTGGCACCAGAAACTTGTAGAAAGTTTTATTGCCTCCTTTGCTTTCCTTGCTCCTCTTTTGCTTCCTTCCGCCTATTATCAACCAAACAAAATACATCAAAGCTTTGCTATAATCACAAGAATTTGCCTCATTCTTAGCACACAAGTAATTATGACATAAATCTCATGAAAATGCATCAAATTAACATTGTTTGCATGAATCAAGGTAAGCATGAATTTCTCATCCAAATACTTACTTATTTCTTAAGAAATGCATGAAACTACTCTAAAACAAACTGAAAATGACTTGTGAAACTAGCCAAGATGCCCTGGCATCAATCAAGAGAGTTCCAAGAAGAAGGAGGAAGAGCCACAGGCTTCAAAGAAGGGAAAGCAAATCATGGAAGAACCCCTACAAGAACAGAGGAAGGAGGTGAAACCTTACATTCCTCCTCTGCCATACCATCAAAGGCTGTAAAGAGAGCTCAAGGATCAACAATTTCCCAAGTGTTTGGAGGTGTTTAAGAAGCTGGAAATCAATATTCCCCTTGTTGAAGCTTTAGAGCAAATGCCATTGTATGCTAAATTCCTCAAGGAACTCATTAACAAGAAGAGAAGCTGGAATGAGAAGGAGACCATGAACTTGACACAGGAATACAGTGCAGTGATTCAAAAATGTCTCCTACCAAAGCTCAAAGATCCTTGGAGTTTCATCATATCTTGCACCATAGGCAATATGACCTTGGAAAAAGCTCCCTGTGAAAAAGCTTGCAATAGAGGAAGTCAAACCCACCAGAATGTAATTGCAAATGGCAGATAGATCACTCAAAATACCCAATGGGGTTATGGAGAACTTATTGGTGAAGGTTGGAGAATTCATCTTTCCTGCCGATTTTGTCATTTTGGACATGGAAGGAGAAGGCTACAACTCAATTATCTTGTGTAGACCTTTCTTAGCAACAGCAAGAGCTATCATTGATGTGGAGAAAGGGAAGATGACCCTCAGGGTGCACAATGAGCAAATGATCATCAATATCTTTAAGGCCATGCAATATCCCCCTAAGAAGGAAAAGCATATAAGGGTGGAAATGATAGAAGAATTGGAGGAAGAGCTACTTGAAGCCAACGGTCAGGAGGAACAAGAAGAGGAAATAGAAACAGAACAAAATGTCTCAAGAGAACAAGTGACTGAAATCTCTTTTGAAAGCAAGAAAGAGGAGGTACCAAAGCAAGAGTTAAAGCCCCTTCCTTCTCATCTCAAATATGTATATCTTGGTGAAGAAGATAGTCTTCCAGTAATCATTAATTCATCCTTGAGCACATATAATGAAACCAAACTGATTGAGGTGTTGAAGACTCACAAGACCGCTTTAGGATGGAAAATTGATGATATCAAAGGCATAAGCCTTGCAATTTGTATCTACAAAATCTTGCTAGAAGAGGACTCAAGACCTGTGGTACAACCTCAAAGAAGGCATAACCAAAACATGAAGGAAGTGGTCCAAAAAGAAGTAATGAAGCTGTGGAAGGCTGGAATCATATACCCAATCTCTGACAGCTCTTGGGTAAGCCCAGTTCAAGTGGTGCCAAAGAAAGATGGCATGAATGTCATCTTTAATGAGAAGAATAAACTAATCCCCACAAGGATAGTGACAGGGTGAAGAATGTGCATTGACTACAGAAGGCTGAATGATGCCACAAGGAAAGATCACTTCCCTCTTCCCTTCATTGATAAGATGCTGGAAAGATTGGCTGGCCAGGCATATTATTGCTTCTTGGATGGGTACTCTGGGTACAATCAGATAGTGGTGGATCCCAAGGATCGAGAGAAGACATCCTTCACATGTCCATTCGGAGTCTTTGCCTACAGAAGCATGACCTTTGGGCTATGCAATGCCCCTGCTACTTTTCAAAGGTGTATGCTTTCTATATTCTCTGACATGGAAGAAAAATTTTTAGAAGTCTCCATGGATGATTTCTCTGTCTTTGGCAATTCATTTGATACTTGCTTGCATCATTTAACTCTTGTCTTGAAAAGATGCCAAGAAACTAATCTGGTCCTAAATTGGGAGAAATGCCATTTCATGGTTCCCAAAGGGATAGTTCTTGGGTATAAGGTTTCAAGCAAAGGTATAGAAGTTGATAAAGCTAAGAAAGAAATCATAGAAAAGCTTCCTATACTAGTCAATGTAAAAGCAGTGAGAAGTTTTCTTGGGCATGCTGGTTTTTACAGGAGATTCATCAAAGACTTTTCAAAAATAGCTAAACCACTAAGAAACTTGTTTGTGGTTGACAATCCCTTTGTCTTTGATGATGATTGCAAGCATGCCTTTGAAACCTTGAAAAAGAAACTCACTACAGCACCAATCATCACACCCCCAGAATGGGGACTTCCTTTTGAACTTTTATGTGATGCAAGTGATGTTGCAATTAGTGCTGTATTGGGGAAAAAGAGAGACAAGCTGCACCATGTCATATATTATGCAAGCAAGGTGTTAAATGAGTTACAAAAGAATTACACCACAACAGAGAAAGATCTTTTGGCTATTGTGTAGGCATTTGACAAATTTAGACAATACTTGATTGGTTCAAAAGTTGTAGTATATACCGATCATGCTGCTCTCAAGTATCTCATGTCTAAACAGGATTCCAAGCCAAGGCTTATTAGGTGGGTGCTGCTGCTACAAGAATTTGACATTGAAGTGAGAGATAGGAAAGGAAGTGAGAATCAAGTGGTAGACCATTTGTCAAGATTGCCACAAGAGGCCACTCAAGATGCACCACAACCAGTGAATGAGAAGTTCCCAGATGAACGTCTTCTCCAAATACAGCAAGCACCTTGGTTTGCTGACATTGCAAACTACAAGGTGGGAAGAAAGATTCCTCAAGAGTTTACCAAGCAACAAGTGAAGAAGCTGTGTAATAAAGCCAAGAAATTCTTGTGGGATGAGCCATTCTTGTTCAAGAGGTGTCCAGATGAGATGATTAGAAGGTGTATCCCTGAAAATGAGATGAGAGACATATTGTGGCACTATCATGGTTCAGCTTATGGTGGACATTTTGGGCCAGAAAGAACAGCAGCTAAAGTGTTTCAAAGTGGATTTTATTGGCCAACTATATTCAAAGACGCCAGAAAATTTGTGCACCAATGCAATGAATGTCAAAGAGCTAGAGGGCTAACAAAGAAGAACTAAATGCCTCAAAACTTCATTTTAGAAGTGGAACTATTTGATCTCTGGGGTATGGACTTCATGGGGCCCTTTCCTCCATCCTATTCCTTCAAATACATTCTGGTAGCAGTAGAGTATGTCTCCAAATAGATGGAGGCTGTAGCCACAACTACCTGTGATGCACCAATTGTCCTTCAATTTCTCAAGAGACACATCTTTACCAGATATGGGGTGCCCAATGGCCTTATTAGTGATAGTGGCAGCCATTTTTGCAACAAACAAATGGAAAAACTACTCCACAAATATGGATTAATTCACAAAGTAGCCACACCATACCACCCTCAAATTAACGGGCAGGCTGAATTGGCAAACAGGGAGCTAAAAAGAATCTTGGAGAAGACAGTTGGAATCACTAGAAAAGACTGGGCCAGAAAGTTGGTTGTTACCCTGTGGGCATACAGAATCGCATTCAAAACCTCAATTGGAAAGTCACCCTTTCAGCTAATCTATGGAAAATCCTGTCACCTTCCTGTGGAGCTAGAACATAAAGCTTACTGGGCCACTAAGCTCCTCAATCTTGACTCTCAAGCAGCAGGAGAGAAAAGGCTATTGCAACTCAATGAGCTGGATGAATTCAGATTGGAAGTTTATGAGAACGCAAAGATATACAAGGAGAGAGCTAAAAAGTGGCATGACATGAAAATCTTAAAAAGGGAGTTCAAACCAGGACAACAAGTGCTCTTATATAACTCCAGGCTCATGGTTTTTCCTGTAAACCTCAAGTCCAAATGAACTGTCCCTTATTTGGTGACAAAGGTTCTCCCTTGTAGGAGTCTTGACCTCCTGAATGAAGCTACAGAGGTCACATTCACAGTAAATGGTCACAGAGCTAAGCATTACCTGGGAGGACCCTAGAATAAAGAAGAGAGCATTCATGAGCTGAGATGAACAAGAATGGAAGATGTCAAGCTAGTGACAATAAAAGAGCGCTTGTTGGGAGGGAACCCAACCGGAGGTAGTTTTCTTTTCCTAGCTATTTCAATAAAAGAGTAAGTAAATGTAGCTGTATTGCAAGGAGGTAAGTTTGGTGTTGCACACCAAAATAATTTAAGGGTGAATGAAGGATGCTATGTTTGGTGTTCCACCAAAAATCTCATTAAAAACACAGTTCAGCCCTCTGCATAAATGGTCATTGGCTCCAAACAATCAAGGAAACTACTTAACCATCGTTTGCTTCCTAGTTTAGAGTTTATTTTCTTCAATAAAAGCACAAGGTTTTATGTATGAGATTCATCGGATGCATAGCAGACAGTGGCAAGAAACTAGGTTTGGTGTTCACACACTAAAGTAAGTTCAAAAGCCTACAACCATTAATGCATGCTAACCATTTTTCAAGTGCTTGGGGAATAAGCAACTTCCAATAACTTTGCAGAAATTTAATCAATCTCTTGGAAGAACTGTGCATCCTCATTCAGGGACACAAGGAAGAAAAAAAAGCTTTGGATAAGGACAAAGGACAAACTGGAAGACATCACCAAGAGGTTATATTGTTACTTAATTCCCTCTGATTTGAAGTGCTTTAAAAATTGGAAGTATAATTGTATCCCTGCTGAGTGGTATTAGCTTAGTTAGAGTCCAATTGCATTCTGTTATCTGTCTTTGCATTATCATTTTGGGTTGCTAGTTTAAAATTCCTGCACCACCCATCCTACTTGAATGTATGTCTTGTACCCCCTTTGCATAAATAAGAGAAAATGCTGAAATAGAAGAGAGATTGTCGAATTTGATAGGAATGATAATAAAGTTCAGTAGTGGTATATATATGTTTGATTGGTTAAGTAAAGCTCACTAATAAAGGATAAGGGTTGGAATGTTCCTTTATAGTATAAATTAGGCTGCTGTTTGTGAACTCTTAATGAATAAGAATCCTGGGAAAAAGAAAGAGCAAGAAGGAAAGGAAGAAAAGCCAAGAATTGGCAACAAAAATAAAAGAAACAAATAATAAGGCTAGACACCCATAGCTTGGACCTTAGGACATATGCCTGTGGTGCTTCTTGTGCTAGGATCTGCTTGGACAATTAGGTTCTAAGGAGTATTTTAAAACTTGGTAACTTGGGTTAATTAATCCGGGATTATCAACCGAAAGTCCACTGTCAAGAGAAACCTAGTCACAAAGCATTTAGTAACCCAAAGAGGTGCTGGGCATCAATGCTCTTGAGAAGAATGAGCCAATTGTCTGTGGTATGTATGTGTTGATTGAAAAACAAAGCTAAAAAGGTGCTGTAACATATAACACTTAGCTGCAAATAAAATTGTAAGCTTCTCAGCAAAATGAAAAACAAATAAGGAAATCAAACACCAAGGATGGATGAATAACAAGGTTCACAGTAGCAACTCAGTTAGCACTTAAAGGATATCTCAACCCTGAAAACTAATAAAAGTAGAGCTTTAATTATAGTCTGCATGAAACCCCATGAACCTACGCTGAGCACTCTCAAATAAGGATAAATATACTCTTCTATTTTCTTTCATTTCTTCTCATGTTCTATTGCTTGCTTGGGGACAAGCAAGATTTAAGTTTGGTGTTGTGATGACAGGTCATTTCTTGCACAATAAGTAAGTGATTGGAGTTGAATTTCATGTTTATCTTGATTCAATCAAACATTGTTAATTTTGTACAAAATCATGAGATTTATGCAAGAATTAGGTGATTATTATGAATGATGCAAAACCTTATGATTTTGGTGAGACTTTGATTGCATGTTTGATTGATTTCAGGTGAAGAAATAAAGAAAAAGAGAGGCTGTTCAGAATAACGCTTTGCTCAAATGAAGAACGCCACGCTCTCTTGCGACGCGCATGCCTACAGGACGCCTACGCGTTGGGGAAGCAATTTGGAAGACCCATGCATACACGTGCATGACGCGTATGCGTGGATGTGGCCAGCGCTCATTTGCAAAGAGAGCGCTACATTACCTAAATGAGCGCCAGCGACAAAATTTAAATTTGGGATCTAAGTTTTGCAACTGACGCGCACGCGTACATGACGCGCACGCGTCGATGGAGCATATGGGAGGAAGCACGCAAACGCGTGGGTGGCGTGCAAGCTTGGAATTTTCATTTTTACACCCACGCGCACACGCAAGGAACGCACACGCGTGGGGAGCGCTCATGGCACGAACGGAGCGCTCATTTAACGAACGCTACCAGGGACGCGCATGCGTGAATACGTGTGATGAGCGGATAATTTATACGCTTTTTGGCATTGTTTTTAGTATGTTTTTAGTAGGATCTAGTTACTTTTAGGGATGTTTTCATTAGTTTTTATGTTAAATTCACATTTCTGGACTTTACTATGAGTTTGTGTGTTTTTCTGTGATTTCAGGTATTTTCTGGCTGAAATTGAGGGACTTGAGCAAAAATCAGATTCAGAGGTTGAAAAAGGACTGCTGATGCTGTTGGATTCTGACCTCCCTGCACTCAAAGTGGATTTTCTTGAGCTACCGAACTCGAAATGGCGCGCTTCCAATTGCGTTGGAAAGTAGACATCCAGGGCTTTCCATCAATATATAATAGTTCATACTTTGGCCAAGAATTGATGACGTAAACTGGCGTTCAACGCCAGCCTTCTGCCCAAATCTGGCGTCCAGCGCCAGAAAAGGATCCAAAACCAGAGTTGAACGCCCAAACTGGCACAGAAACTGGTGTTCAACTCCACAAATGGCCTCTGCACGTGCTACACTTAAGCTCAGCCCAAACACACACCAAGTGGGCCCCGGAAGTGGATTTATGCATCAATTACTTACTCATGTAAACCCTAGTAGCTAGTTTATTATAAATAGGACCTCTTACTATTGTATTAGGCATCTTTGGATTACCTTATGATCCTTTGATCACGTTTTAGGGGGCTGGCCATCTCGGCCATGCCTGGACCTTCACTTATGTATTTTCATACGGTAGAGTTTCTACACTCCATAGATTAAGGTGTGGAGCTCTACTGTTCCTCAAAGATTAATGCAAAGTACTACTGTTTTCTATTCAATTCATCTTATTTCGCTTCTATGATATCCATTCGCACCCAAGAACGTGATGAAGGTGATGATTATGTGTGACGCTCATCATCCTTCTCCCTTATGAACGCGTGCCTGACAAACACTTCTGTTCTACATGAATTAAGCTAGAATGAGTATCTCTTAGATCTCCTAACCAGAATCTTCGTGGCGTAAGCTAGAATGATGGCGGCATTCAAGAGAATCCGGAAGGTCTAAACCTTGTCTGTGGTATTCCGAGTAGGATTCAATGATTGAATGACTGTGACGAGCTCCTAACTCGCGATTGCAGGGCGTTAGTGACAGACGCAAAAGGATAGTAAATCCTATTCCAGCATGATCGAGAACCGACAGATGAATAGCCGTGCCGTGACAGGGTGCGTGAGCATATTATTCACTGAGAGGATAAGATGAAGCCATTGGCAAGGGTGATGCCTCCAGACGATTAGCCGTGCCGTGACAGGGCATTGGATCATTTTCCCGAGAGATGACCGAAAGTAGCCATTGACAGTGGTGATGTATCACATAAAGCCAGCCATGGAAAGGAGTAAGACTGATTGGATGAAGATAGCAGGAAAGCAGAGGTTCAGAGGAACGAAAGCATCTCCATTCGCTTATCTGAAACTCTCACCAATGAATTACATAAGTATTTCTATCCCTATTCTATTAATTATTATTCGAAAACACCATTATCACTTTATATCTGCCTGACTGAGATTTACAAGGTGACCATAGCTTGCTTCATACCAACAATCTCCGTGGGATTCGACCCTTACTCACGTAAGGTATTACTTGGACGACCTAGTGCACTTGCTGGTTAGTTGTATCGAAGTTGTGACAATTATGAATTAAGATCAGAGCACCAAGCTTTGGAGCCATTACCAGGATTTGTTCGAGCCTGGAGATCACAATTTCGTGCACCAAGTTTTTGGCGCCGTTGCCGGGGATTGTTCGAGTTTGGACAACTGACGGTTCATCTTGTTGCTCAGATTAGGTAATTTTCTTTTTTTATTTTCAAAAATTTTTCAGAAAAAATCTTTCAAAAATTTTTCTTTTGTTTTCGAAAAAAAAAATGTTTTCAAAAATAAATTATTCTATGGCTTCAGAATTTTTAAGAATGAATTCTAGTGTTTCATGAAGCATGTTGAAGCCTGGCTGGCTGTAAAGCCATGTCTCAATTCTTATACTCAAGAGAAGAGCTTCTTTATCTTTCTTAGCCAATTGGCTATTGAATGTAAGGAATGTCAGGCGTGTCATGTCTGAGTTACATACTAAAGCTTGGCTGGCTATTAAGCCATGCCTGACCCTTTGATTGGAGCTTTAGAGCATAAGATTCCTGGAATTCATATTAAAAATTTTAGAATCCTTTTTTTCTTTTTCAAAAGAATTTTTCGAAAAATATAAAATAAAAATCCAAAAAAATTAGAAAATCATAAAAATAAAAAATATTTCATGTTTCTTGTTTGAGTCTTGAGTCATATCATAAGTTTGGTGTCAATTGCATATGCATCTAGCATTTTTCGAAAATATCATGCATTCATAGTGTTCTTCATGATCTTCAAGTTGTTCTTGGTAAGTCTTCTTGTTTGATCTTGATGATTTTTTGTTTTGTGTCTTTTCATGTTTATCATATGCATTCTTGAATTCTTAGTGTCTAAGCATTAAAGAATTCTAAGTTTGGTGTCTTGCATGTTTTCTTTGCATTAAAAATTTTTCAAAAATATGTTCTTGATGTTCATCATGACATTCAAAGTGTTCTTGGTGTTCATCTTGACATTCATAGCATTCTTGCATGCATCACATGTTTTGATCTAAAAATTTCATGCATTGCATCTTTTTAGTGTTTTTCTCTTGCATCATAAAATTTTCAAAAATCAAAAAAAAAAAAAAAATATCTTTCCCTTTTTTCTCTCATCAAATTCAAAAATTTGGATTGACTTTTTCAAAAGTTTTTAAAATCAAGCTGTTTCTTATGAGTCAAATCAAATTTTCAATTTGAAAATCTTATCTTTTTCAAAATCTTTTTCGAAAATCAAATCTTTTTCAAAAATCTTTTTCTTATTTTTATACCAAATTTTCGAAAATAACATAATCAATTAAAGTTTTGATTCAAAAATTTGAAGTTTGTTACTTGCTTGTTAAGAAAGATTCAAACTTTAAGTTCTAAAATCATATCTTGTGATTTCTTATGAATCAAGTCATTAATTGTGATTTTAAAAATCAAATCTTTTTCAAAATCTAATTTCTATCATATCTTTTCAAAAAAATATCTTCTTATCTTATCTTTTTCAAAATTTGATTTCAAAATATCTTCTCTAACTTCCCAACTTCTTATCTTTTCAAATTTGTTTCAACTAACTAACTAACTTTTTGTTTGTTTCTTAACTTTTTCAAAACTACCTAACTAACTCTCTCTCTCTAATTTTCGAAAATATCTTCCCTCTTTTTCAAAAATTTCTTTTTTATTAACTAATTATTTTTATTTTTTATTTAAAAAAAAATATTTTCGAAAAAAATACTAACCTTTTTCAAAAACTATTTTCAAAAATCACTAACTCTTTTTCAAAAATTGTTTTCGAAAATTCACTTCCCCCTCTCATCTTCTTCTATTTGTTTATTGATGTACTAACATCTTTCCTTCAACTCTCCAAAAATCCGAACCCCCTCTCTCTCTGAGTTCAGATTTTCTTCCCTTCTTTTCTTCTACTAACACAAGGATCCCTATACCGTGGTGTAAAGGATCCATATTATTATTACTATTTTTTCTGTGCCATCTTCTTTGTCATATGAGCAGGAGCAAGGACAAGAACATTCTTGTTAAAGCAGATCCAGAACCTGAAAGGACTCTGAAGAAAAAATTAAGAGAAGCTAAAATACAACAATCCAGAGATAACCTTTCAGAAATTTTCGAACAGGAAAAGGAGATGGCAGCCGAAAATAATAATAATATAAGGAAGATGCTTGGTGACTTCACTGCACCTTATTCCAATTTACATGGAAGAAGCATCTCCATTTCTGCCATTGGAGCAAACAACTTTGAGCTGAAACCTCAATGAGTTTCTCTGATGCAGCAGAACTGCAAGTTTCATGGACTTCCATCTGAAGATCCTTTTCAGTTCTTAACTGAATTCTTGCAGATATGTGATACTGTTAAGACTAATGGAGTAGATCCTGAAGTCTACAGGCTCATGCTTTTCCCTTTTGCTGTAAGAGACAGAGCTAGATTATGGTTGGATTCTCAACCCAAAGACAGCCTGAACTCTTGGGATAAGCTGGTCACGGCTTTCTTAGCCAAGTACTTTCCTCCTCAAAAGCTGAGCAAGCTTAGAGCTGATGTTCAAACCTTCAGACAGAAAGAAGGTGAATCCCTCTATGAAGCTTGATACAAACAGTTGACCAAAAAGTGTCCTTCTGACATGCTTTCAGAATGGACCATCCTGGATATATTCTATGATGGTTTATCTGAGCTATCAAAAATGTCACTGGACACTTCTGCAGGTGGATCCATTCACCTAAAGAAAATGCCTGCAGAAGCTCAAGAACTCATTGACATGGTTGCTAATAACCAGTTCATGTACACTTCTGAAAGGAATCCTGTGAGTAATGGGACGCCTATGAAGAAGGGAGTTCTTGAAGTTGATACTCTGAATGCCATATTGGCTCAGAACAAAATATTGACTCAGCAAGTCAATATGATTTCTCAGAGTCTGCATGGAATGCAAGCTGCATCCAACAGTACTCAAGAGGCATCTTCTGAAGAAGAAGCCTATGATCCTGAGAACCCTGCAATAGCAGAGGTAAATTACTTAGGTGAACCTTATGGAAACACCTATAACTCAACATGGAGAAATCATCCAAATTTCTCATGGAAGGATCAAAAGCCCCAACAAGGCTTTAATAATGGTGGAAGAAACAGGTTTAGCAATAGCAAGCCTTTTCCATCATCAACTCAGCAACAGACAGAGAACTCTGAACAAAATGCTTCTAATTTAGCAAATCTAGTCTCTGATCTATCTAAGGCCACTGTAAGTTTCATGAATGAAACAAGGTCTTCCATTAGAAATCTGGAAGCACAAGTGGGCCAGCTGAGTAAAAGGATCACTGAAATCCCTCCTAGTACTCTCCCAAGCAATACAGAAGAGAATCCAAAAGGAGAGTGCAAGGCCATTGACATAAGCGCCATGGCCGAACCTGTGAGGAGAGGAGAGGACGTGAATCCCAAGGAGGAAGACCTCCTGGGACGTCCAGTGGTCAATAAGGAGCTTCCCTCTGAGGAACCAAAGGACTCTGGGGCTCAGCTAGAGACCATAGAGATTCCATTGAACCTCTTTATGCCCTTCATGAGCTCTGATGAGTATTCCTCTTCTGAAGAGAATGAGGATGTTACTGAAGAGCAAACTGCCAAGTTTCTTGGTGCAATCATGAAGCTGAATGCCAAATTATTTGGCATTGATACTTGGGAAGTTGAACCTCCCTTGTTCATCAATGAACTAAGTGATCTGGATCAACTGACATTGCCTCAGAAGAGACAGGATCCTGGAAAGTTCATAATACCCTATACCATAGGCACCATGATCTTTAAGGCTCTGTGTGACCTTGGTTCAGGAATAAACCTCATGCCCCTCTCTGTAATAGAGAAACTGGGAATCTATGGGGTGCAAGCTGCTAAATTCTCATTAAAGATGGCAGACAGCTCTAGAAAACAGGCTTATGGACAAGTAGAGGACGTGTTAGTAAAGGTTGAAGGCCTTTACATCCCTGCTGATTTCATAGTCCTGGATACTGGAAAGGAAGAGGATGAATCCATCATCCTAGGAAGACCTTTCCTGGCCACAGCAAGAGCTGTGATTGGTGTTGACAGAGGTGAAATATTCCTTCAATGGAATGAGAACTCCCTTGTGTTTAAAACTCAAGGATCTCCCTCTGCAACCATGGGGAGGAAGCAGAAAAAGCTTCTCTCCAAGCAGAGTCAACCAGAGCCCCCACAGTCAAACTCTAAGTTTGGTGTTGGGAGGCCACAACCAAACTCTAAGTTTGGTGTTGAACTCCCATATCCAAACTCTAAGTTTGGTGTTGGAGAGTCTCAACAAAGCTCTGCACATCTGTGAGGCTCCATGAGAGCCCACTGTCAAGCTATTGACATTAAAGAAGCGCTTGTTGGGAGGCAACCCAATGTTTATCTAATTCTTATTTTTATTGTTTTTCATGTTTTCTTAGGTTCATGATCATGTGGAGTCACAAAATAAACAAAAAAATTCAAAAACGAATCAAAAACAGCAGAAGAAAAATCACACCCTGGAGGAGCATCTGTCTGGCGTTCAAACGCCAGAACAGAGCATAGTTCTGGTGCTGAACGCCCAGAACAAGCATGGTTCTGGCGTTCAATGCCAGAAATGGCAGCAAATGGGCGTTGAACGCCCAAAATGGGCACCAACCTGGCGCTGAACGCCCAGAGTTGTGTGCAAGGGCATTTTGCATGCCTAAATTGGTGCAGGGATGTAAATGCCTTGACACCTCAAGATCTGTGGACCTCACAGGATCACCTCAGGATCTGTGGACCCCACAGGATCCCCACCTACCTCCACTCACTCTCTTCTCTCTTCTCAATCATCCTCTATTCCCAATAAACACTCTTCCCTATTAACTCTTTACCACTCACATCCAAACACCCACTTTCCTTCAAAATTCAACATCTCTTTTCCACCCAATCCCACCCATATGGCCGAATACACATCTCCCTCCATCTCCTCCATATCTTCTTCTTATTCTTCTATTCTTTCTTCTTTTGCTCGAGGACGAGCAACATTCTAAGTTTGGTGTGGTAAAAAGCATAGCTTTTTTGTTTTTTTCCATAACCATTGATGGCACCTAAGGCCAGAGAAGCCTCTAGAAAGAGGAAAGGGAAGACAAAAGCTTCCATCAAGGGTCTATAGCTCAGTGGTAGAACATTTGACTGCAAATCAAGAGATCCCTGAGATACCTCAGGGGATACATTTTCTTCCACACAATTATTGGAAGCAACTAAGGGTGGAACATCAAGAGCACTCCATCATCCTTCATGAAATCAGAGAAGATCTAAAAGCAATGAAGGAGGAGCAGCAAAGACAAGGAAGAGACATAGAAGAGCTCAATGACATCACTAAGGTGGACTCATTCCTTGTTCTTACTTTCTCTGTTTTTCATTTTCTATGTTATGTGCTTATCTATGTTTGTGTCTTCATTACATGATCATTAGTAGTAGTAACTATGTCTTAAAGTTATAAATGTCCTATGAATCCATCACCTCTCTCAAAAAAAAAATGTTTTAAATCAAAAGAACAAGAAGTACATGAGTTTTGAATTTATCCTTGAACTTAGTTTAATTATATTGATGTGGTGACAATGCTTCTTGTTTTCTGAATGTATGCTTGAACAGTGCATATGTCTTTTGAAGTTGTTGTTTAAGAATGTTAAATATGTTGGCTCTTGAAAGAATGATGACTAGGAGACATGTTATTTGATAATCTGAAAAATCATAAAAATGATTCTTGAAGCAAGAAAAAGCAGCAAAGAACAAAGCTTGCAGAAAAAAAATATATATATAGAAAGAAAAAGAAAAAGCAAGCAGAAAAAGCCAAAGCTCTTAAAACCAAGAGGCAAGAGCAAAAAGCCAATAACCCTTAAAACCAAAAGGCAAGGGAAATAAAAAGGATCCCAAGGCTTTGAGCATCAGTGGATAGGAGGGCCTAAAGGAATAAAATCCTGGTCTAAGCGGCTAAACTAAGCTGTCCCTAACCATGTGCTTGTGGCGTGTAGGTGTCAAGTGAAAACTTGAGACTGAGCGGTTAAAGTCAAGGTCCAAAGCAAAAAAAAGAGTGTGCTTAAGAACCCTGGACACCTCTAATTGGGGACTTTAGCAAAGCTAAGTCACAATCTGAAAAGGTTCACCCAATTATGTGTCTGTGGCATTTATGTATCCGGTGGTAATACTGGAAAACAAAGTGCTTAGGGCCACGGCCAAGACTCATAAAGAAGCTGTGTTCAAGAATCATCATGCTGAACTAAGAAAGTCAATAACACTATTCGAAATCTGAAGTTCCTATAGATGCCAATCATTCTGAACCTCAATGGATAAAGTGAGATGCCAAAACTATTCAAGAAGCAAAAAAGCTATAAGTCCCGCTCATATGATTGAAGCTCTGTTTCATTGATAGTTTGGAATTTATAGTATATTCTATTCTTTTTATCCTATTTTGATTTTCAGTTGCTTGGGGACAAGCAACAATTTAAGTTTGGTGTTGTGATGAGCGGATAATTTATACGCTTTTTGGCATTGTTTTTAGTATGTTTTTAGTAGGATCTAGTTACTTTTAGGGATGTTTTCATTAGTTTTTATGTTAAATTCACATTTCTGGACTTTACTATGAGTTTGTGTGTTTTTCTGTGATTTCGGATATTTTCTGGCTGAAATTGAGGGACTTGAGCAAAAATCAGATTCAGAGGTTGAAAAAGGACTGCTGATGCTGTTGGATTCTGACATCCCTGCACTCAAAGTGAATTTTCTGGAGCTACAGAACTCGAAATGGCGCGCTTCCAATTGCGTTGGAAAGTAGACATCCAGGGCTTTCCAGCCATATATAATAGTTTATACTTTGGCCAAGAATTGACGACGTAAACTGGCGTTCAACGCCAGCCTTCTGCCTAAATCTGGCGTCCAGCGCCAGAAAAGGATCCAAAACCAGAGTTGAACGTCCAAACTGGCACAGAAACTGGCGTTCAACTCCACAAATGGCCTCTGCACGTGCTACACTTAAGCTCAGCCCAAACACACACCAAGTGGGCCCCGGAAGTGGATTTATGCATCAATTACTTACTCATGTAAACTCTAGTAGCTAGTTTATTATAAATAGGACCTCTTACTATTGTATTAGGCATCTTTGGATTACCTTATGATCCTTTGATCACGTTTTAGGGGGCTGGCCATCTCGGCCATGCCTGGACCTTCACTTATGTATTTTCATACGGTAGAGTTTCTACACTCCATAGATTAAGGTGTGGAGCTCTGCTGTTCCTCAAAGATTAATGCAAAGTACTACTGTTTTCTATTCAATTCATCTTATTTCGCTTCTAAGATATCCATTCGCACCCAAGAACGTGATGAAGGTGATGATTATGTGTGACGCTCATCATCCTTCTCCCTTATGAACGCGTGCCTGACAAACACTTCTGTTCCACATGAATTAAGCTAGAATGAGTATCTCTTAGATCTCCTAACCAGAATCTTCGTGGCGTAAGCTAGAATGATGGCGGCATTCAAGAGAATCCGGAAGGTCTAAACCTTGTCTGTGGTATTCCGAGTAGGATTCAATGATTGAATGACTGTGACGAGCTCCTAACTCGCGATTGCAGGGCGTTAGTGACAGACGCAAAAGGATTGTAAATCCTATTCCAGCATGATCGAGAACCGACAGATGAATAGCCGTGCCGTGACAGGGTGCGTGAGCATATTATTCACTGAGAGGATAAGATGAAGCCATTGGCAAGGGTGATGCCTCCAGACGATTAGCCGTGTCGTGACAGGGCATTGGATCATTTTCCCGAGAGATGACCGAAAGTAGCCATTGACAGTAGTGATGTATCACATAAAGCCAGCCATGGAAAGGAGTAAGACTGATTGGATGAAGTTAGCAGGAAAGCAGAGGTTCAGAGGAACGAAAGCATCTCCATTCGCTTATCTAAAACTCTCACCAATGAATTACATAAGTATTTCTATCCCTATTCTATTAATTATTATTCGAAAACACCATTATCACTTTATATCTGCCTGACTGAGATTTACAAGGTGACCATAGCTTGCTTCATACCAACAATCTCCGTGGGATTCGACCCTTACTCACGTAAGGTATTACTTGGACGACCCAGTGCACTTGCTGGTTAGTTGTATCGAAGTTGTGACAATTATGAATTAAGATCAGAGCACCAAGCTTTGGAGCCATTACCAGGATTTGTTCGAGCCTGGAGATCACAATTTCGTGCACCAACGTGCATGCAAGCATGGCTGAGGCTGAAGATAGAAATGACGCGTACGCGTATGTGATGAGACGCATGGGCGTGAAGCACGCGTATGCGTGATGATCATTCAGCGAACAAGGACGCGCACGGGCAGTAGACGCGTACGCGTCGGTGAATGAACGCTGCCCTCAATTTCAGAATGCTACGTTCTCCTGGAGCTACAACCAAGTACCAATCCTAACCCACTTCATCAAGAGCCAAAAAGCCCACTGATGAGTGAGGATTTATCCCGGTTCAGAATTCCACAAAATATTTCCATTGTTAGTATAGTCCAAACCAATAACCAATCCTCAAATCAAACTAAATTTGGTTTTGTCACAAGTACAAACCCCAATGAAAATTAACCGAAGTATTTAAACCTCGGGTCGTCTCACAAGGAATTGCAATGAAGTGCTCAATTATTGGCTATGAAGGAACAAAGGAGGTTTGATTGATAAAAGTGGCAATAAAGTAAATGACAAGAAAAGTAAATCAAGCAAGTATTTAAAGAAGACAAGTAATAAAGAGAGACATTCATGGCAAGGATTGAGATCATAGGCTTTCCATCCTAGTCACTAATAACAATAATTAACAAGAATTTATCCTATTTCGTAATCCCCAATGTTGGAAGAAGGTATAAGTTATCTTCCATTAGAGAAAGTCAAACAAGACTAGTTAATCTCAAGTCAAAAATCCTAATCAACTCACTAATTGAATTAGGAAGAGATTAGAGTCATTGTAAATGATATTAACTAACAACTCTAGATCACCAATGTAAATTGGGTATTCATAACTCAAGATTGCCCAATTACTCTTCCCAAGCCATGAATGCGCAAAATCTACTCTAAAGCCCAACCAAGCATTTTGTCAAACACTTGGTGGGTGTATAAGGAAAGCATAGTAAACGTGCAAGAATTATAAATCTACCAACTACCAATTGCAAGGAAAGTAAGATCACAACTCAAATCATCAATAAAGAAACATCAACTATCAAATCTCATTAAAAGAAAATCCAAATCTAACATGTGTTCATCATCACAAAAGAGAGAAAAAAGGGAAATTAAATCTACAAATCATGAGAATGAAAGAGTAGAAGCATGAAATTGTAAAGAGAACAAGATGAGAACAATAATCAAAACCAAGATCTAAGATGGAATTAAGCCTAAGAACCCTAATTCTAGAGAGAAGAGGGAGCTTCTCTCTCTAGAAACTAACCTACATGATGCTATACTACAAACAAGTGCTCCCACCTTGCTTGGGTTTCAATTCTGCATGAAATACACTCAGAAACAAGCTGGATTTGGGCCTGGGCAGCTCAAAAATCACCCCCAGCATTTTGCCTTTAAGTGGGTCACGTGCGAGTATCGGCGCGTATGCGCCACGTGCGCGTGCATGTCGATTGGCTATTTTCTCATCCGTCCGTACGCGCCTTGTACGCGTGCGTGTCACCATGCGATGTCACTTCTGCGCGCGCGCGTTGTACGCTTGCGCGCCCATTGAAGTATTCCCAATCCTTGTTTCCTCATACATTCTCCACTTTGTATGCATTTCTTCTCGTTTCTTCCATCCAATACTTGCCTTATGAACCTGAAATCACTCAACAAAGACATCAAGGCATCGAATGGAATTAAAGTGAGTTAAAATCACCAATTTAAGGGCCTAAAAAGCATGTTTTTACACTTAAGCACAATTTTAGGGAGAATTACAAAACCATGCTATTTCATTGAATAAATGTGAGAAAAGTTGATACAATCCCCCAAATTAAGCACAAGATAAACCACAAAATTAGGGTTTATCAAATCTCCCCAAACATAAACTAAGCATGTCCTCATGCTAAGAAAAAAGAAGGACAAGAAAAGGGGTATGAACATTTCTTCAATGCAAATAAACTATGTGCACCTATCTATATGAATGCAACTAAATACAAAATGGTTCTACCTACTTGGTTAAAAGTAAATCAATCCCCAAGAACACATATGAACATGTAGGGCTAAGATCATATGACAATTCATGAATCCTACCAATTTGAATATCAAAATAAAGAACAAATAGACTTGCAAGAAGAAAAGCTCATGAAAGCTGAGAACAAGGAATTGAGAATCGAACCCTCACCGAAAGTGTATCCGCTCTAGTCGCTCAAGTGTATAGGGTCGATCACTCTATTCTCTTCTAATCATGCTTTCCATGATTTGTTTTTCATCTAACAATCAACAATTATTCAATGCATGCATACATTCATCATGAGAACTTGTTCATAGGTTGTAATGGGGCTAGGGTAAAGGTAGGGATGCATATATGGCTAAGTGAGCTTAAAATTTGCATCTTTGATTAGCCTTAGCTCTCACCTAACACATATAACAACCTATAAAATTCTAATATACAACCTAGCTACCCATGATTCCCACTTTTTTACATACTCATGCATTCTTTTTAATTCACATTCCATATGCATTGATTTTTATTGAACTTTACTTTGGGGAATTTTTGTCCCCTTTTTATTTCTTTTTCTCTTTTTTCTTTTTCTATATTTTTTTCTTTATATATATATATATATATGTTCTTTTTCTTTTTTTTATCATTTTTTTTAAAGTATATACAAACGTATCAATGCATATGGTTTTACATATAGTGCATGAATATGTATCCAATTCCCAATATTTTCAACAAAAATAAAAATTACACTTTTACCTCAACCAATATCCCAAGTTTCCCATACCCAAATGATACACACCCTCACTAGCCTAAGCTAATCAAAGATCCAAATTAGGGACATTTATTATTTTTCGCTTATGGGTAGTGATGTGCTACAATTAAGAACAAAAGGGATTAAATAAGCTCAAAAGTGGCTAACAATGGTTGATGAAAGGTAGGCTATTTGGGTAAGAGAGCTAAATGAAATGATGCCCTTAATCATATAAATGCATGTATACATGGTGTAACAACCCCGGTTTTCGAGAACACGAAATCTTTTCTGAAAGTACGGATTTCTCCGGAAGATCAGTAAGGGAAAAACCTTTGATATATCATCAAGTATCTCAATCCTCATTGTCATTATGTCATCTTTAAGTTAGAACCTTTTCCGATACAAGCTCGATAACGCGGTCACGAAGAACCTGGTTTTTGAACTGTATCGGTTAGAAGTTTTGATTTGGTTTTTTGTAAATAGTCTCAGTTTGACGAACCGGACTCGATTTATGAGAGAAGAGAGATAATAGGATGATATTATCATTATATTAAAATTAGAAGCTTCTTGAATAATATTATAACGTTACCTGGTCAGTTTTAGTTAAAAACAGAAAATAGGTTTAACCGGGTTTACGGTTTACTGGTGCAGCTTAGCACCAAAACTCTCTGATGAATTTAGCAATGCTAAGGCCTCATTATACATGTACTATTCTCATAATAAATATGTTACTAGTGTCATTTATGCTAGTAGCTCAGAAAATAATTTTTAGAGATGTTTTTACGAGTGTTCCGATACACCTAGTTTTAGTAGTTGTACACCAGAGATATTTTAATATTATTTTAATCCACCTCCAAGCCAACCAATCACAACTCACCTTACACCCCCAAGACCTCCAAGGCTGTCTCATTTCATCGTTTTGGCCGAAAATAACAAGAGAGAAAAGAGAGAAACTTTCATGAACACTTAATCTTCAAAGCTTGATTTCTTCTGAACTAAAACTCAAATCAAAACTCCGATTTCACCAAAATGATCCTCTCTTCTTCCTCTACATAACCATGTAACTTATCAAGGATGGAAATAAGATGAGATGGCTGTCTCCCTCCCATTTCAATTCGGTTTTCAAGGAAAACCATGCAAAATATGTGTTTTCTTGATGTTCTTCCTTAGGAATCATGCTTAACTTGACTTGAGGGCCAAGAAACATGAATTTCCAGAAAGTCTAAGGTGAGATATCTCTTCCTAACATACTGAGTGAGATTTGGTCAGCTGAGAGTTTTTGGATTTAAAGTTGTTCTTGATGTGATTTAGGAGGAAAAAGTGCTTAAGGACCACCTGAAAGTTTAACCAAATTAGGAGCAGCAAAACCAGGTAGGGTGTCACGAAATTAATCTTGATTATTTTTGTTTGAGATGTGTGAATGTTGTATGATTTGGCTGTGCTAAAAATTGGTTGCATATATTATTGATTCTTGGTGAAAATTTGGTGAAATTTTGATGAAATTCAAGCTTTAAAGTTCATGTTGTTGGGCAGCTGCAAAAACGAAACCCTAAGCTTAAATTGAGGTTTAATTTATGTTGAAATCATGTATAAAAGATGGGGTTTTAGTGGCTGCTAATTTATTATGAATTATAGTAAAAATCGGTTGCTGAAAAGACTGAAAAACGGGTAAAAACAGAGAAGGAATCTGAAGAACATGAAGAACACTTTGAGTGTGATGAAGAACAATGAAGAACACCTTTTTGATTAATAAAAGGGCAAGGAAGTAATTAATTTGGTGTTTGGGGGGTTATTTAGTAATTTCTGAAAGTTAGGGTGGTAAAAGTAGAAATATTAAAAGTTACGGGTGGTAAAAAGTGAATTTTAAAGGTTAAAAGTAAAAGTAAGTTAATTTTCGAAAATTTAATGATAAAATAATAAAAAAATAATAAAATATTAAATAATAATATAATTAAAATAATATTTTAATAAAATAATGCAGAAAAGGTAGTTTTCTGTAAAAGCTTTAGAAAGACAACTTTAAGCACAGAATTTCATAATTACTTTCATAAAACACTTAGGGAGTGGTAAAAACATATTAGTGAGGTAAAGATAAATAAAAGATAAAAAGTTGAAGAAAAGATAAAAAAAAATCGAAGAAAAAGTCTGTAAGGTTTTAATGAGAGAAAAACAGATAGAGACTAATGAACGAACTAGGGCAACATAGTTTGTCCTGGAATTGCGAATAGGGTTAGGTATTATATGAAAAGTTAAACTGTTTTAGTATAGACTTAATGAACCTATACTTGGGACAGACTAACTATTCATACCGAAATTTACATAAGCTTTAAATGCATACGTTAAACAGAGAAATCAGAGCAGAGTAAAGAAACACAGAGAATAGAGTAACCAGAGCAGAGTAACGGGATACAGAGAAAAGAGTAATCAGAGCAAAGTAAAAAGACAAAGAGAAAAGAGTAATGTGATAAAAAGAAATGGTTTGAATTAAGATGTTGTAAAAGTGAAAGATGTAAAGTTTGTATAGTATGATTGAACAGAGAAAGAAAGAGGTACCGCATAAGAATGTGAAAATGATGATGAATAATGAGAATGATGATGAATGATGATAATGAGAATGATTATGTGATGATTTGTTTCTTGAAGCAACCCAAGAGATATTTATTTGTTGCTTGGGGCAACCCAAGAGATGTGTTTATTCATTTGTTGCATTAAGGCAACTCCAAATATACTTGTATGATCATCTGCTGCAGTGAGGCAGTCAGATAGATAATGGTCTGATCACTGAGAATGCTTTCCTACGGTACAGATTCATATTTTATTTCTGTAAGGCAGAGGGGTTATTTCCTGCTACAGAAGTACCATGACCACCTGTTCCATTTCTGTAGTGGCAGAGGGGTTATTTCTTGTATACAGAAGGTGTGTCGGCGTACATTCCTGCAGTGGCAGATGTGTTATTTCCTGTGTGCAGTGGACCCTGTGGTGGCAGAGAGGTTATTTCCTGTACACAGGGAGTATAGCCAATAGGAAAGCCTTATCCAGACAGAGGTTGCTGGATAACGTCGGGAGCGGGTTAGTAACCGACAGATGAGCTCATTACCTGCACTAGGGCAAGACATGCATCATACTTGGTTGCGCATTTCCTTTGTTATGTTTGTGGTCTGAATGTATGCTTTCCTTGTTTGTATTCTATTCTCTGCGCTTGTGATATTTTCTTGTATTCTTCTGTTTGTGTTCTACTATCTATTTTCTCTATCTTCTCTACTTATCTGTGTTTTCTAATTACGGCTTCCTTGTATTCTGCTAATAGTCTGCTAAACGACATAGAATTAATGAACGTAACTAATAACTCCGACCCTACTAAGAACTCCCCAGTTCTTACCCCTTCTCTCTCCCTTCCCCCTTCAGAAGGAAGTAAGAGTACTTTACCATAGTTCGCTGATGACCGTTCGCAAGAAGAGGTTTCTGCTCTAGATAGTCTTCTGAGTCTAGGGTGAATATCGTTCTCTGATTATATGTAAATACTGTGAGACCAGCCAACGTCTGCACCCTTTTGTATGCGCACTTTAACCTAAATCCTGTGTACGAGATTCCTATTTTGTGGATACTTCATGAGGTACCAGAGAGACGTCCTGTGGAAAAGTCTGATCGTGCAGAGGAGTAGCAGATGATGTTCTATCTTTTGATGACATTCCACCTGACTTGAGTTGTGAAGACTTAGAACGTACTTTCCCTCGCTTTAGTAGTTTAGAGGGACTAGGTGAGTATAGAGTCTAGGCTAGCCTAGGTGCCAGCTTAGGGACCTCTTGAACAGGTCAGGACCTGGGATGTTGTATGTATGTATATGTATATAGTTATTATCTAGCTATACCTAGGGGTGTTCTAACTAAAGGTCTATACTCTAATAAAGGCTGGATAACTGAATGTTGCTAGCTATTTGTGATGTATTTATGTGTGGTTGCCTATAATTGTTTTATCTGTTATTAGCTGTGAGTTGATTATGAATGATTTCGTCTATTAATCCAAATGTTTTCAAAAAAATAAAGTACCTCGCTAACTAACTACGCTTTTAACAACGAATCAGGCTCATATAATAAATAATAGATAATATATAGGATGACAAATTTGTAGCACTCAATTTCTGGTATGTCCTAGGCGTACTGAAAATTGGTTCGTTACACATGGAATAATGGACCTATAGAATCAAACAAATCAAGGATTAAAATCATAGAAAGAGAATAATGCACACAAGAATGGGAATAAGTGGTTATATGATGTAACAACACAATTGGGCTCAAAACTCACATGCTTGTGTTCTTAGCTAAAAAACTATCTTCCAAAATAAATTCTTCAAGCAAGTTCATCACAAAAAATTTAAGATCTACAAGTAGCTTGAGTAACAAGAACTAAATTGAGAGAGTAGGAGAATTAGATATACAACTTGAAGCAAGGTAGAATTGAATTGACAAAAGATCTCACCAATGAAACCAAGAGAATTCCAAATTGAGAAGCAAAACCCTAGAGAGAAGCTATAGTTTCTCTCTCTATAAAATGTAACTTCCAAAAACTAACTAAAAATATCTAAATGTGTGAATGAATGAGAATCCCTTCATCCCTTCGTCCTCTTAAGTGTTTTGGCGCCAGATTTGGTTCATATTGGGCCCAACAGCCTCTATGAATTCTCCCAGCATGATTTTACTTAAAAATCACGTGCCAACACTAACGCGTATGCATACAGCACGCGTGCGCGTCCCAAGGGTTTTACGATCCACGCGCATGCGTAAAGCACGTGTAAGCGTCCATGAGGTTCTGGCTCAGCCATGCGAGTGCGCCGTTGATGCACCACTATTTCGTGCTACATTTTGTACTTAATTGAGTGGATTTTATCCACTAAACTCACACTTATTCATATAATTCGCATGTTCTACAATTTCCTTCCTAATTCTGTGCTTTGATTGAAAACATGCTTCTTTGGCCTTAAATTGCTAATTATTAATCCTCTCTTATTACCATTCGATGCCATGATATGTGTGTTATGTGTTTCCAGGGTTTATAGGGCAGGAATGGCTTAGAGGATGAAAAGGAAGCATGCAAAAGTGCAAGGAATACAAGAAATTGAAGGAATTGCTGAGCTGTCACGCTTGATCTCTTCGTACTAAATCGACCATTACTCGAGCTACAGAGATCCAAATGAGGTGGTTCTATTTGTGTTGGAAAGCTAACATCCGGGGCTCCGAAATGATATACAATTTATCATAGTTGCCATGCTGTTAGGTGACGCGCACGCGTGGATCACGCGTACGTGTGACCGTGCGAAAATTTAGCGACGCGTACGCGTGTGTGACGTTTACGCATGACAGAGCCACGTGCTGGACGTATCAGAAAATGCTGGGGGCAATTTCTGAGCTCTTTTTGGCCAAGTTTTAAGCTTGAAAAACATAGATTAGAGGCTGCAGAGTGGGGGAATCACATTCATTCATTCATCAATCCATACACACATAATTTTTAGGTTTTTAGATGTAGTTTTCTAGAAAGAGAGGCTCTCTCCTCTCTCTAGGTTTTAGGATTCTTAGGTTTAGCTATTTTCAATTTGAGATTTCTATCTTAGTTTAATTTAGTTTCTCTCATACTTTTATTTGGCTTAGAATTCTAGTTTATTTATTTACCTTTTTGATCACTTTGTGTTGCTACTTTAGTTTATGAATTCTCATGTTAGATTTGATTTCCTATTTAATGCAATTTAAGGTATTTCATATTTATGATTGCTTTCTTCAATTTATATTATTGATGCTTTCAATTAATTATTTGGATTTTATTATCTCTTATTGCTTTTCTATGCTTTTATGTTGTGCCTTCCAAGTGTTTGATAAAATGCTTGGTTGGATTTTAACTTAGCTTTTTATGTTCTTGGCTTTGGTTGAGTAATTGGAGACTCTTGAGTTATCCAACTCCTTTGTTGATTGATAATTAAAAGTTGCTAGTTGATTTGAATCCCACTAAAGCTAGTCTTTCCTTAGAAGTTGACTAGGACTTGAGGAATCAAATTGATTCATCCATTTGACTTTCCTTCATAGTTAGAGGTTAACTAAGTGGGAGCAATGGACAATTGATGTCACAGTTGATACCTTGCCAAGAGCTTTTGTTAATTATTAGTTTATTTTCTTATCATTTACATTCTTTGTTCAACCTTTCAAAAACCCAAAAAGATACTTTTCCATAACCAATAATAAATACACCTCCCTACAATTCCTTGAGAGATGACCTGAGGTTTGAATACTTCGATTTAATTTTATTGGGTTTGTTTTAGTGACAACCAAATTTTTGTATGAAAGGATTATTTTTGGTTTAGAAACTATACTTGCAACGAGATTTCATCTATGAAATTCTAAATCATCAAAAATTCGTTCATCAGCTGCCTTCTAGCATTGGCTTCTTCGCGCCGATCCTAGTAGCGCGCATCCACGTGTACGCGTACAGCACACGTGCATGTCACTACTTAAGCTCTAAAGCTCCAATTTCCATGCTCCTTCCATTTATGCATGCTTCCTTCCTCTGAATGGTAATAGAAGAGGATTTAAATACAACACATTTAGTTTAAAAGAGGCATGTTTTCATCCATGAAGCAAAATCGGGAAGGAAACACAAAACCATGTATTTTTTATGAATAAGTGTAAAAGAACATTGATAAAACCCTCAAAATCCATACAAGATAAACCCCTAAAAACGGGGTTTATCTGCGAGTTTCTATGAAAACTTCAGCCCTTGATGGTTCTTCATTGTTCTCTTTAGAGTTGCGCTAGAGTACATAGAGAAAAGTTTACATGAAGCATACTAACTAGACAACTACACTATGAATATAAATAAAAGAGAAATAAAAAAAATAAGTTATATTACCAGCTGCTTACGCACTATTCCAAAATTTGTGGATCCCATTCTGTGAGGACATGTTTGTTTTGACCTATTTTCAGTATTTATAGCATAGATAGCCTGACTATAAACATGAAGAAGAGAGATTATTATTCTTACAAGATATCATGTTAAATTTCTTCAAAACACCTAAGTTTAGGAACATGAAGAATCAATGATAGTATGCTTGATGGTATAGGAAGAAATAAAAGGCAATATTACCTTGATGGCCGGAAGACTCCAATATCGAATTAGTTTGCGAAATTGAACCTCAGGAATCCCTAATGGTCGGTTCTTTATCATTTCTTTCTTTGTGTTGTACTTCACGAAACGCTTTTTTTTTTATTTCTCTCTTATATTTTTTCCATGCACCACAAAATCCCCGAACCATCCATGACTTTGAACTTATGGGAAGAATGAACTTTTGCTATGCAACACAACACATTAAAATATCAACGGTTAGCACAAATAATGTGACAAAAAAATTAACAAAAAATTATCCATAATGCCATATTTACATACATTGGCATATTCCCACATGTCCTCTTTGAGTATATTAGGCACACCATGCCAACTAGTATATAACAAAGTCACAAAACGAGGGTTTCTAACTGCTGCGCCCAATAGTTGGCTGAGGTTAGATACAACCTCGTTGGTTGGACCTACAGGCTGCCCTTGAAAAAATATCACCTCTCATAGATCATTAAAATTTGTGGCATAAAGCTTTTTGCACGTAGTTTTTTCGCGGGTTTTCTTCTTTATTGTGCCTAAGTCCGAATAAAATAACATAATTCAATTCAAAAGTAATATAAGCTCTAATTAGACAATAAAGTAAACAAGAAAAGTACCTTCATTACTAGCTTGTCCTCCACTACCCGCATCATTTGCATTATCATCAAGCTTATTTTCTTCATCTTTCTCATCTTTTTCATCTTCCAAATTTATCCCATGTACCTTAAAATACATGTCAAGACTCATTCTTTTTTTATTTGAAGTTGCACTCATCTCGCTTGTATCTTCTCCAACATCATTAGAATTTATGTCATTTTGTTCTATTGCATCAGGTTCAGCAGTCTTTTGATTCCTAGTTTTAGAGTTCTTTTCAACTTCAAACATTGTCCCATTTCCATTATGCGTGCAGTCTTGAAAAAATGCCGTTGGTTGGGCCTTCCTTGTTTTCTTTGAATTCCTAGCTTACTCTTCAAATGCATCCTCCACTATTGTGATTGGTTGTTTGCTTGTTGGATCCTTTGGGTCTTATGCTTTGGTGCACGAAATTGTGATCATCAACAATGGTGCCAAAGACTTGGAGCTCTTAAACGTGAATCACACTTTGTCACATTTCCGCACAACTAACCAGCAAGAGCACTGGGTCGTCCAAGTAATATCTTACGTGAGTAAGGGTCAATCCCACGGAGACTGTCGGCATGAAGCAAGCTATGGTCATCTTGTAAATCTCAGTCAGGCAGATTCAAATGGTTATGGAGAATTGGTAATTAAAAGATGGATAAAATATAAAATAGAATAAAGATAGAGATACTTATGTAATTCATTGGTAGGAATTTCAGATAAGCGTATGAAGATGCTTTGTTCCTCTTGATTCTCTGCTTTCTTATTGCCTTCATCTAATCATTCATACTCCCTTCCATGGCAAGCTTTATGTTGGGCATCACCGTTGTCAATGAATACTTCCCGTCCTCTCAGTGAAAATGTTCCAGATGTGATGTCACCGCATGGCTAATCATCTGTCGGTTCTCGATCATGTTGGAATAGGATCCATTGATCCTTTTGCGTCTGTCACACACCCAACAATCGCGAGTTTGAAGCTCGTCATCGTCATCCCTTCCTAGATCCTACTCGGAATACCACAGGCAAGGTTTAGACTTTCCGGATCTCAAGAATGACCGCCAATAATTCTAGCCTATACCACGAAGGTTCCAATCTTAGATTAGAAACCTAAAAGATATGCATTCAAGCTATTGCTAGTAGAATAGAGGTGGTTGTCAGGCACATGTTCATAGGTAAGAATGATGATGAGTGTCACGGATCATCATATTCATCAAGTTGAAGAACGAATGAATATCTTAGAGAAGAAGTAGGCGTGAATTGAATAGAAGAACAATAGTAATTGTATTAATTCATGAAAAACAGCAGAGCTCCACACCTTAATCTATGGTGTGTAAAAACTCCATCGTTGAAAATACATAAGAACAAGGTTCAAGCATGGCCGAATGGCCAGCCCCCCCCCCCAAAAGAGGGTTCAATCATCAAAACATGATTAAAAGATCAAAATACAATAGCAAAAGGTCCTATTTATAGAAAACTAGTAGCCTAGGGTTACAGAAATAGGTAATTAATGCAGAAATCTTCTTCTGGGCCCACTTGGTGTGTGCTTGGGCTGAGAATTAAAGCTTCCATGTGTAGAGACTTTTCTTGGAGTTAAACGCCAGCTTTTGTGCAAGTTTGGGCATTTAACTCCAGCTTTTATGCCAGTTCTGGCATTTTGACGCCAGAATTTCTATGCTGACTTTGAACGCTGGTTTGGGCCATCAAATCTTGGGCAAAGTATAGACTATTAATATTGCTGGAAAGCCCAGGATTTCTACTTTCCAACGCAATTGAGAGCGCACCGATTGGGCTTCTGTAGCTCCAGAAAATCCACTTCAAGTGCAGGGAAGTCAGAATCCAACAACATCTGCAGTTCTTTTTTAGCCTCTGAATCAGATTTTTGCTAAGGTCCCTCAATTTCAGCCAGAAAACACCTGAAATCATAGAAAAACACACAAACTCATAGTAAAGCCCAGAAATGTGATTTTTATTTAAAAATTAATAAAAATATAATAAAAACTAACTAAAATATACTAAAAACATACTAAAAATAATGCCAAAAAGCGTATAAATTATCCGCTCATCACAACACCAAACTTAAATTGTTGCTTGTCCCCAAGCAACTGAAAATCAAATATGATAAAAAGAATAGAATATACAATGAATTCGAAAAACATCTATGAAGATCGGTCTTAATTAGATGAGTGGGGCTTTTAGCTTTTTGCTTCTGAACAGTTTTGGCATCTCACTTTATCCTTTTAAAGTTCAGAATGATTGGCATCTATAGGAACTCAGAATTCAGATAGTGTTATTGATTCTCATAATTAAGTATGTTGATTCTTGAACACAGTTACTTTATGAGTCTTGGCCGTGACCTAAAGCATTTTGTTTTCCAGTATTACCACCGGATACATAAATGCCACAGACACATAACTGGGTGAACCTTTTCAGATTGTGACTCAGCTTTGCTAGAGTCCCTAATTAGAGGTGTCCAGATCTCTTAAGAACACACTTTGTGCTTTTGGACCATGACTTTAACCGCTCAGTCTCAAGTTTTCACTTGACACCTTCACGCCATAAGCACATGGTTAGGGACAGCTTAGTTTAGCCGCTTAGGCCAGGATTTTATTCCTGTGGGCCCTCCTATCCACTTATGCTCAAAGCCTTGGATCCTTTTTATTTTACCATTGCCTTTTCGTTTAAAGGGCTATTGGTTTTTTCTGCTTGCTTTTTATTTTTCTTTCTCTTTTTTTTTCTGTAAGCTTTTCACTGCTTTTTCTTGCTTCAAGAATCAATTTTATGATTTTTCAGATTATCATATAACATTTCTCCTTTTCCATCATTCTTTCAAGAGCCAACAATTTTAATATTCATAAATAATCGAATTAAAAAATATGCACTGTTCAAGCATTCATTCAAAAGACAAGAATTATTACCACCACATCAAAATAACTAAACTGTTTTAAAATTCGAAATTCATGTACTTCTTTTTCTTTTTCAATTAAAAACATTTTCCATTTAAGAAAGGTGATGGATTTATTTTCATAGATTTAAGGCATAGACACTTAAACACTAGTGATCATGTAATAAAGACACAAACATAAATAAACATAAAGCATAAAAATTCGAAAAACAAAAAATAAAGAACAAGGAAATTAAAGAACAGGGCCACCTTAGTGATGGCGGCTTGTTCTTCCTCTTGAAGATCTTATGGAGTGCTTGAGCTCCTCAATATCTCTTCCTTGCCTTTGTTGCTCCTCTCTCATGACTCTTTGATCTTCTCTAATTTCATGGAGGAGGATGGACTGCTCTTGGTGCTCCACCCTTAGTTATCCCATATTGGAACTTAATTCTCCTAGGGAGGTGTTGATTTGCTCCCAATAGTTTTGTGGAGGAAAATGCATCCCTTGAGGCATCTCAGGGATTTCATGATGAGGAATTTCCTCATGCTCTTGTCCATGAGTGGGGTCTCTTGTTTGCTCCATCCTTTTCTTAGTGATGGGCTTGTCCTCATCAATGAGGATGTCTTCCTCTATGTCAATTCCAGCCCAATTGCAAAGGTGACAAATGAGATGAGGGAAGGCTAACCTTGCCAAAGTAGAGGACTTGTCCGCCACCTTGTAGAGTTCTTGGGATATTGATGAGCGGATAATTTATACGCTTTTTGGCATTATTTTTAGTATGTTTTTAGTAGGATCTAGTTACTTTTTGGGATGTTTTTTTTAGTTTTTATGTTAAATTCACATTTGTGGACTTTACTATGAGTTTGTGTGTTTTTCTGTGATTTCAGGTATTTTCTGGCTGAAATTGAGGGACTTGAGCAAAAATCAGATTCAGAGGTTGAAGAAGGACTACTGACGTTGTTGGATTCTTACCTCCCTGCACTCAAAGTGGATTTTCTGGAGCTGCAGAACTCCAAATGGTGCGCTCTCAACGGCGTTGGAAATTAGACATCCAGGGCTTTCCAGCAATATATAATAGTCCATACTTTGCCCAAGTTTAGACGATGCAAAAGGGCGTTGAACGCCAGTTCTACGCTGCAGTCTGGAGTTAAACGCCAGAAACACGTCACAAACCAGAGTTGAACGCCAGAAACACATTACAACTTGGCGTTCAACTCCAAAAGAAGCCTCTTCACGTGTAAACTTCAAGCTCAGCCCAAGCACACACCAAGTGGGCCCCAGAAGTGGATTTATGCATCAATTACTTACTTCTGTAAACCCTAGTAGCTAGTCTAGTATATATAGAACTTTTTGTCATTGTATTCACAGTCTTGGTTATTCCGGTTCCCCTCTGGGGCCAAGACCAATGAACTCCATTATCACTTATGTATTTTCAACGGTAGAGTTTCTGCACTCCATAGATTAAGGTGTGGAGCTCTGCTGTTCCTCAAAGATTAATGCAAAGTACTACTGTTTTTCTATTCAATTCAACTTATTCCGCTTCTAAGATATTCATTCGCACTTCAACATGAATATGATGATCGTGACAAAGTCATCATCATTCCCCTATGAACGCGTGCCTGACAACCACTTCCGTTCTACCTTCGATTGAATGGATATCTCTTGGATATCTAATACAGGGGACCGAGTCCGAGTTATTAGTGTCTTCGTGGTATAAGTTAGAACCCATGGATGGCTATTCCTGAGATCCAGAAAGTCTAAACCTTGTCTGTGGTATTCCGAGTAGGATCTGGGAAGGGATGGCTATGACGAGCTTCAAACTCGCGAGTGCTGGGCGTAGTGACAGACGCAAAAGGATCAATGGATCCTATTCCAGTATGATCGAGAACCGACAGATGATTAGCCGTGCCATGACAGAGCATTTGGACCTTTTTCACAGAGAGGATGGGATGTAGCTATTGATAACGGTGATGTCCTACATAACCTTTTTCACAGCAGGAAAGCAGAGATCAGAGGAACGAAAGCATCTCTATACGCTTATCTGAAATTCTCACCAATGAATTACATAAGTGTTTTTATCTTTGTTTTCTGTTTATTTACTATTATTATTCAAAAACTCCATAACTATTTAATATCTGCCTGACTGAGATTTACAAGATGACCATAGCTTGCTTCATACCGACAATCTCTGTGGGATCGACCCTTACTCACGTAAGGTTTTATTACTTGGACGACCCAGTGCACTTGCTGGTTAGTTGTATCGAAGTTGTGACAAATTATAAATTAAGATTAGAGCACCAAGTTTTCGGAGCCATTACCAGGGATCAGAATTTCGTGCACCAGATATAACCTCATAAACTTCTACTTCCTCTCTAATCATGATGCTATGAATCATGATAGCCCGGTCTATAGTAACATCAGACCGGTTGCTAGTGGGAATGATTGAGCGTTGGATGAACTCCAACCATCCCTTAGCCACAGGCTTGAGGTCATGCCTTCTTAGTTGAACCGGCTTCCCTCTTGAATCTCTCTTCCATTGAGCGCCCTCTTCACAAATGTCTATGAGGACTTGGTCTAACCTTTGATCAAAGTTGACCCTTGTAGTGTAGAGGTGTGCATCCCCTTGCATCATGGGCAAGTTGAATGATAACCTTACATTTTCCGGACTGAAATCTAAATATCTCCCTCTGACCATTGTAAGCCAATTCTTGGGGTCCGGGTTCACACTTTGATCATGGTTCTTGGTGATCCATGCATTGGTATAGAACTCTTGAACTATTAAGATCCCGACTTGTTGAATGCGGTTGGTGAGAACTTCCCAACCTCTTCTTCAAATTTCATGTCGGATCTCTTGATATTCACCCTTTTTGGGTTTGAAAGGGACCTCGGGGATCACTTTCTTCTTGGCCACAACTTTATAGAAGTGGTCTTGATGCACCTTTGAGCTGAATCTCTCCATCTCTCATGACTCAGAGGTGGAAGCTTTTGCCTTCCCTTTCCTCTTTCTAGAGGTTTTTCCGGCCTTTGGTGCCATAAATGGTTATGGAAAAACAAAAAGCAATGCTTTTACCACACCAAACTTAGAAGATTTGCTCGTCTTCGAGCAAAAGAAGAAAGAAGAGAGTAGAAAAAGAAGAAATGGAGGTGGGTTGGTATTTCGGCCAAGGGGGACAAGTAGTGTTTATGTTGTGTGAAAATGAAGGAGTAAAGATGGGTTTATATAGGGTTGGAGAGAGGGTTAGGGTTCGGCCATATAGGGTGGGTTTGGGAGGGAAAGTGGTTTGAATTTGAATGGTGAGGTTGGTGGGGTTTTATGATGGATGGATGTGGATTGGTGAAGGGTTTATGGAGAAGGGGGTAAGATTTGATAGGTGAGGGGATTTTGGGGATGAGGTATTGAGTTGATTGGTGAAGGGTATTTGGAGAAGAGTATTATGAAAAGGTGTGAAGAAGAGGGATAGTGAGTTGAGGTTGGTGGGGATCCTGTGGGGTCCACAGATCCTGAGGTGTCAAGCATTTTTCATCCCTGCACCAAGTGGCGTACAAAACGCCCTTCTCTGCCAATTCTGGCATTAAACACCAGGTTGCTGCCTATTTCTGGCGTTTAACGCCAGCTTCTTGCCCTTTTCTGGCGTTAAACGCCAGCTCTGTGCCCCTTTCTGGCGTTAAACGCCCAGAATGGTGCTAGACTGGGCGTTTAACGCCCATTCTGCCACCCTTACTGGCGTTTAAACGCGAGTAAGTTTCTCCTCGAGGGTGTTCTATTTTTAATACTGTTTTTCATTCTGTTTTTTCTTTTTTAGTTGTTTTTATGACTTCACATGATCATCAACCTACAGAAAACATAACATAACAATAGAAAATAGAAATTTAACATAGATAAGTAAAGATTGGGTTGCCTCCCAACAAGCGCTTCTTTAATGTCAATAGCTTGACAGTGGGCTCTCATGGAGCCTCACAGATACTCAGAGCATGGCCTCCCAACACCAAACTTAGAGTTTGAATGTGGGGGCTCTGTTTGACTCTGCATTGAGAGAAGCTTTTCATGCTTCTTCTTCATGATTACAGAGGGAGATCCTTGAGCTTTAAACACAAGGGAGTCCTCATTCACTTGAAGGACCAATTCTCCTCTATCAACATCAATCACAGCTTTTGCTGTGGCTAGGAAGGGCCTGCCAAGGATGATGGATTTATTCATACACTTCCCAGTCTCTAGGATTATGAAATAAGCATGAATGTAATGGTCTTCAACCTTTACCAAGACGTCCTCTACAAGTCCATAAGCATGTTTCCTTGAATTGTCTGCCATCTCTAGTGAGATTCTTGCAGCTTGTACCTCAATGATCCCTAGCTTCTCCATTACAGAGAGAGGCATGAGGTTTATGCTTGACCCTAGGTCACACAAAGCTTTCTCAAAGGTCATGGTGCCTTTGGTACAATGTATAGAGAACTTTCCAGGATCTTATCTCTTTAGAGGTAATTTTTGCCTAGCCAAGTCATCCAGTTCTTTGGTGAGCAAGGGGAATTCATCCTCCCAAGTCTCATTACCAAATAACTTAGCATTTAACTTCATGATTGCTCTAAGGTACTTAGCAACTTGCTCTTCAGTAACATCTTCATCCTCTTCAGAGGAAGAATACTCATCAGATCTCATGAATGGCAAAAGTAAATTCAATGGAATCTCTATGGTCTCAGTGTGAGCCTCAGATTCCCATGGTTCCTCATTGGGGAACTCCTTAGAGGCCAGTGGACATCCATTGAGGTCTTCCTCAGTGGAGATCACTGCCTCTTCCTCCTCTCTAGGTTCGGCCGTGTGGGTTATGGTGATGGCCTTGCACTCTCCTTTTGGATTCTCTTCTATTTTGCTTGGGAGAGTACTAGGAGGGAGTTCAGTAACTTTCTGACTCAGCTGACCCACTTGTGCCTCCAAATTTCTAATGGAGGACCTTGTTTCAGTCTTGAAACTTTGAGTCGTTTTAATTATATCAGAGACTATGGTTGCTAAGTCAGAGTGGCTCTTAGAATTCTCTGTCTGTTGCTGAGAAGATGATGGAAAAGGCTTGCTATTGCTTAACCTATTTCTTCCACTATTATTGTTGTTGAATCCTTGTTAAAGCCTCTGTTGATCCTTCCATGAGAGGTTTGGATGATTTCTCCATGAAGGATTATAGGTGTTTCCATAGGGTTCTCCCATGTAATTCACCTCTTCCATTGCTGGATTCTCAGGATCATAAGCTTCTTCTTCAGATGAAACTTCTTTGGTACTGCCTGTTGCTGCTTGCATTCCAGACAGACTCTGAGAAATTATATTGAGTTGTTGAGTCAATATTTTGTTCTGAGCCAATATGGCATTCAGAGTATCAATCTCAAGAACTCCTTTCTTCTGATTTGTCCCATTATTCACAGGATTCCTTTCAGAGGTGTACATGAATTAGTTATTCGCAACAATTTCAATGAGTTCCTGAGCTTCTGCAGGTGTCTTCTTCAGATGAAGAGATCCTCCAGCAGAGCTGTCCAATGACATCTTGGACAGTTCAGATAGACCATCATAGAAAATACCTATGATGCTCCATTCTGAAAGCATGTCAGAAGGACACCTTCTGATCAATTGCTTGTATCTTTCCCAGGCTTCATAGAGGGATTCACCTTCCTTCTGTCTGAAGGTTTGGACTTCCACTCTAAGCTTGCTCAATTTTTGAGGTGGAAAGAACTTTGCCAAGGCGGCATTGGCTAGCTTTTCCCAAGAGTTCAGGCTTTCTTTAGGTTGTGAATCCAACCATGTTCTAGCTTTGTCTCTTACAGCAAAGGGAAAAAGCATAAGCTTGTAGACCTCTGGATCAACCCCATTGGTCTTGATAGTGTCACGGATTTACAAGAATTCAGCTAAGAACTAATGAGGATCTTCCAATGGAAGTCCATGAAACTTGCAATTCTGTTGCATCAGAGAAACTAATTGAGGCTTAAGCTCAAAGTTGTTTGCTCCAATGGCAGGGATTGAGATGCTTCTCCCATAGAAGTCTGGAGTGGGTACAGTAAAGTCACCAAGCACCTTCCTTGCATTGTTGGCATTGTTGTTGTTTTCGGCTGCCATGGCTTCTTCTTGTTTGAAAAGTTCTGTTAGGTCCTCTACAGAGAGTTGTACTTTAGCTTCTCTTAGATTTCTCTTCAAGGTCCTTTCAGGTTCAGGATCAGCTTCAACAAGAATGCCCTTGTCCTTACTCCTGTTCATATGAAAAGAGAGAAGAAGAAAATATAGAATCCTCTATGTCACAGTATAGAGATTCCTTGAGGTGTCAGAGGAAAAGAAGAATAGAAGGAGGAGGTAGAGAAGAGAGAATTCGAACTTGTCAAGGGAGATAGAATTCGAATTGCACATTGAGGAGGAGTGTTAGTCCTTAAATAGAAGAGTGTGAGAAGAGGGGAAGAATTTTTGAAATTAAAGTAATAGATTTTGAAATAATTAAAAGAATTTTGAAAATTTGGTAAATAATTTTCGAAAACTAAGATTGGGAAAGAAATTAAGTGATTTTTGGAAAAGATTTTGAAATTAGAAATCGAAAAGATATGATTGAAAATTAATTTTGAAAAAGATGTGATTGAAAAGATATGATTGAGAAGATATGATTGAAAATCAAATTAAAAAGAGAAAGTTTTAAAATTAAAGTTGATTACTTGACTAACAAGAAATTAGAAGATGTGATTCTAGAATTAAAACTTTTGATCCTTTCTTAATAGGCAAGTAACAACTTGAAAATTTTGAATTAAGTCACTAATTGTAGCAAAGATTTTCGAAAATAGTAATAAATAAAAAAATTAAAAATAAATTGATTTTGAAAGGATATGATTGAAAAGATATGATTTGAAAAAAAATTGATTTTGAGAAATCATGAAAACTTGAAAAAGATTTGAATTAAAAACAAAATCTTCTCTCTAGTGTCCCCCTGGCGTTAAACGCCCAGAATGGCATCCATTCTGGCTTTTAACGCCCAAAAAGCTACCTTTTTGGTTGTTTAATGCCTAGCCAGGTACCCTGGCTGGCGTTTAAACGCCAGTTTTCCTTCTTCATTGGGTGTTTTGAACGCCCAGCTTTTCTGTGTAATCCCTTTGCTGAATGTTCTGAATCTTCAATTCTCTGTGTTATTGACTTGAAAAAAAAATTTTTGAATTTTTTTTGAATGGTGAGAAACAATCAAAATGCAACTATGATCAAATAAACAATGCATGCAAGACACCAAACTTAGAAGTTTGTATACTAAGGACTATAACAATTTGAAAATGCATGTGAGAAATAGCAAAAGACACAAAACAAGAGAATTTAAAGATCAGAGCACTGAAATCATCAAGAATCAACTTGAAGATCAATGAAGAACATAATGCATATATTCAAAAAAATGCAAGAAGAATAAAGACATGCAATTGAGACCAAACTTAAAATTAGACACTAGACTCTAACAAGAAACATAAAATATTTTTGATTTTAAAATTTTATAAATTTTTTTGTTATTTTTCGAAAATTATATGGAAAAGAAAATAAAGAGATTCAAAATTTTTAATGAGAATTCTAGAATCATTGCAATGTTAGTCTAAAACTCTGGTCCAGGAATTAGACATGGCTTACTAGCCAGCCAAGCTTTCAGTGGAAGCTCCGGTCCAAAACACTAGACATGGCCAATGGCCAGCCAAGCTTTAGCAGATCATCATGAAACTCTAGAATTCATTCTTAAAAATTCTAAAGAACAAAATAGAAATCTTTTTTTGTATTTTGTATTTTTTTAAATTTTTTTCGAAATTAAAAAGTAAAATTACCTAATCTAAGCAACAAGATGAACCGTCAGTTGTCCAAACTCGAACGATCCCCGGCAACGGCGCCAAAAACTTGGTGCACGAAATTGTGATCATCAACAATGGTGCCAAAGACTTGGAGCTCTCAAACGTGAATCACACTTTGTCATAATTCCACACAACTAACCAGCAAGTGCACTGGGTCATCCAAGTAATACCTTACGTGAGTAAGGGTCGATCCCACGGAGACTGTCAGCTTGAAGCAAGCTATGGTCATCTTGTAAATCTCAGTCAGGCAGATTCAAATTGTTATGGTGAATTGATAATTAAAAGATGGATAAAATATAAAATAGAATAAAGATAGAGATACTTATGTAATTCATTGGTAAGAATTTCAGATAAGCGTAAGAAGATGCTTTCTTCCTCTTGAACCTCTGCTTTCCTATTGCCTTCATCCAATCATTCATACTCCCTTCCATGGCATGCTTTATGTTGGGCATCACCATTGTCAATGGCTACTTCCCGTCCTCTCAGTGAAAATGTTCCAGATGCGCTGTCACCGCACGGCTAATCATCTGTCGATTCTCGATCATGTTGGAATAGGATCCATTGATCCTTTTGCGTCTGTCACACACCCAACAATCGCGAGTTTGAAGCTCGTCACAGTCATCCCTTCCGTAATCCTACTCGGAATACCACAGACAAGGTTTAGACTTTCCGGATCTCAAGAATGACCGCCAATAATTCTAGCCTATACCACGAAGGTTCTAATCTTAGATTAGAAACCTAAGAGATACGCATTCAAGCCATTGCTAGTAGAACAGAGGTGGTTGTCAGGCACATGTTCATAGGTGAGAATGATGATGAGTGTCACAGATCATTACATTCATCAAGTTGAAGAATGAATAAATATCTTAGAGAAGAAGTAGGCGTGAATTGAATAGAAGAACAATAGTAATTGTATTAATTCATGATGAACAGCAGAGCTCCACACCTTAATCTATGGTGTGTAAAAACTCCACCATTGAAAATACATAAGAACAAGGTTCAGGCATGGCCGAATGGCCACCCCCCCCCCAAAGAGGGTTCAATCATCAAAACATGATTAAAAGATCAAAATACAGTAGCAAAAGGTCCTATTTATAGAAAACTAGTAGCCTAGGGTTACAGAAATAGGTAATTAATGCAGAAATCTACTTTCGGGCCCACTTGGTGTTTGCTTGGGTTGAGCATTGAAGCTTCCATGTGTAGAGACTTTTCTTGGAGTTAAACGCCAGCTTTTGTGCCAGTTTCGGCGTTTAACTCCAGCTTTTATGCCAGTTCTGGCGTTTTGAAGCCAGAATTTCTATGCTGACTTTGAACGCTGGTTTGTGCCATCAAATATTGGGCAAAGTATAGACTATTATATATTTCGGGAAAGCCTAGGATGTCTACTTTCCAACGTAATTGAGAGCGTGCCAATTAGGCTTCTGTAGCTCTAGCAAATCCACTTCGAGTGCAGGGAGGTCAGAATCCAACAGCATCTTGATGCCAGGGCATTTTGGCCAGTTTCACTGACCTTTTCTTTACTGTTTTTAAGGTAGTTTCATGCATTTTCTTAGGAAATAAGCTAGTTTTAGGTAGATATTCACTTACATCTTGATTCAAGCATACATTGTGCACTTTACATGATTTCATGAGAATTTTGCATGAATTATATGACAAATTGGATGATGCATGACTCATGACTTGGACTAGAACTTTAATGCACTTTGTTGCTTTATTTCAGGACAAAGGAAGCAAAGAAGAACCACGTCAGCAGTCACGTTAGTCCCACTAACGTGACCTCTAACGTGGAATGGGTGCTAACTTGTAAAGTTAATGAGAAAGGTAATCGCCAATAACGCCCTCGAAGCCATCATAAGCCCACATTAAGAGTCATGTTAACTAAGTTAACGTGAACTCTAACGTGGAAGAAGACAACAAGGCCAACGTTAGTGACACTCTCCTTTGTCACTAACCTTGGACCAAGCTCATAATTGGCCACGTTAGTTGCCACGTTAACTTAGTTAACGTGGACTCTAACGTTAAGAAGCAAAAGAGAAGCCAACGTTAGTGACATTCTCCTTTGTCACTAACGTTGGCCAAGCCTCCATAAGCCACGTTAACTCCAACGTTAACTTAGTTAACGTGGAAGCTAACATGGAGAGAGCAATTGATAGCCAACGTTAGTGACACTTACCTTTGTCACTAACGTTGGAGTGAACCACCAAGAGCCACCCTGAGCAACGTTAACTCCCACGTTAACTTAGTTAACGTGGATAAAGAGATGATGAGCCAACGTTAGTGACACTCACCTTTGTCACTAACATTGGGGATGGCTAGCATTACTACGTTAGAAGCCATGTTAACCTAGTTAACGTGGACTCTAACGTGGGAAAGGGGCACATTGGAACGTTAGTGACAAAGGTAAGTGTCACTAACCTTCTCGAAGAATTGGCACTGCTACATTAGAAGCCACGTTAACCTAGTTAACGTGGACTCTAACGTAGGGACAAGGGAGGACTCTCCACATTATTGGGAAAGGTAAGTCCCAATAACGTGTGCGAAGGACCAAGAGGCAACGTTAGTGGTCACGTTAGTGCCACTAACGTTGAAGTCAACGTGATCATATTTGGGTTAGGAACGTTAGTGAAAAAGGTGATTGTCACTAACGTTCTCGAACCCACTCTTTCACTTAACGTTGACACCACTAACGTCCTGAGTCAAAGTCCCTGCCTACTTCACCTTTTCTCTCTGCAAGCAAAGCTAAGCCCAATGAAAAGGATAACTGCTTCAAACTCAAGATTCAGAGGCCCATACCCAAGACTTGAAGAGCCAACTAGAAGATGAGAAGAGTAGTATATATAGGAGTAGCTTCGAATTAGTTAGAGAGTTGAAAACTTTAGAGAGCCTTTGGCATAGAACTACTCTCTGTATTTTACTTTCTCTGCACTTCTAGTTTTACTTTCATCATGTATTCTCCATCTTAGTTTTCATTTTCCAGAGCTATGAACAACTAAACCCCTTTCATTGGGTTAGGGAGCTCTGTTGTAATTTGATGGATCAATATTAGTTTTCATTCTCCTTCTTCTATCTTTTCTCTTGATTTTACTAGAAAGCTTTCGATCTTCATCCAATTGGGTAGTTATCTTGGAAAAGAAGCTATTCATTCTTGGATCTCTTCTGAACCTTGAAAGAGGAATGAAGAGATCATGCTAGAAATGCTTTCTCATGCTGGACAAAATTGGGTTTGGATGGATATGTGACTATAATCCTACCAACACTTGATTTGGGAAATGCATGTGGTATAATCAGTGACCATACTTCATCTCTTCTCATGAGCAATTGACCAAGGAATTGGCTATTGATCAAGATTTGAGAGATTGAATTACCAAGAAATTGGAATTCGATCACTTAAGATTGCCAAGGAGATCAATGAATGCATTGATTGAGGAAAAGATGAAAATGAACTTGATCCGAAGAATGCAACATCTCCTGAGCCCAATAAACTCCCCATTTCTGATCTTACCCATTCTCTTTAATTTCTGCCATTTACTTTTATGAGCAATTATCCCATTCCCGTTTAAGATTCTGCAATTTACTTTCCGCCATTTACATTCAGCTCTTTATTTCTAGCTCTAATTAAAGTTGCTTGATCAATCAATCTCTGTGGGATTCGACCTCACTCTATTGTGAGTTTTTACTTGATGACAAATTCGGTACACTTGCCGAAGAAAATTTGTTGAGAGACAAGTTTTGTGCGTATCACATCTGCAGTCCTTTTTCAGCCTCTGAATCAGATTTTTGCTAAGGTCCCTCAATTTCAGCCAGAAAATACCTGAAATCACAGAAAAACACAAAAATCATAGTAAAGTCCAGAAATGTGATTTTTATTTAAAAACTAATAAAAATATAATAAAACTAACTAAAATATACTATAAACATACTAAAAATAATGCCAAAAAGCGTATAAATTATCCGCTCATCAAGCTTGCAGGCTAGCCTTCTTATTTTCAGCCATGATCTTTTCTCTCTTAATCTTGTCTTGTTGTAGCAATTCAGCACTTGACTTCACTTTTGTAACCTCAAAGGAATTGTTTTTTTGGGCTTTTTCCTTTCATTTTTTGGCCTAATGTAAGTATCCGTTTTCTTTTAGTGATCTCCCCTTTCTCCATTCTGCATACACAAAATAATAACAATGAATAAAATGCGAATTAAATAATAATTAAATGAGCATAATCAACTGAAGCAAGTAATTAACTAAGCAAAATAACTAAGAAAAGTGGGTTGTTTAGGATTCTACCAAAAAACTTGTCAAGATGTTTCAGAGTCAAGGTCCTGCATGTACTCATATTTGCTTTCCTCGTCTTCCTCACAATATTGTTTGGCAAACATGGTTGGATCTATATCTATAATAGTTGCTTCTAGATCATTCCTCACTAGATCAATTTTGCCATTATCATTTGAAAGACTTTGAATCATTTCAGGTTTGCATGGCTTCCTTGCATATATTTTGGGGGAATCAGACTCAAGGTCATCACTTACCTTAAATAAATCTCTTGGAATTGTTTTCATAACATAATGCTTGTCACTGACATATGGGTCATGCACATAAAAGCATTGGTTTACATGAGATGCTAGCACAAATGGTTCTTCTTGGTAGCATTTTTTATTGAAATACACATATGAAAGACCAAAGTTGTCTTTTCCAACTGTATACCACTCACACATAAACAAGACTACCTTAAATTGGCCATAATAGTCTAACTCAAACATACCAACTATTCTACCATAGTAGGCTACTTTTGCTTCAATTGGGTTCTTATCTTTCACATCAGCAAAATTAGGAGTCAATGCATCTAATGTGAAACCACTATTTTGAGTTTTACGTCTCGCATCACGGCGCCTTGTATGGAACCTATACCCATTGATAATATAACCATAAAATCTTTTTGCAACTCTATTTGGACCCCTAGCCAACCCTTTTGCCCAACCAGGCACATCCTTTTTCATGGCACGAATTTTAAACTATTCTGAAATTTGTTGACTACGGTCTTTGGCTTTCTCCCACTTTGTTCTTCATGGATTGTTTTCATTAACTGCCTCCTCATGCTCTTTGAAGAGATTAAATATTCATAGTCTTATTTGTTAGTAAAGGTTAAATATAATGATTGAGATCTAACAAATGATAATGAATCGAACAAAATACCTCATGTAGACTTCAATCTTATCACAATTGTTTAGGGTGTATGCATGACCTTGTATTTCTAATTTTTCATCTAAAATAAATAAATCTCCCATTCTTCCACCAAGAGGACATCCTTTGCTTGGAAACAAACTAGGAGTTTGCACCTCATCTGAAACATACTCATCGTTGTTCCAAGGGATTCTATTAAATCTTCTCTGTACATCTTCATGCAAATATCTTAAGAAAAAATTTATACACTCGTTCGCCAAATATCATTCGGCAATAGATCCTTCTAGACGACTGATGACTGCGCATTATGATATATTTTTCTATGCCTTTTCATACAAGAAATTAATGTTTAATGCTTAATTATTAAGTGTTTTAGTGCTTAAATAGTATATTGCTTTGATATTTTGATTTCATAAATTTTGTAGGAAATAAGTAGAAAAAGAAGCAAAAAGCACAAATTAAGCTCAAAAGAAGAATTTTTGGACACACTTTGAATTTGAGCACGCTTTGGAGCCTTAGGCCACGCTTTTAAAAGCGTGGCCCATGATTCAATCAAGAAAGCTTGCTCCATTTTTCACAAAAGAGCGCTCTAGCCAAGAGCGCTACGTTCTTCTTCAAAGAGCACCTACGATAGTGAAGTTGGAAATTTCGCAAGTGACACGTACGTGATTTATGAAAATTGTCGTGTCGGTATAGAATTTCACACAAAATGAATGAATTCTCGTTGCAAGTATAGTTCTACACCAACAAACAATCCTCCCAATCAAAAATTTGAGTTGTCACATGTAACAAACCCCAAATGAAAATTAACCGAAGTATTTAGACTCCGGGTCGTCTCACAAGGAATTGCAATGAAATGATCAATTATTGGCTATGAAGGGGTAAAGGGGGTTTTTGATTGATGAGAGGGCAAGAAAGTAAATGACAATAAAAGTAAAGAGAACAATTAAAGGAAGCGATTAATAAAGAGAGACATTCATGGCAAAGATTGAGATCATAGGCTTTCTATCCTAGTCATGCAATGATTAATTCATCTTATTTAGTCAACTCCAACAAATAGGGAGAAAGTCAAACAAGATTAATCAATCATACCACAATAATAACAAGAATTTATCTTATTACATCATCTCCAACATCGGAAGAAGGTATCATATTATCTTCCATGAGAGAAAGTCTAATAAGACTAGCTAATCTCAATCCAAAAGTCCTAATCAACTTACTAATTAAATTAGCAAAAGATTAGCGTCAATGGAAACAATATTAGCTAACAACTCTAGATCACCAACATAAGTTGGGTTTTCATGACTCAAGATTGCCCAATTACTCTTTCCAAGCCAAGAATGCTCAAAATCTACTCTAAAGCCCAACCAAGCATTTTGTCAAACACTTGGTGGGTAATAAAGGAAAGCATAATAAAAGTGCAAGAATAATAAATCTACCAACTACAAATTGCAAGGAAACAAGATCAACAACTCAAATCAACAATAAAGAAACATCAAACATTAAATTGCATTAAAAGTAAATCAAATCCAACAAGAGCATCCATGAACATAAAAGAGAAATTAACATTACAAATCATGAGAATGAAAGAGTAGAAGTAAGAAATCATAAAAGAAACAAGATGAAAACATGTAATCAAACCTAGATCTAGGAGAAATTAACCTAACCTAATTCTAGAGAGAAGAGGGAGCTTCTCTCTCTATAAACTAACCTACATGATGCTAATGCTACAAACAATTGCTCCCCCCTTGCCTAAGCTTGAATTCTGCATGAAATAGCATCAGAAATAGGTTGGATTGGGCCCAAAATGAGCTGCAAAATCGCTGGGGGCGATTTCATTAAAGTGGACCCACAGCAGAATCGGCGCACTCGCGTACATGGTGCGTGCGCGCCCCTATGCGTCAGGCAACATATGGGAAATTTTATATCACTTTGAAGCCCCGGATGTTAGCTTTCCAACGCAACTGGAACCGCCTTATTTGGACCTCTGTAGCTCAAGTTATGGTTGTTTGAGTGCGAAGAGGTCAGGCTTGACAGCTTTACAGTTCCTTCATTTCTTCATGAGTTCTCCCACTTTGCATGCTTTTCTCCTCACTTCTTCCATCCAATACTTGCCTTATGAACCTAAAATCACTCAACAAACTCATCAAGGCATCAAATGGAATTAAAGTGAATTAAAATCACTAATTTTAGGGCCTAAAAAACATGTTTTCACTTTTAAGCACAAATCAAGGGAGAATTGCAAAACCATGCTATTTCGTTGAATAAATGTGAGAAAATGTGATAAAATCTCCCAAAATAAGCACAAGATAAACCACAAAATCGTGGTTTATCAAATCTCCCCACACTTAAACTAAGCATGTCCTCATGCTAAGAATTAAGAAGGACAAGAAAAGGGTATGAACATTTATTCAATGCAAATAAACTATATGCACCTATCTATATGAATGCAACTAAATGCAAGATGATTCTACCTACTTGGGCAAAAGCAAATCAATCTCCAAGAATATATATCAAGTAGGGCTAAGTAGTATGAGGATTCTTGAATCCCACAAATTCAAATATCAAAATGAAGTTCAAATAGACTTGCAAGAAGAAATGCTCATGAAAGTCGGGAACAAGGAATTGAGTATCGAACCCTCACCAGAAGTGTATCCGCTATAGTCGCTCTAGTGTATAGGGTCGATCACTTAATTCTCTTCTAATCATACTTTCCATGATTTGTTTTTAATCTAACAATCAACAATTATTCAATGCATGCATACATTCATCATGAGGACTTATTCATAGGTTGTAATAGGGCTAGGGTCAAGGTGGAATGCATATGGTCAAGTGAGCTTGAAATTTGTATCTTTGATTAGCCTAAGCTCTCACTAAACACATATAACAACCTATACAACTCTAATACACAACCTAGCTACCCATGATTCTCACTTTTTCACATATTCATGCATTCATTTTGATTCACATTCCATATGCATTGATTTTTATTGAACTTTACTTTGGGGCCTTTTTGTGCCCTTTTTATTTCCTTTTCTCTTTTTTTTTTCTTTTTCTATATATATATATATATATATATATTTTTTTTTGTTTACGTTTTTTTTCACACATTTTTTTTAAAGTATATACAAACGTATCTGTTCATACCCTGGGTCGAGTTACCCGACCCGGGATGATTGGTGACAAAGCGACCGACCTCTTCAGGTCAGGCTATTCGACCTCTTCTCAAAGAGGTCGGCCAAATCGACAGGAAAGCCCAATAAAGGGCCCAAATAGAGGAACACGACCCAAATCCACAGGCCGTCCAAGCCTATAGAGATAAGGGCGGTTCCCTTGAAGATAAGCTGACTTCAACTCAAAGATAAAGATAAGATAAGATAACTAACTTATCTTATCTAGAAAGGTCACTCTACAACCACTATAAATACACTGGAGAACCCAGGTATAACTCATGCTCTGATTCTACAAAAAACCTGCTTAATACCCATGCTAACTTAAGCATCGGAGTCTCTTGCAGGTACCCCCCACCTTCCGGTGACAAAGGATCAGTAGTACAGCCAATCCAACAAATCAGACGCACCCGCTCCGGACATCATCCACCGACCGGACACGTCGGCTCCGACCAGTACAGAAGATCTCGTCCGAGATCGACCTCCAGTTTCAGGTAACCCTCGGAACAGTGGCGCCGTTGCCGGGGACCTGGAAGTCATCCCAACACCATGGCGGACGGCCATGACAACGACCACAATTCAGATCTGGAAAACAGAACACCGCACAAGAACGTGGACACCACGCTAAAGGATACTCCGGAATCCAACGGAGACAAAGACTCATCAAATCTAGGGATAATAGACGCACTTCAAGACCGTTTAAAGCAACTCAAGAAAGACTCAACAACAACGAGAGGTCGGAAAGGATCTACAAAGAGAGATATGGCGACGTCGAGAATTGGAAGATAAGTTACAGCAATTAGAAGCCGATCTCAAATTAAAAGCCCCTCGGGTCACTCCTGAGGAGAGCTCACGCAAAGAACAGGATCCATTCACCAGGGAAATTATGAAAACCAAAATTCCAAAAGACTTCAAACTCCCAGATATGATTTTGTACGACGGCACCACCGATCCCAACCATCATCTCAGCAATTTCAGAAGCAGAATGTACCTTACCGATGCCTCAGATGTCGTTCGCTGCAAAGCCTTTCCAACAACCCTCACGAAGACGGCGATCAGATGGTTCGACAGCTTACCTCCCAAGTCCATCTCAAACTTCGACGATCTGGCCGGAAAGTTCCTCGCCAGATTCTCCATCCAGAAAGATAAAGCTAAACACGCCCCCAGTCTACTAGGGATCAAGCAAGGAGATCGGGAGAGCCTTTGCAGCTACATGGAAAGATTCAACAAAACATGCATGGACATACAAAGCTTACCCACAGAGGCCGCTATCATGGGACTTATCAACGGCCTACGAAAGGGACCTTTCAGCCAGTCTATATCAAAAAAGTACCCGACCTCCTTAGACGAAGTGCAGGAACGGGCAGAAAAATACATCAACATGGAAGAAAACGCTCGGTTAGGAGAGACCTCAAAATCGGGGGCCTCCTACCGTGACAAAGACAAAGAATCTATACAAAAAGAAGACCGACAAGTGGAGAAAATTAAAAAATACCATAATTATACTCCCCTCAGAGCATCCCTAGTCGAAATATACAAAGAAGTCTGCCATACAAAAAAAATTCCCCCAGCAAGGCCCCTCAAAGGAAAAAGGGGAGGAGGAAATCGGAAGGAATATTGTGAATATCATAGGGTCAAAGGACACGCCACCAACGAATGCTTCGACTTAAAAAATATCATAGAAAAATTGGTAAGGGAAGGAAAATTAGATCGATTCCTGGCCACCCGAGATGATGATCAAAGAAAAAGACGAAGGGATGAAGATACCGAGCGAACAGAACGATCACCTCGGACACCAGAAAGACATGTCCACATGATACATGGCGGATTCGCAGTAGGAGGGATCTCCAAATCTTCCCACAAAAGGTATCTCAAAGAAGTATATCATGTCGAAGGAGAGGAGGAAGCACTCAACATCCCAGCGATAACATTCACTAAGGAGGACGCGTCCGGCATCATCACAGGACACGACGATCCCATGGTCATCACCATCATATTGGCAAACGCCAACCTACACCACACCTTAATAGACCAAGGGAGTTCTGCCGACATCTTATTCAAGACAGCCTTTGACAAACTCGGCTTAGAAGAAAAAGAGCTTAAGGCATATCCAAACAGTCTGTTCGGGTTAGGGGATACCCCGGTTCAACCACTAGGATATATATCACTACATACAACCTTCGGAAAAGGAGACCAATCCAGGACCCTCAAAATAGACTACATCGTAGTCGATGTAAGTTCAGCTTACAATGCTCTCATAGGTCGGACAACACTCAATCAACTCGGCGCAATAGTCTCGACCTCACATCTATGTATGAAGTTTCCAACTCCAAAAGGGATAGCCACGATAAAAGCTGACCAAAAGATGGCACGTCGCTGTTATAACGAAAGCCTAAACCTCAGAGGTAAAGGAGAAGAGTTCCACGCAATCAAGTTGGGCGGAGTCCAACGACGAGAAGATCTTCGCCCCCAACCAGAGGGCGAGATAGAAAAAATTCAGATCGGGGACACCTCGGAAAAAACAACTAATATCGGCACAATCCTCAAAGGAGATTTAAAATAATTGCTAATACAATTCTTACGAGATAATGTCGACCTCTTTGCATGGAAAGCCGCGGACATGCCAGGCATAGACCCTAAGCTAATGTGCCACAAGTTGGCGGTCTACCCAGGATCTCGACCGGTACAGCAGAGACGAAGAAAGCTTGGGCCAGAGGGATCCCAGGCTGTGGAAGAGCAAGTACAAGCACTACTCGAAGCCGGATTTGTAAGAGAAGTTAAATACCCGCTATGGCTAGCCAACGTCGTCTTGGTGAAAAAATCAAATGGGAAGTGGCGAATGTGCACCGATTACACCGATCTCAACAAAGCTTGTTCAAATGATCCATACCCACTCCCAAGTATTGACGCCCTGGTAGATGCTTCCTCTGGATATAAATATCTCTAGTTTATGGACGCATACTCGGGATACAACCAAATCCCTATGTACCCACCAGATCAGGAAAAGACCTCGTTCTTAACACCAAAGGCAAACTACTGCTACATCGTGATGCCCTTCGGTCTCAAGAACGTAGGAGCTACTTATCAAAGGCTAATGAATAAAGTCTTCTCATATCACATCGGAAAAATTATGGAAGTTTATGTGGACGACATGTTGATAAAAACACAAACCGAAGATACTTTATTATCCAACTTGGCTCAAGTATTTGACACCATAAGGAAACACAACATGCGACTCAATCCCGTAAAATGTACTTTCACAGTAGAAGCTGGCAAATTCTTAGGTTTTATGCTCACACAAAGGGGAATTGAAGCAAATCCTGACAAATGTCAAGCCATACTCAACATGAAGACCCCAACCTGTGTCAAAGAAGTACAACAACTCAACGGGAGATTGGCCGCCCTATCCCGATTCTTAGCAGGAGCTGCGATAAGATCTCTCCCCTTCTATGCCACTCTAAGAAAGGGAAAACAGTTTGAATGGACGACAGAATGTGAGCAAGCCTTCAAAGACTTCAAGGAATTCTTAGGACGGCCACCTATCCTATCTCGACCACGAGAAGGAGAACCGCTCATATTATATCTCGCAGTAGGAAATCGGGCAATAGCCTCAGCACTAGTCAGAGAAGACGAAAATGCGCAACAACCCGTCTATTTCATTAGCAAGGCACTACAGGGATCCGAACTAAACTACCAGAAAATAGAAAAATTTGCTTATACTCTTATCCTAACGTCTCAATGACTCCGCCCGTACTTCTAGGCTCACACCATTAAGGTTCGAACTAATCAGCCCATAAAAGGAATATTGCAGAAAACAGATCTAGCAGGAAGAATTTTACAATGGGCAGTCGAGTTGTCAGAGTTTGATCACCAATATGAAGCTCGGACGGCCATTAAATCACAGTATCTGGCCGATTTTATCGCAGAATTCACAGATGCCCTAGAAACCCCCACAGAATGGAATCTTTACGTGGACGGTTCTTCAAATAAAACTGGAAGTGGTGCGGGCGTGATAATAGAAAGCAACCAAGGAACCCAAGTTCAGCTCTCCCTCAAGTTCGGGTTCCCCGCCTCAAACAACCAGGCGGAATATGAAGCATTATTAGCTGGTTTGAAGCTGGCTAAAGAAGTCGTAGCTCAAAAACTCAACATTTACAGTGATTCACAAGTGGTTACATCACAAATAATAGGGAGCTACCAAGCCAAAGATCCCACCATGAAAAAATATTTAGATAAAACCAAGGAACAGTTCGGACAAATAGGGGAATATAAGATCTGCCACATACCCCGCGAACAAAATGCTCGAGCTGACGCACTCTCAAAACTAGCCAGCACCAAACCAGGGGGTAATAATAGAAGCCTCATACAGGAAATGTTGCAGAACCCGTCAATCTCGGAAGAGGAAAAAGTCTTGACCATAACAAATCAAGACCAAGGATGGATGACCCCTATAGCCAACTACCTCAGAACAGGAACGCTCCCCACAGAAGAAAAGGAGGCAAAGAGGTTAAAAAGGGAGGCACAGTACTACACCATCATAAACAACATCCTGTACAAAAGAGGAATCTCAACACCTCTACTAAAATGTGTACCAACCTCCAACACAAAGGAAGTGCTAGAAGAAATACATGGCGGTATTTGTGGCAATCATCTCGGAGCACGAGCTCTCGCCAAAAAAGTACTCCGGGCGGGATTTTATTGGCCAACTCTACAGAAGGAAGCCACAGAATTTTTAAAGACATGCCCACAATGTCAGAAACATGCCAACTTTCACATCGCCCCGCCAGAAGAGCTCATCAGCGTGACCTCGCCTTGGCCGTTTGCAAAATGGGGACTCGATCTTCTCGGTCCATTCCCACAGGGATCAGGACAAGTTAAATTCCTCATAGTAGGGGTAGATTACTTTACAAAGTGGATCGAGGCAGAGCCCCTGGCCAATGCCACCGCTCAAAGAGGCCGGAAATTCTTATATAGAAACATTGTCACAAGGTTCGGGGTTCCATATTCAATAACCACAGACAATGGCACCCAATTCACATATGCAGGCTTCAGAAAACTAGTAGCCGACTTGAATATAAAGCACCAGTACACCTCCGTCGAACTTCCACAAGCCAATGGGCAGGCCGAAGCTGCTAACAAAGTCATATTGGCCGGATTAAAACGGAGATTACAAGATTCAAAGGGAGCCTGGGCAGAAGAGCTTCCACAGGTCCTGTGGGCATACCGAACAACGCCACATTCCACCACGAAGGAATCCCCCTTCCGATTAGCATACGGAATAGAGGCGATGATTCCAGTAGAGATTGAAGAAGGGTCACTTAGAGTAGTTCACTACAATGAGGGAGCAAACCCCCAACTTCAGAGAGAAGAGCTCAACTTGTTACCCGAAATCCAAGAAAGAGCCCGGATCAGGGAAGAAGCTCTAAAACGCCGAATGGCTTCCAAATATAATCAAAAGGTAGTGCCAAGAAGTTTTGCAGAGAATGATCTCATCCTAATTCAAAATGATATTGGAACAATTCAACCAGGAGAGGGAAAGCTGGCAGCAAACTGGAAAGGACACTACCGAGTTGTAGAAGTACTCGGAAAGGGCTACTACAGACTGTCCGAACTCGATAGACGAGAGCTTCCCAGGTCATGGCACGCCTGCAACCTCAGAAGGTACTACAGTTAGAAAGGATAAAGGATCTCATCATTGGACGCACTCTTTTTCCTGAAAAGGTTTTTTATTGAGGCACCAAGTTGAGACTCAGACAATCCCATATGTATATATTTGCATTCTCTCTTTGAATAAAATACATTTTAGATATTCTACAAAGATTTCAAGATGCATTAATCTGAAGTATTCATCGTCCGATTATAAAGCAACAGATCGGCAGAAAGTGAAAAACCATTTCACTGCACGATCACGACAAAGACAACCGTCCGATAAAGGTGAAAACGCGATTCACCCAAAGGACGATCTAGAGATGAAAACCACTTTCTATAAATCGGCAAAGATGAACACAGAATAATGTAAGAAGTTATCGAAAGTGATCTAAAAAAGAGCCTGACGAGGTCTTACGGATTGCTAAAATAATAACTTAAAGACTGGCCGACGTTGAGAAGTCGGACCAAGTCAACCCAAGTTATAAGTAAACCCTGGAAAGAGGTCTGGCCAACCCTATTAAAGAGGATTACTTTAACTTAGAAGGGCTCGACATGAAAAAGTCAGCCCAAAATGAAAAGTTATCAAAATAGTCCCTGAAAGAGATCTAACAAAGATCCAAGAAAGAGGACTACAAAAATAACTTAAAGGAGACCGGTATAACCAAGTCGGACTCCTACTACTTAAAAGTTATCAAAATAGTCCCTAAAAGAGATCTGACAAAGATCCAAGAAAGAGGACTACAAAAATAACTTAAAGGAGACCGGTATAACCAAGTCGGACTCCTACTACTTAAAAGTTATCAAAATAGTCCCTGAAAGAGATCTGACAAAGATCCAAGAAAGAGGACTACAGAAATAACTTAAAGGAGACCGGTATAACCAAGTCGGACTCCTACTGATGGGATATTTTTGTGGAAAAACTGAATTTCTCCAAAACACCCAAATCTAACCGGCAAGTGCACCAGGTCGCATCAAGTAATAATAACTCACGGGAGTGAGGTCGATCCCACAGGGATTGAAGGATTGAGCAATTTTAGTTTAGTGGTTGATTTAGTCAAGCGAATCAAGATTTGGTTGAGAGATTTGTGATTTGCAGAATTTAAATTGCATAGAAAGTAAAGGAAATGGGTGAATTACATGAAATTAAAGAGAACTGGAATTTAAAGTGCTGAATCTTAAAGAGCAAGAAATTAAATGGCAGAAACTTAGAACGCAAGAAATGTAAATTGCAGAATCTTAAAGTGCAAGAAATGTAAATGGCTTGAATTGTAAAGGGAATTGGGAGTTGGATTTGTAGAAATTTAAACAAGGAAAAGTAAATTGCAACAAACAGAGAAGTAAAGGATGTCTTGAATCGAACCGGATCTTAAAAACAGAATTGTAAATGAGCATGAAAATAGTAAACAGGGAATGGGAAATGGGAAATCCGGATCTCAGGACCCAAGAGACTAGAAAACCAAGTCTAGATCTCAATGCCTTCCTAGATCCAACAAGAACAATTGCAAAGGAAATATAGATTGCAAAGAAAGTAGATGAAAAGCAATGAACCGAAACTGAAATTCAATTAAGCAGAAAATTAAACAAGATCCCAAGGTGAGATTGAAACAGAAGTTCTTCAATTCTCCAACCAAGATCCAAGACAATTGTAATTGAAATTGAAAGCAAGAAAACTAAGAGGAAGGGAATTCAATTCTCCTTCCCCAAGACTTAGAAATTTAAAATTCACTCAATCACCAAAACTCTCCGAAAACTCTCTCCCAAAACTCAAAGGAAAAAGCTCTCCGAAAAACTTAAATCCTAAGCTATTTATACATTTTCTTCAAATGGTCTTCAAGCCTTCAATTGGGCCTTTGCTCTTGATGGAATTGGGTTGAGAGAGGCCTTGGTTGATTGCTCTTGGAGTTTGGAGAAGAACCGAATTGAACCGGGTTGGAATCATGAAAACTTGAGTAAAAGTTGGAGTAAAAGTTTGAGGCTAACTTTTACTCCAACTTTTCACATCAGCCACCCTTCTTTGCTGATACCAACGTTGGGGCAAAAGTTAGGGGTCTAACTTTTGCTCCAACGTTGGCCTCCCCTTGCACATTCATGGCGCCAACGTTAGCCAAAAAGTTCGGGGCTAACGTTGGCGCAAACTTTTGCTCTCCAGGGTGTTGATTTGTGATGCCAAAAGTTAGCCAAAAAGTTTGAGGCTAACTTTTGCTCCAACTTTTTGCCCAAAAGTTAGCAAAAAAGTTTGAGGCTAACTTTTGCTCCAACTTTTTGCTTCCTGGTTCATTTTCAATTAATCCAAAAGTTTGAGCTAAAGTTTGAGGCAAACTTTTGCTCAAACTTTTTGTCCTCTCTTCCTCCTAACCATTCCTTCTTGCTTCAACCTTTCTCCAAGCTTTCTTCACCTATCATTAATCAACCAAACACATCAAAGCTATGCTCAAAATCATGAGATATTCATTCTTTCATAATATGTGACAATTATAGCATAAAACCTCATGAAATTGCATTAATTCATACATGGTTGATTAAATCAAAGGAAACATGAAAATCTTCCCAATTGGCTTGCTTATGGCTCAAGAAAGTGCATAATTCAATTGAAAACAAAAGAAAAAGGCTAGTGAAACTAGGCTAAGATGACTCGTCATCACAACACCAAACTTAAAGCTTGCTTGTCCCCAAGCAAGAAATGATTTATTGAGATAAAGGATGAAATGGAAGAGGATGTTCATGCTAGTAGAGTGTTATTGGTAGTTCATGGGGTTTTATGTGGATATGTACACACTCACCTCTTATTGATTCTTAAGCCTAGAAAGCCTCCTTCAAGCTTCAAGTAACATACTGCTATGACCTCTCATTATTCCTTTATCCCTGGCTATTATCTTGTTCATAAGCTTTATTTCAGTGTCATGTGTAGCAAGTTCATTTCCTTTTCTTTATACTTGACACATTATTCACTATAGACACTTGGCTCACATTCCTTCTTAGAACATTGATGCCCAGCACCTCTTTGGGCTACTAAATGCCTTGTAGTTAGGTTGCTCTTGATAGTGGACTTTCAGCTGATGATCCCGGGTTAGTTAACCCAAGTCATCAAGTGTTGATGCACTCCAAAGAGCTTAATAATCCAAGCAGATCCTAATACAAAGACACCACAGGCATATATTCTAAGGTTCAAGCTATTGGTGTCCAGCTTTGTTTCTTTTTGTTTTTCTTTTGTTCTACCACTCTTTGGCTTTTTCTTTTTCTCCCCTTTTTTTTTCTTTCTAACCAAGGATTTTTATTTGATTGAGATTCATAGACAGTGGCTAATTTATACTTAGAAGGAGACATCCCAGTTCTTTTATTTACTAAAAGTGAGCTATTATGCAATCACACATTCATACCACCACTTACTTTTATTATACTTCTATCTAACAGAGAACTATCTCACTTCACATTCAAACATTTCTTTTATTGAATTAAAGATGCAGGGGACAAAGCATGCTTTTTGTTCAGTGAAAGTAAACACACAAGCACACACATAGGCTAGCTTACTTATTTTAAGAGAAACAAACATAATGCAAAGACTACTAAACTAACAGTTACTGTTAAGATGGGCATATTCACACTTCCAATTTAAAGCAATTCAATGCTGATGGAGTTAAGTGACAATACAACCTCTTGGTGGCTTCTTCTTCTTTTCTCTCAGCTAATGGTGTGTAGTCCTCCCAAGAGAGTAATTGAATTCCTGCAGTGTTAATGGAAGTTGCTTGTTTCTCAAGCCCTTAGATGACTGGTTAGTGTGCAAGACTTTCTTGTAGGCGTTTGAACTTACTTTGGTGTGTGAACACCAAACTTAGTCCCTTGCCATGTTTCTTATGCATTAAAATAACCATATGTGAAAGCCTAAGTCTTTGCTAAAGGTAATAAAACTAAAAACTAGAAACAGACAATGATTAAATGATTTATCAGATTGCTTGGAGCTAGTAACCCTTTGTGCAGAAGGTGAGAATGTGCTTTTAAATGAGATTTTGGTGGAACACCAAACTTAGAATCCTTTATTCTCCCTTAAATTGTTTTGGTGTGAAACACCAAACTTAGCTCCTTGCAATACATACCAATCATTTAACCTTTTTATTGAAATAGCTATGAAAAGAAAATTACCTCAGGTTGGGTTGCCTCCCAACAAGCGCTCTTTTAATGTCACTAGCTTGACATCTTGTTCTTTTGATCATGGAGGTTGAAAATCATAGTGCCTCAGCTTTTCTCTTCTTACTGTGAACTTTCTTCCGGTCTCCTCTTTGATGATCTCTAGGTGTTCAAGTGAAAGGATCCGGTTCACAGTATAGCATTCAGATGATTGTGGGGACACCTTCATTGGTTGGGTGTTTAACACTACTTTATCCCCTGGTGAAAAGCCTTTAGTAGGGATCTTCTTGTTTCCCCACCCTCTTGGCCTCTTCTTCTTCTCTTCTTTCTTAAGAGATGATTCATGCCTTGGTGGTTCTTTATCTGGAATGTTGAGGTTCTCATCTGGGGGTTTTGGATCTAGTTCCTCCTTGATTTCTTTGGTCTGTTGAACCATCTCTACTTCTTTCAAGCATGGATGTAGAAGTCTTGGAGTTAACTCATTGAATGCCTCCTTCAAGCTTTGATCCTTGGCCTTATCCTTCATAGAATCTTTTTCTTGAATTGGCTCATGCAAGGTTTTAAAAACATGGAATGCTAGGTGCTCATCATGCACTCTTAGCAATAATTCCCCTTTCTCAACATCTATCAATGCTCTGCCCGTAGCCAGGAAAGGCCTTCCCAGAATGATGGGAGTGTTAGGGTCCTCCTCCATTTCCAGGATGACAAAATCAGCTGGAAGAAGGAATTTCCCCACTTTTACCAGTACATTCTCTACAACTCTAACTGCTTGCTGGATGGATTTGTCAGCCATTTGAAGGAGTATTCGTGTGGATTTCAGCTCACAAATTCGAAGTTTTCTCATTAGAGACAAAGGCATCAAGTTTATGCTTGCACCAAGGTCACAGAATGACTTTTCAATTGTTATGTTTCCTATGGTGCAAGGTATATAAAAACTCCCAGGATCATCTTTCTTCTCTGGTAACTCTCTTTGGAGAATAGCACTACATTCCATTGTCATCTCAACAATTTATCCTTCTTTTAGGGACTTTTTCTTTGTCAGCACTTCCTTCATAAATTTGGCATATACTGGCATCTGTTCAAGTGCTTCTAAGAAAGGAATATTGATGCTGAGGGTCTTGAATATGTCTAGGAACTTTGAGTATTGCTTATCCTCATTCTCTTTTTTGAACCTCTGAGGGTATGGAAGTTTGGGGATATGTGGCTTCACCCTTTCCTTCTTCTCTTGTAGTTGTGTTTCAAGGATGTCCTTATCTCTCTTTGAGCTTTTTGCATTCTTGATTTTCTAATCCTCTTCACTTCTCTCTTCTGTCTCTTCTTGTGGAACTTCTCTGTTGTGTTCTTCCTGATTGATGGCTTTCTTCTCACTTTCCACTATGATTGCTTTGCACTCCTCCCACTTTGTAGTTTTTCCTTTGTCCCTCGGGTGGCCTTGAGTGGCACTAGGGGATGCATCTGTAATTCGTTTAGCCATTTGTTCCATATACCTCTCGAGATTTCTGATTGAAGCTTCTTGGTTTTTGCTTGTTGTGGCTTGATCTTTTCTTGCTGCTTCTTGATCTTGTCTTGCCATCTCTTGATTTTTCATGAGTTTCTCTATCATTGTCTCTTGGTGCTTCATCATCTTTTCCATCAATGTCTCCAAGTTAGAGATCCTTTGAGTGTCTTGTGATGTTTGTGGCTGGTTGTGGGGTGTTGAAGGTTGATGGTAGGTGTTTTGGTTAGTGGTTTGGTTATTGGGTGGACAGTAGCTAGAAGTTGGGTGGTTATTTTGGGGTTTTCTATATGGATTGGGGTTAGTGTTTTGCTGGTTGTGGTTTTGGTTGTTTCTTGAGTTGTTTTGGTTTGAATTTCGTTGCCATGGTTGCTGGTTTTGAGTGTGGTTATCTCTCCATCTGAGATTTGGATGGTTCTTCCAAGATGGATTGTAGGTGTCACCATAGACTTCATTTTGGCCGGAGCTTTGGTTATGCACATATTGAGGTTGTTCCTGCTGCTGATCTTCTTGGTTTTCTTCGTTTTGCCCCCATTTGGTTGATGGTTGGCTTGTATTCACTGCTGCAACTTGCAAGCTATCAATCTTTTTAGCCATCTGCTCAAATTGTTGTTGAATCTGCTCCTGCATTATCTTGTTTTGAGCTAGGAGGGTGTCAACCCCTTCCATTTCTAACACTCCTTTTCTTTGTGATGGCTGGCGTTGTCTCTGATGAGCAAAAAAATATTGATTGTTTGCCACCATATCAATGAGGTTTTGGGCTTCTTCTGCTGTTTTCATCAGTTGCAATGATCCTCCAGCTGAGTGGTCAAGTGATTCTTGAGCCTTTAGAGTGAGTCCTTCATAGAAGTTCTGTAGCTTGTCCCACTCAGTGAACATTTCTGGTGGATATTTCCTCAGCAGAGCCTTGTATCTCTCCCATGCTTCATACAGATTTTCAGCATCCAATTGCGTGAATGTTTGCACCTCAGTCTTCAGCCTAATGACTCTTTGAGGTGGGTAGAATTTGGCTAGAAATTTAGTTATCAAGCCATCCCAGCTAGTGATGCTTCCTTGAGGAAAAGTTTCAAGCCATTGTGCGGCCTTGTCCCTTAATGAGAACGGGAACAGCAGAAGCTTGTAAGTTTCAGGATTCACGCCATTGGACTTGACAGTGTCACAAATCCTTAAGAAGGTAGATAGATGTTGATTAGGATCCTCCAATGGTCCTCCTCCAAAAGAACAGTTGTTCTGCACCAAGGTGATGAGTTGGGGCTTCACTTCAAAGTTATTTGCATCGACATCTGGGGTAAGGATGCTACTCCCACAATGCCTTGGATTAGCAAATGTATATGAAGCCAAGACTCTCCTCTGGGGTTGACCATTGTTGTTAGCCATTCTCACTGATAGATTTGTTGGATTTGTTGAGTGTTCCTCCAATTCATGATATTCTTCATCTGATTCTTCCTCTCCAGCAACATTTTTTTCTCTTGCTTCTCTTCTTGGCCTTCGGAGGATTCTTTCGTTAGTTTCATGAAAGGTAGGGATCTCTCTTCTTGTATCTGACATACAAGCAAAACACAAGAATCACACAATACCAGAAAAGCAATAACACTTCAATCCATGGCTGAAGTGAAATATTAGTTAGCTTGGGCAAAAATTCAAACAGTTAGCGTGTTAGTCAAAAGTTAAAGAAACAGAAAAGAAAAAGTGCTTGATCTAGATCTCCACTTCACTTAATCATTGTCAATCTAATCAATCCCCGGCAACGGCGCCAACAACTTGATGGGATATTTTTATGGAAAAACTGAATTTCTCCAAAACACCCAAATCTAACCGGCAAGTGCACCGGGTCGCATCAAGTAATAATAACTCACGGGAGTGAGGTCGATCCCACAGGGATTGAAGGATTGAGCAATTTTAGTTTAGTGGTTGATTTAGTCAAGCGAATCAAGATTTGGTTGAGAGATTTGTGATTTGAAGAATTTAAATTGCATAGAAAGTAAAGAAAATGGGTGAATTACATGAAATTAAAGAGAACTGGAATTTAAAGTGCTGAATCTTAAAGAGCAAGAAATTAAATGGCAGAAACTTAGAACGCAAGAAATGTAAACTGCAGAATCTTAAAGTGCAAGAAATGTAAATGGCTTGAATTGTAAAGGGAATTGGGAGTTGGATTTGCAGAAATTTAAACAAGGAAAAGTAAATTGCAACAAACAGAGAAGTAAAGGATGTCTTGAATCGAACCGGATCTTAAAAACAGAATTGTAAATGAGCATGAAAATAGTAAACAGGGAATGGGAAATGGGAAATCCGGATCTCAGGACCCAAGAGACTAGAAAACCAAGTCTAGATCTCAATGCCTTCCTAGATCCAACAAGAACAATTGCAAAGGAAATATAGATTGCAAAGAAAGTAGATGAAAAGCAATGAACCGAAACTGAAATTCAATTAAGCAGAAAATTAAACAAGATCCCAAGGTGAGATTGAAACAGAAGTTCTTCAATTCTCCACCGAAGATCCAAGACAATTGTAATTGAAATTGAAAGCAAGAAAACTAAGAGGAAGGGAATTCAATTCTCCTTCCCCAAGACTTAGAAATTTAAAATTCACTCAATCACCAAAACTCTCCGAAAACTCTCTCCCAAAACTCAAAGGAAAAAGCTCTCCGAAAAACTTAAATCCTATGCTATTTATACACTTTCTTCAAATGGTCTTCAAGCCTTCAATTGGGCCTTTGCTCTTGATGGAATTGGGTTGAGAGAGGCCTTGGTTGATTGCTCTTGGAGTTTGGAGAAGAACCGAATTGAACCGGGTTGGAATCATGAAAGCTTGAGTAAAAGTTGGAGTAAAAGTTTGAGGCTAACTTTTACTCCAACTTTTCACATCAGCCACCCTTCTTTGCTGATACCAACGTTGGGGCAAAGGTTAGGGGTCTAACTTTTGCTCCAACATTGGCCTCCCCTTGCACACTCATGGCGCCAACGTTAGCCAAAAAATTAGGGGCTAACGTTGGCACAAACTTTTGCTCTCCAGGGTGTGTTTTTCATGTGCCAACGTTAGCCAAAAAGTTAGGGGCTAACGTTGGCGCAAACTTTTGCTCTACAGGGTGTTGATTTGTGATGCCAAAAGTTAGCCAAAAAGTTTGAGGCTAACTTTTTATCCAGCTTTCTACCCAAAAGTTAGCCAAAAAGTTTGAGGCTAACTTTTGCTCCAACTTTTTGCCCAAAAGTTAGCCAAAAAGTTTGAGGCTAACTTTTGCTCCAACTTTTTGCTTCCTGATTCATTTTCAATTAATCCAAAAGTTTGAGCTAAAGTTTGAGGCAAACTTTTGCTCAAACTTTTTGTCCTCTCTTCCTCCTAACCATTCCTTCTTGCTTCAACCTTTCTCCAAGCTTTCTTCACCTATCATTAATCAACCAAACACATCAAAGCTATGCTTAAAATCATGAGATATTCATTCTTTCATAATATGTGACAATTATAGCATAAAACCTCATAAAATTGCATTAATTCATACATGGTTGATTAAATCAAAGGAAACATGAAAATCTACCCAATTGGCTTGCTTATGGCTCAAGAAAGTGCATAATTCAATTGAAAACAAAAGAAAAAGGCTAGTGAAACTAGGCTAAGATGACTTGTCATCACCTACTACTTAAAAGTTATCAAAATAGTCCCTGAAAGAGATCTGACAAAGATCCAAGAAAGAGGACTACAAAAATAACTTAAAGGAAGACCGATATAACCAAGTCGGACTCCTACTACTTAAAAGTTATCAAAATAGTCCCTGAAAGAGATCTGACAAAGATCTAAGAAAGAGGACTACAAAATAACTTAAAGGAGACCGGTATAACCAAGTCAGACTCCTACTACTTAATAGTTATCAAAGTAGCCCCTGAAAGAGATCTGACAAAGATCCAAGAAAGAGGACTACAAATAACTTAAAAAAAGACAGACCTAATGAAGTCGGACTCCTACAACTAGAAAGTCATAAAAGTAATCCCTGAAGGAGACCTAGCAAAGGTCCAAGACACAGGATTACGAGAATAGCTTAGAAGGGGACCAACGAAAGCATACAAAGCAAAGAAACCAAAAAAACAAGTTGGACCCCTACAACCATGACCTCAAAGGATTCAAGCTACAAATAACATGACAAAAACAACCCAAGAAGGTCGAGCCGCAAGATTTCGACATCAGCAGAAAACAGAAAAGATGCCTAGTCAAAAGACTACTTTTTACAGAGTTATAAGGCCTCGAAAGGCCACCAAAGACTACTATCAAAAAGATAGCGGGCTATTGTTTGTTTTTCAAAATAAAAAGTTGCTAGATAAGCAACTAAGTATCAGCAAATAAATAAAAGAGTTCTAAAAAGCCCACAAGCCGGGCCAACTACACAAAATTTTAATAAAAGATCAACAAGCATCAGGGGCTTTCCTGGCAGTATCAGGACAAGGAGAAGGAGGGCGAGTCTGGATCGGCACAGCATCCACAGTTCCATCCTCCCGATTCAGGATCTGGCAATCCAGGTGGGGCACAGCGGGGGGAACCGAAGAGGTCGGCACTTTGGTAGAAGACACAAGAGGAACGACATCATCATCATCACCCTCATCATCAGGGACAATCTTGCCATCCCTGACAATATTATCCAGGCTAAAAAGGGTGAGGTCGGCCTCGGGAGCAATGACCCAAACTTGATCCTTCAAGTTCTCGTAAGTAGCAGTCACGCTGCCAACGAGATGACCCTGAAGCTCAGAATAATCTTCCCGGGCATGGTCGAGCTCCTCCCTCAGGCGCAGCACCTCTCGATAAGAGGTAACATAACTATCCTTATGCATCAGGACTGCGTCCTCAGCCAATCTCAAAGAAGCCGCCAATGACTGGGAACTCGCCTCATCATTCTTCAAGTCCTTCTCCAGCTTGGCTACCTTCGTCTCAAGCTCCTCCTTCAGCTCCTTCATTCGATCAAACTCCTGTTTTACCTCCTCCATAAACGCTTTAGTAGCGTGGAGAGGGAGATTTTGAGCAGTCTGATATATAGCAGCCAACATGTATGCCATCTTCACATGATTTCGGGCCATGAATTCCAAGTGATGGAGGATAGACACATCGTCCATGGAGAGAGTGCCATAAGGACCGATTTGTTGATCCACGAACGCAATAGCATTAAAATCTGGAGCATCGAGGTCAAAGGGCTCAGCAGTCTTTTGTTTTTTATTGGGAGGAGCAACAGAAGGAGCAGCAGAGGTGACGTGAGGATCTGCCAAACGAACTCGGGGTGTAGGGATCACCTTCTTCACCCCGGCAGAACTCTGCATCGATGGCTTCTCGCGCACTTGGGAGGATCCCTCCCCAGCCGCCTGGGCAGCAGCATTTCTGGCAGCAGTCGCCCTCTGTGCCCTCTTATAAGCTTTCATGGATTCATTATTCTTCATGACCTCTGCAAACAAAATAGAAAACTCAGCTACAAGTCGGATAAGTTGGAAAAGACAGCTACAAGCAACATAAACAAAATAATAAAAGAAACACAAGATACCCAGTTCAGTTTGAAGAAGAGCAGGATTGGTTAGAAATTTCTTTGTGTCAAGATGGGGAGGTTGACCCCAGCATTCTTCCAAGATAGTCACAAAGGCTCGCTCAGCCTCATCCAACATTTCCCACGAATACCTGGAGACCCTCACATCTTTTTGCCATTCCAAGGGAAAAGCAGGTTCGTCATTCTCATCTAGAAAAAAGGGTCGAGTTCCTTCAACAGCTCAGACCTTGAAAAAGTAGTTTTTAAAATCACGGAACGACTCATCAAACATGGAAAAAACCTTTTTCCCCTGTGTAGAATGAAAGGAGACCCAGGCCGACTTCTTTTTTACTACACCGGGCTTAGTCAAGACAAACAGATAGAAAAAGAGAGATTGGGAAGCAGGAATACCAAAACCATCGCACAGCAATTGGAAAATTCTTATGAAACCCCAGGAATTGGGGTGAAGTTGAGAAGGGGCAACATTACAAGGCCATAACAGGTCGGTTTCAAATGGAGTAAAAAGAAGGGTAATACCCAGTTGACCAAAGAAAAAATCGTAAGCATAAAAGAAGGGGCGATTGTGAACAACTCGAGTCGAGAAGCAGACTCTCTCGGCAGAGGAAGGAGGAACAAGCTCGTAGTTCTTCTCATCACCAGAATCACTACAGACACTATGAAACTGCCTAAGCTGAGCACAAAACTCAGAATCAACCAGCGAGACACACATGAGAACCATGGAGTCCACCCAATCGACCATACCCGCAGGGACTTGGGAAGGCATCTCTACAACGTTATTTCGGGAAGACATGAGGTCAACTAAATCCTACAAAAAGAAAAGAAGAATGGATTACTCAAAAACATCTCGGACAGAGGGCAAAACATCTCGACGGGCGGATAAACAAAAAGGGAAAACCCCAAGACTCAAGACAAAGGTCTTGGGGCATCCCTTGGAGGCAGTAAACAGGCAAGGTTTTCAAGTTATTTCTACGGCCTACATCCCAGCACTCATCAAAATAAAATCCAGAAAGAAAACAAAAGAAAGCGAAAATGCAAAAGGTCCACTCTCATACAGTTTATCAGAAGAAAGCACTATTTCTACAGTTTATCAGAAATGGCAAAGCGGAAAGGCGTAAACTTTTTCAAAATCAAGCAAAAAATCATCAGCAAAGAACAAACACCAAGACCGAGCATACCAAACAGAAATCATCAAAGACACATCTTTTTTTCCAGAATCAAACAAATTATCATCAAAAGCACAAACGAGAAATAACATGCAGAAGCCCTAGGCACATTAAAGCAATAGGAAAGGCGAAAAGATTCATACAAAAGGATGAAAAAACTTCAGAGCACGCATTACAACAGTAACCAGGCACAGTAAAAGCAGAAAGATCCAAACTTCCCTCAAAAGCAAAATCGCAACTTAATTACAAAAAGCCAAAACAGCGAAAGAGAAAGAAAGTACGAATGGAACTCACCTAGAGAAGAGAAAAGCTTCAAAGGAAAGAAGGATATGTAAAAATGAATGTTGTCCTGAGAATCGACAAGCGACGCCGCAACGCAGGAAAAGAAGAAACGTAGGCGAAAAACAGAGAACGAGAAAAACGGAGGAAATTGGTGAAGAAGTTATGAAAGAGCAACGAAGAGAAACCGTTTCTAAGTTTTCAAAATCAAAATAAAGAGCCAAAGGAAAAACGGGGCGATTAATACTAATTAATTAGGGTATTAAACCTTCGCACGTTCCCCAGGACAAAACGCTAATACAAAAGCGCGCACTTTTAGAGAAAAAACGTTCTACATTCAAAGATTCTACAAAAGGAAGAAATCGACAAAATGCTTGAGTTCGGCTTTGTCAGAGAAGGACCAAAGTCAAAGACTCGACCTCAACAAAAAGACCGAGCTCAAGCAGGGGCACTGTTCATACCCTGGGTTGAGTTACCCGACCCGGGATGATTGGCGACAAAGTGACCGACCTCTTCAGGTCAGGCTATTCGACCTCTTCTCAAAGAGGTCGGCCAAATCGACAGGAAAGCCCAATAAAGGGCCCAAATAGAGGAACACAACCCAAATCCACAGGCCGTCCAAGCCTATAGAGATAAGGGCAGTTCCCTTGAAGATAAGCTGACCTCAACTCAAAGATAAAGATAAGATAAGATAACTAACTTATCTTATCTAGAAAGGTCACTCTACAACCACTATAAATACACTGGAGCACCCAGGTATAACTCATACTCTGATTCTACAAGAAACCTGCTTAATACCCATGCTAACTTAAGCATCGGAGTCTCTTGCAGGTACCCCCCACCTTCCGGTGACGAAGGATCAGCAGTACAGCCAATCCAACAAATCGGACGCACCCGCTCCGGACGTCATCCACCGACCGAACACGTCGGCTCCGACCAGTACAGAAGATCTCGTCCGAGATCGACCTCCAGTTTCAGGTAACCCTCGGAACAGTATCAATGCATATGGTTTTACATATTTAATGCATAAGCATGTACCCAATCCCAAGATTTTCAACAAAAATAAAAAATACAATTTTATTTCAACCAATGTCCCAAGGTTCCCATACCCAAATGATACACACCCTCACTAGCCTAAGCTAATCAAAGATCCAAATTAAGGACATTTATTGTTTGTCGCTTAAGGGTAATGATGTGCCAACATTAAAAACAAAAGGGATTAAATAGGCTCAAATTTGGCTAACAATGGTTGATAAAAGGTAGGCTATTTGGGTAAGTGAACTAAATGAAATGATGGCCTCAATCATATAAATGCATGTATACATGGAATAATGGACATATAGAATCAAACAAATCAAAGATCACAATCATAGAAAGAGAACAATGCATACAAGAATGAAAATAAGTGGTTATAAGATGTAACCACACAATTGGGCTCAAAACTCACATGCTTGTGTTCTTAGCTCAAAAACCATGTTCCAAAATACATTCTTCAAGCAAGTTCAACACAAAATTTTTTTTTTCAAATTAGTAGGGTGCCCTAAAAACAGATTCTTGGAAAAGAAATCATTACCCTAACCAAGTAGTCCTTACATAAAAAGAAGTGGTAAAATATATATAAAGACAAAAATTAAGAATTGGTGTTGAAAAAGGAAATTGTTATCTATGGAGGTCGGTCGGACGACCTCCCCACACTTATAAATTTGCACCGTCCTCGGTGCATGCGAAGAAGAGCAAGGTGGATGGGTTGCTACAATTGATGAGTTTCTTCGAAGGGTTATACGAGTGAACTTGTTTGTTGCCCCATTTAGAAGCCTTTCCAATCAATTCCTTCTTAGTGGCCAACCTAAAAGAAAAGAGAAAGAAGGATAATTAAGCCTACATGAAAGATATCAAAGCAAGTAGAACATAGGCGGGGGCTAATACCAAATAAGAGTAAGGTTCTCACTACATGGTAGCTACAACATGTGAGTGAGAAAAAAAATATAAGCTAAGGCATATTAACTAACACTTGATGCAAGAGTAAAGTCAAAGCATGAAGAGCACTTAAAAGCATCAAGTTCAAACAAGAAAGAGTGGGTCATGAAAGACATGTAATCTCATATCAATACACAAAAGGTACAAGGATCATCAAAGGTTAAGCATTGATTTATAAATTTCATTACCCATCAATATCAAACAAGTCTAGAAGCACCAAGTGTAACGACCCAACTTCCACAACGTCATGATCATACCGAAAGTAAGGCGTTACCAACCTACTTTCCTTTATTAACTATTTACTATTGAGCCTCTAGTTCGATATCGCGATTTAGTTTTATAGAAAATTCCAGAAAAATTTTATTTTTGTTAATTAAAATCATATAGCACACATCACCCAGTAATAATAATCACATAATTATAAATAATAATAAATATTATACAAATGAATTTAAATAAAATTCAGGTACAACTCATATCCCTCTGCATAAAATAAAAACTAAAGCTACAAAGGCGAGGGAATTCTATGAAAGAAACTGAAGTCATAAACTTAACTCATAAATAAGTTCTATAATTGCCCGCAGCTTCAAACGGAGTCTTCAAACCTGTGTCACTGAAAGGGTAGAAGATTTTGGGGTGAGAACAAACCACACGTTCTCCGTAGGAAATGGGAATGCCGTAAAAGTAATGATTAATATGCAAATAATTAACATACTCAAGGAAACTATATTTTTATCGAACCGTTTTGAAAATACTATTCTTGGTTTTACTTTAACTAATTATTTACCTCTTTCAAAAAACTCTAAGCTCAAAACAAATTCCAAATTATAAAACTAGTCACATTAAGCATTTCTCAACTACATAATTAATTCTCAATCAAAACATCAATTCTTAATCATCATCATACATTCACCAACTAATAGCACTAACAAGCGATTCAATTCAACACACAAACAAGTCACAGCAAGGCAAACAGCACAATTACAGGGAAGTACAACGAGCAAACCCAATCAAATGCAAATACACAAACAAAGATGATGCATGTCTAGCCCTAGTGTAGGTAATGAGCTCATCTGTCGGTTACATACCCACTCCCGACGTTACCCAGCAACCTCTGTCTGGATAAGGCTTTCCTGTTGGCAATATCCACTGCATGCAACCTTTGTCTTGCAGGGTATCCACTGCAAGCAACCTTTGTCTTGCAGGGCGGCACTTATTAGCCGGTATACGCCCTACACACTCACTGCAAGCAACCTCTGTCTTATAGGAGCACAACACACTCACTGTAAGCAACCTTTGTCTTACAGGAGCAACAACACACTCACTGTAAGCAACCTCTGTCTTATAGGAGCACACTAATCTCGATACCTCTGTAAGCAACCTCTATCTTACAGCAAAGCATTATAGCAAGGTATCCCAGGAAAGCGTTCTCAGTGGTCGTACCACCATCTATCTGACTGCCTTCACGCAGCAGATCATCACATAATCATTCTCATTATCATCATTCATTATCATTCTCATTATTCATCATCACTTTCACATTCTTATGCAATACCTCTTTCTTTCTTTGTTCAATCATACTATACAAACTTTACATCTTTCACTTTTACAACATCTTAGCTCAATTCATTTCTCTTTATCATTCGAATTCAAATATTATAAATTCACCAAACTCCTGAAAAGTAAACCTTTATTTCAAGCCCAATATATAACTCTTTTCATATTAAATTAAATTCAAAACATAATTCCTTTCTTAAATAATTCAAACTTGAAATATAAACCTTTCCTTGGTAATTCCAAATTCACAATAGTATAATTCTTTTCTCATCTAAATAAAACTCAAATAATATGATTTTCCAAACTCAAATCTTCTAAAATGACTTCAAATAAAGCCTCAGATTTTATAAAATTTCGGCAGCACCTCCCCTAAATCTCGGATTTAGCCACCCTTACGGGTTCCCTCTTTCTCAACATCTTATCAAACCTTTCTCAATAATTATCACAGCAAATTCTCAGTCAATCAGAAATTTAACAATCCGCAATAGTTAACAATTCAGCCATAATCCGCAACTTTTACAGACTCCATCAGTCCAATTCCATTCTTATCAATTCATAACTAATTTCCACATAATCCATCAATAACATCTATTTCATCAATTCATCCTTTATTTTAACCAAAGGACTAACAGTTTTTCACTTTCCAAATACCCAACACACATTATCACCTAACTTAACCAAAATCTTAGCAATATTGACACCAAAATACCCAAAGTATGTATTATTTACATAATTCCAGTTCTCTTATAATATGATCACCCAAAAATTCTGCTCCATATAGTTTCCAATTATCACAAGTTATCCTTATACTCCCTTCCATGGCAAGCTTTATGTTTGGGTTTAACCGTTGTCAATGACTACCTCCCGTCCTCTCAATGAGAATGGTCCAAATGCACTGTCACCGCATGGCTAATCATCTGTCGGTTCTCGATCATGTCGGAATAGGATCCATTGATCCTTTTGCGTGTGTCACTACGCCCAACACTTGCGAGTTTGAAGCTCGTCATAGTCATCCCTTCCCATATCCTACTCGGAATACTACAGACAAGGTTTAGACTTTCCAGATCTCAGGAATGGCTGCCAATAATTATAGCCTATACCACGAAGGTTCTAATCTTAGATTAGAAACCCAAGAGAGTATACTCCAGCTGTCGTCCAATGACTACGTTGAACATCATGTAGATCGCTTTGTGGTTGTCAAGCACGCGACATTCGTTAAGCGAGTAACGAAGATTGGGTGATTGTCACGGGTCACCCCTTCATTCTGACTTAACTTAATTAAGAAGGAGAGTATATCTTGGAGAATAAGTAGGCGTGAATTGAATAGAAAATAGTAGTAATTACATTAATTCATGAAGAACAGCAGAGCTGCACACCATAATCTATGGTGTGTAGAAACTCCACCGTTGAAAATACATAAGTGAAAATAGTGTTCATTGGCTTCGGCCCCAGAGGGGAAACCAGAATAACCAAGACAAGATAGTATATGAAAAGTGTAATAGCAAAATGTCCTATTTATAGAAAACTAATAGACTAGGGTTTACAGAAATGAGTAATTAATGCAGAAATCCATTTCTGGGCCCACTTAGTGTGTGCTTGGTCTGAGCATTGAAGCTTTTACGTGTAGAGGCTTCTCTTGGAGTTAAACGCCAGCTTTTGTGCCAGTTTGGGCGTTTAACTCCAGCTTTTATGCCAGTTCTGGCGTTTTGACGCCAGAATTTTTATGCTGACTTGGAACGCCGGTTTGGGCCATCAAATCTCGAGCAAAGTATGGACTATTATATATTGCTGGAAAGCCCAGGATGTCTAATTTCCAACTCAATTAAGAGCGCGCCAATGACGTTTCTGTAGCTCCAGAAAATCCACTTCGAGTGCAGAGAGGTCAGAATCCAACAGCATCTGCAGTCCTTTTTCAGCCTCTGAATCAGATTTTTGCTCAGGTTTCTCAATTTCAGCCAGAAAATACCTGAAATCACAGAAAAACACAAACTCATAGTAAAGTCCAGAAATGTGATTTTTATTTAAAAGCTAATAAAAATATAATAAAAACTAACTAAAATATACTAAAAACTACCTAAAAACAATGCCAAAAAGCGTATAAATTATCTGCTCATCACAACACCAAACTTAAATTGTTGCTTGTCCCCAAGCAACTAAAAATCAAATAGGATAAAAAGAAGAGAATATAGAATGAATTCCAAAAACATCTATGAAGATCAGTCTTAATTAGATGAGCGGGGTTATTTGCTTTTTGCTTCTGAACAGTTTTGGCATCTCACTTTATCCTTTGAAGTTTAGAATGATTGGCATCTATAGGAACTCAGAATTTAGATAGTATTATTGATTCTCCTAGTTCAGTATGTTGATTCTTGAACACAGTTACTTTATGAGTCTTGGCCGTGACCCTAAGCATTTTTTTTCCAGTATTACCACCGGATACATAAATGCAACAGACACATAACTGAGTGAACCTTTTCAGATTGTGACTCAGCTTTGCTAGAGTTCCCAATTAGTGGTGTCCAGAGCTCTTAAGCGCACTCTTTTTGCATTGGACCAGGACTTTAACCGCTCAGTCTCAAGCTTTTCACTTGACACCTTCACGCCACAAGCACATGGTTAGGGACAGCTTGGTTTAGTCGCTTAGGCCAGGATTTTATTCCTGTGGGCCATCCTATCCACTGATGCTCAAAGCCTTGGATCCTTTTTATTTTACCTTTTCCTTTTAGTTTAAAGGGCTATTGGCTTTTTGAGCTTGTTTTTTCTTTCTCTCTTTTTTTCTCTTTTTTTTCGCACATATATATATTTTTTTGTAAGCTTTTCACTGCTTTTTCTTGCTTCAAGAATCAATTTTATGATTTTTCAGATTATCAATAACCTTTCTCCTTTTTCATTATTCTTTCAAGAGCCAACAATTTTAAAATTCATGAATAACAAATTCAAAAATATGCACTGTTCAAGCATTCATTCAGAAAAACAAAAAGTATTGCCACCACATCAAAATAATTAATCTGTTTTAAAATTCAAAATTCATGTACTTCTTTTTCTTTTTGCAAGTAAAAACACTTTTTATTTAAGAAAGGTGATGGATTCATAGGACATTCATAGCTTTAAGGCATAGACACTTAGACACTAGTGATCATGTAATAAGATACAGACATAAATAAAACATAAAGCATAATTTTCGAAGAAAAAGCAGAAAAATAAGAACAAGGAAATTAAAGAATGGGTCCACGTTAGTGATGGCGGCTTGTTCTTCCTCTTGAAGATCTTATGGAGTGCTTGAGCTCCTCAATGTCTCTTCCTTACCTTTGTTGCTCCTCCCTCATGATTCTTTGGTCTTCTCTAATTTCATGGAGGAGGATAGAATGCTCTTGGTACTCCACCCTTAGTTGTCCCATATTGGAACTTAATTCTCTTAGGAAGGTGTTGATTTGCTCCCAATAGTTTTGTGGAGGAAAATGCATCCCTTAAGGCATCTCAGGGATTTTGTGATGAGGAATTTCCTCATGCTCTTGTCCATGAGTGGGATCTCTTGTTTGCTCCACCCTTTTCTTAGTGATGGGCTTGTCCTCATCAATGAGGATCTCTACCTCTATGTCAATTCCAGCTGAATTGCAGATGTGACAAATGAGATGAGGGAAGGCTAACCTTGCCAAAGTAGAGGACTTGTCCGCCAATTTGTAGAGTTCTAGGGATATAACCTCATGAACTTCTACTTCCTTTCCAATCATGATGCTATGGATCATGATAGCCCGGTCTATAGTAACTTCAGATCGGTTGCTAGTAGGAATGATTGAGCGTTGGATGAACTCCAACCATCCCCTAGCCACGGGCTTGAGGTCATGCCTTCTTAGTTGAACCGACTTCCCTCTTGAATCTCTCTTCCATTGAGCACCTGATGAATGGATTTTTGATGGTTTAGAATTTCACAAATGAAATCTCGTTGCAAGTATAGTTTCTAAACCAATCACTAATCCTTTCATACAAAAAGTTGTTTGTCACTAAAACAAACCCCTAAAATTTATAAACCGAAGTATTCAAACCTCGGGTCGTTCTCCCTAGGAATTGTAATGAAGTGTCTTGTTATCAGTTGTGAGTTATATTTGGGGTTTTGATATGAAGCATGAAAGATAAATGGTAAGAAAGTAAACTAATGGCTAAAAGGGTCTTGGCAAGGGTTGGTGGTCAAAGATCTCTATCCTAATCACTAACCACAATATGAGAATTGACAAGGATTAATCTCATTAAATCATCCTCTAACTAGTAGTAAAGGAAAGTCAAATGAGCTATATCAATCCTAGTCCGTAAGTCCTAACTCTCCACTAATTCAATTAGTGAGAACTAGAGTCAATGAATCCCAATCATCAATTACTTGGACATTAGTAACTCAAGAGTTCCTAAGTTACCTTTCCAAGCCAAGAACATAAAACTCTACTCTAAAATCCAACCAAGCATTTCATCAAACACTTGGAAGGCACAAAAGAAAAACATAGTAAATCAACAACAAGAATTAATTCTAACTACAATCAAATGTAAAGAATTAACAACAACAATTAAAGGAAACAAGATCTACATGAATTACCTCTTATTGAATTGAAAGAAAATGGAATGAACAATAGTAGATCTACAACAAAACATAAGAACAACATAAAGGAAATTACAACAAAAGGATGGAAGAAGAATGAATGTAACAACAGGGAATTGAGAAGATAGAAGTAGAAGAAGATGAATTAAAATCTAGATCTAAGAACTAAACCTAATCCTAATTCTAGAGAGAAGTGAGAGCTTCTCTCTCTAGAAACTAACTCTCACTACTAAACTAAGCTAAAACTAAACTAATTGGTAACTAACACACGTTTCCCTCTTCACTCCTTGGGTTAAATAGCATCAGAAATGAGTTGGATTGGGCCCACAAGGCTTTAGAATTCGTTGGCCACGTTTTGCTTTAAGTGAACTAGGTGGCAGCAACGGCGCGTGCGCGTACTTTGCGCGTGCGCGCCACCATACGTGTAGCAACTATGGCAAATCTTATATCGTTTCGAAGCCCCGGATGTTAGCTTTCTAACCCAACTGAAACCGCATCATTTGGACCTCTGTAGCTCAAGTTATGGTCGTTTAAGTGCAAAGAGGTCGGCTTGACAGCTTTCCGGTTCTTCCATTTCTTCATGAGTTCTCCAACTTTTCATGCTTTCTTCCTTCATTCCCTTGATCCAATCTTTGCCTCCTAAACCTTAAATCACTTAACAAACATATCAAGGCATCCAATAGAATCAAGGTGAATTAAATTTAGCTATTTTAAGTCCTAAAAAGCATGTTTTCACTCTTAAGCACAATTAAAGGAGAATATACAAAACCATGCTATTTCTTGAATAAATATGGGTAAAAGGTGATAAAATCCCCAAAAATCAATACAAGATAAACCCTACAAATGGGGTTTGTCAACCTCCCCACACTTAAACCAAGCATGTCCTCATGCTTAAACCAAGAATGAAGTAAGGGTATGGCATTTATTCAATGGAAACTAACTAAATGCAATCTACCTATATGCAACTATCTAAATGAATGCAAGTGCTTGGTCAAAATAAATCAATTCCCAAGAAACATATATGCACAAGGGCTAAGGACTAGCAAGTCTAATCCACAATTGAATTGAGTTATTAAATATTTTTACAAACTTGCATGAAGAATGATGATCATAGGTGAAAACATGTAATTGAGCATCAAACCCTCACCGGATGTGTTTGCACTCTATTCGCTCAAGTGTTTAGGGTTGATTCACTCAATTCTCCTCTATTTCATGCTTTCCAAGATTTGTTTTTCTTCTAACAATCAACATTTATTTCATGCATGCATACAAGTATCATGAGGTCTTTTCATTGGTTGTAATGGGGCTAGGGTCAAGGTAGGATGCATATTTGGTCAAGTGAGCTTGAAATTTGAATCTTTGATAAGTTTAAACTTCCCACCTAACCTATGACATCCTATACAATTAAGTTTTAATCTAGCTACCCATTTTTCACCTTTTCACATACTCATGCATTTTCTTTTCATTTCACAACTCATATGCATTGATCTTATTGAGCTTCACCTTGGGGCATTTTGTCCCCTTTTTATTTCTTTCTTTTTCGTTTTCTTTCTTTTTCCATTTTTTTCTATACTTTTCATATATTTTTTTTTGTTTTTCTCATTTTTTCTTTCTTTCAAACTATATACAAGAGTACCAATGCATAAGGTCTATACATTTAATCAATACATGAGCATGTACCCAATTCCCAATATTTACAATAATAATACAAAACTACCCTTTTATTCACCCAATGTCCCAAGGTTCCCACACTTGAATGATACACACACTCTAGCCTAAGCTAATCAAAGATCCAAATAAGGACATTTATTGTTTTTCGCTTTAAGGCTTGTAATGTGCTAAATTAAGAACAAGTGGGTTAATCGTAGGCTCAAATTTGGTTAATAATGGAAGATAAAAGGTAGGCTATTTGGGTAAGTGAGCTAAATGAAATGATGGCCTCAATCACATAAATGCATGAATACACAAAATAATGGACATAAAGAATCAAACAAATCAAAGATTACAATCATAGAAAGAGAATAATGCACACAAGAAGGAAAAATAAGTGGTTATAAGATGTAACCACATCATTAGGCTCAGGTCTCACAAGATTGTGTTCTTAGCTCAGAACATGATCCATAATATATATAATTCAAGCAAGTTCTATGAAAAGTTTTCACTCAAATCAATTGACATGCCCTATAGATAGAAATCTTGAAAAATTCTCATTATTTTGACTAAGCTTATTGTGTATGCATATGCAAAAATAAGAAAATGCAAGTAAAAATCCTAAAATCCTAGAATGAAATGCAAAAGTATTGGAGTTAGAAATTTGTCACCCAAGATTGCCGATTGGTCGGATGACCTCCCCACACTTAAAAGTTTGCACCGTCCTCGGTGCACTCAAAGATGAGCAAGGGGGTACGGCGACTCTCCGGATTGCTATGTGTTCTTTCTTCCACTTCCATGGTTGCTTGTGGTGCATTCGTTATGAAAAACAAAAATATAACACCATAAGATGAGAAGATATAAAAGCAAGGAAGCATACATTGTTGGAATGAGGTAAATCACTAGAATGAGGTGAGTGAATTAGTGTGACATTAAGAAATATTAGGTGTGTGAATTCTAAATTGCACGGTTTAGAATACACATTAGCATAAAAGCTATGTCACAAAAGAAGCATGCACTTCACTTATCCTAGTGTGCTTGAGATGCTTTAAGTAAGCTTGTAAGGTAAGACAAGCATTAGAGAAGCATGAAAGCATTCAAGTCAAACATATGGATGGATATAATCATGAAATACGATGCATTAAAGTAAATGCTCAACATTATCCATCAAGAGGTAGCCTAATCGAGGAAAAAGATTCAAATCACATGATGGCTAGCTACAACATGCAATTCAAAAGAGTTATAAGCTCGAAGACAATTCTCATCACTTGGTATTTTTCGAAAGGTAAGCATGAAGAACTCAAAACCAAGTAACAAAATATAACCTCAATCATAGAATCCAACAAAGATTATCTAAAAACATTCATGCTAAAATAGCATTTAGGCAATAAGGGATATAGCAATGTATAGTAAACAAAGTCAATACTCCAACACATATAATGAAAAGAGAGAAAATAAAATGAAAGCTAAACGAAAACTAACTAATTAACTAACCAACTAACTAATTAACTAACTAAAATAAATGGTTATTCATGGTGTTTGGAAGTGTTGGATGAGGGGTAGGAGAAGGGAAGAAGAAAGGAGAAGGAAAGAATTGGAAAGAGGAGAAGAAAAGAAAAGTGGATGGGAGAAAGAAATCCGCGCGTACGCACACGTGGCGCGCGCGCGTCGTTGGCTTATTTCGAGAGTGGCGCGTACGCGTCATGTGCACGTGTGCGCAAGTGGGGTTTGTGCCAGAGGCACAACGTTGGCGCGGCGCAGGCACAACTCTTTGGAAAATGTATGGAGGTTGGAACTTCTCAATCCACGCGTACGCACGCATGGCGCGCGCGCGTGGATGTTCGAAAATGCTGGAAGTGCGCGTACGCGCCATGTACGCGTACGCGTGGATGGTGCTCTGTTTTTCAAAATTTTTTCTATGTTTTTGCACCAATCCAAGCATTCCAAACCTCCAAACAGCTACCAAAACACCATAAAACCTTATTTAACATACTTAAACTACCAAACATACTCAACTAACTAAACAAAACATGAAATTAAACTAATTCTACCAATATATACAAAAGAGAAAATGAAAGGATTTTACCATGGTGGGTTGTCTCCCACCTAGCACTTTTGTTTATTGTCCTTAAGTTGGACTTTTGGGGAGCTCCTCATCAAGGTGGCTTGTGCTTGTATTCATCTTGGAACTCCCACCAATGCTTGGTTCTCCATTGTGCCCCAAGATTCTTTATGGATTGAGCCAAGTCTTGATGGAGTTCTTCACAAGCTTGGGGCTCCCAAAGTTGATCATCTTCTTGTAATCCGGGATCCCACACTTTATTTTCACACCCGTCTTGAAGTTGATCATCATTATTAATCCATCCGGGTGGTGAACAAGATGAATTCTCTATGAAATGCCCAACAATCCTCCTAGAGCCATCTATTTGAGCACTATTCCCACCTTTGTATTCAACTCTTGAAGTATCAACCAAAATGAGCCTTGATTTGCAACGCCAACCACGAAACATCTTTCGCTTACGCTTCATCCCACAAAGCATTCTAAGTTGACCATCCGTTTCAAGCAAGCCATACTCAAGTGGGACAATAAAGCTAATAGAAATGAATTTTACCCACTCAAGTGAAGGGGTAGATGACAACCTAGGCAAAGATACTTCCAAAGATCTTGACAAAGGATAACCAACCCTCGTTCTTCTATTTCTAGGGACTTCCACCTCTTCACAAGATCTCTTAATCTCAATCCTTTGTTCAACAATTTTATCTAAACCTTTTCCTTTACTCAAATCATAATAGGGAGGGTGAGAAAAATTTACCTCCTCCACGCTTTCAAATCCAACCGGAGAAGGTTCTTCATGCTTAAAGGATTCTTCACCACTAAGACTTGATGCTTGATCTTCATCACCAAGGGAACTCAATTCTTTCTCTATCCCATCCAAGTCTTCATATGGGATATGCCTTGGAAGGTGTGCACTTTCCTCCCTAGCATCAATTTCAATCATCTTGGAGGGGTTTTCTTCAACTTTATGTTCCCATGGAAGCTCCGCATCTCCTAAGTCTTCTACCACTTCTTCCTTGTCTTCAACAATTAAAGCTTCCTCTAATTGTTCCAATACAAAGCAACTTCCCTTATTTTCCACCGGAGTTTCCAATCTCTCCTTCATGCTATGTTCTTCATTTGATTCTCCACATGTAGCCATGGAAGTTCCTTGAGTGTTCAAGCATTGGGAGGCTAATTGATTTGTTACCGCATCCAAGGTGGCCATGATATTTTGCACATCCTTTTTCATCTCTTCTTGCCCTTGAACAAGAACACCAAGGGTTTCATCCATTAGAGATTGGGGTGGGTGGAAGGGTTCATTAAATTGGGGAGAGGGTTCATAGTAGGAAGGTGGTTCTTCTTGGTAGAGTTGTGGTGGTTCTATGTTTTCCACTCTTTCCACTTGTTGCACAACACACTCCATGGTTGCTTGAAATTGATCCAATGCTTCCTTGAGACGATCCCTTGACTCTTGTTCCTCTTGGATAATATGATTAGGATCATGTGGCTCTTGGATCAATGGATATGAGTATTCTTCCATGGAAGGTTGTGGTGGAAAGTAGTATTCATCTTGTGGTTGAAAGTTTTCATATATTGGAGGTGGTTCATCTTGGTAATAATGTGGAGGAGGTGGCTCTTGAAAATATTGATGTTGGAATGGTGGTGGCTCTATATGTGGTTCATATTGCTCATATGGTTGTTGGTAGGATGGATATGGATTAGGGTCATATGAAGGTGTTTGTTGAAAATAGGCTTGTGAGTGTGGTTGAGGGTCATGTTGAGGATATGACTCATAGGCATATGGTGGTGGTTCTTGAAAGTCACAAGGGAGTTCACCATAGCCATTAGATTGATATGCATCAAAGAATGGCTCTTCTTCATAGTGTATTGGTGGAGGTTGTTGCCATGAAGATTGATCATGTGCATGTGGCTCTTCCCACATTTGGTTATCCCATTCTTGATACACATCTTCATTGTAGCCCCCATTACCTACAACATAGTTGTAATCACACTCATAGCCAAAGTGAGAATTCATGATAGCAAGAGAAAATAAAAATAAAATCAAATAAGAAGCAAGAAAATTAAATCCTAAAAACTAGTAAGAACTAACAAAGAAGCAAAAGGCAAACATATTCACAATATTCACATATATACAATAACCAATAACATAACACCATTGCAATTCCCCGGCAACGGCGCCATTTTGATGAATGGATTTTTGATGGTTTAGAATTTCACAAATGAAATCTCGTTGCAAGTATAGTTTCTAAACCAATCACTAATCCTTTCATACAAAAAGTTGTTTGTCACTAAAACAAACCCCTAAAATTTATAAACCGAAGTATTCAAACCTCGGGTCGTTCTCCCTAGGAATTGTAATGAAGTGTCTTGTTATCGGTTGTGAGTTATATTTGGGGTTTTGATATGAAGCATGAAAGATAAATGGTAAGAAAGTAAACTAATGGCTAAAAGGGTCTTGGCAAGGGTTGGTGGTCAAAAATCTCTATCCTAATCACTAACCACAATATGAGAATTGGCAAGGATTAATCTCATTAAATCATCCTCTAACTAGTAGTAAAGCAAAGTCAAATGAGCTATATCAATCCTAGTCCATAAGTCCTAACTCTCCACTAATTCAATTAGTGAGAAATAGAGTCAATGAATCCTAATCATCAATTACTTGGACATTAGTAACTCAAGAGTTCCTAAGTTACCTTTCCAAGCCAAGAACATAAAACTCTACTCTAAAATCCAACCAAGCATTTCATCAAACACTTGGAAGGCACAAAAGAAAAACATAGTAAATCAACAACAAGAATTAATTCTAACTACAATCAAATGTAAAGAATTAACAACAACAATTAAAGGAAACAAGATCTACATGAATTACCTCTTATTGAATTGAAAGAAAATGGAATGAACAATAGTAGATCTACAACAAAACATAAGAACAACATAAAGGAAATTACAACAAAAGGATGGAAGAAGAATGAATGTAACAACAAGGAATTGAGAAGATAGAAGTAGAAGAAGATGAATTAAAATATAGATCTAAGAACTAAACCTAATCCTAATTCTAGAGAGAAGTGAGAGCTTCTCTCTCTAGAAACTAACTCTCACTACTAAACTAAGATAAAACTAAACTAATTGGTAACTAACACACGTTTCCCTCTTCACTCCTTGGGTTAAATAGCATCAGAAATGAGTTGGATTGGGCCCACAAGGCTTTAGAATTCGTTGGCCACGTTTTGCTTTAAGTGAACTAGGTGGCAGCAACGGCGCGTGCGCGTACTTTGCGCGTGCGCGCCACCATACGTGTAGCAACTATGGAAAATCTTATATTGTTTCGAAGCCCCGGATGTTAGCTTTCCAACCCAACTGGAACCGCATCATTTGGACCTCTGTAGCTCAAGTTATGATCGTTTAAGTGCAAAGAGGTCGACTTGACAGCTTTCCGGTTCTTCCATTTCTTCACGAGTTCTCCAACTTTTCATGCTTTCTTCCTTCATTCCCTTGATCCAATCTTTGCCTCCTAAACCTTAAATCACTTAACAAACATATCAAGGCATCCAATAGAATCAAGGTGAATTAAATTTAGCTATTTTAAGTCCTAAAAAGCATGTTTTCACTCTTAAGCACAATTAAAGGAGAATATATAAAACCATGCTATTTCTTGAATAAATATGGGTAAAAGGTGATAAAATCCCCAAAAATCAATACAAGATAAACCCTACAAATGGGGTTTGTCAGCACCCTCTTCACAAATGTCTATGAGGACTTGGTCCAACCTTTGATCAAAGTTGACCCTTCTAGTGTAAGGGCGTGCATCTCCTTGCATCATGGGCAAGTTGAACGCTAACCTTACATTTTCTGGACTAAAATCTAAGCATTTCCCCCGGACCATTGTAAGCCAATTCTTTGGGTCCGGGTTCACACTTTAATCAGGGTTCTTGGTGATTCATGCATTGGCATAAAACTCTTGAACCATTAAGATTCTGACTTGTTGAATGGGGTTGGTGAGAATTTCCCAACATCTTCTTCGAATCTCATGTCGGATCTCCGGATATCCACCCTTTTTGAGCTTGAAAGGGACCTTTGAAAATACATAAGTGAAAATAGTGTTCATTGGCTTCAGCCCCAGAGGGGGAACCAGAATAACCAAGACAAGATAGTATATGAAAAGTGTAGTAGCAAAATGTCCTATTTATAGAAAACTAGTAGCCTAGGGTTTACAAAAATGAGTAATTAATGAAGAAATCCATTTTTGGGCCCACTTGGTGTGTGCTTGGGCTGAGCATTGAAGCTTTTAGGTGTAGAGGGTTTTCTTGGAGTTAAACGCCAGCTTTTGTGCCAGTTTGGGCGTTTAACTCCAGCTTTTATGCCAGTTCTGGCGTTTTGAAGCAAGAATTTTTATGCTAACTTGGAATGCCGGTTTGGGCCATCAAATCTCGGGCAAAGTATGGACTATTATATATTGCTGGAAAGCCCAGGATGTCTACTTTCCAACGCAATCAAAAGAGTGCCAATTGGGTATATGTAGCTCCAGAAAATCCACTTCAAGTGCAGGGAGGCCAGAATCCAACAACATCTGCAGTCCTTTTTCAGCCTCTGAATCAGATTTTTGCTCAGGTTCCTCAATTTCAGCCAAAAAATACCTGAAATCATAAAAAAACACACAAACTCATAGTAAAGTCCAGAAATATGATTTTTATTTAAAAACTAATAAAAATATAATAAAAGCTAACTAAAATATACTAAAAACTACCTAAAAATAATGCCAAAAAGCGTATAAATTATCCGCTCATCAGGGTACTAGGTGTTGAGACACCCCTAAGAATTTACTTGCCCAGGTCTCTTCTTAACACATCTTCACCACAAGCAACTACTAAGATCTTTAATTCTTTTTGAGCTTTTTAATGTTTCTTTTTCTATCTCAGTAGTTAATGCTTAGAGCCTTGGGCCTTTATTACTTACTACCTCTTGGTTCTATGGACATTCAAGGAACACCTTTTAACCTTCCCTTGTTTCTTATTTCTTAGTTTGTTTGATGATCTCTCTCAGCCTTAGTCTTTCTTATTGTTTTGCACAACTCACAGTAACTCTTATGGAGACAAGCTCTACTTTTATTTATTTTGAAATGAAAACTTGAAATACATGGCATTTTCTTTCTTGTAATTAAAAAAACTCATACAGACTTCAAACAGGAATTAAAACTAAGCACAAAACATAAACTATCCTAGCATGATTATTTATTCAAAAAGTAAATAAAGCAAAAGCTTAAACATGATTTCAGAAATTAGAAAGTGTCAACCATGGGACTCAACAACTTTGAGCAGCTTCATCTTTAGTTCATTGGCCCCTTTCCTTTGTCCTTCTTCTTGGAAGGGGAGGAGCCACCTTCATCTGGCTTGGAGGAACCTTCTTGTTCTTTGGCATCCTTGGGCTTCCAAAATCATGCCCTCCTCATATAATTCCTTTCATCTTCCTTATGTTTGGCTAGGATTTCATCTTGTCTTGCACTTATCTCTTCCATTCCTTGCAAGAAGGTTGGGTATCCTGGGTTTAGAGCGGCTACGTCGTTACACAAGTGATTCAACTTCGCTTGTGTATTGATGTTATACTGCCTCCTGGATATGGTTCTGGCATCATAGAGATGTCTGAATTTGGCCAAATTCCTCTGTTGCCATTTGCCTTGCTCTACTGTTTTATCCAATGCACTTCGCACCTCTCTCCAGTCAAATTGTTCTTGCTGCTCTTTCCTCATATGCTCCCAATTCCCTTGGAGTTGTTGAATGTTTTGGTTGACTTGGCTCCATTGTTGTTGTTGAGTCTCCTTGAGTTGATTAACATCTTCCCTCAAGTGGTGTAGGTCTCCCTTCATTTGGTGTACATCTCCTTGCAATTGTTTCCGGTTGAATCCCTCTGGAAATTGCTGATATTGGTATTGTGGTGGTGGTTAAAGTGCCAAGAATTGAGGTTGCTCTTCTGCCACTTCCTCTTCTTGTTGTTATTGTGGTTCATGAGCATGAGCTCTTCGTTCTATGGCTCTGTTGAGTAGGTGAACAACCACCACCTTGGCCTTCTTTTTAGTAGTTATAAACTTGTCTTGCTTCACAAGCACCTCATCAATGATTTTTTCAACTCCAACCTCATCACATAGCCTCTGTATAATGCTGAGGAATGCCAACCTTGTGTTGTCACCGGTGCTTTTCAGCACTTTGTTGATGTTGTTGGCGATCATCTCCCCCACGTTGATGTTCTCTCCTTTCATGATGTTGTAGATGAGCACAGCTCTCTCCTTGGTCACCTCTGAAGTGTTGGATGTGGGGATTAGGGACCTCCTCACAAATTCTAACCACCCTCTAGCTTGGGGCTCAAATATCTTCTTCTCAATTGGTTGAGTATCCCATCCTTATCATTTATCCAGCGCACATGCATCACAAAAATTTCATTCAGGATCTCATCAAATCCAGGGTCTTGCTGCTTCATTCTTTCTTTATAGCTCTGAGTGGAGCTTGTCCTCTTCACTATTAGCATTCTTTCTATGCTAGAGGGGCTGTAGCCAATGGACTTCCCTCTTACATAGCTAATATAGCCATATTGTTGCCCTGGTTGGGGTACTGCGTTAGCATAGAATTCCCTCACCAAGCTCTCTACCACTTTCTTTGGAGGGTTGCATAGAAGTGACCAACCCCTGTTGTTGATCTCAATGTTGATTTCAATATGCTCATTCCTCCGTAGTTGAAACCCAACTTCTGGAATGATCTCCCTCTCACTCACCCAACCGTAGAATTGATTTTGGTTGAATGCGGAGAGGAACTTGTAGTCATTGAAGGAGCTTGAGGATCCAGAGGTTGGTTCCTTGGTTTTTCTCTTCTTTGAGGCTGAGCTTTTTGGTGGTGCCTTGAGGTTGAGAGAGTGTGTTTGAGGTTGTGAAATGGGGGTTGCAAGAAAGAGCATGCAAAATAGGGTTTTGCTCCAACACCAAACTTAGGACTTGATTGTCCCAATCAAGAAAAAGAAGAAAGAAAGTAAGGAAAGAGATAGTAGAAGATGAAAAGAGAAAAGTAGGTGAGGGGTGTATGCTCTTCGTGTGTGATTGGGGTCTGTTGAAGTGGGATAGGAGATGGGGAGGTGAGGCTTTTATAATGGATAAATGGTGTGGTTCGAAGGGTGGGAAATAAAAAGGGTTAAATGTTTTCCTACTTGGGGAGTGGCGCCTAGCATGGGAAGAGGCGCCAACTCTTTTCTCACAGTTTCTTCTGCATGTGTTGAGTTCCAAAGTGCAGGTACACTTTGACTTCCTTGCTTTGTGAGTTGTTTACCATGTGGGCCCCATCTTCTCTCCTGAAATTGAAACTGAACCCATTAGTAATGACAAAAGAACCCCTTCACATTCCTTTTCATTAAGAGTGGTTTGGGTTGCAACTGATGGGTGTCCTTTGGGACACTAAACTTAACCCTTTGGCATCTTAATAATTTGGTTCCATCATTGTGTATTTAATGTGTTCATAAGAATGGAGTAACATAAATCCTTTCATTTTCTTTTGATTCTAATTCCACTGAACTCATTAAGCCACATTCATGTTCTTACCGAAAATATTAAGTGTTTTCAAATTAGGTGACTTGGGCTGCTATGTGATGCTTGGTGGTGGCCACACCAAACTTAATCTCTGGGCTTACTCTTCAAAATCAAACTATTAAGTGTTTGTAAGCCTAGATTAAGTGGTTGGGAGGCCACATCAAACTTAGCAGTTTAGCTAGTTCTCAACCCATTCACTCATCATTATTTATGCCTTCATCAAGTTGCAATTCCAGAGTAGAAAGAAATAAAAGAGTGCAAAGAAAATCTAGCTACCAAAGTTAGTATCAAACTTTCTAACCTACAATTGTAAACTAATCCTAATTTGGTAATGTAACACAAATGTGAGACTGAAAATTAAACTATCTAAAGCAATAGATTTTAACTACTTCTAAGAAAAGCAATTAAATCAAAAGGATAAAGTGTTGGGGTGCCTCCCAACTAGCGCTTCTTTATTGTCATTAGCTTGACATTCCTTCATCTTCAGCTGAGCTTGTAGCTCACTCTTTGCTCCTCTAAGGAGCCTCCCAAGTAGTGTTTGAGTCTATGGCCATTGACAGTAAAAGTTCTCTGAGTCTTGTCCTCCATGAGCTCCACATGACCATAAGGAAACACCTTGAGTATGGTGAATGGCCTTGACCATCGAGAGTTAAGTTTCCCAGGGAAGAACTTGAGTCTTGAGTTGTAGAGTAACACCTTCTATCCTTCAGTGAACTCCCTTCTTGCTATCTTTTGGTCATGCCATCTTTTTATGTTCTCTTTGTAGATTTTTGCATTCTCATATGCTTGATTTCTAAACTCCTCCAGCTCATTGAGTTGCATTAATCTCTTTTCTCCAACAGCTTGCTCATCATAGTTTAACATTTTCATAGCCCAAAATGCTCTATGCTCAAGTTCAACTGGTAAGTGACAAGCCTTGCCATATACCAATTGGTATGGAGACATCCCAATGGGAGTCTTATAGGATGTCCTGTAGGCCCATAGTGCATCATCCAGCTTCTTAGACCAATCATTTCTTGAGCTTCCAACAGTTTTTTCAAAGATTCTTTTTAGCTCTCTGTTGGAGATTTCAGCTTGCCCGTTCGTCTGTGGGTAGTATGGGGTTGCCACTTTGTGCTTGACTCCATATCTGAGAAGGAGTGTCTCGAGTTGTTTGTTGCAGAAGTGTGTCCCTCCATCACTAATGAGAGCTCTGGGAACTCCAAATCTGCTAAAGATGTTCCTTCTCAAGAAGCTTATCACAACCTTGTTGTCATTTGTTGCAGTGGCTATGGCTTCTACCCACCTTGAGACATAGTCAACAGCCACCAGTATATAGCTATTTGAGTAGGAGGTTGGGAAGGGTCCAATGAAATCAATCCCTCATACATCAAATAGCTCCAGCTCTAGTATGTATTGCTGTGGCATCTCATTTCTCTTGGTTAGATTACCAGCTGTTTGGCATTCATCACACCTTGACACCATTTTGATGAACGAACTCTTGACGGTTTAGAATTTATCTAATGAATTCTCGTTATGAAGTATAGTTTCCAAACCAATCAAGAATCCTTTCATACAAAAATTTAGGTTGTCACAATTAACAATCCCCAATAAGAATTAACCGAAGTATTAAGACTCCGGGTCGTCTCACAAGGAATTGCAATGAAGTGCTTAATTATTGGCTATGGGGATCAAGGGGGTTTTTAATTGATATTGGGCAAGAAAATAAATGACAAGAGAAAGTAAATCAAACAAGAAATTAAAGAAGACAAGTAATAAAAAGAGACATTCATGGCAATGGATTGAGATCATAGGCTTTCTATCCTAGTCATGCATGATTAGTTCATCTTATTTAGTTAACTCCAACAAATAGGGAGAATGTCAAACAAGATTAACTAATCATGTCACAATAATAAACAAGAATTTATCTCATTACGTCAACTCCAACAAAGAGGGAAAAAGTCTAACGAGACTAGCTAATCTCAATCTAAAAGTCCTAACCAACTTACTAATTAAACTAGCAAAAGATTAGCGTCAATGGAAACAATATTCCATAAGTCCTAATCAACTCACTAATTAAATTAGCAAAAGATTAGCGTCAATGGAAACAATACTAGCTAACAACTCTAGATCACCAACATGCACTACAAGAAAAACACCCATTCAGGTACACTTGAAAAGTGTAGCCAAAAGTAAAAAAAAATGATGCCTTAGGCTACGGCTACGCTTTCTGGGCTACTGCTACGCTTTTTGGGGTGATTCCTATTCGGCCGTTGCCTATTCTCAAAGGCTACGCTTTTCTGTATCAAAGGCTACGCTTCTGGCCTTTGAGAATAGGGTACGCTTTTTAAGTGATGCTATTCAGGACAAAAGGCTACGCTTTTCAGCACTAATGGTTACCAGAATTCAAAAGAATAGGCTACACTTTTCAAGGCTACTGCATCACTTTATAAATGTAATAAATAGTATACTTATAGCTACTCTATATAAGTGTAGCCTTAGGTCCCTCATTATTTTTTTTATTTTTAATACATATATATATAATTAATATTCCAATAATTTTTTGTACAATATAATATTTAATAATATAATTACATATATAATTTTGTATTTTTAATTAAATGAGTTAAATAAAATAAAATAAAAATAAATATAAAATTATACTAAATAATTTATTTAAATAATAAAAATTATCTATAAACAAAATATATTTATAATGAACCAAAAGTATTGAAATGAAATTAATTTTGAATATTCATACATCTCACACTAAATTAAGCATAGTCATATCAAAATAAGCAAGAGACCACTTAGAATTTACTACTAATACTCTACGAAAAACTAAAATATTATATCATACATAAGTATCTTCTAATAACTAAACCATACTCCACAATCCATGAATCTCTTCCTCTTCCTCTTGTTGCTACTGTTTGGTCTTCATGTCTCCAAGTTCATCTTTTAAAGTTGTCACTTTCTCTTTGAGCTGTTGCTTTAAAATGTGGTGACCACAGAAGATAACTCAAATCTGCAATCAATTTCAGCAACCAAGTGAATCCTTTTTTAACTTATAAAGCCTAAAGGCAGCAACTTTGACAGGCAACAACAAAAGAATCACCCCATCAATAAAAAAATAACCTATAACTCATCAAATCCCAAATGCCGATATCTCTTACAAGCATTGTTTATAGCATTCACAGCCATCCTAAAAGGCATAAAGATATAGCAGTGAAAGCTTACCAAACTACTACTCTTTTTATTAACCTCCTAATATGTACGTTCAACTTTACATTAATATATATACACACATATATATCCATTGGAAATGTGAAATAAGTAATTAAGTACTATACTGTACCTGTGACTAATTAATAACAGGAAGGGATATTTTCATAATAGTATTATTAAGGCACATTCCTAATGACGATTGTTCTTTAGAGCTTCTTGGCAACCCGATATTAGTGGCTAGTGTAGTGGGTTCTACTTCTACACACGAAAATTACAGCTGCTGCACTTTCCTTGTGCTCAGAAATCTCGTGATGTTCATCTACAAAAAAGTCAAGCATTGCCAATTAATTTGTCATACTTTGAGAAATTAATATTCTCTCTTATACACTAGCATAACATAATCTGAGGGAAAGAAGCAACAAGCATTAAATCAAGTGAGCTTTCTTCCAGAATTAATAGATTGAGCTTTAATTCTATCTTTTTTTTTCCTGGTAAGTGAAATTCCCTTTTTCTCTTGGTTATCCTTATGTAATACATATTTGAATGAATCAGAAACCATTCGTGGGACAGAAGCAATAAACAAGAAAAACAAGAAAAGGTGTCACGGGTGTGGTGAATGAGCATCTCTTTGCCAAGTGCCTTGTTGTGTGATTTATGATTAAGATTATATGATCGGTTTTGAGTTATCAAGTGAGAAAGTCGTCCTCTCCCTCACATGCTCATAAGCTAAGGTTTTGCTTTTTCAGCCTTTTCTTTTCCTCCTTTGGAAATTCCCGTCCACACTCCAAAATCCCAATCCCAACTTAAAAAAGTTCCCACAAAACACAAATAGAATAGAATAGTAAAACATTTCCAAATAAGTATTTTTAAGAAACAAGTTAAACTTTCTGTTTATGAAATTTAGTTAAATTTATACATTTATTGTCAATTGTGCCAACAGGTGAATATACGGTGGGTACATTTAGTTAAATTTAGTTAAATTCATACATTTATTGTCAATTGTTCCAACAAGTGTTGTTTTAGACAAAAAAAATTTCATAAGACAAAAATACATAAGTGGAAAATTAAAAGATAACAGCCAAATAGCAATCACAAAGAGCAGAACCATTTGTCCTAATTGGCTTTTGAAACTAACAGTTTAAAATTACATTATGCACATAACTCTAACTAAGCCAATTAGATTCCAGCCACAATACAATTCTACAAAATTTAATCAGAGTGTAGCACATAACATTAACATACCTTAACTGCAAGTTCTCCAATAGCCCAGCATGCATTATTTGCTATTGAAATAGCCTCTTTAACCTTAGAAATTTTCTGTATAAATAACATAGTACATTAGTAAAATAATTGAAAAAATACAACCACTCCGCTGAACCCTAAACTAATACCAGAATTACACAAACCAGCTGCTTGGCTTAACTTTCAGTATGAGAAATAAATCATTATAAAATGCAGCAGAAACCATATCATTGAGTTGACTATAGTAGAACCTTGTATAGAAAAAGAAAAGGTGTAATAATGGTGCTTATTATCAACATAAATAGCACCAACTAAGATGAATAAATGCTTTCAAAATACATAACATCATAGACAAGATAAGACATCTCCTAACAGATAAAACATAAGAAAAAGTGGGGTGCATACATGTGCTATAGATGTAAAGCATTCCAAGAGAGGAAAGAGATCTTTGTCTGAATTTGAAAGTTGCTACCATTTCTCTATAAATGGTGGCATGAGAATGTCAAGATAAACCAGGCTGCAAAACAAGGAAAGAAGCAGTTCATATGAAAATTCATTAGACACAAAAGAGCACAATCGGTTTTATCATTCTACCTGCCCCAGTTTCGGACATCTGTCCCTCCTCCGAGTCCAAGTCCTTCCCATACTAACTACAACAACACAAACACCATCATCTCAGCAAACAAAATAACTATATATTCTTAATCAGCTTAGGAATTTTGTAGAAGAAAAATTCTACAGATCGATGCAAAGTGAAGAAAACACAAGTCCTCAACCTGAGCCATTACTTGAGCAGCATCCTATCTTTTCCAATAGTCTTCGGTACTACCTATACCACAAAAGAAAACCAGTTTATATTAAGCTATTCAACAACAAAGTGCTTTCATAAGTCATAACCAAATCAAATAACTCCTAAGCAATTTCGTAAATTTTGTATTAGGTCTTCTCTCTTTAAAGCCAAGATAAATCCTAAAAAGTTAAAGCCCCAACACCAACAAGCATGGTTAACAGAACCGAAACGGCACTAACAGGGTCACCTTTTTTACCTAAATAAATTATTATAGAAAAAATTAATGAAATTACATAATAAAATCATACATCTGAAGAGCTAACATGGCGAGGGGTGATGGAGCCTCCAATCTGCACCAGTCCATCAACGGTGAACAATGTAATTCTATCCTCATGAACTCATTGAATTTCTGAGAAATCATTGAAACAAATTAGCAATATAGTACTTAGCAAATAAATTACACCCGTTGGGTGCGGCCCTTCTCGAGACCCTGCATGAACGCAGGATGCTTGTGAACTGGGCCGCTTTTTCTTTTTTTTTTACTTAGCAAATAAATCTCATAAGAATAAAAGAGCAGTATATCATTTTCCAAAATGCAGACTCTGATGAAGGCAATCTCAGTTATTAATCAATTAAAACTTAAAAAGTACCAAATGCCATGAATCCAAAAAGCACTGCACCCTTCAATAACCTAAAAATCCTCTGAAAGTTTACAAATTATACTTGAAGAATACCTAACTCAACTAAAGCAGCAAAATCACTAGGCCTTGAAGAAACAAAATAACCATAACTTAGAGCACATAAACATCGAAAAGAAGAAGCAAAAGCTCCACCATTTCATTTCAACAAAAACTAATTTTAATTTTCAAGATTTCAGCTCAAATATTCTTAAAAAGCACACACATTTGAATATTATATATACAAAAATATGTTTCACAACTTGCACAATCACAACTAGTGCTGCAAAATCAAATTCCGCAATTGAAATGAACTTTAATTACAACAATCAGTGAAAGGAAAATCCAGCTACTTTAATGAAATTTTAGGAAAAAGAAGGAAAGATTACCAGAGTCGAATTGGAACCACGGGAAAGACCGAAAAGGATCATCACCGGATAGGTTGGAAGAGTCGTCGGTGGCTTTGACCACGATATGATGGCGAGAAGAACGAGATGATGAGAAATTGAATGAGTATCAGAAAAGCGGGGAGAGAGGAGATGATAGCGTGGAACGAGAAATTGATGCAAGAGAAGAAGGGAATCTGAATCTTGAGGAGATGATTGCGGTGGAAAAAGCTTGTTTGACGGAGAGAGGAAGAAATGCTGATGGCGAAGTGGAAAAAGGGAAGAGGAGCGACGGCTCTGGAGTGGTGAGTGGTAAGCGGGGAAGAGGAGTGACGGTTCTGGAGTGGTGAGTGGTGACGCCGTGAAGATGAGTGACGGTGAACCAGGGATTTGGGGGTGATGAGTGGGGAACAAGAGAAGAAGGGTGAGTGTTATGTTCTCTGATGATTTGGCTAAGTGTTAGTGAAGGAGAAAAAAATTACTAAGTGTTGTGGGTGTATTTGGCTCTAGATACATTAGGCATCACTTTTAAAACGCACCCAAAACTTAATAAATAGGCTACCTTTTAAAAGCGTCTTCTTTGATAAGAAAAGCGAATCTATAGATATCAACCTACGGCTACGCTTTATAAGTGATTTCTATAATACCTAAGGCTACACTTTTTAAATGATGCCACGATTGTGTATCCTTTTCTCTTATAAAAAGGCAACACGGAGAAAAGCGTAGCCTATTCATACAATAGGCTACGCTTTTCAAATGTAGCTTAAAAAAAGTGTGGCTGAATGGGTATTTTTCTTGTAGTGATGAGTTGGGTTTTCATGACTCAAGATTGCCTAATTACTCTCTCCAAGCCAAGAATGCTCAAAAATCTACTCTAACATCCTACCAAGCATTTTATCAAACACTTGGTAGGCATAAAAGCAAAGCATAGTAAATTGATGACAAGAGTAAAATCTAATAACAATTGAATGTAAAAAATCAACAACAACAATCAAAAGAAACAAGATCTAAATGAATTACTTCAAATTACACTAAAAGAAAATAGGATGAACAAAAGTAGATCTACAAACAAAGTAGAAGAAAGTAATAACAACAATGGAAGAATGATAAATGTAACAATAAGAAATTAAGAAGAAGGAGTAGAAGGAAACATGAATTAAAACTTAGATCTAAGAACTAAACCTAATCCTAATCCTAATTCTAGAGAGAAGCGAGAGCTTTTCTCTCTAGAAACTAAGCTAAAGCCTAATGAAACTAAACTATGACTAAGTGTGTTGACTCTCCTTCAATCCTTGGTTTGAATAGCATAAAAAATGAGTTGGATTAGGCCCAAAATGAGCTGCAAAATCGCTGGGGGCGATTTCATTAAAGTGGGCCACGGACAGCATTGGTGCGCGCGCGCAAAATGCGCGTGCGAGCCCCTGAACGCGAAGCAACATATGGCAAATTTTATATCATTTCGAAGCCCCCGATGTTAGATTTCCAACGCAACTATAACCGCCTCATTTGGACCTCTGTAGCTCAAGTTATGGCCAATTGAGTGCGCGGAGGCAGGCTTGACAGCTTTACGGTTCCTTCATTTCTTCATGAGTTCTCCCCTTTTGCATGCTTTTCTCCTCACTTCTTCAATCCAATACTTGCCTTATGAACCTAAAATTACTCAACAAACATATCAAGGCATCGAATGGGATTAAAGTGAATTAAAATCACCAATTTTAGGGCCTAAAAAGCATGTTTTCACATTTAAGCACAATTTAAGGGAGAATTACAAAACCATGCTATTTCATTGAATAAATGTGATAAAAGTTGATAAAATCCCCCAAAATAAGCATAAGATAAACCACAAAGTCGGGGTTTATCACATTTCCTTGGCATCCTTAAACATTATTGGCCAGTAAAATCCGGATTGAAGCACTTTTGCTGCTGACCTTTCTCCACTGAAGTGACCTCCATATGTGGATCCATGGCACTGCCATAACACTTCCTTCCTTTCTTCATGGGATATGCATCTTCTTAGTATTCCATCAGCACAATTTTTGAACAAATAGGGGTCATCCCAGATGTAGTGTTTGGCATCCTTAATTAGCTTCCACCTCATGTGCTTATTGATGTTAGTTGGTAGCTCCCCAATAGCTTTGAAGTTAGCTATGTTTGCAAACCAAGGGGCTACTCGAACCATCGTCAATTGTTCATCAGGAAAGCTTTTATTTACTGCTACTTGATGCATTTCTTCTTCTTGTGGGATCCTTGAGAGGTGGTCAGCTACCTTATTCTTTGCTCCACTCCTATCTTTAATCTCAATATCAAATTCTTGGAGCAGCAGAATCCACCTTATTAGTCTGGGTTTAGACTTTTGTTTGGTAAGCAAGTATTTGAGTGCTGTATGATCAGTGAACACAATTACTATTGAGCCAATGAGATATGATCTAAACTTATCAAAAGCAAAAACTATGGCTAAAGGTTCTTTCTCCGTGGTGTTATAGTTCCTTTGATTCTCATTAAGGACCTTGCTAGCATAATAAATAACATGTACTAGCTTGTATTTCCTCTGTCCTAGAACAGCACCAACAGCAAAATCAGATGCATCACACATTAGTTCAAAGGGAAGATCCCAACTTGGTGGTGCTGTAATAGGTGCAGAGGAGAGTTTCTTTTTAAGTTCATCAAAGGCTACCATGCACTCTCTATCAAAAACAAAGGGAGAATTTGAGACAAGTAGTTTGCTAAGGGGTTTTGCAATCTTTGAAAAATCTTTGATAAACCTCCTATAGAACCCAGCGTGTCCCAAAAAACTTCTGATTGCTTTGACATTGCATGGTGGAGGTAATTTTTCAATTACTTTCACTTTTGCCTTGTCCACTTCTATGCCATCTTTTGAAATCTTGTGACCAAGAACCCCCTTCAGTTACCATAAAATGGCATTTCTCCCAGTTTAAAACTAGGTTGGTTTCTTGACACCTTTTTAGCACAAGAGCAAGATGGTATAGGCAATCAGAATATGAGTTCCCAAACACAGAAAAATCATCCATGAATACTTCTATGAATCTATCAATCATGTCAGAAAAAATGGAGAGCATGCACCTTTGGAATGTTGCAGGTGCATTGCACAATCCAAAGGGCATTCTCCTATAAGCAAAGACACCATATGGACAAGTAAATGAAGTTTTTTCCTGATCTTTGGGGTCTACAACAATTTGATTGTAGCCCGAATACCCATCCAGGAAGCAATAATACTCATGTCCTGCTAATCTTTCAAGCATATGGTCCATGAAAAGTAGGGGAAAGTGGTCATTCCGGGTGGCTTCATTAAGTTTTCGGTAGTCAATGCACATACGCCATCCGGTCACTGTCCTTGTGGGTATCAATTCATTCTTCTCATTTGCCACAACAGTGATCCCTCCCTTCTTAGGGACTACTTGCACCGGGCTTACCCAAGGGTTGTCTGAGATGGGGTAGATCACCCCTGCTTGCCACAATTTCAACGCTTCTTTCTGAACCACTTCATTCATAGTTGGGTTCAGCCTCCTTTATTGTTGTCTTGAAGGTTTGGTATCCTCTTCAAGTAAGATTTTATGCATACACATTGAAGGACTGATCCCTTTTAAATCTGTAAGTGTCCAGCCTATGGCATCCTTGTGTTGTCTCAGCACTTGGATAAGCTCCTCTTCTTGTTCCTTACTCAGACTTGAATTTATGATCACTGGGTGAGTGTTGTTAGCACCCAGATATGCATATTTCAAGCTGGGTGGTAAGGTTTTCAGCTCTAATTTTAGTGACTCTGCATCTTTGTTGTCTGTAGTTGTTTGCATGATTGAGTTTCTCATGGTTGCTTGTGGTGGTTCTCCATCTCGTGCTTATTCCAGCTCAATGGTTCCTCCACATTGTTTTTCTTCCAAGACTTCTTGAACTATCTGTTCTATGGTGTCTACCAGCATGCATTCTCCTATGGATTCCTTGGGGTAACTCATTGCTTTGAAGACGTTGGAGAATATTTTCTTTTTATGCAATCTCAAGACTAGTTCCCCTTTTTGCACATCAATGATGGCTCCAGTAGTAGCTAGGAATGGTCTTACTAGGATAATTGACGTGTTGGCCTCTTCTTCCATGTCTAGCACAACGAAATTAGCAGGGAAAATGAATTCTCCTACTTTCACTAGTAAGTCTTCCACAACCCTATGTGGAAAATTAAATGTTCTGTCAGCCAATTGGAGTGCCATTCTTGTTAGCTTGGCTTCCTCAATCTTCATCATTCTCATCATGGTTAGGGACATAAGATTTATGCTAGCTCCCAAATTACACAAAGCTTTCTCAATGGTGATGTCTCCGATGATGCAGGGGATTTGGAAACTCACTGGGTCTTTCAGATTTTGAGGCAGCTTCTTCTGTATGATGGCGCTGTATTCCTCAGTCAATAATATGGTTTCTTTTGCCTCCTAGTTCCTCTTTTTGGTTATAAACTCCTTAAAAAATTTAGCATAGAGTGGCATTTGTTCTAATGCCTCAGCAAATGGTATGTTGATTTGGAGCTTTTTGAATATCTATAGGAACTTAGAGAATTGGCCATCCTTTCCATCTTTTCCCAGTCTTTGAGATTGCTGCACCTTGATTTTTCAAATTTGACCTGTATTCTTCTTGATTAGTGTCTATCCTTCTTTCAATTTGCGCTTGTCTGTCCATGAGGGTGGAGACTGCCCCTGTAATCTGTGAGGACAGTTGTGCTATTGCAGCCTCCATCCTTTCAAAGTTGCTCTTGATTTCACATGGTTGCATAGTTGAGGATGGTGCATGTTGATTGAGGTTATTGTGTATGGGATGGTTAGTATGGTATGATGTGTTTTGTGAGTTATGATAGGTTTATGGTTCCATGTTTGATGGTTGGGATTGTGGTTGGAATGCTGATATGATGAATAAGGTTTGTTGTGGTCCTGATTGTGGTTCTGTTGATTTCCCTACCCAAAATTTGGGTGGTTTTTCCAACCTGGGTTGTAAGTCTTAGAGTGTGGGTCATATGGTAGTCTGGATGAATTGTTCACATAATTAGCTTGTTCCCAGTCACCTTTAGATTCTGTTGCATTCCCTTCTTGTTGAGTGTAACGGCCTAGCCTTTAGCCTCGAAGAAACGGCACTTTTTCAGGATCAACCGGAATCTTTATGGAATTTTTAGGAATTTTAGTGCATATAAGCACCTCCACTACACAGGTGCTATGTCATCAAGCTGCTGAGTCAGCAGCTTGACTGCACCAGACACCTCTCCTAATCTAAGCAGGCACGTCGTAAAAAGTTGCGTTTTTGAACCACTTCGGGTCCGAATTTCAAAATTCTGATTTCCGTAGTTTGTCTCTATGTGACGAGCCGGTCTCGAATTTCGAGAGAAAAATTATATTAATATAATATTCATATATTATTATTTTATTTGGAATATTATATTATTATTTTTTCTAATGTGGTTAATGTTGATCTATGTTTGGTAATATAATAACTGAGCTAGAAATCTATCGGTAATGGATAATACTGGCATTCTTAGATGAACTTAGCAATGCTAATGCTTCATCATATATCTTTTATTCTCATGATTATCATGTTACTAGTATTATTTATACTAGTAAAGCTCATGCTTATCCTTAAGTAGTATAATCTGATGTATCTAATTTTCGTAATTATCTTCAAAATGATATTTTATTATTAAACTCTGATGAGTCAGCACCCAGTGACACGTGGCTCTCCCAGAGTTAGCCACCACATGTTTCCTTTCTTGCTCTCCAAGCAAAGCTTTCTTAAGGAGGAAGTAAGAAATACTTGTGTTCTAATACATCTAGCTTCCGTAACTATCCTTTCTTGAGATATTTTTACACCAAAATTTAGGATAATGCTTATCCAAACCCCACGTTCTCCCATGTATCATCATTACTATCATTTTTACTTTCTAAACAAGTTAGAATTCGAAATTCTTGAGAGAGAAATGGAAGAACTTCCATGAAAACTTCCATGAACACCTAAGCTTCTTTCTCCGTTCTTTTTCAAACTAAAACCCCTATCAAAAATCTAATCCGACCAAAATGATCACCTCTTCCTCCTCTTCATTTCTATATCAATTTTCATGGAGTAAATCAAGGCATGATGGCTGCTCCTCCTCCTTGAAGTTTCATCCATGGTGAGAACTCAAGCTGATGATGTTTTCTTCATGTTTTCTCTTAAGATCTCTTGTTCAATCACGACAGGCTCTAAGAAAACGTGATTTCTAGCTGCCTTGAGGTGAGGAAAACCTACTTTTCACCATCATGAAGCTTCAGCCTTCATGGTTCATATGGTTCTAAAGTTGTTTTTGATGTTAAAATAGCCGTAAAAGTGCTATTGGAAGCTTGTTCTTGGTTCAATTCTTGGCAGCTGCAAAGGAGGTAAGGTTTGGTAAATTAATCAATGATTGGCTGTGTTCTTGAAGTGTTAAACCAGATCTTGTTTCTTGAGATTTGATTTTGGGTGTATGTGTGAGGGTTTGATCATGGAAACTTGTTGTTTAATGCTTGAAAATCATGTTTATGATGGTTTTGAAGTGGCTGTTGGTGCTACTGGAAAACGTGACATTCCAGCCATGAAAATCATGATTTTTGATGCTTATTTGATGTGTATTTGATGGCTGAAAAGTTTCTCTTTGGTTTGATAAAAATCGGGTTCAAATCGATTTCTGAAAAGATTGAAAAACTAGCTGAACTCTGGGCCACTTTTGTGCCTCTGGCCCAGCTCGACCAGCGTGGATGCACGTTGTGCACGTCCGCGCCCATGCCTACACAGCCCATCTACGCGCAAGCGCGGATGGCGCTTCTGCGCCGATCCCTTAAACTCCCACCCACGCGGACGCGCACGGTGCGTGCTCGCGTGGATTCAAAATTTCACTTACCCAGGGACGCGAGAGCCCTAGCGCATTCGCGCAAACCCTCACCTCAACGTCTTTCCTCTCTATCACCATTCTCACTTCTCTTTCCTCTCTCTCTCACCCGTTCTCACTCCCTGCTCCAACCCCATCGATAGCCGCGACTCTATTGTCGCCGGTAAGCCTCCACCGTGACCACTAACCCTCAGCCGGTCACACTTCTCCTCTACCTTCCTCTCTCCATCAACCGTTTGCTCTGTTCAGTTTCTGCTTCCCAAGTCTCTGCCTTCCCTTGTTCTGTTTTCTTTACTATTTTGTGTTAATTCTGTTAATTATCTTAGTTAGTTAAAAATGCATGTTAGTTAATTAGGTGGTTAGAGAACCTAAGCTGGATAGTGGATTTAGGTTTGTTTTGAATAATGATGATGATTGAAAGTATTGCTGCTTCATTAACTTTCCTTAGATTGTTATTGTTGAATGTTGCTTTGCTCATGGCTACTGGTTACCTAATTGTTCATAGCTGCTTGTTGCTGGTTGGTTTAGTTTAAATTGCTTTTTGATGTTTTGCTGCTACAAGAATGGTTTAAATGTTCATTTCATATGAATTCACATGTGATTGCTGCATGTTTAGTGTCAAATATTCATATGGAATCTGAACTGATTGTTTGAATTTAGGAAATAGCCAATTTACTGCTGAAAGGCTGCCAGATTTTTCCTAACCATGTTTCATGAAATAACATTGTTTTGATTGGTGTAACAAGCTTCTATTTGACAAAATTCTGTGTCAATAGAATCTTGTTCGCTAAATGGATTTGGAAATTTTTCTTGAGCTTCCCTGCAAGTTTTGGTCATAATTATAACTTTCTTTGCTTACATGTGATGTCAACTTACTTTTATGCATTGAATAGTTTGAGTAAATTTTCAAATTGACCATAAACTTGGTTTTCATTTGAAATTGAGCCCTATTTGCTTGCTTTCACAAGGTTGATGATTTCTTCCACCTATGTGGCTAATGTGACTCATTTTCTCTATACCCAAATTACCTTTAGTCACGTGGTGCATAAAATTTTCAACTCTTATCTCAACCTTGTGACCTTCATGCCTCATTGAAATTTGGTGTTTGAATTTTACTTATGTGCATTGTTCATTAAAGTTCTAATTTTACCAACACCAATTCATACAACTCTAGTGATCTTCACATTGATTGATGACTTGTTTTCATATTGGTTGCTTTTTGGCAATATCATATTTCATCAACAATGACTATAAGAATTTCATGGTTGTGAGTATGCTTGCAGCCCTATTTTGTACAATTCTTTCAATTCTGTAAAGTGCAGAATGAGCTAGAAGAGAAGAGAGGGCCCGAAGGGCTGATTCTTTTCTCTTTTATATCTAATCCTAATTAATCTAAAATATATTTTCTAAAACTAAAATAATATATTTTCCTAATTATAAATAAAATAAAAGTTGAATCAAAATTATTGATCCGTGCAGGGCTTGAGGAGTGTGGGGACCATTGGATTCATTAAGCTCCACGCTGAACTTGGATTTTTCCAAGTTCAACGTGGAGAAGGAAGCAAGTGCTTCAGTGTGTTCCTTTGAATCCACGATGAACTTGGCTTTTCCCAAGTTCAATGTGGAGGAGGCAGCAAGTTCTTCACTGGAAGTTCTCCAATCCATGCTGAACTAACCAAGTTCAATGTGGAGGATGTAGAGGTTGCTGGAGGAGAAATGTGCATTATTATATATCGTTGGAAAGCCCTGGAAGTTAACTTTCTAATGCCGCTAGAATCACATCAATTGGAGCTCTGTAGATCATGTTATTCCAGTTTGAGTGCAAAGATGTTAGGATTGACAGCATCATTTGCTTTCTCCCTTTTCTGCTACAAAACTCCGTCAAATCCATCCGAATGCTACCTGAAATAAACGAAAATGCACACAACTCAAAGTAGCATCCATAGTGGCTAAAAGATATTTAAATCTTGATTAAACTCAATAATTTGAATGCAAATTTACTAGGAAAATATAGAGAAGATGCTCACGCATCACACGCTCACACAAGGAGCATCGTTTGAAGAGTGAACGTAGCGTTCACTATGGCAATGCTAGAGGAGAAGCTGCACGTGAGGGGAGCACCAAAGGGAGTGAACGTGGAGTTCACAAAGTGAATTGAACGCTCCACTGGGACCACCAATTGCATCCTAATCCACTTGAACCAAGCCAAACAATCCGGATCCACCCTCTCATTCAAATCCAAACCAATAAAAGCCCATTGGACATGACTCAAAGGCACAAGAAACAATTAGAATAGGAATTTCATTTGAATTGTAATTTGTTTTCAATTTCAATTTCATTTTTATTTTGTAAAGCCTATATAAAGGCATTAGTTTCATTTCATTGAAAAGGAGGCTGGCTCTGCTAGAGAGTAGTAGGAGTAGGAGTAGGATAGAATAGAAAGCTCTCTTTGATACAATTTTATCTTTTTGCAATTGTTATATTTCAGTCTTGAATTTAATTTCACAGTTTCATTTTCATTGAGTTTGATTTACTCTTCTGCACTTTTACTTCTCTGCAACTTTACATTTCTGTTTATGATTCAATCTGATCTACTCTTCCTGCAAGTTTAATTTTCTGCAATTGCTCTAAGTCATGATTTCTGATGAGTCTAAATTCACACCCCATTCAAAATTGGTGAATTAGTTCTTTTGGCAAGCGCACCAAAATTATCATCAAGTAATAACCCACAGTGGAGTGGGATCGTATCCAGAGAGATTGGCAAATTCGAGTAGTTTTAATCAATTGATGAATTAGTCAAGCGGATCAATAGGATTGTGAAGTGCAGAATTATAAATGACATAAATGTAAATGACTAGAATATAAAGAAAAGCAATAAAGTGCAGGAATATAAATGGCAGAATGTAAAGTGTAGAATCATAAATGACTTGAATGTAAATGGGAATTGGGAATTGCTGAATGTAAAGATAAGCTGTAAAGAAATGGATAGATAAAAATGGGGAAAATTCATTGAGATTGGGAGATATTGCCTCTTTGGATCAAATCTAGCTTATATCCTCTTCAATCATGCAACTCATTGACCTCTTGGCAATCATGATTGATTGAGCCCCAATCCCTTGGTGACTTAATCTCTCAGATCTTGATCAATAGCCAATTCCTTGGTCTAATTGCTCATGAAGAGAGATATGCTTGGTCCATGATTATACCACACACCATTGTAGGTCCAACTAGAGGGAGGATTATATGTCACATATCCAAACACCAAAACCCAAATTCTACTAAAGTGTGAGAAGGGATTTCAAGCATGGTTTCATGTTTCCTTTCCCAACGCTCCCATGAAACCCAATTGCATTCAATCTCTTTTCCAAGATAATTGAATACTAAGCATTAAAAACGAAATTCCTTCTAGCAAATCAAAGAGAAGATGAAGAGAAGAAGAATTTCACTATTATCAATCCATCAAGTACAACAGAGCTCCCTCTCTCAATGAGAGGGAAGTTAGCTACTCATAGCTCAAAAAGTACTCAAAAGTGAAGTGTAAAAGTGGATCTAAAACTTAACCCCCTTCTTCAGTACTCCTTGGGAGTATTTATACTACTCCTAGTAAAATAAAATAATTACAAAAGTGAAAAAGGAAAATTACATTTTGGAGGGAAAAGAAAATACTCAATAAGTGTGACTTCTCAGCTAGCGTGTGGCTGGCACTTTTCTGGCGTGTCACGTGCCCTTCATTTCAAGCTTGGCCTACCACGCCCAATCCTTCAAGTGGAACGCTCGTCCCTTTAACAACCTTAGTGTGCCACGCCTTCGAACTCAAGTGGCACACCCCTTGCCTTTCTCACTTCTCTTTGCCTCTGGAAATATGAACTGACGTGCCACGCCCAAGATCTGGTGTGCCACGCCCTTGCTCTATGCTTGGCTAGGCTTCTTTGGAAAGTTGAACTAGCGTGGCACGCCTAGTGTCTGGCGTGCCACGCCCCTTTTGTGAGTGAGTGGTTCCTCTGTTTGGCGTGCCACGCCACGAACTCAAGTGGCACGCCCCAACGCTTCTTTGCTCTCTGAATGACACTGGCGTGCCATGCCTGGTTGCTCAAGTGGCACGCCTAAGTGAAGAATGGTGAGTGGCGTGCCACGCCTTCGATACCAAGTGGCACGCCCCATGTAATTGGCCTCCTTCATCCTCTCACCAGCGTGCCACGCCTAAAGGCTGGCGTGCCACACCCATGTTCTTATCTTGGTTCCAGCAGTTGGTGTGCCACGCCTCAAACTTCAAGTGGCACACCAATGTGAAATGCTAAGGTTGGCGTGCCACGCCTTCGATACCAAGTGGCACGCGCAGACTTCAATTGCCTTCAGCCCCTTCTCTAGATTGTTGTGCCAACGTGCCACGCCATGCTGCTCAAGTGGCATGCCCATAGATTTGTGAACTCTTCAAGCTTGGCGTGCCACGCCTGGGTTCTCAAGTCGCACGTGTAACAACCCTGATTTTCGAGTACATGAGATCTTTTCTGAAAGTACGGATTTCTCCGGAAGATCAGTAAAGGGAACACCTCTGCTATATCATCAAGCATCTCAATCCTAATTATCATTATGTCATCCATAAGCTAGAACCTCCTCTGAGGCAAGCTCGATAATGCAATCGCGAAGAACCTAGTTTTTGAATCGTATCAGTTGGCAGTTTTGATTCTGATTTTCGTAAAATAGTCTCTGTTTGACAAACCGGACTCGATTCATGAGAGGAGAGAGATAATAGTATAATATTATCATTATATTAGTATTAGAAAATGCTTGAATGATATTATAAGGTTACCTGGTCTATTTTTGTTAAAAACAAAAAATCGGTTTAACCGGGTTTACGGTTTACTAGTGCAGCTTAGCACCAACACTCTCTGATGAATTTAGCAATGCTAAGGCCTCATCATACATGCTCTATTCTCATAATAAATATTTTACTAGTGTCATTTATGCTAGTAGCTCAGAAAATAATTTTTAGAGATGTTTTTACGAGTGTTTCGGTACACCTAGTTTTAGTAGTTGTACACCAGAGATATTTTAATATTATTTTAATCCACCTCCAAGCCAACCAATCACAACTCACCTTACACCCCCAAGACCTCCAAGGCTGTCTCATTTCATCATTTTGGCCGAAAATAACAAGAGAGAAAAGAGAGAAACTTTCATGAACACTTAATCTTCAAAGCTTGATTTCTTCTGAACTAAAACTCAAATCAAAATTCCGATTTCACCAAAATGATCCTCTCTTCTTCCTCTACATAACCATCTAACATATCAAGGCTGGAAATAAGGTGAGATGGCTGTCTCCCTCCCTTTTCAATTCGGTTTTCAAGGAAAACCATGCAAAACATGTGTTTTCTTGATGTTCTTCCTTAGGAATCATGCTTAACATGACTTGAGGGCCAAGAAACGTGAATTTCCAGCAAGTATAAGGTGAGATATCTCTTCCTAACATACTGAGTGAGATTTGGTCAGTAGAGAGTTTTTGGATTTAAAGTTGTTCTTGATGTGATTTAGGAGAAAAAAGTGCTAAAGGACCACCTGAAAGTCTAACCGAATTAGGAGCAGCAAAACCAGGTAGGGTTTGGTAAAATTAATCTTGATTGATTGTGTTTGAATTGTGTGATTATGATATGGTTTGGTTATGCTTGAATTTGATGAAATTTGATGATATTCAACTTTGAATTTGTGTTCTTCATGGATGCTGGAAAAACGAACCCTAAACCTTAAATTGGGGTTCAATTTGTGTTAAAATAATGTAGAAAAGATGGGATTTTAGTGGCTGCAAATTTATTATGAATTATGGTAAAAATCGGTTGCTGAAAAGACTGAAAAACGGGTAAAAACAGAGAAAGAATCTGAAGAATATACGAAGAACATGAAGAACACTTTGAGTGTGATGAAGAACAATGAAGAACACCTTTTTGATTCATAAAAGGGCAAGGAAGTAATTAATTTGGTGTTTGAGGGGTTATATGGTAATTTCTGAAAGTTAGGGTGGTAAAAGTAGAAATATTAAGAGTTACCGGTGGTAAAAAGTGAATTTTAAAGGTTAAAAGTAAAAGTAAGTTAATTTTCGAAAATTTAATGATAAAATAATAAATAATAATAAAATCTTAAATAATAATATTTAATTAAAAATAATATTTTAATAAAAATAATAAAATAATGGGGAAAAGGCAGTTTTCTGTAAAAGCTTTAGAAAGACAACTTTAAGCGCAGAATCTCATAATTACCTTCATAAAATACTTAGGGAGTGGTAAGAACATATTAGTGAGGCAAAGATAAAAGAAAGATAAAAAGTTGAAGAAAAGATAAAAACTAAAGAAAAGTCTGTAAGGTTTTAATAACAGAAAAACAGACAGAAATTAGTGAACGAACTAGGGCAACATAGTTAGTCCTTGAGTTGCGACTAGGGTTAGGTATAATATGAAAAGTTAAACTGTTTCAGTATAGACTTAATGAACCTATACTTGGGACAGGCGAACTATTCATACTGAAATTTACGTAAACTTTAAATATATACGTTAAGCCGAGAAATCAGAGCAGAGTAGAGAAACACAAAAAACAGAGAAACCAGAGTAAAGTAAAGAGATAAAGAGAAAAAGAGTAATATAGATACAGATGAAAAGAGTAATCAGAGAAGAGAAAAGAGATACAGATAATAGAATAATTAAAACAGAGTAGAGAGATACAGAGAAAATAGAAACCAGAACAGAGTAAAGAGATATAAAGAGAAGAGTAATATAATAAAGAGATATTTATATATATTAGTTGCTTGATGCAACCCAGAGCTATACTTATATATATATTAGTTGCTTGATGCAACCCAGAGCTATATTTAATATATATTAGTTGCTTAATGCAACCGAGAGCTTCTGTAGGGAAACTAAGTTACCTACAGCTATTTTCCACTTCCCCATAGCAGAGCAAAGTATATATATATTTTCCTGCAGTAAGCAGAGGCTGTCTCAAATGAGCGGCTATTATTATATGCGCATTTATTTAAGAACGGAAAATTGTATTCGGAAAATCGGGATTACTCGTGACCGGATAAATGTCGGGATTGCGGGCAGCCAACGGACACATGAGCTCATGGCCTGCGCTAGGGCTAGACATGCATCATTCTTGTCTACGCATCATTCTCTGTTGCATTCCTTTCTGTGTGTGATCTACTTCTTTATGTTTGTCTGCTCGTATGCTATTTCTGTGTTTTATTTTCTTGTATTCTTTTGTTTGTGTTCTGCTTTTTGTTGTCTCTACTTTCTCTTTCTATCTTTATCTTCTGTTTACTGCTTCGCTATATTATGTTACTCGTCTACTAATCGACCCCAAATAAATGAACGTAACTAATAACCCCGACCCTACTAAGAACTCCCCAGTTCTTACCCCTTCTCTCTCCCTTTCCCCTTCAGATGGAAGTAAGAGTACCTTACCATAGTTCGCTGATGACCGTTTGCAAGAAGAGGATTCTGCTCTACATTGTCTTCTTAGTCTAGGGTGAATATCGTTCTCTGATTATATGTATATACTGTGAGACCAGCCAGCATCTGCATCCCGTTTGTATGCGTACTTTAACCTAAATCCTTTGTACGAGATTCCTATTGTGTGGCTACTTCATGAGGAACCAGAGAGACGTCCTGTGGAAAAGTCTGATCGTGCAGAGGAGTAGCAGATGATGTTCTATCTTTTGATGACGTTCCACTTGACTTGAGTTTTGAAGACCTAGAACGTACTTTCCCTCGCTTTAGTAGTTTAGAGGGACTAGGTGAGTATAGAGTCTAGGCTAGCCTAGGTGCCAGCTTAGGGACCTCTTGAACAGGTCAGGACCTGGGATGTTGTATGTATATATATGTATATAGATATTATTTAGCTATATCTAGGGGTGTTCTAACTAACAGTCTATATGCTAATAAAGGCTGAATCACCGAATGTTGTCAACTACTTGTGACGTATTTTTGTGTGGTTGTTTATAACTGTTTTATCTGTTATTAGTTGTGAATTGATTATAAATAATTCTGTCTATTAATCTAAATGTTTTCAAAAAAAAAAATACACCACGCAAATTAACTACGCGTTTAACAACGAATCAGGCTCATATGATAAATAATAGATAATAATTAGGAAGACAAATTGGTAGCGCTCAGTTTCCGGTATGATCTAGACATATTGAAAATTGGGTCGTTACAATTTGGTATCAGAGCAGTTCGTTCCCAGTAGAGCTTGGGGAGTGGACTGACTATGCTTCATTGCATACTCTGTTGTGTGTCTCATGCGTATAGGATATCCCAGTGATATATGTTGCATGATTGTCTCTGTGTTTTCATTTTGGGAATGTTCACACTTGACTTGAAGTGTTAAGACTGATCACATTAACAATGATTGTTTGGTGTGAACAAGACTACAATGGGTTCATGGAGACGAGGCGTACGGGAAGGAATTCTTAATGTTAACTACGAGAGGGAAGAGGAAACATTTATGGCTACTATGAACAACGTGGCTGAAGTAGTGCGTGAAGCTGCTGTAGCAGTGGCTAGGGCTGTTGAACGTCTCAGAGTGAGAAATTGGAATGAGAATGAATACGGAGAAGATAATGGGAATGATGAGAATAACTTAGGGCATCCTGAAAGACCTATGACCCTTGCAACCTTTCTGAAGGTTAATCCACCTATGTTCAAGGGTACACTCGTTGCGACTGACGCTGATAACTGGTTTCGAGGTATTGAACGATCACTGAGAGCGCAGCATGTTCCGGAAGGACAACACGTGGAGTTTGCTACTTATATGCTCGAGGGAGAAGCTGAGTACTGGTGGCAAGGGATACAGCGACTACTACAACGTAATGAAGGTGACATTCCTTGGGATATTTTTAAAGATGATTTCTACAAGAAATATTTCCCAAGAGCAGTGCATGATGCTAAAGAGATAGAGCTTATGCAGCTGAGGCAAAGGGGTATGATTGTTGCTGAGTATGCTCGTAATTTCGATGACTTGTGTCATTTCTCTAAGATCTGTCAAGGGAGTCCTGCTGACTTTGAAGAATGGAAGTGCTTGAAGTTTGAAGGAGGCCTTCGTGATGATCTAATGAGTTCAATAGTTTCGCTGGAGATACGTAATTTTGCTGAATTAGTCAACAAGAGTAAGTTAGTAGAAGAATGTATTAAGAAAGTGACTATGGCTAAGGTGAGTCGCTAAGGATTTCCACCAAGGCGTCTTAGCAATCATCAGGCAGCTGGAAGAAGGGTGCATTTTAAAGCGCGTGGCATACGACAGCATAAGAACCTATAAGTTGGTAACATTACTGCTCGCCGTACGGGTAAGAATGGAGGTAAAGTAAGGCAAGGCAATGGTAAACGAGCCCGTCAGGCTTACATAAACCCTGCATGTAAGCAATGCGGAAAAGAGCATAGTAACAGGTCTTGCCAGTTTGGATCACCTAATTGCTATGCTTGTGGAGAACTTGGACACGTTGCCAAGGATTGTCCGAAGGGATTTACTCAAAATTCAGTTAGAACCCAGCAACAAGGACGAGTGTTTGCTATCACTATTGATGATGTTGTGCAATCGAACGCCCTCATTCAAGGTCAGGTTATGTCAAGAATCGATTTTTAACTGTACTGTATGATTTGGGTGCATCGCATTCTTTATTTCTCTAACTATTGCTCACGAGTTAGGATTATATTTCTTTAAATTGAATTTTTACTTGATTGTCCATACACCTGCATCCCAAAATGCTTTGACCAGTTTAGTGTGCTTGCAAGTACCATTCACTATTAGGAACAGGACTTTTATACACGATCTAATATGTTTGCCTCTATGTGGTTTAGAAGTTATTTTAGGATTAGATTGGTTATCTAAATATCATGTTTTCCTTGATTATTTTAAAAGAACTGTTGTTATTCCATTTGATAGTCTATGTACTAAACCATTTCTGTCCCACACCTTATATCTGAATTCTGTAAGAGTTACCTTAGGCGGGAGTGATTGTGAGGGGTACGTTCTGTTAGCGGCTAGCTCGAATGATAGTGAATTAAGCTTAGAACGAATCTGAATGATGAAGGAATTTCCGGATGTTTTCTTGGATGACATACCTGAGTCTCCTCCTCAGCGAGAGATAGAATTCAGCATTGATCTAGTACCTGGAGCCGGACCGATTTCCATAGCACTGTACTGGATGTCACCATTGCTTGCAGAGCTGAAGAAGCTGTGAGATAGGATCGTAGTGGCCTATGGAGGTACAAGAAAAGAATTTGTGTGCCTAACTCTGGAGAATTGCGACAAAAGATTCTTGCTGAAGCTCACCAAAGTAGATTTTCTATGCATCCTGGAGTGACAAAGATGTATCAAGATTTGAAACAAATGTTCTGATGGCCAGGCTTAAAGAAAGAAGTAGCTGATTATGTCTCAAAATGTTTAACCTGCCAGAAGATGAAGGTGGAACATCCGAAGCTGTCAGGAACCCTGCAACCCTTAGAGATACCACAATGGAAATGGGAGCAGATTTCTATTGATTTTTTCACGGGATTGCTAAGGACCTCAACTGGACACGATGCCATCTGGGTAATTGTGGACAGGTTGACAAAGTCAGCGCACTTCCTTTCGATTTGAGTTGACTATACTTTAGAAAGGCTGGAACGAATATATATTCAAAGAATTGTACGACTACATGGGATACCTTCATAAATTGTCTCAGATCGAGTTTCAAGGTTTACTACTAGATTTTGGGGAGCTTTTCAGAAAGCGTTGGAAACAGAATTGCACACGAGTATAGCATACCATCCTCAGATAGACGGACAATCAGAGCAGGCAATCCAGATGTTAGAAGACATGTTACGATCATGTATGATAGACAACCAAAGCAGCTGGGATAAGTATTTGCTTTTGGTCAAATTCGTCTACAACAACAGTTTCCAATAAAGTATCGGGATGGCACCATATGAAGCTCTCTATGGAAGAAGATGTCGGACACCATTGTGTTGGAATGACGATGGAGAAGCTAGTGTCTTAGGTTCAGACTTAGTGTAAGAAACTACTGAGAAGATAAAGGAGATTCGTCGGAAGATCCAGACAGCACAAAGCCGTCAAAAGAGCTATGCCGATAATAGACGTAGACTGTTAGAGTTTAGTGGCGGAAACCGTGTCTTTCTAGAAGTAACCTCGATTACTGGAATAGGTAGAGCCCTTAAGACTAAAAAGCTTAACCCACGATACATAGAACCTTTCCAAATACTTAAAAGAGTCGGTCTAGTAGTTTATCAAATAGTCCTTCCTCCTTATTTATCAAACCTTCATGATGTTTTTCATGTCTCGCAACTTAAGAAATATATTCCCGACAAAAGTCACATTTTACAACAAGAGACAGTACAGTTATGAAATGATTCGACATATCAAGCATCACCGGTTCAGATAGTAGAAAGAAGTGATAAGCAGCTAAGAGGCAAAGTTGTTCGCTTAGTCAAAGTAGCATGGGAACCAAGAGGAGAGGAAGAGCACACTTGGGAACTGGAAGATAAGATGAAAGATGATTACCCGCATTTATTCCTAGGTAACTGAAATTTTGAGGGCAAAATTTTCTTTTAGAAGGGTAGAATGTAACAACCCTGAATTTTTAGTACATGAGATCTTTTCTGAAAGTACGGATTTCTCCGGAAGATCAGTAAAGGGAACACCTCTGCTATATCATCAAGCATCTCAATCCTAATTATCATTATGTCATCCATAAGCTAGAACCTCCTCTGAGGCAAGCTCGATAATGCAATCGCGAAGAACCTAGTTTTTGAACCGTATCGGTTGGCAGTTTTGATTCTGATTTTCGTAAATAGTCTCTGTTTGACAAACCGGACTCGATTCATGAGAGGATAGAGATAATAGTATAATATTATCATTATATTAGTATTAGAAAATGCTTGAATGATATTATAAGGTTACCTGGTCTGTTTTTGTTAAAAACAGAAAATCGGTTTAACCGGGTTTACGGTTTACTGGTGGAGCTTAGCACCAACACTCTCTGATGAATTTAGCAATGCTAAGGCCTCATCATACATGCTCTATTCTCATAATAAATATGTTACTAGTGTCATTTATGCTAGTAGCTCAGAAAATAATTTTTAGAGATGTTTTTACGAGTGTTCTGGTACACCTAGTTTTAGTAGTTGTACACCAGAGATATTTTAATATTATTTTAATCCACCTCCAAGCCAACCAATCACAACTCACCTTACACCCCCAAGACCTCCAAGGCTGTCTCATTTCATCATTTTGGCCGAAAATAACAGGAGAGAAAAGAGAGAAACTTTCATGAACACTTAATCTTCAAAGCTTGATTTCTTCTGAACTAAAACTCAAATCAAAATTCCGATTTCACCAAAATGATCCTCTCTTCTTCCTCTGCATAACCATCTAACATATCAAGGCTGGAAATACGGTGAGATGGCTGTCTCCCTCCCTTTTCAATTCGGTTTTCAAGGAAAACCATGCAAAACATGTGTTTTCTTGATGTTCTTCCTTAGGAATCATGCTTAACATGACTTGAGGGCCAAGAAACGTGAATTTCCAGCAAGTCTAAGGTGAGATATCTCTTCCTAACATACTGAGTGAGATTTGGTCAGTTGAGAGTTTTGAATTTAAAGTTGTTGTTGATGTGATTTAGGAGGAAAAAGTGCTAAAGGACCACCTGAAAGTCTAACCGAATTAGGAGCAGCAAAACCAGGTAGGGTTTGGTAAAATTAATCTTGATTGATTGTGTTTGAATTGTGTGATTATGATATGGTTTGGTTATGCTTGAAATTGATTGTTTATATGAGTGATTCTTGTTGAAATTTTGGTGAAAATTTGATGAAGTTTGATGATATTCAACTTTGAATTTGTGTTCTTCATGGATGCTGGAAAAACGAACCCTAAACCTTAAATTGGGGTTCAATTTGTGTTAAAATAATGTAGAAAAGATGGGGTTTTAGTGGCTGCAAATTTATTATGAATTATGGTAAAAATCGGTTGCTGAAAAGACTGAAAAACGGGTAAAAACAGAGAAAGAATCTGAAGAATATATGAAGAACATGAAGAACACTTTGAGTTTGATGAAGAACAATGAAGAACACCTTTTTGATTCATAAAAGGGCAAGGAAGTAATTAATTTGGTGTTTGAGGGGTTATATGGTGATTTCTGAAAGTTAGGGTGGTAAAAGTAGAAATATTAAGAGTTACCGGTGGTAAAAAGTGAATTTTAAAGGTTAAAAGTAAAAGTAAGTTAATTTTCGAAAATTTAATGATAAAATAATAAATAATAATAAAATCTTAAATAATAATATTTAATTAAAAATAATATTTTAATAAAAATAATAAAATAATGCGGAAAAGGCAGTTTTCTGTAAAAGCTTTAGAAAGACAACTTTAAGCGCAGAATCTCATAATTACCTTCATAAAATACTTAGGGAGTGGTAAGAACATATTAGTGAGGCAAAGATAAAAGAAAGATAAAAAGTTGAAGAAAAGATAAAAACTAAAGAAAAGTCTGTAAGGTTTTAATAACAGAAAAACAGACAGAAATTAGTGAACGAACTAGGGCAACATAGTTAGTCCTTGAGTTGCGACTAGGGTTAGGTATAATATGAAAAGTTAAACTGATTCAGTATAGACTTAATGAACCTATACTTGGGACAGGCGAACTATTCATACTGAAATTTACGTAAACTTTAAATATATACGTTAAGCTGAGAAATCAGAGCAGAGTAGAGAAACACAGAAAACAGAGAAACCAGAGTAAAGTAAAGAGATAAAGAGAAAAAGAGTAATATAGATACAGATGAAAAGAGTAATCAGAGAAGAGAAAAGAGATACAGATAATAGAATAATTAAAACAGAGTAGAGAGATACAGAGAAAATAGAAACCAGAACAGAGTAAAGAGATATAAAGAGAAGAGTAATATAATAAAGAGATATTTATATATATTAGTTGCTTGATGCAACCCAGAGCTATACTTATATATATATTAGTTGCTTGATGCAACCCAGAGCTATATTTAATATATATTAGTTGCTTAATGCAACCCAGAGCTTCTGTAGGGAAACTAAGTTACCTACAGCTATTTTCCACTTCCCCATAGCAGAGCAGAGTATATATATATTTTCCTGCAGTAAGCAGAGGCTGTCTCAAATGAGCGGCTATTATTATATGCGCATTTATTTAGGAACGGAAAATTGTATTCGGAAAATCGGGATTACTCGTGACCGGATAAATGTCGGGATTGCGGGCAGCCAACGGACACATGAGCTCATGGCCTGCGCTAGGGCTAGACATGCATCATTCTTGTCTACGCATCATTCTCTGTTGCATTACTTTCTGTGTGGGATCTACTTCTTTATGTTTGTCTGCTCGTATGCTATTTCTGTGTTTTATTTTCTTGTATTCTTTTGTTTGTGTTCTGCTTTTTGTTGTCTCTACTTTCTCCTTCTATCTTTATCTTCTGTTTACTGCTTCGCTATATTATGTTACTCGTCTACTAATCGACCCCAAATAAATGAACGTAACTAATAACCCCAACCCTACTAAGAACTCCCCAGTTCTTACCCCTTCTCTCTCCCTTTCCCCTTCAGATGGAAGTAAGAGTACCTTACCATAGTTCGCTGATGACCGTTCGCAAGAAAAGGATTCTGCTCTACATTGTCTTCTTAGTCTAGGGTGAATATCGTTCTCTGATTATATGTATATACTGTGAGACCAGCCAGTGTCTGCATCCCGTTCGTATGCGTACTTTAACCTAAATCCTTTGTACGAGATTCCTATTGTGTGGCTACTTCATGAGGCACCAGAGAGACGTCCTGTGGAAAAGTCTGATCGTGCAGAGGAGTAGCAGATGATGTTCTATCTTTTGATGACGTTCCACTTGACTTGAGTTTTGAAGACCTAGAACGTACTTTCCCTCGCTTTAGTAGTTTAGAGGGACTAGGTGAGTATAGAGTCTAGGCTAGCCTAGGTGCCAGCTTAGGGACCTCTTGAACAGGTCAGGACCTGGGATGTTGTATGTATATATATGTATTTAGATATTATTTAGCTATATCTAGGGGTGTTCTAACTAACAGTCTATATGCTAATAAAGGCTGAATCACCGAATGTTATCAACTACTTGTGACGTATTTTTGTGTGGTTGTTTATAACTGTTTTATCTGTTATTAGTTGTGAATTGATTATAAATAATTCTGTCTATTAATCCAAATGTTTTAAAAAAAAAAAATACACCACGCAAATTAACTACGCGTTTAACAACGAATCAGGCTCATATGATAAATAATAGATAATAATTAGGAAGACAAATTGGTAGCGCTCAGTTTCCGGTATGATCTAGACATATTGAAAATTGGGTCGTTACAATTTGGTATCAGAGCAGTTCGTTCCCAGTAGAGCTTGGGGAGTGGACTGACTATGCTTCATTGCATACTCTGTTGTGTGTCTCATGCGTATAGGATATCCCAGTGATATATGTTGCATGATTGTCTCTGTGTTTTTATTTTGGGAATGTTCACACTTGACTTGAAGTGTTAAGACTGATCACCTTAACAATGATTGTTTGGTGTGAACAAAACTACAATGGGTTCATGGAGACGAGGCGTACGGGAAGGAATTCTTAATGTTAACTACGAGAGGGAATAGGAAACATTTATGGCTACTATGAACAACGTGGCTGAAGTAGTGCGTGAAGCTGCTGTAGCAGTGGCTAGGGCTGTTGAACGTCTCAGAGTGAGAAATTGGAATGAGAATGAATACGGAGAAGATAATGGGAATGATGAGAATAACTTAGGGCATCCTGAAAGACCTATGACCCTTGCAACCTTTCTGAAGGTTAATCCGCCTATGTTCAAGGGTACACTCGTTGCGACTGACGCTGATAACTGGTTTCGAGGTATTGAACGATCACTGAGAGCGCAGCATGTTCCGGAAGGACAACACGTGGAGTTTGCTACTTATATGCTCGAGGGAGAAGCTGAGTACTGGTGGCAAGGGATACAGCGACTACTACAACGTAATGAAGGTGACATTCCTTGGGATATTTTTAAAGATGATTTCTACAAGAAATATTTCCCAAGAGCAGTGCATGATGCTAAAGAGATAGAGCTTATGCAGCTGAGGCAAGGGGGTATGATTGTTGCTGAGTATGCTCGTAATTTCGATGACTTGTGTCATTTCTCTAAGATCTGTCAAGGGAGTCCTGCTGACTTTGAAGAATGGAAGTGCTTGAAGTTTGAAGGAGGCCTTCGTGATGATCTGATGAGTTCAATAGTTTCGCTGGAGATATGTAATTTTGCTGAATTAGTCAACAAGAGTAAGTTAGTAGAAGAATGTATTAAGAAAGTGACTGTGGCCAAGGTGAGTCGCTAAGGATTTCCACCAAGGCGTCTTAGCAATCATCAGGCAGCTGGAAGAAGGGTGCATTTTAAAGCGCGTGGCATACGATAGCATAAGAACCTATAAGTTGGTAACATTACTGCTCGCCGTACGGGTAAGAATGGAGGTAAAGTAAGGCAAGGCAATGGTAAACGAGCCCGTCAGGCTTACATAAACCCTGCATGTAAGCAATGCGGAAAAGAGCATAGTAACAGGTCTTGCCAGTTTGGATCACCTAATTGCTATGCTTGTGGAGAACTTGGACACGTTGCCAAGGATTGTCCGAAGGGATTTACTCAAAATTCAGTTAGAACCCAGCAACAAGGACGAGTGTTTGCTATCACTATTGATGATGTTGTGCAATCGAACGCCCTCATTCAAGGTCAGGTTATGTCAAGAATCGATTTTTAACTGTACTGTATGATTTGGGTGTATCGCATTCTTTATTTCGCTAACTATTGCTCACGAGTTAGGATTATATTTCTTTAAATTGAATTTTTACTTGATTGTCCATACACCTGCATCCCAAAATGCTTTGACCAGTTTAGTGTGCTTGCAAGTACCATTCACTATTAGGAACAGGACTTTTATACACGATCTAATATGTTTGCCTCTATGTGGTTTAGAAGTTATTTTAGGATTAGATTGGTTATCTAAATATCATGTTTTCCTTGATTATTTTAAAAGAACTGTTGTTATTCCATTTGATAGTCTATGTACTAAACCATTTCTGTCCCACACCTTATATCTGAATTCTGTAAGAGTTACCTTAGGCGGGAGTGATTGTGAGGGGTACGTTCTGTTAGCGGCTAGCTCGAATGATAGTGAATTAAGCTTAGAACGAATCTGAATGATGAAGGAATTTCCGGATGTTTTCTTGGATGACATACCTGAGTCTCCTCCTCAGCGAGAGATAGAATTCAGCATTGATTTAGTACCTGGAGCCGGACCGATTTCCATAGCACTGTACTGGATGTCACCATTGCTTGCAGAGTTGAAGAAGCTGTGAGATAGGATCGTAGTGGCCTATGGAGGTACAAGAAAAGAATTTGTGTGTCTAACTCTGGAGAATTGCGACAAAAGATTCTTGCTGAAGCTCACCAAAGTAGATTTTCTATGCATCCTGGAGTGACAAAGATGTATCAAGATTTGAAACAAATGTTCTGATGGCCAGGCTTAAAGAAAGAAGTAGCTGATTATGTCTCAAAATGTTTAACCTGCCAGAAGATGAAGGTGGAACATCCGAAGCTGTCAGGAACCCTGCAACCCTTAGAGATACCACAATGGAAATGGGAGCAGATTTCTATGGATTTTTTCACGGGATTGCTAAGGACCTCAACTGGACACGATGCCATCTGGGTAATTGTGGACAGGTTGACAAAGTCAGCGCACTTCCTTTTCGATTCGAGTTGACTAATAACCCCGACCCTACTAAGAACTCCCCAGTTCTTACCCCTTCTCTCTCCCTTTCCCCTTCAGATGGAAGTAAGAGTACCTTACCATAGTTCGCTAATGACCGTTCGCAAGAAGAGGATTCTGCTCTAGATAGTCTTCTTAGTCTAGGGTGAATATCGTTCTCTGATTATATGTATATACTGTGAGACCAGCCAACGTCTGCACCCCGTTCGTATGCGTACTTTAACCTAAATCATGTGTACGAGATTCTTATTGTGTGGCTACTTCATAAGGCACCAGAGAGACGTCCTATGGAAAAGTCTGATCGTGCAGAGCAGTAGCAAATGATGTTCTATCTTTTGATGACGTTCCACTTGACTTGAGTTTTGAAGACCTAGAACGTACTTTCCCTTGCTTTAGTAGTTTAGAGGGACTAGGTGAGTATAGAGTCTAGGCTAGCCTAGGTGCCAGCTTAGGGACCTCTTGAACAGGTCAGGACCTGGGATGTTGTATGTATATATATGTATATAGATATTATTTAGCTATATCTAGGGGTGTTCTAACTAACAGTCTATATGCTAATAAAGGCTGAATCACCGAATATTGTCAACTACTTGTGACGTATTTTTGTGTGGTTATTTATAACTGTTTTATCTATTATTAGTTGTGAATTGATTATAAATGATTTTGTCTATTAATCCAAATGTTTTCAAAAAAAATAAATACACCACGCAAATTAACTACGCGTTTAACAACGAATCAGGCTCATATGATAAATAATAGATAATAATTAGGAAGACAAATTGGTAGCGCTCAGTTTCCGGTATGATCTAGACATATTGAAAATTGGGTCGTTGCAGCACGCCCAAGTAACTTCTTGGAGCTGGCGTGCCACGCCTTCGATACCAAGTGGCACGCCATAGTGGAGGTTCTTCTTGGAATGGTGAGTTGGCGTGCCACACCTCTTTGCTCAAGTGGCATGCCCATAGTAGTTGATGGGTCAGGCATGCCACGCTAGTGCATTTTTGTGGCGTTTGCTTCAAGTGGCATGCCAGTTTCACACGCCCAGCTTCTTGTTTGTCTTCTATCCATTTTTTTTACGCTTTTCTCACCTGAAATTTAGCACAACTCATCTCAAAGTAGTGTACCATAATATTCATCAAATATTGCATGAATTGTACTGATCAAATGATATTTTTGCTCTTTTATGGTCTTCTTTATGCAAGAAAGAAGAGTAGATGATGCAAGTCATCAATTTCCCTCTCTGCAATTTCACTTTCTGCAGTTTTACAATTTTGTTCATGATTTAGCTTGATTTAATTTTCCTGCAATTTAAATTTCCTGTTACTTGTTCTCAAGATCTCTTCGATTGCTTGCTTTATTGCTTTCTTTAATTTCCAGCACCCAGCCCCCTTTACATTTGATGCAATTTACTTTTCTTGCTTGACAAACCACTATTTCATGGTTTATCTTGTGTTTAATTGAGTGGTTTCAACAAGTCATCACTCACTTATTCATACTAATTGCATGATTTTACATTTTCCTTTCTAGTTTTATTCTATGGTTAAAAACTTGCTTCCTAAAGAACTTTAATTTATGTATTTTAATTCTCCTTTATACCATTCGATGCTGTGATCTGTGTGTTAAGTGTTTTAGGCTTTATAGGGCAGGAATGGCTTAGGAAATGGAGTGGAAGCTTGCAAAAATGGAAGGAACACAAGAAACTATGGAGATGACCAGCGAACACCGACGCGCGCGCATCGCTCATGCGAGCGCGTGGAATGGAGAAAATTGTACTGACGCGTGCGCGTGCCTAACACGTACGCGTGGATTGGAGTCTGCACAAATGACGCGAACGCGTGGACGACGCGTACGCGTGACAAGGAAAATCGCTGAATGACGTGAACACGTGGACGACGCGTACGCGTGACCTGCGCGATCTGCAGAATTAACAGAAAATGTTGGGGACGATTTCGGGCCGCGTTTTGACCCAGTTTTCGGCCCTGAAACACAGAATAAAGCCAAGGAACATGCAGAGACTCAACACACATTTTTTACACAACACAATTTTAGATACATTCACACATTCTCATTAGGATAGTTTTAGGTTTTTAGATCTGAATCTAGAGAGGATTACTCTTCCTCTAGGTTCTCTTTACATTCCCAGTTTATTACTTTTGCTTTTGGATATTGAAGAATCACTACCTCCGTTGAAGATATTATTCTAGTTTGTTTCTTTACTTACTCTTTTATTTTTTCCATATTCTTAATTCTTATTTAAAGTAGTAAATGATTACTTTTACTTTTAATTAATTTTGAATCCCTATTTTATTTAAATTATCATGTCTTCTTCTTATATTTTTATGAGCGTTATATTCATGTCAATGGAGTAGAATCCATACTTGACATGGGGGTTGATTAAAAGGAGACACTTGAGTTGGAAGGCTTAAGTGCTGATTAAACTGGAAGTTGTTGGCTAGTTCTGTATTTGCTAACGCTAGACCTTCCCAAGGGAGAGGACTAGGATTTGCGAATAAGAGTTAGCTCAATCACTTGACTTTCTTTTATTTAGTAAGGGTTAACTAAGTGAAAACAACAACCTTTTTAATACTACACTTAAGAGACCCCAACAAGGATAGAACTTCCAACTAATCATTCCCCCAGTCAAGGCCTTTTTATCTAGAATATTAATAATAATTCTTAGTTTTTATTGCCTTAATTTACAATTATTTAATTACTCATTATCTAAACTCAACTCTCGTGGAATTTTCTAATTAATAAAATAGCACCCTTTCTTGCAACTCGTTGGAAGACGACCTGGGACTCATACTCCGAGTATTTTTCTATTCTAAATTTTTGTGACACACTTCTAAATTGATGAGGCAGATTTTAGCTGGTTAAGAGCTATACTCGCAATGTTGTTATTACATTACAATCTCTTAATTGGCCTAACTTCTGCCATGCACCAGTTTTTGGCGCCATTGCCGGGGAGTTGTAATTGTGTGCTAAATTATTAATTAGTGTACATATTATTATTTTTATTTGCATATTTTATTTTTATTTTATTACCATGAGCTACACGTTTCTCTCATTGAATGACGCGTTCACTGACTGATCCGAGCATAGCTGCATTTCGATCCTGAAATTGAAAGAACTATTTAACGTATTAGGCGAGCTCGACGCAGGTTAGCCTCTGAGGGTGGTGAAGTGATTGTTATCGATTCACCAGTCTCATCTGAGGGCGAATCTGAACCACCATCTGAGAGCGAAACAAGCTCCTTTACTACTGATTCAGTTAATTCACGTGCAGATAGAATGGCAGCACTTAGGAGGATTACTCTCCAGGAAGTTGGAGCCCCAGATTTTACACGGCAGCCGTATCAAGTGCATCATCCAACTCTGGCTGCAGATTTTGAACTAAAGACTACACTAATCAACTTAATGCCCAAGTTTCATGGCTTATCTGCTCAGGAGCCCATCAAGCACCTAAGGGATTTTTTGACAGCCTGTTCTACTGTTAGGCATCACGGTGCAAATGAAACTTCTATTCTGTTAACTGCCTTCCCATTTTCTCTTGTGGGAAAGGCGAGGGAGTGGTACTACTCCCAACCTGAAGCGACTGTTACCAACTGGGATATGCTCAGAAGAGAATTTTTGGAAAAATACTTTCTAGCTGAAGTTACAGACAGATTAAGGAAAGAGATCTCATGCATTGTTCAAGGTGAATCAGAAACTCTCTATGAGTACTGGGAGCATTTTAAGAACCTTCTGGACACATGCCCCATCACATGATTGACAGGCTAGTGTTGATCAGCTATTTCACTCAAGGCATGAAGCCTCAGGATAAGACTACACTAGATGGTGCTAGTAATGGTTCTCTGAAAAAGTACAAGACTGCAGATGAAGCATGGCAACTAATCAGTGACTTAGCTATGTCTACCAGGAATCACAGGCACAGGAATAGCCACTCAAAAGCCATTGCAGAAGTTTCCTCTAGTACTGAGACTACTGCTCTTACACAAACTATATGTGAAATGACCAACCTACTGAAGCAATTACAGTTGACTCAACAACAACAAGCTCAGCCTTCCCCACCACAACAAAGCCAACAGTTAGTTCCCCAAAGAGTATGCGGCATATGTGCTGATTATAGTCATTATACTAATGAATGCCCGCATCTCCAACAAGAAGACAATACTGTGGCAGCTACTCATAACTATGACCGCCCAAATCAAGGATACAATCAACAAGGCGAAAACTACAACCAAGGTGGAAACTATAACTAAGGATGGCAAGACAACTCCAACCAAAGTTGGAGAGATAATTCCAACCATGGCTGGAGGGACAACTATAACAAAGGAGGTAGACACAACAATGGAAACCAGAGGTGGAATAATAACAACAGACAGCAGAATCAGAACCAACCCTACAGAGCTCCTCACCTAAGACAATCACAAGGACCCCAGCAAAACCAACAACAAGTACCTCAGATCACTTATCCCACTTCCTCATCAAATGATGAGATGCTTCATTCTCTTGCACAAGGACAACAAGACATGCAGACTACACTGAACTCTACTCTAAATGGTCTGAATGCCACTTTACAAGCTCTCACCGCCCGGATAGATTCATTACCTACTTCCACTAACCAACCTTTAAGCTCCAGTGGAATTCCTTCTCATCAAATCCATTAGATCCATTGACTCAAGTTTACCCAATTCCCTTAGCCTAGGCCAAGATTAAGGAGAACTACTCCATAATTAAAGTAAACAATTCATCGAAACACATGGTAAGCATTAATAAAAGACATGTTCAAATTGCAATTAAATTGAAATTAACAAGTACCCACTAACAATTATCAACATACAATCATTCAAACAACACAATTAATCATAGAAATCATCAATGTAACATCAACAAGTCAAGATTCACAACATTCATGAAATGGGTATTAAATGACAATTGACAAGAATTCATAAAACTATCGCAATATCTAATCAAAATTATACTAAGGAATTCAAATTAAACTATCAAAACTAGTAATTAACAAGATCCAATTCAGAATTCAACAAGGGAAGATCAAATTAAAACTAGATCTAGAGAGGAACAAGGGCTTCTCTCTCTAGAAGAACAAAAGAACCAAAAACTAGCTAAAATTGTGTCTTAGTGTAAAATGATTGATCCCCCCCTTTTCCCCTAGCATCCTTGGGTCTTTTCCATGCAAAAACATCTTGAATTTGGGCCTCATGAGCCTCAGAAATCGCGAGGCACGATTTCCTTTAATGAGGTCACGTGCAGCTTCCCGCGCGTGCGCACAATGCGTGCGTGCGCGCCGATTGCTTTTGTGATCCACGCGTGCGCGCCAAGTGCGCGTGCGCATGGATAGGAATTCTCAGATCCGTGCGGATGTGTCCATCCTTGCTCGCCGCTTCCAGCCATCCTCATCCACGCCTGCGCGTGGAGTGCGCGTGCGCGCCAATGCTGATTTTTCCAAAATTCAAATTTTCATGTTCCTCCCTTTTGTGCATGCTTTCTTTCTCACTTCTAGGACATTCCTACCCTATAATTGCTGAAATCGCTCAACAAATACATCACGGCATCGAATGGTAATAGAAGAGGATTAAAATATGGCAATTTTTAAGGCAAAATAAGCATGTTTTTCATCATGGAGCAATATTAGGAAGTGAACACAAAACTATGCATTTCTTGTGAATAAGTGTGAGAAATATTGACAAAATCCCCCAAATTCTACACAATATAAACCACAAAATTGGGGTTTATCAAATCTCCCCACACTTAAACTAAGCACGTCCTCATGCTTAGAATAAAAAGACCAAAGATCATGGTGAGAAAGGGTTCATGAAATTCAAACTACCTAAGTGAATACATGCAACTAATGTAAAATTATCTACCTGCTTGGTCAAGGCAAATCCATCCTCCAAGAACACATGTGAACATATAAGGTGAAAATAATATGTAGTTCATGAATCCTACTAAATCGAACATCACTAAGGAGTGCATATAACTTGCTAGATGAATGCTTGTAAAAGCCGGGAACAAAGAATTGAGCATCAAACCCTGACTAAAAGTGTATCCGCTCAATTCGCTCAAGTGTATAGGGTTCGTCGCTCAATCCTCTCCTAATCATGCTTTCTAAGATTTGTCTTTCATCTAACAATCAACAATTACTTAATGCATGCTTACAAGTATCACGAGGTCTTATTCATGGGTTGTAATGGGGCTAGGGTGAAGGTGAGGATGTATATGGCCAAGTGAGCTTAAAATTTGAGTCTTTGATTAACCTAGGATCCCACTAGACACATAGAACAACCTGTACAACTATAATACATTACCTAGCTACCCTTGAGTTTCACTTTTTGCATGCTCATGCATTCTTTTCAATTCTCATTCCATATGTATTATTTTTATTACTTTGTCTTGGGGTTTCCTTGTCCCCTTTTATTTCTTTGTTTGTTAGTTTTTTTTTATCCCCTTTTCTTGGGGCTTTATGTACAAAAGTTTTAATGCATATATTTCAATCATTCGATACGTAAGCATGTTCCCAAATCCTAGAATTTCAATTACACTACAATTACACACCTATATATCTACCCAAATTTCCCAAGTATACCCTCCTAATTGAATGATACACATCCTAACTTACCTAAGCTAATTAAGGATCCAAATTTAGGGATATTCATAGTTTTTCGCTTAGGGTTGTTGATGTGCTCTATTTAAGAACAAAAGGGGTTTATCATGGGCTCAAAATTGGTTAGCAATGGTAGATAAAAGGGTTAAGGCCATTTGGAAAAAGTGACTGTTGAAATGATGGCCTAAATCATGTAAATGCATTCATACACAAAGTAATGGACATATAGAATCAGACAAAGCAAGGATCACAATCATAGAGAGAGAGATATGCACACAAGAATGGAAAATAATGGTTAGAAGATGTAACCATGCAATATGCTCAAAACTTACATGCTTATGTTCTTAGCTCAATCACTATGTTCCAAAATACATTCTTAAAGCAAGTTTACTGCAAAAATTTTTCAAAATCTGGTAGGGTACCCCAAAACACAGTTTCTTGGGGAAGAAGTTATTGTTTTGACCAAGCAACTCTATAAAAACTAACTGTCATGCAAGGAGTATTTACAAGCAAAACTAACTACACATGGAATGTACTAACAATGTACTAACTACTAAGCAAAAGATAAATCCATGGGTATTGAAAGGAAGAGATTGTTACCCATGGAGATCGGTCGAACGGCCTCCCCATAATTAGAATTTAGCAAGGTCCTCCGTGCTATGAACAATGCGCAAAGGGCGGTCGGGACCAGAACCGTAACTATCCTCTCCTTCAGAGCTCCCATCACTTGGGTTTGAGGTGGATGTGAATACTTCGGGTTCCTCCATGCTAGGGGTAACACAACGCAGAAGCTTCTTGATGTAAGTGTATTGGCGTCGATTGCGCCGCTTATATATATCAAGCTTCCGGTGTAGATCTTCTATCCTTTGAAGTATGGATGTTTGCCGTGGTGGTGATGATGAGGTGGAAGGAATAGTAGATTGAAGGGCTATGTCAAGGCTTGGGTTGTTCATGGGAAGATGTAAGTATTTTTCGCTTGGGACCACATCGCCCTTAACCGGAACTATAATCTTCCTGTCCTTGGCTTCCCAAGGAAGACCCGCAGCAGCAACTAAATCATATACCAATGCTGGAAATGGCAAATTACCCCGGTCGTAAAGTTGACTCATTGCTTGCTTGAGAAGAAACGGAATGTTTACCGGCCTCTCTGTGAGAACACACCAAACAAGCAAGGCGAGATCCGCCGTGAAGGACGACTTGTGGGTGCTAGGTAGCACATAGTGGGATAGGATCTGGGCCCAAGCTCTAGCTTCTACAATGAGGAAGCGAGCGTCAATGCTCTTGGGCCTCATCCGGAGTCGACCTTGGGTTCAAAATGTCTCTGGCTCAGCAATGACTCAGAGGATTGAGTCCCAATCAAATCCAAATTTTTCCCACTGACATAAGACTTCTTGGTAGCCATCCATGTCACTCGGCACCGGTAGGACATTAAGCACTTGTTGAATAGCTTCTTCTGAAACCGAGACTTGCTTCTGGCGCATGTATACCAATTGAAGAGAGGAGAGCTGGTAGTTAGTGTAGAATTCTTCCACCCAAGAGAGGTTGATCTCCCTTGCTTTCCTCAAAAGAAACTCCCATTCTCGCCGTTCAATGCGAGGTAGAATATAAGGAGCAACCTTATCCGGCGGAGCGAGTAGATGCTCAGGATGATAGTTCTTTACAACCATGGATGGGAACACAAGTTCACAGAAGTGGTTGGGGAACCTTGAAGAATTTTTTGCCGGTTTGCTCTTTTCATTCTCATCAATAGGAGCGGGTGTCTTCGCCTTCTTAGTTAGGGGTCTGGCTCCCAATGAAGAGTGCGCCTTAGAAGTTGATCTTTGGGGTGCCCTTTTTGCGGCCGGTTTCCTTGGAGCTTTCGCCTTGCCTTTCTTGGTGGCCATCCTGAGAAAGGAAGGGAAATAAGAAAACATTAAACCCAAAGAATCATTTTAACAAAAACATGCAAGTGAAGGATAGTGCCCGAAAGAAATCTTGCAACAAAGTAATCATAAAGACATGGGTCACAACACTTGGCATGGAATGCAAGAGGAAGTAAAGCATGCAATGGCATGAGAGGAGTAATCTCAAGCATCCATAACAAAGAGCAAGTCATGTGCAATGAGTATCTAATCAACAAGCAAAGTGGACTCAATGCGTATGGAAGACAATAAGTGAATGAGGAGAAGCATCCAATTGAGAGTACATTATTAAAAGAAACCAAAATGGCATTCATGCATTTCCTCGAATACTTGCCGTGCAATTATCAAGCAGAGAGCAATTATAAGATACTCAATCAATTTAAAGCCCAAAATGAAACAACAATCATCACATAAACTCAAATTCAACATCCATGGAAAAATAAGGAAAAAATGACAAAAGATCTATTAAAGCAAATTAAACTCAAATTCAACATCCATAGAAAAATAAGGAAAAGGAAAAGTAAGCAAACAAAAGTAAGGAATATCATCATGCAACTAAAAGAGAAACTAAGTAAAACAACAAGAAGAAGCTAACTAGAAGAAGAAATAATGCACAGAAAATAATAAATGAGATATGGAGGAAGTAGAACCTTGAGAAGTATAAAAGAGCAAGGTTGAATTTTCTTTTGTGAAGATGAGAAAGAAATAGGAGAGGTGTAGTGCCATCGGAAGAGGTGGTTGTCGCCGGTGGGTGGCCGGAGATGGTGGTGGTCGATTGTAGAAGAAGAAGAAAGGAGAAGTTATGGAGAAGGAAGAAGGAGAAAGAAGATATGAAAGGAGGTGAGAAAGGGGGACAGAACAAGGCGCGAGCTTTTAAAACTGATTCGCGCAACCGGCGCGCGCGCACACAGTGCGCTGGCGCGTCAGTGAGATGTTGGCAAGGTACGCGTGCGCGTCAGTGGCGCGCACGCGCGAGGTCAGTTGTGCCCCTGGCACAAGACTAGCACAAAGTTGGCATGAGTCTCTGGATTTTGTACAAGAGTTGGTAAATGGGGCAGGCGCGTGGACGCGCACCTTGCACAGGCGCGTGCTTGAGTCAGTTGGCAACCGGGACGGACGCGTGCAGTGCGCGGACGCATCGGTGTGGGCACAAGTGTGACGTAAGTGTGGCATAAATCTCTGGTTTTTGTACCAGGGAGTCCACATATCGCAATCGGCGCGCGCGCTCACAATGCGCTTGCGTGTCGATGGGTGAATTGCAAAGGTGCGCGCAGGCGGTGACGTGGCGGAAATTGGCGAGTTAAGAATTGTTATAAGATATGCGTTGCAAGTATAGTTCTTAACCAACCAGAAATCCGCTTATCAATTTATAAGGGTTATCACAAAAATTAAAATTAAAATACTGGGAGTATGAATCCCAGGTCGTCTCCCAACGAGTTGCAGAAAGGTGTGCTATTTTATTAATCAGATGTTTTCAAAAAGAGTTTGAGTTGAATAAACAGGAAATTAAATTGGGGAAGTTAAGTAATTTAAATAAAGGCCTTGACTGGGAGTAGATAAGTTGGAAGCCCTATTCTTGTTGCAGTACTCTCAAGATTAATTGATAATTGAAGGTTGTTCTGTTTAGTTATCCCTTACTAGGTAAGGAAAAGTCAAACAAGTTGGAATGCTATTTCTATTCACAAGTCCCAATCCGCTTACTTGGAAGGACTAGCATTAGTGACTAGAGAGCAGTCCAACAATAAACCCAATTACAATTTCTCTTTTGAGTATTCCAACTCAAAGGTTCCTGTCAATCAACTCCCCATCAAGTCAGGGAACTACTCGCTCATTGTGAATGTAGAACTCATAACATAGGAAAGGGAATTAAAGAAAGACATGATAAATAAAACTCAAAGGAATCAATTAAAAATAAAAGTAACTCTTGTATTAATAAATTCTAAAATAATCCAATAGTAAAATTGAGTAAATTAAAGGACATGGAAGAGTAAAGCCAAGTAAAGAAAACGATCTAGAATGACGAAGTCTTGATGAGGTAATGACTCTTCTCAATATCCCAATGGAAAGAGCAGAATAAAATCCTATGAACTATGAATGTGTAGAGAGAAAACCTAGAAGAGGAGTAAAAACTAGATCTAAAACTAAAAACTGTGTAGAATGAATGTTGTTTTGGTTTCTGCATGTCCTTTGGCTCTAGTCTGCTTTTTCGGGCCAAAAACTGGGTTAAAACAGGGCCCAAAATCGCCCCCAGCGAATTCTGCAGATTATGCAGATCACGCACGTCACGCGATCACGTCATTCATGCGGACGCGTCATTCGGCGTTTTGCTTTGCCACGCGGGTGCGTCATCCACGCCTCCGCATCACTTGTGCTATTCCAATCTGCGCGGTCGCGTGAGCCATGCGGCCACGTCACTGCGATTTCCTCTCTTCCGCGCGGTCGCGTGAGCCATGCGGCCGCGTCACTTCTCGCTGGTCATCTCCTCAATTTCTTGTGTTCCTTCAATTTTTGCAAGCTTCCTTTCCAATCTCCAACTCATTCATGCCCTATAAAGCCTGAAACACTTAACACATAGATCACGGCATCGAATGGAATAAAGGAGAGTTAAAATACGTAATTAAAAGTCTATAGGGAGCAAGTTTTTAATCATATAATAATTTTAGGAAGGAAATATAAATGCATGCTAATCATATGAATAAGTGGGTAAAAATCATGATAAAACCACACAATTAAACACATTATAAACCATAAAATAGTGGTTTATCAACCTCCCCACACTTAAACATTAGCATGTCCTCATGCTTAGTTGAAGGAGATAAAACAGATGAGTAGGAACATGTAAAACTCATGCAATGCAATGCAACCTATATATGTGAATGCAACTATATGGTCCTTGTCCACTTGATGAATAGCAAATAAGCTCTTCAAAATATAAATCAAATTCCACTAATTCAATTCTTATACAGTAAGAACAGATAAAAATGCAAGAAGGCACTCATGAAAGCAGAGAACACAGAAATTTAAGCATTAAACCCTCACTGATGATGTATGTATACTCTAGTCTCTCTAATGTATAGGGCAATCACTCTATCCTTCTCTAATCATGCTTTCTAATTTTTGTTCTTCTCCTAATCAATCAACAACATTTAATATACCAATGCAAACATCATGAGGTCTTTTCAAGGCTGTAATGGGGCCAAGGTAATGGTAAGGATACACATATAGTTAAGTAAGCTTATAAACTGAATATTTAATTAACCCAAGCTTTAACATAACCTATATATATATATTCTATATAACTTTAGAATTCATACCTAGCTACCCAGAATTCCCCTTTCACATTCCATACTCATGAATCAACTTTTTATTTTAATTTTATCATACGTGCATTAATCTTTGAATTCTTAACTTAACATTGAGGCAATTTTGTCCCCTTATTTATTTATTGAATATTTTTGGTTTTTTTTTTCAATATAAGCATAAAAATAAACATAGCTTATCAATGCACATAGATTTTTAATTCTTATAGTTTCACATGAGTAGGTATCCAAATTTCCATTATATTATCCTGACACATTCTCTTATTATCTTTTGTTCCCACAATTTTCCATACTTAATTAGCACACACAATTCTATCTTAAGCTAACCAAAGATTCAGTTTGGGGTATATAATTGTTTTTTCGCTTAAGGCTAGTAATGTGGTAAAATATAGAACAAATGGGATTTAAAGGCTCAAAGTGGCTAACAAAGGTAATTGAAAGGGTAGGCTTAATTTGGATAAGTGAGCTAAAAAATTAATGGCCTCAATCATATGCAAACATATAAATATAATAAACATTGGACATATAGGATGAAACAAAATATAGATTACAATTATAGAGAAGTAAACACACAAGAATAAAATAATTATGGTTAAATAATGTAACCATGCATAAAGGCTCAAATCTCACAGGTTGTGTGTTCTTTAGCTTAAAAATCATGTTCCAAATACAACTTCAAGCAAATTTAACATAAAAATTTTAATTAAAATTAGTGGAAATTTGTTCCAAAAATAGAGTCTTAGAAGAAACTTATTGTCTTTTCAATCAAGTAGAGCATGCATGCAACTAATCTATTACTATGCAATTCATCCTATTCTACAAAAGAAAAACTAACTAAATATCCAAATTTATTGGTGTTTAGGGAAGAGAAATTACCTCCGGAACTCAGGTACTGCCCGACCTCCCCACACTTAAGGCTTTGCACCGTCCTCGGTGCCATCTATCAGGAACAGGGGTGGGCTGGTAGCAGTATCTCCACAGTCGGGACCATCATGGCTCCCTGTGCTGGTAAAGGAAGTGGAGTCCGGAATGTCTGAGTCCTTGAATTTTCCCATGATCAGCTCCTTGAGGTATGTGAATCGGCGCTTGTTACGGCGCTCTCTCATTTTAGCCTTGTGTTCCTGCCGATTCAACCTTTCGAGTATCTGATGGAGCAGTTGGTCTGTTGTAGGTGCTTGTGGTGTTGAAGAAGGATTATCTTCAACCGGTTCAGTTTGATGGCTTGTGGTGGCTGGTGGAGGTCTGATGTATTTCCCATTAGGGACATACTGATCATCCCGTGGAAGCATGGCTTTGGTATCCCCAGCTCTGTAGGAGACTCCGGCTACTGAGACAAGATCTGAGACCAAAGCGGGAAAAGGTAAGTTGTCCGCAATTTGTACGTGTCCCATGGCATTCCGGATGTGTCTTGGTAGGTTCAGAGGTTGGTCTATAAGGATGCACCATAGTAGAACGGCCATGTCCGCAGTGAAGGAGGACTCGTGAGTGCTCTGAAAGACATAGTGGGACATGATCTGTGCCCATACGTGAGCCTCCAAGGTAAGTGCTAAAGCTGAAATTCCCTTAGGGCGGGTACGATGGTATCCGTAGATCCAGCGGCTGCCAGGTTGTGCGATAACTCTGAGAACGGTGTCCCAGTCAAATTGGTACATCTGGCGCATGAGTGCGGCTTCTTGAAAGGCGTCCAAACCTTCTGGAATTGGGGGAAGACCTAGAGCTCTTTGAATGGCCTCTTCTGTAATGGGGACTTGCTTCTGACGGACAAAGATAGACTGCAGGATTGGCAGGTGGAAGTTGGAGTAGAACTCGACTACCCAAGAAAGATTGACCTGCCTCGGCTGTCTCTGTAGGAAACCCCATTGTCTTCGTTCAATTTGCGGCTCAACAAAATTAGCAATATTGGGCGGGAGGATAAGAAGGTATTCGTTGTTGTAGCTCTGTTCTGCCAGGATAGGGAACATCTGCTCGCAGTAGCGATTGAAAAATCGCACAGTGTCCTTTGCTGGGAAGGCTCTCTCCTTATCATTAACCTTTATAATCCTCTTAATCCTTTTTGTTGAGGGCTTGACTGCAGTTGAAGAGGGCTCTGCCACTAATGCTCTCTTTGTTCCTCTCCTTGCTGTTGATTTGGGAGTAGCTTTCTCTTTGCCCTTCTTGGTGGCCAATCTTAAAAAGGGAAGAGAATGTAAATTAAATTCAAAGAGACAGAGCAAGGAAGAGAACAGAAAAGGGTGGTTATGAATGCACAGTAAAAGGTAAATGATGTTAACACATGGTCATGACTACATGTGAAAAGTCATCAATGGAAAAATAGTTAGTGCATATGATGACAAGTGAATGCAAGGTGTTTATTGGCATGCTGACAAAGGCATGAGTAGTATAGATCTAGCATCACTCGTAACAAACCATCACGTTTGTATTGACAATTAATTTTAATTAATACAATAGTAAAGGGAGTGTGTGAAAAGCAAGTGTTGAATAGTAGGATAATGTAGAAAAATGCATAATGCCATATGGGCTTTTTCACAAACACATAGCATGCATGATAATTAAGGTATAGAAAGTATTAAATTGAATATGCAAGCAACCCTTTAAAAAGTAATATCTAATTGCCAAACAAATTTGTAACAATCCACAAGCATATAATGAGAAATAATGACTCAAATAAATTTCTAACACCCAGTAAAAAGGAAAAAGAAAGAAAAAGAAAATATGAATAATGAAAGTAAAAAGAAAAGAAAAGAAAAGAAGATAACATATAAAAATAAGAAGAATAATAGAAAAATAAGGAGGGGGAAAGAAGAAAAGAAAACCTTGTTAATGGCGGTGAGAGAGAGAGTAGAAAATGAGAAAGAAGGAAGAAGGGAGAAAGAAGAAATAAAGAGGGAAAAAAGAAAATAGGATTTGGGGAGAAGAAGATAAGATAAGTGGCAAATCAGGGAAGCTGTGCGGCGCAAGCGACTCGGTCGCGTGGGGCACGCGGTCACGCGACTTGCGCTGATACTGATTGACGCGGTCGCGTCGGTCACACGGTCGCGTGACCCGTTTTATGCCACTGGCGCGAGGGCAGCCTCGCACTCGCACAACTCTCTATTCAAAACCATTAATTGCCAAATATTAGGTGACGCGATCGCGTGGGGCATGCGATCGCATGAGTGGTCATGAGAAGAATATGATGCGGTCGCGTCGGTCACGCGGCCGCATGGAAAGGATTGTGCGTTCAGCACCAATCCAGCACCACTCTAGCACAACTTTCGGTCGTGCACCCTTTTGACGTCAAATTCCAGGGCACGCGGCCGCGTGAGTGACGCGGTCACGTGGGAGGCCAATGTTCCCTAGTGACGCGGCTGCGTCGGCGACGCGGTCGCGTGGGGCATTTTGTGCCACTGGCACGCCTCCAGCCACACTCCTGCGGAACTTTCTGTTTGTTTTATTATTTCCTCCCATCTCTTGCGACGCGGACGCGTCAATGATGCGGTCACGTCGCGTGAAAAATTCTTCTTTTTTTTTTTAAAGTAAAAGTATGTAAATGCAGATGCACGAAATGTACTAATAAAGAGAAGAGTTATTGAATAGGAAAACTGAGAATAAAGAAAAGAACGATCATACCATGGTGGGTTGTCTCCCACCTAGCACTTTGCTTTAACGTCCGTAAGTTGGACACTCCACTAGCTCAATCTTCGGCTATGTGGGGATCTTCCAAGAGGAAGATCTCGAGCTCCTTGTTTTTCTTCATCTGTTCGCCATGGTACAGCTTTAAACAATCTCCATTAACTTTGATAAGTTCAGAGCTTGAAGGATGGCTTAGATGGTAAACTCCGGATGGATTGGCCTTCTCGACTCTGTATGGACCTTCCCATCTTGATCTCAACTTGCGTGGCATGAGCCTCAGTCGAGATTTGTAAAGGTGGACTAAGTCCCTAGGTTGGAACTCTTTTCTCTTAATGTGCTGATCATGTACAGCCTTCATCTTCTCCTTGTATAGTCTTGAGTTCTCATAAGCTTCTAGGCGAAGGCTTTCCAGTTCTTGCAGTTGCAACTTCCTTTCAGTTCCGGCTTTCTCAATTCCCATGTTGCACTCCTTTACTGCCCAAAAGGATTTTTGCTCTACTTCAACAGGGAGATGACAAGCTTTTCCATAAACTAAGTGGAAAGGACTCATCCCAATGGGTGTTTTGTATGCTGTTCTGTATGCCCAGAGTGCATCTTGTAGCCTGGTGCTCCAATCTCTTCTATGAGGTTTGACTATCTTCTGCAAGATATGCTTTATCTCTCTGTTTGACACCTCGGCTTGCCCATTAGTCTGAGGATGGTAGGCTGTTGCAACCTTATGAATTATTCCATGCTTCTTCATTAATCCTGTTAGTCTCCTGTTACAAAAATGGGTGCCTTGATCGCTCACGATTGCTCGTGGTGATCCAAAACGACAAATAATGTGGTTTCTCACAAATGAAACAACAGTGTTAGCATCATCAGTGCGGGTAGGAATTGCTTCCACCCATTTGGAAACGTAATCTACAGCTAACAATACATAAAAATAACCATTAGAATTTGAAAATGGACCCATGAAGTCAATACCCCAAACAAAAAAAATTTCAGAGAAAAGCATAATTTGTTGAGGCATCTCATCCCTCTTGGATATATTACCAAATTTTTGGCATAGAAAACAAGATTTACAAAACTCAGCAGCATCTCTAAAAAGAGTAGGCCACCAGAATCCACAGTCTAAAATTTTTCTAGCTATTCTTTGAGGGCCAAAATGTCCTCCACTCTCAGATGAGTGACAGGCCTCTAAGATGGACTAGAATTCTAATTGAGGCACACACCGTCTAATTACCTGGTCAGCGCCACATCTCCATAAATATGGGTCATCCCATATATAATATTTAGACTCGCTTTTTAGCTTGTCTCTTTGATGCTTAGAAAAGTTTGGAGGAAAGGTGCGGCTAACTAGATAATTAGCTACAGGTTCATACCAAGGGACTACCTTAGATACTGCTTGCAGGTTATCAAATGGGAAATTATCAGCTATAGGAGTGGAGTCATCTGTAATGTGCTCAAGGTGACTCAAGTGGTCTGCCACTAAATTTTGGTTACCACTCCTATCCTTAATTTCTAAATCAAATCTTGTAATAGCAGTATCCAACGTATAAGCCTTGGTTTGGACTCCTTTTTAGCTAATAGATACTTTAGAGCTGCGTGGTCCGAGTACACTACTACCTTCGTACCAGGTAAATAGGCTCGGAATTTATCCAGAGCAAAAACAATAGCAAGAAGCTCTTTCTCAGTAGTAGTGTAATTGGACTGTGCGGCATATAGAGTTTTAGACGCATAAGCAATAACAAAAGGATCCTTACCTTCACGCTGAGCTAATGCTGCTCCTACTGCATGGTTGGAGGCGTCGCACATTATTTCAAATGGCTGGCTCCAGTCTGGTCCTCTCACAATTGGAGCTTGAGTCAGGGCGGTCTTCATCTTATCAAACGCTTGTTTGCAATCCTCACTGAACTCGAACTAAATATCTTTCTGTAGTAGCCTGGATAAGGGAAGTGCTACCTTACTGAAGTCCTTAATGAATCTCTTGTAAAAACCTGCATGGCCAAGGAACGAACAGACTTCCCTCACAGAAGAGGGGTAAGGTAAACTAGAAATAACATCAACCTTTGCTGGATCTACAGAAATGCCAGTATTAGACACAACATGTCCTAGCACAATACCTTGTTTAACCATAAAATGACATTTTTCAAAATTTAATACAAGGTTTGTACTGACACATCTATCTAATACTCTGGATAATCCATCTAAGCAAAGGCTAAAGGAATCACCATAAACACTAAAATCATCCATAAAAACTTCCATATAGTCCTCAATAAGATCAGAGAAAAGACTCATCATGCACCTTTGGAAGGTAGCTGGTGCATTGCACCAGCCAAAGGGCATTCTCTTGTAAGCATAAGTCCCAAAAGGACATGTAAAAGTAGTCTTTTCCTGATCCTCAGGAGCTATATGAATCTGGAAATAACCTGTGTAACCATCTAAAAAACAATAATGTGATTTACCTGACAGGCGATCCAGTATTTGATCAATGAATGGAAGAGGATAGTGATCCTTACGGGTTGCTTGGTTGAGGCGTCTGTAGTCAATGCAGACCCTCCAAGCGTTCTGTACTCTGGTTGCTATGAGCTCTCCATGCTCATTCTTTACTGTAGTGACTCCAGACTTCTTGGGGACCACTTGTACTGGGCTTACCCATTCACTGTCTGAAATGGGATAGATGATGTCTGCCTCTAGTAGTCTGGTCACTTCCTTCTTGACAACCTCTAAGATAGTGGGGTTCAGTCTTCTCTGGGGTTGACGACGGGCCTTGCTCCCTCTTCTAAAAATATTCTGTGCTCACATACTTAAGGGTTGATGCCTACTATGTCTGCCAAACTCCAACATTGCCTTCTTGTGCCTCCTCAACACACTAAGTAACTGCTCTTCCTGTTGAGAAGTGAGTTCCCTTGCAATGATAACTGGAAACTTCTGCTCGTCTTCAAGGTAAGCATATTTGAGGTGTGGAGGTAGGGGTTTTAATTCTAACTTCTGATCATGGTCAGGCTCTGGGTTGTCTGGAGCTGGCAACAATGGTAAAGCACTATCATTGTCCTCTGAGAATGTCCCCACACTTGGACCTTGTCCTGTGTGCTTCTCCTCTAACTCCTCCTGGCGAACTTCAGCTACAGTTTCATCTATGATGTCACACTGGATGATAGAATGATCTTCTGGAGGGTGCTTCAAAACTCCATTCAGATTGAAGATTACTACTCGGCCATCTATTTTAAAAGAGTATGTTCTTGAAAAAGCATCTAATTTGAATTTCGAGGTCTTCAGGAATGGTCTTCCGAGTAGGATTGATGATGGCTTCTCTGAGTCATTTTGGGGCATCTCTAGGATATAAAAATCAGTGGAGAATGTGAGCCTGATAAACCACTATTTTATGGTTTATCCTGTGCTCAATTGAGTGGTTTTTATCAACTCTTTACCCACTTATTTATACTATTTGCATGGTTTTACATTTGCCTTCCTAATTATGTGCTTTGATTGAAAACATGCTTCTTTGGCCTTAAGTTCCCTATGTTTAATCCTCTCTTATTACCATTAGATGCCTTGATATGTGTGTTAAGTAATTTCAGAGATTATAAGGCAGGAATGGCTTAGAGGATGGAAAGGAAGCATCCAAAAGTGGAAGGAATACAAGAAGTTGGAGAAATTGCTAAGCTGTCCAGCCTGACCTCTTCGCATTCAAACAGCTATAACTTGAGCTACAGAGGTCCAAACGATGCGGTTCCTATTGCATTGGAAAGCTAATGTTCGGGGCTTCGATTTGATATATAATATGCCATAGTTGCCCTGACGCTAGGCGATGCGACTGCATACTTCATGCGGACACGTCGCAGTGACGGAAATTCAACATGTTTGAATTCGCAACCAGCAAATTCTGGGCTATTTCTGACCCAGTTCTCGGCTCAGAAAATACAGATTAGAGACTATAAAGTAGAGGGATTGCATCCATTCATAACCATGCTCTCATATTCACAATTTTAGGAGTAGATGTAGTTTTTAGAGAGAGAGGTTCTCTCCTCTCTCTTAGGATTAGGATTTAGGATTTCTCTTAGTTTTAGGAGTGGCTCTCAATCCCAGGTTCTTTATTTTTATTTATTTTCTCAATTTAATTTATGAACATCTATGCCAGATTTAATTTCTTTTGTTAATGTTATTTGAGGTATTTCAGATTTAAGATTGCTTTGCTCTGTTTAAGATTGCTTTCAATTTAATTTAGATATTTTTTCTCCCTTTTGGCTTTGGTCAAGTGATTGGTAACTTGAGTTATCAAACTCAGCAAGTGATTGAAATTGGCAGATTCTGCTTGAGCTAGGATTGCTCTAAGGCTAGTCTCTCCACAGGTGTTGACTAGGACTTGAGAATCAAGCCAATCAGTCCACTCAACCTTCCTTTGCTTAGTAAAGGCTGACCAAGTGGGATTAAAACCCAATTCTCTTCACACATGATAAGGATAACTAGGATAGGACCTCCAATTTCTCATACCTTACCAAGAGTTTATTTTACAGTTATTTATTTATTTTATTCTTCTTATGCAATATACTGCTCCCTTACTTTCTAAAACCCCTACCTTACTTTCTAAAACCCCTAATTTACAAGACTCATAACCAATAATAAGAACATACTTTCCTGCAGTTCCTTGAGAAGACGACCCGAGGTTTGAATACTCGGTTATCAATTTCAAAGGGGTTTGTTACTTGTGACAACAAAAATGTTTGTATGAAAGGACTTTTGAAGGTTTAGAAACTATACTTGCAACGAGGATTTATCCGCAAATTTCTAGACCACGCAAAAGTTCTCTCATCAAAATGGCACCATTGCCGGGAGAATTGCAAACGTGTGCCTTATTATTGGTTATTGTAAATATTTACTTTTTACTTGTTTTTATTTTTGTTTTTATTTTTACTTTTTCGTAAATTAAGAGGTTATTGGTTTTTACTTTAAAATTTTTATCTTATCTTATCTTATTTCAAAAATCAAATTTCAAAATTCAAATTTAAAAATTTTCAAAATTCAAATTTAAAAATTTTCAAATTTCAAATTTCGAAAATTCAAGTTTCAAAAATTTAAAATTCAAATTTCAAAATATCAAATTTCAAAAATTCAAATTCAAATTTCAAAATTTAATTTTCAATTTCAAAATTTAAATAACCTTTTAATTTAAAATTATTTTTATTTTTGTTTTTAATTTTTATTTGCTACTATGAACTCTCACCCCATTGGCTATGAGTCTGGTTACAATTATGTTGCAGGAAGAAGAAATTACAATGAGAACAGGCATCAAGGTTGGAACAATCAAAGATGAGAGGAGCCACAAGGATTTGATCAACCCTCATGGTAACAACCACCTCCAATGGACTATCAACAACCACCACCATATGCCTATAAACCCTCTCCTCAACATGACTTTGGACCACCATACTCACAAGCCCCTTTTCACCATTCACCTTCATGTGACCCTAACCCGTATCCACCATACCAACCACCTTATGAGCCAAATGAACCCTCCTATCCACCCCAAACCTCCATGGAGAAACCACTTACTGATCTAAACTCTACTATACAAGCTCTTGTCGCCCAAATCAGACCCCCAAATACCTTCAACAATCAACCCTCAAGCTCTAGTGCACTTCCTTTTCAACCACAGAATGATCTCTCCATCCCATCACCACCATCCATGGAGAGCACCCACATCCATCAATCCAGGAGCAACATGATCCCAATGATGCTATTGACATAGAACAAGAGAGAAGGGATCATCTTCGCGAATCCATACTTCATAAGGAGCTAGAGGAGGCCCTAAGGGTGAAGGTAGTAAAAACCCTTGAAGTCGAAGGAGTGGTTGAAGAATTAGTGAAGGAAGAATCAAGGGATCATCTCAAGGAAGCAGCGGATCGATTTGATGCAACTCTATATCAACTAAATCAAGCGATAAGTCAATTAGGTTCCCGACGCTCGGACACTCAAAGTGCTCCCATGGCTTCATGTGTGCAATCTAATGAAGAACGTAGCATGAAGGAGATATTAGAAACTCCAGTGGACAGTACGGAGCATGACTTTGTACTGGAACAAGTGGAGGAAGCTGTAATTATTGAAGAGGAAGAAGTGGTTACAGACTTAGGAGATGCTGACCCTCCATGGGAAAGTCAGGTTATGGAACCTCCTTCCAAGGCAATTGAAATTGATGCTGAGGAGGGTGTACAACCTCCAAGGTATATCATGGTTGAAGACTTGGAAGAGGTTGAAATTGAAGAAGCTTACAAAGAAGTGGAAGTTGTCAAGGAGCACAAGGGAGCGGAGCTTGGAATCACCTTGCCAAAGTTATTGGAGACCCCTCCCCCTAAGTTGCCATCATCCTTCACAACATTCAAGTGGGTAAAATTCATATCCCTTAGCTTTCTAATTCCATTTGAATATGGGCTACTGGAGACGGATGGTTAACTTAGAGCTCTTTGTGGCATAAAGAGTAAGAGGAAGATGGTCAGTGGTAAGAATTGTCCTACAAGGTTCATTATGGTTGGAAGCTTTAAGTTTAAACACAAAAGTTAGTGTAAAGCTCAACTGAATGGGTCTAGGAAGTTGGTTGGCCACTTTAGTGAGAATTCAGATTGCTTGCCACCCAGATGGAATCATGATGATCAACAAAAAGACGGGTGCAATAGCAAAGTTTGGGATCCTGGAATCTGTTCTGACATCCAACACCCCAGGAGCCTAAGAATCTGTTTGAAGCTGCTCAAAGGCTTTACATGCCTAGTTTGGAAACTCGGAGGCCATTGGAATTACAAACATTGGTGGAGATTCCTGGATGAGTTCAAGCACAAGCCACCATAACAAGGAGCTCACCAAATGTCCAACTTAAGGACTTTAACTAAAAGTTTGCATGTTTTTATCCTCTTGCATCTTATTATTTTGAATTACCCCTTTTTGATCTTTATTGTTGTCTTTCCTACAAGTTGTAGCTACCATGTAGTTGGGCTATCATCTTTCTTTTGGCATTCCTTATCACTTGGAATTTCCTCCCTTCTAGTCTTAGTTTTCTATATTTTACACTCTTCCTTTTTTCTTCTTCCTTAGGCATGGGTACCAAGAAAGAAAAAGAGAAGGCCACTGACAAGAAACTAGCAAGGAAAAGAACCAAGAGATCTCCAACTAAGGCACCTCCATCTACAAGCGTTAGTTGGAGCAACCCGTCCACCTGCACATCTCAGCATGCACCGAGGACGGTGCAATCTTTAAGTGTGGGGAGGTCGATACCGATCTCCATGGGTTAGTTACTCCTCTATCTCAACACCAATGATTTATTTTCTTTATTCATTGTTGCATTTGCATGTTTGATTGCATATTTGTTTAATTTTTTGCATATTTTACCACTTGGTTGAAGTAATATTTTCTTTTTCAAGAAAATTTTTAGAGAATTTCACTAATTTGAATAAAATTTAATGTTACACTTGTTTGAAGAGATATTATACTGGAACATGATTTAGAACTCGAACACACAAAACCTGTGAGATTTTTGAGCCTATTTGAATTGGTTACATTTTATCAACCAAAATTCTGTTTTAGTGTGTATTTTTCTCTCTAAAATTGTGATCTTTGTCTTGCTTAATTCTATATTTCTATTGTTTGATGTATACATGCACTTATATGATTGAGGCCTTTGTTTCACTGAGCTTACATACCCATATGGCCTTACCTTTCATTATCCTTTGCAAACCAATTTGAGCCTATTTTACCCCTTTGTTCTCTACTTTAGCACATCATTAACTCTAAGCGGAAAACAATATTGTTCTTAATTTAAATCCTTGGTTAGCTTAGACTAGTGAGAGTACTCATGAATTAAGTGTGGGGAAAAGTGGGTTTGGAAATATTTGGTTTAAGAATTGGGTGTTATATATCTTTATGAAAATGTGAAAGAAATGTTTAGGACATGTTCATGTATTCAATAATTTAATCATATGCATTGAGAAAAACAAAAGAAAATATATATATATATATATATATATATATATATATATATATATATATATATATATATATAAGAAGAAAAAGAGAAAAAGAAAAGAAAAAGAGCAATTAAGCAAAAAGGGGACAAAATACCCCAAAGTAAGTGAAAGCAATGCATATGTACTGTACTTGAAAATTAGAATGCATGAATATGTGGAAAACATGGTTGATGGATAGTTAGCTTTTTGTATTGTGATTACATGGATTGTCTAAGTTAGGTGGAAAGTTTAAGTTAATTAAGGATTCAGAAATTAGTCCACTTGCCCAAATACAATCCTACCTTGACCCTAACCCCATTACAACCCTTAAAAGACCTCTTGATATGTGTATCTGTGCATTAAACTTTTGTTGATTGTTAGATGAAGAGAAAGCCTTAGAAAGCAAGGTTAGTAGAGAATTGAGAGAATCGAACCTTAAACACCTGAGCGATTAGAGTGTATACACTTCCAGTGAGGGTTCGATGCTCAATTCCTTCTTCCCTGCTTTCATGAGCTATTTTCTTCCTGCAAGTCTATTTGTACTCTATTTTGTAATTTGAATTAGTGAAATCCAGGGCATATTTGTTCTTAAAAGATTTGTTTACTTTTAAGCAAGTAGGTAGTAACATTTTGCATGTGGTTGCATTCATATAGATAGCTTGCATTTCATACATTCTACCATTCCTCTTCATTTCTTTATAGCTTCTCTTGAGCTTAGCATGAGGACATGCTAATGTTTAAGTGTGGGGAGGTTGATAAACCACTATTTTATGGTTTATCCTGTGCTCAATTAAGTGGTTTTTATCAACTCTTTACCCACTTATCCTTTGCTCAATTGAGTGGTTTTACATTTGCCTTCCTAATTATGTGCTTTGATTGAAAACATGCTTCTTTGGCCTTAAGTTCCCTATGTTTAATCATCTCTTATTACCATTAGATGCCTTGATATGTGTGTTAAGTAATTTCAGAGATTATAGGGTAGGAATGGCTTAGAGGATGGAAAGGAAGCATGCAAAAGTGGAAGGAATACAAGAAGTTAAAGAAATTGCTAAGCTGTCCAGCCTAACCTCTTCGCATTCAAACAGCTATAACTCGAGCTACAGAGGTCCAAACGACGCGGTTCTAGTTGCGTTGAAAAGCTAACGTTCGGGGCTTCGATTTGATATGTAATATGCCATAGTTGCTCTGACGCTAGGCGACGCGATCGCATGCTCCATGCGGACGCATCACAGTGACAGAAATTCAGCATGTTTGAATTCGCAACCAGCGAATTTTGGACTGTTTCTGACCCAGTTTTTGACCCAGAGAATATAGATTAGAGGCTATAAAATAGAGGGGTTGCATCCATTCATAATTATGCTCTCATATTCAAAATTTTAGGAGTAGATGTAGTTTTTAGAGAGAGAGGTTCTCTCCTCTCTCTTAGGATTAGGATTTAGGATTTCTCTTAGTTTTAGGAGTGGCTCTCAATCCCAGGTTCTTTATTTTTATTTATTTTCTCAATTTAATTTATGAACATTTATGCCAAATTTAATTTTTTTTTGTTAATGTTATTTGAGGTATTTCAGATTTAAGATTGCTTTGCTCTGTTTAAGATTGCTTTCAATTTAATTTAGATATTTTTTTCTCCCTTTTGGCTTTGGTCAAGTGATTGGTAATACTTGAGTTATCAAACTCAGCAAGTGATTGAAATTGGCAGATTCTGCTTGAGCTAGGATTGCTCTAAGGCTAGTCTCTCCACAGGAGTTGACTAGGACTTGAGAATCAAGCCAATCAGTCCACTCAACCTTCCTTTGCTTAGTAAAGGCTGACCAAGTGGGATTAAAATCCAATTCTCTTCACACCTGATAAGGATAACTAGGATAGGACCTCCAATTTCTCATACCTTACCAAGAGTTTATTTTACAGTTATTTATTTATTTTATTCTTCTTATGCAACATACTGCTCCCTTACTTTCTAAAACCCCTACCTTACTTTCTAAAACCCCTAATTTACAAGACTCATAACCAATAATAAGAACATACTTCTCTGCAGTTCCTTGAGAAGACAACCCGAGGTTTGAATACTCGGTTATCAATTTCAAAGGGGTTTGTTACTTGTGATAACCAAAACGTTTGTATGAAAGGACTTTTGAAGGTTTAGAAACTATACTTGCAACGAGGATTTATCCACAAATTTCTAGACCACGCAAAAGTTCTCTCATCAGAGCCCCTTAATGCCCACTAATACATCTTCAACAACTCCAACCACTGTAATAATGCTTTTATCTGCTAACACAAAACGAGCTGCCGACCTTTTTAAGGGAGGGAGCCTCAAAATATCATATATAGACAAAGGCATTATACTCACACATGCTCCTAAATCACACATGCAGTCAGAAATTATCATACCACCAATAGTACAATTAACCATACAAGGACCTGGGTCACTACACTTTTTAGGTAAACCTCCCATTAAAGCAGATATGGAACTACCTAAAGGAATAGTTTCTAATTCATTAATTTTGTCTTTATATATACATAAGTCTTTTAGAAACTTTACATATTTAGGTACCTGTTGAATAACATCAAAAAAAGGAACAGTTACCTCAACCTTTTTGAATATCTCTACCATTTTGGGATCAGGTTCCAGCTGCTTCCTGGGCTTCCTTGCAAGTTGTGGAAATGGAATGGGAGTGGTGTCTTCTGCAGCATCTGCGCCCAGTGGTGCTTCCTCCTGTGGCTGAATTTCTTCTTTTTTAGCTATGTCCTGTATGTCCTCTTCCTCTTCAACATCTTCTATTTCCACTACCTCTTCAGCTGAGGCGTGTTCTGGTGGGCTTGGCTCCTCCTGATTCCTCTCCTGCAGTGTGGTTCTGGACCGTAGGGTGATGACATTAATGCCACACTTTGGATTGGGTAATGGTTGAGAGGGGATTCCACTGGAGCTCAAGAGCTTGTTATTGGAGTTATTCATTGAGCCAATCTGTGAGACAAGAGCTTGCAAGGTAGAGTTTAGACCATTTAGTGTAGCATAAAGGTTATTTTCCATGGTCTGTTGTCTCCCACCAAGCAGTTTTCTTTAACGTCCTTAAGTTGGACGGTCCTTTTCTTAAGCTTCCTCTCTCCTTGTGCATCCTCCAATAGGAACACCTCTAGCTCTTTTGGGGGCTTGTAGCCATAGTACTTCTACACTCTATGTCCATTCACTTTAAAAGTTGCTTCACTCTTGGGATCAAACAACTCCACCACTCCATAGGGCTTTATCTCCTTCACCTTGAAAGGTCCTTCCCATCTAGAACGGAGTTTGCCAGGCATGAATCGAAGCCTTGAGTTGTAGAGGAGGACGTCATCACCTTCTTGAAAGTCCTTCTTCCGGATGTGATGGTCATGAAATGCTTTAGTCTTTTCTTTGTAGATCCGGGCATTCTCATATGATTTGTTCCTCAAACACTCAAGCTCCTCTAGTTGTAACTTCCTGGCTTCACCCGCCTTGGCTAAATCCATGTTGCACTGCTTTACCGCCCAATAGGCTTGATGCTCAATCTCCACCGGAAGGTGGCATGCCTTACCATAGACGATCCAAAAGGGACTCATCCCTATCGGAGTCTTGTAGGCCATTCTATACTCCCATAGTGCATCTCCTAACTGGAGGCTCCAATCCTTTCTTTGTGGATTGACCACTTGATGCACGGAAACTTGTCTCTCAACAATTTTCCTTCGGCAAGTATACCGAATTGTCGTCAAGTAAAAACTCACAATAGAGTGAGGTCGAATCCCACAGGGATTGGTTGGTCAAGCAACTTTAATTAGAGGAATGTTCTAGTTGAACTAAGCATAATTGGATTTGAGATTTGCAGAAAATTAAATGGCGGGAAAGTAAATAGCAGAAAATGTAAATGCTGGAAATAAAGAGCTGAATGTAAATGGCAGAAAGTAAATTGCAGAATCTTAAATGGGAATGGGGAAAATGCTCATAAAAGTAGATTGCAGAATTTAAAGAGAATGGGTAAGATCAGAAATGGGGAATTCATTAGGCTTAGGAGATGTTGCATTCTCCGGATCAAGTTCATTTTCATCTCTTCCTCAATCAATGCATTCATTGATCTCCTTGGCAATCTTAAGTGATCGAATTCCAATTTCTTGGAAATTCAATCTCTCAAATCTTGATCAATAGTCAATTCCTTGGTCAATTGCTCATGAGAAGAGATGAAGTATGGTCACTGATTATACCACATGTATTTCCAAATCAAAGTGTTCGTAGGATTATATGTCACTATATCCATCCAAATCCTAATTTGGTCCAACATGAGAAAGCATTTCTAGCATGATCTCTTTATTCCTCTTCCAAAGTTCCGAAGAGATCCAAGTATGAATAGCTTCTTTTCCAAGATAACTACCCAATTGAATGAAGATTAAAAGCTTTCTAGTAAAATCAAGAGAAAAGATAGAAGAAGAATAATGAAAACTAATATTGATCCATCAAATTACAACAGAGCTCCCTAACCCAATGAAAGGGGTTTAGTTGTTCATAGCTCTGGAAATGGAAAGCAACGATGGAAAATACATTATGAAAAGTAAACTAGAAGTGTAGAAAAAGTAAATTATACAGAGAGTAGTTCTCAAATTTCCAACCCCTTTTCTAATTCAAAACTACCCCTATATATACTACTCTTCTGATCTTCTAGTTGGTTCTTCAAATCTTGGATATGGACCTTTGGATCTTGAGTTTGAAGCCGTTATCCTCTTCAGTGGGCTTAGCTTTACTTGCAGAGAAAAAGTGTGAAGTGGGCAGGAACTTTTAGCTTAGGACGTTAGTGGCGTTAACGTTAAGTGAAAGTGTGGGTTCGAGAGTGTTAGTGGCAGTCACCTTTTTCACTAACGTTCCTAACCCAAGGAAAATCCACGTTAACTTCAACGTTAGTGGCACCAACGTGACCACTAACGTTGCCTCTTGGTCCTTCGCACACGTTATTGGGAGTTACTTTTTCCAATAACATTGAGAATCCTCCCTTCCCCCTACGTTAGAGTTCACGTTAGTGTGGCTAACGTGACCTTTAACGTAGGCTTGCCAAATCTTCAAAAACGTTAGTGACACTTACCTTTGTCACTAACGTTTCAAAACGCCCCTACTTCCCACGTTAGAGTTCACGTTAACTAGGTTAACGTGGCTTCTAACGTGGTGGTGATAACCATCTCCAACGTTAGTGACAAAGGTGAGTGTCACTAACGTTGGCTCATCATTCTTCAATCCACGTTAACTAAGTTAACGTGGGAGTTAACGTTGCTCATAGTGGATCATTCCAACGTTAGTGACAAAGGTGAGTGTCACTAATGTTGGCGATTCTTGCTCCCACCACGTTAGCTTCCACGTTAACTAAGTTAACGTGGCAACTAACGTGGCTCAAAGTGGCTTAGTCCAACGTTAGTGACAAAGGTGAGTGTCACTAACGTTGGCCATTCTTTTGCTTCCCCACGTTAGAGTCCACGTTAACTGAGTTAACGTGGCTCTTAACGTGGCCAATATGAGCTTGGTCCAAAGTTAGTGACAAAGGTGAGTGTCCCTAACGTTGGCTTCATTTTCTTCTTTCACGTTAGAGTTCACGTTAACTTAGTTAACGTGACTCTTAACGTGGGCTATGATGGCTTCGAGGACGTTATTGGCGATTACTTTTCTCATTAACGTTGCAAGCTAGCTCCCATTCTACGTTAGTAGTTATGTTAGTTAGACTAACGTGGCTGCTAATGTGGTTCTTCCTTGCTTCCTTTGTCCTGAAATCAAGCAATAGAGTGCATCAAAGTTCTAATCCAAATCATGAGACATACATCATCCAATTTGATAGTGGACTTTCAGCTGATAATCCCGGGTTAGTTAACCCAAGTTACCAAGTGATAAGGCACCCCTGAGAGCTTATTCATCCAAGTAGATCCCTTATACAGGAGCACCACAGATACTTGCCTCAAGATTCAAACCCTTGGTGCCTAGCCTTATTTCTTACTCTTTTTCTTTTATTCCTCAAATTTAATTTTTCTTTTCCCCTTTTTCTTATTAGGATCTTGTTATTTAGCTAGTCTCATGGGGTGTGTTTCAAGCATATGATTCAGGACAGATAGTTGCCTTCCTACCTTATTGGTGAACCAACTTAGCTAATCTATTACCACACCACAAAATTAGGAACTTATTTCACAGTTTGAGCTCCACTCTAGTCTTTCATAACATCTCTTTTTATTTGATTCAAAAGGAGACAAGCAACACAATAAGCAAGATGAAATTGGAAACAGGAAATTTGACTAGCAATCATAGACCTAAGCAAGGAGAATACTAAAAACAGAATTGAAAATCCTAAACTACCATGGAAGCATGTTCTATTTCATACATGATTTTCCTTATTTAAAACTTGAAAAAGATGGGACAATGAGGGAACTCCACCACCTTTTACTCTTGGGGGTGCTCATGCTCTCCTTCCTGTTTGTCCTCTTTGTGTTTTTCTTGAGTGCTTGCACTCCCACTTCCCTTACTTTTTCCAATCAACTTCTTCCAGAAGCCAGCATCTTCCATCTTCTTCTTCAATGTTTTCTTCTGCTGTTTCACCTTCCTTTCCTCTTGTTCTGTAAAATATTTTTGGACCTCATCATACTTGGGGATTGCAGAGTGTAGATTATGCATATGACTAGACATGTAGTTAAAACTTGGCTTGAGTGTTTATGTTGAACTCCTCCCTATGTAGTTGCTTTCCTTCATTAAGTACACTGAACTCGTTGAATGCCTTTGTTTGAGCTAGCTGACGTTGGTTGAGTTCTTGAAGGCGTTTGTCTTGATGCTCTTGCCTTTCAGTCACCTGATTGATGGCTTGAGTGAGCTGAGAGTAGTGTTTTATTTGCTGTTTCTGCCACTCCCCTTGTTGATTCATCCAATTAGAAAGGAGCTCTTCTTGACGATCCATCCTTTGAGCTTGAATGTGCAGTTGTTGTTCTTGTCCCTCCATATAGCTCCTTGCTAGCTCCTCAATGGCTCCGTGAATATGATTCAGGTTTATGTTGGTTGGGTCATAATATTCTCTTTGTTGGTGTTCTTCCTGATGAGACTCTTCTTGGTGAGATCCTCCTTTTGGTTTTGGCTTTCCTATGTGAGGTCTTCTTTGTTGTTGGGCTGGTGTCACATGAGTTAGACGCTGAAACGTAATTAGCCTCCCAGGATTTAACCAATCTGGGTTGCTATCCTCGAAGGCAACCTTGGCCTTCGTGCACAGTCTGAGGATGGTGCTGGGGAACCAAAGCCTGGCACCCGAATCAATCTTCTCAGCTGACTCTTGAATCCCCTCAGCTATAAGTTCGTGCACATTGATATCTCCACCTTGTACTAAGCAATGTACCATAGTAGCTCGAGTGACGTTGACCTCAGAATTGTTCGCTGCTGGGAGGATAGATCTCCTCACGAGTTCAAAGCATCCCTTGGCTTCAGGGCTGAGGTCTCCTCTCTTGATGAACCTGGGTCTCTTATCCGCATACCTTTCCCAGTCAGCTCCTATAACACATATGTCATTCACAATTTGTTCGAGTTCATCATTGTCAGGGCTCTTACTTACTCTTGCTTGATAACCAAGCTCATCAAAATATGGTGATTTCAAGTGAAGAGTCCTTGTTATAGCATTGGGGCTGAAATCCACCTCTCTCCCTCTTACGTAACTTTTGAAAGTGGGGGCCTTGGTTTTGTCTTCTCTGACCACATTTGCATAGAACTCTTTGATGAGGTTTGCATTTATCTTCCCCTCTGGGTTCATAAGCCTTTGCCAACCCCTTTGTTTAATCTTCTCTCGTATCTGTGGGCACTCATCCTCGTCAATTTGGAATGTTAACTCAGGCAGTATCTTCTTGAGCTTTATCCATTCAAATTCCAGTTCATGGAATGCAGTTTTGAATCTCCTCTCATCGAAAGGAATGCTCACCACCGGTTCCTTCCTCTTTTTCCTCTTGGAGCTTGATGATGCCATTAGTAGGAGTTGATGTGTGAAGGAGGTGGAAGGTATGGTTAGATGAGGAATTCGGTTGGTTAGGATAGGGTGTAGTGAAAAGATTTAGATACCAAAGGTGTGAAGTGTGAGGAATGGGAATTGGAATGTGAAGGGAAGTACGGACTAGGACTCACTTATATAGGGAAGTGATGAATGAATGAAAGGTGTGGATTGATGGGGTGGTTGTGTGATGGACGGATGGGGTTTAGCATGGGTGAGCACAAGGATCACCAACTTTATGATGGGGTTGGTTCAGTTTCCAAGCTTGTTCTTCTTCCAATGTTGCATGGCAACCATTACCAATGCCATCCCCTTGAAGACACGTGTGTAGTATCTTCCTTTTGTGTTATCCGAACCCTTCAATTTCCCCATCAATGCTCCTACAAAATAAAAAAAATGTGATTAAAAACACACTTATAAAGTGGCGGCCAAATTAAAAGGCTAACTACTTTTTAAAGTTTTTGTTTTTAACTAACTAAGTGCTATTCATGAGTGCAAAACAACTAACTAACTCAACATCCATGTATGCAACATTGGCAACACCAAACTTAGTTTGGTGTCATATGGTGTAAAAGATTTGTTCAAGGCCCCTAAGAGTGACATGATGTGGGTTACATTTATGTTCTCTTAGTGTGCCTTGAACACCAAACTTGTTCCTCACTATATGTTGCACACAAGGATTCATTCAAATGCATATCAAGTTAATTTGAAATTCATGAACCTTGCATTATTAACTATTTTTAAAAGCATGTAAAACATGGGTTGCCTCCCTTGAAGCGCTTCTTTAGCGTCACGAGCTTGACGTTCTGCCTTTATAAGGGTGGTTGGTAGTGCTTCAAGTCCTCCCCCTTGCAGTAAATCTATCTCCATTAGCTTCATCAAGGATCTCCACATGTTATAGGGAGAGAAGTCTGTTGATGGTAAAGACTTTAGGTAGCTCAGATGGGATAGTGGGGAGATTAGGGGGAATAGCTGGAAAGTAAGCTGAGATCACTTTATCTCCTGGAGAGAAATCTTCTGTAGGGATCTTCTTGTTCCTCCATCTCCTAGGTACCTACTTCTTTGCTGTTATCCTTCTCTTTGTGGTCTCTTTTCCTGTGGAGATTTTGTTGCCGGTCTCATGTGATTCTGGTGGTTTTAGCTCCACTTGAGTTTCCTCTAGCTGTGACAGCTGTTGATTATCTTGCTTTTCAACCAAAGGGACTCCCAGATGTGCTGGTTGTGCTTCAGTGCTTGTTTCTTCTATTAGTATCTCACTGTGATCTTTCCTTGGTTCTTGGTTCTCTTGATCTGTTTCTTGTGAGGGTTTGAAAACATTGAATGTGAGTTGTTCATCATGGATCCTCAAAATTAGCTCTCCTCGCTCCATATTTATAAGTGCTCTGGCTGTGGCTAGGAATGGTCTCCCCAATATGATTGGATGGAGATGACTTTCTTCCATTTCCAATATGACAAAATCTGTGGGAAGAAAGTAGTTTCCAACCTTCACTAGCACATTTTCAACCACTCCTACTGCTTGTTTTTGAGTCTTGTCAGCCAGCCTGATGACTACATCTGTGGACATTATCTCATTGATCTACAGCCTCTTCATAAAGGATAAAGGCATCAAGTTGATGCTTGCTCCCAAATCGCAAAGTCCTTTATCAAACATGGTTTCTCCTATGGCACAGGGGATGTGAAAACTCCCTGGGTCCTTCCTTTTTGTAGGCAACTCGGGTTGAATGAGGGCACTGCACTCCTTATTCATCACTATTGTTTGTCCTCTCTTGAGTGAGCTTTTCCTGGTTAGCAGCTCCTTCATATACCTAATGTATGAGGGCATTCGCCGAAGGGCCTTGATGAATGGTATGTTTACATGGAGGGATGCAAACATGTCAAGAAACCTTGAGTATATTCTCTTCTCTACACAGCCATTTAGTAATTGGGGAAAGGGTGCATAGAGTCTCAGCAGCTCCTTCTGTGTCAGCTCCTTCTGTGTAATTGTGGTTTCTTGATGATTCTCCCCCTGCTTTCTTGCTGAAGTATCTTCAGGTTGTTCTAATGGGTTGTTCAGCTCTTCCTCAGTCTCCTTATCACTTATAGTAACAATCTTGCAATCTTCCCATCTGACTTTCTTTGCTTCACCTCTCGGATTTTTCTCTGTGTCACTTGGGAAGCTATCAGTAGGTTTGGGAATCTTCTCAGATAAGTATCCCACTTTAGATTCCAGCCTCTTGATGGTGTCTCCCTTGTTCTTGATACTGGCTTGCACCTCCTCTTTGAACACCTTGTTATCTTGAATCTCTTTGCATATGCCTTTAAGTATAGTCTCAATCCTTGAGAGTCTATCTTCAGATGATGGTGAGTTGAGGTTGGAGGGATGAGAAGGGCCATTTTGGCTTTGTTATGGATGTTGAGGTGTGTTGTTAGGTGGGTGTTGATATGATCTTTGCATGGAATGTTGGTGGGTTGCATTGTTGTTGGGGTTGTGGCATCTCGGATCTTGGTCTTGGTCTTGTTGATTTCCCCACCCAAAGTTTGGGTGATTCCTCCAACCAGGATTGTAGGTCTTGGAGTATGGATCATGTGCTTTTCTAGGTGAGTTTCCAATGTAGTTGGCTTGTTCTTGCTCATCCTCTGCCTCTGCATTCACTCCCTCTTGGGTTACTGATGAGGTGGTGATTGCTGCTACTTGGTTCCTCTCCATCTTCTTGGTAAGATCAGTCAGCTGCTTGGTGATAAGCTTGTTTTGGACCAGCAGTGCATCCACATTGTTTAGCTCCATCACTCCTCTAGTGTTGCCTATTTCAGAAGCATAGAAGTAGTCATTCTCAGCTACAGTCTCAATAACATCTATGGATTCTTCAATGGTCTTCTTCTTATTCAGAGATCCCCCAGATGAGTAGTCTACTGCCTTCTTCGATTAATAAGAAAGACCTTCATAGAAAATGTGCAGCTGCACCCATTCATTGAACATATCTAGTGGGCACCTTCTTGTCAGGTCCTTAAACCTCTCTCATGCTTCATATAGAGTCTCACCATCCTGCTGCCTGAATGTTTGTACCTCAGCTCTCAACCTGTTGATCCGTTGAGGAGGATAGAATATTGCCAAGAATTTGTTCACCACATCTTCCCAGGTTGTTAAGCTCTCCTTCGGGAAAGACTCCAGCCATTTAGATGCTTTGTCCTTGAGTGAGAAGGGAAATAAGAGTAGTCTATATGTGTCAGGATGAACACCGTTAGACTTCACAGTGTTACATATCCTCAGGAAGGTGGTAAAATGTTGGTTAGGGTCTTCTTGGACACCTCCTCCGAACGAACAGTTGTTCTGAACAAGGGTGATGAGCTGTGGCTTTAGTTCAAAGTTGTTGGCATGTATGGTTGGCTTTTGAATGCAGCTCCCACAGTTTCCTGGGTTTGGGTTGATATAAGAGCCTAAAACTCTTCTCTCCTACCCAGCATGATTTGCTAGACCTTCTCTGCCATGGATGTGAGCCTCTTCTTCATGATGGTTCTCTATATTTTCATCCATGTTTGGTTCAAAATACTCCTCTTCTTCCTCCGCACCAACTACTCATTTTCCTCTTGCTTCCCCCCTTAATCTCAAAAAGGTCCTCTCAGGTTCAGAATCAAAGGAAGTTGAAGCCCCGCTTCTTCTCCCTGTCATACAACCAACAAGGCACAAGCAAGAAAATAGATGCAGAAAGTATTTCTGTTAAAATTGTTGTTAGTATGAGTGATGCAATATATCAAATAGTTAGTGGGTTAGTGGACTGAATCGTAAACAACTAAGAAAAATGGGTAGGGGAAAGGGAAGAAAATAACTGAACAGAAAGTAAATTACTCAAACAGAATTTTAAATCAAACAAAATAAAAATGCCCAATCTAGTTATCCTCCAATTTAATCATTGTTGATACAAAATCAATTCCTGGCAACGGCGCCATAAACTTGATGCTCGGAAACTTGTCTCTCAACAATTTTCCTTCGGCAAGTATACCGAATTGTCGTCAAGTAAAAACTCACAATAGAGTGAGGTCGAATCCCACAGGGATTGATTGGTCAAGCAACTTTAATTAGAGGAATGTTCTAGTTGAACTAAGCAGAATTGGATTTGAGATTTGCAGAAAATTAAATGGCGGGAAAGTAAATAGCAGAAAATGTAAATGCTGGAAATAAAGAGCTGAATGTAAATGGCGAAAAGTAAATTGCAGAATCTTAAATGGGAATGGGGAAGATGCTCATAAAAGTAGATTGCAGAATTTAAAGAGAATGGGTAAGATCAGAAATGGAGAATTCATTGGGCTTAGGAGATGTTGCGTTCTCCAGATCAAGTTCATTTTCATCTCTTCCTCAATCAATGCTTACATTGATCTCCTTGGCAATCTTAAGTGATCGAATTCCAATTTCTTGGTAATTCAATCTCTTAAATCTTGATCAATAGCCAATTCCTTGGTCAATTGCTCATGAGAAGAGATGAAGTATGGTCACTGATTATACCACATGTATTTCCAAATCAAAGTGTTGGTAGGATTATATGTCACTATATCCATCCAAACCCCAATTTGGTCCAACATGAGAAAGCATTTCTAGCATGATCTCTTCATTCCTCTTCCAAAGTTTCGAAGAGATCCAAGTATGAATAGCTTCTTTTCCAAGATAACTACCCAATTGAATGAAGATTGAAAGCTTTCTAGTAAAATCAAGAGAAAAGATAGAAGAAGAATAATGAAAACTAATATTGATCCATCAAATTACAACAGAGCTCCCTAACCCAATGAAAGGGGTTTAGTTGTTCATAGCTTTGGAAATGAAAAGCAACGATGGAAAATACATTATGAAAAGTAAACTAGAAGTGCAGAGAAAGTAAATTAAACAGAGAGTAGTGCTCAAATTTCCAACCCCTTTTCTAATTCAAAACTACCCCTATATATACTACTCTTCTGATCTTCTAGTTGGTTCTTCAAATCTTGGATATGGGCCTTTGGATCTTGAGTTTGAAGCAGTTATCCTCTTCAGTGGGCTTAGCTTTACTTGCAGAGAAAAAGTGTGAAGTGGGCAGGAACTTTTAGCTTAGGACGTTAGTGGCGTTAACGTTAAGTGAAAGTGTGGGTTCGAGAGTGTTAGTGGCAGTCACCTTTTTCACTAACATTCCTAACCCAAGGAAAATCCACGTTAACTTCAACGTTAGTGGCACCAACGTGACCACTAACGTTGCCTCTTGGTCCTTCACACACGTTATTGGGACTTACTTTTTCCAATAACATTGAGAATCCTCCCTTCCCCCTACGTTAGAGTTCACGTTAGTGTGGCTAACGTGACCTTTAACGTAGGCTTGCCAAATCTTCAAAAACGTTAGTGACACTTACCTTTGTCACTAACGTTTCAAAACGCCCCTACTTCCCACGTTAGAGTTCACGTTAACTAGGTTAACGTGGCTTCTAACGTGGTGGTGATAGCCATCTCCAACGTTAGTGACAAAGGTGAGTGTCACTAACGTTGGCTCATCATTCTTCAATCCACGTTAGCTTCCACGTTAACTAAGTTAACGTGGGAGTTAACGTTGCTCATAGTGGATCATTCCAACGTTAGTGACAAAGGTGAGTGTCACTAATGTTGGCGATTCTTGCTCCCACCACGTTAGCTTCCACGTTAACTAAGTTAACGTGGCAACTAACGTGGCTCAAAGTGGCTTAGTCCAACGTTAGTGACAAAGGTGAGTGTCACTAACGTTGGCCATTCTTTTGCTTCCCCACGTTAGAGTCCACGTTAACTGAGTTAACGTGGCTCTTAACGTGGCCAATATGAGCTTGGTCCAAAGTTAGTGACAAAGGTGAGTGTCACTAACGTTGGCTTCATTTTCTTCTTTCACGTTAGAGTTCACGTTAACTTAGTTAACGTGACTCTTAACGTGGGCTATGATGGCTTCGAGGACGTTATTGGCGATTACTTTTCTCATTAACGTTGCAAGCTAGCTCCCATTCCACGTTAGTAGTTATGTTAGTTAGACTAACGTGGCTGCTAATGTGGTTCTTCCTTGCTTCCTTTGTCCTGAAATCAAGCAATAGAGTGCATCAAAGTTCTAATCCAAATCATGAGACATACATCATCCAATTTGTCATTCAATTCTTGCATAATTCTCATGAAATCATGTAAAGTGCACAATATTTGCTTGAATCAAGATGTAAGTGAAATTCTACCCAAAACTTACTTATTTCCTAAGAAAATGCATGAAACTGCCCTAAAACAATAAAGAAAAGGTCAGTAAAACTGGCCAAAATGCCCTGGCATCACAACACCAAACTTAAAGCTTGCTTGTCCCTAAGCAAGTACTGGAACAAGAGAATGATGAATGAAATGCCAAGAGAAATGAGTCATTATTGTGGAAGTCATGTCCTTGGTTTTATGGTGGTTTCATGCATAGCAACTTAGGTTCATTCCTTCACTGGCTTTCAGACCTTTATCATGTCCTGGAATACTCACTTGATTGCATCCTATGAAACTTTTATTCATTAATCCTTTTGTCATTTCAGGGCTTATTTGTGTTCTTAGACTAGGTGCTCTGTGAGGGGGCGACTCTTTAAGATAAGCTTTCAGCCAGCACTCCCGAACCAGTTGGTTCAAGGTGCTAGGTGTTAAGACACCCCTAAGGACTTACTCCCTCAAGTCTCTTTCCCCCATACATACACACCACAGGCACATGGTTTGTTATTTCCTTTTCTTGAGACCTTGGTGTCCAGCACCTCTTTGGGTTACTAAGTTCTCTGTAGCAAGGGTTACTCTTGATAGTGGACTTTCAGCTGATAATCCCGGGTTAGTTAACCCAAGTTACCAAGTGATAAGGCACCCCTGAGAGCTTATTCATCCAAGTAGATCCCTTATACAGGAGCACCACAGATACTTGCCTCAAGATTCAAACCCTTGGTGCCTAGCCTTATTTCTTACTCTTTTTCTTTTATTCCTCAAATTTAATTTTTCTTTTCCCCTTTTTCTTATTAGGATCTTGTTATTTAGCTAGTCTCATGGGGTGTGTTTCAAGCATATGATTCAGGACAGATAGTTGCCTTCCTACCTTATTGGTGAACCAACTTAGCTAATCTATTACCACACCACAAAATTAGGAACTTATTTCACAGTTTGAGCTCCACTCTAGTCTTTCATAACATCTCTTTTTATTTGATTCAAAAGGAGACAAGCAACACAATAAGCAAGATGAAATTGGAAATAGGAAATTTGACTAGCAATCATAGACCTAAGCAAGGAGAATACTAAAAACAGAATTGAAAATCCTAAACTACCATGGAAGCATGTTCTATTTCATACATGATTTTCCTTATTTAAAACTTGAAAAAGATGGGACAATGAGGGAACTCCACCACCTTTTACTCTTGGGGGTGCTCATGCTCTCCTTCCTGTTTGTCCTCTTTGTGTTTTTCTTGAGTGCTTGCACTCCCACTTCCCTTACTTTTTCCAATCAACTTCTTCCAGAAGCCAGCATCTTCCATCTTCTTCTTCAATGTTTTCTTCTGCTGTTTCACCTTCCTTTCCTCTTGTTTTGTAAAATATTTTTGGACCTCATCATACTTGGGGATTGCAGAGTGTAGATTATGCATATGACTAGACATGTAGTTAAACTTGGCTTGAGTGTTTATGTTGAACTCCTCCCTATGTAGTTGCTTTCCTTCATTAAGTACACTGAACTCGTTGAATGCCTTTGTTTGAGCTAGCTGACGTTGGTTGAGTTCTTGAAGGCGTTTGTCTTGATGCTCTTGCCTTTCAGTCACCTGATTGATGGCTTGAGTGAGCTGAGAGTAGTGTTCTATTTGCTGTTTCTGCCACTCCCCTTGTTGATTCATCCAATTAGAAAGGAGCTCTTCTTGACGATCCATCCTTTGAGCTTGAATGTGCAGTTGTTGTTCTTGTCCCTCCATATAGCTCCTTGCTAGCTCCTCAATGGCTCCGTGAATGTGATTCAGGTTTATGTTGGTTGGGTCATAATATTCTCTTTGTTGGTGTTCTTCCTGATGAGACTCTTCTTGGTGAGATCCTCCTTTTGGTTTTGGCTTTCCTATGTGAGGTCTTCTTTGTTGTTGGGTTGGTGTCACATGAGTTAGACGCTGAAACGTAATTAGCCTCTCAGGATTTAACCAATCTGGGTTGCTATCCTCGAAGGCAACCTTGGCCTTCGTGCACAGTCTGAGGATGGTGCTGGGGAACCAAAGCCTGGCACCCGAATCAATCTTCTCAACTGACTCTTGAATCCCCTCAGCTATAAGTTCGTGCACATTGATATCTCCACCTTGTACTAAGCAATGTACCATAGTAGCTCGAGTGACGTTGACCTCAGAATTGTTCGCTGCTGGGAGGATAGATCTCCTCACGAGTTCAAAGCATTCCTTGGCTTCAGGGCTGAGGTCTCCTCTCTTGATGAACCTGGGTCTCTTATCCGCATACCTTTCCCAGTCAGCTCCTATAACACATATGTCATTCACAATTTGTTCGAGTTCATCATTGTCAGGGCTCTTACTTACTCTTGCTTGATAACCAAGCTCATCAAAATATGGTGATTTCAAGTGAAGAGTCCTTGTTATAGCATTGGGGCTGAAATCTACCTCTCTCCCTCTTACGTAACTTTTGAAAGTGGGGGCCTTGGTTTTGTCTTCTCTGACCACATTTGCATAGAACTCTTTGATGAGGTTTGCATTTATCTTCCCCTCTGGGTTCATAAGCCTTTGCCAACCCCTTTGTTTAATCTTCTCTCGTATCTGTGGGCACTCATCCTCGTCAATTTGGAATGTTAACTCAGGCAGTATCTTCTTGAGCTTTATCCATTCAAATTCCAGTTCATGGAATGCAGTTTTGAATCTCCTCTCATCGAAAGGAATGCTCTCCACCGGTTCCTTCCTCTTTTTCCTCTTGGAGCTTGATGATGCCATTAGTAGGAGTTGATGTGTGAAGGATGTGGAAGGTATGGTTAGATGAGGAATTCGGTTGGTTAGGATAGGGTGTAGTGAAAAGATTTGGATACCAAAGGTGTGAAGTGTGAGGAATGGGAATTGGAATGTGAAGGGAAGTACGGACTAGGACTCACTTATATAGGGAAGTGATGAGTGAATGAAAGGTGTGGATTGATGGGGTGGTTGTGTGATGGACGGATGGGGTTTAGCATGGGTGAGCACAAGGATCACCAACTTTATGATGGGGTTGGTTCAGTTTCCAAGCTTGTTCTTCTTCCAATGTTGCATGGCAACCATTACCAATGCCATCCCCTTGAAGACACGTGTGTAGTATCTTCCTTTTGTGTTATCCGAACCCTTCAATTTCCCCATCAATGCTCCTACAAAATAAAAAAAATGTGATTAAAAACACACTTATAAAGTGGCGGCCAAATTAAAAGGCTAACTACTTTTTAAAGTTTTTGTTTTTAACTAACTAAGTGCTATTCATGAGTGCAAAACAACTGACTAACTCAACATCCATGTATGCAACATTGGCAACACCAAACTTAGTTTGGTGTCATATGGTGTAAAAGATTTGTTCAAGGCCCCTAAGAGTGACATGATGTGGGTTACATTTATGTTCTCTTAGTGTGCTTTGAACACCAAACTTGTTCCTTACTATATGTTGCACACAAGGATTCATTCAAATGCATATCAAGTTAATTTGAAATTCATGAACCTTGCATTATTAACTATTTTTAAAAGCATGTAAAACATGGGTTGCCTCCCTTGAAGCGCTTCTTTAGCGTCACGAGCTTGACGTTCTGCCTTTATAAGGGTGGTTGGTAGTGCTTCAAGTCCTCCCCCTTGCAGTAAATCTATCTCCATTGGCTTCATCAAGGATCTCCACATGTTATAGGGAGAGAAGTCTGTTGATGGTAAAGACTTTAGGTAGCTGAGATGGGATGGTGGGGAGATTAGGGGGAATAGCTGGAAAGTAAGCTGAGATCACTTTATCTCCTGGAGAGAAATCTTCTGTAGGGATCTTCTTGTTCCTCCATCTCCTAGGTACCTACTTCTTTGCTGTTATCCTTCTCTTTGTGGTCTCTTTTCCTGTGGAGATTTTGTTGCCGGTCTCATGTGATTCTGGTGGTTTTAGCTCCACTTGAGTTTCCTCTAGCTGTGACTGCTGTTGATTATCTTGCTTTTCAACCAAGGGGACTCCCAGATGTGCTGGTTGTGCTTCAGTGCTTGTTTCTTCTATTAGTATCTCAATGTGATCTTTCCTTGGTTCTTGGTTCTCTTGATCTGTTTCTTATGAGGGTTTGAAAACATTGAATGTGAGTTGTTCATCATGGATCCTCAAAATTAGCTCTCCTCGCTCCATATCTATAAGTGCTCTGGCTGTGGCTAGGAATGGTCTCCCCAATATGATTGGATGGAGATGACTTTCTTCCATTTCCAATATGACAAAATCTGTGGGAAGAAAGTAGTTTCCAACCTTCACTAGCACATTTTCAACCACTCCTACTGCTTGTTTTTGAGTCTTGTCAGCCAGCCTGATGACTACATCTGTGGACATTATCTCATTGATCTACAGCCTCTTCATAAAGGATAAAGGCATCAAGTTGATGCTTGCTCCCAAATCGCAAAGTCCTTTATCAAACATGGTTTCTCCTATGGCACAGGGGATGTGAAAACTCCCTGGGTCCTTCCTTTTTGTAGGCAACTCGGGTTGAATGAGGGCACTGCACTCCTTATTCATCACTATTGTTTGTCCTCTCTTGAGTGAGCTTTTCCTGGTCAGCAGCTCCTTCATATACCTAATGTATGAGGGCATTCGCCGAAGGGCCTTGATGAATGGTATGTTTACATGGAGGGATGCAAACATGTCAAGAAACCTTGAGTATATTCTCTTCTCTACACAGCCATTTAGTAATTGGGGAAAGGGTGCATAGAGTCTCAGCAGCTCCTTCTGTGTCAGCTCCTTCTGTGTAATTGTGGTTTCTTGATGATTCTCCCCCTGCTTTCCTGCTGAAGTATCTTCAGGTTGTTCTAATGGGTTGTTCAGCTCTTCCTCAGTCTCCTTATCACTTATAGTAACCATCTTGCAATCTTCCCATCTGACTTTCTTTGCTTCACCTCTCAGATTTTTCTCTGTGTCACTTGGGAAGCTATCAGTAGGTTTGAGAATCTTCTCAGATAAGTATCCCACTTTAGATTCCAGCCTCTTGATGGTGTCTCCCTTGTTCTTGATACTGGCTTGCACCTCCTCTTTGAACACCTTGTTATCTTGAATCTCTTTGCATATGCCTTTAAGTATAGTCTCAATCCTTGAGAGTCTATCTTCAGATGATGGTGAGTTGAGGTTGGAGGGATGAGAAGGGCCATTTTGGCTTTGTTATGGATGTTGAGGTGTGTTGTTAGGTGGGTGTTGATATGATCTTTGCATGGAATGTTGGTGGGCTGCATTGTTGTTGGGGTTGTGGCATCTCGGATCTTGGTCTTGGTCTTGTTGATTTCCCCACCCAAAGTTTGGGTGATTCCTCCAACCAGGATTGTAGGTCTTGGAGTATGGATCATGTGCTTTCCTAGGTGAGTTTCCAATGTAGTTGGCTTGTTCTTGCTCATCCTCTGCCTCTGCATTCACTCCCTCTTGGGTTACTGATGAGGTGGTGATTGCTGCTACTTGGTTCCTCTCCATCTTCTTGGTAAGATCAGTCAGCTGCTTGGTGATAAGCTTGTTTTGGACCAGCAGTGCATCCACATTGTTTAGCTCCATCACTCCTCTAGTGTTGCCTATTTCAGAAGCATAGAAGTAGTCATTCTCAACTACAGTCTCAATGACATCTATGGATTCTTCAATGGTCTTCTTCTTATTCAGAGATCCCCCAGATGAGTAGTCTACTGCCTTCTTCGATTAATAAGAAAGACCTTCATAGAAAATGTGCAGCTGCACCCATTCATTGAACATATCTAGTGGGCACCTTCTTGTCAGGTCCTTAAACCTCTCTCATGCTTCATATAGAGTCTCACCATCCTGCTGCCTGAATGTTTGTACCTCAGCTCTCAACCTGTTGATCCGTTGAGTAGGATAGAATCTTGCCAAGAATTTGTTCACCACATCTTCCCAGGTTGTTAAGCTCTCCTTCGGGAAAGACTCCAGCCATTTAGATGCTTTGTCCTTGAGTGAGAAGGGAAATAAGAGTAGTCTATATGTGTCAGGATGAACACCGTTAGACTTCACAGTGTTACATATCCTCAGGAAGGTGGTAAAATGTTGGTTGGGGTCTTCTTGGACACCTCCTCCGAACGAACAGTTGTTCTGAACAAGGGTGATGAGCTGTGGCTTTAGTTCAAAGTTGTTGGCATGTATGGTTGGCTTTTGAATGCAACTCCCACAGTTTCCTAGGTTTGGGTTGATATAAGAGCCTAAAACTCTTCTCTCCTACCCAGCATGATTTGCTAGACCTTCTCTGCCATGGATGTGAGCCTCTTCTTCATGATGGTTCTCTATATTTTCATCCATGTTTGGTTCAAAATACTCTTCTTCTTCCTCCGCACCAACTACTCATTTTCCTCTTGCTTCCCCCCTTAATCTCAAAAAGGTCCTCTCAGGTTCAGAATCAAAGGAAGTTGAAGCCCCGCTTCTTCTCCCTGTCATACAACCAACAAGGCACAAGCAAGGAAATAGATGCAGAAAGTATTTCTGTTAAAATTATTGTTAGTATGAGTGATGCAATATATCAAATAGTTAGTGGGTTAGTGGACTGAATCGTAAACAACTAAGAAAAATGGGTAGGGGAAAGGGAAGAAAATAACTGAACAGAAAGTAAATTACTCAAACAGAATTTTAAATCAAACAAAATAAAAATGCCCAATCTAGTTATCCTCCAATTTAATCATTGTTGATACAAAATCAATTCCTGGCAACGGCGCCATAAACTTGATGCTCGGAAACTTGTCTCTCAACAATTTTCCTTCGGCAAGTATACCGAATTGTCGTCAAGTAAAAACTCACAATAGAGTGAGGTCGAATCCCACAGGGATTGATTGGTCAAGCAACTTTAATTAGAGGAATGTTCTAGTTGAACTAAGCAGAATTGGATTTGAGATTTGCAGAAAATTAAATGGCGGGAAAGTAAATAGCAGAAAATGTAAATGCTGGAAATAAAGAGCTGAATGTAAATGGCGAAAAGTAAATTGCAGAATCTTAAATGGGAATGGGGAAGATGCTCATAAAAGTAGATTGCAGAATTTAAAGAGAATGGGTAAGATCAGAAATGGGGAATTCATTGGGCTTAGGAGATGTTGCGTTCTCCAGATCAAGTTCATTTTCATCTCTTCCTCAATCAATGCTTACATTGATCTCCTTGGCAATCTTAAGTGATCGAATTCCAATTTCTTGGTAATTCAATCTCTTAAATCTTGATCAATAGCCAATTCCTTGGTCAATTGCTCATGAGAAGAGATGAAGTATGGTCACTGATTATACCACATGTATTTCCAAATCAAAGTGTTGGTAGGATTATATGTCACTATATCCATCCAAACCCCAATTTGGTCCAACATGAGAAAGCATTTCTAGCATGATCTCTTCATTCCTCTTCCAAAGTTTCGAAGAGATCCAAGTATGAATAGCTTCTTTTCCAAGATAACTACCCAATTGAATGAAGATTGAAAGCTTTCTAGTAAAATCAAGAGAAAAGATAGAAGAAGAATAATGAAAACTAATATTGATCCATCAAATTACAACAGAGCTCCCTAACCCAATGAAAGGGGTTTAGTTGTTCATAGCTCTGGAAATGGAAAGCAACGATGGAAAATACATTATGAAAAGTAAACTAGAAGTGCAGAGAAAGTAAATTAAACAGAGAGTAGTTCTCAAATTTCCAACCCCTTTTCTAATTCAAAACTACCCCTATATATACTACTCTTCTGATCTTCTAGTTGGTTCTTCAAATCTTGGATATGGGCCTTTGGATCTTGAGTTTGAAGCAGTTTTCCTCTTCAGTGGGCTTAGCTTTACTTGCAGAGAGAAAGTGTGAAGTGGGCAGGAACTTTTAGCTTAGGACGTTAGTGGCGTTAACGTTAAGTGAAAGTGTGGGTTCGAGAGCATTAGTGGCAGTCACCTTTTTCACTAACGTTCCTAACCCAAGGATAATCCATGTTAACTTCAACGTTAGTGGCACCAACGTGACCACTAACATTGCCTCTTGGTCCTTCGCACACGTTATTGGGACTTACTTTTTCCAATAACATTGTGAATCCTCCCTTCCCCCTACGTTAGAGTTCACGTTAGTGTGGCTAACGTGACCTTTAACGTAGGCTTGCCAAATCTTCGAAAACGTTAGTGACACTTACCTTTGTCACTAACGTTTCAAAACGCCCCTACTTCCCACGTTAGAGTTCACGTTAACTAGGTTGGCTTGCTAAGTTAATGTGGGAGTTAACGTTGCTCATAGTGGATCATTCCAACCTTAGTGACAAAGGTGAGTGTCACTAACGTTGGCGATTCTTGCTCCCTCTATGTTAGCTTCCACGTTAACTAAGTTAACGTGGCTCAAAGTGGCTTAGTCCAATGTTAGTGACAAAGGTGAGTGTCACTAGCATTGGCCATTCTTTTGCTTCCCCACGTTAGAGTCCACGTTAACTGAGTTAACGTGGCTCTTAACGTGGCCAATATGAGCTTGGTCCAACGTTAGTGACAAAGGTGAGTGTCACTAACGTTGGCTTCATTTTCTTCTTCCACGTTAGAGTTCACGTTAACTTAGTTAACGTGACTCTTAACGTGGCCTATGATGGCTTCGAGGATGTTATTGGCGATTACTTTTCTCATTAGCGTTGCAAGCTAGCTCCCATTCCACGTTAGTAGTTACGTTAGTTAGACTAACGTTGCTGCTAACATGGTTCTTCCTTGCTTCCTTTGTCCTGAAATCAAGCAATAGAGTGCATCAAAGTTCTAATCCAAATCATGAGACATGCATCATCCAATTTGTCATTCAATTCTCGCATAAATCTCATGAAATCATGTAAAGTGAACAATGCTTTCTTGAATCAAGATGTATGTGAAATTCTACCCAAAACTTGCTTATTTCATAAGAAAATGCATGAAACTACCCTAAAACAATAAAGAAAAGGTCAGTGAAACTGGCCAAAATGCCCTGGCATTACCACTTTCTCCAAAATCCTCTTAATTTCTGATAAACCCCGATTGCGTGGTTTATTTTGTGCTTAATTTGGGGGATTTTATCACCTTTTCCCACATTTATTCAATGAAATAGCATGGTTTTGTAATTCTCCCTTGATTTGTGCTTAAATGTGAAAACATGCTTTTTAGGCGAAAAAATTGGTGATTTTAATTCACTTCAATTCTATTCGATGCCTTGATGTGTTTGTTGAGTAATTTCAGGTTCATAAGGCAAGTATCGGATGGAAGAAATGAGGAGAAAAGCATGCAAAGTGGGAGAACTCATGAAGAAATGAAGGAACCGTAAAGCTGTCAAGTCTGACCTCTTCGCGCTCAATCGACCATAACTTGAGCTACAGAGGTCCAAATGAGGCGGTTCCAGTTGCGTTGGAAAGCTAACATCTGGGGCTTCGAAATGATATAAATTTTGCTATATGTTGCTTCGCATTCAGGGGCGCGCACGCGCACTTTGCGCGCGCGCGCCGATGCTGTCTGTGGCCCACTTTAATAAAATCGCCCCCAGCGATTTTGCAGCTCACTTTGGGCCCAACCCAACTCATTTCTGATGCTATTCAAGCCAAGGATTGAAGGAGAGTCAACACACTTAGTCATAGTCTAGTTTCATTATGCTTTAGCTTAGTTTCTAGAGAGGGAAGCTCTCACTTCTCTCTAGAATTAGGATTAGGATTAGGTTTAGTTCTTAGATCTAAGTTTTAATTCATGTTTTCTTCTAGTCCTTCTTCTTAATTCCTTGTTGTTACATTTATAATTCTTCCATTGTTGTTATTACTTTCTTCTACTTTGTTTGTAGCTCTACTTTTGCTCATCCTAATTTCTTTTAGTGTAATTTGAAGTAATTCATTTAGATCTTGTTTCCTTTGATTGTTGTTATTGATTTCTTACATTCAATTGTTGTTAGCTTTTACTCTTGTCACAAATTTACTATGCCTTGCTTTTATGCCTTCCAAGTATAGTTGGATCTCTTTTTAATTCTTGCATTTTGTGATGTTTACTTTTCTTGCACTCTAGGTGTTTGTTAAAATGCTTCCTCTAGTTTTTGAGTAGTTTTCTTTGCTCTTGGCCTAGGCTAAAGGGAATTGAGTGACCTTGAGTCATTGAGTCTCATTGAATTGGTGATTTGAGAACCCTTGGTGATCAATTTGATACTCATTGACGCCAACCCACTACTAATCTAGATTAGTAGGTAGGTTGGGACTTATGGGTTGATGTGATCAAAGCCATTTGACGTACTTCAAGCCCAGGAGTAGACATGACGTACTTAAGGTTTTGGAAGTAGACTTAATGAGCTTGGCCTCTCATAATTATCAATATATGGTTTGTTGACAAGGATGGTGATCTCAATTACCTATGTCTAGCCAAGAGTATTTTTCCTTTATTTTATTAGTTCTTGTTATTTTACTTTCTTGTCATTAAATTTTACTTGTCAAATATCAAACCAACCCCCCCTTTGCATTTTCATAGCCAATAATTAAACACTTCATTGCAACTCTTCGTGAGACGACTCGGAGTCCAAATACTCCGGTTATAAATTCATTTAGGGATTATTAATTGTGACACAACCAAATTTTTGATGTGGGAATTGTTTGTTGGTTTGGAACTATGCTTACAACGAAGTTATTCCTTCTATAAGAAGAAATTCTAGACCATCAAGCAAAACTCTTCTATCAATTTCCCTGTTGGACACTTCCGCTTGTCTATTTGTTTGTGGATGATAAGCAGTAGCAACCTTATGCAACACTCCATAGCGCTTGAGCAATGCCTCTACCTTCCTCTTACAAAAGTGGGAAACTTGGTCTCTCACGATTGCTCGTGGTGACCCATAGCGGCATACAATGTTATTCCTAATAAAAGAAACAACGGTATTGGCGTCGTCAAGGCGGGTAGGTATGGCCTCTACCCACTTTGACACATAGTCAACCGCTAACAGAATATACAAATACCCACTAGAGTTGGAAAATGGTCCCGTAAAGTCAACGCCCCATACATCAAATATCTCACAGAACAACATAGGTTGCTGAGGTATTTACTCCCTTTGGGATGTGTTTCCTGACTTCTGACACTTATGGCAAGACACACATAACCGGTTAGCATCCTTAAACAAGGTTGGCCACCAGAATCCACAATCCAACACCTTTTTAGCGGTCCTTTGTGGGCCAAAGTGGCCACCACATTCGGACGAATGGCAAGCTTCAAGAATGGGTTGGATTTCAGACTCCGGGACACATCTTCGAATTACTTGGTCCACGCCCCTCTTCCACAAGTGAGGGACATCCCAAATATAGTATTTGAAATCACTCCTTAACTTGTCCCTTTGGTTTTTCGAAAAGTTGGGAGGGAAGATTTTTGCAACCAAGTAGTTCGCCATTGGGGCAAACCAAGGAAAACTATCCGACACAGCATGCAAACTATCCAACGGGAATGAGTCATTGATCGAAAATGGATCAAATTTCAAATTCTCAATGCGGCTTAAATGATCCACAACAAGGTTTTGAGATCTACTCCGGTCCCTAATCTCAATGTCGAATTCTTGCAAAAGTAAGATCCAACGTATTAGTCTAGGCTTTGACTCATTCTTTGTCAATAATTACTTTAAAGCTGCATGATCCATGTATACCACTATCTTTGATCCTAACAAATAAGATCTGAATTTATCTAAAGCATGAATAATAGCTAGAAGTTCCTTTTTAGTAGTGGTATAGTTGGATTGTGCTGCATCCAGTGTTTTAGAAGAGTAAGCAATGACATAAGGGAGTTTACCATCACACTGTGCAAGTGCGGCGCCTACATCATGGTTTGATGCATCGCACATTATCTCAAATGGCTACATCCAATTGGGGCCTCGCACAATCGGTGCCGTGGTAAGAACTCTCCTTAGCTCTTCAAAAGCTTTCACATATTCATTGTCAAACTCAAAATCCACATCTTTTTGGAGTAAGCGCGACAATAGCAAAGCAATCTTGCTGAAATCTTTGATAAAGTGCCTATAGAATCCTGCATGTCCCAAAAACGAGCGGACCTCCCTCACAAACGGGGTGAGGTAAAGTGGTGATAACATTGACCTTGGTCGGGTCTACAGAAATGCCTTCATGAGATACTACATGTCCTAACACTATACCTTGTCTTACCATGAAGTGATATTTTTCAAAATTTAAGACAAGGTTAGTGTCAACACATCTAGCTAAGACCTTGGCCAAGTTCTCTAAGAAACAATCAAATGAAGTACCATAAATGCTGAAGTCATCCATAAAGTCTTCCAGAAAATTTTCCATTAGATCAGAGAAGACACTCGTCATGCACCGCTGAAAAGTAGCGGGTGCATTACATAGTCCAAATGGCATCCTTTTATATGCAAAGGTGCCAAACGGACAAGTAAAAGTGGTCTTCTCCTGATCTTTAGGAGTAATATGAATCTTCTCCTGATCGATGAAGGGAAAGGGGTAGGGGTCCTTCCATGTAGCGGCGTTCAATCTTATGTAATCAATACACACTCGCCACGCATTTTGTACTCTTTTAGTGACCATTTCACCGTCGTCCTTTTTGACCGTTGTGATGCCCGACTTCTTGGGGACAACTTGGACCGGGCTCACCCACTCACTATCGGAGATTGGGTATATGATACACGCATCCAGTAATCTGGTGACCTCTTTCTTCACTACATTGAGGATGGTTTGGGTTCAGCCTCCTTTGCGGTTGCCTAACTGGCCTAGCTCCCTCTTGGAGAAATATCCGATGCATGCACTTGCGAGGGTCAATTCCCATAATATCCGCTAGGCTCCATCCTATTGCCTTCTTGTACTTTCTTAGAACATCCAGGAGCTTTTCTTCTTCTTCACTTGAAAGCTCACTATCAATAATGACTGGAAACCTTTGGTTGTCTTCTAAGAAAGCATACTTCAAATGAGATGGAAAGGGCTTCAGTTCAGTTTTTGCCTCAAGTTGAGGTTCCTTTTCATCAAACTCATGGAGTTCATTCTTGACAACTTTCTCATGTTCATCCTCTTGGTCATCTGTTTCCTCAACAGTAGGGTAGCATAACTTGTTGTGGTCTTCTTCTTGCACTTTCGCTACCACTTCATCAATTACATCACATCGGAGCACGGAGTGTTCTTCGGGAGGATGTTTCATGGCTTCTCCCAAATTGAACTTGATAGTATTATCTCCAACCTCAAAGGAATATGTGCCGGTGAAGGCATCTAACTTGAATTTAGAGGTCTTGAGGAAGGGTCTACCAAGTAGAATAGAGGATAAGTTTCTATTTTTTCTGTTGGAGGCATTTCAAGGATGTAAAAGTCAACTGGAAAAACCAAATCCTAGATCGCCACAAGTACATCTTCTGCTATTCCCATCACCGTGATCACACTTTTATCGGCTAAGGCAAATCTCACCGCCGACTTCTTTAATGGAGCTAAATTCAACCGCACATAGATAGAAAGTGGCATGATGCTTACACAAGCTCCCAAGTCACACATACAATCATGAAAAGTGCGTCCACCAATACAACAAGACATCAAACAAGGTCCAGGGTCACCATATTTCTTCGGAATAGGTTCCATCAAGGAAGAAATTGAACTACCCAAGGATAATGTCTCCAATTTTCCTATCCTATCTTTGTGTGTACACAAGTCCTTCAAAAATTTTGCATACTTTGGAATTTGTTGAATAGCATCAAGAAGTGGTATGGTTACCTCAACCTTCTTGAACACTTGAAGCATGTTCAAATCAAATTCCGGTGTTTTCTTTGCCTTCTTCACCATGAAAGGGAATGGAATAGGAATGGACTCATCCATTATAGATTTCCTCTTGGGTTCCTTGAGGTTTACTCCTTCTTCCTCATGCCTTTTTGTCTACCACCTCTTCTTCATGTGGAGCTTCAACAACCACTTCTTCCTCATAAATGTCTCCCATGACTCTTGGAGGTATCTCCTCCAATGTAGTCCCCGACCGTAGAGTGATGCCGTTGAGACCACCCTTTGGGTTTAGTTGGGGTTGGGATAGAAGGTTAGAAGAGCTTTAGGATTGGTTGGTGTTGTTGTTGGGAGTTGATGGTTGGTTTGACATGGTCATCTTTGAAAGCATGTTGGTGAGGTTAGCCACTTGAGTGCCCAAGGCATCAAATTGAGCCTTGTTGCTCTCATCTCGTTTCTCCATGGCGGCTCTAAGCTCATCAACTTGATTGTTGGAAGATGGAGGAATTTGGTTGGATTGTTGTCTATGGTGTGGTGCTTGGTACTTGGTGTAGTTGTTTTGGTTTTGGTTAGAATGGCCTTGGTTGGCTTGGTAGTTGGTGTTGTTATGGTGGTATTGGGATGAAGATTGGTTATTATTGTGATGAGAAGAAGAGTTATTCCATCTTTGGGTTTGATTGCTTCCTTATTCATTATCTCTCCACCCTTGATGTTGGTTACCACCTTGAGGGTAATTGTTTTGGCCTTGAGAAGGATAGGGTGGTCTGTTGTTGTAGTTCACATTGGCTACTACAAGAGCATGTTCCTCTTGAATTTGATGGCATTGATCGGTGTAATGTGTGGTGCTAGAGCACAAACGACAAATCCTAGGAGGGCCTTCAAGTTGAGCAACTGGAGGTGGGGCTTGGACGGCTTGGATTGAGTAGTATTCCTTTTTATCCTTTTGTATTTGTGTAAGGATGGTGGTCATATCCCCAAGTGCTTTGGTTAGGCTTGATTCGGAAGGGGATGGTTCTACCACACCCTTGAGAGGATTACTTCTCACCCTTGTATGTTGTGTAGCCTCGACAATATCCTTTATCAAATTCCAAGCTTCTCTCTCCGTCTTGTTTTTCGAAAGGGAACCACCACTAGAAGCGGTGAGCAATATTCTATCTTCCACACAAAGACCTCCGGTGAAGTAGCTAATGAGAAAGTGAGTGTTCATTCCATGGTGCGGACAAGATTCTAATAGCCTCTTGTACCGAGACCAATACTCATACAAACTCTCTTGGTCTCTTTGCATTGTGCCCGAAATCTCCTTCCGGATGTAGTCGGTCTTCTCCAGTGGGAAGAATTTATCTAGAAACTCTCTTCTCAAGAAATCTCAATTAGTCACAATCTCATCCGGTAGCGAATAAAACCATGTCTTTGCTTGCCCTTCAAGAGAGAAAGGGAAGGCAAAAACCATGATAGCCACCTCATCGGCTCTGTGCCTTCGAGCCGTAGAACAAGCAACTTGAAAATATCTTAGATGTCGGATGGGGTCTTGACCCAGCAACCCATGATATTTAGGAAGTAGATGTATCAAGCTACTCTTCAATTCAAAGTTTGGATCAAGGTTAGGATACCTTGCTTACAACGGTTGAAGTATAATATCCGGAGCTCTTTACTCATGCAAAGTGATCCGTTGTGGCTCTGCCATGTGTGGCTAACCTGTAGGATTGATAAACCACTATTTTATGGTTTATATTGTGTTTAATTGTGTGGTTTTATCATGATCCTTACCCACTTATTCATTAAATTAGCATGAAATTATAATTCCTTCCTAAATTTATAACATGTTTGAAAACTGCTTCCTAGAGACTTTAATTATGTAATTTTTATTCTCCTTTATTCCATTCGATGCCGTGATCTGTGTGTTGAGTGTCTCAGACTTTATAGGGCATAAATGAGTTGGAGATTGGAAAGGAAGCTAGGAAAAATGGAAGGAACACAAGAATTTGAAGAGATAACCAGTGAGAAGCGACGCGGTCGCATGGCTCACGCGACCGTGCGAAGGAGAGCAAATCGCAGTGACGCGGCCGCATGGCTCACGCGGCCGCGCGGATTGGAAAAGCTCAAGCGACGCGGTAGCGTGGACGACGCGAACGCGTGGCAAGGAAAAGCGCGAATGACGCATCCGCATGGATGACGCGATCGCGTGACGTGTGCGATCTGCATAATCTGCAGCATTCGCTGGGGGCGATTTTGGACCTTATTTCGACCCAGTTTTCAGCCTGGAACAGCAGACTAGAGCCAGAGAATATGCAGAAACAAAGAACAACATTCATTCTAGACAGTTTTCAGTTTTTTTAGATCAAGTTTTACTCTTTTGGGTTTCTCTCTCTAGGTTTAAGAATTTCAATTTTCAATTGGTCTTAGCATTGGAACATTGAGAAGAGTTATTTCCTCATCAAGACTTCGTCATTCTAGTTCGTTCTCTTAACTTGGTTTTATTCTTCCATGTTCTTTGCTTTGTTCAACTTTGTCATTTGAATACTTTCATGATTTTAATTTATTTCTTCCAATTTAATTTATTTTCCATTCCAATAATCATGTCTTCTTTTAATTCCCTTTCATGTGTTATGGATTTATTATTTACAACGAGTGAGTAGTTCCCCCACTTGATAGAGAGTTGATTGAAAGGAACTCTTGAGTTGGAAGGATTGAAAGAAAAATTGTAATTGGGTTAACTGTTGGATTGTTATCTAATCACTAACACCAATCCCTTTGAACTAAGTGGGTTGCAACTCGTGAACAGATCTAGCATTCCAACTTGTTTGACTTTCCCTTACCTAGTAAAGGATAACTAAACAGAACAACCATTAATTATAAATTAATCTTGAAATCATCCCATCAATGATAGAAATTCCAACTAATCAACTCCCAGTCAAGGCTTCTATTCATATTATTTGAATTTTCTCAATTTAATTTTCCACCTACTTAACTAAAATTCTTGGAACATCTGATTAACAAAATAGCACACTTTTCTGCAACTCGTTGGGAGACGACCTGGGACTTAAACTCCCAGTAATTTTTAATTTAAACTCTCTGTGACATATTTCTAAATTGATAGGCAGATTTTCAGTGAGTTAAGAACTATACTTGCAACGTAACTATTTTAATAATTTTAATTCGCCAACTTCTGTGTCTCATCAATTTTTGGCGCCGTTGCCGGGGAGTTGCAATAGAGTGCTAAAGTTATTAATTAGAATTTATTTATTTGCATTTTATTTTATTTTGCTACTATGAGCTGTATGTTTCTTTCGTCAAATAACGCGTTCACTTCCTAATCCGCGCTTGCTAATATTCGATCCTGAAATTGAAAGGACTATTTCACGAATAAGGCGAGAACAGCATCGGTTAGTCCGCTTTGAGGGCAGATCTGAAAGTGAACTTGAGGAAGAAACCAGCCCCTGTTCTACTGATTCAGTTGTTTTACGCGCAGAAGACATGGCAGCTAGGAAAGTTACCATCCAGGAGGAAGGAGCCCCTGATTTTACAATGCAACCGTTTCAAGCGCATCATCCAGCGGTAGCTACAGATTTTGAAATAAAGACCGCACTGCTAAATTTGATGCCCAAGTTTCATGGCCTACCTGCTCAAGAGCCTATTAATCACTTGAGAGATTTCCAGGCAGCCTGTTCTACTGTCAGGCGTGATGGTACTGATGAAACTTCAATTTTTCTGAAAGCCTTCCCGTTTTCTCTCGAGGGAAAAGCAAGAGAGTTGTACTACACTCAACCTCTAGCAAATGTATCCAACTGGGATACACTCAGAAAGGAGTTTTTGGAGAAATTCTTTCCATCTGAAGTTACTGATAAACTGAGGAAGGATATTTCCACAATTGTTCAGGATGACAATGAGACTCTCATTGAATACTGGGAGCGCTTCAATAATCTTCTGGAAGCATGCCCCCACTACATGATTGACAAGATAGTGTTACTTAGTTATATCACATGAGGCATGAGGCCCCAAGATAAGACCACATTGGAAAGTGCTAGCAATGGATCTATGAAGAAGTACAAGACCACTGACGAGGCTTGGCAATTGATCAGTGATTTAGCTGAATCTACTAGGAACCACAGACAAAAGCAAAGCCGTTCAAAAGCCGTTGTAGAAGTATCCTCTAGCAGAGAGACTGCGGCTCTAGCTCAGAGTATATGTGAGATGACCAACTTGCTGAAACAGATACAATTGAATCAACAACAGGCTCAGCAAGCTCAAGCTCCTCTACCACAGTAAAACCAACAACTAGTCCCACAAAGAATTTGCGAAATCTGTGCTGATTATAGCCATTACACTGATGAATGCCCGCAGCTCCAACAAGAGGACAACATGGTGGCATCCACTCATAACTTCTATGACCGCCCCAACCAAGGGTACAATCAAAGTGGAAATAATAACCATGGATGGCAGGAAAATTCTAACCAGAATTGGAGGGACAACAATAACAGAGGAGGCCGAGATAATCAGGGAAATCAGAGGTGGAATAATAACAACAAGAGGCAGCAGAATCAACCTTACAGAGCACCTCACCTGAGGCAAAACCAAGGACCACAAAACAATCAACAGCAGACCTCTCAATTTACTCATTCTTCTGTATCTCCTAATGAAGAGCTACTACAATCTTTTGAGCGAAGACAACAGACCATGGAAAGTAACATCATGAATAGTATTAATGCCAGTCTGAATGGTCTCACCTCTACTTTGCAAGCTCTTATGTCACAGATTGGAGCAATGCAAAATTCCAGTAACCAACTTTCAAGCTCCACTGGAATCCCCTCTCAACCATTACCCAATCCAAAGGGAGGCATTAATGCCATCACCCTAAGGTCTAGAACCACACTGCAGGAGAGGAATCAGGAGGAACCTAGCCCACCAGAACACACCTCAACTGAAGAGGTAGTAGAAATATAAGATGTTGAAGAGGAAGAGGACATACAGGACATAGCTGAAGAAGAAATAGCTCAACCATAGGAGGAAGTACCAAAAGGCGCAAACACCACAGAAAACACTACTCGTATTCCATTTCCACAACTTGTAAGGAAGCCCAGGAAGTAGCTGGAACCCGACCCCAAAATGGTAGAAATATTCAAAAAGGTTGAGGTAACTGTTCCTCTTTTTGATGTTATTCAGTAGATACCTAAATATGAAAAGTTTCTAAAAGACTTATGTATCCATAAAGACAAAATTAATGAATTAGAAACTATTCCTTAGGTAGTTCTATATCTGCTTTAATGAGAGGATTACTTGAAAAATGTAGTGATCCAGGTCCTTGTATAGTTAGCTGTACTATTGGTGGTGTAGTAATTTATGATTGCATGTGTGATTTAGGAGCATGTGTCAATATAATGCCTTTGTCTATATATAATATTTTGAGGCTCCCTCCCTTAAAAAGGTCGGCAGCTCGTTTTGTGTTAGCAGATAAAAGCATTATTACAGTGGCTGGAGTTGCTAAAGATGTTTTGGTGAACATTAAGGGGCTTACATTTCCCACTGATTTTTATATCTTGGAGATGCCCCATAATAATTCAGATAAGCCATCATCAATCCTACTTGGAAGACCATTCCTGAAGACATCAAAATTCAAATTGGATGCTTTTTCAGGAACATACTCCTTTGAAATAGATGGCCGCATAGTAATCTTCAATCTGAATGGAGTCATTGACAACCCCCAGAAGATCGTTCTATCTTCCAGTGTGATGTCATAGATGAAAGTGTAGCTGAAGTTCACAAGGAAGAGTTTGAAGAGAGACACACTAGACAAGGTCCAAGTGTGGGGACCCTTTTAACTGACAATGAGGGCACTTCGCCATTTTCACAAGCTCCAGATAATCCAGAGCCTGCCCATGATCAAAAGTTAGAATTGAAACCCCTCCCTCCATATCTCAAATATGCTTATCTTGAAGATGAGCAGAGGTTCCCAGTTATCATTGCAAGGGAACTTACTTCTCAACACGAAGAGTAGTTACTTGATGTGCTAAGGAAGCATAATAAGGCAATTGGGTGGAGCTTGGCAGACATAGTAGGCATCAACCCTCAAGTATGTGAGCACAGGATATTTTTAGAAGAGGGAGCAAGACCTGTCCGTCAACCCCAAAGAAGATTGAATCCCACCATCTTGGAAGTTGTCAAAAAAGAAGTGACCAGACTATTGGAAGCCGGTATCATATATCCCATTTCAGACAGTGAATGGGTAAGCCCAGTATAAGTGGTGCCCAAGAAGTCTGGAGTCACTACAGTGAAAAATGAGCATGGAGAGCTCATAGCAACTAGAGTTCAGAATGCTTGGAGAGTCTGCATTGATTACAGGCGTCTCAACCAAGCTACCCGTAAGGATCACTACCCACTTCCATTCATTGATCCAATGCTGGATCGCCTGTCAGGTAAATCACATTATTGCTTTTTAGATGGTTACACAGGTTATTTCCAGATTCATATAGCTCCTGAGGATCAGGAAAAGACTACTTTTACATGTCTTTTTGGGACTTATGCTTACAAGAGAATGCCATTTGGCTTGTGCAATACACCAGCTACCTTCCAAAGGTGCATGATGAGTCTTTTCTCTGATCTTATTGAGGACTGTATGGAAGTTTTTACGGACGATTTTAGCATTTATGATGATTCTTTTAGCCTTTGCTTAGATGGATTATCTAGAGTATTAGATAGATGTGTTAATACAAACGTTGTATTGAATTTCGAAAAATGTCACTTTATGGTAAAACAAGGGATTGTATTATGACATGTGGTATCTAATAATGGCATTTCTGTAGACCCAGCAAAGGTGAATGTTATTTCTAGTTTACCTTACCCCTCTTCTGTGAGGGAAGTCCGTTCGTTCCTTGGGTATGCAGATTTTTACAGGAGATTTATTAAGGACTTTAGTAAGGTTGCACTTCCCTTATCCAGATTACTGCAGAAGGATATTGAGTTCGAGTTCAGTGAGGATTGCAAACAAGCGTTTAATAAGCTGAAGACTGCTCTGACTCAAGCTTCAATTGTGAGAGGACCAGACTTGGAGCCAGCCATTTGAAATCATGTGCGATGCTTCCAAACATGCAGTAGGAGCAGCGCTGGCTCAGCGTGAAGGTAAGGATCCTTTCGTTATTGCCTATGCGTCTAAGACTTTAGACACTACCCAGTCCAACTATACTACTACTGAGAAAGAGCTTCTTGCTATTGTTTTTGCTCTGGATAAATTCTGAGCTTACTTACTTGGTACTAGAGTAGTAGTGTATTCGGACCATGCAGCTTTAAAGTATCTATTAGCTAAAAAGGAGTCCAAACCAAGACTTATATGTTGGATACTGCTGTTACAAGAATTTGATTTAGAAATAAAGGATAGGAGTGGTAATCAGAATTTAGTGGCAGACCACTTGAGTCGCCTTGAGCATATTAAGGATGATTCTACTCCTATAGATGATAATTTTCCTTTTGATAACCTGCAAGCAGTATCTGAGGTAGTCCCTTGGTATGCACCTGTTGCTAATTATTTAGTTAGCCGCACATTTCCTCCAAATTTTTCTAAGCATCAAAGAGAGAAGCTGAAAAGCGAGTCTAAATATTATATATGGGATGACCCATATTTATGGAGATGTGGTGCTGATCAAGTAATTAGACGTTGTGTGCCTCAATCAGAATTCCAGTCCATTTTAGAGGCCTGTCACTCATCTGAGAGTGGAGGACATTTTGGCCCTCAAAGAACAGCTAGAAAGATCTTAGACTGTGGATTCTGGTGGCCTACTCTTTTTAGAGACGCTGCTGAGTTTTGTAAATCTTATCTCCCATGCCAGAAATTTGGTAATATATCTAGGAGGGATGAGATGCCTCAACAAATTATGCTTTTCTGTGAAATTTTTGATGTTTGGGGCATTGACTTCATGGGTCCATTTCCAAATTCTAATGGATATTTTTATATATTGTTAGCTGTGGATTATGTTTCCAAATGGGTGGAAGCAATTCCTACCCACACTGATGATGCTAACGCTGTTGTTTCCTTTGTGAGAAGCCATATTATATGTCGCTTCGGATCACCACGAGCAATCGGGAGCGATCAAGGCACCCATTTTTGTAACAGGAGACTAACAGAATTAATGAAGAAGCATGGGATAATTCATAAAGTTGCAACAGCTTACCATCCCCAAACTAATGGGCAAGCCGAGGTGTCAAACAGAGAAATTAAGCATATCTTGCAAAAGATAGTAAAGCCTCATAGAAAAGACTGGAGCACCAGGCTACAAGATGTACTCTGGGCATATAGAACAGCATACAAGACACCCATTGGGATGAGCCCTTTCCGCTTGGTTTATGGAAAAGCTTGTCATCTCCCAGTTGAAGTAGAACACAGAGCTTTTTGGGCAGTTAAGGAGTGCAACATGGGAATTGAGAAAGCCGGAGCTGAAAGGAAGTTGCAACTGCAGGAACTGGAGAGCCTTCGCCTAGAGGCTTATGAAAACTCCAGAATATACAAGGAAAAGATGAAGGCTGTACATGATCAAAACATCAAGAAGAAAGAGTTCCAACCTGGGGATTTAGTCCTCCTTTACAAATCTCGACTAAGGCTCATGCCAGGTAAGTTGAGATCAAGATGGGAAGGTCCATATAGAGTGGAGAAGGCCGAACCGTACGGAGTTTATCACCTAAGCCATCCTTCAAGCTCTTAACTTATTAAGGTTAATGGACAACGCCTGAAGCTATACCATGGCGAGAAGATGCAGAGAAACAAGGAGCTTGAGATCTTCCTCTTGGAAGATCCCCACATAGCAGAAGATTGAGCTAGTGGAACGTCCAACTTACGGACGTTAAAGCAAAGTGCTAGGTGGGAGACAACCCACCATGGTATGATCGTTCTTTTCTTTATTTTTAGTTTTTCCTATTCAATAACTCTTCTCTTTATCAGTGTATTTCGTGCATTTACATCTACATATAAAAAAAATTATTTTGCTACGCGACGCGATCGCATCAGCGACGCGTCCGCGTCACAAGGAGAGTAAAGAAAAATAAAAATGAACAGAAAGTTACGCTGGAGTGTGGCTGGAGGCGTGCCAATGGCACAAATCAACCCACGCGACCGCGTCGCTGACGTGTTCGCGTCGCTTGGGAATCATGGCCTCCCACGCGACCGCGTGCCCCACGCGGCCGCATGCCCTGCATTTTCGACGTAAAAGGGTGCACAATGAAATATTGTGCGAGAGTGATGCTAGATTGGTGCTGGAAGCACAATCCTTATCATGCGATCGCGTCGCCGACGCGGTCGCGTCATCCATTTTCTGGCGCACACTCACGCGATCGCGTGACCCACGCGATCGCGCCACCCAAATTTTGGCAAATAAATTAATTTGAACAGAGAGTTGTGCTGGTGTGAGGCTGCACTCGCGCCAGAAGCATAACATGGGTCACGCGATCGCGTCACCTTACTTGAAGCACATTCACGCGGACGCCTGTCCCACGCAGCCGCGTCGCATGCGCCGTACAGCTGAACCTGAAATTGCCACATATCTTATCTTTCTATCCTCTAAATCCTAATTTTCTTTTTCCCTCCTTATTTCTTCCTTCTCCCTTCCCCCCTCTATCTCACCTTTCACTCTCTATCTCTCTCACCTCCATTAACAAGGTTTTATTTTCTTCTTCCCTCCTTCTTTTTCTATCATTCTTATTATTTTATATGTATTTTCTTTTCTTTTCTTTTTCTTTTCATTATTCATATTTTTTTCTTTTTCTTTTCCTTTTTACATGGTGTTAGAAAATTTTTAATTATGTATTTTGAGTCATTATCCCTCATTATATACTTGTGGATTGTTGCAAATTGTTTGACAATTATTTTTATTCTATTTAAGGGATTGCTTGCATGTTCACCTTCATATTTTCTATACCTTATTCAACATGCATGCTATGTGTTTGTGAAAAAGCTCAAATGGCATTATGCACTTCTTTATGTTGTTATACTATTCAACGCTTGCTTTTCACAACTTTCCTTTACTATTGTATTAATTGAATTTAATTGTCAATACAAACGTGATAGTTCGTTACAAAGTATTGCTTGGTCTATGCTACTCATGCCCATTGTCGGCATGCCAATAAACACCTTGCAGTCACTTGTCTTTCTATGCACTAGCTATTTTCCATTGTTGGCTTTTCACATGTACTCGAGAGCATGTGTTAACGTCATCTACATCCTAATGAGCACCCATCACCACTCTTACATTCTCTTCCTTGCTATATATCTATTTGAATTTAATTTACTTTTTCCTCTCTTTTCAGGATGGCCACCAAGAAAGGAAAGGAGAAAGCGACTCCTAAACCCCCAGCAAGAAGAGGCACTAAAAGAGCATTAGTGGTAGAGCCCTCTTCAACCGCAGTCAAGCCCTCAACAAAAAGAGTTAAGAGGATAATAAAGGTTGATGAAAAGGAGAAAGCCTTTCCAGCAAAGGACACTGCGCGATTTCCCAATCGCTACTGTGAGCAGATGTTCCTTATCCTGGCAGAAAGGAACTATAACAATGAATACCTTCTTATCCTCTCGTCCAATATTGCTACCTTTGTTGAGCCGTAAATTGAACGAAGACAATGGGGTTTCCTACGGAGACAGCCAAGGCAGGTCAATCTTTCTTGGGTAGTTGTATTCTACTCTAACTTCTACCTGCCAACCCTGCAGTCTGTTTATGTCCGGCAGAAGCAAGTCCCCATCACAGAAGAGGCCATTCAGCAAGCTCTGAGTCTTCCCCCTATTCCAGAAGGAATGGACGCCTTCCAAGAAGTCGCACTTAAGTGCCAGAGGTACCAATTTGACTAGGACTCCGTTCTCGGAGTTATCGCATTATCTGCAGCCGTTGGATCTATGGATACCACCGTACCCGCCCTAAGAGAATCTTGGCTTCAGCATTTACCTTGAAGGCTCGCGTATGGGCACAGATCATGTCCCATTACGTCTTTCCGAGCACTCATGAGTCCTCCTTCACTGCGGACATGGCTGTTCTACTTTGGTGCATCCTTACAGGCCAACCTCTGAATCTCTCAAGACATATCCGGAATGCTATGGTACACGTACAAATTGCGGGCAATTTACCTTTCCCCGCCTTGGTCTCAGATCTTGTCTCAGTAGCCGGAGTCTCCTACATAGCTGGGGACACCAAAGCCGTGCTTCCACGGGATGATCAGTATGTCCCTAACGGGAAATACCTCAGACTCCCAGCAGCCACTACAAGCCTTCCTACTACTCCAGTTGAAGATAATCCTTCTTCAACACCACAAGCACCTACAACTGATGAATTGCTCTAGTAGATAATCGAAAGGTTGGATCGGCAAGAACAGAAAGCAAAGATGAGAGAGCGCCGTAACGAGCGCCGATTCAAACACCTCAAGGAGCTACTCAAGGGACACTTCAGGGACTCGGATACCCCAGACTCCACTTCTTTTACTAACACAGGGATCCATGACGGTCCCGATTGTGGAGATACTGCTACCAGCCCGCCCCTGTTCCTGACAGACGACACCGAGGACGGTGCAAAGCCTTAACTGTGGGGAGGTCGGTCAGTACCTGACTTTCGGAGGTAATTTCTTTTCCCTAGCACCAATAATTAGGATATTTTAGTTAGGTTTTCTTTCTTTTATAGAATAGAATAAATTACATAGGTTAGGATAGTTGCATTCATGTTCTACTTGATTGAAAAGACAATAAGTTTCTTTTAAGATTATATCTTTGGAACAAAATTTCACTAATTTTTCAAAATTTTTATGATAAATTTGCTTGAGTTGTATTTGGAACATGATATTTGAGCTAAAGAACACACAACCTGTGAAAGATTTGAGCCTTTATGTATGGTTACATTATTTAACCATAATTATTTCATTCTTGTGTGTTTACTTCTCTATGATTGTAATCTATATTTTGTTTTATCTTATATGTCCAATATTTATTATATTTGCATGCTTGCATATGATTGAGGCCATTATTTGTTTAAACTCACTTATCCAAATTAAGCCTACCCTTTTCAATTACCTTTGTTAACTACTTTGAGCCTTTAAATCCCATTTGTTCTATATTTTACCACGTTACTAACCTTAAGCTGAAAAACAATTGTATATCCCAAATTGAATCTTTGGTTAGCTTAAGATAGAATTATGTGTGCTGGTTAAGTATGGGAAATTGTGGGAACAAAAGTTGTTAAGGGAATGTGTCATGAAAATTTAATGGGAATTTGGATACCTACTCATGTGAAACTATAAGAATTAAAAAACTATGTGCATTGATAAGCTATATGTAAAAAAAAAATATAATAATAATAATAATAATAATAATAATAATAATAATAATAATAATAATAATAATAATAATAATAATAATAATAATAATAATAATAATTAATAAATAAATAAATAAATAAGGGACAAAATTACCCCAATGTTAAATTCAGAACTCAAAGAACAATTCACATATGATAAAATCAAATACAAAGTTGACACATGAGTATGATTGAAAAAGGGAATTCTGGATAGCTAGGTATGAACTTTAAGATTACATTAAAAATATACGAGTTGGGTTGGAGCTTGGGTTAATTAAAGATTCAATTTATTAGCTCACTTGACCAAATGTATACCCTTGCCTGTACCTTAGCCCCATTACAACCTTGAAAAGACCTCATGATGTTTGCATTGGTATATTAACTGTTGTTGATTGGTTAGGAGAAGAACAAAAGTTAGAAAGCATGATTAGAGAAGGATAGAGTGATTACCCTATACACTAGAGATTAGAGCGTACATACATTATCAGTGAGGGTTCAATGCTTGAATTTTCATGTTCCCTGCTTTCATGAGCTATCTTTTTGCACTTTTATCTGTTTTATTGTATACTGATAGAATTAGTGGAATTTGATTTGTAATTATTTTGAAGAGCTTATTTACTTTTGATCAAGTGGGCAAGAATCATATAGTTGCATTTATTTATATATATAGGCTTGCATTGCATTTCATGAGTTTCTACATGTTCATACTTATTTCCTTATCTCCTTCAATTAAGCATGAGGACATGCTAATGTTTAAGTGTGGGGAGGTTGATAAACCACTATTTTATGGTTTATATTATGTTTAATTGTGTGGTTTTATCATGATCCTTACCCACTTATTCATTAAATTAGCATGAAATTATAATTCCTTCCTAAATTTATAACATGTTTGAAAACTGCTTCTTAGAGACTTTAATTATGTAATTTTTATTCTCCTTTATTCCATTCGATGCCGTGATCTATGTGTTGAGTGTCTCAGACTTTATAGGGCATAAATGAGTTGGAGATTGGAAAGGAAGCTAGGAAAAATGGAAGGAACACAAGAATTTGAAGAGATAACCAGCGAGAAGCGACGCGGTCGCATGGCTCACGCGACCGCGCGAAGGAGAGCAAATCGCAGTGACGCGGCCGTATGGCTCACGCGGCCGTGCGGATTGGAAAAGCTCAAGCGACGTGGTAGCGTGGACAACGCGAACGCGTGGCAAGGAAAAGCGCGAATGACGCGTCCGCATGGATGACGCGATCGCGTGACGTGTGCGATCTACATAATCTGCAGGATTCGCTGAGGGCGATTTTGGACCTTATTTCGACCCAGTTTTCGGGCCCGGAATAGCAGACTAGAGCCAGAGAATATGCAGAAACAAAGAACAATATTCATTCTAGACAGTTTTCAGTTTTTTAGATCTAGTTTTACTCCTTTGGGTTTCTCTCTCTAGGTTTAAGAATTTCAATTTTCAATTGGTCTTAGCATTGGAACATTGAGAAGAGTTATTTCCTCATCAAGACTTCGTCATTCTAGTTCGTTCTCTTAACTTGGTTTTATTCTTCCATGTTCTTTTCTTTGTTCAACTTTGTCATTTGAATACTTTCATGATTTTAATTTATTTCTTCCAATTTAATTTATTTTCCATTCCAATAATCATGTCTTCTTTTAATTCCCTTTCATGTGTTATGGATTTATTATTTACAATGAGTGAGTAGTTCCCCCACTTGATAGAGAGTTGATTGAAAGGAACTCTTGAGTTAGAAGGATTGAAAGAAAAATTGTAATTGGGTTAACTGTTGGATTGTTATCTAATCACTAACACCAATCCCTTTGAACTAAGTGGGTTGCAACTCGTGAACAGATCTAGCATTCCAACTTGTTTGACTTTTCCTTACCTAGTAAAGGATAACTAAACAGAACAACCATTAATTATAAATTAATCTTGAAATCATCCCATCAATGATAGAGATTCCAACTAATCAACTCCCAGTCAAGGCTTTTATTCATATTATTTGAATTTTCTCAATTTAATTTTCCACCTACTTAACTCAACTTCTTGGAACATCTGATTAATAAAATAGCACACTTTTCTGCAACTCATTGGGAGACGACCTGGGACTTAAACTCCCAGTAATTTTTAATTTAAACTCTCTGTGACATATTTCTAAATTGATAGGCAGATTTTTGGTGAGTTAAGAACTATACTTGCAACGTAACTATTTTAATAATTTTAATTCGCCAACTTCTGTGTCTCATCAAGGATGTAAAGATCTTTTATTAGTTCCAACAGAAGAATAGGAACTAGCGGACTCCAAGTCACTCTCGGTACCGCCTAGTGATTCGGTATGTTCCTTAAGAGAGGCCGAAGTACTAGCCGTATAATCCAACCGCTGTCTAGCTTGCCGAGTGTGTAACAAAGTTCTTTCAATCTCGGGATCAAAATTGGCTAAGCTAGAATTCGGTTGAGACCGAGTCATCAAACTTGAGAGTCATAGCACAAATGTAAAAGAAATCTAAACTATAGCTAAGTATTGAAAAGCAAACAAGCTATCTACAATATTCTCATATTCACATAACCAATATCAAGGGATATGTTGCAACCATTCCCCGGCAACGGCACCAAAAATTTGATGCTTGCAATGATTATCGTCGGAATAGAATTTCTCAATGAAATCCGCGTTGGTAGTATAGCTTCTACCCAACAACAATCCCCGAGTATCAAATTTAGAAGGGATTTGGTTGTCACAAGTTTAACCCCAATAGAAATAACCAAAGTATTCAAACCTCGGGTCGTCTCACAAGGAATGGGCAAACATGTGCTTCAATATTGGTTAGAATTCCGGGGTTGTAAGTCATGAGCAAGAAAATAAAAGGGGAATCTTAACAAGCAAGCAATCTTAAAATGCAAGAAATTAATTCAAATAACTAAGCAAGACATGAGCAATTCCAAACTAACAAAGTAACATCCAATATGATTATATTCTAAACTAGACAAGTAGCTATAACTAAGATAAGTAATCAAGAATTTTTGGGTTTTCAAATATGAATAATAAAAGCAACTCTTGGCTATGCATGGGAATTGGGGTCACCATCCTTGTCTAATAACCATATCTTGACAATTATGAGGAACCAAACTCATTAAGTCTACTTCTATACTTGAAGTACGTCAAATGGTTTGGTCAACATCAACCCATAAGTTCTATCCTCACTACTAACTAACTTAATAGAAGGTTAGGGTCAATGGCTATCAAATTGACCACTAAGGGCTCCCAAATCATAAAATCCATTAGACCCAATGATTCAAGTTTACCCAATTCCCTTAGCCTAGGCCAAGATTAAGGAGAACTACTCCATAATCAAAGTAAACAATTCATCGAACACATGGTAAGAATTAATTAAAAGACATGTTCAGATTGTAATTAAATTGAAATTAACAAGTATCCACTAACAATTATCAACATACAATCATTCAAACAACACAATTAATCATAGAAATCATCAATGTAACATCAACAAGTCAAGATCCACAACATTCATGAAATGGGTATAAAATGACAATTGACAAGAATTCATAAAACTATCACAAGATATAAGCAAAATTATACTAAGGAATTCAAATTAAACTATCAAAACTAGTAATTAACAAGATCCAATTCAGAATTCAATAAGGGAAGATCAAATTAAAACTAGATCTAGAGAGGAATAAGGGTTTCTCTCTTTAGAAGAACAAAAGAACCAAAAACTAGCTAAAATTGTGTCTTAGCATAAAATTATTTTTCCCTCTAGCATCCTTGGGTCTTTTCCATGCAGAAACAGCTTGAATTTGGGCCTCATGAGACTCAGAAATCGCCAGGCACGATTTCCTTTAATGAGGTCACGTGCAGCTTCCCGCACGTGCACGCCATGCGTGCATGCGCGCCGATTGCTTTTGTGATCCACGCGTGTGCTTCAAGTCCACGTGCGCGTCGATAGGAATCCTCTGATCCATGCAGATGCGTCCATCCTTGCGCGCCGCTTCCAGCCATCCTCATCCACGCGTGCGCGTGGAGGGCGCGTGCGCGCCAATGCTGATTTTCCCAAAATTCAAATCTTCATGTTCCTCCCTTTTGTACATGCTTTCTTTCTCTCTTCTAGGCCATTCCTACCCTATAATTCCTGAAATCACTAAACAAATACATCACGGCATCGAATGGCAATAGAAGAGGATTAAAATATGGCAATTTTTAAGGCAAAATAAGCATGTTTTTCATCATGGAGCAATATTAGGAAGTGAACACAAAACCATTCATTTCTTGTGAATAAGTGTGAGAAATATTGACAAAACCTCCCAAATTCTACACAATATAAACCACAAAATTGGGGTTTATCACGTGCACGTGCACATGACGCGTACGCGCTGATACTCTCACGTGACCCACTTAAAGGCAAAATGCTGGGGGCAATTTCTGAGCAGCCCAGGCCCAAATCCAACTTGTTTCTGAGTGTATTTCATGCAAAATTGAAGTCCAAGCAAAGGGGGAGCAATTAGTTTAGCCAAGATGAGCCTTTAGTTAGTTTTCTAGAGAGAGAACCTCCCTCTTCTCTCTAGAATTAGGTTAGGATTAGGTTAAATTGTCATAGATTCATGTTCAATTCCTTGATCTCATTTTGTTTCCATTATAATTTCTCATTTCTACATCTTGATTTTCTTACTAGTAAAGTTAATTTCTCATTTTGCTCTCTTTTTTGATGATGAATGCATGTTGGATTTGGTTTACATTTAATGCAATTTGATGTTGATGTTTCTTTTATTGATGAATTGAATTGTGATCTTACTTTCCTTGCAATTAGTAGTTGGTAGATTTTACTATTCTTGCAATTTATGATGTTTATTTCTGTTGCACTCTATGTGTTTGATGAAATGTTCTCTTTAGTTTTTGAGTAGTTTTGTTGACTCTTGGTCTAAGCTAAGGGAATTGGGAAAACTTGAGTCATTGGGTATAATGGATTTGGTGATTTGAGAACCCTTGGTGATCAATTTGATACCCATTGACACTAACCCGCTACTAAGGTAATTAGTAGGTAGGTTGAGACTTAAGGGTTGATGTGATCAAACCTATTTGACATACTTCGAGCTTAGGAGTAGATATTATGTACTTAAGGCTTTTGGGAAGTAGACTTAATAGGTTGGCCTCTCATAATTATCAATATTTGGTTTGTTGACGAGGATGGTGATCTCAGTTACCTAAGTCTTAACCAAGAGTTCTTTATCTTGCTTTCTTTAATTACTTGCTTAATCTACTTTTCTTGTTCCTCTTATAAACCAAAACCCCATTTTTACCCCCTTATAGCCAATAACTAACCACTTCATTGCTTTCTAGGGAGACGACCCGGAGTCTAAATACTTCGGTTAATTCTTATTTGGGGTTTGTTCCTTGTGACAACCAAATTTTTTATTGGGAGGATTGTTTGTTGGTGTAGAACTATACTTGAAACAAAAATCCATTCCTTTGAGAAAACTAAGTTTAAGGAGCTAAGAGCAAGGATGGCTGGCATAGTAGAAGCCGTGAGTCACTTAACATCCCACCTAAGCTCATGTGCCCTAAATACCCCCATTATTGAATATGGAGAAACAATCAAGGAGCCTAGTGAGGGAATGAACATGAAGCTCCATGGTGAGGAAAAAGAGTTGAAGCAAGAACTACAACAAGAGGAGAGGGTAGAGATTAGTGAACCAAAGGAAGTAGTGGGTGGATATTTAGGATATGTTGAGCACATAAAGAAATCTCAAGTTGAAGAGCCCTCTTCCAAGGAGTTTGGAGGGGATGTTAAAGAGGAGAGTAAAGTTGCAGAAGTAAACGGAGAGTCGAAGGAAATGGATCAAAAAGTAGATTCCATCATTAATGATTTTTTGCCTACATTGATCAATTCCCTTGACGATCTTGTCGAGTCTTCTCCCAGTGGACTAGAGAGCAAGGTTGAGGAGGATGTGCAACCTCCAAGACACAATATGAATGAAGAATTGGAAGAAGTGTTCCAAGCAACAAGCCCTGCTATTTATGATGATTTCGCATCAACATATGATCCTTTTGAGTTTGAAGAGTCCTTTCCCAAAATGGTTAAACTTGATGATGAGGTAGACTTCACTAGACCTCCTATCTATGATGAGAGTGATGGGGAAGAGATAGAAAAAATTTGTTGAAGAGGAATGCGAACTTGAGGAAACTTGGCAAGAGGATGATCTTGAAAAACCTTGCCAAGTGGTGGAAGCCTCTAGAAGAGGATGGACGGGAGTAGAGCGTGCTTTATCAAGATCTTTGGGAACTCCTCCACTTACTTTGCCGTCCAATCATTCGCTTGAGTGGGTAAAACTTCTAACTCTCAGCTTTATTATCCCACTTTAGTATCGTTTGCTTGAGACGGATGGCCAACTTAGGGCGCTTTGTGGAATTAAGCAAAAGAGGAGGATGTTTAGTGGTTGACATTCTAAATCTATACTCATTATGGTTGGAATCTCAAAATTGTCGTACTCAATTAAATGGGTCTAGGAGGATAGGTTGGTGCTTTCATGAGAATTCAATTTTCTCGTCACCCAGACAGAATCAAGGCGATCAACTAGAAGATGGGTGCGAAGACAAAATATAGGATCCTGGATCACATCATCGAAACCAATTTTGGGAGCTCATATCTTGGAGAGAACTTCACCCAAACTTGATGAAGATAGTTGGAACTTCTGACAACCGATTAAAGGACAAGCACTCTTGGAGGTTCAAGGATAGATACAAGCATAAGCCACCTTGACAAGAAGCCTCCCAAATGTCCAACTTAAGAACTTAAGCCAAAAGTGCTTGGTGGGAGGCACCCCATGATGACTTGCATTATCTACCCTTCTTTCTTGCATAAAAAAATCATAAAAGAGCATAAATCTCATTTGATCAGTACAATTCATGCATTATTTGATGAATATTATGGTACACTACTTTGAGATGAGTTATGCTGAATTTCAGGTGAAAAAGGCATAAAAAATGGGTAGAAGACAAACAAGAAGCTAGGCGTGTGAAACTGGCGTGCCACTTGGGAGCAAACGCCACAAAAATGCACTGGCGTGGCACGCTAGGAGCTAGGCGTGGCATGCCAGTACTAAATTCCAGAGGGGAGATCCAAGCATGCATGTGGGTGTGGCACGCCAGAGACTGGGCGTGGCACGCTAATACAAAATTCCAGAGGGCAACAATGGAGGAAATGAAAGGGGTGTGGCACGCCTAACCCATCAACTACTATGGGTGTGCCACTTGAGCAAAGGGGCGTGGCACGCCAACTCGCCATTCCAAGAAGAACCTCTACTATGGCGTGCCACTTGGTATCGAAGGTGTGGCACGCCAGCTCCAAGAAGTCACTTGGGCGTGCCACTTGAGAACCCAGGCGTGGCACGCCAAACTTGAAGAGTTCACAAATCCATGGGCATGCCACTTGAACAGCATGGCATGGCACGTTGGTGCAATAACCCAGAAAAGGGGCTGGAGGCAATTGAAGACTGGGCGTGCCACTTGAAGTCGAAGGCATGGCACGCCAACCTCTCAACCTCACTTAGGCGTGCCACTTGAGCAATCAAGCGTGGCACGCCAATGCATAAAAATAACAAAAGCAAGGACAGGGCATGCCACTTGAGCTTGAAGGCATGGCAAGCCAAGGTTGATAGAGAGATGAGCATGCCACTTGATGGATTGGGCGTGGCATGCCAAGCTAGAAATGAAGGGCACGTGACACACCAGTAAAGCGCCAGCCACACGCTAGCTGGGAAGTCACGCTTATTGAGTGTTTTCTTTTCCCTCCAAAATGTAATTTTCTTTTTTCACTTTTGTAATTCTTTTATTTTACTAGGAGTAGTATAAATACCGCCAAGGAGTACTGAAGAGACGGTTAAGCAGTCAGTTTTAGATCCACTTTTACACTTCACTTTTGAGTACTTTTTGAGCTATGAGTAGCTAACTTCCCTCTCATTGAGAGATGGAGCTCTGTTGTACTTGATAGATTGATAATAGTGAAATTCTTCTTCTCTTCATCTTCTCTTTGATTTGCTAGAAGGAATTTCATTCTTAATGCTTAGTGTTCAATTATCCTGGAAAAGAGATTGAATGCAATTGGGTTTCATGGGAACCTTGGGAAAGGAAACATGAAACCAGGCTTGAAATCCCTTCTCACACTTGAGTAAAATTTGGGTTTTGGTGTTTGGATATGTGACATATAATCCTCCCTCTACTTGGACCTATAATGGTGTGTGGTATAATCAGGGACCAAGCATATCTCTCTTCATGAGCAATTAGACCAAAGAATTCGCTATTGATCAAGATCTGAGAGATTGAGTCACCAAGGGATTGGGGCTCAATCAATCATGATTGCCAAGAGGTCAATGAGTTGCATGATTGAAGAGGATATAAGCTAGATTTGATCCAAAGAGACAACATCTCCCAATCTCAATGAATTCCCCCATTATTATCTATCCATTTCTTTATAGCTTAATTTTACATTCAGCAATTCCCCATTCCCATTTACATTCAAGTCATTTATGATTCTGCAATTTACATTCTACCATTTCTATTTCTGCACTTTATTGCTTTTCTTTATATTCTAGCCATTTACATTTATGTCATTTACAATTCTGCACTTCACAATCTTATTGATCCGCTTGACTAATTCAATAATTAATTAAAACTGCTCGAATTTGCTAATCTCTGTGGATACGATCCCACTCCACTGTGGGTTATTACTTGACGATAATTTTGGTGCGCTTGCCAAAAGAACTAATTCACCAATTTTTGAATGGGGTGTGAATTGGACTCAACACTCCACCATGGTAAACTCTTTCCATTCTCCTGTAGATATAATGAATGAATGAATTAAGTTCCATTGTATATAGTTTCTTTACTTCTCAATATATTTTGCTTTGCTTGCTAAGGAGTTTATAGATTCTAGGCCTTAATTAGGGACGATTCTTTGGATTTGAGTTTTTGCTTGGATTGCAAGTTTCCTCAATTTATTTGAAAAATCCTCAAAATTTCAAAAGTATGTTTAATTTTGCTCCTTGGTTGGTTTTTGAATCTTAGAGAAGGCTAGGAGGATTATGAGATTTTCTTAGTGCTCTTAAAAAAATTTGAAAAAGGAAAAAAGAGCAGCCACGCGCAAGCGCACAGTGCGCGCGCGGGGCTGAATGTTTAAGTTTTTTGGGCCAAGGACCAGAGAGTTGTGCCACGTTTGGGTCAACTCTGTGCCCTAACCCACGCGGACGCACGCTGTACGCGTCCGCGTCCCCTTCGTGTTTCCCTACCCACGCGTAGGTGCACCTGGCGCCTCCGCGCCCTATCGTCATTCAACCCATCCACGCGCAAGCGCACAGTGCGCGCGTGCATCAATGCGTTTTTGCATCACCCAGCCCAAAAGACCCGAGAGTTATGCCAACTCTGGTCCCCTTTTGTGCCTCTGGCCCAGCTCACCCGCGCGGACGCGCACTGTACACATCCGCGCCCATTGCCAATTCTCCCATCTACGCGCAAGCGCATGTGGCGCCTCCGCGCCACTTCCTTATTTCCTCACCCACGCAGACGCGCACGGTGCACGCACGCATGGATTCAAATTTCCACTTACACTAGGGATACGAAGCTCTAGCGCATTTGTGCAGCCCCCATCTCCCCTTCTCTAACGTCTCTCCCTCTTCTTCTCCCTCCATTTTCAACATACAAGCTTCTCACCACCACCCACCCAGTCACCTCCGGTGACACGACCGCCGTCGCCATACGTCCTCCTTCTCTCTCCATTCTTACTCCTCTGCTCTCTCTCTATCTCACCCGTTCCCTTTGCTCTGTCTCTGTTTTCCCTCTCACCAGCAACCGCCCACCGCCGCGAGCTCAGAGCGCCGCCGTGAGCACCGCTGTTGGCAGCACTTCCGTGCTATTTCCCCTGTCCATTTTTCCCTTCCTACATTTATACTTCTTCTCTGTCTTCCAGGTTTCTGCCTTCCCCTGTTCTGCTTCCATTACTGTTTTATATTAATTCTGTAATTAGCTTAGTTAGTTAGTTTAGTTTAATTAGGTGGTTAGAGAACATGGGCTGAGTAGTGGATTTAGGTTTGCTTTGAATAATGATGTTGCTTGAAAGTGTTGCCATCCATTGATTTTTCTCCTTTGTTTGTGATGTATGTTTGACTGGTTTAATGCTACTTTGTATTTGAAGTGTTGGAATTCAGGTTACTTGCTTATTGAATGGTTCATTGTTGATCGAGTGATGCCGTTTTTCTCAACTTCAGTTTGAATTGTCAATTGCTCCACTTCGATTTTCTAATTTATTCTTATTTCAAGACCCTGTTGTTGCTGAATTCCTATTTTATTTTGTTCATGATGCTGTTCTGGTGCTGTGCTGGAAGCCAGTATCTCTGTGCATTGTTTAAGGAAAGAATGCTGTTTGTAGCTGGCTAGTTTAGTTTAAATTTCTTTCTGATGTTTGCTACTGAAAGATTGGCTATTTGTTCAATTCATATGAACTCATATATAGTTTTTATGCTTTTGATTTTAATGAATTCATATGGAAATTGATTTGACTATTTGAACTTGGGAAATGGCCAATTTATTGCTGAAATGCTGCCGAATTTTTCCTAACCATATTTCTTGAATTGACATTGTTTGATTGATGTAACAAGCCTCTATTTGACGATTTTTGTGTCAATAGGATCTTGCTTGATAAATGGTTTTGGAAACTTCTCAAGGACATGTTTACAAGTTTTGGTCATGCTTATAGTACTCTTTATTGTTTACATGCATTGCATGGCTGAGTAAGCTTTTCAATTGGCCATTGCTTGTAACTCTTTCAAGGTTTCGTGCCTCTTTTGCATGAACACACAAGTTGAAGGTTTTCAATCTATGTGGCTGATTTAATTCACTTTATTCATACATAATTTACATTAAGCCACATAGATCATAAGGTTTTCCACTCTTGTTTCAACTTGTGACTTTTATGCCTCATTGAAATTGGTGTTGAATGCTTCTTGATTGACTCATTCTTTAATGTTTTGACTTTACCAACACCAATTCATATGATTCTAGTGATCTTTATATTGATTGATGACTTGTTTTCATATTGGTTGCTTTCTGGCAATAGTATATTTCATCATCAATGATTATATGCATTTCATGATTGTGAGTAAGCTTACATTCTTATTTTGTACATTCCTTTTGAATTGAGCCGGTAACCACCATATGACTGATTTTCAACTGATTTTTAACTGTATTTTATTTAACCAACTAACTTCCCTTTTGGTTCTGAACTTAACCCTTTTGATCATTCTTTTGGATATGGCGTTTCTTAGGCTTAATGAACAAGTAATGTGCAATTGTGGTTTGAATTCTTGGTTTGAAACCTGATTTACATTCTGAATTGTGTTACTTGCATCCCAAAAATTCTCTTTTCTTTATTCACTTCATGACACTTCTTGAATATACTTTGCTTTGAGTGCTTTATATCTGCTTGGCTAGCTGCTTATATTGTATCATCTTTATTTTTTAGGATGTCGGACAAAGGCAAAGCTATAGCCACTACTTCTAAGAAGAGAAAGCGCTCTAAAACCTCTACCCCATCACCTTATGCAAACTATGCTAAAAATCCCCTCAATGAAGAGGACAAGGGAAATCAGTTGCTACCTTCCACTGACCCGATCAAATGCCCCATTCTTTACTATGAGCTTCGCTTCCCTAAATTCCGGAAGACGAACTTGAACATTGAGAAGAACTGATCCTTCCCTATGATGTGAGACGTGCCATAAACACCCACATTCTGGAGTTAGGATTAGACTTTGTTGACAGAGATTTAGGGAGGATAACACTTCATGGATGAGGGAATTCTATTGCAACTTCTTTCATGCCACTCTGGATTCAGTCCAAGTACGGGGTAGAGAGATTCTGATCACCGAGGCTGCTATTGGGGATGCACTGCTCTGCCGACTTCGTCCTGATGACAAATGCGCCTATAAGCAGGCAAAGATGGCCATCCACTGTATGAAATTTGACTATGAGGCGTTTAAGCACGTGATTGCCACACCTGACGCCCATTGGGTGATGGATTTTGGGAACAAGAAGCCCAAAGGGATGCGTTTCACTTATCTGTCGAGGGAGGCTAGAACTTGGCAGCATATATTCGCCCACTATGTCTTCCCCACCACTCACTTCTCCGAGATTCCGATGGATATGCTAGTTCTGATTGGTTGTGTGATGGAGGGGAAGGAGGTAAACTTCCCCCGGCTGATCAGGCAGAGTGTGTGGCATACGCATATCCGTGGCCTCTTGCCATTCCCTACACTGGTCACCAGCATGATTGAGCTGGCTGATGTTCCGTGGGAGGATGATGACGTGACACCACCACCCCCAGATGAGGACGACAAGGAGGTTACCATTCCATGGGGTGGGTGGGTGCACGAAAAGCCTCCACCCAAGCGCCGTTCTCAAGCCAGAGTAGTAGAGGAGGCAGCTTAGCCCTCATCATCAGCAGCAGCAGCAGGACCCCCTCTACTTCAACAGCCGCAGCATCCTTACCACCACCACCAGTACCTGAGCCGACTTACCTGTTGGTACAGCACCTGCTTTGCTTGATGGAGCGCCTCAAGCATCGCGTCATGCGACGTCTCGACCGCATAGATCAAGTGTTTGTCTCATAGGGCATCGAGCTACCACCGCTCCTAGACTCTCCCGCCTTCGACGAGCAGGATAAGGAGGAGGAGCATGGTGAGGAGCCGATTCATCAGGATGCACCACCAGAGACACAGGCCACTCTTGAGGATCCACAGCTGTAGCCAGTACCAAAGCCAGAGCCACAACCAGTTCCAGTCCTACAGCCTGAGCCTGAGCCACAGCCCGGTGTGATTGTTGACTCCCATCCCAAGCTTCAGCAGTAGCATCGAGGATGATACTTCATTCTAAAGTGTGGGGAGGTCACTGTTTGTGACCGATGTATTGCATATTATGTGGTGAACTTTCAGACATCTATTTCTAGTTTCTGCTGCTTTATTTTATTTTACACTTTATCTCTTAGATCATTTTGAGATTACTGTACATATTTACTATTGTGGATATCCTTACTTCGGTTGTTGCACACTTTTACTATATATAAAGGTATATTGGATATTAGTTTTTTATTGTGATTAGAAAAATATTTTGGATTGTTAAAATTTAGTTGACCCTTTTTATATAAGAAATGGTGTTTTGATTGAAAAAGGGGGTAAACTAGGGAAAATTTTTAAAATTTTTCTAAACCACAACATTGCATTAGAATAAGCTTAGTCAATATGATGAAAATTTCCAAGAAATCCATTTTTAGGGTACTACCCCAATTGGTTGAAAATATTTCTTTTAGAACTTGCTTGAATTATACACTTTGTGAATCATGTTTTGAGTAAAGAACACAAGCATGTGGGATTTGAGCCTAATTGTGTGGTTACATCATATATGACTGCTTATTTTCATTCTTGTGTGTATTATTCTCTTCTTATGATTGTAATCTTTGATTTGTTTGATTCTTTATGTCCATTATTTTGTGTATACATACATTTATATGATTGAGGCCATTGTTCAAATAACTCACTTACCCAAATAGCTAACCTTTTATCTTCCATTGTTAACCAATCTTGAGCCTATGCTTAACCCACTTATTCTTAATTATAGCACATTACAAGCCTAAGTGAAAAACAATAAATGTCCCTTGTTTGGATCTTTGATTAGCTTAGGCTAGTGAGAGTGTTCATCATTAGATTTTGGGAATGTTAGGTACATTGGGTAGAGATAAAAGTGTGTTTGTGTTTTGGTTGAAAATTTTAGGAATTGGGTACATATTCATGTATTAATCATGTGTAAACCATATGCATTGATGTTCTTGTATATATTTTAGCTTTTTAAAAAAAAAAAGAAAAAAAAGAATTGCAACAAAAAGGGAACAAAATGTCCCAAAGTTTAAAATTCAATAAAAATCAATGCATATGTGTGAGAATCTAAAAGAGAATGCATGAGTGTATGAAAAAGTGAAGAATGGATAGTTAGTCTTGTTTAGAATTGTTTAGGTTGTCATAGGTTAGGTGGGAAGTTTAAGTTAATCAAAGATTTGAATTTCAAGTTCACTTGACCATATGCATCCTACCTTGACCCTAGCCCCATTACAACCTATGGGAAAGCCCTCATGATAATTATATGCATGTATAAAGTAATTGTTGTTTGTTAGATGAAAAACAAATCTTGAAAAGCATGATTGGGGGAGAATTGAGTGACTCAACCCCATACACTTGAGTGCCTAGAGCGGAGACACATCCGGCGAGGGTTCGACCGCTCAATTACATGCTTCCACCTATGACCATCTTTTCTTGCAAGTTTGTGAAATCTTTCAATGATTCAATCCAATTGTGGTTTGCTTTGATTGCTAATGCCTTAGCCCTTATGCTTGCATGTGTATTCTTGGAGATTGATTTATTTTGACTAAGCCATTGCATTCATGTAAATAGGTTGCATATAGATAAATTGCATTTAGTTAGTTTGCATTTAATAAATGTTGATACCCTTTGTTTCTTTCTTGATTTTAGCATGATGACATGCTTAGTTTAAGTGTGGGGAGATTTGATAAACCCTGATTTCATGATTTATCTTGTGCTTATTTTAAGGGATTTTACCACCTTTTCGCACATTTATTCACTGAAATAGCATGGTTTTGTAATTCTCCCTTGAATTGTGTTTAAGTGTAAAAACATGCTTTTTAGGCCCTTAAATTGCTGATTTTGATTCACTTTAATTCCATTAGATTCCTTGATGTATTTGTCGAGTGATTTCAGGTTCATAAGGCAAGTATTGGTTGGAAGAAATGAGGAGGAAAGCATACAAAATGGAGAATGCATGAAGAAACAATTATTGGGAATGCATCAACGGGCGCGCACGCGTACAAGGCGCGCACGCGCAGAAGTGGTTTCGCATAGAGACGCGTACGCGTACATGACGCGTCCGCACGGATGAAGAATTCGCCAATCGACGCGCATGTGCACATGGCGTGTACGCGCCGATACTCTCACGAGACCCACTTAAAGGCAAAACGCTGGGGGCGATTTCCAAGCAAAGGGGGAGCAATTAGTTTAGCCAAGATGAGCCTTTAGTTAGTTTTCTAGAGAGAGAAGCTCTGTCTTCTCTCAAGAATTAGGTTAGGATTAGGTTAAATTGTCATAGATTCATGTTCAATTCCTTGATCTCATTTTGTTTCCTATATAATTTCTCATTTCTACATCTTGATTTTCTTAGTAGTAAAGTTAATTTCTCATTTTGCTCTCTTTTGTGATGATGAACGCATGTTGGATTTGGTTTACATTTAATGCAATTTGATGTTGATGTTTCTTTTATTGACGAATTGAATTGTGATCTTACTTTCCTTGCAATTAGTAGTTGGTAGATTGTACTATTCATGCAATTTATGATGTTTATTTCTATTGCACTCTATATATTTGATGAAATGTTCTCTTTAGTTTTTGAGTAGTTTTGTTGACTCTTGGTCTAAGCTAAGGGAATTGGATAAACTTGAGTCATTGGGTATAATGGATTTGGTGATTTGAGAACCCTTGGTGATCAATTTGATACCCATTGACACTAACCCACTACTAAGGTAATTAGTAGGTAGGTTGGGACTTAAGGGTTGATGTGATCAAGCCTATTTGACGTACTTCGAGCTTAGGAGTAGATATTATGTACTTAAGGCTTTTAGGAAGTAGACTTAATAGGTTGGCCTCTCACAATTATCAATATTTGGTTTATTGACGAGGATGGTGAACTCAGTTACCTAAGTGTTAGCCAAGAGTTCTTTATCTTGATTTCTTTAATTACTTTCTTAATATACTTTTCTTGTTCCTCTTATAAACCAAAACCCCCTTTTTACCCCCTTATAGCCAATAACTAACCACTTCATTGCTTCCTATGGAGACGACCCGGAGTCTAAATACTTAGGTTAATTCTTATTTGGGGCTTGTTCCTTGTGACAACCAAATTTTTGATTCGGAGGATTGTTTGTTGGCGTAGAACTATACTTGCTACGAAAATTCATTCCTTGAGGAAATTCTATACCGACATGACAATTATCAGCAAATCTAGGGGCTCACATTTCCTATTGACTTCTATATCCTGGAAATGCCCCCTAATGACTCAGGAAGACCATCATCAATCCTGCTTGGAAGACCATTCCTGAAAACCTCGAAGTTCAAGCTGGATGCATTCTTAGGAACTTACTCCTTTGAGATAGATGGTAGAACAATAAGTTTCAGTTTAAATGAAGCTATGAAGCACCCTTCGGAAGATCATTCTATCTTTCAGTATGACATCATTGATGAAACTACAGCTGAAGTTCACCAAGAAGAATTGGAAGAGAAGCACATGGAGAAAGGTCCAAGTGTGGGGACTCCCTCTGAACATAATGAAGACACTTTACCATTATCACTAGCCCCGGATGATCTAGAGCCTAGCCAAGAGCCTACATCAGAATTGAAGCCCCTTCCTCCACACCTCAAGTATGCTTACCTTGAGGATAATCAGAAGTTCCTAGTTATCATTGCAAGGAAAATCACTTCTCAACAAGAGGAACAACTGCTTAGTGTACTAAGAAAGTACAACAAAGCAATTGGATGGAGCTTGGCGGATATAGTAGGCATCAATCCACAAGTTTGTGAGAACAGAATATATCTAGAAGAGGAATCAAAACCCGTCCGGCAACCCCAAAGAAGATTGAATCCTACCATTGACGTTAGGATTTTTGCCAGTAAAGAATGTCATAAAAACAGTCGCGTTGTAGATATAGTCTCTTAACCGACAAAAATCCCTTCGTGCAAACGTTTTGGTTGTCACAAGTAACAAACCCCTTTGAAATTGATAACCGAGTATTCAAACCTCGGGTCATCTTCTCAAGGAATTGCAGGGAGGTATGTTCTTATTATTGGTTATGAGTTTGTAAATTGGGGAAATTTGGAGTTTGGGCAATGGGCACAGATATATTTAAATGACAAGTAAAATAAATAAATAACTGTAAAATAAGCTTTTGGCAAGGTATGAAGACTGGAGGTCCTATCCCAGTTATTCTTATCAATTGTTATGAGAATTGGATTTTTCTCCCACTTTATTAACCTCTAACTATGAAGGTAAGTTAAGTGGATGAATTAATTCTTGAAGAATTCCAATTCTCAATCAACAATGAGTTTGATAACTCAAGAGTTACCAATTATTTAACCAAAGCCAAAAGGAAGAAAATGTGTAAGTTAAATTGAAAGCACTTATAAATAAAGCAATCTTAAATCTGAAAATACCTCGAATTGCATTAACAAAAGAAATTAAATCTGGCATAGATGTTCGTAAATTAAATTGAGAAAATAAATAAAAATAAAGAACTTGGGATTGAGAGTCACTCCTAAAACTAAGAGAAATCCTAAATCCTAATCCTAAGAGAGGAGAGAACCTCTCTCTCTCTAAAAACTACATCTACTCCTAAAATTGTGAATTCTAGAAGCGTGATATGTATGGATGCATTCCCCTACTTTATAGCCTCTAATCTGTGTTTTCTGGGCCGCAAACTGGGTCAAAAACAGTCCAGAATTCGTTGGTTGCGAATTCATTTGCGCTGATTTCCGTCACTTGCAATGCGGCCGCATGGATCACGTGGTCGCATCGCCTAGCGTCAAGGGAACCATAGCATATTATATATCAAATCGAAGCCCCAGACGTTAGCTTTCCAACGCAACTAGAACCGTGTCGTTTGGACCTCTGTAGCTAAAGTTATAGCCGTTTGAGTGCAGAGAGGTCAGGCTGGACAGCTTAGCAATTTCTCCAACTTCTTGCATTCCTTCCACTTTTGCATGCTTTCTTCCCATCCTCCGAGCCATTCCTGCCTTATAATATCTGAAAACACTTAACACACATATCACGGTATCTAATGGTAATAAGAGAGGATTAATAATAAGCAAATATAAGATCAAAGAAGCATGTTTTCAATCAAAGCACATAATTAGGAAGGCAAATGTAAAACCATGCAAATAGTATGAATAAGTGGGTAAAGAGTTAATAAAAACCACTCAATTGAGCACAAGATAAACCATAAAATAGTGGTTTATCAACCTCCCCACACTTAAATATTAGCATGTCCTCATGCTAAGCTCAAGAGAAGCTATAAAGAAATGAAGAGGAATGGTAGAATGTATGAAATGCAACCTATGAATGCAACTACATGCAAAATGTTTCTACCTACTTAGTTAAAAGTAAACAAATCCTTCAAGAAGAAATATAAACTGGATTTCACTAATTTAAATTATGAAAATGAAGTACAAATAGACTTGCAAGAAGAAAATAGCTCATGAAAGCAGGGTTGAGCATCGAACCCTCACTGGTAGTGTATACACTCTAATCACTCAAGTGTTTAAGGTTCGATTCTCTCAATTCTCTACTAACCTTGCTTTCTAAGGCTTACTCTTCATCTAACAATCAACAAAAATTTAATGCACAGATACACATATCAAGAGGTCTTTTAAGGGTTGTAATGGGGTTAGGGTCAAGGTAGGATTGTATTTGGCCAAGTAGACTAAAATCTGAATCCTTAATTAACTTAAACTTTCCACCTAACTTAAACAATCCATGTAATCATAATACAAATCTAACTATCCATTAACCATATTTTCCACATATTCATGCATTCTAATTTCAAGTACAATTCATATGCATTGTTTTCAACATTTACTTTGGGGCATTTTGTCCCCTTTTTCTTATTTGCTCTTTTTCTTTTCTTTTTCTCCTTTATTTTTCTTTTTTTTTATATATTATTTTTTTTTTCAATGCATATGATTAAAGTATTGAATGCATGAACATATTCTCAACATTTTTTTTTTCACATTTTCAGAAAATTCTAACATACACAATTCTCAAACCAAATGTTTCCAAATCCAATTTCCCACACTTAAATCATAAGCACTTTCACTAGTCTAAGCTAACCAAGGATTCGAATCAAGGACATTATTGTTTTCCGCTTAGAGTTAATGATATGCTAAAATAAAGAACAAAGGGGTAAAATAGGCTCAAAGTTGGTTTGCAAAGGATAATGCAGGGTTAAGGCCATATGGGTATGTAAGCTTAGTGAAACAAATGCCTCAATCATGTAAGTGTATGCATACATCAAATAATGGAAATATAGAATTAAGCAAGACAAAGATCACAATTTTAGAGAGAAAAAAACACATCAAAAATAAAATATTGGTTGAAAAATGCAACCAATTCAAATAGGCTCAAAATCTCACAGGTTTTGTGTGTTCGAGCTCTAAACCATGTTCCAATATAATATTTCTTCAAACCAGTGTAACAAAAAATTTTATTCAAATTAGTGAAATACTTTAAAAGGTTTCTTGAAAAAGAAAATATTACTTCAACCAAGTGGTAAAATATGCACAAAAATCAAACAAATATGCAATCAATCATGCAAATGCAACAATGAACAAGAAAAATAAAATATTGGTGTTTGAGACAGGAAAGTACTAACCCATGGAGATCGGTATCGACCTCCCCACACTTAAAAATTACACCGTCCTCGGTGCATACTGAGATGTGCAGGTAGACGAGTTATTTCAACTGTTGCTTTTCTCTAAGGATTGTGCGTAGGAACTTGTTTGTCTCTCCCATGTAAACGTCTTCCGGTTCTCTTCCTGGTGGCCATCCTAAAAGAAAAAGGGAAGGAAAGTAACCCAAAGCAAAGATAGAAAACAAATAAAACATGGGTTGGTTAATGCCAAAAGTGAGGGTCTCAATTACATGGTAGCTACAACATGCAAGTGAGAAAATAATAGAGGCACATGGCATACTAGTGGTGCAAAATATTGCAACAATGAGGGAGAGAGTGTGGGTAAGGAGAGATAATATAAATTCATATCAATGTAAAAGTAATACAGATATAAAAGATTGGCATTGATATAAATAATATTACCTATTCAAAATAAAACAAGTCACTAAGCATCAAGAAAATACCAGAAAAGATGTAACAGTTGAATAAGAATATTTGAACACCAATAATAATTTCAGAAAAATAAAAATATGCAATGAATGAAAGTATGAAAATGAATTAAATAAAATAAAATGGAAGTGAAAAAGAATGAGAAGTAGAAAAAGAAAGTGAAAAATGAGAGAGAAGGAAGAAATTAGGATTAGAAGAGAAAAGATAAGAAAATTGGCACTAATCTGGATAGGTTATGCGATGCTGGCGACGCGGTCGCGTGGGTAATGCGGTCGCGTGGTGCGCAAATAAGGTTAGGCGACGCGGACGCGTGGGGCACGCGATCGCGTGATTTGAGTTGTGCTAGTGGCGCGAGTGCAGCCTCGCGGTCGCACAACTCTCTGTTCAAAACTCAGTATTGCCAAAATTCTGGGTGACGCGGTCGCGTGGTCAACGCGATCGCGTGAGTGGCCATCATGGGAATATGACGCGGACGCGTGGGGCACGCATTCGCATGGTGAGGCTTGGGCTTCCAGCACGATTCCAGCTCAACTTCAGCTCAACTTTCGGCCATGCACCTGGTTGACGTCGATTTCAGGTCACGCGGCCGCGTGGGTGACGCGGTCGCGTGGGAGGCCATTATTCCCATATGACGCGGTCGCGTGGGGCGATTTGTGCCATTGGCACGCCTCCAGCGCTGCTCTTGCGTAACTCTCTGTTCATATTAATATTGTCTCCCATCTCCTTGCGACGCGGACGCGTCGCTGATGCGATCGCGTCGCGTGCTCGCTTTTTTTTTTTTTTTTTTTTGTAATCTAAAAAATGCAGAATGCAATGTTAATATGAATGTGATGCAAATCTCCAGGTTCAATATAACAAAATAAAGTAAAATTCAAAAACAAATAAAACTAAATAAAAATGAAAAAGGACGATCATACCATGGTGGGTTGTCTCCCACCTAGCACTTTTAGTTAAAGTCCTTAAGTTGGACATTTGGTGAGCTCCTTGTTATGGTGGCTTGTGTTTGAACTCATCCAGGAATCTCCACCAGTGTTTGTACTTCCAGCAACCTCCGGGGTCCCAAACTAAGCATGTAAAGCCCTTAAGAAGCTTCAAACAGATTCTTAGGCTCCCGGGGTGACAAATGCCAGAACAAATTCCAGGATCCCAAACTTTACTTTTACACCCATTTTTATCTCGATCTATATTTTTCCAGCCGGGTGAAAAGTAATTTGAATTCTCACTGCAGCTACCAAACAGCTTCCTAGACCCATTCAATTGAGCTCTATACCAACCTTTGCGTTTAAACTTAAAGCTTCCAACCATAATGAACCTTGCAGGACAATTCTTACCACTGACCATCTTCCTCTTACTCTTAATGCCACAAAGAGCTCTAAGTTGACCATCCGTCTCCAGTAGCCCATATTCAAGTGGGATTAGAAAGCTATGGGATATGAATTTTACCCACTTGAATGTTGTGGAGGATGATGGTAACTTAGGGGGAGGTGTTTTTAATGAAATTGCAAGCTCCACTCCCTTGTGCTCTTCTCTGATAATTACCACCTCTTTGCAAGCTTCTTCAATTTCAACCTCTTCCTCTTGGTAGCTCTCTTCCAATTTAATCTCATCTTCATTGCTTTCCAAGGGCATGGGAGGTCGTGCTTCTTCTTAAATCTCCATCTCTTGATCAACCTCTTCCAAGCCTTCAACTATGATATGCTTTGGAGGTTGTACACCCTCCTCAGCATCAATTTCAACCGTCTTGGAAGGAGGCTCTATGACTGGACTTTCCCATGGAGGTTCTGCATCTCCTAAGTCTTCAACCACTTCTTCTTCTTCTTGAACAACGACAGCATCTTCTACTTGTTCTAGTACGAATTCATTCTCAGTCTTGTCCACTGGGGTTTCTTGTATCTCCTTTATGCTACGCTCTTCACTAGACTGTCCACATGGGGCTGTGGCTGATCCTTGTGTATTTAAGCGTCTAGAAGTCCATTGAATTAATACTTGCCCCAGTTGTTAAACGGTTGCCTGACATCGATCCACTGTTCCCTTGAGACGATCCTTTGCCTCTTGATGCACTCGGCTTTCATAAATAGGATCATAGTGCTCTTGGATTGATGGATATGGAGATGGTGAATATTGAAGTGGTGGTTCTTGTGAGTAATTGGGTTGGAATTGGGGTGGTTCTATATATGGTTCATATGGCTCATAAGGTGATTGGTATGGTGGTTGAGTGTTAGGGTCATATGGAGGTGAATGGCGGAAAGGGGCTTGTGAGTTTGGTGGTCCAAAGTTATGTTAAGGAGAGGGTTCATAGGCATATGGTGGTGGTTGTTGATAATCAAAAGAGTGCTCACCATAGGCATTGCCTTGATATGCAGCACATAATGGTTGTTGATAGTCCATTGGAGGTGGTTGTTGCCATGAGGGTTGATTAAATCCTTGTGGCTCCTCCCATCTTTGATTCTTCCAACCTTGATGCCTGTTCTCATTATAGTTTCCATTCCTAACAACAACATTGGAATCAAACTTGAAGCAAGAGGGGTGAGAATTCATAGTAGCTAATAAAAAATTAAAAACAAAAATAAAATAAATTTAAATTAAAAGGTTATTTAAATTTTTGAAAATTAAATTTTGAAATTTTGAATTTTAAATTTTTGAATTTTGAATTTTTGAAATTTGAAATTTGAAAATTTTTAAATTTGATTTTTGAAATAAGATAAGATAAAATAAAAATTTTAAAATAAAAAAAACCAATAACCTTTTAACTTAAGAAAAAGCAAAAATAAAAATAAAAATAAAAATAAACAAGCAAAAATAAAATATTTAGAATAACCAATAATTAGGCACACGTTTGCAATTCTCCGGCAACGGCGCCATTTTGACGCTAGGATTTTTGCCAGTAAAGAATGTCATAAAAACAGTCGCGTTGTAGATATAGTCTCTAAACCGACAAAAATCCCTTCGTACAAACGTTTTGGTTGTCACAAGTAACAAACCCCTTTGAAATTGATAACCGAGTATTCAAACCTCGGGTCGTCTTCTCAAGGAATTGCAGGGAGGTATGTTCTTATTATTGGTTATGAGTTTATAAATTGGGGAAATTTGGAGTTTGGGCAATGGGCACAGATATATTTAAATGACAAGTAAAATAAATAAATAACTGTAAAATAAGCTTTTGGCAAGGTATGAAGACTGGAGGTCCTATCCCAGTTATTCTTATCAATTGTTATGAGAATTGGATTTTTCTCCCACTTTATTAACCTCTAACTATGAAGGTAAGTTAAGTAGATGAATTAATTCTTGAAGAATTCCAATTCTCAATCAACAATGAGTTTGATAACTCAAGAGTTACCAATTATTTAACCAAAGCCAAAAGGAAGAAAATGTGTAAGTTAAATTGAAAGCACTTATAAATAAAGCAATCTTAAATCTGAAAATACCTCGAATTGCATTAACAAAAGAAATTAAATCTGGCATAGATGTTCGTAAATTAAATTGGGAAAATAAATAAAAATAAAGAACTTGGGATTGAGAGTCACTCCTAAAACTAAGAGAAATCCTAAATCCTAATCCTAAGAGAGAGGAGAGAACCTCTCTCTCTCTAAAAACTACATCTACTTCTAAAATTGTGAATTCTGGAAGCGTGATATGTATGGATGCATTCCCCCACTTTATAGCCTCTAATCCTCTCTCTCTCTAAAAACTACATCTACTTCTAAAATTGTAAATTCTGGAAGCGTGATATGTATGGATGCATTCCCCCACTTTATAGCCTCTAATCTGTGTTTTCTGGGCCGCAAACTGGGTCAAAAACAGTCCAGAATTCGCTGGTTGCGAATTCATTTGCGCTGATTTCCGTCACTTGCGACGCGGCCGCATTGATCACGCGGTCGCGTCATCTAGCATTAGAGAAACTATAGCATATTATATATCAAATCGAAGCCCCGGACGTTAGCTTTCCAACGCAACTGGAACCGCGTCGTTTGGACCTCTGTAGCTAAAGTTATAGCCGTTTGAGTGCAGAGAGGTCAGGCCGGGCAGCTTAGCAATTTCTCCAACTTCTTGCATTCCTTCCACTTTTGCATGCTTTCTTCCCATCCTCCGAGCCATTCCTGCCTTATAATATCTGAAAACACTTAACACACATATCAAGGCATCTAATGGTAATAATAGAGGATTAATAATAAGCAAATATAAGATCAAAGAAGCATGTTTTCAATCAAAGCACATAATTAGGAAGGCAAATGTAAAACCATGCAAATAGTACGAATAAGTGGGTAAAGAGTTAATAAAAACCACTCAATTGAGCACAAGATAAACCATAAAATAGTGGTTTATCAAGCATCTTAAAAGTTGTGAAGAAAGAAGTGACCAGGCTACTTGAAGCAGATATCATTTACCCCATCTCAGACAGTGAATGGGTCAGTCCAATACAAGTGGTGCCCAACAAGTCTGGAGTCACAACAGTAAAGAATGAGCATGGAGAACTCCTGACAACTAGAGTGCATAATTCATGGAGGGTTTGCATTGACTATAGGCGTCTCAACCAAGCTACTCGCAAGGATCATTACCCCTTGCCATTTATTGATCAGATGCTCGATTGCCTATCAGGTAAATCCCATTGTTGCTTTTTAGACGGTTATACAGGCTACTTTCAAATTCATATAGCTCCTGAAGATCAGGAAAAGACCACTTTTACATGTCCCTTTGGAACGTATGCATATAGAAGGATACCTTTTAGCCTATGTAATGCACCTTCTACTTTCCAAAGATGCATGATGAGTATCTTTTCAGATCTTATTGAGAACTGTATGAAAGTATTTATGGATAATTTTAGCGTATATGGTGATTCATTTGACCTCTTCTTAGATAGTTTAGCTAGAGTATTAGACAGGTGTGTTAGTTCAAACCTTGTATTGAATTTTGAAAAATGTCACTTTATAGTAAAACAAGGGATTATTCTAGGACATGTTATTTCTAATACAGGTATTTCTGTAGATCCAGCAAAGGTGGATGTCATTTTTAGTTTACCTTACCCTCCTCCGTGAGGGAAGTCCGTTCGTTCCTTGGCCATGCAGGTTTCTACAGGAGATTCATTAAGGACTTCAGTAAGGTAGCATTACCTTTATCCAGACTGTTGCAGAAAGATATTGAGTTCGAGTTTAGTGAGGATTGCATGCAAGCATTTGATAAGCTGAAAGTCGCCCTGACTCAAGCTCCAATTTTGAGAGGACCAGACTGGAGCCAGTAATTTAAAATTATGTGTGATGCCTCCAACCATGCAGTAGGAGCGGCGCTGGCCCAGCACGAAGGTAAGGACCCTTTCGTAATTGCTTATGTATCTAAAACCTTAGATGCTGCTCAGTCTAATTACACTACTGCTAAAAAAGAGATTCTAGCTATTGTTTTTGCTCTGGATAAATTCCGAGCCTATTTACTTGGTACTAAGGTAGTAGTATACTCAGACCATGCAGCTCTAAAATATTTATTAGCTAAAAAAGAGTCTAAACCAAGATTGATACGTTGGATACTGTTGCTGCAAGAATTTGATTTAGAAATTAAGGATAGCAGTGGTAACTAGAATTTAGTGGCAGACCACTTGAGTCGCCTTGAACACATTAAAGATGACTCCACTCCTATCAATGATAGTTTCCCATTTGATAGTTTGCAAGCAGTATCTGAAGTAGTTCCTTGGTATGCACCTGTAGCTAATTATCTAGTTAGCCATACTTTCCTTCCCAATTTTACTAAGCATCAAAGGGACAAGCTGAAAAGTGAATCTAAATATTATATATGGGATGACCTATACTTTTGGAGGTGTGGCGCTGACTAGGTAATTAGACGATGTGTGCCCCAATCAGAATTCCAGTCCATTTTAGAGGCCTACCACTCTTCTGAGAGTGGAGGACATTTTGGCCCTCAATGAACAGCTACAAATATCTTAGACTGTGGATTCTGGTGGCCTACTCTTTTTAAAGATGTTGCTGAATTTTGTAAATCTTGTTCCCCTTGCCAAAGGTTTGGTAATATATCCAAGAGGGATGAGATGCCTCAACAGATTATGCTTTTCTATGAAATTTTTGATGTTTGGGGCATTGACTTCATGGGTCCATTTCCAAACTCTAACGGTTAGCTTTATATACTATTAGCCGTAGATTATGTTTCTAAATGGGTGAAAGCAATTTCTACCCGTACTGATGATGCTAACACTATTATTTCCTTTGTTAGAAGCCACATTATTTGTTGCTTTGGATCACCACGAGCAATCGTGAGCGATCAAAGAACTCACTTTTGTAACAGGAGGCTAACAGGATTACTGAAGAAGCATGGGATAGTTCACAAAGTAGCAATAGCTTATCATCCCCAGACCAATGGACAAGCAGAAGTGTCTAATAGAGAAATTAAATGCATTATAGAGAACATAGTAAAGCCTCATAGGAAAGACTGAAGTGCCAGGCTACAAGATGCACTCTGGCATATAGAACAGTGTATAAGACACCCATTGGGATGAGCCCCTTGCGCTTGGTTTATGGAAAAGCTTGCCACCTTCTAGTAGAGGTGGAACACAAGGCTTTCTAGGCTGTAAGGGAATGCAATATGAATTTTGAAGAATCTGGTGCTGAAAGAAAGCTGCAACTAGCAGAATTAGAGAATCTTCGCCTAGAAGCATATGACAATTCCAGGTGATACAAAGAGAAGACGAAGGCTGTCCATGACAAGCACATAAAAAGGAGAGAATTCAGACCAGGGGAGTTTTTTCTTCTTTATAACTCCAGATTGAGGCTTATGCCAGGCAAACTAAGATCAAGATGGGAAGGTCCCTATAGAGTAGAAAAGGCAGAGCCATACGGAGTTTTTCACCTACGTCATCCTTCCAGCTCTAAATTCAAAAAAGTCAATGGACATCGCCTAAAGCTTTATCATGGAGAAAAGACGAAGGATCACAAAGAGCTAGAGGTTTTGCTCTTGGAAGACCCACCAACAGAAGGAGAATGAACTTGAAGAACGTCCAACTTAAGGACGTAAAAGCAAAGTGCTAGGTGGGAGACAACCCACCATGGTATGATCATTCCATTTCAGTCTTAGTCTTATTTTACTTTATTCTATTTTTATTTTTGTTAATGACTCTTCTCATAATCTCTGCATATAGCTGCATATAGCCTGCATTTGCATCTGCATACTGCATAAAAAAAATGCACGCGACGCGTAAGCATCGCTGACGCGTCCGCGTCATAGGTGCATTCGAAACAAGGAAGAAAAGAAGTAGAGAGTCACGAGGGAACGTGGCTGGAGGCGTGCCTTAGGGACAAGCCTGCCCACGCGAACGTGACAATGACGCGTCCGCGTCATTTTGAAAAATAGCCTCCCACGCGTTCGCGTCGCCCATGCGCACGCGTGGCCCTGCAAAATCGACGTAAAGAGGTGTATGGCAGAGTGTTATGATGGAGTGGGGCTGGAATGGTGCTAGACGCACAAGCTATATCACGTGAACGCATGCCCTACGCATCCGCGTCGTTTTTCAAAATATGGCCATTCACGCGATCGCGTGCCCCACGCGTCTGCGTCATCCAGCTTTTTGGCAAAATACATAAAAAACAGAGAGTTGTGTGTACGCGAGGCTACACTCGCGCCAATAGCACAAATCAGGTCACGCGATCGCGTGACCCACGTGTCCGCGTCACCTGAACTTATCACACACCATGCGATCGCGTGCTCCACGCGTCCGCGTCACAGGCGACGCACAGCTTATCCAGATCAGCGCTTGATATCTTATCTTTTCTTCCCCAAATACATATATTTTCTTTCCCTTCTTATTTCTTTCTTCTATCTTCTTCCTTCTTTATTCTTTCTTACTTTTTACTTTCTCCTCCCTTATTTTTCTCATCCATTATGAAGGTTCTTTTCTTTCTTTCTTTACTTTTTACTTTTCCTTTATTATTTTTTAATGTTTTCTTCTTCTTTTTGTTTTCACTTTCATTATCTATATTTTTTTTCTTTCTTTTTCTTTTCTTTATTCCTTTAATTGGTGTTAAAAATTTAATTGGGTGATTATTTTCTTTTATATTTTGCTTATGAGTTATTGTGAAATTGTTTGACAATTTATATCACTTCATAAAGGGTTGCTTGCATGTTCAATTTAATACTTTCAATAACATATTCACCATGTATGCTATGTGTTTGTGAAAAAGCCCGTATGGCATTGTGCATTATTTTTATATTACTACTACTCTAATGCCTGTTTTTCACAAAACCCCTTTTATATTCTATTAATTAAATATAATTGTCAATACAAACAGATTGTTTGTTTGAAAGAGTTGATAATCTAACTTGGACATTTAATGCTTGATCTATGCTACTCATGCCTTTGCCGGCATGCCAATAAATATCTTGCATTTAATAGCCATCACATGCACTTGCTATATTTCCATTGATGAACTTTTCACATGTAGTCATGACCATGTGTTAACAACATACTTCTTCACCATGCATTGATTATCACCTATACCATCCTCTTCCTTGCTCAAACCCTTAGCTTTACTTATTACTTTCTTTTTCCCTTTTCAAGATGGCCACCAAGAAAGGTAAACAGAAAGCTACTCCTAAACCACCAGCAAGAAAAGGAACAAAAAGAGCACTAATGGCAGAGCCATCTTCAACAGCAGTAAAACCCTTAACAAAGCGAATCAAGAGGATTATCATGGTCGATGAAAAAGAGAAAGCTTTTCCAGCAAAGGACACTGCGCGGTTCACTAACCGTTACTGTGAGCAAATGTTCCCTATCCTGGCAGAGAGGAATTATAATAACGAATACCTTCTCGTCCTCCTGACCAACATTATTGAATTTGTTGAGCCCTGCATTGAGCGAAGACAATGGTGATTCCTACGGAGACAGCCACGACAGGTTAATCTTTCATGGGTAGTTGAATTCTACTCCAATTTTCACATGCCAACCGTGCCGTCTATCTATGTCCGTCAGAAGCAAGTCCCCATAACAGAAGAGGCCATTCAATGAGCTTTAGATCTTCCCCCTGCACCAGAAGGATTGGACGCATTCCGAAAAGCCTCATTCAAATGCCAAACATACCAATTCGACTAGGACGCTGTTCTCAGAGTTATAGCACAACCTGGCAGCAGATGGATCTAAGAGCATATTGGCTTCAGTACTCACCTTAGAGGCTTGAGTTTGGGCACAGATTATGTCCCATTACGTCTTTTCGAGCACTCATGAGTCCTCCTTCACTACAGACATGGCTGTTCTACTCTAGTGTATCCTTACAGACCAGCACCTCAATTTACCAAGACACATTCGGCATGCTATGGGACACGTACAGATTGTGGGAAACCTACCTTTTCTCGCCTTGGTTTTAGATCTAGTCTCAGCAGCCGGAGTCTCCTACAAAGCTGGGGAAACCAAGGCCATGATTCAACAAGATGATCAGATAGTCCCTAACGGGAAGTATATCAAATCTCCAGCAGCCACTACTAGCCGGCCTGCAGAACCGACCAAAGATATTCCTATTCCTTCCACATCACAAGCACCTTCAACAAACCAACTGCTCCATCAGATACTTGAGAGGCTAGACCAGCTTGAACGAAAAGGAAAACAAAGGGAGCGCCGTAACAAGCGCCATTTTACATACCTCAAGGAGCTGCTTGTTGGTCCCCACCCACCTAAAGAAGACCCAGACACCCCGGACTCCACTTCATTTACCAGCACAGGGAGACATGACGGTCCTGATTGTGGAGATGCTGCTACCAGCCCCCCTTTGTTCCTGACTGATGGCACCAAGGATGGTGCCAAGCTTTAAGTGTGGGGAGGTCGGTCATTACCTGACTTCCGGAGGTAATTTCTCTTCCTTAAACACCAATAAAATAGGATATTTAATTATTTTTCCTTTATTAGGAGATGATAGATAGCATAGTAATAAGTAATTGCATGCATGTTCTATTTGGTTAGAAAATAATAAAGTTTCTTTTTAAGACCCTATTTTTGAAAAAATTTCACTAATTTAAATCAAAACTCTTGTGTTAAACTTGTTTGGAAGTTGTATTTGGAACATAGTTAAAAGCTAGAACACACAACCTGTGAGACTTGAGCTTAATGACATGGTTACAATATTTAACCATAAAATTTTATTCTTGTGTGTTTGCTTCTCTATGATTGTGATCTATATTTTGTTCCATCTTATATGTCCAGTATTTAATGTGTTACATGTATGCATATGATTGAGGACATTATTTTATTAACTCACTTACCCCAAATAGCCTATCCTTTCAATCACCTTTGTTAGCCATTTTGAGCCTTTTTAAATCCCTTTGTTCTATATTTTACCACATTACTAGCCTTAAGCGGAAGAACAAGTAATACACCAAATTGAATCTTTGGTTAGATTAAGATTGAAATTATGTGTCAATTAAGTGTGGGAAAATTGTGGGAACATAGATTAATAAGGAAATGTGTCATGATTAAATATTGGGAATTTGGATACCTACTCATGTGAAACTAGAAAAATTAAAAATCTATGTGCATTGGCAATTTTATGTTTATTTTTATCCTTAAAAAAAAAAACCCAAAAAATATTCAAGTATTTAAGTGATTAAATAAATGAATAAGGGGACAAAATTACCCCAATGTTAAGCTTAATGAAAAATCAATACACGTGTGATACAAGTTAAAAGAAGAGTTGATGCATGAGTATGTAATACAAAAGTGGAAAAACTTTGGGTAACTAGGCATGGATCTAAAAGTATAGAGTGTATGTATAGGTAAGAGCTTAGGTTAATTAAGGATTCAATTTATAGCTCACTCAGCCATATATATACCCTCACCTTTACCTTGGCCCCATTACAACCTTAAAAAGACCTCATGATGTTTGCATTGGTACATTAAATACTTGTTGATTGGTTAGGTGAAGAACAAGGTTTAGAAAGAAGCATAATTAGAGAAGAGCAGAGTGATTACCCTATACACTAGAATGACTAGAGTGCACATACACCATCAGTGAGGGTTCAATGCTTAATTCTATGTTCCCTGCTTTCATGAGCTATCTTCCGACATGTTTAATTGCTTTTACTGTATAATTTGAATTAGTGAAATTTGATTTATTTTTGTCTTGAAGAACTTATTTATTCTTAACTAAATAGGAAAAATCATTTTAGCATATAATTGCATTCATATACATAGGTTGCATTACATTGCATGAGTCTTACTTTTCCATACTCATTTGTTTTATCTCCTTAAGCTAAGCATGAGGACATGCTAATTTTTAAGTGTGGGGAGGTTGATAAACCACTATTTCATGGTTTATCTTTTGTTTAATTGAGTGGTTTCATCAAGTTATCACCCACTTATTCATACTAATTGCAAGATTTTATATTTTCCTTCTTAGTTTTATTCTATGGTTAAAAACTTACTTCCTAAAGAACTTTAATTTATGTATTTTAATTCTCCTTTATACCATTCGATGCCGTGATCCGTGTGTTAAGTATTTCAGGCTTTATAGGGCAGGAATGGCTTAGGAAATGGAGAGGAAGCTTGCAAAAATGGAAGGAACACAAGAAACTAAGGAACACAAAAAATGGAGAAAATTGCAGCGACGCGTGCGCGTGCCTGACGCGTACGCGTGACAAGAAAAATCGCTGAATGATGCGAATGCGTGGACGACGCGTACGCGTGACCTGCGCGATCTGCAGAATTAACAGAAAATGCTGGGGGCGATTTCGGGCCGCATTTTGACCCAGTTTTTGGCCCAGAAACATAGAATAAATTCAGGGAACATGCAGAGACTCAACACACCTTTTTTTACACAACACAATTTCAGATACATTCACACATTCTCATGAGGATAGTTTTAGGTTTTTAGATCTGAATCTAGAGAGGATTACTCTTCCTCTAGGTTCTCTTTACATTCCCAGTTTATTGCTTTTGCTTTTGGATACTGAAGAATCACTACCTCCGTTGAAGATATTATTCTAGTTTGTTTCTTTACTTACTCTTTTATTTATTCCATATTCTTAATTATTGTTTAAAGTAGTAATTGGATTATTTTCATGAATTGTTAGTGCAAATGATTACTTTTACTTTTAATTAAATTTGAATCCCTGTTTTATTTAAATTATCATGTCTTCTTCTTATATTTTTATGAGCGTTATATTCATGTCAATGGAGTAAACTCCATACTTGACATGGGTGTTGATTAAAAGGAGACACTTGAGTTGGAAGGCTTAAGTGTTGATTAAACTGGAAGTTGTTGGCTAGTTCTGTATTTACTAACGCTAGACCTTCCCAAGGAAGAGGACTAGGATTTGCGAATAAGAGTTAGCTCAATCACTTGACTTTCCTTTATTTAGTAAGGGTTAACTAAGTGAAAACAACAACCTTTTTAATACTACACTTAAGAGACCCCAACAAGGATAGAACTTCCAATTAACCATTCCCCCAGTCAAGGCCTTTTTATCTAGAATATTAATAATCATTCTTAGTTTTTATTGCCTTAATTTACAATTATTTAATTACTCATTATCTAAACTCAACTCTCTCGGAATTTCCTAATTAATAAAATAGCACCCTTCCTTGCAACTCGTTGGGAGACGACCTGGGACTCAGACTCCCAGTATTTTTCTATTCTAAATTTTTGTGACACTCTTCTAAATTGGTGAGGCAGATTTTAGCTGGTTAAGAGCTATACTCGCAACGTTGTTATTACATTACAATCTCTTAATTGGCCTAACTTCTACCACGCACCATTGCTCTTTAAGTTTTCTGCCTATTTACATTCTGCACTTTTAATTCACTATAATTTACCTTCTCCTAGTTCAATTTCACTCAATTCAATACTGTTAGCTTGACTAAACTAATCACCTCACTGATGTTGCTTGCTCCATCAATTCCTGTGGGATCGACCTCACTCTTGTGAGTTATTACTACTTGATGCGACCCGGTACACTTGCTGGTGAGTTTTGTGTGGAAATTTAATTTTCACACATCACCAACACCACAAAATGATTCATATCATTATGCTAATGGTGGATGGGAATATCAACAAGAAATGATGGCGTACAAACACCTCCCAGAAACACAAAATGAACTATATTTTGATGAATTTAACAACTACTTATGTTGTGGCTAGGTAGGTCAAAACCAAAGAGATTTTAATGCTCCATATTCTATTCATCAAGAGACATCATCACTTGATTGTGCTGTCAATACATACATGCAAGATTGCTCCCCAGTGCCACAAAATGATCCATACTTTGATGATTCCGACAATTACTCAAGTTGTGGATGGGAGGATCAAAATCAAAGAGCATTCAATAGTCCATACTCCACTTATCAAGATTCATGATCACTTGAGCGTACCTTTAATGTATTTATGCAAAATTTCCAACCCCAACTCCCAGTTTTTCATTTGAAGATTCTTCATCACTTGACTATGATTCAATATAAAGTTCCCTCCAAAATCCATACAATTCATTTCACCAACTGATAAACCCATTGTTAGGGTTTATCTTGTGCTTAATTTAGGGAATTTTATGACCTTTTACCCATATTTATTCAATGGAATAGCATAGTTTCATGAATGTCTACTAAATTGTGCTTAAGTGTGAAAACATGCTTTTTAGGTCCTTAATTGCTAATTTTGATTCACCTTTGATTCCACTAGATGCCTTGATATGTTTGTTAGTGATTCCAGGTTGGAAAGGCTAGGAATGGATCAAAGGAATGAAGAGAAAAGCATGCAAGGTGGAGAAATCATGGAAAATCAAGGATTAGGAGAAATTCACTCCACGCGCACGGGCAGCAGACGCGCACGCGTGAAACGATGAGGTGTTCGCACGCGACCCACTTAAAGTGAATCTGCTGGGGGCGATTTATGGGCTTCCCAGGCACAAATCCAACTCATTCCTGAGGCTATTTAAGGCAGAATTCAATGGGGAGTTGATGAGCAGATAATCTATACCCTTTTTGGCATTGTTTTTACAAAGTTTTTATCTATTTTAGTTACTTTTTATTATATTTTTTATTTTTTATGCAAAAATCACATTTCCAGAATTTAATATGAGTTTGTGTATTTTTCTATAATTTTAGGTATTTTCTGGATGAAATTGAGGGACCTGAGCAAAAATCTGATTCAGAGGCTGAAAAAGGACTGCAGATGCTGTTGGATTCTGACCCTCTTGCACTCGAAGTCGATTTTTTGGAGCTACATAAGCCGAATTGGCACACTCTCAATTGCGTTGGAAATTAGACATCTTGGGCTTTCCAGAAATATATAATAGTCCATACTTTGTCTGAGATTTGATGGCTCAAACTGTCGTCAAAGAATAGCCAAAAACTTTATGGCGTAAAACGCCAGAACTGGCATAATTCTTGGCATTAAACGCCCATTTTGGCACGCAGGGTGGTGTTTAACTCCAACTTGAGGCATATGCACGTGAAAGCTTGAGAGCTCAGCCCAAACACTCACCAAGTGGGTACCGAAAGTGGGTTTCTGCATTGTCTGCATTTAGTTACTCATTTTCTATAAACCTAAGTTACTAGTTTAGTATAAAAACTACTTTTAGTGATTCATTTGAACACCTTATGACATTTTACACTTCATATTGTATCTTCTACGGCATGAGTCTCTAAACCCCATAGGTGGGGGTGAGGAGCTCTGCTGTGTTTCAATGGATTAATGCAATTACTATTGTTTTTTATTCAATCACGCTTGATTCTATTCTAAGATACTCACTCGTACTTCAATCTAGAGAATGATATGATCTGTGACACTCATCATTATTCTCAATTCTATGAACGTGTGCCTGACAACCACTTCCGTTCTATCTAAGCTCAACGTAGTCATTGGGTGATAGCTTGAGTGTGTATCTCTTGGGTTTTTTATCCACAAACCGAGTCCGTGAAATCAAAAGCTTCGTGGTAGAGGCTAGAACCAATTGGCAGCATTCCTGGGATCTGGAAAGTCTAAACCTTGTCTGTGGTACTCTGACAAGGATCTGGGAAGGGATGACTGTGATGAGCTTCAAACTCACGAATGTTGAGCGTAGTGACAGTGTGCAAAAGGATAAGGGTCCTATTCCGACGCTAGTGAGAACCGACAAAAGATTAGCTGTGCGGTAGCTGTACATGGTATTTTTCATTGGAGACGAGAAATCCGACAATTGATTAGTCGTGCAGAGATCGTACCTGGTAGTTTTCATCCGAGAGGATCATACACCTTGCCATTGAAGGAAACCATGCGTGTTTGGAGAAGAAGACAGTAGGAAAGCAGAGATTCAGATGACAGAGCACCTCTGGAACACAACCTGTTCCTCATCACTGAATTACAAGTACTATTTATTTCATGTTATTTACTTTTCATAAACAAAATCATTCTTATCATTAATCTGCTGACTAAGATTTACAAGATAACCATAGCTTGCTTCAAGCCGACAATCTCCGTGGGATCGACCCTTACTCACATAAGGTTTATTACTTGGACGACGTAGTGCACTTGCTGGTTAGTTGTACGGAGTTGTGAAAAGTGTAAATCACAATTTCCCACACCAAGTTTTTAGCGCCGTTGTCAGGGATTGTTCGAGTTTGGACAACTGACGGTTTATTTTGTTGCTTAGATTAGGAAAAAATGATCTTTTTCGTTTAGAGTCACTAAAATTGCGTCTTCTATTATTGCTTTTGGTTAAAATCTCAACATCCTTGTTTTCCTTTTTCTAGATTTTTTTCTGCAAAATTTTCCATATAAATAAATAAAAAAAACCAATAAACTAATAATTGAGTCTTTTGTTTGAGTTTAGTTTCATGTTTTAAGTTTGGTGTTAATTGCATATTTTTATTTTTATTCATATTTTTTAATTACATGTTCTTAGTTTTTTATTGATCTTCAAATTGTTCTTGATAGTTTTCCTTATTTGATCTTTAAATTTTCTTGTTTGGTATCTATTGCTGTTTATCTTATACATTTTCGAATTATTAGTGTCTAGAGTGTAAAAATTTTTAAGTTTGGTGTCCTTTGTGTTTTTGTTTTCTTAAAAATTTTCAAAATTTGTTCTTGGTGTTCATCTTGACATTCAAAGTTTTCTTGTTTGTTTTCTTTTTTTTTTTATCTAAAAATTCTAAGTTTGGTGTCATTTTATTATTTTTCTATTTCCTCATTAAATTTAAAAAAAAATATCTTTTCCTTTAATTACTTATCATTTTCGAATTACCTAGGTTGACTTAGTCAAAAATTTTTTAAAATTTGGTAGTTTCTTGTTAGTCAAGTTAGAATTTCAATTTTAAAATTTATCTTTTTAAATCTTTTTTAATTCTCTTTTTTTTTATATATTTTTTGAAAATCCTTTATAAAATTTTTCAAAATCTTTTTCTTTTCTTATTCATAATTTTCGAATTACGTATACCATTTTATTATTTTGATTGAAAAATTTTAAGTTTGGTGTTTCCTTGTTGAGAAAGTCTCAATCTCCAAATTTTAAAATCATATCTTTTTCAAATCTTTTCTTTTATTTATTTATTTTTATAAGTATCTTTAATTTTAAGACATATCTTTTTCAAAACTCCCTAACCACTTTCTCTTTCTTCAATTTTCGAGAATTATATCCAAAATTTTTCAAATTCTTTTAATTAATTAGCCTTTTTAGTATTCGAATTATTTTATTTTATTTTATTTTATTTTATTTTCTTTTAGTTTTCGAAACTTATATTCTATTTTCCAAATTATTTTATTTTATCTTATTTCCTTTTATTCGGTTTATCCTTAAATTAAATAAAAACAAAAATATAGCTTATTTGCAATCCACATCATCTCCCTTTCTCCATCATGGACCAAAGTGGAAATGAACAGTCCAGAAGGACTTTGGGGTCATATGCTAACCCCACTACTGCTGCATATGGGAGTAGTATCTGTATACCACCCATAAGAGCCAGCAGTTTTGAGCTAAACCCTCAGCTCATTATCATGGTGCAGCAAAATTGCCAGTATTCCGGTCTTCCACAAGAAAAACCTACTGAGTTTCTGGCACATATCTTACAAATTGCTGACACAGTACGTGATAAGGAAGTAGATCAGGATGCCTATAGATTATTACTATTTCCATTTGCTGTAAAAGATCAAGCTAAGAGGTGGTTAAATAACCAACCCACAGCAAGCATAAGAACATAGAAACAGTTATCAGACAAATTCCTGAATCAATATTTCCCTCCAAAAAGGATGACCCAGCTTAGGCTGGACATCCAAGGCTTTAAATAAGAGGATAATGAATCTCTATATAACACCTGGGAGAGGTACAGAGGGATGCTAAGGAAATGCCCCTCTGAAATGTTTTCAGAATGGGTGCAGTTAGACATTTTCTACTATGGGCTTACAGAAAAGGCCCAGATGTCTCTAGACCACTCAACTGGTGGATTTATACACATGAGAAAGACAATTGCAGAGGCTCAAGAACTCATTGATACAGTTGCTAAAAATCAGCACCTGTACTTAAGTAGTGAGTCCTCTATGAAAGAAGTGGCTGAGGCAATATCCACTGAACTTAGTCCTCTAGAACAAATTGTTGAACTCAATCAGCAATTATTTTCTATAATAAAACAGTTAGCAGAATTTAAAGAGATGCTGCAAGAAACTAAAGATGCTAACCAGAATATGGAAAAATAATTAAATCAGACAAGACAGTAGTTATCTAAACAGATAACAGAGGAATGCCAAGCTGTTCAATTAAGGAGTGGGAAGACATTGAATGTCTCAACTCAAGGCAGTAGAAAGCCAAGAAAGGAACAACTGAAAGAGGATGACCAAGCCTTTGCCCAAATTCCCTCTGAGGACAGTAAGAGCCCAGAGAGGAATGATTCTGGCATTCAAACGCCAAAAAAGGGGGGAAAAGTTGGCATTAAATGCCCAATGGGTAGCCAAATCTGGCATTCAAACGCCAGAAAAGGGTGGCAATCTGGCGTTAAACACCCAAAAAGCACCCAATTCTGGCATTCAAACGCCAATAAGGGATCAGACACCTACAAGTGCTGATAACAACCCCCTTAAGCAGGCTTCTCCAACCCCTTCTGTAGGAAATAAGCCTGCAGCAACTAAGGTTGAAGAATATAAAGCGATGATGCCTTATCCTCAGAAACTCCACCAAGCGAAACAGGATAAACAATTTGCCCACTTTGCAGACTCTCTCAGGACTCTTGAAATAAAGATTCCGTTTGCAGAGGCACTTGAGCAAATACCCTCTTATGCTAAGTTCATGAAAGAGATCTTAAGTCATAAGAAGGATTGGAGAGAAACTGAAAAAGTTTTCCTTACTGAAGAATACCCTGTAGTCATTCTGAAAAGCTTACCAGAGAAGCTTAAAGAGCCTAGAAGCTTTATGATACCATGCACATTAGAGGGTGCTTGTACCAAGACAGCTCTATGTGATCTTGGGGCAAGTATCAACTTAATACCTGCATCCACTATCAAAAAGCTTGGTTTGACTGATGAAGCTAAAACAACCCGGATATGCCTCTAACTTGCTGATGGCTCCATTAAGATTCCATCAGGCGTAATCGAGGACATGATTGTCAAGGTTGGCCCATTTTCCTTTCCTACTGACTTTGTAGTGCTGGAAATGGAAGAGCACAAGAGTGCAACTCTGATTCTAGGAAGACCTTTCCTAGAAACTGGACGAAACCTCATTGACGTCCAAAAAGGGGAGATAACCCTGAGAGTCAATGAGGATGAGTTCAAGTTGAATGTTTTCAAAGCTATGCGGCATCCAGACACATCAAAAGATTGCATGAGCGCTGATATTATTGACTCCCTGGTGGAAGAGGTCAATATGACTGAGAGTCTCGAATCAGAGCTAGAGGATATTTTTAAAGATATTCATCCTGATTTAGAGGAACCAAAGAAAACAGAAAAACCTCTGAAAACTCCTCAGGAAGAGGAGACGCCTCCTAAACCCGAACTCAAACCACCATCCCTGAAATATGCATTTCTAGGAGAAAAAGACATTTTTCCTATGATCATCAGCTCTACTTTAAAACCACAGGAAGAGAAAGCATCAATTCAGGTGCTTAGGACACACAAGACAGCTCTTGGGTGGTCCATAAGTGATCTTAAGGGCATTAACCCAGCCAGATGCATGCACAAGATCCTATTGGAGGATGATGCTAAGCCAGTGGTTCAACCATAGAGGCGGCTGAATCCAGCCATGAAGGAGGTGGTACAGAAAGAGGTCACTAAGCTACTAGAGGCTGGGATTATTTATCCTATTTCTGATAGTCCCTGGATGAGCCCTATCCAAGTTGTCCCCAAGAAGGGAGGCATGACAGTGGTTCATAATGAAAAAAAGAACTGGTTCCTACAAGAACAGTTACAGGGTGGCGTATGTGTATTGACTACAGAAGACTTAATACAGCCACCAGAAAGGATCATTTTCCTTTACCATTCATAGACCAGATGCTAGAGAGACTAGCAGGTCATGAATACTACTACTTTTTGGATGGCTATTCAAGTTACAACCAAATTGCAGTAGATCCTCAGAACCAAGAGAAAACAGCATTCACATGTCCATCTGGAGTATTTGCCTACAGAAGGATGCCATTTGGTATGTGCAATGCACCTGCAACCTTTCAGAGGTCCATGCTCTCTATTTTTCTGATATGGTAGAGAAATTTCTGGGAGTCTTCATGGATGAATTATCAGTATTTGGAGACTCATTCAGCTCCTGTCTTGACCATCTAGCACTTGTTCTAAAAAGGTGCCAAGAGACTAACCTGGTTTTAAACTGGGAGAAATGTCATTTTATGGTGACTGAAGGAATTGTCCTTGGGCACAAAATTTCAAACAAAGGAATAGAGATGGATCAAGCTAAGGTAGAGGTAATTGAAAAATTACCACCACCTACCAATGTTAAGGCAATCAGAAGCTTTCTGGGGCATGCAGGATTCTATAGAAGGTTTTTAAAGGATTTTTCAAAAATTTCAAAACCTCTGAGCAATCTGCTAGCTACTGACACACCATTTGTCTTTGACACAGAGTGTCTGCATGTGTTTGAAACTCTGAAAGCTAAGTTGGTCACAACACCAGTCATTTCTGCACCAGACTGGACATTACCATTTGAACTAATGTGTGATGCCAGTGACCATGCCATTGGTGCAGTATTGGGATAGAGGCATGACAATCTTCTGCATGTCATTTATTATGCTATCCGTGTTTTGAATGACGCACAGAAGAATTACACAACCACAGAAAAGGAGTTGCTTGCAGTGGTTTATGCCATTGACAAGTTCAAATCCTATTTAGTAGAATCGAAAGTGATTGTGTACACTGACCATGCTATTCTAAAATATCTCCTCACAAAGCAGGATCCAAAACCCAGACTCATAAGATGGGTGTTGCTTCTGCAAGAGGTTGATATAGAAATAAGAGACAGAAAGGGAACCGAGAACCAAGTAGCTGATCATTTGTCCTGGATAGAGCCAGTAGCAGGAGCGTCCCTCCCTTCTACTGAAATCTCTGAAACCTTTCTGGATGAGCAACTCTTCGCCATTTAGGAAGTACCATGGTTTGTAGACATTGCAAACTATAAAGCTGTGAGATTTACACCCAATGAGTACAGTAAGCAGCAAACAAAAAAATTGATTTCTGATGCAAAGTACTACTTATGGGATGAACCATATCTCTTTTAGAGGTGTGCAGACGGAGTAATCCGTGAATGTGTGCCTAGAGAAGAGGCACAGAAGATCCTTTGCCATTGCCATGGATCACAATATGGAGGATATTTCGGAGGTGAGTGAATAGCCACAAAAGTTCTCCAATGTGGCTTTTACTGGCCTACTCTCTATAGAGACTCCCGAAAGTTTGTACGTAACTGTGACAGTTGTCAGAGAGCTGGTAATCTGCCTCACGGTTATGCCATCCCTCAGCACGGGATCTTAGAGATTGAGTTGTTTGATGTATGGGGTATTAACTTCATGGGGCCTTTCCCACCATCATACTCAAACACTTATGTTCTGGTGGCAATACACTATGCATCTAAATGGGTAGAAGCAATTGCAACACCCACTAATGATACTAAGATAGTAATGAAGTTCCTCCAGAAGCATATTTTCAGAAGGTTCGGTGTCCCTAGGATACTGATCAGTGATGGAGGCACTTATTTCTGCAATAAACAACTTGACTCTGCTCGGGTCCGATATGGAATTAACCAGAAAGTGGCGACTGATGAGCGAAGCTTTGAGTGTCGGTCTAGAATTTCTCTCATAGGAATAAGAACTTCATTGTAAGCATAGCTCCAAACCAACAAAGAAATCTCATATAAAAAATATTGGTTGTCACAAGGAACAAACCCCAAATAAGAATTAACCAAAGTATTTAGACTCCGGGTCGTCTCACGAGGATGGCAATGAAGTGGTCAATTATTGGCTATGAAAATGCAAAGGGGGTTTGGTTTATAAAAGGGAAATAAAATAAAAGGGCAAGAATTTAAATGAACAGATGAGTAAATCAAGCAAATAACTAAAGGAAGCAAGATAACTGACTCTTGGCTAAGACTTAGGTAATTGAGATCACTATCCTTGTCAATAATTTAAATATTGATAATTATGAGGAACCGAGCTCATTAAGTCTACTCACTAAAGCCTTAAGTACGTAAGATCTACTCCTAGGGTTGGTGTACGTCAAATGGCTTGATCAACATCAATCCATAAGTCCCGACCTAGCTACTAATTGACTTGTGATGACTTGCATCATCTACCCTTCTTTCTTTCATAAAGAAGACCATAAAAGAGCATAAATCTCATCTGATCAGTACAATTCATGCATTATTTGATGAATATTATGCTACACTACATTGAGATGAGTTGTGCTGAATTTCAGGTGAGAAAAGTATAAAAAATTGGGTAGAAGACAAACAAGAAGCTGGGCGTGTGAAACTGGCATAACACTTGAAGCAAACGCCACAAAAATGCACTGGCATGGCGCTACAGGAGCTGGGCGTGGCACGCTAGTACTAAAGTCCAGAGAAGAAGTCCAAGAATGCATGTGGGCGTGGCACGCCAGAGACTGGGCGTGGCGCGCTAATACAAAATTCCAAAGAGCTATAATGGAGGACACAAAAGGGGCGTGGCATGACAAGCTGGGCGTGGCACGCCTGGCCCATCAATTACTATGGGCGTGCCACTTGAGCAAAGGGGCGTGGCACGCCAACTCACCATTCCAAGAAGAACCTTCACTATGGCGTGCCACTTGGTGTCGAAGGCGTGGCACGCCAGCCCCAAGAAGTCACTTGGGCGTGCCACTTGAGAACCCAGGCGTGGCACGCCAAGCTTGAAGAGTTCACAAATCCATGAGCGTGCCACTTGAGCAGCATGGCGTGGCACGCTGGTACAACAATCCAGAGAAGGGGCTGAAGGCAATTGAAGACTGGGTGTGCCACTTGAGCAACCAGGCGTGGCACGCCAATGCACAAAGGACCAAAAGCAAGGACTGGGCGTGCCACTTGGTATCGAAGGCATGGCACGCCAACTACTGGAACTAAGACAAGATCATGGGCGTGGCACGCTGGTATAAGTTTCCAGAGAGGATGAAGGAGGCCAATTACATGGGGCATGCCACTTGATATCGAAGGCGTGGAACAAGCACCAGATGGAGAATCACCACAAGCAACCATGGGAAACTCAATCATGCCAACCATTACAAGCAATAAAGATGTAGAGTCACCAAAATTAGAGCTGAAAGTATTACCACCCAGCTTGAAATATGCATATCTAGGTGCCAACAACACCCAACCAATGATCATAAATTCAAGTCTGAGTAAGGAGCAAGAAGAGGAGCTCATCCAAGTGCCGAGACAACACAAGGATGCCATAGGCTGGACACTTGCAGATTTAAAAGGGATCAGTCCTTCAATGTGTATGCATAAGATCTTACTTGAAGAAGATGCCAAACCTTCAAGACAACAACAAAGGAGGCTAAACCCAACTATGAATGAAGTGGTTCAGAAAGAAGTGTTGAAATTGTGGCAAGCAGGGGTGATCTACCCCGTCTCGGACAGCCTTTGGGTAAGCCCGATGCAAGTAGTCCCTAAGAAATGAGGCATCACTGCTGTGGCAAATGAGAAGAATGAATTGATACCCACAAGGATAGTGACCGGATGGCGTATGTGCATTGACTACCGGAAACTTAATGAAGCCACCCGGAAGGACCATTTTCCCTTACCTTTCATGGACCATATGCTTGAAAGATTGGCAGGACATGAGTACTGTTGCTTCATGGATGGGTATTCGGGCTATAATCAAATTGTTGTAGACACCAAGGATCAGGAAAAAACTTCATTTACTTGTCCATATGGTGTCTTTGCTTATAGGAGAATTCCCCTTGGATTGTGCAATGCACCTGCAACATTCCAAAGGTGCATGCTCTCCATTTTTTCAGACATGAATGAAAAGTTCATAGAAGTATTCATGGATGACTTCTCTGTATTTGGGAACTCATATTCTGATTGCCTATACCATCTTGCTCTTGTGCTAAAAAGGTGTCAAGAAACCAACCTAGTTTTAAACTGGGAGAAAAGCCATTTTATGGTGACTGAAGGGGTGGTTCTTGGTCACAAGATTTCAAAAGATGGCATAGAAGTGGACAAGGCAAAAGTGGAAGTGATTGAAAAATTACCTCCACCTTGCAATGTCAAAGCAATCAGAAGTTTTTTGGGACACGCTGGGTTCTATAGGAGGTTTGTCAAAGATTTTTCAAAGATTGCAAAACCCCTTAGCAACCTACTTGTCTCAAATACTCCCTTTGTTTTTTATAGAGAGTGCATGGTAGCCTTTGATGAACTTAAGAAGAAACTTTCCTCTATAACTATTATAACACCACCAAGATGGGATCTTCCCTTTGAACTAATGTGTGATGCATCTGATTTTACTGTTAGTGCTGTTCTAGGATAGAGAAAAGACAAGCTAGTACATGTTATTTACTATGCTAGCAAGGTTCTCAATGAGAATCAAAGGAACTATACCACCACGGAGAAAGAACTTTTAGCCATAGTTTTTGCTTTTGACAAGTTTAGATCATATCTTATTGGCTCAAAAGTAATTGTGTTCACTGATCATGCATCACTTAAATACTTGCTTACCAAACAAGAATCTAAGCCCAGACTAATAAGGTAGATCTTGTTGCTCCAAGAATTTGATATTGAGATTAAAGATAGGAGCGGAGCAGAGAATAAGGTAGTTGACCACCTCTCAAGGATCCCGCAAGAATAAGAGATGCAGTAAGTAGCAGTCAATGAAAGCTTTCCTGATGAACAATTGATGATGATTCGAGTAGCCACTTGGTTTGCAGACATAGCCAACTTCAAGGCTATTGGGGAACTACCAACCAACATTAATAGGCACATGAGGAGAAAGCTAATTAAGGATGCTAAACACTACATCTGGTACGATCCTTATTTGTTCAAGAAGTGTGCTGATGGAATCCTAAGAAGGTGTATACCCCATGAGGAAGGGCAGGAAGTATTATGGCAGTGCCACGGATCTGCATATAGAGGTCACTTCAGTGGAGAAAGGACAGCAGCAAATGTGCTTCAATCCGGATTTTTCTGGCCAACAATGTTTAAGGATGCCAAGGAAATGGTGTCAAGATGTGATGAATGCCAAAGATCTGGTAATCAAACCGAAAGAAATGAGATGCCACAGGATTTCATACTAGAGTTGGAGCTATTTGATGTATGGGGGATTGATTTCATGGGACCCTTCCCAACCTCCTACTCAAATAGCTATATATTGGTGGCTGTTGATTATGTTTCAAAGTGCGTAGAAACCATAGCCACTGCAACAAATGACAAGAAGGTTGTGATAAGTTTCTTGAGAAGAAACATTTTCAGTAGATTTGGAGTTTCCAGAGCTCTCATTAGTGATGGAGGAGCACACTTCTGCAACAAACAACTCAAGACACTCCTTCTCAGATATGGAGTAAAGCACAAAGTGGCAACTCCATACCACCCACAGACCAACAGGCAAGCTGAAATTTCCAACAGAGAGCTGAAACGAGTCCTTGAAAAAATTGTTGGAAGCTCAAGAAAGGATTGGTCTAAGAAGCTGGATGATGCACTATGGGCCTACAGGATAGCCTATAAGACTCCCATTGGGATGTCTCCATATCAACTGGTGTATGGCAAGGCTTGTCACTTGCTAGTTGAACTTGAACATAGAGCAATTTGGGCTCTAAAAATGTTAAACTATGATGAGCAAGCTGCAGGAGAAAAGAGATTAATGCAACTCAATGAGCTGGAGGAGTTTAGGAATCAAGCATATAAGAATGCAAAAATCTACAAAGAGAACACAAAAAGATGGCATGACCAAAAGATAGCAAGAAGGGAGTTTACTGAAGGACAGAAGGTGTTACTCTATAACTCAAGACTCAAGTTCTTCCCTGGAAAATTGAAGTCTAGATGGTCAGGACCTTTCACCATACTCAAGGTGTTTCCCTATGGTCATGTGGAGCTCATGGAGGACAAGACTCAGAGAACTTTTACTGTCAATGGCCATAGACTCAAACACTATTTGGGAGGCTCCTTAGAGGAGCAGGGAGTGAGCTACAAGCTCAGCTAAAGATAAAGGAATGTCAAGCTAATGACAATAAAGAAGCACTAGTTGGGAGGCACCCCAACACTTTATCCTTTTTGATTTAGTTACTTTTCTTAGAAGTAGTTTAAAAATTTGTTGCATTAGGTAATTTAATTTTTAGTCTCCCATTTATCTTGCATTACCATATCAAGATTAGTTTACAATTGCAGATTAGAAAGTTGATTTTAGCTTTGGTAGCTAGATTTTCTTTACATTTTTCCGGAATTACAACTTGATGAAGGCATAGATCATGATGAGTGAATGGGCTGAGGACTAGCTAAATTGCTAAGTTTGGTGTGGCCTCTCACCAACTTAGTCTAGGCATACAAACAATTTATATCTTGATTTGAAGAATAAGTCCAAGGATTATGTTTGGTGTGGCCACCACCAAGAATCATCAAGTAGCCCAAGTCACCCAATTTGAAAGCACTTAATGCTTTGGGTAAGAACATGAATGTGGTTTAATGAGTTCAGAGGAATTGGAATAAAAAAATTAAAAGACTGATGTTATTCCACTCTTATGAACACATTAAATACACAATGATGAAACCAATTTATTAAGATGCCAAAGAATTAAGTTTGGTGTCCCAAGGGACACCCATCAGTTGAAATCTAATTCACTCTTGATGACAAGGAATGTGAAGGGGTTCTTTTGTCATTACTAATGGGTTCAGTTTTATTTCAGGAGAGAAGATGGGGCCCACATGGTAATCAACTTACAAAGCAAGGAAGTCAAAGTGTACTTACACTTTGGAACTCAACACACGCAGAAGACACAGTAAGAAAAGAGTTGGCACCTTTTCCCACGCTAGGCGCCACTCCCCAAGTGAGAAAACATTTAACCTTTTTTAATTCCCACCCTTCCCACCACAACATTCACCCATTATAAAAGCCTTACTTCACCATCTCCTATTCCACTTCAACAACCCCAATCACACACGAAGAGCATACACCCCTCACCTTCCTTTCTCTATTCATCTTTTACCATCTCTTTCCATACTTTCTTTCTTTCTTTTTTTCTTGATTGGGACAATCAAGTCCTAAGTTTGGTGTTGGAAAAAAACCTTGTTTTGCTAGCTCTTTCTTGCAACCCCCATTTCACTCTCAAACACACTCTCTCAACCTCATGGCACCACCGAAATGCTCAGCCTCAAACAAAAGAAAAATCAAGGAACCAACCTCTGGATCCTCAAGTTCCTTCAATGACTACAAGTTCCTCTCCGCATTCAACCAAAATTAATTCAATGGTTGGGTGAGTGAGAGAGAGATCATTCCAGAAGTTGGGTTCCAATTAGGGAGGAACGAGCACATTGAAATCAACATTGAGATCAACAATAGAGGTTGGTCACTTCTATGCAACCCACCAAGGAAAGTGGTAGAGAGCTTGGTGAGGGAATTTTATGCCAACACAGTACCTCAACCAGGGCAACACTATGGCTACATTAGCTATGTAAGGGGGAAGTCCATTGACTACAGTCTCTCTAGCATAGAAAGAATGCTAATGGTGAAGAGGATAAGCTCCACTCGGAGCTATGAAGAAAAAATGAAGTAGCAAGACCCTGGGTTTGATGAGATCCTGAATGAGATTTGTGTGATGCATGTGCGTTGGATCAATGACAAGGATGGGATACCCAATCAATTGAGGAGAAGAGATTTGAGCCCCCAAGCTAGAGGGTGGCTAGAATTTGTGAGGAGGTCCCTAGTCCCCACATCCAATACTTCAGAGGTGACCAAGGAGAGAGCTGTACTCATCTACAACATCATGAAAGGAGAGAACATCAACGTGGGGGAGATGATTGCCAACAACATCAACAAAGTGCTGAAAAGCACGAGTGACAACACAAGGTTGGCATTCCCCAGCATTATACAGAGGCTATGTGATGAGGCTGGAGTTGAAAAGATCATTGAGGAAGTGCTTCTGAAGCAAGACAAGTTCATAACTGCCAAAAAGATGGCCAAGGTGGTGGCTGTTCACCCACTAAACAGGGCCAGAGAACGAAGAGCCCATGCCCATGAACCATAACAACAACAAGAAGAAGAGGGGGCAGAAGAGCAACATCAATTCCTGGCACTTCAACCACCACCACAATACCAAAATCAGCAATTTCTAGAGAGATTCAACTGGGAGCAACTACAAGGAGATGTACACTAAATGAAGGGAGATCTACACCATTTGAGGGAAGATGTCAATTAACTCAAAGAAACTCAACAACAACAATGAAGCCAAGTCAACCCAAACATTCAACAATTCCAAGCGAATTTGGAGCATATGAGGAAGGAGCAGCAAGAACAATTTGACTGGGGAGAAGTGTGAAGTGCACTGGACAAAATAGCAGAGCAAGGCAAATGGCAACAGAAGAACTTGGCCGAATTCAGACATCTCTATGATGCTAGAACCATATCTAGGAGGCAGTATGACATGAACACACAAGCGAAGCTGAATCACTTGTGTAACGCCGTAGCCGCTCTAAACCCAGGATACCCAACCTTCATGCAAGGAATGGAAGAGCTAAGTGCAAGACAAGAGGAAATCCTAGCCAAACATAAGGAGGATGAAAGGAATTATATGAGGAGGGCAGGATTTTGGAAACCCAATGACACCAAAGCACAAGAAAGTTCCTCCAAGCCAGATGAAGGTGGCTCTTCCCCCTCCAAGAAGAAGGACAAAGGGAAAGGGCCAATGAACTAAAGATGAAGCTGCTCAAGGTTGTTGAGTCCCATGGTTGACACTTTCCAACTTTTGTTTAAGTCATGCTAGGATAGTTTATGCTTAGTTTTAATTATTGTTTGAAGTCTTTATGAGGTTTTTTTTTTCAAGAAAGAAAATGCCATGTATTTCAAGTCTTCATTTCAACATAAATAAAAGTAGAGTTTGTCCCCATAAGAGTCACTGTGAGTTGTGAAAAAACAATGAGAGAGACCAAGGACAGGAGAGATCATCAAACAAACTAAGAAATAAGTAATCAAGTGTGAGACCTTGGATGAACTAAAAAGAAAATTAGTCATGGAAGAGAAACTAGTCCTAGAAGGTACAACAAGGGGAAGGTTAAGGGGTGTTCCTTGAATATCCATAGAACCAAGAGGTATTAAGCAATAAAGACCCAAGGCTCTGAGCATCAACTACTGGGATAGAAAAAAAGTAACATTAAAAAACTCAAAAAGGAATTAAAGATCTTAATAGATGCTTGTGGTGAAGATGTGTCAAGAAGAGACCTGGGCAAGTAAATTCTTAGGGGTGTCTCAACACCTAGGACCCTAAAACCAACTGGTTTGGGAGTGCTAATTGAAAGCCTAATTAAAGGGTTGTCTTGAGACAAAACACTTAGAGTCGTGGTCAAGAAAGCAAAACAACCTTTACTACTTCAAAGTGACAATCAATAGAAAGGACCCCTAAAGCCTACACCTGAAAGAACCCTCAAGGATCCAAGAGCTTCCTATGACATTAAAATATTCATACATGTGTTGAACACTTAATCTTACTCTTAGTTATATTACAATCACTCAAAGCCAAGGCCTCAAGTTATAAAAGTCTACTCACATTGATTTGCTTGGGACAAGCAAAACTTAAGTTTGGTGTTATGATGACTTGCATCATCTACCCTTCTTTCTTGCGTAAAGAAGACCATAAAAGAACATAAATCTCATCTGATCGGTACAATTCATGCATTATTTGATGAATATTATGGTACACTACTTTGAGATGAGTTGTGCTGAATTTCAGGTGAGAAAAGCATCAAAAATTGGGTAGAAGACAAACAAGAAGCTTGGCATGTGAAACTGGCGTACCACTTGAAGCAAACGCCACAAAAATGCACTGGCGTGGCACGCCAGGAGCTGGGTGTGGCACGCCAGTACTAAAGTCCAGAGAAGAAGTCCAAGCATGCATGTGGGCGTGGCACGCCAGAGACTGGGCGTGGCACGCTAATACAAAATTCCAGAGAGCTACAATGGAGGACACAAAAGGGGCGTGGCATACCAAGCTGGGCGTGGCACGCCTGGCCCATCAATTACTATGGGCGTGCCACTTGAGCAAAGGGGCGTGGCACGCCAACTCACCATTCCATGAAGAACCTTCACTATGGCGTGCCACTTGGTGTCGAAGGCGTGGCACGCCAGCACCAAGAAGTCACTTGGGCGTGCCACTTGAGAACCCAGGCGTGGCACGCCAAGCTTGAAGAGTTCACAAATCCATGAGCGTGCCACTTGAGCAGCATGGCGTGGCACGCTGGTACAACAATCCAGAGAAGGGGCTGAAGGCAATTGAAGACTGGGCGTGCCACTTGAGCAACCAGGCGTGGCACGCCAATGCACAAAGGACCAAAAGCAAAGACTGGGCGTGCCACTTGGTATCGAAGGCGTGGCACGCCAACTACTGGAACTAAGACAAGATCATGGGCGTGGCACGCTGGTATAAGTTTCCAGAGATGATGAAGGAGGCCAATTACATGGGGCATGCCACTTGATATCGAAGGCGTGGCACGCCATTCACCATTCTTCATTTAGGCGTGCCACTTGAGCAACCAGGCGTGGCACGCCTATGTCATTCAGAGAGAAGCATTGGGGCGTGCCACTTAAGTTCGTGGCGTCGCACGCCAAACAGAGGAACCACTCACTCACAAAAGAGGCATGGCACACCAGACCCTGGGCGTGCCACTCTAGTTCAACTTTCTAGAGAAGCCTCGCCAAGTATAAAGCAAGGGAGTGGCACGGCAGACCTTGGGCGTGGCACGCCAGTACAAGTTTCCAGAGGGAAAGAGAAGTGAGAAAGAAAAGGGGCGTGCCACTTGAGTTTGAAGGCGTGGCACGCCAACACAAGAAATCCACTATGGCGTGCCACTTGAGTTCGAAGGCGTGGCACGCCAAGATTGTTCGAGGGACGAGCGTGCCACTTGAAGGATGGGGCATGGCACGCCATGCTGGAAATGAAGGAATTTCGTTCTTAATGCTTAGTATTCAATTATCTTAGGAAAGAGATTGAATGCAATTGGGTTTCATGGGAATCTTGGGAAAGGAAACATGAAACCATGCTTGAAATCCCTTATCACACTAGAGTAGAATCTGGGTTTTGGTGTTTGGATATGTGACATATAATCCTCCCTCTACTTGGACCTATAATGGTGTGTGGTATAATCAGGGACCAAGCATATATCTCTTCATGAGCAATTAGACCAAGGAATTGGCTATTGATCAAGATCTGGGAGATTGAGTTACCAAGGGATTAGGGCTCAATCAATCATGATTGCCAAGAGGTCAATGAGTTGCATGATTGAAGAGGATATAAGCTAGATTTGATCCAAAGAGACAACACCTCCCAATCTCAATGAATTTCCCATCCTTATCTATCCATTTCTTTACAGCTTACTTTTACATTCAGCAATTCCCCGTTCCCATTTACATTCAAGTCATTTATGATTCCGCCCTTTACTTTCTGCCATTTATATTTCTGCACTTTATTGCTTTTCTTTATATTTTAGTCATTTACATTTATGTCATTTACAATTCTGCAGTCTACAATCCTATTGATCCGCTTGACTAATTAATCAATTGATTAAAACTGCTCAAATTTGCCAATCTCTGTGGATACGATCCCACTCCAATGTGGGTTATTACTTGACGATAATTTTGGTGCCCTTGCCAAAAGGACTAACTCACCAATTTTGAATGGGGTGTGAATTTCGGTCATCAACTTAGTAGTAGGCTAGAGTAAATGGTTATCAAATTAATCCCCAAGGGTTCTGGAATTACCAATTCAATGTAGCCTAAGGACTCAAGATCACTCAATCCCCTTAGCTTAGGCCAAGGGTCGAGAGAACTACTCAAAAACTATAGGAAGTATTATATCAAACACCTAATGTTCAATGAAGTAAACATCACAAAATAATAAAATTAAAGAGACCCATAACTTTCATAGGCGAGAAATCAATAATAGCAAGCAAGATCAACATAAAATAAATATAGAAACATGAAATTACATTAAAAGAAAATTAGATCTAACAATATTCATCAACATACAAGAGAGAAAAATGAGAAATTGACTTTGCAACTAGAGAAATCAAGGTGTAGAATTGAGAAATTGTAAAAGAAATAAGATGAAATCAAGTAATTAATTCAAGATCCAAGACATTTTAACATAATCCTAACCTAATTCTAGAGATTAGAGGGAGCTTCTCTCTCTAGAAAACTAACTAAAGGCTCATGTTGACTAACTAATTGCTCCCTCTTTTGCTTGGACTTCAATTATGCGTGAAATACACTCAGAAACAAGTTGGAATTGGGCCTGGGCAGCTCAGAAATTGCCCCCAGCGTTTTGCTTTTAAGTGGGTCACGTGCTAGTATCGGCGCGTATGCGCCGTATGCGCGTGTGCGTCGATTGGCTGTTTCTTCATCCGCGCGAACGTGGCAAGTACGCCTGTGCCCATTGATTCATTCCCAATCTTTGTTTCTTCATGCATTCTCCACTTTGTATGCTTTTCTCCTCATTTCTTCCATCCAATACTTGCCTTATGAACCTGAAATCTCTCAACAAACACATCAAGACATCGAATGGAATTAAAGTGAATCAAAATCATCAATTTAAAGGCCAAAAAAAGTATGTTTTTACACGTAAGCACAATTCAATGGAGAATTACAAAACCATGCTATTTCATTGAATAAATGTGGGAAAAGGTGATAAAATCCCCTAAAATAAGCACAAGATAAACCACGAAATCGGGGTTTATCAGCAACTCCATATTATCCACAGACAAATGGGCAGGCTGAAGTCTCAAATAGAGAACTAAAACGAATCCTGGAACAGACTGTAAGTACCCATAGAAGGGATTGGGCAAGAAGTTTGGATGATGCTCTGTGGGCATACAGAACAGCATTCAAGACCCCTATAGGGACCTCTCCATACCAGCTTGTGTATGGAAAAGCTTGTCATCTGCTAGTAGAACTAGAACACAAAGCCTACTGGGCAACTAGATTCCTCAACCTTGATGCCAAGGTAGCTGGAGAGAAGAGATTACTCTAGTTGAATGAGCTGAAGGAGTTCAAACTCAATGCTTTCGAAAATGCTAAAATTTACAAAGAGAAAGCAAAAATATGGCATGACAAAAAGTTGTCATCTAGAGTCTTTGAGTCAGGGCAGAAGGTTCTGCTGTTTAACTCTAGGCTCAAATTGTTCCTTGGGAAATTGAAATCCCATTGTAGGGGACCATATGTGATTACAAGCGTGTCACCATATGGTTATGTAGAGATTCAAGATGTTGATTCTGACAAAAAATTCATTGTTAATGGACAGAGAATCAAACACTATCTTGAAGGCAATGTCGAGAAAGAATGCTCAAAACTAAGACTAATTTAAAAAGCTCAGTAAAGTCCAGCTAAAGACAGTAAAGAAGCGCTTGCTGGGAGGCAACCCAGGCATTACAAAAAAAATTAGATGTTTATAACAATTATATAAGTCTATTTAATTTTTTTGTTCGTGTTTATTAATGCCTTTCAGTGAACAAGTCAAGGATATGAAAGTTCAGAACATAAAGCAGAAGAATAACAGAGAAAGAGAGCTCACTGGCATCAAAACGCTAGTAAATAGGCAATTTGGGCGTTAAACACCAGAATGGCTACCATTCTGGGCGTTTAACGCCAGTAAAGGTATCATTCTGGGCGTTAAACGCTAGAATGGGCAGTGTAACGACCCAACTTCCAGTACGTCATGATCGTACCGAAAGTAAGGCGTTACCAACCTGCTTTCCTTTATTAACTATTTACTATTGAGCCTCTAGTTTGATATCGTGATCCAGTTTTAGTAAAAATGCCAGAAAATTTTGTTTTTATTAATTAAAATCATATAGCAAACATTTCCAAGTAATAATAATCACATAATTACTAATAATAATATCTGTCATACAAAAGATTTCAAATAAAACTTAGATACAAATCCTATCCCTCTGTATAAAATAAAAACTAAAGTAACAAGGGCGAGGGAATTCTATGAAAATAACCTAACTCAAAAACTTATCTCATAAATAAATTCTATAATCGCCCGCAGCTTCAAACTGTGTCTTCGAACCTGTGTCACTGAAAGGGTGGAAGATTTTGGGGTGAGAACAAACCACACGTTCTCAGCAGGGAATGGGAATGCCGTAAAAGTAATGAAATAATATTCAAATAATTAACATACTCAAGAAAACTATATTTCATCATAAATCTAAAAGCCTTTTTTTTTTAAAGTTTTTCCTAGACAACACGAATGATCAAACTATTCCAAGCATAGGTTCATTAAGTCTATGCTGAACCAGTTTAGCTTTTCATACTTTCCTAAACCAAAAATACAAACCAAACACAGTCTTCAGTCCATCTCATAATTAACCACGGCCCTAGGCCCAAGCAACTCAATCAACAACCAAATCATTGCAATCCAACCAATTTTCAGTCACAAACACAAGTAAGAAGGTTCAAACACAATAAAACAGTTATATCAAGTAAAGCAATTAGCAATTAAACATAACTATTCACATAGGCAAACCAATTATAATATGCACACCCAAACAATGTCATACAAAAGATTTCAAATAAAACTTAGATACAAATCCTATCCCTCTGTATAAAATAAAAACTAAAGTAACAAGGGCGAGGGAATTCTATGAAAATAACCTAACTCAAAAACTTATCTCATAAATAAATTCTATAATCGCCCGCAGCTTCAAACTGTGTCTTCAAACCTGTGTCACTGAAAGGGTGGAAGATTTTGGGGTGAGAACAAACCACAAGTTCTCAGTAGGGAATTGGAATGCCGTAAAAGTAATGAAATAATATGCAAATAATTAACATACTCAAGAAAACTATATTTCATCATAAATCCAAAAGCCCTTTTTTTAAAAAAAGTTTTTCCTAGACAGCACGAATGATCAAACTATTCCAAGCATAGGTTCATTAAGTCTATGCTAAACCAGTTTAGCTTTTCATACTTTCCTAAACCAAAAATACAAACCAAACACAGTCTTCAGTCCATCTCATAATTAATCACGGCTCTAGGCCCAAGCAACTCAATCAACAACCAAATCATTGCAATCCAACCAATTTTCAGTCACAAACACAAGTAAGAAGGTTTAAACACAATCAAACAGTTATATCAAGTAAAGCAATTAGCAATTCAACATAACTATTCACATAGGCAAACCAATTGTAATATGCACACCCAAACAATGTCATATAAATGCATATGATGCATGCCTGTCCTGCTGGCCATGAGCTCGTGCGTCGGTTATGTTGCCAGACCCGACTCGAATAAGCGGGATTCAACCACCATCCTTATCCGTAGGTTCCACAAGCAAGCGGGACTAAATCACCATCCTTGCCCGGAACACGCAAGCGGGATTTAAACCACTGTCCTTGCCAAATAATTTATCAATATGTGAGTGGGACAAAACCACCATCCTCACTGCAGGCGGGACAAAACCACCATCCCTGCATAACAGTTTACGCATTGAGCAAGCGGGACTATACCACCATCCTTGCCAGGCCTCGTCATATTCTTAATAACATCCACAGTCAATCAGATTCAAAATCTTATTTCAAAAATCATTCTTGGCTCACTTACTTTCAAATCACAAACGTATTCAGTTCACATCTTGCCAAGAACCATTTTGCTAAAATAAGTTTTCTTTTCAAAACTTCCAAACCACCTCAAAACCATGTCAACTTACAATCTCTTCTGAACTATTCAATCATTCATTTTCAAACTATTCGCTTGATCACTTTAAAGTCAAAAGTTATTAATTAAAACTCACGGCAAGGTCTCAAGACTTTAGGGAAAAAACCAACGGCTTCATTTCTATAAATTCAGTAAAGATTCTTAAAAATCATTGTTTTCTTAATTTAATTTAAACAAAGGAAGTTTCTATACCCATTTAAAACCAAGTCATAGAAATCAGAAGTTCCGAACCAAATTCGAATCGAAAATCAATCTCGATTTCATTCTTGAAACCAATTCTTTCAACCTTTTCCAAGAACCTCACAAAGCGACGTCACCCAATCAAAGCCCCTTTTTCTTGTAATTTCATTAAAGTTCCTCTGAACGAAACCCGTAAGTCCAACACAAAACATAAGCCCTTTTTATACGTAAAATCGATCTTAAAACATAATGCTTTCCTAAGTTCTTTAAAATCGTAAAGTAATTCTTTTCTGAATAAATCGAACACAAGATATGTTTTTCTCAAATAGATTAAATTTAAAACATAACTTTTTCCTTAGTAAATCAAGTAATACGATTCCTCAAGATTAAACTTTTCTAAATAACATTTCAACAAAGTTTTAGATTTTATAGAAAATTCGGCAACATCTCCCTTAAAACCTGGACTTTGCCACCCTTTTCGGGTTCCCTCTTTCTCCACAAACCACCAGTCCTTTTCCCCACAATTTTTAAACAGATAATTCTCAATCAATCAGACATTCACAATTCATAATATTTAACAAATCAATCATACTCCACAATTCCAACTAATCCATCAATCCAACTCCAATCTCATCAATTCATATTTACTTTTCACATATCATGGAATCCTTTCAAAATTAAACTCAATCAACTAGTAATCCCAAAAATCAGCCTTTCATAATTCTAATTATTTTGATGTCATTTACCCTTTAGCACAGTTACTATTTAGTTTTAAAAGTCAAATTTGAAGAGAATGATTTAGTAATCAAACTTCAATCTTTTAACCATTCTCAAACTTAATTCTAATTAATTATAAATCAACTTTAGCAACCATCAAAGCCAATTCCAATCAGTCGTTGTCAGTATCACAGCCGTTCCGTTACATCAGATAACTAAAAACAACAATAAGCACTTATTCTTAATAATTAGAATACAGCCACAACTTAGCCAGAATTAATCTTACCAATTAATCAATCACTCACAGCAACAGAACCAGTCACAATCACAGCCTTAATCTAAATTCCATTCATCAATTATTAAAACGTCAGATTTTTAATAATTAGCTCAACATTTTTCAGCTTAATAAGTAGCATTAAATAAATCATTCACAGCCCCATTTCAACTAATTTCAACCCGTCACAAGTCCATTTCACAGCCATTCCAATATACTAAAATTCCAATTCAATATCAAACAATTCAAAATAACTCACTCAAGATCAAAATCTCAGCCAACTCATCGCAAAAAAATCAATAATTCAAACTACAATTCACAACCAGATTTCAACCAATTCAGCAATATCACATAAGATCAGAATTTCCAACAAATCCACTACCGTTACACTATATCAAATAACCAGCACATCATTCAATTCAATATAAATCCGTCAAAGATCATAATTTCAATAAGTTTGCAACCATCAAGCAAACCAGCCTATGGCAACCAGCTCAACATAATCAAATAACAGGATTCTCAATAATTCCAAACAATTAGAAAATCGGTAATAGTTATAGCCTCAAATCAAAATCAATATCACCAGTTTAATCACCGTTCACAACCACATTTAATTCGAATCATAACTCAAAAAAATCACAATAGCTAACAATTCTCAAACATATTTCAAGTCATTCTTGTCAATTAAGAAATTCTTAACTATTATTAACCATTTGCACTTATCCAATAACTTTGTAGGCATTCTAAATTAAAAACGTTAAATTCCCTACCTCAGAGTGTCGAAATTTGCAGAATTTAAACGCGACACACCCAATATTCCAAATCCACAGCAGCAGCAGTAGTTTTGGCATCTCTAATCAACAATAGCGGCACTCTGTCAGGTTTTGTCACCCGCTCTGTTCTCATTGCAGCCACAGTGGTGGTCCTGAGCAGCTCCGATGGTAGTAAAAAGCCTCAGTGTCAGCCAAACAGCGATGGTAACGCCTCAGAGTGGATCTAAAGCAAGGACAGAGCAACAAAACCAACAGTTCCAGCAGTGGAAGTGGCTTCTTATCACATCCCAGAAACTAGAAGCAGAAGTAAAACTGGCGAGCGCTCCTCCTCCAGCGGCGGCTTGGTGAGATGCAGCAGCAGCAGATTGCGACAACAGCGGTGTGGTGGCAGCTCGCGAGGAAGGCGACGGCGAAACGGCGGTGGTCAGTGGCACGACAGCGGCGACTGGATGCAGCTCCTCCAGCCCGCGTCTTCCTCTCAGCCAGCGTCATTCAGTATTGGCCTTCCTCCTCGACGCGACGCGGCGACGACCAGCGCAGCTCGTGGCTCCATGGGTGACGGCGGTGAGGCACGAGCTCCCTCTCTCTCTCCGACGCTTGCTCTCTCTCTCTCTTCCCTTCTCCGTGGTCCCTTCCCCTGTTTCTCCCCTTTCTGCCCGATCTTTCTCTCTGATGGCACGGCTGGCAACGAGGCCAGTGATGGGATCGACGGCGACCAGCTGGCGGCGATAGCAACCATACTGGCCGACGCGCTCTCCTCTGTGTGTGTGTGTGTGTTTGATTGTGTGCCGCTGAGAGTGAAGAAGAGGGTGGTTAGGGGGTGACGGCTGCTGCTGTGTGTCTCAAGCTTGGTGAGTCTGCTGGGGGCGTTCGAGTTTTGGGAAAGGCTGCGGCTGTGGTGAGGGGGCTAGGGTTAGGGTTTCTGGGATTTGGGAATTAGGGTTTCTGATTCAATTTGGGAATTTGGGGTTAGAAATTAGGATTTTATATAAGAATATGGATAGATATGAATAGATATTTTGATAATATTGAAGGGTAGGATAATTTTAAAATCAAATGTACTCTATTAAAAATATTTAGAAACATTATTTATCAACATATTGCTAAGTTGAATTAATTATTTCTAGTTTAAATTATAAAATAAGCATATTAATCATATAATTATAAAATATAGTTTAAACTCAATATTTTTTATTCAAATTAAATGATATAACTTTCCATTATTTTTCTATCACCGAAACTTTAATTTCAATTTATAAAATAACTAATTATAATAAAAATTATACATAAATATTAATTGACTTAAACTTAAAGTATTTATAAATATCAATCTAATCATTTTCAATAAAATAATTTCTAGGAGTTTAAATTAATAAAATAATCCATTCAAAATAGGATTTATTTAAATTAAATTATACAATTCTTCTTATTTTTCAATTATCAAAATTATAATTTCAAGTATACCAAATATCTAATAAAGATTATATAAAAATTTTAATTAATTTAAACTTCAATTATCATGAAATTCCATTTAATTACCTTTAGTAAAATAATTTTTCTTAAAATAAAGTTATCAACAAATAAAATAAATCACAAATAACTAATTATTTGATTTTCAAAAACTAGGGTTGTTACAGGCAGCATTCTGGTCGCTTAAATGAGAATTCTAAGATCATGGCACCCAGATGGACTAATAATGATCAACTTCAAGATGGGTGTGAAAATAAAGTGTGGGATCCCGGATTACGCGATGAGGATCCAATTTGGGAGCCCCAAGCTTTTGAAGAACTCCATCAAGACTTGGTGCAACTCATGAGAAATCTTGGGACACAATAGAGAACCAAGCATTGGTGGGAGTTCCAAGAAGAATTTAAGCACAAGCCACCATGAGAGGAGCTCCCTATAAGTCCAACTTAAGGACAATAAACAAAAGTGCTAGGTGGGAGACACCCCACCATGGTAAAATCTTTTCATTTTCTCTTTTGTAAATAATGATAGAATTAGTTTAATTTCACGTTTTAATTAGTTTGTTGAATTTATTTGTTGGTTTAATATGTTAAATAAGGTTTTAAGGTGTTTTGGTAGCTGTTTGGAGGTTTGGAATGCTTGGTTTGGTGCAAAAACATGTAAAAATTTTGAAAAACAGAGCATCAACCCACGCGTAAACGTGCCTCACGCGTACGCGTGCATAAAGCATCTTCGACCATCCACGCGCACGCGTCATACACGCGTATGTGTGAATTCCACAATTCCACCCCAAGCCAAATTCCAGAGAGTTGCGCCTACACTGTGCGCATCTTGTGCCTTTCGCACAAGTGTACTTGTAACGACCAAATTTTCAGTACGCCTAGGGCATACCGGAAGCTGGGTGCTACCAATTTGTCATCCTAATTATTATCTATTATTTATTATATGAGCTTGATTCGTTGTTAAAAGCGTAGTTAGTTTGCGAGGTGCTTTTTTTTGAAAACGTTTGAATTAATAAACAGAATCATTTATAATTAATTCACAAATAATAACAGATAAAATAGTTATAAATAACCACACATAAATACATCACAAGTAGTTGACAACATTCGGTGATTCAGCCTTTATTAGAGTATAGACTATTAGTTAGAACACCCCTAGATATAGCTAAATAATATCTATATACATATATATACATACAACATCCCAGGTCCTGACCTGTTCAAGAGGTCCCTAAGCTGGCACCTAGGCTAGCCTAGACTCTAAACTCACCTGGTCCATCTAAACTACTAAAGCGAGGGAAAGTACGTTCTAGGTCTTCAAAACTCAAGTCAGGTGGAACGTCACCAAAAGGTAGAACATCATCTACTACTCCTCTACACGATCAGACATTGCCATAGGACGTCTCTCTGGTACCTCATCAAGTAGCCACACAACAGGAGTCTCGTACACAGGATTTAGGTTAAAGTTCACGTACAAACGGGGTGCAGACATTGGCTGGTCTCACAGTATATACATATAAACAGAGAACAGGATTCACCCTAGACTCAGAAGACTACCTAAAGCGGAATCCTTTTTGCAAACGGTCGTCAGCGAACTACGGAAAGGAGCTCTTGCTTCCATCTGAAGGGGGAAGGGAGAGAGAAGGGGTAAGAACTGGGGAGTTCTTAGTAGGGTCGGGGTTATTAGTTAAGTTCATTAATTATATGTTGTTTTGCAAACGAATGGCAAAATACAGAAAGCAGTAAATAGAAGATGAAGATAAATAGAGGAAATAGAGAAATAGAAAACAGAACACAAACAGAAGGATACAAGAAAATACAAAACAGACACAGAGAATAGAATACAACAAGGAAAGCATACATTCATACCACAATCATAACAAAGGAAATGCACAACTAAGTATGATGCATGTCTAGCCCTAGCGCAGGTAATGAGTTCATTTGTCGGTTATAGACCCGCTCCCGACGTTACCCGGAGTCCTCTGACCAGGTAAGGCTTCCCTGTTGGCAATGCCCCTCGCAAGAGTCCTTTGACTTGCATGGCGGAGCTAGTTAACTTATATCTGCCTAACACACTCTCTGTAAGAGTCCTTTGACTTACAGGAGCATACACACACTCTCACTGTAAGAGTCCTTTGACTTACAGGAGCATACACACACTCTCACTGTAAGAGTCCTTTGACTTACAGTAGTATATGCTAGTCGTGTGTTCTCGATACCTCTGTAAGAGTCCTCTGACTTACAGAATAGCATTATAGCTAAGTATCCCAGGAAAGCACTCTCAGTGGTCGTACCACCATCTATCTGACTGTCTTCACACAGCAGATCATCACATAATCATTCTCATTATCATCATTCATTATCATTCTCATTATTCATAATCACTTTCACATTCTTATGCAGTACCTCTTTCTTTCTCCGTTCAATCATTCTATACAAACTTTACAGCTTTTACTTTTACAACATCGTAACCCAAACCATTTCTCTTTATCACATTACTCTTTTCTCTTTTTCTTTTTACTCTGCTCTGATTACTCTTTTCTCTGTATCTCTTTACTTTTCTCTGGTTACTCTGTTCTCTGTGTTTCTTTACTCTGCTTTGATTTCTCTTCATAACATATGTATTTAAAGCTTATGTAAATTTCGGTATGAATAGTTCGCCTGTCCCAAGTATAGGTTCATTAAGTCTATACTGAAATAGTTTAACTTTCCATATAATACCTAACCCTAATCGCAACTCAAGGACTAACTATGTTGCCCTAGTTTGTTCACTAATCTCTATCTGTTTTTCTGTCATTAAAACTTTACAAACTTTTCTTCGACTTTTATCTTCTCTTCAACTTTTTATCATTTATTTATCTTTGCCTCACTAATATGTTCTTACCACTCCCTAAGTGTTTTATGAAGGTATTTATGAGATTCTGCGCTTAAAGTTGTCTTTCTAAAGCTTTTACAGAAAACTGCATTTTCCGCATTATTTTATTATTTTTATTAAAATATTATTTTTAATTAAATATTATTATTTAATATTTTATTATTATTTATTATTTTATTAATATATTTTCGAAAATTAACTTACCTTTTACTTTTAACCTTTAAAATTCACGTTTTACCACCAGTAACTTTTAATATTTCTACTTTTACCACCCTAACTTTCAGAAATTACTAAATAACCCCTTAAACACCAAAATTTTTACTTCCTTGCCCTTTTAAGGATCTAAAGCCTGTTCTTCATTGTTCTTCATCACACTCAAAGTGTTCTTCATGTTCTTCATAAATTCTTCAGATTCTTTCTCTATTTGTCCCCATTTTTTAGTCTTTTCAGCAACCGATTTTTACCAAAATTCAAAATAAATTCTCAGCCACTGAAACCCCATCTTTTCTACATGATTTTAACACAAATTGAACCCCAATTTAAGGCCTAGGGTTCGTTTTTCCAGCTGCCCCAAGAACATGAACTTTAAAGCTTGAATTTCATCAAATTTCATCAAAATTTCACCAAATTTTCACCAAGAATCAATCATATATGCAACCAATTTTTAGCACAGCCAAATCATACAACATTCACACAAATCAAGCAGAAATAATCAAGATTAATTTCGTGACACCCTACCTGGTTTTGCTGCTCCTAATTCAGTTAGACTTTCAGGTGGTCCTTTAGCACTTTTTCCTCCTAAATCACATCAAGAACAACTGTAAATCCAAAAACCCTCAACTAACCAAATCTCCCTCAGAACGTTAGGAGGTGATTTCTAACCTTATACTTGCTGGAAAATCACATTTCTTGGCCCTCAAGTCAAGTTAAGCATGATTCCTAAGGAAGAACATCAAGAAAACACATGTTTAAGCATGTTTCCTTGAAAACCGAATTGAAAGGGGAAAGGAACAGCCATCTCACCTTATTTCCAGCCTTGATAAGTTACATGGTTATGTAGAGGAAGAAGAGAGGATCATTTTGGTGAAATCGGAGTTTTGATTTGAGTTTTGGTTCAGAAGAAATCAAGCTTTGAAGATTAAGTGTTAATGAAATTTTCTCTCTTTTCTCTCCTTTCAATTTCGGCCAAAGGGAGTAAATGACCAGCCTTGGAGTGTTTTATGGGTGTAAGGTGAGTTGTGATTGGTTGGCTTGGAGGTGGGTTAAAATAATATTAAAATATCTCAAGTGTATAACTACTAAAACTAGATGTATCGAAATACTTGTAAAAATATCTCTAAAACTTATTTTCTGAGCTACTAGCATAAATGACACTAGTAACATATTTATTATGAGAATAGAACATGTATGATGAGGCCTTAGCATTGCTAAAGGCATCAGAGAGTGCTGGTGCTAAGCTGTACCAGTAAACTGTGAAACCGGTAAAATTGATTTTCTGTTTTTAACTAAAACAGACCAGGTAACCTTATAATATCATTCAAACATCTTCTAATACTAATATAATGATAATATTATACTATTATCTCTCTTCTCTCATGAGTCGAGTCCGGTTCGTTAAACTGAGACTATTTACGAAAACTACAATCAGAACTCCTAACCGATACGGTTCAAAAACTACGTTCTTCGTAATTGCGTTGTCGGGCTTGTCTCAACTAAGGTCCTGAGTTAAAGATAATATAATGACGATGAGGATTGATATGCTTGATGATACAGAAGAGGTGTTCCCTTTACTGATCTTTCGGAGAAATCCGTGTCTTCAGAAAAGATCTCGCGTACTCGAAAATTAGGGTTGTTATAGTACTCACGTGTACGCGTACACAACGCGTACGCGTCGCTCTCAAAATAAGCCATCAACGCGCACATGTTACACACGCGTACGTGTCGCACCCATTTCACCCCATCCACGCGCACACGTCGTTGCACGCGTACGCGTGGACCACCTTATTTTACACATTTCTTTTCATCTCTTCTTTCCATTTCCTTCCTTCTTCTTTCTTCCCCCCTTCTCTTACCCCTCATCCAACACTTCCAAACACCACTTGTAACCATTTAGGTAGTTAGTTAGTTAGTTTACTTTTCATTTAACTTTTTATCTTTTCTTTATAAGTATTGGATTATTGATTTTGTTTACCATTGATTGCTGCTAAACATCAAAGGGAGGATGTTATCTTAACATCCCTATGCTTATAATCCTTGTTGGATTCCTTGATTGAGGTTATATTTTACCACTTGGTTTTTAGTTCTTCATGCTTAATTTTGTGAGTACCAAGTGAATGAGAATTGCTTTCAAGTACGCTAAATCTTTTGAATTGCATGATTTGGCCACCATGTGATTTGAATTCTTTTCTTTGAATAGGCAATTTCTTGATGGATGTAATGTGTTCACCTTAATGCATTGTGCTTCTTGATTATATGCATCCATATGTTATATATTTGCTTGAATGCCTTCATGCTTCTTTATCGCTTGTTTGGTTGTCTTAGCCTACAAGTTTAGAGTATTTCAAGAGAGAGAAGCTCTCTCTTTTCTATAGAATTAGGATTAGGTTAGCTCTAGATTAGGATTTCTTAGATCTAGGTTAATTTCATGTTTTGATTTACTTTTCCGTTATTGATGAGCGGATAATTTATACGCTTTTTGGCATTGTTTTTAGTATATTTTTAGTAGAATCTAGTTACTTTTAGGGATGTTTTTATGAGTTTTTATGTTAAATTCACATTTCTGGACTTTACTATGAGTTTGTGTATTTTTTTGTGATTTCAGGTATTTTCTGGCTGAAATTGAGGGACTTGAGCAAAAATCAGATTCAGAGGTTGAAGAAGGACTGCTGATGCTGTTGGATTCTGACCTCCCTGCACTCAAAGTGGATTTTCTGGAGCTACATAACTCAAAATGGCGCGCTTCCATTTGTGTTGGAAAGTAGACATCCAGGGCTTTCCAGCAATGTATAATAGTCCATACTTTGAACGAGTTTAGACGACGTAAAAGGGCGTTGAACGCCAGTTCTACGCTACTGTCTGGAGTTAAACGCCATAAACAAGTCACAAACCAGAGTTGAACGCCAGAAATACGTTACAACCTGGCGTTCAACTCCAGAAAGAGCCTCTGCACGTGTAACATTCAAGCTCAGCCCTAGCACACACCAAGTGGGCTCTGGAAGTGGATTTATGCATCAATTACTTACTTCTGTAAACCCTAGTAGCTAGTTTATTATAAATAGGACTTTTTACTATTGTATTAGACATCCTGGATTGTATTTTTTATCCTGTGATCACGTTTTGGGGGCTGGCCATTCGGCCATGCCTGAACCTTTCACTTATGTATTTTCAACGGTAGAGTTTCTACACTCTATAGATTAAGGTGTGGAGCTCTGCTATTCCTCAAAGATTAATGCAAAGTACTACTGTTTTTCTATTCAATTCAACTTATTTCGCTTCTAAGATATTCATTCGCACTTCAACCTGAATGTGATGAACGTGACAATCATCATCATTCCCTATGAACGCGTGCCTGACAACCACTTCCGTTCTACCTTAGATTGAATGAGTATCTCTTGGATCACTTAATCAGAATCTTCGTGGTATAAGCTAGATTGATGGCGGCATTCATGAGAGTCTGGAAAGTCTAAACCTTGTCTGTGGTATTCCGAGTAGGACTCTGGGATTGAATGACTGTGACGAACTTCAAACTCGCGAGTGCTGGGCGTAGTGACAGACGCAAAAGGAGGGTGAATCCTATTCCAGTATGATCGAGAACCTCAGATGATTAGCCATGCAGTGACAGCGCATCAGACCATTTTCCAGAGAGGATTAAAAGTAGCCATTGACAACGGTGATGTCCTTACATAAAGCCAGCCATAGAAAGGAGTAAGACTGATCGGATGAAGACAGCAGGAAAGCAGAGGTTTAGAGGGACGAAAGCATCTCCATGCATTTATCTGAAATTCTCACCAAGGATTTACATAAGTATTTCTATCCCTATTTTATTATTAATATTCGAAAACTCCATAACCTTTTGATATCCGCCTGACTGAGATTTACAAGATGACCATAGCTTGCTTCATACCAACAATCTCCGTGGGATCAACCCTTACTCGCGTAAGGTTTATTACTTGGACGACCCAGTGCACTTGCTGGTTAGTTGTGCGAAGTTGTGATAAAGAGTTGAGATTACAATTGAGCGTACCATGTTGATGGCGCCATTGATGATCACAATTTCGTGCACCAAGATTTTGGCACTGTTGCCGGGGATTGTTCGAGTTTGGACAACTGACGGTTTATCTTGTTGCTCAGATTAGGTAATTTTATTTTTGTTTTCTTTTCAAAAATTTTTCAAAAATATTTCAAAAATTTCTCCTTTGTTTTCGAAAAAAAATTTTAAAATAAAAATGTTTTCAAAAATATATTTTTCTTCAGAATTTTTAAGAATGAATTCTAGAGTTTCATGAAGCATGTTGAAGCATGCTGGCTATAAAACCATGTCTAGATTCTTTTGGACAGAGGTTTTGGCTTAAAATTGAATGAATTACTCCCATATTCATGCTAAAGCTTGACTGGCTATTAAGCCATGTCTAACCCTCAGATTGGAGCTTTAGATTAAGATTGTAAGATTCCTGAAATTCATATTGAAAATTTTGGAATCCTTATTTTTCTTTTTCAAATGATTTTCGAAAAATATAAAATAAAAATACAAAAAAAAAAATCATAAAAATCATAAAAATCAAAAATAGTTCATGTTTCTTGTTTGAGTCTTGAGTCAGATTTAAAGTTTGGTGTCAATTGCATAGTCATCTAGCATTTTTCAAAAACTCATGCATTTATAGTGTTCTTCATGATCTTCAAGTTGTTCTTGGTAAGTCTTCTTGTTTGATCTTGATGTTTTCATGTTTTTGTGTCTTTTCTTGTTTTTCATGTGCATTTTTGCATCCATAGAGTCTAAACATAAAAGATTTCTAAGTTTGGTGTCTTGCATGTTTTCTTTGCATATAAAAATTTTAAAAAATAAGTTCTTGATGTTCATCTTGACATTCAAAGTGTTCTTGGTGTTCATCTTGACATTCATAGCATTGTTGCATGCATTCATTGTTTTGATCCAAAATTTTCATGCATTGAGTCTTTTTTCATGTTTTTCCCTCTCATCATTAAAAATTCAAAAATAAAAAAAAATATCTTTCCCTTTTTCTCTCATCAAATTCGAAAATTTGAGTTGACTTTTTCAAAAATTTTTAAAATCTAGTTGTTTTTATGAGTCAAATCAAATTTTCAATTTAAAAATCTCATCTTTTTCAAAATCTTTTTCAAAAATCAAATCTTTTTCATTTTTCTTAGTTATTTTCGAAAATTTTAAAATATTTTTCAAAAAATCTTTTTCTTATCTTTATCACATAATTTTTGAAAATAACATCATCAATTAATGTTTTGATTCAAAAATTTCAAGTTTGTTACTTACTTGTTAAGAAAGATTCAAACTTTAAGTTCTAGAATCATATCTTGTGATTTCTTGTGAATCAAGTCATTAATTGTGATTTTAAAAATCAAACCTTTTTCAAAACTAATTTCAATCATATCTTTTCAAAAATATCTTCTTATCATATCTTTTTCAAAAACTTGATTTCAAAATATCTTTTCTAACTTCCTAACTCCTTATCTTTTCAAAATTTGTTTCAACTAACTAACTAACTTTTTGTTTGTTTCTTATCTTTTTCAAAACCACCTAACTAACTCTCTCTCTCTCTCTCTAATTTTCGAAAATATCTTCCCTCTTTTTCAAAATTTCATTTTTATTGACTAATTATTTTAATTTTTGATTTTAATTTTCGAAAAATTACTAACCTTTTTCAAAAACTATTTTTGAAAATCACTAACTCTTTTTCAAAAATAATTTTCGAAAATCCTTCTCCCTCATCTCCTTTTAACTATTTATTCATCTACTAACAGTTCTCTTCATCTCACATCACTGCTCCTATCCTTACCCTTGTGTTTGGATTCTTCATTCTTCTTCACCCCTATTCCTTTTCTTCTTCTACTAACAATAAGGAACCTCTTTACTGTGACATAGAGGATTCCTCTTCTTTTCTTGTTCTCTTCTCTTTCTTATGAGCAGGAACAAGGAAAAAGATATTCTTGTTGAAGCTGATCCAGAACCTGAAAGGACTCTGAAGAGGAAACTAAGAGAAGCTAAATTACAACAATCCAGAGACAACCTTATTGAAAATTTCGAACAAGTAAAGGAGATGGCAGCCGAACCCAACAACAATAATGCAAGGAGAATGCTTGGTGACTTTACTGCACCTAATTCCAATTTAGATGGAAGAAGCATCTCCATTCCTGCCATTGGAGCAAACAACTTTGAGCTGAACCCTCAGCTAGTTTCTCTGATGCAGCAGAACTGCAAGTTTCATGGACTTCCATCCGAAGATCCTTTTCAGTTCTTAACTGAATTCTTGCAGATATGTTATACTGTTAAGACTAATGGAGTAGATCCTGAAGTCTACAGGCTCATGCTTTTCCCTTTTGCTGTAAGAGACAGAGCTAGAGTGTGGTTGGACTCTCAACCTAGAGATAGCCTAAACTCTTGGGACAAGCTAGTCACGACTTTCTTAGCCAAGTTCTTTCCTCCTCAAAAGCTGAGCAAGCTTAGAGTGGATGTTCAAACCTTCAGACAGAAAGAAGGTGAATCCCTCTATGAAGCTTGGGAAAGATACAAGCAACTGACCAAAAAGTGTCCTTCTGACATGCTTTCAGAATGGACCATCCTGGATATATTCTATGATGGTCTATCTGAATTGGCTAAGATGTCATTGGATACTTCTGCAGGTGGATCCATTCACCTAAAGAAAACGCCTGCAGAAGCTCAAGAACTCATTGACATGGTAGCTAATAACCAGTTCATGTACACTTCTGAAAGGAATCCTGTGAATAATGGGACGCTGATGCCAAGGCATCTTAGGCTAGTTTCACTAGCCTTTTTCTTTTATTTTTAGTTGTTTTATGCATTTTCTTGAGCCTTAAGTAATCATTTTGGCCAAATAGTCATGCTTGTCTTAAATCATTCAAACATGAAGATTTTTATGCAAATTCCATGAGTTTTTAGTTATATTCCTTGAATGCTATGAATGGAAGAATTCTCATGAATTTTAGCAAGACTTTGATGCAACTGTTTGGATGATTTCAGGGAAGAAGAGGCTAGGCAAGGAAGCAACAAAATCAATAAAGGAAGCTTGAATATCACATGTGGAGTTTAAGTTCCAGTTTAAGCCTAAACTGGAGCTTAAACGCCAAAAATCATGAAGGATAAGAAATGCTGGAAATGAAGTTTAACCTCCAGTTTGACCTCAAACTGGAGGTTAAACGCCAGAATGGAAGGTCTCACCAAAGAAGCATTTCCACGTTTAACCTCCAGTTTGACCTCAAACTGGAGGTTAAACGCCAGAATAATAATGCCACTCAGGAAGGAGTTCCACGTTTAACCTCCAGTTTGACCTCAAACTGGAGGTTAAACGTGTTCGACACCTCCAGGGCTACCATTCTAAGCTTCCACGTTTAACCTCCAGTTTGACCTCAAACTGGAGGTTAAACGTGTTCGACCTCCAGGGCTGCCCTTCCTTTATCCACGTTTAAGCTTCAGTTTAACCTTAAACTGAAGCTTAAACGTGTTATATGGAACAGCTTGACCATGCCTTCTTCAAACATAAATAACTTGAGCTACAAAACTCCAAATGAGGTGATTCAAAATGCATTGGAAAGAAGACATCTAGAGCTTTCCAAGAATATATGGCATGCATGGTGGATACTAAAAATTGAGGGAGAAAACAGCCCCGTAATGTGCATAGAAGAGCATAGTACCAACATGCAATCAGGCCAGCTGACCTCTTCACCTTCCATGGAGTATAACTCGAGTTGTAGAGATCCAATTGAGGTGCTTCCAGTTGCGTTAGAAAGCTGACATCCATAGCTTTCCAACGAGGTATAATAGTCTATATTTGGCATCAAATTGGCAAGGTTGACAAGAGAACAAAGTGACGACTCAAGAAAGGGGGGTGCAACATTTGAGTGTAGTTTAATGGATCATTATCCTTTTTGGATCAATTATGTCACTCAGCCCTTCAAGCAAGCAAGGCCCATCAACAACACCAAATCAAGGCCACAAGAATCATCTAGAATAGTTTATTTTCATTTGATTGTAATTTGCTTTGAATTTCATTTTCATTTTGTAATTTAGGGAGCCTATTTAAAGGCCTTAGTTTCTGCATTTGAGAGGGGGGGATTAAAGGGGAATCCAGCCCCTGAGAGGGGACTTTTGGACCCTTGACTTTTACTTTTACTTTTAGCTGGTTTTCCTTTTCTTTGTAATTGAATTCAGAGCTATGATTCACTAAACCCCCTTTCATTGGGTTAGGGAGCTCTATTGTAATTCAATGAATCAATAATAGTTTATCTTCTTCTTCAATCTTTTCTCTTGAATTTTGTTAGAAAGCTTCTCGATCTAATTCCATTGAGTAGTTGTCTTGGGAAAGAAACTACTCATACTTGGAATCCTTCGGAGCCTTGGGAAAGGAATGGAGGATTCATGCTAGAGAAGCTTTCTCACAGTGGATTGGATTGGGGTTTGGATGGATATTGTGACATGTAATCCTACCAAATTGTGGTTCATGAAATTGTGTGGTATAATCAGTGATCAAGCATCATCTCTTCTTATGAACATTTAAACCAAGGGATTGGGAATTTGTTTATTTTTAGAGAGCATTGGTGAGCCAAGGAATTGGGATCCAATCATATAAGGTTGCCAAGCAAAATTCAATGAACGCATTGGTTGAGGAAGAGATAAACATGTTTTGAATCGGAGATCTCAATATCTCCTATAACCCAATGAATCCCCCAAATTCTGATTTCCACTTTCTCTTTACATCCTGCAATTAAATTCATGCAATCACCCCCATTCCTTTTAATTTCAGCAATTTAGTTTCTGCTCTTTAATTCATGCAATTTAAGATTCCGCCATTTTAATTTCTTGTCATTTACTTTTCCCGCCAACTTTACATTCTGCAAATTCTCATCTCAATCTTGATTCCGCTCAACTAGAACACACTTCTAATCCGAATTGCTCACTCAACCAATCCTTGTGGGATTCGACCTCACTCTATTGTGAGTTTTTACTTGACGATAACCGGTGCACTTGCCGGAAGGAATTTTGCCGATCGTGCAATTTCCTAAATCGTAGCATAACTAGATTATGCGCATCAAGTTTATGGCGCCGTTGCCGGGGATTGGTTTTCGATTGACAATTCTCAAATTGGAAGTTAACTAGATTGAGCAATTTTTCTTTTCTTTTGTTAATAGTTTTTGTTTCAGTTTATTACTGCTAATTTCTGCAGATTTTAATTTGTTTTCTTTGCTTATTCACTTGTTAGCATACTAACCACTAGCTGTTTGTGATATTGCCTCACTATGGGATTTCCACTATCTTTGGATGAGTATTGTTTGAGACTAAGCACATTGCAAAAAAGAAAGGAGTATCCATCATCTTTTGGTCAATCAAAATCCATGAGAAACTCTCCACCACCACAGAATGATTCATGTTATTATGCTCATGGTGGGTGGGAGTATCAGGAACAGGAAACGGGGTACTTCCCAGAGCCACAAAATGGTCCATGTTTTGGTGAATTTGAACACTACTCAAGTTGTGGCTGGGAAGATCAAAACCAAAGAGATTTCACTTATTCACACCCCATTCATCAAGAGCCATCACCTCTGAATTATCCAACCTCACCTCCTAGTTTTACATATCCAAATTCTTCATCACTTGAGCATTTCTCAGCACAAAATTCCTTCTCAAATTCATACAATTCATTTCACTATCCACAAGACTCATTCCACTACACACAAGAGTCATACCACTACTAACACGCCAACCAAAGACTCTATCAACCCACACAAAACACATACTCCCAGCCACCATATCACAGCCAAGATAATCAACCTCATCAACCTAATCCGAACCAACAATTTCAAGATCAATTAAACAGGATAGAAGGAATGCTTGCAACCATGAGTCAAGACATAACCGATTTGAAAGGCTTTAAGGAAGAATTGATATCCAACTTACAAAATCAAGGTGCTGCCATTCAAAAGCTAGAAGCACAAATTGGATATCTATCAAAGCAAATCCCTACCCACAATTCTTCTAGTGAGACCATGGCAAACCCAAGGGAGGAATCAGAAGAACAAGAAAGGGAGAAAGTCAATCAAGGGAGATCACACTCCAATGACACAGAGAGTTGCAAAGAGGAAGGGTTCATTGAACCACAAATTCAGGAAGCTTTTGATGAACAGGATACTCCAACTGTCCAACAACAACCAAGTTCTGAGATCAAGGATGTGAAGGCAGTAGAAACAAGCACCAAAATGAGGATTGTGACCGAGAAACAAAGGACCATATCCATGAAGAAGAGAAGGTCGAAGAACAATCCAACTCCTGAGCCAACAAGCAAGTTCACTCAAGCCAATCACAAGGGAAAGCTTGCTGGAAAGAAGCATTCACAACAAGGGGCACTAACTAGCTCCTTTATCCACTTGAAGTCATTCCTCTTAACAAACTGGAGGAAGAGGAAGAAAGTCAAGAACAGCATGTCAAGCTAATGACGTTAAAGAAGCGCTTGTTGGGAGGCAACCCAACCAAAGGTAGTTTTTCTTTTCTAGTTATTTCAATAAAAGAGTTAAGTAGATTTATCTGTATTGCAAGGAGCTAAGTTTGGTGTTGCACACCAAAACAATTCAAGGGTGAATGTGAGATTCTAAGTTTGGTGTTCCACCAAAAACTTCATTAAAAGCACATTTCTACCTCAGCATGACTAGTCACTAGCTCCAACCAATCAGGGAAACTACTTAAACAATAGTTTAATTTCTAGTTCATAGTTTCTTTTTCTAGTTCATAGTTATTTTCTTAATAAAAGCACATGAGGTTTTCTGCATATGATCCAAATTGCTGCATATGGCAAGGAACTAAGTTTGGTGTTCACACACCAATCTAAGTTCAGAGGCCTACAAACATACATGCATGCTAACCAAAGTGCTTGGGGAACAAGCAACTTCTAATAGCTTTGCAGGAAGACAATCAATCTCATGGAAGGAATATACATCATCATCAAAGAGAACACCAAGGCTAGGAAGGATGATGAACAACAAAGAAGATGCTAAAAGGTTGTATTGTCACTTAATTGCTTGTACTTTGAATTGCTGATATTGGAAGTTTGCATGCACCCCTGCTTTAAGTTTGAGTCATTGCAGTTTTTGTTTGTCTGTTTGTTTAATTTCCAAATAAGTGATAGTCTAAGTGTCTGGATAAACTTCACTTGCTTAAATGTATGCTTGCCATGCTTGTTCTGTTTCCATAAAATAAAAGAAATGTTTGAACAAAAGTAACTCAATTCCATTTGGTAAGAAATCAAATAAGATTAAGTGGTGGTATGCATGTTTGATTGAATAGTCAGCTCACTAAGAAATAAAGTTAGAATTGTCACTTTTAGTGGAAATTAGGATGCTGTCTATGGATCTTGATGAATAAATGTCTTTGGCCATGAAAAAGAAAGAAAAAGAAGAAGAAAAAGCCACTGAAAAAGGGCAACCAAAAAGCAAAAAATTGAGAAAATAAGCTAGGCACCAATGGTTTGAACTTCTGAGACAAATGCCTGTGGTGTTTATGTATTAAGGATATGCTTGGATGAATAGGTTCTGAGGAGTGTTTCAACACTTGGTAACTTGGGTTAACTAACCCGGGATTATCAACCAAAAGTCCATTATCAAGAGCAACCTAAATACAAAACATTTAGTCACACAAAGAGGTGCTGGGCACCAATGTCTCAAGAAGAAATGTGAACTAAAATGCCTGTAGTGGATATGTGTAGTGCACTAATAAGAAAAAGAAAATGCCAAAGGCTTGAGCAACACATGACACTGAGCAACAAGGAGCAAATAAGCTCAAATAAAAAGAAAAACAAAGAAAAGAAACTTGCCAAGGATATGTGAATAACAAGAGGCCATAAGCAGTGTTTTAGTGGAAACATAAAAAGTGACTTTCTTACCTAAGAAACAATAAAGTGATGCTGCAACAACTTTCTGCATGAACACCCCATTAATCAATGTCAATTACTTACTGATATGGCTAATGAATTTACTTTCTGTTTCATTCTTTCTTCTCAATAATTCAGAACTTGCTTGGGGACAAGCAAGGATTAAGTTTGGTGTTGTCATGCCAAGGCATCTTAGGCTAGTTTCACTAGCCTTTTTCTTTTATTTTTAGTTGTTTTATGCATTTTCTTGAGCCTTAAGTAATCATTTTGGCCAAATAGTCATGCTTGTCTTAAATCATTCAAACATGAAGATTTTTATGCAAATTCCATGAGTTTTTAGTTATATTCCTTGAATGCTATGAATGGAAGAATTCTCATGAATTTTAGCAAGACTTTGATGCAACTGTTTGGATGATTTCAGGGAAGAAGAGGCTAGGCAAGGAAGCAACAAAATCAATAAAGGAAGCTTGAATATCACATGTGGAGTTTAAGTTCCAGTTTAAGCCTAAACTGGAGCTTAAACGCCAAAAATCATGAAGGATAAGAAATGCTGGAAATGAAGTTTAACCTCCAGTTTGACCTCAAACTGGAGGTTAAACGCCAGAATGGAAGGTCTCACCAAAGAAGCATTTCCACGTTTAACCTCCAGTTTGACCTCAAACTGGAGGTTAAACGCCAGAATAATAATGCCACTCAGGAAGGAGTTCCACGTTTAACCTCCAGTTTGACCTCAAACTGGAGGTTAAACGTGTTCGACACCTCCAGGGCTACCATTCTAAGCTTCCACGTTTAACCTCCAGTTTGACCTCAAACTGGAGGTTAAACGTGTTCGACCTCCAGGGCTGCCCTTCCTTTATCCACGTTTAAGCTTCAGTTTAACCTTAAACTGAAGCTTAAACGTGTTATATGGAACAGCTTGACCATGCCTTCTTCAAACATAAATAACTTGAGCTACAAAACTCCAAATGAGGTGATTCAAAATGCATTGGAAAGAAGACATCTAGAGCTTTCCAAGAATATATGGCATGCATGGTGGATACTAAAAATTGAGGGAGAAAACAGCCCCGTAATGTGCATAGAAGAGCATAGTACCAACATGCAATCAGGCCAGCTGACCTCTTCACCTTCCATGGAGTATAACTCGAGTTGTAGAGATCCAATTGAGGTGCTTCCAGTTGCGTTAGAAAGCTGACATCCATAGCTTTCCAACGAGGTATAATAGTCTATATTTGGCATCAAATTGGCAAGGTTGACAAGAGAACAAAGTGACGACTCAAGAAAGGGGGGTGCAACATTTGAGTGTAGTTTAATGGATCATTATCCTTTTTGGATCAATTATGTCACTCAGCCCTTCAAGCAAGCAAGGCCCATCAACAACACCAAATCAAGGCCACAAGAATCATCTAGAATAGTTTATTTTCATTTGATTGTAATTTGCTTTGAATTTCATTTTCATTTTGTAATTTAGGGAGCCTATTTAAAGGCCTTAGTTTCTGCATTTGAGAGGGGGGGATTAAAGGGGAATCCAGCCCCTGAGAGGGGACTTTTGGACCCTTGACTTTTACTTTTACTTTTAGCTGGTTTTCCTTTTCTTTGTAATTGAATTCAGAGCTATGATTCACTAAACCCCCTTTCATTGGGTTAGGGAGCTCTATTGTAATTCAATGAATCAATAATAGTTTATCTTCTTCTTCAATCTTTTCTCTTGAATTTTGTTAGAAAGCTTCTCGATCTAATTCCATTGAGTAGTTGTCTTGGGAAAGAAACTACTCATACTTGGAATCCTTCGGAGCCTTGGGAAAGGAATGGAGGATTCATGCTAGAGAAGCTTTCTCACAGTGGATTGGATTGGGGTTTGGATGGATATTGTGACATGTAATCCTACCAAATTGTGGTTCATGAAATTGTGTGGTATAATCAGTGATCAAGCATCATCTCTTCTTATGAACATTTAAACCAAGGGATTGGGAATTTGTTTATTTTTAGAGAGCATTGGTGAGCCAAGGAATTGGGATCCAATCATATAAGATTGCCAAGCAAAATTCAATGAACACATTGGTTGAGGAAGAGATAAACATGTTTTGAATCGGAGATCTCAATATCTCCTATAACCCAATGAATCCCCCAAATTCTGATTTCCACTTTCTCTTTACATCCTGCAATTAAATTCATGCAATCACCCCCATTCCCTTTAATTTCAGCAATTTAGTTTCTGCTCTTTAATTCATGCAATTTAAGATTCCGCCATTTTAATTTCTTGTCATTTACTTTTCCCGCCAACTTTACATTCTGCAAATTCTCATCTCAATCTTGATTCCGCTCAACTAGAACACACTTCTAATCCGAATTGCTCACTCAACCAATCCTTGTGGGATTCAACCTCACTCTATTGTGAGTTTTTACTTGACGATAACCGGTGCACTTGCCGGAAGGAATTTTGCCGATCGTGCAATTTCCTAAATCGTAGCATACATAAACTTGTTATGCTACGATTTAGGAAATTGCACAATCGGCAAAATTCCTTCCGGCAAGTGCACCGGTTATCGTCGTCAAGTAAAAACTCACAATAGAGTGAGGTCGAATCCCACAAGGATTGGTTGAGTGAGCAATTCGGATTAGAAGTGTGTTCTAGTTGAGCTGAATCAAGATTTGAGATGAGAATTGCGGAATGTAAAATTGGCGGGAAAAGTAAATGAGAAGAAAATTAAATGGCTGAATCTTAAATTGCATGAATTAAAGAGCAGAATGTAAATTGCTGAAATTAAAAGGGAATAGGGGTGATTGCAAGAATTGAGTTGCAGAATGTAAAGAGAAAGTGGAAATCAGAAATGGGGAATTCATTGGGTTATAGGAGATATTGAGATCTCCGAATCAAAACATGTTTATCTCTTCCTCAACCAATGCGTTCATTGAATTTTGCTTGGCAATCTTATATGATTGGATCCCAATTCCTTGGCTCACCAATGCTCTCTAAAAATAAACAAATTCCCAATCCCTTGGTTTAAATGTTCATAAGAAGAGATGATGCTTGATCACTGATTATACCACACAATTTCATGAACCACAATTTGGTAGGATTACATGTCACAATATCCATCCAAACCCCAATCCAATCCACTGTGAGAAAGCTTCTCTAGCATGAATCCTCCATTCCTTTCCCAAGGCTCCGAAGGATTCCAAGTATGAGTAGTTTCTTTCCCAAGACAACTACTCAATGGAATTAGATCGAGAAGCTTTCTAACAAAATTCAAGAGAAAAGATTGAAGAAGAAGATAAACTATTATTGATTCATTGAATTACAATAGAGCTCCCTAACCCAATGAAAGGGGGTTTAGTGAATCATAGCTCTGAATTCAATTACAAAGAAAAGGAAAACCAGCTAAAAGTAAAAGTAAAAGTCAAGGGTCCAAAAGTCCCCTCTCAGGGGCTGGAATGAAGAAAAGAGTTCTTGAAATTGATACTCTGAATGCCATATTGGCTCAGAACAAAATATTAACTCAGCAAGTCAATATGATTTCTCAGAGTCTGAATGGAATACAAGCTGCATCCAACAGTACTCAAGAGGCATCTTCTGAAGAAGAAGCTTATGATCCTGAAAACCCTGCAATAGCAGAGGTAAATTATATGGGTGAACCTTATGGAAACACCTATAACCCATCATGGAGAAATCATCCAAATTTCTCATGGAAGGATCAAAAGCCTCAACAAGGCTTTAATAATGGTGGAAGAAATAGGTTTAACAATAGTAAACCTTTTCCATCATCCACTCAGCAACAGACAGAGAACTCTAAACAAAATACCTCTAATTTAGCAAACTTAGTCTCTGATCTATCTAAGGCCACTGTGAGTTTCACGAATGAAACAAGGTCATCCATTAGAAATTTGGAGGCACAAGTGGGCCAGCTGAGTAAAAGGATCACTGAAATCCCTCCTAGTACTCTCCCAAGCAATACAGAAGAAAATCCAAAAGGAGAGTGCAAGGCCATTGAATTAATCACCATGGCCGAACCTGTGAAGGAAGGAGAGGAGGTGAATCCCAAGGAGGAAGACCTCCTGGGACGTCCAGTGATCAATAAGGAGCTTCCCTTTGAGGAACAAAAGGAATCTGAGACTCATCTAGAGACCATAGAGATTCCATTGAACCTCCTTATGCCCTTCATGAGCTCTGACGAGTATTCATCTTCTGAAGAGAATGAGGATGTTACTGAAGAGCAAGTTACCAAGTACCTTGGTGCAATCATGAAGCTGAATGCCAAATTATTTGGTATTGAGACTTGGGAAGATGAACCTCCCTTGTTCACCAATGAACTAAGTGATCTGGATCAACTGACATTGCCTCAGAAGAAACAGGATCCTGGAAAGTTCTTAATACCTTGTACCATAGGTATCATGACCTTTGAAAAGGCTCTGTGTGACCTTGGTTCAGGGATAAACCTCATGTCCCTCTCTGTAATAGAGAAACTGGGAATCTATGGGGTGCAAGCCACTAAAATCTCATTAGAGATGGCAGACAATTCAAGAAAATAGGCTTATGCACAAGTAGAGGACGTGTTAGTAAAGGTTAAAGGCCTTTACATCCCTGCTGATTTTATAGTCCTAGATACTGGGAAGGATGAGGATGAATTCATCATCCTTGGAAGACCCTTCCTAGCCACAACAAGAGCTGTGATTGATGTGGACAGAGGAGAATTGATCCTTCAATTAAATGAGGACAACCTTGTGTTTAAAACTCAAGGATCTCTCTCAGTACCCATGTTGAGGAAGCACAGTAAGCTTCTCTCATTCCAGAGTCAACCAGAGCCCCCACAGTCAAACTCTAAGTTTGGTGTTGGGAGGCCGCAACCAAACTCTAAGTTTGATGTTGAACTCCCATATCCAAACTCTAAGTTTGGTGTTGGAGTGTCTCAACAATGCTTTGAACATCTGTGAGGCTCCATGAGAGCCCACTGTCAAGCTATTGACATTAAAGAAGCGCTTGTTGGAAGGCAACCCAATTTTTATTTATCTAACTATATTTTTCTTAGTTATATGTCTTTATAGGTTCATGATCATGTGGAGTCACAAAATAAATATAAAAATTGAAAACGGAATCAAAAACAGCAGAAGAAAAATCACACCCTGGAGGAAGACCTTACTGGCGTTTAAACACCAGTAAGAAGCATCTGGCTGGCGTTCAACGCCAGAACAGAGTATGGTTCTGGCGCTGAACGCCCAAAATGGGTAGCATCTGGGCGTTTGAACACCAGAATTGCACCCTGGAGAAGAGCTGGCGCTGAACGCCCGGAACAAGCATGGTTCTGGCGTTCAACGCCAGAAATGGGCAACAAATGGGCGTTCAACGCCCAGAACAAGCACCAATCTGGCGCTGAACGCCCAGAGTTGTGTGCAAGGGCATTTTGCATGCCTAATTTGGTGCACGGTTGTAAATCCTTGAACACCTCAGGATCTGTGGACCCCACAAGATCACCTCAGGATCTGTGGACCCCACAGCATCCCCACCTACCTCCACTCACTTCTTCTCACCCCTCTTTCACACAATCCCATAAACACTCTTCCCCAAAACTCTTCACCAATCACCTCAATCTCTCTTCCCTATCACCACTTCACCACTCACATCCACCCACTTTTCCCCATAAACCTACCTCATAAACACCACCTACCTTCAAAATTCAAAATCAATTTCCCACCCAAACCCACCCTATATGGCCGAAACCTTACCCCCCTCCCTTCCCTATATATAGCCCTCCATTCTTCTTCAAATTCACACAACAAAACCCTCTCTTCCCCTTCTTGACCGAAACGCATCTCCCTCTCCCTCTCCTCCATTTCTTCTTCTTCTTTTTCATCTATTCTTTCTTTTCTTGCTCGGGGGCGAGCAAAATTCTAAGTTTGGTGTGGTAAAAGCATAAGCTTTTTGTTTTTCCATTACCATTGATGGCACCTAAGACCGGAGAATCCTCCAGAAAAGGGAAAGGGAATACAAAAGCTTCCACCTCCGAGTCATGGGAGATGGAAAGATTCATCTCCAAAGCTCATCAAGACCACTTCTATGATGTTGTGGCCAAGAAGAAGGTGATCCCTGAGGTCCGTTTCAAGCTCAAGAAGAATGAGTATCCGGAGATCCGACATGAAATCCAAAGAAGAGGTTGGGAAGTTCTAACAAAACCCATCCAACAAGTCGACATCTTAATGGTTCAAGAGTTCTATGCCAATGCATGAATCACTAGGAACCATGATCAAAGTAAGAACCCGGACCGAAAGAATTATCTCACCAAGGTTCGGGGGAAATACTTAGATTTTAGTCCGGAAAATGTAAGGTTGGCGTTTAACTTGCCTATGATGCAAGGAGATGCACGCCCCTACACTAGAAGGGTCAACTTTAATCAAAGGTTGGACCAAGTCCTCATGGACATATGTGTGGAAGGAGCTCAATGGAAGATTGACTCCAAAGGCAAGCCGGTTCAACTAAGAAGACTGGACCTCAAGCCTGTGGCTAGAGGATGCTTAGAGTTCATCCAACGCTCCATCATCCCCACTAGCAACCGATCTGAAGTTACTGTGGATCGGGCCATCATGATTCACAGCATCATGATTGGAGAGAAAGTAGAAGTTCATGAAGTCATCTCTCTTGAACTCTACAAAATGGCCGAAAAGTCCTCCCCCACGGCAAGGCTAGCTTTTCCTCATCTTATTTGCCATCTATGTTACTCAGCTGGAGCTTTCATAGAAGGAGACATTCCCATTGAGGAAGAGAAGCCCATCACTAAGAAAAGGATGGAGCAAGCAAGAGAGCCCATTCGTGGAGCTCAAGAGGCGCAGGAAGCTCATCACCATGAGATCCCGGAGATGCCTCAAATGCATTTTCCTCCACAAAACTATTGGGAGCAAATCAACACCTCCCTAGGAGAATTAAGTTCCAACATGGGACAACTAAGGGTGGAACATCAAGAGCACTCCATCATCCTTCATGAAATTAGAGAAGATCAAAAAGCAATGAGGGAGGAGCAACAAAGACAAGGAAGAGACATAGAAGAGCTCAAGGACATCATTGGTTCCTCAAGAAGGAAACGCCACCATCACTAAGGTGGACTCATTCCTTGTTCTTATATTCTCTGTTTTTCGTTTCTATGTTAAGTGCTTATCTAAGTTTGTGTCTTATTACATGATCATTAGTATTTAGTAACTTTGTCTTAAAGTTATGAATGTCCTATGAATCCATCACCTCTCTTGAATGAAAATTGTTTTAATTCAAAAGAATAAGAAGTACATGAGTTTCAAACTTATCCTTGAACTTAGTTTAATTATATTGATGTGGTGACAATGCTTCTTACTTTCTTAATGTATGCTTGAACAGTGCATATGTCTTTTGAAGTTGTTGTTCATGAATGTTAAATATGTTGGCTCTTGAAAGAATGATGACAAGGAGACATGTTATTTGATAATCTGAAAAATCATAAAAAATGATTTTTGAAGCAAGAAAAAACAACAAAGAATAAAGCTTGCAGAAAAAAAAAATAGGCGAAAAAAAATAGAAAGAAAAAGAAAAAGCAAGCAGAAAAAGCCAAAAGCTCTTAAAACCAAGAGGCAAGAGCAAAAAGCCAATAACACTTAAAACCAAAAGGCAAGGGCAAATAAAAAGGATCCCAAGGCTTTGAGCATCAGTGGATAGGAGGGCCTAAAGGAATAAAATCCTGGTCTAAGTGGCTAAACCAAGCTGTCCCTAACCATGTGCTTGTGGCGTGAAGGTGTCAAGTGAAAATTTGAGACTGAGCGGTTAAAGTAAAGGTCCAAAGCAAAAAAAATAGACTGCGCTTAAGAACCCTGGACACCTCTAATTGGGGACTTTAGCAAAGCTGAGTCACAATCTGAAAAGGTTCACCCAATTATGTGTCTGTGGCATTTATGTATCCGGTGGTAATACTGGAAAACAAAGTGCTTAGGGCCACGGCCAAGACTCATAAAATAGTTGTGTTCAAGAATCATCATACTGAACTAGGAGAGTCAATAACACTATCTGAACTCTGAGTTCCTATAGAAGCCAATCATTCTGAACTTCAATGGATAAAGTGATATGCCAAAACTATTCAAGAGGCAAAAAGCTACAAGTCCCGCTCATCTGATTGGAGCTATGTTTCATTGATAGTTTGGAATTTATAGTATATTCTCTTCTTTTTATCCTATTTGATTTTCAGTTTCTTGGGGACAAGCAACAATTTAAGTTTGGGGTTGTGATGAGCGGATAATTTATACGCTTTTTGGCATTGTTTTTAGTATGTTTTTAGTAGAATCTAGTTACTTTTAGGGATGTTTTTATTAGTTTTTATGTTAAATTCACATTTTTGGACTTTACTATGAGTTTGTGTGTTTTTCTGTGATTTCAGGTATTTTCTGGCTGAAATTGAGGGACTTGAGCAAAAATCAGATTCAGAGGTTGAAGAAGGACTGCTGATGCTGTTGGATTCTGACCTCCCTGCACTCAAAGTAGATTTTCTGGAGCTACAGAACTCAATATGGCACGCTTCCAATTGCGTTGGAAAGTAGACATCCAGGGCATTCCAGCAATGTATCATAGTCCATACTTTGAACGAGTTTAGACGATGTAAAAGGGCGTTGAACGCCAGTTCTACGCTGCTGTCTGGAGTTAAACGCCAGAAACAAGTCACAAACCAGAGTTGAACGCCAGAAATACGTTACAACCTAGCGTTCAATTCTAGAAAGAGCCTCTTCACGTGTAACATTCAAGCTCAGCCCAAGCACACACCAAGTGGGCCCCGGAAGTGGATTTATGCATCAATTACTTACTTCTATAAACCCTAGTAGCTAGTTTATTATAAATAGGACTTTTTACTATTGTATTAGACATCCTGGATTGTACTTTTGATCCTGTGATCACGTTTTGGAGGCTGGTCATTTGGCCATGCCTGAACCTTTCACTTATGTATTTTCAACGGTAGAGTTTCTACACTCCATAGATTAAGGTGTGGAGCTCTGCTGTTCCTCAAAGATTAATGCAAAGTACTACTGTTTTTCTATTCAATTCAACTTATTCCGCTTCTAAGATATTCGCACTTCAACCTGAATGTGATGAACATGACAATCATCATCATTCCCTATGAACGCGTGCCAGACAACCACTTCCGTTCTACCTTAGATTGAATGAGTATCTCGTGGATCTCTTAATCAGAATCTTCGTGGTATAAGCTAGATTGATGGCGGCATTCATGAGAGTCTGGAAAGTCTAAACCTTGTCTGTGGTATTCCAAGTAGGACTCTGGGATTGAATGACTGTGATGAACTTCAAACTCGCGAGTGCTGGGCGTAGTGACAGATTCAAAAGGAGGGTGAATCCTATTCCAGTATGATCGAGAACCTCAGATGATTAGCCATGCAGTGACAGCGCATCGGACCATTTTCCAGAGAGGATTAAAAGTAGCCATTGACAACGGTGATGTCCTTACATAAAGCCAGCCATAGAAAGGAGTAAGACTGATTGGATGAAGACAGCAGGAAAGCAGAGGTTTAGAGGGACGAAAGCATCTCCATGCTTTTATCTGAAATTCTCACCAAGGATTTACATAAGTATTTCTATCCCTATTTTATTATTAATATTCAAAAACTCCATAACCTTTTGATATCCGCCTGACTGAGATTTACAAGATGACCATAGCTTGCTTCATACCAACAATCTCCGTGGGATCAAGCCTTACTCGCGTAAGGTTTATTACTTGGACGACCCAGTGCACTTGCTGGTTAGTTGTGCGAAGTTGTGATAAAGAGTTGAGATTACAATTGGGCGTACCATGTTGATGGCGCCATTGATGATCACAATTTCGTGCACCAGTTATCAATTCTTGTTCCTCTACTTCTCCTCTCTCTAGTTTAGCATTTAATTCTTGTAATTCTTTACTTTTATGTTCATGCACTTTTGTTCTTCTATTTTCTCTTTAATGCAATTCATGTTTTGATTTTCTTTATTGTTGATTCGCTTTATTGTTATTAATTCCTTGCAATTGAGTAGTATAGATTTACTTTCCTTGTAATTTTACTATGCTTTCCTTTTATGCCTTCCAAGTGCTTGACAAAATGCTTGGTTGGATTTTAGAATAGATTTTTCCCCTCTTGGCCTAGGAAGAGTAATTAGTGACTCTTGAGTTATCAAACTCCTTTGTTGATTGATAATTAGAAGCTACTAATTAACTTGAATGCCACTAAAGCTAGTCTTTCATCATGATTAGGCTAGGACTTGTGGAATCAAGTTAATTTATCCAATTGACTTTTCTTCATAGTTAGAGGTTAACTAAGTGGGAGCAATGGACAATTGTTGTCACAATTGAGGAGGATAATGAGGATAGGACTTCTAGTTCTCATACTTTACTATGAGCTTTGTTAGTTGTTAGTTTATTTCCTTTGCCATTTATATTTCTTGGCTATTACCCGAAAAACCCCAAACATGCTTCATAATAACAAGAACGCTTTATTGCAATTCCTAAGTAGAACGACCCAATGTTTGAATACTTCAGTTATTTTTATAGGTGTTTGTTTTAGTGACAACCAAATTTTTGTATGAAAGGATTATTGTTGGTTTAGAAACTATACTTGCAACAAGATTTCATTTGTGAAATTCTAAACCACACAAAAATATATTCATCACTAACCACAAAACACATCTGATTACCCACAAAATTCATTCCATATCCCTCAACACAACTTCACCACAAAACCCACAAGCCCACAAAATCCGCCCTAACCTTCTTCTCTCCAGCTACAAGCAAAACAATGCCTTCAAAGTGCCATAGAATCTCAGGAAAGAACTAGAGAATTCTTGGAAAGACAAGAACAAGAGGAAGGGTTCATCAAACCATCAATTTAAAAGACTTTTGATGAAGAGAACACTCCAACAATCACACAACATCCAAGCCTTGATATCCAAGAAGTGAAGGAAATTAACAAGTGCACCGAAAAGAGGATTATGACCAAGCTACAACTGAACATATCAATGAAGAACAAGAGGTCAACCACAAGCAATCCAACCCCTGATCCAGCAAGCAAGTTCAATCAAGCAATTAACAAAAGGAAGCTTGCTGGGAAGAGGCCAAAACAAGGGACACTGACTAGCTCTTCTCTCCCCTTGAAGTCATTCCTCTTAACAAACTGGAAGAAGAGGAAAAAAGTTGAGAACAACATGTAAAGCTAATGACACTAAAAGAGCGCTTGTTGGGAGGCAACCCAACCGTAGGTAATATTTCCTTTCTTTACTTTGTTTATTTTCAATAAGTTGGCATATGGTTACATTCTAAGTTTGGTGTTGCCATCCAACAATTTGATTTTCAATCTTCACTGGGTACTTGCATTATTCTAAAATCAAAGTGTCGCACTAAGTTTCTAAGTTTGGTGTGCCATTTAATTTTCTATGCAATGAATCCAGCAACACCACTTGTTTGTACAATCATAATGCCTTTGATTCTTAGGCCTGCAGTGTTAGCTTTGTTTTAGTGTGACACTTTTTCTTTCTTTTTGTTTTAGTCATTCCTTTGTTTCTAATACTTTCTTTTATTTTGCTCCTTAACTGTTTTTGTTAATACCTCACAAAGAAATCCTTACTTGTGACAAATTTTTCTCCTAGTGATTATGTTATTAGCATAGAACAGTTTCCTTTACTTAGTTTTAGTTCAAATAAATTGACATGTGATTGCATTCAAAGTTTGGTGTTGCTATGCAACAAAATTTATTTCTAATCTTTACTGGATACTTGCATCAATTCCAAGTAAAAGTGTCACATTAAGTTTGGTGTGCCACTTACCCTTCATGCAACGTATCATGCACACCCCACTTGTTTTTGCGATCACAATGTCTCTGTTTCCTGTGCCTTTATTGTATCCTTAATTTTGCTTGCCTAACCACATGTATTACTCACATCTTATTGTTCTGAGACACTCATGACCCATCATAGACCCCATCACCACTATTTTAATTATTACTTGAGGATAAGCAAGCATTCTAAGTTTGGTGTGGGAGGGGGAAGAATAGAAGGAAAAGGACGATAACAATGAAGATGAACTACAAAGTAGAAACTGATAAGTTAAAGATTGGATGTGTAGTTTTGGAATTTCTCTTATTAGAAATAAGAACTTTGTTGTAAGCATAGCTCCAAACCAACAAACAATCCACACATAAAAAATTTAAGTTGTCACAAGTTCAAACCCCAAATGAAAATTAACCAAAGTATTTAAACCTCGGGTCATCTCACAAGGATTTGCAATGAAGTGGTCAATTATTGGCTATGAAGATGCAAGGGGGGTTTGATTTGTTAAGGGGACTGATGTTTGCAAGGATTATCGTCGGAATAGAATTTCTCAATGAAATCTGCGTTGGTAGTATAGCTTCAACCCAATAACAATCCCCGAGTATCAAATTTAGAAGGGATTTGGTTGTCACAAGTTCAACCCCAATAGAAATAACCGAAGTATTCAAACCTCGGGTCGTCTCACAAGGAATGGGCAAACATGTGCTTTAATATTGGTTAGAATTCCAGGGTTGCAAGTCATGAGCAAGAAAATAAAAGGGGAATCTTAACAAGCAAGCAATCTTAAAATGAAAGAAATTAATTCAAATAACTAAGCAAGACATGAGCAATTCCAAACTAACAAAGTAACATCCAATATGATTCTATTCTAAACTAACCAAGTAGCTATAACTAAGATAAGTAATCAAGAATTTTGAGTTTTCAAATATGAATAATAAAAGCAAATCATCGCTAGGCATGGGAATTGGGGTCATCATCCTTGTCTAATAACCATATCTTGACAATTATGAGGAACCAATGATGCCAGGGCATTTTGGCCAGTTTTACTGACCTTTTCTTTACTGTTTTTAGGGTAGTTTCATGCATTTTCTTAGAAAATAAGCTCTTTTTGGGTAGATATTCCCTTACATCTTGATTCAAGCATACATTGTGCACTTTTTACATGATTTCATGAGGATTTTGCATGAATTTAATGACAAATTGGATGTTGCATTTCCCATGACTTGGATTAGAACTTTGATGCACTTTATTGCTTGATTTCAAGACAAAAGAAGCAAGGAAGAACCACGTTAGCAGCCACGTTAATCTAACTAACGTGACCTCTAATGTGGAATGGGAGCTAACTTGCAAAGTTAATGAGAAAAGTAATCGCCAATAACGCCCTCAAAGCCATCATAGCCCATGTTAAGAGTCACGTTAACTTAGTTAACGTGAACTCTAACGTGGAAGAAGACAATAAGGCCAACGTTAGTGACACTCCCCTTTGTCACTAACGTTGGACCAAGCTCATAATTGGCCACATTAGTTGCCACGTTAACTTAGTTAAGGTGGCTTCTAACGTTAAGAAGCAAAAGGGAAGCCAACGTTAGTGACATTCACCTTTGTCACTAACGTTGGCCAAGCTTCCATAAGCCACGTTAACTCCCACGTTAACTTAGTTAACGTGGAAGCTAACATGGAGAGAGCAATTGGTCGCCAACGTTAGTGACACTTACCTTTGTCACTAACGTTGGGGTGAACCACCAAAAGCCACCATGAGCAACGTTAACTCCCATGTTAACTTAGTTAACGTGGAAGCTAACGTGGATAAAGAGGTAATGAGCCAACGTTAGTGACACTCACCTTTGTCACTAACGTTGGAGATGGCTAGCATGACTACGTTAGAAGCCACGTTAAATTAGTTAACGTGGACTCTAACGTGAGAAAGAGGGGCACATTGGAACGTTAGTGACAAAGGTAAGTGTCACTGACTTTCTCGAAGGATTGGCAAGCTTACGTTAAGAGCCACGTTAACTAAGTTAACGTGGACTCTAACGTAGGGAAGAGGGAGGCTTATCAACGTTATTGGGAAAGGTAAGTCCCAATAACTTGTGCGAAGGACCAAGAGGCAACGTTAGTGGCAACGTTTGTTCCACTAACGTTGAGGTTAACGTGGCTCATACTTGGGTGAGCAACGTTAGTGAAAAAGGTGATTGTCACTAACGTTCTCGAACCCACACTTTCACTTAACGTTAACACCACTAACGTCCTGAGCTAAAAGTCCCTGCCTACTTCACACTTTCTCTCTGCAAGCAAAGCTAAGCCCAATGATGAAGATAACTGCTTCAAACTCAGGATCCAAAGGCCCATACCCAAGACTTGAAGAGCCAACTAGAAGATCAGAAGAGTAGTATATATAGGAGTAGCTTTGAATTAGTTGAGGGAGGCTGGAAACTTTAGGGAGCCTTTGGCCTAGAATTACTCTCTGTATTTTACTTTCTTTGCACTTCTAGTTTACTTTCAGCATGTATTCTCCATCTTTGTTTTTATTTTCCAGAGCTATGAACAACTAAACCCCTTTCATTGGGTTAGGGAGCTCTGTTGTAATTTGATGGATCAATTTTAGTTTTCATTCTCCTTCTTCTATCTTTTCTCTTGATTTTACTAGAAAGCTTTCGATCTTCATCCAATTGGGTAGTTATCTTGGAAAAGAAGCTATTCATACTTGGATCTCATCTGAACCTTGAAAGAGGAATGAAAGGATCATGCTAGAAATGCTTTCTCATGCTGGACCAAATTGGGTGTGGATGGATATGTGACTATAATCCTTCCAACACTTGATTTGGGAAATGCATGTGTTATAATCAGTGACCATACTTCATCTCTTCTCATGAGCAATTGACCAAGGAATTGGCTATTGATCAAAATTTGAGAGATTGAATTACAAGGAATTGTAATTCGATCACTTAAGATTGCCAAGGAGATCAATGAATGCATTGATCGAGGAAGAGATGAAAATGAACTTGATCTGGAGAATGCAACATCTCCTGAGCCCAATGAACTCCCCATTTCTGATCTCACCCATTCTCTTTAATTTCTGCCATTTACTTTTATGAGCAATTACCCCATTTCCATTTAAGATTCTGCAATTTACTTTCTGCCATTTACATTCAGCTCTTTATTTCCAGCATTTACTGTTTCTGCCATTTACTTTCCTGCCATTTAATTTTCTGCAATTCTCAACTCAAATTCTGATTCTTTCAACTAGAACATTCTTCTAATTAAAGTTGCTTGATCGATCAATCTCTGTGGGATTTGACCTCACTCTATTGTGAGTTTTTACTTGACGACGAATTCGGTACACTTGCCGAAGGAAATTTGTTGCAAGACAAGTTTTCCGCGTACCAACCAAACTCATTAAGTCTACTTCTATACTTGAAGTACGTCAAATGGTTTGGTCAACATCAACCCATAAGTTCTAACCTCACTACTAATTGACTTAATAGAAGGTTAGCGTCAATGGCTATCAAATTGACCACTAAGGGCTCCCAAATCATCAAATCCATTAGATCCAATGACTCAAGTTTACCCAATTCCCTTAGCCTAGGCCAAGAGTAAAGAAAACTACTCCATAATCAAAGTAAACAATTCATCGAACACATTGTAAGCATTAATAAAAGACATGTTCAAATTGCAATTAAATTGAAATTAACAAGTACCCACTAACAATTATCAACATACAATCATTCAAACAACACAATTAAACGTAGAAATCATCAATGTAACATCAACAAGTCAAGATTCACAACATTCATGAAATGGGTATAAAATGACAATTGACAAGAATTCATAAAACTATCACAAGATCTAAGCAAAATTATACTAAGGAAATCAAATTAAAATATCAAAACTAGTAATTAACAAGATCCAATTCAAAATTCAACAAGGAAAGATCAAATTAAAACTAGATCTAGAGAGGAACAAGGGTTTCTCTCTCCAGAAGAACAAAAGAACCAAAAACTAGCTAAAATTGTGTCTTAGTGTAAAATGATTGATTCCCCCCCCCCTTTTCCCCTAGCATCCTTGGGTCTTTTCCATATAGAAAACAGCTTGAATTTGGGCCTCATAAGCCTCAGAAATCGCCAGGCACGATTTCCTTTAATGAGGTCACGTGCAGCTTCCCGCGCGTGCGCGCCAGGCGTGCGTGCGCGCCGATTGCTTTTGTGATCCACGCGTGCGCGTCGATAGGAATCCTCTGATCTGCACGTATGCATCAATCCTTGCGCGCCGCTTCCAGCCATCCTCATCCATGCGTGCGCGTGGAGTGCGCGTGCGCACTAATGGTGATTTTTCCAAAATTCAATTCTTCATGTTCCTCCCTTTTGTGCATTATTTCTTTCTCTCTTCTAGGGCATTCCTACCCTATAATTCCTGAAATCACTCAACAAATACATCACGGCATCGAATGGCAGTAGAAGGGGATTAAAGTATGGAAATTTTAAGGCAAAATAAGCATGTTTTTCATCATGGAGTAATATTAGGAAGTGAACACAAAACCATGCATTTCTTGTGAATAAGTGTGAGAAATATTGACAAAACCCCCCAAATTCTACACAATATAAACCACAAAATTGGGGTTTATCAGGGACAAGAAATTAAATAACAAGAAAAGTAAAGAAAGCAATTAATAAAGAGAGACATTCATGGCAAGGGTTGAGATCATAGGTTTTCTATCCTAGTCACTAATAACAATATTTAATAAGAATTTATCTTATTACGTCATCGCCGACGATGGAAGAAGGTAACATATTATCTTCACACTCGAAGAAAGTCTAATAAGACTAGTGTTCCGAGGGTTACCTGAAACTGAAGGTCGATCTCGGATGAGATCTGCTGTGGTGGTCGGAGCTGTCGTGTCCAACTTGTTGGAGCTGGTGGTGCTGCCGATCCTAGGTCACCGGAGGGTGGTGGTACCTGCAAGAAACTCCGATGCTTAAGTTAGCATGAGCTTTGAGCAGATTTTTAGTTGAATCAGAGTATGAGTTATACCTGGGTGCTCCAGTGTATTTATAGTAGTGTGGGATGACCTTTCTAGATAAGATAAGTTAGTTATCTTATCTTATCTTTAAGTGAGGTCATTTTTACCTATTAGGGGAACTGCCCTTATCATTTTAGGCTTTAGCTACCATTAGATTGGACTGTGTCCCTTCGTTTGGGCCTGCTTGGGCCTCTCATGGCAGTTTGGCCGACCTCTTTTGAGAAGAGGTCGGGGCGACCCATCTGAAGAGGTCGGATAGCTCGACCCAGGGTATGAATCGTGCCCCTGCCTGAGCTTGACTTTTTCTTTTAAGGTCATGTCCTTTTAGACTTCGATCCTCTAAGGAAGTCAAGCTCGAGCATTTATCCTTTGTCGATCTCTTACAGAACTCCTGCCAGGTTTGGCCTTTTTAAAATGCGAAGCGTTTTTTCCTCTGTAGCGTGGGTTTTTGTTTCCTTTGAAACGTGTGAGGTTTAATGCTTATTAACTCCTTTCGCCGTTCCGTTTTTCCCTCTTTTACATCTTATTTTGAATTTTTCAAAAGACTTGTTTTCAGTTTCTTCTTCTCCTTCCCCTTCGTTATCTACTGCAGTGCTTCACTTTCTCTGTTCCTCTTACGCTTCGAAATTTTTCTGTTCAGTCCCAGGGTATTTGCTTGTGTGGGTTTCAGTCGTTGCCCTTTCTGATATCTTCTGGTTTACATTCTCCCAAACTTTCCATCTCCTTTGCTCGAGAACGCATATTTGGTCGCTTGCTTCTTCCTCTTCCCTTGTGGTTGCTTCTTCATCCTTCAAAGGTTTGGTTTTTTCTTTTCCCTTTATGTTTTCGTTAGTCGCCTTCTTGTATGTCTCCACTGTTGCATGTGATTTTTACTGATTTTGTCTCTGAGAATCTTGACCCCTTCGAGAAAAAGATTGTGTCGTTCTTTCCGATGGTTATCTGAAAAAGCTTGCATCTTTGTGGTGATCCCTGCATTTCTTTTGCTATGATGTGTGCCTGGTAATTTTTGCTTCCTTAGGGTTTTATTAGCGTTGTTCCTGCATCTTTCATTTTTGCATGTCTTCGTCTCTGGGTTCACTACTTTGTTTGAACTGTTTATTGAAGAAAGATTGTGGTTTTGATGATTTTTGTTGATGATGATGGATTTCTTGCTGCTTTGTGTATAGTGATGTTACTAGAGAAGGATTGTGTTTTCTTGTTTGCAAGATAATTAGGGCATAGACCGTTGATTTCCTTCTTTCCTGGTTCCTACCTTGTTATTGCTTCCAAAGGGTGCCCCTGGACTTTAGTATGAATCCTGGGGTTTCCCTT